>NC_092334.1:661606250-662890000 GCF_046630445.1 Rutidosis leptorrhynchoides
TTGCGAAATGACAATCAAAATTCAAAGTGCAGCCTACTATTCAAATTCTACTCTAATTCAAAACACAACGATCATTAACACTATGACAAACCCAACAACCCAAAACCTAATCCTAAGCCTTCGAATTTCATCATCTTTAACTCTCAACAATCCAAATAATACCTCAATCGGGCAATTGCACCTCACTTGATCAACCCATCGAAAGAAAGAGCATTTGTACAAATTGTAAAATTTTATCAATATTTGAAAACGGAGCATTTAGACTACTGCAAATGCTAAAATTATCAATATTAGCATCTATTCATACCTGACATGTGTAAAAAAATCGTCTATGGTTCTTGGCAGTGGAAGAGGTTCGAATAATGGCATGACATCCGCAATAACACCTCATCGTAACGAGATAATTGCCTTAACGATTGATGCAGTGAATATTCCCTAACCAAATTGAACCCTAAAACTTTAATCGTGTGGAATTAGATCCGTGACAATGAAAACCTAGAATATGACGTTAGGGATTATAATCGTTATATAATGTTTAAGAGTCAAAGAGTCAATGTGTAAATTACCTTTTTAGTCATCATGTGACCGGCACATGTTCCAGATAACGGAGACTGATTAACAAAAGTTATTAAAAATGACCACCCTCGTTTGAATTAAAAACTACAAGGACAAAACATATAATTTTTAAAAGTGAAGGACTAGTGACGTAACTTAACAAAGACTAAAAAAAAAAAAAAAGTCGACACAATCGTTCGTTTGTTTACCTTTGGCGAAGCAGCAGTTTCGTAAAGCAAAGAAGTGGAAAAATAATACTAATGGCGAATACTAGTAAAGAAGCAGTAGTAAAAAACGCAGAGAAATTAGTTGAGATGATGATGAAAGGAAACGATGCATCTCATGATTCTGCTCACGCTTTTCGTGTTCGTGATCTTGCTCTCTCCCTTGCACGCGAAGAACACATTTCAAATCCATTTTCACTCCTAATCGTATGTAATTTTTTTATTATTATTATTATTATTATTATTATTATTATTATTATTATTATTATTATTATTATTATTATTATTATTATTATTATTATTAAATATTAAATTTAATCCTAATTATGTATCTCTTTGTTTATTTTAATCGTTCATCTGCACATGTATTCCATTCACAAATTAAGCTGCTTAAATTTGATGTTTAATTAGTTATTCAACTTGAAATTAGTTTTAACAAGTTTATCGCAAAATATAGTTTGATAATCGGCGCGGAGGCCTAAAATAGTAGTAACTGAAATGAAATAAGATCAAAGATAGAATATTGCTTTACATATGAAGTTGATGTTCAGAATATTGTTGAGCAGATTGATGAATTGTACTGTATTTTTTTTTTTTTTTTGAAAAGTTAATTGTACTGTATTTGATTTTATTAGGTTTAGTACTATAGGCAGAACGGCTAGTCTAATTTGCTGTCTAATTTCAGCATATTTGTGGATAACAAGTTTATGATATCTATTTCACATTATTAATATTTTTGCAGGTTGAGCTAGCTGCACTTCTTCATGATATAGGTGATTGTTTTTTATGCTACTGTTGATTTATGATTTCTAAAACTTTGTCTAAATTGTAGCTGTTGATGATAGTTTATAGTTTTATATGCAGGTGACTACAAGTACTTGAAGTAAGCCTCTTATTTGTTGCAAATATGTTAAGGTTTTTCATACGTCTTGATCGTCGCTACTGCTACTGTTGTGTATTTTATCTTCGGAAAATGGCTTTTGAGTTGTAGTATTTCGTTTATATGACAGTGATGATATTTACATGTGCTTCTGAATTTTATGTGTCAACAGAAAAGAGACCATTACAACCTTTTTAAAATCAAATTCTTAAGTTTACTAATTTTTTTTTTACAGTTTCATACATTGTTCATGTTTCATGTACCTCAAAGTTGTTTTGCCTTTTTGGTTCGCTTTATTCTATACAAATCGGAATGTTTTTCTTTTATGTTATGCAGGGATCCATCTGAAGAGAAAATTGTAGAAAATTTTCTTGCAAATGAGGGTGTGGATATCCTTATGAGCAGCACGATTTTAGCTATTATTATAAAGGGGATGGGTAGGTTCATCTACCGAGATCTAATAGTTGTATTAATTATCTTTATCTGGTACTTTACTCATCAAATAAATGTAAAGGTTTCAAGGAGGAGATAAATGGAGTCACAAATGGTTCTAATTCACGAGAGTTTGGTGTTGTGCAAGATGCTGACCGACTTGACGCAATCGGTGCTATTGGTAAATCAACATAATCTAATTAATGTCCAATACTATTCATCTTGGTTTCTTAAATGCTAATAGATATTTTTTTTTTTTTTTTTTTTTTTTTTTTTTTTTTTTTTTGAAAGGCAATGTTAGTGGTTAGCACACGAAGTTAATTCACGAAAATCCCCCCCCCCCCCCGAGACTCGAACCCTGGTCTCCTCGAACACCATGTTAACATGGTGACCAATGAGGCAAAGCCCCATTGGCAAATGCTAATAGATATTAAGCTTATGATTACAGTTTTTTCCCAGCTTATATGGCGTGCATGTATATTATATATAAACAAAAAGCATCATGGTTTAGTGAAGTCGGAGAAGATTATGTTTTATATTATTTACCATAATGAATGAATTTGTGTACAGGGATTGCTCGTTGTTTTACTTTTGGTGGAAGTAGAAATAGGGTGCTTCATGATCCTAACATTCAGCCTCGATTGGATTTGTCAAAGGACCAATACATGAAGAAAGAAGAGCAAACTACTGTGAATCACTTTCATGAAAAGCTTCTTAAGCTTAAGGATCTAATGAAAACAAAGGTGGTTATATTAAATCCACATGTTCTAATAGGAAATCAATATTAAATCTAAATAACATTCGTTTGAGAAACAAAGTCGCTTATCTAAAGATTAAAATTATTTGTTTGATATCAGGCAGGGAAGAAAAGGGCAGAGAAAAGGCATAAGTTCATGGAGGAGTTCCTTCAAGAATTCTATGAAGAATGGGCAGGGAAAGCTTGAAATAAGGTAGAACTGGAACCATGTTTTTCATTTCAATATAAACATTAATATGTCATCATGAATATTGGTATAATTTTATTAGCAAAGTAGCTATTTGAACATGAATCACCAACAAATCTTTTATTTATATTTAAGTAAGTTACAATAAGATGCATTTCCAAATTTTTTTGCTACTCTCTACCCACATCTTTCTTCAATCTGTGCAATACAACTTTGATTTATATAAATTGTTTTAAATTAAAAATCGTAAAGAAAGAATAAGTTATAAAAAACACATAAACACCACACATCGTCACTAGGAGCTCAATATTCGTTATTCTGATACATTTGAAGATCATACTTGTTACGTTTGCGAAGCTTCACTTTTAGCCCATGCTGCATGTACATCGTGAGTGCAAGCTTTGGAACTACATGATGGTTTTCAACCACCGCTACTTTATACCGGTATAAAATGGAGGCTGCAACGAATTTCATCTGGTAGTAGGCAAAGTCTTTTCCCAAACATAACCTGGGCCCACCGTTGAAGGCGGTGAACTTGTAGGCTGATTCACTCATGAACCGCCCGTCCCTCGTCCATCTTTCTGGTCTGAACTCCCTGCAGTCCTTTCCCCATATTGCTTCCATTCTTCCCATTGCGTATATGGCGTAAACCACTTTTGTTCCTTTCTTCAACACTGTCCCATCCGGAAATACATCATCTTCTACGACCTGCATTTAGTATTTTAGGGGAAACAATATAATGAGTTAGTAAAATTAAAGCTAACAACAGGTTGACCTAATGAAGCCTTAGGCTAGATGTGGTAAAATGGATGAGTGGCGGGATGGGTAACATATTGATGGGCCGGGTTGGTAACATATAGAAATGGGCCGGGTTGGGCAAGGTTGTAAAAGTTGCGAGTTGGGGACGATTCGGTCGGAACCTTGGAGGGACGAGTCAGTTGAGTCGGGGATGAGTCGGGCGCTGACCAACGTTGACTTAGTAATAAATAAATTAAACATATATATTACACACATATATATCAAACATAAAAACATAAATATTTCAAACATAGATATGTGGTCCAAAATCTAATTTTAAAAAATATAAAATTCTTGATCCTTTGACCCGATTTTTTTAGCGTTAACGGATTTTTAAGGTGTTTTTTGGGTGATTTGGGACAGGTTAGTCCCCAAACCAACGCATCGACCGACTTTTATATTAGCCGGGTTGGGTAACGTATAGAAAAGGGCTGGGTTGGGTAACATAATAGAATGGGTCAGATTGGATAGTAGCAAGTATTACCTCTTTATGATCAACTGGTACTGAAGGGTATAATCTTAACGACTCAGATATGGCTGCATGTAAATAGTCCATCTTTTTTACCTCTTCTGGTTTAAATATTAGGTCCTCATTTTCACGTTCACCTTCATCCTCTCTTTCCTTCACAATCCGACATATCTCACGCAGAATCTTTTCTTCCACCGTTGGATTGCGATCAAGAAGCCAAAAAAACCAACTCAATGCAACCGAAGAAGTATCCCTTCCAGCAAGTATAAAATTCACGCAAATATCGCGTAAAAACTTATCTGAAAAAGGTCGTCCCTGTTCATCTTTATGTCCCATAAAAATAGTCAACAAATCAGACCTTTGTTTCTTGTCTTCACCCTGCATATAAATTTCTTTCTTCCTGGTACGTATCACCTCGTCTGCAAAACTGTCTACTCCTATTATCGATTCCTTCAGTTTCTTTTCAGACCCGAGGTTAAAATGCCTCATGATCTTCCAAACTAGAGTTGGACTAACAAACCGTAATATAGTTGCTTCAGTAGCTGCTTCAAACGCTTGTGCAAATGGTATTTCAGGAAGCCCGGGACTTAAACAACCCGGGTCAACCCCGAAAGCTATCATACAAACATTATCAAAAGTCAATCTTAAAAGGATGTCTTGTAGATCAATCGCAGTAGATTGTTTTACAGACTCTTTCAAAACAGGCAACAATCGTCTGTGAACGAGCTCTAATAACGACTCAGTAGTCAAGTTTCTAAATTTAGACGAGTGAAACTCGATACTAGCTGTCTTCCTCTGTTTCTGCCAAATATCATCATCAGCATTAAAGATACCATCTCCAAGAAGATCTTTTAAGGCCTGACGAAAATACGGGCCTTTTGGGTATGCTTGAAACCTAGTTTTGAGAAGGTGCTCGAGGTTACGCGGGTCAGCAGTTACTATACAGTTAAGATTAGTAAACCATGGGCCTTGAAAAGTGAACGTCCCGTTTTGTTTACAAAGAATTTGAGAAATCCATTCGTACATGTCAACACGAAGGCCAAGTACTAACGAAGGCAACATCCCAACGAACGGCCACACGGGTAGCCCTTTTCGTTTCCTTTGCCTTAAAGCATGTATGGTAACGAAAACCAAAATGGCAACAAAAAGCTCGATGATTTGAACATCAAAAAAGAACTTCCGGCCAGTGACCGGAGAAATAAAGAATGAAGAATTAGACATGATGGTAGTGTTTAATGTGGAAGGTGAAGGATGATAGTTCATGTTGAAGTTATGGTAAGGGGAGGCATGTCATGAATTATATGAGGGTACGGGGCAAGTGTTACTTGTTGTGCATGAGAATGTGATTTGGTGAGCAGAAATGAAAGATTATGAGATGATTATTGACCAAATTAGGTGAATTTAGGGTAATCAAGAAATTAATGGTTGCTTTTTAAAAGTTATGTTGTTATGTTGTATATTGTATTTTTTGGGGAATAGTTGGTATGGGGGTTAACCTATAAGTGCTACAGGTCTCAACAAAGGTTAACAACCTGCTATCAAATTTATACACTTGTTGGAATGTTTTATAGTTTTATGGTCTAAACACGTTATGTAATTAAATATAAAATATTTGTATAATCGTGTAGTCATGGAGTTTCTAGATATATATCAACTTTATCTAATAAAAAGTATATACAGTAAATAACGATAGTATTGTCATTGTCCCTATATACTTAAAAAACGCGGAATTTGGTCCTTTTGCTCCCACCCCGGCCCAAAAAGTGTTCAAAACGACATTTACCTCAAACTCCACAGAAAAAGTGCAAAAAACCCCCTCCCCTTAACTATAACCAACTCACATAAAATATCCTGCCTCTCAGGGGGTAAACCGTCAATTTCCTAAATTAAAATAAAAACTTCACCCAAACACTTCGACAACCCGTATCTTCCTCCTCGCTCCGAGTTAAATTTCGCTGACTACACCGTTAAACTCGAAATATTTTTGTGAACAAAACGAAACTAACTGCATTCAAAACGGACACTTCTTAAAAAACGCTAAACACAACGACAACCCATATTCCTGCGCAGTTAAGAGAGAAATTGTCCCCAAGGAAACAACTTGTGTCTTTCTTGGATATGCTCAGTCCGGGTATAGACGTTAAGACGTGAAATCCAAGAGACTCGATGTATCCTTGAATGTTCTCTTTAATGGGGGCGCTTCATATTTTCCTTAACCTAATTAATAAGCCCCGGGGGAAAATGATGATGGAGATGTATTGCGGCCTTCTCCTGTTCATCAACTCTAACCGCATTCTTCTGCAGTTGATGTTACGGATCAGCCTCACGCTTTACTCCTACCCAAAAAGTGGTCAAAACGACATTGACTCCAAACTCCACACAAAAAGTGCAAAACCCCCCCCCCCCCCCCCCCCCCCCCCCCCCCCCCCCCCAACAACACCCAAACACTATAACCAACTAACAAAAAATACCCTACACCTCAGGGGGTAAACCGTCAATTTCCTAAATTAAAATAAAAACTCCACCCAAACACTTTGACAGCCCGCATCTTCCTCCTCGCTCCGAATTAAATTTCGCCGACCACACCGTTAAACTCGAAATATTTTTGTGAACAAAACGAAACTAACTGCATTCAAAACGGACACTTCTTAAAAAACGCTAAACACAACGACAGCCCATATCTTCCCGCTCGCCGTGAGTTAAATTTTTTCGACGGCAGCGTCTTACTCGAAATAATTTTATGAACAAAACGATAAAAAGTACGTTCGAAACGGATACTTTTTAGAAAACGCTAAACACAACGACATCCCGTATCTTCCTGCTCACCGCGAGTTAAATTTTTTCGCCAGTACCGTTAAACTCGAACTATTTTTGTCAACAAAACGAAACTAACTACTTTCGAAATGGACATTTTTTAAAAAACGCTAAACACAACGACAACCCGTATCTTCCCGCTCGCCGCGAGTTAAAATTTTTCGATAGCAGCGTCTTACTCGAAATAATTTTATGAACAAAACGATAAAAAGTAAGTCCAAAACAGACATTTTTTAAAAAATGCTAAACACAACGATAACCCGTATCTTCGTGCTCGCCGCGAGTTAAATTTTTTCCCCAGCATTGTTAGAATCGAAATAATTTTATTAACAAAACAAAACTAACTACAATAGGCTAATAGTTTGTATTTAAGAACACTACTTTTGAGGTGTTACGCTAGAATTAAAAATTAAAAGTTATCTGAAAGTGAGAACATTGTTACAAAACTTTGGAGGTCTAATACAATGACTACAACTTGATAGTATTATTTTAAGATTATGATCCAAGTATAAACTTTTTCCATTGCTAAATGTTTTTGAACTCAAACAACTGATTTAGATCAAATCTAGCTATGTTTTCTATTCCTTATTAAAGGATGGATTTTTTTAATATATATATATATATATATATATATATATATATATATATATATATATAGGTAAAGGATGGATTTTTAATGTGAGATATTTGTTAAAAATTGTTAGGCTTGCACATTAGTATGGGATGCCAAAGTAGTTTGGATGAGTATAAGTTTGAATCAATTAAGAGTATTTATGTATGAACGGTAAGTTGAATGTATGTATTTAAACCGTAGGAAATATGCATGGTCATTCTGTAAATGCAAATCTATGCAGATACACAAAGCCTTATATATTATTAGCCATTTACGCATATATAACCACTCGGATAAAATCAAACATTACCGCCGCAACGCACGGTCGAACAACTTTCTAGTTATGATTATTAAGCATTTATAAAATAAAAGAAATACGTCAATTAGCTAAAATTTACGTCTTCAACCTAGTTAATTTTTTGTTTGGTTTTTAATCTAGAGATATGATATATACTGTAAACTGTAATCTAGATCTAGACTAGATGGGTGGACGCATACCCCCATTCGCCATGTAAAACATGTTCGCATGATGATTGAACTGTGATAAATTACAATGAAACTACGAAAGTTCATTGGTAGTTACTAAATAAGTAACAGTTAAAAGGTCTACTTAGTTGATTAATGTTTTAATCGTAGAAGAAGAATTCTACACTTACAAAGATTTTACAAACAAATTTTATACAAAATGATGTTGAATGAACAAAACAACTTATAAAAAAAAGTAACTACGAGTAATAAACAATTTATATGGCATCATAAATTTCGAGTTTGTTTCTTTATAAAAGGCAGTGTGTGTGAAAAGACGTGCTTTTGGTTTTGTTACACATGATAATTCATTTATTTATTTTTTATTTTTTATTATTTATTTATTTATTTATTTATTTATTTATTTATTTATTTTTATTATTATTTTTTTCTCTAATAAAACCCAAAGTTTATGAATAGCAACCCCTTAGTGCTTAAAGTGTCTGTACTTTAAGCTTAATTACATGTATCAACATGACACTAACACTAAAAATTGCCAACTTATTTAATTTAACCTTCTCTAAAACACAGTTTATGAATAGTATCCCATTAGCGTTACAGTGTTTGTACTTTAAGCTTAATTACATGTACCAACATGACACCAACACTAAAAATTGCCAACTTGCGTACACCAAGAGGTCAAAACTGTAACCCTCTAAGGGGGCAAAGTGTAACTTTCATATTTAATAAAATATTCACCTAAAATCACCAACATCTTTGACGGGCTTTATCTATTTTTCCGGTGCGAGTTAGTTTTCACCGCTATAACCGTTAAACTCGAAATAATGTTACGAACAAAACGCAACAAACTATATTGAAAACGGAACTTACACGCACTACTACGAAGCTTTGTTTTAGAGTAATAAATATCAAAGTGAATTACATTTACATTTTAGGTCCCTACATTATTTATGATCACCTCACTCTTTAAATGACTAATAACTGTTTTAAAGTTAAATTTAAAGACTGAACTGAGAAATTAACTTCAAACAGTGAATTTGAGTTTTTATTCACTTCAATTTATTTCCTTTTTGTATATTTTTTGATTTCTTTTGGCAATCAGATTTAGTAAACACCTCTACCGCCTCGTAGCGAGGGCTTCTTCACTAGTTTATACAAAATGATGTGGCTTGTAATTCCTCAGATCACAATAGTTTTTTTCCTTCATCTTTGTATTTCTTCAAATTATTTTGTAAAAATTGTATTTGTTAAAATTTTTGTAAGTCTAAAAAATTTCTTTTAATTGTATTTGGTTGACAATTTACAGTACAGTGAAGTTTTTAATGGATGTTAGAAGTGTATCAGCTAGTTAGTTTTTCAAATCTTGCCCTAAAATTTATATTTAGGTAAATCCGATCCTTTTTTTATTCTAATTATCCTTAATTCCTTATACTTTCTACTATAAGGCCACTCCCTATCGTAACTAAACTATTCATCCTCTTAACCTTCCACATCAGCGCCACATCAACACCAATATCCTATAACTAACTCATAACTAAACACTCCCTATCATGGCTAAAACAATACTCCTCTTAATATACAACGTACAAGCAATAAAGCATCAAGTCCAACAATAAAAAGCCACCGGGATCCACAATTCCTATAACTAACTAAACACATCCGTTAAATCCATGGTGAGTGCGGGTAACTAAGCCGTGCCTATGGTTCATTACGGGTAACTACGGGTAATGAGCGGGTAATGACGGATAACTAACCCATAGGGAGTGGTCTAAGCTTTATAATTAAACTACGCAGGCTTGGCTGAGTGGCCACCGAGTTGTCCAATAAAATACATTACCCGGGTTCAATTCCTGGCTATGTCAAATTGTTTAAAAAGGGAGTGTGACCAGTGGGTGCGCATAATGCGCAATTCACCTGATACCAGGTCTCGCACTCGGAGGGCTTGATTACCCGAGGTTTTACCTTCTATGGGGGAGCCATTGTGCTCGTTCATAGGAGGGATTCCTCGATTAAAAAAAAAATCATAATTAATAATTATAATTGCGGTGACAAAAGTCGCCGACAGAAAAACGTCACCACATTGAAATGTATATATAAGTCAGATCAACACTGAAAATTGGCTCGACATTACTAAACTAGCTAGATAGAACTCGAATGTGTTATACATATGGGTTTGAATCCACAAAGCTGCAAAACTAATCTCGGGGTCATGGAGGTTCACTCTGGATAACTCCGGACTACCCGCAAAAGCGAGTAATCTCTCTGAGATTAGTTAGCTCGCAAAACGAATTGAAAATCTGAGTATACCCATAAAAATCCTTTATATAAGGGATAATGTAAGAAAAATGTTAATATAAGTTTTTAATTTTCTTTTTCTAAAATACAATAAACATTTTTTCAGTCCTTGTATATTACGGAGTAAATTTTAACATCAGAAATTTTACAAATAAAAGGTCCAATAACTTTCTAAGTATTCATATTGTGAGACTTTACTATATTATTTGTGAAAAAATATGACATCTTTCATAGTGTTAGATTAAACCCGAAAATAATATCAAAATCCTTTTTTACGTGTATGGTTAATAGTAATGGTAACTACAATAACACAACTTTTATCCAAAAAAAAAAAAAGCTACCATAACACAATTACGAAGAACTAGTTACTAAAGCACCTTGCCACCTTGTGATCATTTATGAATTGACAATACCAATAATCAGTTCCATAATTTATGAATTGACAACCAGTATTCCAGTTGCAGTCATTTTCCTGTTTTTGGGCAGTGTTATAAAAGTCGAGCCGACTAGGCCCAAGTCGGTCAAAGTCACCAGCCACACCGGTCAACGAGTTAAAATCAGTTAATAGTCGGATTAGTCGTTTAAAGTCAAATTTATTGATCAATATTAACTGTTGACTAATATCCACTTCAAGTCGGGACCCAACTAGCGACTTTTACAACCTTTCTTTGTGTCAAGCTTCCTTAAAGTATAATCATACTATACACCAACTCATTCCACCTAAAGTATAATCATACTATACACCAACTCATTCCATTTTAAGACTTAAATGATGGAGTATAAAGTAGAAATGTTCGATGTGTTATTGCTTTCTAAGAGCATGTGTACTTTTTTTTTTTTTTTTTTAAATATATTACCCAACCTACTTTCCTATATATACAATCAAAATTAACTTCATATTCACACAACCAAATCCACATTCTTTCAAAGCAAATTCACTATATTTTTTTTTAGAAAATGGCTAGTTCCGACGAAGAAAGTGTGATGAACGGAATGCAAGCTATTTTGTGTATCGAAATAACATGCTAATTACTAGAGAGTGTGATGAACGCAATGAGGTTGAAAGTTCACTAGCTGGATCAAGACGAAGACGTCGCTACATATATCGTGATTGTGTTGAGTCGCACAATCGTTTGATGAACGATTACTTTGTTGAAGATCCGAAGTCCCCCTTCTTATTTCAAACGGCGTTATCGAATGTCGCAAAGTCTTCTTGAAAATAATGGAGATGTTGATTTTGGAGATGTTGATTTTGATCGAGGATACAATCTTGCCGATGGGATATACCCCTCATGGGCATCTTTTGTTAAGGGATTCTCAGGTGTTACTGATCCAAAAAGGACATACTTAAAAAGAAACAATCTGGAGCTCGTAAAGACGTTGAGAGGACATTTGGACTTTTGCAAGGTCGTTGGGGTATTTTAAGACAACATGCTAGGGCATAAACGCAATCAAAAGAGTCACATATGCTTGCATAAAATTGTACAACATGCTAATTGAAGACAATGATTTTAACATCGTTGAAAATAAATCTTACTACATGTCGGTCAACAGCCTACAAGGATCAACTTGGTACGAAAGGTGTGATATATATCTTGAGAAGACAAAAGAGCTGCGTGACAAAGACGAGCATGAGTATCTTCGACATACTCTAGTTTCGCTTCTATGGCATAATCGTGAGATAGTTTAAGAATTGTGTTGTTTTTTATTTTAGGATATGTACTGTTGTTATATATATATATATATATATATATATATATATATATATATATATATATATATATATATATATATATATATATATGTATGTATGTATGTATGTATGTATGTATGTATGTATGTATGTATGTATGTATGTATGTATGTATTACGGCTCTATTAAGCGAGTCAACAGTAAGCGTCGATTTATTGGCGACTTGACTGTCGTTTATAGCCTAAATTGAACTCCAGATATGCTTTCAAACACATGAAAATTTGATACTACCATTTTCATGGAGTCTCTTTTGATTTAATTGCTTTTTTTTCTTTTACTCACTTTTATAGTTTTTTTTTATTTTTTTATTTTTCCTTGAATTATTTTTTCTTCTTTTGGCCGGAGGTCCCCTTGGAAGCAATCTCTTTATCCGTCGGATAGAGAGAGGGAGGACTTTCTCGATTCTTGGAGTGTTTCACTCGGGGTGGAGAAATGACATCTCTTTATCCAAAGATAGAGGTAGGATTGTCTACGTCTCACCTCCCCCATACCCCACGCATGTGGGATTGGGTATGTTGTTGTTGATATGTAATGTCTTTTTTTTTTTTTTTTTTTTTTATGAATTGTAATTTTTAATTATATATTGATTTTAATTGAAATATAATTTTGTAATTATAATTATTAACTAACATTAATAAAAATATAAAAATTAAAACCCGACACACCTCAAGGGACAAGTTTCTGTTTCAACTAGTAACTGCGTTTGTCAAGCTTAACTAATGGTTAGCACTGAAATATTTTATTTGTATTTGGTAATTTCAAAGTGATATGTTTTAAGACCTAACTGCTAACACTAGAAGAAAACTGACTTTAGCACACCCATAAGTGTCCTAAAAGGCCCATTATTAGGACCCTTTGCCTGATAGGACACCCAAATCGCACGACCTATCAACGGCCGTCCTATTAACCGAAAAGGGTCCTAACGCTTATAGGACCTTTGTTTGAGTCCTATAAATAACATCGAAAGGGTCATATCATGTAACATATTAGGACACTTTATAATACTTTGAGACGCACAAAAGGGTCATATGACGCCTAAATTTGTATGTTAGATCATATTAGGACCCAAAAAATTGTACTAATATACTGAGAAACTATGTTAGTACCAATAAAAGCGTCCTAAAATAATTATAAATTATGTAAGTACCCAAAAATAATTGGGAATCAGGGGGTTCGATTTGTATTTTAATGGAAATTAGGGGGTTAGATTTGTAAAAAGTAAAAGATTGAATAGTACTATTCATAACAAATATGACAAATTTTGTCTATTAGATATATTAGGGGGTTAGATTTGTAAAAAGTACTTCCATTAAAATACAAATCGAACCCCCGGGGTTCGATTTGTATTTTAATAGAAGTTAGGGGGTTAGATTTGTAAAAAGTAAAAAATTAAATAGTACTATTCATAATAAATAAGCGGGGTTCGATTTGTATTTTAATAGAAGTTAGGGGGTTAGATTTGTAAAAAGTAAAAAATTGAATAGTACTATTCATAATAAATAAGACAAATTTTGTCTATTAGTTATATTGGTAATATAATAATTATTACATATATAATATTACATATAAGTAAAAAAAATAATTTTTAAGTCATTTTACATGTAGCTTGTACATATATGGTTTATAATTAAATCTATAGCTTTTTAATTATTTTACCAAGTTGTATATTTTTATTACCCGCGGGTCATGGGTATCCGCGGGTCACGGGTATGGGCGAAATATTTTTACCCGCGGGCGGGTAACGGGTCTCTACGAGAAAAAAACAACCCGATGGGCGGGTCGCGGGTATATAAGATCCGCACCCATTACCCGCGGGCGTCATCCCTATTTGGGCCTGTTCGGATCCAGTTTTCTTTTGATTCATCAATTTATTATTCATTACAATTACAATAATTTAAAATTTTTTAAATTACAAAACAAATATTAAATATAAAATATAATTTTGATCATCACATTAAAGTTACAATTATATTGTTTCAATCAAAATATAATCACCATAGGAAAATGTTTAACATCAACGGATCATTGTCTCAAACACACCAACACATACATTAACAAATTGTCTCAAACACAAAAAGTCTTCAAGCCGCCACCATCCATCTTGATCAATCACCACGTACCAACTACAAATTAAACCATCCATGTATAAGCATAAAGGTGCACATTATAAAAATTAATCTTAATTATTACAATTATAACAAGAACATACCTCGATTAACTTAACAGGCCAAGCAATAGACGTACCAGTGACGTCCCGAATGCATATAAAATGATTAAATGGCCTAAACAAAGCTTCATCTTTTTTTATGGCCGCTTGAACCTCGACCTCACACCAATCATATCCAATTTCTGTCCCCAAAACAACCGTACTTGGATCCATGCTCTTCAACCATCCTCTTGCTACGTTCTCGAAGTTAATGCTTTTTATATAAACTTCCTTTCCGAGCTAAAATTAAGTTGTCAAAAAAACATTTATGAACGCTAAAAGGGTAGAAAAAACACTAAGCTATTAAATTGAAACATACCCTTAAACGTTGAACACCCGAACCATTATCATGAACACACGAACCATCATTCTGAACACCCAGACCATTATTCTTCTCCACTAGGGCTTTTAACCTTGCATTTTCATCTTCAAGTTTTGCATTTTTAGACATCAGCTGAGCATTTTCTTTGTTAACAGCTAATCGACTAGGTCCTGCACCCCACAAATGATTGGCGCGAACACCAAATTCATACATTTCTGCAGTACCATTTTTAGCTGTACCCATTATCGTGGCAAAAACATCATCTGGTCCAGGTGCATCAGTTGCACCATCACCGAGTTTCTCAGTAAGTTTTTTCATTTTTTTCCTGCATAAAAGAGATTGTAAATCGTTGATATTTTATTCAATAATATGACCAGTATATATACAGGAGATGGCATCGATATACATGGAAAATTGCCAACTAATTTGTGAGCTATACAAAGGATAACTATCACATAATAATACACAGCTATACAATCAAATATATCCTATAAATAGATGATTTGGTTATAATTCTACTCTGATATTCGATATATGAAATACTATAGCCCAATCACAGTATATGCAATGCTTACCATAAGTGTCAACTACAACTAATTAAATTAAAGATATGGTTAATAGATATTTTCTTTTATCTCCGACCTAAAAGTATACTCCAAATGAAATAAAAACCTCACAAGTGGTTTATGGTGATTAACATATAAATATACATCTACTGATATCATGTGTATGATATATTTGATCTACTTTTGTAAAATTACTTATAAAGGCACGAGCAGCTTCACCTTCACCACTCTCATTTGAATAACATTCCTTAAACATATCCACGCTAGTTGGTTCTCTTCCCAAACTCACCTACAATGAGTAAAACCGAGGTAACTATTAACGATGTATATTCAAAAGCTATACTATATAAATAATTACCCCATGATATATTATCTTCAGTTCTTCACGAATTCTTGCAAAACTTTTTTTTCCGTCAATTGTGACAACTTCTTTTTAGCCCTATTGGCTTTGTTTCTTTCGGTCATCTCCTGAACAAGAAAAGAGTGGTCAGTATTCCAGGAGATCAAATCATGATGAAGTAACTGATGTTAGCCCTATTGGCTTTATTCTTTCTTCATCAAGGATCTCCCATTGAATGCTACATATGCTATGTTACGTTTGGTGGTCCAGGCCCAAGTACAATGGCTACTAGTTACAAGAGGCAAACGTGTAAAATATAGCTAAGAAAAGTCAAAGATTTGGTATACGTCAACTAACCATTGAACATCTATCTTATTCTTATTGTTTAGCCACGATCGTTAGTCTATCTACATGAAAGTGTAAGAATATATCATACCATCACATTATCTCTGGTCCAATATTCAAGAAGTCTTCTCCAGTGTCTTTTGGTTAGTTCTAGAGGTGGTGACTTTAATTGAGCCTCCATTGGTTTAGACGGGTCAAAGAAACAGTCCTTAACTCTCGCCCTCCAATTTTTCATCTTGCGCTCATATGATTGGAGTATCAAAGAATCAGCAGTTGGTGGAATATCAAACTTTGTCTACAAATTATAAAAAGAAAAAACATATATATCACATGAGAGTAAAAAAAACTTATTATCACACAGATTTTAAAATATGTACCCTTAAGAACTTCAACAACTTATTCTTTTTTTCAGGTTTAACTTTGTTCCACGGTCTATAAATTGGACAATACTGGTAACTCCGCGATAAGTGACCAAGAAAATGGGTAAATTTACTACTGTTTGCACCAATTGGCTGTCCATGTTCATTAACAACAATAGGAATTTGAATAGATGACTTTTGTTTCCAAATTTGCCGCATAAGAGTCGGTCCTCTCGGTCTATCAACTTGATTATCTACAAAATATGTGCACTTGATTTACAACTGATATACTAAACAAGAAACAATATAAATCAAATAAACAAACCAAATTAGAAAAAGAAAAAATAACCTGATTCATCTCTCAAAGTCGTTGTATCATTCACACATAAACCTTCTTCAGTTTGTTGTAGTTTAGTTTGTTGATGATGCTCTTCAAGATCTTCAAGATAGCTTGTGTAATCATCGTGTTCTTCAGTTGGTCGTTGTGCTTCATCCTCCGGCTCCGTATCTTCATCTCTAAGACCCGCACCTATACCTTCTTCATGGCTGACACTAACTCGTTGAACTTTACTTTTATTTACCCTTGGCCTCGTATCACTTACATGGCCCTTTTGCAGCTTGGATTTTGAGGATAATTCTTTGGAGACATGAGAATTAACACTAACTCGTTTTCTCATGGTATTGGGTGCAACGAACCGTCGTTTGTTATTACTTTTATTATTGGTTGTTTGACTCGTAGCAGTAGCCTCAACCTGTTGAGAGGATCTAAGGGAAGTCTTTTTGATTTCTTCAATTGCCATAATCTACAAGAATGTAAAGAACAATAATGAGCAATATCAATTAACGCAACAGAGTTATAAACAATTTTATATACGGAGTAGTTAGGAACAATTAAAATTACAGAATCATTAATAACATACAAGAAAATCAAATACGAATAATCCATTTTCGTGAAAAAGAGAGATATCTGTGTTCTTGTGAAAAAAGATATACCAGCGGAGTTCTTTGAATTGGTGAAAAAGGAGATACGTGAGTTGTTCAAAAACCTTTTAACTAACCCCAATATAATTTAGCGCACACACTAGTTTTGATCTATCCACACCAAAACAATCTAAATTACCTATTTTACCCTGGTAAATAGTATATTGACTTCACAGTAGTTTAAGGGTAAAATAGAAAGTTTGTATTATCTTAGAGTGGATGGATCAAATGCTAGTGTGGAAAGATCACCCAAATTTACTCAAAATTTGGGAGGTGATATTTGAATTTACCCAAATTTTTTGAATGAAAAAAATTGGATCGGGTTCAACATTTGGGTCCGAAATCCGTGATATTTGGCGGTATATTTTGAGAGGATAAGTTTTGGTGAAAATTAATTGAGGATAACTTCTCTATCTAGCTATTACTGGTAATTAATTTATAAACTTTATAGAAAAAATGTGCACGAAATTAATTTAATTAGTCATAAAATGTATTTTTTTTTTAAAAAATATCATAATTGAACGTAATTTAACATCGTTTATCATATGTGTTAATCTATTTAACGTACGTACTGTGCATTAAACCCTAAACCCTAAACACTTGACCCTAAACCCTAAACGATAAACTTTAAACCCTAAACGATAAACTTTAAACATTAAATTATAAACACTTAACCCTAAACCTCAAACCCTAAACCCTAAACATTAAATCATAAACACATAATCCTAAACCCTAAACCCTAAACGATAAACCCTAAACGATAAACCCTAAACCCTAAACACTAAACCCGATACCCTAAACCCTAAACCCTACACCCTAAACCCTAAACATTAAATCATAAACACTTAACCCCGAACCCTAAACCCTAAACGGTAAACCCTAAACCCTATACCCTAAAACCCTAAGCCCTAAACCCTAAACCCTGAACCCCAAACATTAAATCATAAACCCTAAACTCTAACCCTAAACCAAAAACTCTAAACCCTATGCCCTAAATCCTATACCATAAACACTAAACCATGTACCCTAAACTCTAACCTTAAACCCTATACCCTACCCTATACCATAAACGTAACCCTCTCCTATACTCAAAACCCTAAACCATAACCATATACCCTGAACATTATACCATAAACATTAAACCCTAAACCCTAAACACTTGACCCTAAACCCTAAACGATAAACCCTAAACCCTAAACCCCTTCGGTCATCAATGAGGGGTTGTTTATGAGACTTGTTAGGAAGGAATGGAAAGGTCAACCCTTATCTCATTGATCTTCCTTCGGTGGAGCGAGCGATGCCTATAAGAGCTACGAATGAGGCTAAAGCAAAGACAGATTGAGAAAGCCTCATTTGCAACCCTAAACCCTAAACGATAAACCTTAAACCCTAAACACTAAATCATAAACACTTAACCCTAAGCCATAAACCCTAAACCCTAACCTAAACATTAATTCATAAACACTTAATACTAAACCCTAAACCCTAAACGATAAACCCTAAACCCTTAACACTAAACCCTATACCTTAAACACTAAACCCTATACCCTAAACACTAAACCCTATACCCTAAACCCTAAACCCTACACCCTTAACCATAAACATTAAATCATAAACACTTAACCCTGAACCCTAAACCTTAAACGGTAAACCCTAAACCCTAAACCCTAAACCCAAAACCCTAAACTCTGAACCCTGAACCCCAAACATTAAATCATAAACCCTAAACCCTAACCCTAAACCAAAAACTCTAAACCCTATACCCTATATCCTATACCATAAACACTAAACCATGTACCCTAAACCCTATAACCTTACCCGATACGCAACCATAAGGGTGATGATCCGTACACCACCAACTTATAGGCACACCACCAAAACCAAACCCTACACATTAAACCATAAACCATATACCAATCTTAAACCCTACCCTATACCATAAACGTAACCCTCTCCTATACCCAAAACCCTAAACCATAAACCATATACCTTGAACATTATACCATATGCATGAACCCTAAACATTAAACCCTAAACCCTAAATCCTAAAGCCTAAACCATACATGCATAAACCCTGTACCTTAAATCCTAACCACGCATAAACCATATATAATTACCCTAAACCCTGAATCATTAGTCGTCTAGCTTAAGCTTGTCCGGCCAATTCGATCTTATGATGATCGATTATACGACGACACTCTTAAGATCCTCCATTATATATTTAGGGTGGTCAATGAAAGCTTGTCCAAGTCGCTCGATCGTATAGTATTACACTTTTAATTCATAATATCGATCTATTTGGACAACCTTAACTTAAATGAAAGCTTGTCCAAGTCGCTCGATCGTATATTATTTTATATTTTATATTTTATTAATTATTTGAATTCTTATCTTAAACTTATACTCGTATTAGATCTTATTAGATGTATCAAAATCATCATATTTCATTATTATTATTATTATTATTATTATTATTATTATTATTATTATTATTATTATTATTATTATTATTATTATTATTATTATTATTATTATTATTATTATTATTACTATTAACAATTTATAATAACATCGTACGTATCTAATTGCAATCATCATCAGTTATTGAAGATATGTTTGCAGATATAAGTTAATTGCAATCATTGATTATTAATCAGTTAATACGTAATTGAAGATATAAGTTGCAATCATCGAAAAATTGGGTCTGCTTGTTTCATATGCTTTGTCCATACCCCTTAATTCTGAATCTTTGATTTTGAACCAGGTTAATTTCTTTTGTTTCATACGCTTTTTCCATACCCCTTAATTCTTACAATCTTTGATTTTGAACCACGTTAATTTATGTCCAATTAAATGTGTTTGTAGAATACAGGTCTATGATGGACTCGACTTAGATGTCCTTATGTAGATCTTCCTCTGTATACGAAAAAGGACTTGACAAATTTATAGAACGTATTTTTTCTAAAAAGGGAAAAGATGGTCATATATATTGTCCGTGCATACATTGCGGTAATCACAAACAGGTTAATCGGGCCCAGGCTAAAACACATTTGCTATGTGACAGGTTTTTCGAAGGTTATAAAATTCCAACTGTGTTTTTCGAACCAGATGATACACCAATGTCGGATGCTGAAGATGATATGCAAGGATTGGCCCAATCCGTCTTCCATATGTTTGAAGATGTAGATGAAGATGATGATATCGGACAAACTAAAAATCAGACTGTACCAAACTTAAATGCTGAAAAGTTTTATAAAGTATTGAAAGATGCAAAGAAAGAATTATATCCCGACTGTAAGTTCTTTGTTCTTTCGTTCTGTAAAAGTCATTTGTTAGAGGGTCTTATTGTAATTAGTTTATTTTACCTGATGTATTTATAACCGAAGATTGGATTTAGTTTTAATTAATGAAAAAATTATCTCTTTCTATATTCTCTCTGATTTATTATGGTATCAGATGCATTATTTCGATCCAATCTTCAATTGATCATCTTCTGATTTCGTTTCTGATTCATCGTTCTACAATTTCTTATAAATTTCTTTCCATTCAACAATCTATTCTTCACACGTTCTATAATTTTCTATTCCTATTCTTCATAACCAGTTATTTTTAACAGTTAACGTTCATAACTGCTTCTTCAATTCCAGTTTCTTTTTTAAACATGCCACAATCTTCTTCTAACGATGGTGAAAATGGTGTTTCTGTCAATGATGAACTTTATCTTCATCAAAACGACACTTCAAACAATATCACTTTGGCAACGCAAAAGTTAAATGGTGATAACTACAATGAATGGAAACGATCTGCTGAGATTTTCTTTAGTGCAAAGAATAAACTGGGCTTTGTTACAGGCACTTGTACACGCCCTGCTGATGTGTAACAATATCACATTGGACCTAGTGATAATTGTCCTAAATGCCCTTGGGTGTTATTATATGTTATTTTAATAATTATATGTTTATAATTATTTAATTATATAATTGAGACCAGTTTGTGACAAGGGTCACAAAACAAGTTTGTTTATTTAATTTGGACCTCATTTGGACCACTTAATGTGGTATTTCGTATTTCAGATAACTGGTAAATACCCGTATGTATCACGGAAGAGATTTCCTTCCAATGAAGGAAGCCCCTTTTAGTTAAAACCTCTGCTTCTCCTTTTATTTCCATTTCTGGAAATAATAACACATACATACACAAACGCTCCCAAATCTCACAAACTCTAATCCCTAATCTTGTTCTTGATCTCGTTTTTAAACTAGAAATCATTCCTTGTGATTTCAGTAACATCATAAGGTATTCAACAAGTGATTTCATGTTCTAATTCGAATTAAAATCAGTGATTTTCTTAGTTTTTATGTCAAAGTGGGTTTCGAATCAAAAAGTGATTTGAATGTGTTATTTATGTCAATTTGATGTTAGAGAACGTTTGTATATGAGTTATATATGTTTCCTAAGTGATTTGTAGTGTAAAAATAGTGCAAAACGAGATTTGGGGCTCAAAATCACGAAAACAACGACCTGATGCTGATGAACAGCTCCCGTACGGTTGCAGGATGCATCCGTACGGTTACGGGGTGTATCTGGACCATTTCTGATGCAACCAGGCGGTTGCAGGTGCAAACGGGCGGTTGCAGGTTCAACCGGGCGGTTGCAGGTGCTCCCGCGCGGTTGCAGTCTGACAGCTTTTTAGAAAACCTGTTTTAGCCGTAATTTTCAAATCGTAACTCCGTTTTTGATGAATAAACTACTGTTGAAAATGTAATGAGATTTACTTTCTAATGGTGAAGTTTTGAAATACTGAATCAAACTTCAATTTGGGTCAAAATGATGGGATATCGCGTATGCCTCGTTCTACATGCGTGGGATAGTTGCAATTGGATGGAAAACCATGTAAACTTGTCATATATGGATATATTAGGCTATATGATGTTGTTTAGAGTATGAATTGATGATATTATTAGTTAGATATGTACTAACTTAAGATATGGTATTCTCAGGTAATAAGGGAACGAAGAAGGCTCAGTAATATAAGACTTCTGAGTTCTTGCTTTTTATCAGGTGAGTGGGACTACCTTAACTATTGTATTTATGTAATAGCAGGTTACGCTACTGTTTTCCTGCCATGTTATACCTGATGAGTTAGCATATGTTGTTTATGCTTATGTGATGATTATGTGTACTTGGGTATTATCGGCTATGTTGTCTAGTCGGTAATCAGTTGTGACACCGCTATATATATATATATTTTTTTATACGTGGCGGAAGCATTTATTTATTAATTACCAAATACACCTTAACAGTGTCACGTGATCACATAACAAAATACATGTTTTAAACGGAAAAGACGTAATTACATTCGGTTTACAAAAGAACACTATTCATATGATAAAAGACTTCATCAGAGTTAAACACTGTCAAACATAACATTGACATGCCCGTCTTCTCCCAAAAGCAATATCTACAAAGCTACAACCTGCAGGGAGGAGATGGAGGGGAATTAGCACGAAGCTAAGTGAGTACAACTAACTACAGGCAATAGTATACAGGAACTGTCATACTAATCATGTCACAAAATCTAACACACAAACATCACCCAAGTGCCGTCTAAAGAGACTCTGGAGGCTTGGCCAAACCATTAACCACCAGCTGATCGGACTGGGGTTTACCAGAAGTTCCTCCACCACCGTGTTGTATATATATAATTCACACGCGACGGACGCGTCATTCACATATATATACACCACGATTGTCTAGGCCACCACATGAGGAACCCAACCCGCAGGTTGATCTCTCCTACCGAGGCCATCACACAATAGGGACGCACTGGGCTTCAGCAGACAAGCATCAATCCAACATGCAGTCATCACAATGTACTAACTAACTGTATCATTAAGTATAGCTAACAAGCATGGCAATCATAATATAACATGCTACTCTATACTATGTTCTCCAGTTAGTCCCACTCACCAATTACCAGCAAATGAGAAGGTATTCAGCTAACTAATCACTGAACCTTCTTTTTCTCCTTTTCTCCTGAGAAAACATATACACAAGTTAGTTTCTGTTCGTTAACATCAAATAACACAATATATAAATTTTTGTATCAAAAACTGTCCGCTAAATTTTTTTGCCTGACTCTTACAGTCGGTCGACTGTCGACACAACCGGTCGACTGACCTTCCCAATTGGTCGATTCATTTGGTATTACATCAATCGGCCGAAGGTAAATTTCAGTCGGTCGGTTCACTCAACAGTCGGTCGGTTGTCTTCGTCAATCGGCCGGTTCAACCCTCAGTCGGTCGACTGTCGACTGACTGTCGGCCGACTATGTTCATCTTCATCAGAAACTGAACAAAGGCTACGGAATTCACTATGAAATCCTCAAATCTCGATCTAGAGCTCATTTTAAACACCAAAATCGACCACAACTTATTCACTACTTGTTATAGACTCAAAACCCACAACAATTTGACCATAACAATACTTAAATCACTTGTTTTGACACAAATTTACACTTTTATGAAAACTAACACAAAACCTTAAATTTCTCAAAGATTAGAGCATGGAAGCTTGTGATCCTTACCTTAAACGAATCAGTGAATCACAAGGAACACAAAGATATGAACAATTTGAGCTCTAGCTAAAGATTAAGGATTAGGGTTTGATTGTAGGTGAGGAAGATGAAGAACGGGTGTGGTTTGGGAAGAGTCTGGAAAATGCAAGAAAGTGGACAACACTAGTCACTTAATTGTGGATAATTCCCACACTGTGTGACACACGGGTATTTATCAGTTATCTGATATCTTTCGTACATCATTTGGCAACCCAAACAGAGTTCAAATTAAATAAACAAACCTGTTCTGTGACCCTTGTCACAAACTGGTCCTAACCACATCATCAAATAATAATAAATATTGAATAAAAATAAAAGCATATAATAACACAAAACTAACTTAAGGGCAAAATGGTAATCTTACAACTAGGCCCGATTGAGGATGTTACAAATCTACCCCCTTAAGAAGATTCCGTCCTCGGAATCTGGTCAAGGTCAAACAAATGGGGATAGCGCGCCCTCATTAACTCCTCGGTTTCCCACGTCAAGTTAGAACCTAAACTGTGCCGCCATTCCACTAACACCATTGGAATCTGTTTCTTTCTTAACTTTGTGACTTTCTTGTCCATTATTCTTACCGGCTCTTCTACTAGTTTCTTAGTCAAGTCGACTTTCAAATCTTTCAATGGAAGAATCTGACTTTCATCATCTACTTTGCACTTTCTCAGATAGCACATGTTGTACGTGTTGTGAATTCCTGCTAACTCTGATGGAAGATCTAAAACAACAGTCTGATCGTTTAAAATTTCTATGATCGGAAATGGCCCAATAAACCTCGGAGCTAGTTTACCACGTTTACAAAATCTGATCACTCCCTTCCATGGCGAAACTTTCAGATATACACAATCACCTACATTAAATGTTACCGGACGTCTGCGCAGATCAGCAAAAATCTTTTGTCGATCTCTAGCTGCTTTTAACTTCTCACGTGCAATTTGCAATTTCAACCTTTTCTGCAGTTATCTGAACAATTTCAGCACCTGCAAATTGTTTCTCACCTACTTCTAACCAACATGTCGGAGTTCTACACTTACGACCATACAACATTTCATATGGAGGCATTCCAATACTCGAATGATACGAATTATTGTAAGCAAACTCTATCAGTGGAAGATGCGAATCCCAAGAACCACCATATTCTAAGACACACGCTCTCAACATATCTTCTAACGTCTGAATCATTCGTTCACTCTGACCGTCTGTCTGTGGATGATATGCTGTACTTAGATTCACACGTGTACCCAGATTCTGTTGTAAACTATTCCAGAAGTTCGATACAAACCTAGTATCTCTGTCGGAAACTATAGACGACGGTACACCATGTTGACTAACGATTTCTTTCAAGTACAACTCTGCCAAATCACTCAACGAAGCTGTTTCACGAGTAGCTAAAAAGTGAGCACTCTTTGTCAGACGATCCACTATTACCCAGATCATGTTGTGACCTTTCTGGGTTCGGGGTAACTTGGTTACAAAATCCATCGTTATATGATCCTATTTCCACTGAGGAATTTCTAACTGTCGTAGAGATCCATATGGTTTCTGATGTTCTGCCTTAACTTGCGCACAAATATGACATTTTTCGACAAAATTTGTAACATCTGTCTTCATTGTCGGCCACCAATACAATGTTTTCAAGTCTCTTTACATCTTTGTACTACCTGGATGCACTGATAATCTCGATTTATGCACTTCAGTAAGGATTAAATCCCTCAAATTTTAAGCATATGCACCCAAATTCGATCTTTATAGGTCTTTAATCCTCTAGAATCATTGCATAGGTTAAATTTTCTTTTAGTCATTTGTTCAGTCTTTAGGTTTTCGTCATTCAAAGCTACTAACTGAACGGTTTTCAATCGATCAATCAAGTCTGAAACTATCTCAATTCTCATAAATTTGGCATTTTCAACTGTTTTCTTACGACTCAGAGCATCTGCGACCACATTTGCTTTACCCGGATGGTACTTAATCTCACAATCGTAGTCTTTAATCAATTCTAAACATCGACGTTGACGCATATTTAATTCTTTCTGCGAAAAGATATATTGAAGACTCTTATGATCTGTATAGATTTCACAATGAGTACCAAACAAATAATGTCTCTAAAGCTTCAAAGCAAACACAACTGCAGTTAACTCTAAATCATGAGTAGGGTAGTTTCGTTCATGATTTTTCAACTGTCGTGAAGCATACGCTATAACTTTATTTCTCTGCATCAAAACACAACCCAGACCTGCATGTGACGCATCGCAGTAGACCACAAAATCTTCTGTTCCCTCTGGTAAAGCTAAAACCGGCGCTTGACATAACAACTGTTTGAGAGTCTGGAAAGCTTTTTCTTGTTCATCAGTACATCGAAAGGCTACATCTTTTCTAGTTAACTTATTCAACGGACCTGCTATTTTAGGGAAGTCTTTGATAAATCGGTGGTAATAACCTGCTAAACCCAGAAAACTCTTAATTTCTGTCGGCGTTTTAGGTGAGTTCCAATTCATTACGGCCTCTATCTTAGACTGATCTACTTTAATACCCTGTTCACAAATCACATGACCCAGAAACTGTACCTCCCGCAACCAAAATTCACACTTAGAAAACTTAGCGTACAACTGTTCCTGTTTCAGAAGTTCTAATACCAATCTCAAATGTGTAGCATGATCTTTCTCGGTTTTCGAATATATCAGGATATCATCTATGAAGACAATCACAAACTTGTCAAGATACTGATGACACACCCTATTCATGAGATCCATAAACACTGCTGGCGCGTTTGTTAACCCAAATGGCATAACTAAAAATTCATAATGACCATATCTAGTTCTGAACGCTGTTTTCGGTATATCATTCTCTGCAACACGTACCTGATAATACCCTGAACGTAAATCAATCTTTGAAAAGTAGGAAGCACCCTGTAACTGATCAAATAAGTCATCTATTCTTGGTAACGGATACTTATTCTTGATTGCTCTCTTATTTAAGTCGCGGTAATCTATACACATACGAAGCGACCCATCTTTCTTTTTCACAAACAAAACAGGAGCACCCCACGGTGAAGAACTTGGTCGGATAAACCCCTTTTCTAACAGTTCCTGAATCTGAGACATCATTTCTCAGATTTCTGACGGAGCTAATCTGTAAGGAGCTTTTGCAACTGGCGTAGCACCTGGAACCAAATCAATTTTATACTCTACTTCACGTACTGGAGGTAACCCTGGTAAATCATCTGGAAATACTTCTGGAAATTCTGACACAACGGGAATATCGGTCACCTGCTTCTTCTCTTTCTTAACATCAATCACGTAGGCTAAGAATGAATCACACCCTTTCGTTATTACCTTCTGAGCTTTCATTAGGGAAACCATAGGGAAGTTAAATCCACTACGCTCTCCCCTAGCTATCACTCGGGATCCGTCGGCCAAACGGAAAGAAATCATCTTCTTATCACACTTAATATTAGCCCTATTAGCTCTTAACTAATTCATGCCTAAGACTACATCAAAGCTAGGTATAGGCATCAACAAACAGGTTAAAGGGAAGGAATGACCGTCAATTTCGATGGCAATTCTAGACACATATGATGTGCATGGAACCATTTTACCATCAGCTACTTCTATTCCCAAAGGCTCATCTAACATCCTAACAGGCAACTTCAACTTATCACAGAAGTCTAAGGACATAAAAGATCGATTCGCTCCAGAATCAAATAACACACGAGCTGGCAAGGAATTAACCAAGAACATACCGGTAATGACGTCATCGGTAGCGGTTGCAGCATCTACCATCATCTGAAATGCCCTTGCCTCTGCTGTTGGAGGATTCTTTCTCTTCTGTCTGGCAGTAGAAGCAGAAGATCCCCCAGAAGTAACCGACCTCGCCCCTGACCCTGCCCCAGAACCGGCTCTCGACGCAGATGGACAATTCGCTGATCTATGCCCCTCTTGATGGCAACTCCAACAAACATTAGACTTAAAAGAACACGCTGTTGATTCATGACCTAACACTCCACATTTCAAACACCTTCTGGTCATTGGAGAACACGGGACGGTATGGGTTGACTTACAAACATTACACCATCCGGACTGACTTGAACCCGATCCACTTATACCAGACTTACTTTTCTGTTTAAACCCGCCTGACTTCTTACCACGGAATCCTGATTGCTTACTTGATTGCTGAACAGACTGACCACCCGATTGACTTTCTGATTTTCCTCCAAAAGATCCACTTCTCGAACTTTCTCTTTTTGCTGCCATTATATCACCTTCTGTAACTTTAGCCATCTCATGAGCCTGCGCCAAGGTTGTTGCAAATCTCGCAACGGTTCTATATTCTGGCTTAATCACCCGCATAAAATGTTGAATCTTATCTTTCTCAGTTGGTACCCACTGTTGAACGAACCTTAGCTTAGATGTGAAATCTCTGAAAACCTCATCAATCGTCATACTTTCTGTCATCTTCATACTCAGAAACTCAGTTTTCAATCTTTCCATCTCATACTCAGAACAATACTGCTCATGAACTTTAGCAGCAAATTGTTCCCAGATAATTTGACTGATCTGTTCTTTAGGTAAATATGCAGTGATAGAGTCCCACCATTCCATTGCTTCACCTTTGAGAAGCCTACTAGCAAATAACACCATGGATTCTGGCTCACAAAAACATGCTTCTAACGCCCTCTCCACTTCTCTTAGCCAATTGAGGGTCATCGTAGGGTTTGTGTGACCACTGTACTCAAGAGGTTTACAGTCCATAAACTGTTTGTAGGTACACTTCCTTCTTGTCTCAGGGACTTGAAATGGGTACATCATTTGATTAGAAAAAGTCTGATTAAACGGAAATGGCGTTGCGAGGTTTTGATAGGTGGTTTGAGGAAACTGTGACTGAGAACTGCCACCAGCTTGCATATAAAAGTTAGGAGGAAAGGTTGTGTTCAACGCAGTGGTATTAGGGTTCCATTGCGCCCGTTCTTGTTCTAATTCTTTGATTTTCTCTTGAGCTTCTAATAACCGACTTTGAAGTTCTATTACTTCTTGAGAGGTTTCTTCTTCTGAAGACACATGTCCAACTTCGTCAGGGGCTCTAAAAGTACCAGTTTCAGGGACAGTAGGGCCAGTAGCGGTTGCTTGATTATCTGCCATTGCTGCACTACCACAACACTCACACCAAAGCTTAGTATAAATTCTGTTAGTACTAACAACTAACACATATCCTGTCCTAATACTCACTTAACCCATCCCCAGCATGTTATGTTTGACATGACTCTTCTAAGTTTGGGAACATGACATTTATATCACAATGCGCATGCTGCCAAACTAAGCTCTGATACTAACTTGTGACACCGCTATATATTTTTTTTTTATACGTGGCGGAAGCATTTATTTATTAATTACCAAATACACCTTAACAGTGTCACGTGATCACATAACAAAATACATGTTTTAAACGGAAAAGACGTAATTACATTCGGTTTACAAAAGAACACTATTCATATGATAAAAGACTTCATCAGAGTTAAACACTGCCAAACATAACATTGACATGCCCGTCTTCTCCCAAAAGCAATATCTACAAAGCTACAACCTACAGGGAGGAGATGGAGGGGAATTAGCACGAAGCTAAGTGAGTACAACTAACTACAGACAATAGTATACAGGAACTGTCATACTAATCATGTCACAAAATCTAACACACAAACATCACCCAAGTGCCGTCTAAAGAGACTCTGACGGCTTGGCCAAACCATTAACCACCAGCTGATCGGACTGGGGCTTACCAGAAGTTCCTCCACCACCGTTGTGACAACCCGGAAATTTCCAACCAAATTTAAACTTTAATCTTTATATGTTTCCGACACGATAAGCAATATTTGTTAAGTTAAATTGTAAGAATTTTAAACTATGTTCATACATTCATTCAACCTCGACCAAGTTCCAACGATTCAAGAACCATTAAACGAATATGATTATATATGTATATGTGTATATATATATTATAACTTGAAATGTAAACAAAATATTAGATTAAATACTTTATATGATTGTATCTGTTTCAAAATGTTTATCAATGGAATTAGAAGATAAGATCAAATGATTGAATTATCAGATATATTGAATTATGAATACAAGTCTCTGTTGAAAGGCCACGTTGATTTGAGAAATCTTTCCATTTTAACAATATTCGGAAAATGTTAAAGTGATTTATAAATAAGAACAAATTGTCAATCATTGAGAACTAGACAAAGGATAGTGGAAGATTGAATCTCATAAAGACTCGATTGATCTATTTAGTTTCAAACGTACACAAACGTTTTCAGTTTAAAAAGAACTTTATTATTAAAACGTATATAACTTTTATAAATATCTAGAAACACTTTTGACAACTCATTACTTAACTAGTATAATAAAGATAATGATATTTATATTTTATTTTATTAAATATATATTACGATTTAAATTAATATTATATATATTTATACGCGTATTATACGTACATAGTTTTATACTTTTACTATACTTAAACTTTACCTTTACTTTATTTTTACTTTACTTTAACTTTAATAATTCACTTTAATAATTCATACTTTAATAATTCACTTTAATAATTCATACTTTAATAATTCACTTTAATAATTCATACTTTAATAATTCACTTTAATAATTCATACTTTAATAATTCACTTTAATAATTCATACTTTAATAATTCACTTTAATAATTCAAAAATCTATTATAAATAGAATTCAATAGGTTTCATTATTTCATAGAAACTTGAAAATATTTTTCTTTAAACTCTCTCAATCGATTTACATATATATATATTTATTCCGTATTATTTCAAGATATTATTAGTATACATAAAATATTACGACGGAGTGCTGTCCGAATGATTTCGAAATTGTTTTTCGAGTAGGATAGGATTAAGGAAATTATGGGTTATAGCTATGGAAGTGATTGAGTATGGTTCATGGGTATGCTCGTGAGGTCAATATAGTGTTTATCATTTCCGTTGCGTCTACGTACCTTTCCTGCAATATTGAATCTCAATATTGATATGTGAGTACTCATAATTTAACTTTTACATACTAATAGTGTATCCCTGACTAGTGCTCGAGTATTTAGGATTATGCATGCTTGTACTCTTGATATTGCCCTTAGACAGGTTAGGTTGAATATTGAATTAGTTACACTTGCAGTTGAGATAAGGTATAAGATATGCATGTCCTTGGAAAGCTAGCAAAAAAATTAAGGACTTTTCCTTTAGATATCGAATGGTTTCGATGAACGGATTAGAAGTTATAATCAATTGAATTTTCGATATTTTTATTAAAAATGATTATTATTATCGTCGTTTTTATCGTCGTTCTAGTTTTATCTTATTATTATCATTATTATTATCTTTATCAATAAAAGGGATTTATCATTAAAAATTGTTATTTTTTTTATTATTACTATCGTTATTATCGTTAAAGTTATAATTAGTATTATTATTATCCAATTATTATTATTATTATTATTATTATTATTATTATTATTATTATTAGTATTATTATTATTATTATTATTATCATTATTAATATATATATATATATATATATATATATTATTAATATATATATATATATATATATATATATATATATATATATATATATATATCATTATTTAAAAATGGTTATTGTTATTGTTATTATTATTATTATTACTATATAATCATTAAGATAATTATTAGTATTATCGTTACTAATGTTATAGTAACTATCATTATTAATATTAGTGTAATTAAAACAAATATTTGTAACACCTAATTATATTGATTACTATTATTATCATTATTATGAACACGATATAAAAGATGATTAAAAAGCTATTAAACGAAACGATTAGGAAATAATGAGTAAGAGTATCATGATGAAATTAAAATATTATAAGATATTGATTTAGATAAAATTATCGTTCTTATTATTTTTATCATTACTATTATTATTAAAAGTATCGTTAGTATTAAAACTATCATTTTAACAAAAATTATCATTTTAATAGAAATGTCATTGTTACTATAAAATATCATTATTATTATTATTTTAAATAGAATTATTATTTTAAAGATAATATTAAAAATTATCGTAAATATTAAAGTTATCATAATTAGAATTATCGTTTTATCATAATGTCATCTTAGTAATTATAAATATTGATATTTTTATAATAATAATTATTATTACAAAATAATACAACTTTTACTTACTATCATTATAGATATTATTTTATCAAATAAATATGTGATACAAACATATTTTACTACGCGTAATAACTTACTTTAATAATACCTATCATATTATCTTTATGATATTAAATGAACCCTATAAATTTTATTACTTAATATATATAAAAGTATATTATATTATATAAATTTAATATAAAATTTTATTTATTAATAAATAAATTATATTATTTACTCTAATAAATCTTTTAAAAATATTTAAAAATATAAAACGACGATATTTAAACTATATATTAATCATGTATAGATTTTTGGAAATTATTTTGAGTCAAATTTACTTTTGTTGACTTTTGCATATTAGTCTCGAGCATTAGGATTGTGGTACACTATGACTTGACCTAATTTGTTAGACAAATATTGACCAACACATAATTATATATAATTAATTTAGGTTCGTGAATCCGAGGCCAACCTTGCACTTGTTCAATGACGTTATATGTATTTTTACTACGAAATACAGTATGGTGAGTTTCATTTTCCTTTTTACCCTTTATATTTTTGGGACTGAGAATACATGCGCTTTTATAAATGTTTGACGAAATAGACACAAGTAATTGAAACTACATTCTATGGTTGAATTATCGAAATCGAATATGCCCCTTTTTATTAAAGTCTGGTAATCTAAGAATTAGGGAACAGACACCCTAATTGACGCGAATCCTAAAGATAGATCTATTGGGCCTAACAAACCCCATCCAAAGTACCGGATGCTTTAGTACTTCGAAATTTATATCATGTCCGAAGGAGGATCCCGGAATGATAGGGGATATTCTTATATGTATCTAGTTAATGTCGGTTACCAGGTGTTCACCATTTGAATGATTATTTTTGTCTCTATGCATGGGACGTGTATTTATGAGAACTGAAAATGAAATTCTTGTGGTCTATTAAAATGATGGAAATAAATGATTATGATAAACTAATGAACTCACCAACCTTTTGGTTGACACTTTAAAGCATGTTTATTCTCAGGTGTTAAAGAAATATTCCGCTGTGCATTTGCTCATTTTAAAGATATTACTTGGAGTCTTTCATAGCATATTTCGAAGAACGTTGCATTCGAGTCATTGAGTTCATCAAAAATTATTATTAAATCAATTTATAGTTGGATAGTGGATATAATGAAATCGTATGCATGCCTGTCAATTTTCGATGTAAAGAAAGTTTGTCTTTTAAAAACGAATGCAATGTTTGTAAAATGTATCATATAGAGGTCAAATACCTCACAATGTAATCAACTATTGTGAATCGTTTATAATGTATATGAACGGGTCCTTTCAGTTGGTATCAGAGCGGTGGTCTTAGCGAACCAGGTCTGCATTAGTGTGTCTAACTGATAAGTCGATAGGATGCATTAGTGTGTCTGGACTTCGACCGTGTCTGCATGTCAAAAGTTTTGCTTATCATTTTGTGTCAAAAATTAACTACTTATCATCCTCAGGAAATTACCTGCTTATCATTATTAGTCTAAGACACGTCTTGCTGCATTGATTGCATGAATAGTGTATAGACAAAAATTCATACCTTAGCATATCTGCTAAATCATATCTTATCGTATCTGTTACTTTAAACTTTGCCTGACATATCCCGCAAAGTCCTCCGTAATCTACGAAATCTTTTGATCTATATATATATATATATATATATATATATATATATATATATATATATATATATATATATATATATATATATATATATATATATATATATTCTATGTAATTAGAATACCATCCGTTAGCCAAAATCATTTCATATCGGAAAAAAAAAAATCCTTTATCCAATCGTACGAAATGGAATTCGTCATCAGTTCAAGTCACTCAGATTCCGAAATGGAATCCCATTCAAGCTCCGAAAGCAGTGTGACCGGAATAGATCAACCAATCAGTCATCACCTATTCTGGATGAATTGGGAATGGGTTCGTAGCCTCCTCAATCATTGGAGACAAGAAGAAGGTGATTCCTTCCATCCACCACATTGCCCTCTTGACGAAGAACCTGAAGCACTTACTGGCGAACCTGTCCGAAACACCATTTTCTCGCTCATTTCCAGAGTATCTCGTCACGATTATATATTACATCAAATTTTAGATTTTATTTATCCGCTCGTCCGAACCGACAATCACCCCGGTGTAATAGAAGAAGTCAACGGGCTTCGCGCTCGGGTAGTGGCTTCGGAGAATATGGTGCAGAGATTACAAACACCAGCAGCAGCATCAGCAGCATAACCAGTACCACCATCATCAACGCCAACAGTACCATTACCACCTCCAACCACAACCGCGTCGTAAACCTCAACTTCACAATCTGTCCCATGAGCATCAACGTCATACGCACCATAGATACCAAGGAGTACCAACAACAATAACTGACGAAGTATTAATTCATAACTTCATTGGAGAAACATTCCGTGGCGATTATGTAATCTCTAAAGTCTTACAGATTATCTAATCTAGCCCTAACCATAAATCAGTTAAGCGAACCAAAATGATAGAAGGAAGAGTAGAAACCCTGACAAAAATGGTGTGTGATTGACAAGCTAAACTTGCTTTACCAACAGCATCAACAGTACCATCAGCGTTACCAGCATCGTCAGTACAGTCAACATCCGAATCAACAACACCGATAACATCACAAACTCCGTCAGTTCAAGAATCACTGTGGACATCATTACGAATCAATAACGTGTATATTGTATCAACGAGTTATGAAGAATTAACTCATTCCCTCTGAAGAAATTATATGTATATTATATATATATATATATATATATATATATATATATATATATATATATATATATATATATATATATATATATATATATATATATATTGAAATAAATCTTTCCGTGCTAAGCTATTGTGTGTGAATCTTAACTACTCGGTTAATTCATATTACAAATATGCAATAATGTACGTCCTTCGGCCGCAACTTAACCAGCGTTAACTACAATCTTTGTCGCAATTCAACAAATTCCAATTCATAATAAATCAAGTATATATTTGATTTTACACTTCATCATCGATGTACCCGAAACTTTTCAGATAACATCATTCGTACTTTGCGAAATTCACAAGAATTCCACGAACCGAACATCATACATCAACAAATAACGAAGTATTGATTCATAATTTCAATGTCATTAAAGAAATACTGCGTAAAAGTTATGTACTTTTTAAAGCCTTTAGGGATTATTCAATTCTAGTTTCAACCGTAAATCAAATGAGTTTAATTTAACATTAACTCATTAAATCTATGTTACATCTGAAGAAAATATACATATATATATTTTCATAAAGACTGTAATAAAATTCTTTTGTACAAAATATTAATTGTGAAATTTTTTTTAACGGGTAGGTAATACCCGAGAGATATATAAATTCACAATTAATATGTTACATTCTTCGAATCTGATTCAGCAAATCATCTATTATACTCCCTACTTTCACAACAATATACATTCTTTTATAGAAATCAAAACAACCATACTCATTCAAAATTTAATTACATATTCTAATTTTGAAATCTCAAAATTCAACTTGAGATATGACCAAAATCATCACTCTTAGATCCTTACATCTTTCACAAGCTATATTTTGACTTCAAAACTGTGTTAGAACATCAAATGTATGTTAACGATTACAATCTGTGTTCAAACCCTTCGAAAATTTCTGAAGACACTTCGAATGATGAGCAATCGAGATGATGATCCAACCACATGTTACCCACAGTTATGTACCCGAAAAACTCTTGAAACCAAAGTAAAAGTTTAAACAATGTATCCGCGTCAGATTCTTTAGCATTTATTAGCAAAAATAACTTTGCGAGTCCTATTCAAAGTAGCCAGTTTTGTCACAGCTCCAGCAAGTCAACTTCAACTTTTCAGTCAGACTAACCTTATTATAACCTTGAGATATATACCATCGTTACCAGGGAACCTTTTACATTCCACCACATTATTAGCAGATGTACCAACAACTTCATTACCCTTTGACTTTAGCCTCTCCAAAAAGTCATTATAATTATTCATTGAAACCCCATCATTTACTCATTCACATCTTGTAATGAGAATTGCCATACAAATCATTGGGAATTAGCAATCAGTATTTTGAAATCTCGCAGGATGTCTACGCCAACAGTTATATGTGTATATATAACGTCTATCTTCTGGACTTAATTTGAATGTGAAGTTTCTGAAAAACACTCCGAACTACGAATTGGTTCTCCGAAAATGGAAAAAAAAATGCTGATGAAGCAGCAAAAACTATAAACGACTTTAAACAGTAAAAGCTGGATGATAATGATGAAGTGTGCTGGCAAAGCGCAGAAAAAGAGAAGTTTTGGAACTAGAAAATGGATTGAGCAAAGTAGGAAGGAGGCTGTGAACAAATTACAAAGACTGAACCTGACTTCAAAGGATCTAAATGATTCAGTACTTGCTGAAGTCATTAACGAATACCTTGCTCCTGACTCTAAACCCCTGCGGACAATATTCTTCATCATCCTCTGATATTAGAAATTCTAAAATATCATCATATCTTTCATTATAATTATCCTCCATATTTCTGAAGATATTTTCTTAATTTTTCTTATTTGAAATCATTTACCTCTTCGCACTATCTGTATTACATCATAAAAGAAACTATTTTAGTTTCTAAATTCTGAAACATTCAAGTTTAAAATAGGAATATTTTGAAGTAATGTTGGGAACTGAAGCATGAATTAGTATAATATAATGACACTTGATCAATATGATTATATTACAGTAAGTCATGCTGAGTTTCTAAATGGAACGTGAAGATTCACAGATCATAACATCATCATGTGCCATGTTATACGACTCTTGTATTCTATTTAACCTCTAAAATATCAAGAAAATATTTCTTGATGATTCGGCCTTTTCCAAGGTATTCTAGTAATTTGACAAGTCAAGATCGTGCCATCACAATTTCCTTCCTAGAACATTAACAATGTTCATTCCGAAATTCATATCTGTGAATTCTGGACCATTACAAGCGGTGCTTAATCGCAAGAAGAAGAAACGAAAGGACAAAACTCCGAAATAGAAATTGGGGTATAAATTGCAGCAAATAAAAGAGAGCATTAACTGTGAATGATAATGATTATAGAAGACAGAAGCAGAGACTTTGAAATATAAGGGAACATATAAATCCCAACGACAAACTAGAAATTATAAACCATATATATCGATGCATATAGCAATATAAAGACACGGGAGAACTAGAAACACTATAAACCCAAGAGTATAGTAGAAGTAAATAGATTCTTCCGGCTAGTAGATGAAAAAGAAGAATGACCGATATGAAAGTTAGAAGTATATCGAGAATCAGAACTGGATGGAGCATATTGATGAATACTTTAAAATATGAGTTGAGGGGGAAAGAATAGAAGGTGATGAAACATGACTAGGAACTTAGAAATCAACAGATTTAACTCACACAATGGCGGAATAAGTGAATCAAACCCTCTAGTGAATAGGTTAAGTTTTTTTTGATTAATTTAGTCAAACCACAACTAAATCAAGTGTGATTAGATCAACATCTAGAGCTATTATTCACCACCTGAGTGATTTGGACTGAGAGAGAATCGGAGGAGCTCACTAGATCTGAGTGTGTGTAACAAATGAGCGGCTTAACCTAAAATGAAGAACATAAGACTTTATATACCCCTGCTGTTGACTCACCTATACGATTCATTCATCACACGTACGAGTTGGCTTCATCAGCCGTACGGGTGATCACTCACTCGTGTCTTCTCATTTAGGTTGTAATTGTGACTTAGCTCAGCATCAACCGTGCGTATGAGCCTGTCAGCTGTACTAGTGAGGCTTCACTCGTACGTCTGACTAAGTGTAACATAGTCAAACATCTAAATCTCGTTCCTGCAGTTCCTGTAACCACATACGAACACGGATAGGATAATAACGAGCAATCATGGTGGCCTGTAAACTGTTGTACCTGCAATGGACGTGGGTAGATGTCTAGGGACTTGCATAAAATGCATCAACAGAAGGTGTGAGTTGTAAGGAAACGAAGGAGGTGAATTTATAAGAAAATCTTCGACAGAACAATTAAAATGGACGATCGCATTTAAAGCGGATCCTAATTCCCTTGATTACCGGAGAGTCAAATCTTATTAAGAAGATTTTCTTCAAATCCCTTGAAATCTGGGAATCAATCATATCTACGTCAAATGATAAGATGAATCTACACTTACTCATTTCACTCTTCTATGTTAGCTTCATTCGTACTCTTCATATAAATGGATTGTTTATCCAAATTATTCGCTGATGATAAAACTCTAATTTTCAGCCCGTATGCATCATGAAAACATACTTATTATCATTCACGACCTTTCCACTCAAATTTCGAGACGAAATTTCTTTAACGGGTAGGTACTGTGACAACCCGAAAATTTCCAACCAAATTTAAACTTTAATCTTTATATGTTTCCGACACGATAAGCAATATTTGTTAAGTTAAATTGTAAGAATTTTAAACTATGTTCATACATTCATTCAACCTCGACCAAGTTCCAACGATTCAAGAACCATTAAACGAATATGATTATATATGTATATGTGTATATATATATTATAACTTGAAATGTAAACAAAATATTAGATTAAATACTTTATATGATTGTATCTGTTTCAAAATGTTTATCAATGGAATTAGAAGATAAGATCAAATGATTGAATTATCAGATATATTGAATTATGAATACAAGTCTCTGTTGAAAGGCCACGTTGATTTGAGAAATCTTTCCATTTTAACAATATTCGGAAAATGGTAAAGTGATTTATAAATAAGAACAAATTGTCAATCATTGAGAACTAGACAAAGAATAGTGGAAGATTGAATCTCATAAAGACTCGATTGATCTATTTAGTTTCAAACGTACAAAAACGTTTTCAGTTTAAAAAGAACTTTATTATTAAAACGTATATAACTTTTATAAATATCTAGAAACACTTTTGACAACTCATTACTTAACTAGTATGATAAAGATAATGATATTTATATTTTATTTTATTAAATATATATTACGATTTAAATTAATATTATATATATTTATACGCGTATTATACGTACATAGTTTTATACTTTTACTATACTTAAACTTTACCTTTACTTTATTTTTACTTTACTTTAACTTTAATAATTCACTTTAATAATTCATACTTTAATAATTCACTTTAATAATTCATACTTTAATAATTCACTTTAATAATTCATACTTTAATAATTCACTTTAATAATTCATACTTTAATAATTCACTTTAATAATTCATACTTTAATAATTCACTTTAATAATTCAAAAATCTAATATAAATAGAATTCAATAGGTTTCATTATTTCATAGAAACTTGAAAATATTTTTCTCTAAACTCTCTCAATCGATTTACATATATATATATTTATTCCGTATTATTTCAAGATATTATTAGTATACATAAAATATTACGACGGAGTGCTGTCCGAATGATTTCGAAATTGTTTTTCGAGTAGGATAGGATTAAGGAAATTATGGGTTATAGCTATGGAAGTGATTGCGTATGGTTCATGGGTATGCTCGTGAGGTCAATATAGTGTTTATTATTTCCGTTGCGTCTACGTACCTTTCCTGCAATATTGAATCTCAATATTGATATGTGAGTACTCATAATTTAACTTTTACATACTAATAGTGTATCCCTGACTAGTGCTCGAGTATTTAGGATTATGCATGCTTGTACTCTTGATATTGCCCTTAGACAGGTTAGGTTGAATATTGAATTAGTTACACTTGCAGTTGAGATAAGGTATAAGATATGCATGTCCTTGGAAAGCTAGCAAAAAAATTAAGGACTTTTCCTTTAGATATCGAATGGTTTCGATGAACGGATTAGAAGTTATAATCAATTGAATTTTCGATATTTTTATTAAAAATGATTATTATTATCGTCGTTTTTATCGTCGTTCTAGTTTTATCTTATTATTATCATTATTATTATCTTTATCAATAAAAGGGATTTATCATTAAAAATTGTTATTTTTTTTATTATTACTATCGTTATTATCGTTAAAGTTATAATTAGTATTATTATTATCCAATTATTATTATTATTATTATTATTATTATTATTATTATTATTATTATTAGTATTATTATTATTATTATTATCATTATTAATATATATATATATATATATATATTATTAATATATATATATATATATATATATATATATATATATTATTAATATATATATATATATATATATATATATATATATATATATATATATATATCATTATTTAAAAATGGTTATTGTTATTGTTATTATTATTATTATTACTATATAATCATTAAGATAATTATTAGTATTATCGTTACTAATGTTATAGTAACTATCATTATTAATATTAGTGTAATTAAAACAAATATTTGTAACACCTAATTATATTGATTACTATTATTATCATTATTATGAACACGATATAAAAGATGATTAAAAAGCTATTAAACGAAACGATTAGGAAATAATGAGTAAGAGTATCATGATGAAATTAAAATATTATAAGATATTGATTTAGATAAAATTATCGTTCTTATTATTTTTATCATTACTATTATTATTAAAAGTATCGTTAGTATTAAAACTATCATTTTAACAAAAATTATCATTTTAATAGAAATGTCATTGTTACTATAAAATATCATTATTATTATTATTTTAAATAGAATTATTATTTTAAAGATAATATTAAAAATTATCGTAAATATTAAAGTTATCATAATTAGAATTATCGTTTTATCATAATGTCATCTTAGTAATTATAAATATTGATATTTTTATAATAATAATTATTATTACAAAATAATACAACTTTTACTTACTATCATTATAGATATTATTTTATCAAATAAATATGTGATACAAACATATTTTACTACGCGTAATAACTTACTTTAATAATACCTATCATATTATCTTTATGATATTAAATGAACCCTATAAATTTTATTACTTAATATATATAAAAGTATATTATATTATATAAATTTAATATAAAATTTTATTTATTAATAAATAAATTATATTATTTACTCTAATAAATCTTTTAAAAATATTTAAAAATATAAAACGACGATATTTAAACTATATATTAATCATGTATAGATTTTTGGAAATTATTTTGAGTCAAATTTACTTTTGTTGACTTTTGCATATTAGTCTCGAGCATTAGGATTGTGGTACACTATGACTTGACCTAATTTGTTAGACAAATATTGACCAACACATAATTATATATAATTAATTTAGGTTCGTGAATCCGAGGCCAACCTTGCACTTGTTCAATGACGTTATATGTATTTTTACTACGAAATACAGTATGGTGAGTTTCATTTTCCTTTTTACCCTTTATATTTTTGGGACTGAGAATACATGCGCTTTTATAAATGTTTGACGAAATAGACACAAGTAATTGAAACTACATTCTATGGTTGAATTATCGAAATCGAATATGCCCCTTTTTATTAAAGTCTGGTAATCTAAGAATTAGGGAACAGACACCCTAATTGACGCGAATCCTAAAGATAGATCTATTGGGCCTAACAAACCCCATCCAAAGTACCGGATGCTTTAGTACTTCGAAATTTATATCATGTCCGAAGGAGGATCCCGGAATGATAGGGGATATTCTTATATGTATCTAGTTAATGTCGGTTACCAGGTGTTCACAATTTGAATGATTATTTTTGTCTCTATGCATGGGACGTGTATTTATGAGAACTGAAAATGAAATTCTTGTGGTCTATTAAAATGATGGAAATAAATGATTATGATAAACTAATGAACTCACCAACCTTTTGGTTGACACTTTAAAGCATGTTTATTCTCAGGTGTTAAAGAAATATTCCGCTGTGCATTTGCTCATTTTAAAGATATTACTTGGAGTCTTTCATAGCATATTTCGAAGAACGTTGCATTCGAGTCATTGAGTTCATCAAAAATTATTATTAAATCAATTTATAGTTGGATAGTGGATATAATGAAATCGTATGCATGCCTGTCAATTTTCGATGTAAAGAAAGTTTGTCTTTTAAAAACGAATGCAATGTTTGTAAAATGTATCATATAGAGGTCAAATACCTCACAATGTAATCAACTATTGTGAATCGTTTATAATGTATATGAACGGGTCCTTTCAACCGTGTTGTATATATATAATTCACACGCGATGGACGCGTCATTCACATATATATACACCACGATTGTCTAGGCCACCACATGAGGAACCCAACCCGCAGGTTGATCTCTCCTACCGAGGCCACCACACAATAGGGACGTACTGGGCTTCAGCAGACAAGCATCAATCCAACATGCAGTCATCACAATGTACTAACTAAATGTATCATTAAGTATAGCTAACAAGCATGACAATCATAATATAACATGCTACTCTATACTATGTTCTCCAGTTAGTCCCACTCACCAATTACCAGCAAATGAGAAGGTATTCAGCTAACTAATCACTGAACCTTCTCTTTCTCCTTTTCTCCTGAGAAAACATATACACAAGTTAGTTTCTATTCGTTAACATCAAATAACACAATATATAAATTTTTGTATCAAGAACTGTCCGCTAAAATTTTTTGCTTAACACTTGTGCACTTTCAAAATTTACATCATAAACATCAAAATACAAACGGGCAGCATAACGGCTAAAAATCAACACTTAGGTAAAATATTCTGCCCTGGACACTCAGTCGATCGACTGACTCTTACAGTCGGTCGACTGTCGACACAACCGGTCGACTGACCTTCCCAGTCGGTCGATTCATTTGGTATTATATCAATCGACCGAAGGTAAATTTCAGTCGATCGGTTCACTCAACAGTCGGTTGGTTGTCTTCGTCAGTCAGTCGGTTCAACCCTCAGTCGGTCGACTGTCGAGTAACAGTCGGCCGACTGTGTTCATCTTCATCAGAAACTGAACAAAGGCTACGGACTTCACGATGAAATCCTCAAATCTCGATCTAGAGCTCGTTTTAAACACCAAAATCGACCACAACTTATTCACTACTTGTTATAGACTCAAAACCCACAACATTTTGACCATAACAATACTTAAATCACTTGTTTTGACATAAATTTACACTTTTATGAAAACTAACACAAAACCTTAAATTTCTCAAAGATTAGAGCATGGAAGCTTGTGATCCTTACCTTAAACGAATCAGTGAATCACAAGGAACACAAAGTTATGAACAATTTGAGCTCTAGCTAAAGATTAAGGATTAGGGTTTGATTGTAGGTGAGGAAGATGAAGAACGGGTGTGGTTTGGGAAGAGTCTGGAAAATGCAAGAAAGTGGACAGCACTAGTCACTTAATTGTGGATAATTCTCACACTGTGTGACACACGGGTATTTATCAGTTATCTGATATCTTTCGTACATCATTTGGCAACCCAAACAGAGTCCAAATTAAATAAACACACCTGTTCTGTGACCCTTGTCACAAACTGGTCCTAACCACATCATCAAATAATAATAAATATTGAATAAAAATAAAAGCATATAATAACACAAAACTAACTTACGGGCAAAATGGTAATCTTACAACTAGGACCGATTGAGGATGTTACATTAGTTTTGGGTATAAAGATAAGCATAAGGTCAACCTTACTGCCAGGTTGGGTTCAAGAGTTACTATTCGTGTAGTATAGTTTGAATGACGCATCCCCTGCGTCCAAATTACTATGCGAGGGAGACAGTAACAGGAACTTTCGGTAAACTCTAGCTCGATCAACTAGTAGTTAATGGCCCTTACAAGCCGCTGAGCCTAGTGTTACCATTCTGGTTTAACTTGTTGATGCTATGTCATTGTGCTTAGCTTGATGCTAGATACCTATGACTGTTAGGATAATTCTATTCAATTAGCTTTATGCTAACCCCCCCCCCCCCCCACACAGTTTCTCCCTTGCAGGCAAGGTTGGAGAACTCGGATCTCGGAGAGATCTCGTTTGGATTTTTTTAGGGAGATCTCGGCATCTCGGAATAATCTCGGGGAGATCTCGGACGTTGACTTACGTTGACTTTGTAGTTTTTTCCTAAAAATATACATAAAAACATAAATATATGTATATTTATATACGTTTTTACGAGATTTTACAACAATATCCGAAAAATGAGCGAGAAAATCTTAGAAATTAAGATTCTACAAGAAAATCTTACAAATTAGCAAGAAAATTCGAGAAATCATGGCTTTGACTAAGTTTGACCTCGTTGACCGAGAATCTCGGGAGATGAACATCTCGTCTCGGTTGCCTTCTAAAAACAAGATCTCGGGGGAGATCTCGGGAGATTTACAACACTGCTTGCATGTTAAGTTTTGCATGCTATAGTTTTGGGAGTGGTTGCTTTTGGATATGTTTGATAGGCTACACTCTGATATTTATATTTTGATACCTATATGTGTGTAAAAGCTTTTGGTTAACGTAACACCTGGATGACTGTAATAACTATGATTTAGTTAATTACTATGTATGGTTTGTAAATATCAATATATTATGTTTCCGCTGTGATTTAAAAAAAAATGTACGGTGTTACATGATGATTCTCCTCGTGTTGCATCTTGGGATCGTTGCAACAATCTGGTTATTTCCCGGATTTTGCATTTTGTCGAATCTGACATTCGTAGGAGCATTCTATATTTTTTAACTGCTACTGAAATCTGGAAGGATTTAAAAGAAGGATTTGTCCAGTCCAACATCCCACGAAAATTTCAAGTCCAGAAGTTTATTTCGTCTTTATCTCAAGGGAATAATTCGGTTGCTACTTACTATACCCAATTGAAAACTTCTTGAGATGAATATATGTCTCTGCTTGCAATTCTTACTTGCTCTTGTGGTACTAATAATGCTTTCGTGGCAATTTTACAAGAACAACAAGTGATACATTTTTTAATGGGGTTAAATGATGCATACATGCTTGTTCGGGGTAATATTCTCATGAGGACTCCTTTGCGATCACTTAGTGAGTCGTATCGATTAATCATTCAAGAGGAATCTCAACGTGAATGCAACACTACACCTTCAATTGGTGTAGATTCTACTGCTCTTGCCGTTAAAGGAAATTTTTCATAGCATTCTTCTACTTCGGGTAATTCTAAATGGCACAACACTATCATTAATTCACAGGGTGTTGTGTTTGGTATTGCACCAAATGGTCGTCGGTCAAAATTTTATTGCACATCTTGTAGTGTTTGGGGCCATTCCAATGAACATTGTTTCAAGATCAACCCGAATGCTCACGATAAGAAAATGGTTAATTCTGTTCAAACCACTATCGTCGATGCACCACCATAAATATCTTCGACTCATTCATCTACTGCTCCTGCCTTCACTGAAGAAAAAATGACTCAGTTAAATGCTATGCTTGCACAACACAATATGTCACCCCAAACCGAAACTACTTCTGATATCTCTGCTGCTTTCATGGCTGGTAAGCGATTCTGTTTTCTTTCTACTTCTTTCAACAATCGATGGGTCATTGATAGTGGTGCTACTGACCATATGACACCACATCTTCATTTGTTTACTGAATACTTGGTTGTACATAAACCATGTTACATCGAGATGCCTAATGGTCACAAAGCCAAAGTCTATCATATTAGTTCGGTTCGTCTTAGTACCAACATCATTCTCAATAATGTTCTTCATGTCCCTGATTTTTATTTCAATCTTCTCTCTGTATACAAAGTTCTGTCTCAATATAATGCATCACTCACCTTCACTCTCACATCATGTATTCTTCAGGTTCCTTCACTGACGCATCCGCTGGTCCTTGGTGATGTTAAACAAGGATTATACTTCGTTGCTCAACACAACAATTCAACACCTGTGCATTCTGTGTCTCTATCTGCTTCCTCAAATACATGTTCCACTCAATTATGGCACTGTTGGCTAGGACATTTACCATTTGATAGCATTATTTGCATTAAGTCTTTGAAATGTAATTCTTTTATGCCTACTGTCATTTGTAACACTTGTCTAAAAGCAAGAATGAATAGACTGTCTTTTTCTTCTAGCAATATTAAATCTGCTAATAATTTTGAATTCCTTCATGTGAATTTATGGGGCCCCTATTCTCGTCCTACTCACAATGGTTATCGGTACTTCTTAACCATTGTGGACGATCATTCGTTCATTTGGTTGTCTATGTTATGTCTCCACACTCAAGCATGCCCGACTCAAATTCGAATCCAGGGCCACCCCATGTGTTTTTTTGGGATATCCATTCGGAAAGAAAGCCTACAAATGTATTGATATTCAAACTCGCCAAATAATATATAGTCGAGACGTTGTTTTTCATGAACAACATTACCCATTCCATTATTTACCCAAATATCCCACATCAACTGTGTTTCCCTTACCCATTGATGATTCTTCACACAACTTCATTCCGACTATCACCACTCCTTCTATGTCCCCTGATTCTACTTCACCATCTTTACCCAATACTACACCCCTAAATGATCATGTGCCAGATACTCTTCTAGAAAATATTTCTGAAACCACCACCACTGTTTCTCTACATACTTCTACCCCTACTGATTCTTCCATTTCCATTCGTCATTCAACACGTCAACCCACCCAACCTTCCCATTTCAATGATTTTGTTTGTCCTAAAAACACTACCCCCCGACATTGGTATAATCTCGTTTCTTTCTCTAGCTTGACTACTCCACATCATGTTCTTTCTGCTCAACCTCAAACATATGTTGAACCAAAATCTTATACAGAAGCTTCAAAACATCCCGAGTGGGTTTTGGCAATGAACCAAGAAATTGATGCTTTTCAAACCAATGGCACTTGGGAGGTATGTGATCTTCCTCCAGGTAAGAAAGCTCTCAGAAATCGTTGGGTTTACAAGGTTAAGCTAAAATTTGATGGTTCCTTGGAATGCTTGAAATGCAGGTTGGTTGTTCAAGGTAATCACCAAAGAGCAGGTATTGATTACTTTGACACTTTTTCTCCGGTTGTCGAAATGTCAACCATTCGTAGCATTCTTGCTCTCTCTGCTTCAAAACATTGGCATATACATCAAATGGACATCAACAATGCTTTTTTTCACGGGGATCTATCCGAGGAAGTTTACATGAAAATGCCCCTCAGTATTTCGAATCCGGACAACAAAGTTTGTCGTCTTCGAAAATCATTATATGGTCTCAAACAAGCGAGTTGACAATGGTTTCACAAGCTCTCTCAAGCACTTTATACTCAAGGTTTCACACAATCAAAGAATGATTATAGTGTTTTCCTTAAATCCGTTAATGGGCACATGATAATTGTAGCTGTATATGTCGATGACATATTGGTTACTGGTTCCGATTCTACTTCAGTTTCTGAACTCAAGGATTTTTTACATAAAGAATTCACAATCAAAGACTTGGGTTTCTTAACTATTTCTTGGGGATAGAGGTTCATTATCTTGCTGATGGTATTATTTTAACCCAACAAAAGTTCACCGAGGAGTTACTTGCTGATTTTGGTTTTTTGGATGCTAAACCCACACTTACTCCTCTTCCTCAGCATATGAAATTCTTTGATCCATGTAGCTCATATCTGAAAGATCCATCCCATTATCGTTCATTAATCAGTAAGCTTAATTTCTTGACCCACACTCGACCATATTTGGCTTTTGTAGTCCAAGCTTTGAGCCAATTTATGCAGAATCCTCAACAAATTCACTTGGATGGAGTTTACCATTTACTGAAATACTTGAAAGGTACCAGTGGTCAAAGGATCCTTCTCAATGGTTCGAATAAACTGAGTCTCCATGCTTACTCAAATTCTGATTGGGCTTCGTGTCCTATTCCTCGTCGATCAGTCACAGGGTATGTAATTTTATTTGGTGGATCACCAATCAGTTGGAAATCAAAAAAGAATACTACAATTTCTCATTCTTCTTATGAACATGAATATCGTGCCATGGCACATGCTGCTGCTGAACTCACTTGGTTGATACGCTTATTCGAAGAATTAGGGGTTACTGATCTCAAACCAGTTACCCTTCACTGTGATAATCAATCAGCTTTACACATCGCTAAAAATCCTATCTTCCATGAACGTACAAAACATATTGAGTTGGATTGTCATTTTACATGAGAAAAAGTCATGGAAGGTTTGATTGAACTTAGCTATCTACCAACTCAAAATCAACTAGCTGATGTTCTCACGAAGATTTTACCTTCACATCAGTTTAACCAACTTTTATCCAAGCTGGGGATGTCCAAGTCCCATCCTCCATCTTGAGGGGTGGTGTAGATACTTGTATAATATCCTGTATATTTTATGTAAAAGTCATTTGTTAGAGGGTCTTATTGTAATTAGTTTATTTTACCTGATGTATTTATAGCCGAAGATTGGCTTCAGTTTTAATTAATGAAAAAATTATCTCTTTCCATATTCTCTCTGATTTATTACATTCATTGTTAGACTCTTCCATTCAAAGTGTGTTGGAAAATGTAATGAAAAAGGATTCAGCATGATTCTTGACACAATTAGGGAAGCCTTCCCTCATGCTTCCTTACTGAATTCATTGTATGAATTAAGGAAGGTAATAAGAGATTTGGGTTTTGGTTATGAGAAAATTGATGCTTGTCCAAATGATTGTATGTTGTACTGAAAAGAAAACAAGGACAAAATTAAGTGTGACGTATGTCAGACCTCAAGATATAAATAAATTAATAATGATTTTGAAGGTGAGTCAACCACACAAGCTGATAATGATGGTGATTATGAAGGTAAGAAGGTTGGAGCAAAAGTGTTGCGTTATTTTCCACTCATACCACGCTTGCAAAGATTGTTTATGTCGCCTAAAACGGCCGAGTCGATGAGATGGCATGAAGAGAGTCGTACGAAAGATGGTATATTAAGACATCCCGCAGATTCACCAGCCTGGAAAACATTCGATTATCTGAATAGTGAATTTGCTAAAGAACCTCGCAGTGTGAGGCTTGTTTTGGCGAGTGATGGGTTTAACCCTTTTGGAAACATGAGTGTTTCACATAGTACATGGCCTGTTGTTTTGATGCCATATAATGTGCCTCCATGGTTGTGCATGAAAAAATCTTTTTTATTCCTAACTTTACTTATACCCAGTCTATCTGCTCCAGGTAATAATATATATGCAACCTCTAGTTGATGAGTTGAAAGAGTTGTGGGATACTGGAGTTAATACTTATGATGCATCAACTAAGAGTAACTTCACACTGCGTGCTGGTTTGATATGGATGGTAAGTGACTTTCCTGCTTATGCGAATTTATTGGGTTGGAGCACTAAAGGTAAATTAGCTTGTCCTTCATGCCATAAGGTAACCAGGTTAATACGGTTATCAAACTCCCACAAAGATATCTTCATGGCACATCGTCGCTGGTTGGAATTGTTGCATGCTTTCAGTATGGATAAAGATTCTTTTGATGGTACGGAAGAACATGAAGGGCCACCGCGTTTCTTAACAGGGGAACAAGTGCTTGCGGAGCTGAAAGGTTTTGAAATAAAATTTGGAAAACTTGTGAAGGATAACCCATCCTTACCAGAAGAAGAGAAGTATTTTTTTTTTTAGTTACCATACTGGAAAAATAACTTAATACATCATAATATAGACATAATGCATACTGAAAACAATGTATGTGACAGTCTCATTGGAACGTTAATGAATATAGATGGAAAGACCAAGGATCATTTAAAAGGACGTCGTGATTTAGAAGAAATGGGTATTAGACATGAACTTCATCCACAACCTTTATCAAATGGCAAAGTGTATTTGCCTCCTGCATGTTTCTTAATGGATAAAAAAAAGAAGCATTTTGTGATGTGCTTAAAAGTGTGAAAGTGCCAGATGGTTATGCAGCTAATAATTCTAGGTGCATTCAGGGAAAACCTCCAAAAATTACAGCTAATAATTCGTATTGAGTGTATATCTTTAGTCATCTTTTCCATTCATCTCTCGACAGCATCTATCTTTGCGGAAATGGAATCTAAGTCATGGCTAGAATCGGCTCTAGCTGCTTTAGATGATCTAACGATATCTTTTTCTTGGTGCCACTCATGTGAGTGGGAAGCAGTGTTATCAATAATTTTGTAAGCATCAGTTTCGGTTTTCTTCATAATAGAACCACCAGCTGCTATATCTATGTCTTTTCTTGTAGTGATGTCGCATCCTTGGTAGAATATTTGTACTATTTGACAGGTGTCTAAACCATGTTGCGGACATCCTCTTAATAACTTTCCAAATCTATTCCACGCCTCATATAGAGTTTCATTCGGTTTCTGTGTGAACGTAACAATTTCTCCTTGAAGTCTTACGGCTTTAGATGCAGGAAAGAATTGTTTAAGAAATTTTTCAACTAAAACGTCCCATGTGTCAATCGCCCCTTCAGGTAACGATTCCAACCAATCTTTGGCTTCTCCCTTTAAAGTCCAGGGAAATAACATGAGATATATCTGTTCATCTTCCACTTCTCTTATTTTAAATAGAGTGCAGATCCTATTAAAGGTACGAAGATGTTCATTTGGATCTTCCTTCGGCTCACCACTAAATTGGCATTGATTATTCACCATGTGTAGAATTTGTCCTTTGATTTCATATTCTGGCGCATTAATGTCTGGATGAGTAATTGCGTGACCTTGACCAGTGCGTTTAGCTCGCATTCGGTCTTCCATACTTAAAGGTTCTGTTACTTCCATAATTGAATTTGTTGAATCTGAATCACTAGAGGATTCTGATTTAATGGTTCGTTCCTCAACAATCTCCGTTTGAATGATTGGTGGTTCAGGAGGAAAAATTAATGGTTCAGGATCTATGAATTGTCCCTGAATATTCTCCTGATTCTCAATTGTGAGGTCGGGTTCAAAAAATGGATTATCGGAAATTTGAATTGGAGTACTTGGTCGACTGGATGACGATTCTAAAGAAAAATCAACGGCGGTAATATTAGCTAGATGTCTTGATCGAGTTATAGGTGGTGAACGTACAAAAGGTGGTGAACGTCTTGCTCGGTGCATTCACTGAATATCCTATTAGTTTTTAAAAAGGAAAGAAAAATTATATAAGTTATCCAATTAATAGACTTTTCTGATTTTGCCCACGTTTCGAATAGCCAAAAGATGCAGCAGAGGGGCAGGATTCGTTTGGTCTCAATATAATTGAGTACTGTTTGGCTCCAATAACCCGGTCCACGTACAAATCCAACTATTACTACGAACCAGAAAATTTTGATGTCTATCAATTTAGCCACTTAAAATAAGTTTTCGTAATTTTAAGAAATTTAGATAAGAAGTAGAATAAAAATCTATGTCCTAAAGCTAGAATTGCGAGAAATAAGAAAGAAAAAGAGCGCGTCGAAAAAGGTCGAAAAAGAAAAGGGTTAAAAATAAAAGATGTCGAAAAATAAGAAAGAAAAAAAATGACTTATAAAACTTAAAAACACTCGACTAACCCAACCTTATTACTATCACTAACTTAAAATTAAAATTGCAAATTGAGATTACTAATTGGAGTGATAATTGATACATAGGTAATAGGCGTCGAAAAATAAAAATAAGAAAGTAGCGCGTTAAAACTTAAAAAGGAACTAAAAACTAAGAATTAAAAGTTGCGTCTAAAAATATTAAAGCTTACAAGTAAAACTATATCCCAAATGGCAATAACTTAAAAAGGTACAAAAACTTAAAAAGGCGTCGCAAAATACTAAAGCACCTAAATCTTAGTCTAAAGAAAAAGCACTCAAGGGATTTTACGGCAAAGCCTAAAATTCTAGAAATAAAAATAAGCTACGGCAAAAACTATGGATTAAAACTAAATATGAGCGAAAAAACACAAATATTACGCAAAAACAATTAAAAAGGGACAAAATATAAAAATATACTAAAAGTTGTAAAAATTATAATTTTTATAAAAATATTATTTTTATATTATTTATTTTATAAAACTATTAATTTTAAAATTTAATTAAACTAATTAAACTAAAAATACAAAATAATAATAAAAACTAATAACTAATTAAATAAGAAAACCTAACTAGGGTTTTAAATTAAATAATAATTATAATAATTACTCCGTATTTAATGCTGTTTTAGGGCAACAGTGGCGTGTCAGGTGATCTCATGCGATCGCATGAGATATTGCGTTCGGGCTCATGCGATCGCATGAGCTGAGGATTTGGGCCAGGATACGGGCTGCTACAGTAGCAGGCCGAGAGTTTTTATTATATATATATATATATATATATATATATATTTTTGCTGTGTTTATTTTTTCTATTTTAAAAATATATTTATATAAATTAAATAAAACTTATATTTTTATAAAATAAAAATAAAGGAACTTTTATAGAACTTAAATATTTAACAAATTCTTAAAAATATTTATATTTTTGTTTTTCTTTTTATATTTTTGGATATTTAAAACGTATTTTTACAAAAGCGTATTTTTTTATAAAAGTAAACTTAAAAATAAAAATAATTTTTTTTATATTAGCGTTGTGCTTCCGGCGTTTAAGCAAGAAATTGATCCCCGGCAGCGGCGCCAAAAATACTTGATGTTAAAGCTAAGGGGTATAAAATGCTATTAAATTTTACAAGGAAATACTATTAAATACGATACTATTAAATACGATACAATTTTACACAAGATATTTATTTATTTATAGAATGGATATACTTAAACCTTGCTACAACACTTATAGGCAGTGTACCTAATCGTACAGTAGTGTAGTTTTTAGTAAGTCTGGTTCGTTCCACAGGGAAAAATCTTTAAACAAAGCTTAACGCTATATTAGTTTTATTTTATAAAAATACAAATATATATAAGTAATATTATTATTATAAAGGGGGGTTTTTATCGTTTAATGACCGGTTTGCCGATTTTTAAAACTTTAGTTGCAGTTAAAGCCTAATGTAAAATATTAAAAATAAATAAAAGACTAAATTTAAAGCGTAAAGTAAATAACGATAATAAAATTGCGATAAATAAAAGTGCGATAAAATAAAATTGCGATAATTAAAAAGTACGATAATTAAAAGTGCAATTAAATACAATGATAATAAATAAAAGTGCGATAATTAGAAGTGCAATTAAATGTAAAATAAAGGAAATTAAATATGAAATAAAAGAATTAAGCTTATTTAAACTTCCGTAATCATGATGTTTGACGTGCTGATTTTAGTTTTATGCCCATGGGTTAATTGTCCTTTGTCCTGGATTATTTAATATGTCCGTCTGATTTTTGTCCATAACAGTCCATCAGTCATAAATATAAAGTGCGAGTATCCTCGTCAGATTATCCTTATACCCGAAGTTAAATATTTCAACTAATTGGGGACTTAAACTGTAACAAGGTTTTATTACTTTGTTTAATAATTACATCAGGATATCGACTGCATATAACCCAAGGTTTTAATACTTTGTTATCAATTATGCTAAGTGTCCTTGTACATAATTTCACCCATGTTTTAATAATTCCATAAACTATTAATCCATTCCCGTGTCCGGTTAAATGAACGATTATTCGTACATATAAATACCCCGCCCATCGTGTCCGATTGAGTGTATATGGTTATTTATAGGGACGTCCAATTGTAAATCTTTATATTAAAATTAACAAACTATCATTTAGTTAAACAAATATAAAGCCCATTAATAGCCCATAGTCTAATTTTCACAAGTGTCGTTCTTTTGTCCAAACCCAATTATGGTACAAAGCCCAATTACCCAATTTTAGTAATTAGTCAAACATCATGATTACTTCGGATTAAATAAGCATAATAATAACTTAGCTACGAGACATTAAATTAAAAAGGTTGAACATAACTTACAATGATTAAAAATAGCGTAGCGTTACACAGACAGAATTTCGACTTACACCCTTACAACATTCGCTAACATACCCTTATTATTGGAAATTAAAATTAAAATTAAAATTATAATATAAATATAAATATTATACGTTGAGTAATAGAGAGATTGATATCTGTTGAATGATGCACCAAACACTCGATTTTATAGGCCTTGTGAACTGGAAAAGATGCTCATGCGATCGCATGGAGTTTCTTCCTCCAGGCCATGCGATCGCATGGCCAGCTGGGGAGGCTCAAAAGTCTTTGTTTTTTTATGCCGACAGTTTTTAAATATAATATAATATATATATTAATTTTAAGAATTAATTATATATTATATTCATGTGCATAGTTAACTTGTAATTTTTAGTCCGTTGCATCGAGCGTTGAGAGTTGACTCTGGTCCCGGTTCCGGATTTTCGAACGTCCTTGCGTACAATTTAATATCTTGTACTTTGCGTTTTGAATCTTGTACTCTTGTAATTTTGAGACGTTTCTTATCAATAATTGGAACCTCTTTGATTGTATTTTGTACTTTTGAGCTTTTTGGTCATTTGCGTCTTCAATTCGTCGAATCTGTCTTTTGTCTTCACCTTTTATTATTTAAACGAATATCACTTGTAAATAGGACAATTGCAACTAAAAGCTTGTCTTTCTTGAGGGATAATGCTATGAAATATATGTTCGTTTTTAGCATTATCAAATATTCCCACACTTGAGCGTTGCTTGTCCTCAAACAATATAGTCTTGAAATACTAGAATCACTTCTTTATTCTTCACACTTTATACATCAGTGATTTCTATACGGCGGTATAAACAATGGTAGTAACGATGTGGTTTACAGTCCCACATGACTATAAAAATTTAGATCCTTTAAGGAAATTGGATCTTTATGAAAACATTTGATCTTTTGAAAATTAAATCTAGTTTTTACCCTAGATAAGTTTTCCAGAATAACCCTTCACCGGTGTTTGCAAATTCTTTTTGTGGGTTTGGTGGGTTTCAGATTTGAAAATTTTAGCTCAAAACTTATGGTTTTGTGTCACCTACTTGCTAACCTTGTATTGGGAAAGCAACACGTCCAGTATACTTGCTCCGTATATTACCTTTCGATAAACTACCGTCCGGTTGTAAAGGAAAGTATTGAACAAGCAACTGTTAAGGCAATGTGAAAGGACCCGTCCTAATCCATCCGGACGAAGTCCATATCGATTATAAAAGATTCACAATAGTTGATTACATCGCGAGGTACTTGACCTCTATATGATACATTTTACAAACATTACATTCATTTTTGAAAAGACAATCTTTCATTACATATAAGGTTGACGACATGCATACCAGTTCATAATATAACTTACTATAATTGACTTAACAATAATCTTGATGAACTCAACAACTCAAATGCAACGTCTTTTAAAATATGTCATGAATGACTCTAATTAATATCTCTAAGATGAGCAAAAGCACAACGGAAGATTTCTTTCATACCTGAGAATAAACATGCTTTAAAGTGTCAACCAAAAGGTTGGTGAGTTCATTAGTTTAACATAAATAATCATTTCATAATTTTAATAGACCACAAGATTTTCATTTCCATTTCTCATAAACATACGTCCCTTGCATAGAGACAAAATTATCATTCATATGGATTGAACACCTGGTAACCGACATTCACAATATGCATTTTAGAATATCCCCATCATTCCGGGATCCTCCTTCGGACATGATATAAATTTCGAAGTACTAAAGCATCCGGTACTTTGGATGGGGCTTGTTGGGCCCGATAGATCTATCTTTAGAGTTCGCGTCAATTAGGGTGTCTGTTTCCTAATTCTTAGATTACCAGACTTAATAAAAGGGGCATATTCGATTTAATAATTCAACCATAGAATGTAGTTTCGATTACTTGTGTCTATTTTGTAAAACAATTATAAAAGCAGCGCATGTATTCTCAGTCCCAAAAATATATATATTGTAAAAGCATTTAAAAAGGGAGTAATGAAAACTCACCTAATGTATTTTGTAGTAAAAATACATAGAACGACATTGAACAAGTATAGGGTTGGCCTCGGATTCACGAACCTATATCAGGTATATATATTAACACATATAATAACATTTAAACAAGTTCGTATATTAATATTTATTAATAAATAACTTAGTTACATCTAATTAGATAGTTTAAATAAATGCTTAAAATTTAAATATTAAATTCATATTAAAGTGTTTTAATTAAAATATATAATGTATTAAAGTTTATATATATATGATTATATTAAGATATTTTCATATATTATGTGTAATTTAAATAATAATAATAATACTTTAGTTTTAAGATATTATTATGTAATATGATATATGTATATAATAAATATAGTTTTGTAAAAACATTATTTGTTTGATAATATAATAATTATAATAATAATAGTAATTCTAATAATAATAATAATAATAATAATAATAATAATAATAATAATAATAATAATAATAATAATAATAATAATAATAATAATAATAATAATAATAATAATAATAATAATAATAATAATATAAAGAACACGCATTCTATTAGGGTTTCCCCAAAAACAGATCGAGATAGCAGAAGTACCACAGAGAAGGGTTTCATCAGTTTCATCATTGAGCAATCGTTCAAACAGAAAATCATCATCATCCTCATCATCATCTTATCTTCCCTTCCACATCATTATCATCTTCATCAACAGATTAATCAATGGGTAATTATTGATGAATATCAGGTCAATCGATTTGTCATCAACCTCGTTCCACTTCATCATCGATCTCCCTCATCGTTCTCCATCAATCGATCAAGTAGTCGATTCATCAATTGATCGAGTAAGTAAATAGTTCATTGATATTTTTTTTTCTTGATTTCTTCATATCCCTAAATATATATTCTGTGCTTTATAATTGGATCAAACCTAAATGGTAATAAATGGTGTTCTTGGTGGTTTTGATTTAGTGAAGATGTTTTTCGGTTTATAGAACATAAAAATTTGTGGCAGTAATAGTTTATTTGGATGGTAGAAAGAAACAGGAATGGATCTCGATGATGGTGTATTTGGTTGAAAATAGAACATAACAGGAGTAGTTGCAGGGGTTTGATGGTTCACAAATAAGAAAGAAAGTGGAGAGAGAGAGAGAGAGAGAGAGAGATTTAGTAGTGGTTGTCGATTGTAGCAAAGAGGTGGCAGCCATCAGCTCTGCAGGTAGTAGTATCCTGACCGAATAGGAGGCAGAGTCAATAGTTGCAGGTTTGTATTGATGTTGTTGTGAATATTTGAATATGGCAGGCGTATTCTGTTAATTCTTACTTCCTGTTACTACTACTACTATATGTGTTTTTTGATAAATAAATATATTGCTAGTCTCAAGTGTTTCTATGATTCTTGAAAACTTATAGATTGTTAATCGATGGCTCCTGATGAGTTTTTTCCATTGTAGGTACATCAGAAAAAATTTGTGGTTGTTTGGATGGTTAAAGAGGATCGTGGCAGTGGTGGTGATTTCAATATAGTGGCGATTGAGGTGGAGACGGGAGGTAGTGGAGGTGGTATGTGTTCGATCAAAGGGAAACAGAAATATTCATAGTCAATGGTGGTTGTAGAGGGTGGTTTCATTGACTGTAGTAGCAGCAGAAAGTTGCAGATGGTGTTTGTTTGAATTGGTAACGGGTGTTGGATTAAGGTGGCTCAAGCAGGTAATAAACATGATTTTTCCCACCAATTTAGTTAATAAAGATTGGGTCTGTAATCTAATCTCAATTTCTTCTGCAGCAGTATGAAGAAGAAAAAAAAAATATTACCTTGCAAGTCAATGATGATGGATGATAAAGGTTCTACTGGCAGTGGTGATATAGGTCTAGGATAGCACAACATAAACAATGAAGTAAAGCTGTCTGGTGGCCGGTTTACGAGCAGAAGGTTGGCATCAAACACGAGTAGTTGGTGTTGTGTTGATGATTGAAAAAAAAAATTGACATTACAATGTGGTTATGGTTCGATGATGGTTATGATGGTTCAAATATGATAATAGTGTAACGGTAAGTCTTGATAAATCCTTGGCGTTTATTCAAATTCAAAATAGATTTAGAAATAGCAGTTAGTGTGATCTATTTTTCTATGTGTGTATATGTTATATATCTATACATATATATAATAATATGTACTTGTGGATGAAAGGGATTTAAAATAGAAAGCAAGATTTGCGTTGGATTCTTTTGATAATTCAAAAGCGTGAAAGAGATTTGAAACAAAAAGTGAATATAGCCACCAAAGTCTTGCTTGTGATGTTGTTAAACATACATATAGAAATATGATAGTGACATAAATTTCTAAATCGTACCAATTAAGGACTTTGATGTCCAGAAATAATAATACCGATTTAATAATAATTATATTATTAATACAGATTTATAATAATAGAAATAATAATAATAATAATAACTTAAAATTATAATTTTATTACTAATTATAAAGATATAACAATTTTTGATGTATCAATTCTATATATCATATCAAATAATAATAATACACTAATATTAACATTAATTTTAATACTAATATTAATAATGAAAGTAAATATGATACATTTAATATAACATTATATTTTTTTTACTTGTAATTAAATATATTAATGTTGCAGTTTATTAATCACGTGATATTTCATAATTACATATTATATATGTATATATATATATATATATATATATATATATATATATATTGAATGTTTAGTATTTATACCTTACGATATAATCATAATTATTTATAGTAACCATATATATAGATTTATAATATTATCATATATATATTTATATACATTCATATGATAGTAACTTAATTATTCTATTTACTAGTTTACATTTTTAATTCAAATGATTAAGGTGTACTTTATTAATTTAAAATATTGTATATACACTTATATTTATATTTATATATATATATATATATATATATATATATATATATATATATATATATATATTTTTACATATTAGTTTACATACAATCGTTCGTGAATCGTTGGGAATAGTCAAAGGTCAACTGATCCAATTAACATAGTTCATAAATTTTGAGACTCAACATTACATACTTTGCTTATCGTATCGAAATCATATAAAGATTTAGTTTAAGTTTGGTCGAAAATTCCCGGGTCATCACAGTACCTACCCGTTAAAGAAATTTCGTCCCGAAATTTGAGTGAGGTGGTTATGGCTAACAATAAAAATGTTTTCGTGATGAATATGAGTTGATAAATTGAGTTTTATCAACATTGAGTAATATGGATAAAAAAAAATTCAATTATTCGAAGAGTACGAATGAAGCTATCACCAAAGATTGAAACAGGAAAGTAAGGATTCATCTTAACTTTTGACAGAGTCGGGGTTGAATTTAGAAAAATAAGGTGCGTCTTAACTTTTGACGTTGTCTTGGTTGAATTCCGGAATTCAAGGGATTTAGAGAAAATCTTCTAAATCTAAAAGATTTGATTCTTCGGCGAGTAAGGAAATTAAGATCTCTATAATTAAATACGGTGATCTGTCTCGATTACTCTGTCTGATATTTCCATTATAAATGAAGCTCTTCCATTCCATTATCCTCACCATTCCCATACTCTCTTCCTTAGTTCATACATCCAAAAGATTGTGAAAATTCTTAATCCCGTTCTAATCCTTGATAATTTTTCCTAATTATCATTTCTGTCATCCTTCTTTTCAATCTTCTACCAGAAAAATCTGTTTACTTTTAATATAACCGTGGGGTGATACTATTCTTAATTATGCCGTGTCTTTATATTGCTGTTCCTATTAATATCCATGGTTTGTAATTTCTGTGTTGTTATTGGGTTCTATATCTTCCCTTATATTTCAATGCCCCTGCTTCTGTCTCCTATAAGTATTATCATCCACAGTTAATGCGCTCTCTTATTTGCTGCGATATATACTCCCTTTCTATTTCGGAGCTTCATGCTTTGGTTTACTTTTCGCAAGTAACGGTCCAGAATTCATAGGTATGGAGTTTCGAATTATCATAATATACAAGGTAGAAAGGAAAGATAGTAGCACGATTTGTTTTGTCAAATTACCTGAATCACTGAGAATAGAATTATCAAGAATATATTTTCTTGATATGTTCAGAAGTTAAGCAGAATGAAAGAATTATGTAACATGGCACATGATGACTTTATGATCTGTGAATCATCACGTTCCATTAGAAACTCAGCATGACTTACTGTAATATAATCACGTTGATCAAGTGTCATTATATTATACTAACTCATGCATCAGTTCCCAACATTACTTCAATAACTTTCATATTTTAAGCTCGAAAGTTTACAGAATATAGAAACTAATAGTTTCTATATGATGTAACACTGATAGTACGAAGAGATTAATGAATTCAGATAAGAATAGTTATAAAAATATATTCAGAAATATCGAGGATATTTATAATGAAAGATACGATAATATCTTTGAATATCTAAGATCAGAGGATGATGGAGACTATTGTCCGCAAGGGTTTAGAGTAATGAGCAAAATATTTGCTAAAGACTTCAGCAGAAATTGAATCATTTAGATTCTTTGAAGTCAAACTTATTCTTTGTGGTTTGTCCACGGCTTCTTTCATAGTTTTGCATAATCCGCTTTTCAGTACTAAATTTTCTATTGACTGTTTCCACTATAATGATACACAGGAAGCACGGGGAGGTATATAATTTCGGACGAGAATATTTATGAAAATATCCTCAGAAATATCGAAGATATTGATGATGATATTTTGGAATTTCTAAGTTTGATGGTTGATGGAGAAAGCTTTTCCGCAAGATTTTAACATGACTTCGGAGCAAGATATTCTCTAAAGATTTCAACGGATCCAGAATTATCTGGATTCTTTGAATATAGGGTATGGTCCTTGTATTTGTCCTTGGTCTCCTTCATGGTTAACTCTATCCGTTTTCCAGTTCCAACTTTTCTGATCTTTTCCAACATTCTATTCTTTATCATCAAACTTTCGATGATTATGGTCGTTTACAGTTTTTGTTGCTTCATTCAACTTTTCAAAATTTAGAGTATTGGTTCGCAGACTGGGTGCTTTTCAGAATTTCAGAATGGAAGATCATATTCTAAGAGATAAATGTTATACATATAACTGTTGATGTAGATATGCTGTGAGTTTTTAAAGTACTATTTGCCAATTCTTCTACATTTACTGCTACCATATCTGAATCATTGGTTATCGATCTGAGGTGATTTCAAGAGAATTGTGTTTTTAGATGATTAAACGCTGACGGTAATATGGTGGAATATAAAAGGTTCTCCGGTAACAATAAAAGAGCATACATATAAATCAAGGTGATAATAAGGTTGTTTCGAATGAAAAGTCGAAGTTGATTTGCTGGAGCTGTGACAAAATTTGCTACTTTGAAAGGAATTACCAAGTTATTTTGGGTAATAATAACACTAAAGGAATTAACACAACTATGTGTTAAACGTTTACTCAGTTTCCGAGAGTTTTTCAGATGCATAACTAAATGCATCAATCTTTTCTCCCGTAGATGAAGTGCGGTTGATTCATCCTATCGATTGAGGTGTTTTCAAGAATCATGAAAGGTTTGAACGCAGATTGTAATTGTGATGATACGAATGGGGTTTAAAATGAAATCAAGTGGCAAACTTGAAGAATTGTTTAGTTTCATATGTTATAATCAATATTTTAATTCATTTTAATTGTCCAGTGTTGGTAGTCCACAGTAACAGTCCAGTAATTCATATATAGTTTAATATATAATATTCGAATTGATTAATAAATATCGTGACCCGTGTACATGTCTCAGACTCGATTACAACTCAAAGTATATATATTATTTGAGAATCAACCTCAACCCTGTATAGAGAACTCGATCATTACTGCATATAGAGTGTCTATGGTGATTCCAAATAATATATATAGATGCGTCGATATGATATGTCAAAACCTTGTATACGTGTCCCGATATTTAAGTGCGTAAAATAAATAATAGAAATTAAATGACGATAAATAAAGTGCGTAAAGTAAATAACAGAAATTAAATGACGATAAATAAAATTGCGAGAATGTAAATTGCGGTAAATAAACTGCGATAAATAAATTGCGATAATTAAATGGTAATACGGAATTAACAGTTAGCTAGGAACAGTTAGCTAGGATTTTGTTAGCGTGGATTCTTAATAGAATTTCATATTGTTAATTAATCTGTTTCTAATCAATTTTTATTGTGTCCATTATTTCTTCATTATGCCACTTGTTGGATTCTAATAGGTCAAAATCCAAATATGTATTTGGATGAATATGGTTATTCTGTGGTGAACGGATTTGTATACCGGTGGATGTAAGTAGGATAGTATATGACTGTTGAAACAGATTCGAAGAACGTACAATGTAACTTATTGATGTGAAATCTAAATATTCCTCGGGTATTACCTACCCGTTAAAATATTTTCACCATTAACAGTTGTACGAAAGAATTTTTAATTACAATCTTTATGAAAACATATATACATATATATTTTCTTCAGTTGTATTCATGGATTTAATGAGTTAATATAATATTAAACTCATTTGCTTTTCAGTTGGAACTAGAATAAATAATCTTTAAAACTTTAGAGATTACATATTCGACATGTCGAACGAAGATCATACTCAAAGTACAGATGATGATATTGAAGCATGGATTGTTGAAGGTACTGGTGCTGTTATTGATTGTACTGTTGGTGCCGGTGATGTTGCTGAAGCTGGTACATTTTGCACCATATTCTCCGAATTGATTATTTGAGCGCGAAGTTTTTGACTTATTACTCCAGGATGATTGTCGGTCGGAACGAGCGGATGAATAAGGTTCAGAATTGTGGATAGAATATGATCTTGTCGAGTTACCCTGGAAATGAGACTGAAAATGGTGTCTCGAACAGGTTCGCCGATAAACGCTTCAGGTTCATTGTCAAGAGGTGAATTCGGTTGGTGGAAGGGATTGCCTTCTGTGTGTTTCCATTAATTAAGTCGACTACGAACCCATCAGATGAATTGATAATGGCTGATTGGTTGATTCATGCCGATGACGCTGATTTTGGAGCTTAGGTGAACATCTATGTCGGAATAGCTGTCGGAATAACTATCGGAATAGCTATCAGAATCTGAGGGACTCGAACTGGTTGCAGGATTCATCTCGTACGATCAGATGAAGGATTTTTGATAAGAAATAGATTATGGGATGTAGATTAGTACCCTGCAATACATAATTTACATATGCATATATAATACTAAAATCCCATAAGTTATGGAGGAATCTACGGAAGTTGTCAGGCAAAGTTACAGTAATAGATACGCTAAGATATGAAGTAGCAGATATGCTAAGATATGAATTTTGTCTATACACTATTCATGCAGTCAATGCAGTAAAATGTGTCTAGACTAAGAATGATAAGTAAGTGATTCTCTAAGAATGATAAGCAGGTAATTTTTGACACAAAATGATAAGCAAAACTTTTGATATGCAGACACGGTAGAAGTCCAGACTCAATAATGCATCCTAACGACTTATCAGTTAGACACACTAATGCAGACATGGTTCGCTAAGACCACCGCTCTGATACCAACTGAAAGGACCCGTCTTAATCCATCCGGACGAAGTCCATATCAATTATAAACGATTCACAACAGTTGATTACATCGCGAGGTACTTGACCTCTATATGATACATTTTACAAACATTGCATTCGTTTTTGAAAAGACAATCTTTCATTACATATAAGGTTGACGACATGCATACCAGTTCATAATATAACTTACTATAATTGACTTAACAATAATCTTGATGAACTCAACAACTCAAATGCAACGTCTTTTAAAATATGTCATGAATGACTCCAATTAATATCTCTAAGATGAGCAAAAGCACAGCGGAAGATTTCTTTCATACCTGAGAATAAACATGCTTTAAAGTGTCAACCAAAAGGTTGGTGAGTTCATTAGTTTAACATAAATAATCATTTCATAATTTTAATAGACCACAAGATTTTCATTTCCATTTCTCATAAACATACGTCCCTTACATAGAGATAAAAATATCATTCATATGGATTGAACACCTGGTAACCGACATTCACAATATGCATTTTAGAATATCCCCATCATTCCGGGATCCTCCTTCGAACATGATATAAATTTCGAAGTACTAAAGCATCCGGTACTATGGATGGGGCTTGTTGGGCCCGATAGATCTATCTTTAGAGTTCGCATCAATTAGGGTGTCTGTTCCCTAATTCTTAGATTATCAGACTTAATAAAAGGGGCATATTCGATTTAATAATTCAACCATAGAATGTAGTTTCGATTACTTGTGTCTATTTCGTAAAACAATTATAAAAGCAGCGCATGTATTCTCAGTCCCAAAAATATATATATTGTAAAAGCATTTAAAAAGGGAGTAATGAAAACTCACCTAATGTATTTTGTAGTAAAAATACATAGAACGACATTGAACAAGTATAGGGTTGGCCTCGGATTCACGAACCTATATCAGGTATATATATTAACACATATAATAACATTTAAACAAGCTCGTATATTAATATTTATTAATAAATAACTTAGTTACATCTAATTAGATAGTTTAAATAAATGCTTAAAATTTAAATATTAAATTCATATTAAAGTGTTTTAATTAAAATATATAATGTATTAAAGTTTATATATATATGATTATATTAAGATATTTTCATATATTATGTGTAACTTAAATAATAATAATACTCTAGTTTTAAGATATTATTATGTAATATGATATATGTATATAATAAATATAGTTTTGTAAAAACATTATTTGTTTGATAATATAATAATAATTATAATAATAATAGTAATTCTAATAATAATAATAATAATAATAATAATAATAATAATAATAATAATAATAATAATAATAATAATAATAATAATAATAATAATAATAATAATACCTAATATAAAGAACACGCATTCTATTAGGGTTTCCCCAAAAATAGATCGAGATAGCAGAAGTACCACAGAGAAGGGTTTCATCAGTTTCATCATCGAGCAATCGTTCAAACAGAAAATCATCATCATCCTCATCATCATCTTATCTTCCCTTCCACATCATTATCATCATCATCATCAACAGATTAATCAATGGGTAATTATCGATGAACATCAGGTCAATCGATTTATCATCAACCTCATTCCACTTCATCATCGATCTCCCTCATCGTTCTCCATCAATCGATCAAGTAGTCGATTCATCAATTGATCGAGTAAGTAAATAGTTCATTGATATTTTTTTTAATAATAATACAGATTTAATAATAATTATATTATTAATACAGATTTATAATAATAGAAATAATAATAATAATAACTTAAAATTATAATTTTATTACTAATTATAAAGATATAACAATTTTTGATGTATCAATTCTATATATCATATCAAATAATAATAATACACTAATATTAACATTAATTTTAATACTAATATTAATAATGAAAGTAAATATGATACATTTAATATAACATTATAATTTTTTTACTTGTAATTAAATATATTAATGTTGCAGTTTATTAATCACGTGATATTTCATAATTACATATTATATATGTATATATATATATATATATATATATATATATATATATATATATATATATATATATATATATATATATATATATATATATATATATATATATATATATTGAATGTTTAGTATTTATACCTTACGATGTAATCATAATTATTTATAGTAACCATATATATAGATTTATAATATTATCATATATATATATTTATATACATTCATATGATAGTAACTTAATTATTCTATTTACTAGTTTACATTTTTAATTCAAATGATTAAGGTGTACTTTATTAATTTAAAATATTGTATATACACTTATATTTATATATATATATATATATATATATATATATATATATATATATATATATATATATATATATATATATATATATATATATATATATATATATATATATATATATATATATATATATATATATATATTTTTACATATTAGTTTACATACAATCGTTCGTGAATCGTTGAGAATAGTCAAAGGTCAACTGATCCTATTAACATAGTTCATAAATTTTGAGACTCAACATTACATACTTTGCTTATCGTATCGAAATCATATAAAGATTTAGTTTAAGTTTGGTCGAAAATTCCCGGGTCATCACACAATGTCCCCTGACATGCTTTTAATTATGGTCTATAACGTGTCAGACGCAATTACTATCCTTTGTAGGAGCAATAGTAAAGCTCACCCTTATAATTTTTCGGTCTGGCACAAGGTCCTGTTTTTGACCATGCTATGCAACCACCGTTCTTACGGTTGACACCCGATTTGGTTCAGGTGACCTAATGAATTCCAGGTGAATTCATAGGATTTTACGTTCAATGGTAATGAACGTATTGAAAATAGGTTTTCAGAAAATAAATCTGTTTGTAATTTTGATCAAAATATTTTCTCGTTCAAGCTCGAGTTTAGATATCATCGAATTCCATGAGTTTGTAATTCTCAATCTTTAAGGTCAATCTCTAGGATTGAGTAATATCAGTCTTAAAAGCTGATTTTTGATCTTTAAGAAGATTATCCTTTCTGGGGATCTGATTCATTAGTCTTATCCAGCTAATTTGCACGACGTCCTCCCCATTTTACAAGACAGATCCTCTCATGGTTAGGATAAGTTTGACCACTTGGCGACCCTGTTTGATGCTGAGGTCCGTGGATTTCCTGCTGATTTTAGAGATGAATTTTCTAGGTTTTTCGTCAACCTACAGCTGGTCTAGACGACAACTTCATGACCTAAATCAAGAAGCGCGTTTTTTTTCCGGAAGACTTTACTTCCTTTAATGATGGAATTGATTCATCGTGTAGATCCATCTTTCTTACAGTAAATTGGGTAAAACTGTTTAGTTTAGTCCAAAGCAAAAGTATCTTTAATTATTTGTTACAGAAATATGTGACATATGTTTAAAATAACTTGGTAATTTTCTCACACTTGGCTTTTATTTTCCTTTTTATTGTCCTCTATTCCATTTTAAATGAATTCTAACATTTTGGTTTGTTTCTCAATTTATGTCCTTTCCGAGGTAACAATAATTTCGGTGTTAACACCTAGTTTTATCGTTCATAAATATGTATAAACATGATTTTGAGCTCATTTAATTGAAAATTTTGAAAATTTTTACTAGAAGTGGGTAGTCAGTATATAAGACTAGGGCTGTTCTTTGTTATCAGAGAGCACTAGATTCTAATACAACTACTGCTTTACTAGTATTTCTAATGGTAACCAAGTGTATAAATCAAAAAATTTTAAAATACGAAAGAATTTAACCCCTTCCCATACTTAAGATCTTGCAATGCCCTCATTTGCAAGAAGTCACTAACAATTTAAATTATTGAGGGTGATTAGCGTAGAAAAATGATTAAATTTTACCAAAGTTTCCAAACATATTGGCGTTTGTTTGCTGAATGATAAATGGTGCACATCATTTGTTCATTCCGTCTTGTTGTTACATCACATTTTTTTTTCGTTTTGTCGTCAAAACTAGCTTTTGCTGAACTTAATGCCAGTCTTTGAAAATGCGCTGTTTTACCCTGTTTTGTACAATCGACAATATACATACATACAAATATAAACATGCATGGCAATTTGAAATGGGACTTAATATCCCACTTTCAAATCCTAAATGTAAAATATTAGTACACAATAATAATAAAAATGATAAAAATTACACAAATATATCCAATAACATAAGTTTAAACATGAAAAAGTCAAAAGATAAAAACATAAAAATCATAAAAATAACCAAATGGAACTAAATCAGTCTGGATATGGGTTCCAGTTCATCTCATCAGGTGGGTTCCATTGTTGGTTATAGGTGTCCTGATAGGCTTGGTTATAGTCATACCGGTTAAAGGGTGGTCGGATGTCGGGGCTGTGTGGCGGAAAATGAGCAGTTCTAGTAGGCACATAATTATTTGGTACCTGATATGATAGCTGGCTCATGATTTGGTGCTGATGAACTAACCAGCTATCGTGTTGGCGTCGCCTATAATCCTCGTATACTCGCTCGGAGTTCCACTGCTCATACATACTATGTCTGGCCGCGCTCGTCATTGCTTCCTCATCTATACGAACGTGGACGTCAAGAATAGCATCTCGTAAGACATCCCTAATGTCTTCCGCCTCCTCCATTTCCTCGTCTGAGCCTCTCTCTACCTGAGGATGAGGGCCCTCATAGGGTATTGCCTGGTTGCGTCTACTTTTCAATACCTTAGCATCCACATAAACTTTCAATCCTAAGGGCTCAACCTGTTCTCTACAAAGCTGTAATGGACCCCCTTGGTTCCTATCAACACCTAAATACTCTCCAATGAGAGTAACAAAAATACCTCCTCCTATTATACTCCCGTCCTGCATTCCTTCTACCATTTTAGATAAATAAAAACCAACACAGTAAGGGATATTAACAAAGCTTCTAGGATCCCGAATACACTTTAGGTAGAATAAATTATGTAAGGTCATTTTTTCCTTATTGTGACCTCTCTGTGTAATCGAGTTAGCCAAAAATCTATGAATGATACGAAGCTCGGCTCTGTCAATATGTGTATAGGAGTGTCCTCCTGCTCGTGTAAAAACATCAAAATGTGACATACGCCTCCAAATGGCATCAGTGTCAAAGTTGCTATCTACCCTTTCACCATAATGAATCAAATTTGTACAATCGGGTAGTAGCAACTCACCAGGAGTATATATATGTAAAGCCCTGGCCATGTCCAGCATGGACATTCTGTACATCCTACCGCCAAGGATAAACCTAAGAAATCTTCTATCATCTATTCTAACTATATTTGTATCAAGTGATACAGTACTCATGAGCTCAACACACCATTCCTTATATACAGGTCTACGAATAGTGAAAAGACGTTCCCAATCTGTAAAAGAAGAGTTCCCGTACCTCTGAATCAGTAGCAGTCTGACTCTATTAGCTAGCTGAACTCTCTCCAAAGGATCCCAATCGATTACCCTTGGCACCTCTACGTTTTTTGTTACCAATTTGAATTTGTTCCTTTGATATGTCTCGTAATCTCTCCATCTTCTATCAAATCTCAGATTAGGATGCAAAGTGTGCTCAGGAATTGTTGGGAATTCTACTGGCGGCCTCATCAGAAATACTATGAATTCATTAATAAACTGTACCAGATCATAATAAGGTACATGTTGATCAGGCTGTTGTTGTGGTTCCTGTTGTAGTTGTTGTTCAGGATCTGGCTCGTGTTGCATTTCTGGTTCTGGTTCTGGTGCTGGTGCTGGAGCAGGTCGTCTAGATGATGATACTCCTGAACCTCCAGTATCGGCTTTCTGCAAAACACATTAAACACAAAATTTGTGCATCTAAATATGCATTAGTGTTAGCAAAATAACAACTTAAAACAATCACAATAACATGTTAAATCAAAATTAAACTTATACACATTTTCACAATTTTTCACAATTCTACACTTTTCCAAATAAGCACATATGAAAATGTATACAAAGTTCATAAGTATTTAACTCAAATAACATGTCAAAATAGTCATTACTAATAATTAAACAAGTCTCAATTGGCAATTATATCAAATTAATCAAGTTCATGAATTTTGCACCTAAAAAGTCCACTTTAATCTTTAAAAATCATGTTTAGGATCAATGTTTGGATCATTTAACTACCTCCGTCCAATTTACCTCTGATTAATGATACTATTTCACTTGGAAGTGTGTCATTATTACGTTTAGTGATCAAAGCGTGTAGCATTAGACCATGGTTTAATTCACAGGAAGTCTTCATTTCGTAAAACCTAAAAAAAATAAAAATTCAGAATGGGGGGAGAAGACTAGTTCTTTAGGGTCTGCTAGGGAAAGACCATTCGGGTTCCATTTTCGAGAACTACACAAAAACAAAAAATCTAACTCTAATAGAAATACATATTATCCTTTAAAGACTTGATTCTCCCCACACTTAGTTAGTCGTGGTATCGAAATTGTGATTAACTTCGTTGTCAACTTCCATTGGACTATATATGTAATGTTTAACTCTGTGACCATTAACCTTAAATTCAATCCCATTTGAATTTATTAATTCTATCGTTCCGTATGGGAAAACTCTTTTGACTATGAATGGTCCAGACCATCTTGATTTCAATTTTCCAGGAAATAGCTTGAATCGTGAATTGAAAAGAAGAACTCTGTCTCCTTCTTTAAATTCTTTTGAACTTCTGATTCTTTTATCATGCAATTTCTTCGTTCTTTCTTTATAGATTAACGAATTTTCGTATGCTTCATGTCTTAATTCTTATAATTCATTTAATTGACTTAACCGTAGACGTCCAGCTTCATGTAAATCAAGATTACATGTCTTCAAAGCTTAAAATGCTTTGTGTTCAATTTCTACTGGAAGATGACATGCTTTTCCATAAACGAGTCTAAAAGGTGTGGTTCCAATTGGAGTTTTGTAGGCTGTTCTAAAAGCCCAGAGTGCATCCTCCAATTTTATGGACCATTCCTTCGAATTTGATCCTACGGTTTTTTCTAGAGTACGTTTTAAAGCTCGGTTGGTATTTTCAACTTGTCCACTTGTCTGTGGATGATATGCGGTGGAGATTTTATGAGTTACTCCATATCTTTTAAGAACTTTCTCAAGTTGATTATTACAAAAATGAGTTCCTCGATCACTTATTAAAGCTTTCGGTGTTCCAAACCTTGCAAAAAGACGTTTTAAAAAGTTGACTACAACTCATGCATCGTTAGTTGGGAGAGCTTGTGCTTCCGCCCATTTAGATACATAATCAATGGCAACGAGAATGTAGAGATTATTATGAGATTTTGGAAATGGACCCATAAAGTCAATACCCCAAATGTCAAATACTTCACATACTTGAATGACATTTTGTGGCATTTCATCACGTTGACTTATTTTTCCGGCCCTTTGACAAGCATCACAGGATTCGCAAAGAAGATGTGCATCTTTGTAAATTGTAGGCCAATAGAATCCAGCATCATAAACTTTTCTTGTTGTTAGTTGAGGCCCATAATGCCCTCCTGTTGGTCCTGTGTGACAATGGCTTAAAATTTTACTAGCTTCATCTCTGAATACACATCGGCGTATTATTCCATCTGGACAACTTTTAAACAAATGTGGATCTTCCCAGAAATAGTGTTTTATATCACTGAAGAATTTTTTTCGTTTTTGGTACGATAATCCTTTTTCAAGGAATCCACATACTAAGTAGTTTGCATAGTCTGCAAACCATGGAATTTCATTATAATCTATATTCAATAGATATTCATCAAGAAAGTTGTCTTGTATGGCCGATTCATTTAGAACTTCTAATTCGGGATTTTCACGACGAGAAAGATGATCAGCGGCGAGATTTTCTGCTCCTCTTTTATCTCGGATTTCAATATCGAACTCTTGTAAGAGTAAGATCCAACGGATTAATCTTGGTTTGGCATCTTGTTTCGAAAATAGGTATCTAAGAGCAGAATGGTCAGTATAGACTACCGTTTTAGCTAGAACGAGATATGATCGAAATTTGTCAAAAGCAAAGACAATAGCAAGGAGTTCTTTTTCAGTAGTTGTATAGTTTGTTTGTGCTCCTTGTAACGTCTTACTAGCATAATATATAGGTTGAAATCGTTTTTCAATCCTTTGTCCTAAAACGGCTCCCATTGCAAAATCACTTGCATCGTACATAAGTTCAAACGGTAGATTCCAATTTGGTGTTATCATGATCGGCGCATTAGTGAGTTTCTCTTTAAGAATATTAAAAGATTTAATACATTCATCTGAAAAGACGAATGGAGCATCCTTTTCTAGGAGTTTATTCATAGGAGTGGCAATTTTAGAAAAATCTTTTATGAAACGTCGGTAAAAATCGGCATGCCCTAGAAAACTCCTAACTCCTCTAACATTGGTGGGATGTGGAAGTTTAGCAATTACATCTACTTTAGCTCTATCCACTTCAATTCCTTCCTTTGAAATTTTATGTCCAAGAACGATGCCTTCTTTAACCATGAAATGACATTTCTCCCAATTAAGTACTAGATTTGATTGTTCGCATCTAATAAGCATTCGTTCCAGATTAACTAGACATGATTCAAATGTATCACCGAAGACTGAAAAGTCATCCATGAAAACTTCCATGCATTCTTCTATCATGTCGTGAAAAATCGCCATCATGCACCTTTGAAAGGTTGCAGGGGCATTGCAAAGTCCAAATGGCATGCGTTTGTAAGCAAAAGTACCATAAGGGCACGTGAACGTGATTTTCTCTTGGTCCTCGGGTGCTATTGGAATTTGAAAATATCCGGAAAAACCATCTAGAAAACAATAGTAACTATTTCCGACTAATCTTTCCAACATTTGATCAATGAAAGGTAAGGGAAAGTGATCTTTTCTGATGGCGTCATTTAATTTTCTATAATCAATACAAACACGCCATCCTGTTACAGTCCTAGTAGGAATAAGCTCATTTTTCTCATTTGTGATGACAGTCATGCCACCCTTCTTAGGCACGCATTGAACTGGACTTACCCATGGACTATCAGAGATTGGATAAATTAAACCTGCATCTAGCAGTTTAATTATTTCTTTTTTAACAACATCTTGCATATTAGGATTTAGTCTTCGTTGGCGTTGCACATACGTTTTATGACCTTCTTCCATAAGGATTTTATGTGTGCAATACGAAGGACTTATGCCTTTAATATCATGAATCTTCCATGCAATGGCTGGTTTATGAGCTTTCAACACAGAAATGAGTTGTGATTTCTCATTTTCAGTAAGAGAAGACGATATTATTACAGGTAATTCAGATTCACCATGTAAATAAGCGTATTCCAAATGGTTTGGAAGTGGCTTTAACTCTAATGTCGGAGGTTCTTCTATCGATGATTTGTATCGATATCTGTCTTCTTCTTTTAGCATTTGAATTTTTTCTGTTGTTGGTTCATATCCATTAGCCATTAGTGTAGCTAACATTTCAGCTTCATCAATTGGTTCAGTTCCTTCTCCTAAAGAACATTCTCCTGTTCCTTGTAATTCTGGAAATTCTTCTAACAATTCTGCATGTGAATCTATAGTTTGAATATAATAACATGTATCATCTGCAGATTGCGGTTGTTGCATTGCTCTATCAACTAAAAAGGTAACACTCTCGTCCTCTATACTTAGGGTCAGTTTCTTACCAAACACGTCTATCATTGCTTTAGCCGTGTTTAAAAATGGTCTTCTTAATATGAGAGAACTTGAGAATCTTCTTCCATGTCCAGAACAACAAAATCTACTGGAAATACTAAAGTACCAACTTTAACTAGCATGTTCTCCATTATCCCTCTAGGATATTTTATTGATCTATCGGCTAGTTGTATACTTATTCTTGTTGGTTTCAATTCTCCAAGGTCTAGTTTAGTGTATAGTGAATACGGCATTAAATTTATACTAGCACCTAAGTCTGCCAATGCTTCTATTGAACTAAGACTACCCAGAAAATATGGAATTGTGAAACTTCCTGGATCAAATAGTTTTTCTGGTATCTTATTCAACAGCACTGCTGAACAATTAGCATTCATAGTAACGGCCGAGAGTTCTTCCATTTTCTTTCTATTTGTGATTAGATCTTTCAGAAATTTAGCATATCTAGGCATTCCTGAAATTACATCAATGAAAGGAAGATTTACATTTATCTGTTTAAACATATCTAAAAATTTGGATTGCTCGGCTTCAAGTTTCTCTTTTTTCATTTTACTCGGGTAAGGAAGTGGTGGTTGGTATGGTTTAACATAAGGTTTAGCCTTAACTATGTTATCTTCATTAACCTTTTCAACTACCGGTTCTTTTTCCTTATCTTGTTCAGGTTGTGGTTCTTGTGGAGTAGGAATAGCTTCATCAGAAGTTACAGGTATTTCAGGTGGTTTAAGTGTTATACCACTTCTTGTGGTAATGGCTTTAGCTATTTCATTCCGGGGGTTTGCATTTGTATCACTAGGTAAACTTCCCGGTTTTCTTTCACCTATTAACCTTGCTAGGTTACTTACTTCTTGTTCCAAATTTTGAATAGAAGCTTGTTGATTTCTAAATGCTTGAGCATTTTGTTCATTGGTTTGTTTCTGAGATGTGAAAAACTGCGTTTGAGTTTCAACTAGCTTCGTCATCATATCTTCTAAATTCGGCTTTTTATCATCGGTTTGTTGTGGTGGTTTGTTTTGAAAATTAGGTCTTTGCTGATTGTAAGCATTATTGGATACTTGTTGATTGCTAGGACCTTGTTGGTTGTTGTATGGAACATTTCGGTTATAATTCTGGTTTTGATTGTAGATCGGTCTTGGCGGTTGATAATTATTTTGATAATTATTTCCAGGCCTTTGGTTTATGTATGAAATATTCTCTCTTTGTTCCATTGTTAGCTCAATACTAAGACAATCTTTTGTCAAATGTGGTCCTCCACACTGCTCACAACTAATTCGTATTGAGTGTATATCTTTAGTCATCTTTTCCATTCGTCTCTCGACAGCATCTATCTTTGCGGAAATGGAATCTAAGTCATGGCTAGAATCGGCTCTAGCTGCTTTAGATGATCTAAAGATATCTTTTTCTTGGTGCCACTCATGTGAGTGGGAAGCAGTGTTATCAATAATTTTGTAAGCATCAGTTTCGATTTTCTTCATAATAGAACCACCAGCTGCTATATCTATGTCTTTTCTTATAGTGATGTTGCATCCTTGGTAGAATATTTGTACTATTTGACAGGTGTCTAAACCATGTTGCGGACATCCTCTTAATAACTTTCCAAATCTAGTCCACGCCTCATATAGAGTTTCATTCGGTTTCTGTGTGAACGTAACAATTTCTCCTTGAAGTCTTACGGCTTTAGATGCAGGAAAGAATTGTTTAAGAAAATTTTCAACTAAAACGTCTCATGTGTCAATCGCCCCTTCTGGTAACGATTCCAACCAATCTTTGGCTTCTCACTTTAAAGTCCAGGGAAATAACATGAGAAATATCTGTTCATCTTCCACTTCTCTTATTTTAAATAGAGTGCAGATCCTATTAAAGGTACGAAGATGTTCATTTGGATCTTCCTTCGGCGCACCACTAAATTGGCATTGATTAGTCACCATGTGTAGAATTTGTCCTTTGATTTCATAATCTAGCGCATTAATGTCTGGATGAGTAATTGCATGACCTTGGCCAGTGCGTTTAGTGAAATGCCCCGTTCTTATAGATTAAAAACGTCCCATATTAATTGATTTCGTTGCGAGGTTTTGACCTCTATATGAGACGTTTTTCAAAGACTGCATTCATTTTTAAAACAAACCATAACCTTTATTTCATAAATAAAGGTTTAAAAAGCTTTACGTAGATTATCAAATAATGATAATCTAAAATATCCTGTTTACACACGACCATTACATAATGGTTTACAATACAAATATGTTACATCGAAATCAGTTTCTTAAATGCAGTTTTTACACAATATCATACAAACATGGACTCCAAATCTTGTCCTTATTTTAGTATGCAACAGCGGAAGCTCTTAGTATTCACCGGAGAATAAACATTCTTTAAACGTCAACAAAAATGTTGGTGAGTTATAGGTTTAACCTATATATATCAAATCGTAACAATAGACCACAAGATTTCATATTTCAATACACATCCCATACATAGAGATAAAAATCATTCATATGGTGAACACCTGGTAACCGACATTAACAAGATGCATATATAAAAATATCCCCATCATTCCGGGACACCCTTCGGATATGATATAAATTTCGAAGTACTAAAGCATCAGGTACTTTGGATGGGGCTTGTTAGGCCCGATAGATCTATCTTTAGGATTTGCGTCAATTAGGGTATCTGTTCCCTAATTCTTAGATTACCTGACTTAATAAAAAGGGGCATATTCGATTTCGATAATTCAACCATAGAATGTAGTTTCACGTACTTGTGTCTATTTTGTAAATCATTTATAAAACCTGCATGTATTCTCATCCCAAAAATATTAGATTTTAAAAGTAGGACTATAACTCACTTTCACAGATTTTTTACTTCGTCGGGAAGTAAGACTTGGCCACTGGTTGATTCACGTACCTATAACAATATATACATATATATCAAAGTATGTTCAAAATATATTTACAACACTTTTAATATATTTTGATGTTTTAAGTTTATTAAGTCAGCTGTCCTCGTTAGTAACCTATAACTAGTTGTCCACAGTTAGATGTACATAAATAAATCGATAAATATTATCTTGAATCAATCCACGACCCAGTGTATACGTATCTCAGTATTGATCACAACTCAAACTATATATATTTTGAATCAATCCACTACAATTACAAAAATAAACCTCAACCCTGTATAGATAACTCCAACATTCACATATAGAGTGTCTATGGTTGTTCCGAAATATATATAGATGTGTCGACATGATAGGTCGAAACATTGTATACGTGTCTATGGTATCTCAAGATTACATAATATACAATACAAATTGATTAAGTTATGGTTGGAATAGATTTGTTACCAATTTTCACGTAGCTAAAATGAGAAAAATTATCCAATCTTGTTTTACCCATAACTTCTTCATTTTAAATCCGTTTTGAGTGAATCAAATTGCTATGGTTTCATATTGAACTCTATTTTATGAATCTAAACAGAAAATGTATAGGTTTATAGTCGGAAAAATAAGTTACGAGTCGTTTTTGTAAAGGTAGTCATTTCAGTCGAAAGAACGACGTCTAGATGACCATTTTAGAAAACATACTTCCACTTTGAGTTTAACCATAATTTTTGGATATAGTTTCATGTTCATAATAAAAATCATTTTTCCAGAATAACAACTTTTAAATCAAAGTTTATCATAGTTTTTAATTAACTAACCCAAAACAGCCCGCGGTGTTACTACGACGGCGTAAATCCGGTTTTACGGTGTTTTTCGTGTTTCCAGGTTTTAAATCATTAAGTTAGCATATCATATAGATATATAACATGTGTTTAGTTGATTTTAAAAGTCAAGTTAAAAGGATTAACTTTTATTTGCGAACAAGTTTAGAATTAACTAAACTATGTTCTAGTGATTACAAGTTTAAACCTTCGAATAAGATAGCTTTATATGTATGAATCGAATGATGTTATGAACATCATTACTACCTCAAGCTCCTTGGATAAACCTACTGGAAATGAGAAAAATAGATCTAGCTTCAAAGGATCCTTGGATGGCTTGAAAGTTCTTGAAGCAGAATCATGACACGAAAACAATTTCAAGTAAGATTTCCACTCGAAATAAGATTGTTATAGTTATAGAAATTGAATTAAAGTTTGAATATGATTATTACCTTGTATTAGAAATATAACCTACTGTAAGTAACAAAGGTTTCTTGATCTTGGATGATTACTTGGAATGGATTTAGAAAACTTGGAAGTAAACTTGCAATCTTGGAAGTATTCTTGATTTTATGAAACTAGAACTTTTGGAATTTATGAAGAACACTTAGAACTTGAAGATAGAACTTGAGAGAGATCAATTAGATGAAGAAAATTGAAGAATGAAAGTGTTTGTAGGTGTTTTTGGTCGTTGGTGTATGGATTAGATATAAAGGATATGTAATTTTGTTTTCATGTAAATAAGTCATGAATGATTACTCATATTTTTGTAATTTTATGAGATATTTCATGCTAGTTGCCAAATGATGGTTCCCACATGTGTTAGGTGACTCACATGGGCTGCTAAGAGCTGATCATTGGAGTGTATATACCAATAGTACATACATCTAAAAGCTGTGTATTGTACGAGTACGAATACGGGTGCATACGAGTAGAATTGCTGATGAAACTGAACGAGGATGTAATTGTAAGCATTTTTGTTAAGTAGAAGTATTTTGATAAGTGTCTTGAAGTCTTTCAAAAGTGTATGAATACATATTAAAACACTACATGTATATACATTTTAACTGAGTCGTTAAGTCATCGTTAGTCGTTACATGTAAATGTTGTTTTGAAACCTTTAGGTTAACGATCTTGTTGAATGTTGTTAACCCATTGTTTATTATAACAAATGAGATGTTAAATTGTTATATTATCATGATATTATGATATATAATATATCTTAGTATGATATATATACAGTTAAATGCCGTTACAACGATAATCGTTACATATATGTCTCGTTTCGAAATCATTAAGTTAGTAGTCTTATTTTTACATATGTATTTCATTGTTAATACACTTAATAATATATTTACTTATCATTTAACATAATTAACCAAGTGTATCAATATCTTAATGTGATTCATATGTACCTAGTAAGACGTTGTTATAACGATAATCGTTATATATATCGTTTTCAAGTTTGTTAAATTAATAGTCTCATTTTTATGTATATAACTCATTGTTAAAATACCTAATGAGATACATACTTATAATAAAATCATGTTAACTATATATATAACCATATATATGTCATCGTATAGTTTTTACAAGTTTTAACGTTCGTGAATCACCGGTCAACTTGGGTGGTCAATTGTCTATATGAAACCTATTTCAATTAATCAAGTCTTAACAAGTTTGATTGCTTAACATGTTGGAAACACTTAATCATGTAAATAACAATTTCATTTAATATATATATAAACATGGAAAAGTTCGGGTCACTACAGTACCTACCCGTTAAATAAATTTCGTCCCGAAATTTTAAGCAGTTGGAGGTGTTGACGTATCTTCTGGAAATAAATGCGGGTATTTCTTCTTCATATGATCTTCATGCTCCCAGGTGAACTTGGGTCCTCTACGAGCATTCCATCAAACCTTAACAATCGGTATCTTGTTTTGTTTAAGTCTCTTAACCTCACGATCCATTATTTCGACGGGTTCTTCAATGAATTGAAGTTTTTCATTGATTTGGATTTCGTCCAACGGAATAGTGAGATCTTCTTTAGCAAAACATTTCTTCAAATTTGAGACATGGAAAGTGTTATGTACAGCCGTGAGTTGTTGAGGTAGCTCCAGTTGGTAAGCTACTGGTCCGACACGATCTATAATCTTGAATGGTCCAATGTACCTTGGATTTAGTTTCCCCCGTTTACCAAATCGAACAACACCTTTCCAAGGTGAAACCTTAAGCATGACCATTTCTCCAATTTCAAACTCTATATCTTTTCTTTTACTGTCCGCGTAGCTCTTTTGCCGACTCTGGGCGGTTTTCAATCTTTGTTGAATTTGGATGATTTTCTCGGTAGTTTCTTGTATTATCTCCAGACCCGTAATCTGTCTATCCCCCACTTCACTCCAACAAATCGGAGACCTGCACTTTCTACCATAAAGTGCTTCAAACGGCGCCATCTCAATGCTTGAATGGTAGCTGTTGTTGTAGGAAAATTCTGCTAACGGTAGATATCGATCCCAACTGTTTCCGAAATCAATAACACATGCTCGTAGCATGTCTTCAAGCGTTTGTATCGTCCTTTCGCTCTGTCCATCAGTTTGTGGATGATAGGCAGTACTCATGTCTAGACGAGTTCCTAATGCTTGCTGTAATGTCTGCCAGAATCTTAAAATAAATCTGCCATCCCTATCAGAGATAATAGAGATTGGTATTCCATGTCTGGAGACGACTTCCTTCAAATACAGTCGTGCTAACTTCTCCATCTTGTCATCTTCTCTTATTGGCAGGAAGTGTGCTGATTTGGTGAGACGATCAACTATTACCCAAATAGTATCAAAACCACTTGCAGTCCTTGGCAATTTAGTTATGAAATCCATGGTAATGTTTTCCCATTTCCATTCCGGGATTTCGGGTTGTTGAAGTAGACCTGATGGTTTCTGATGCTCAGCTTTGACCTTAGAACACGTCAAACGTTCTCCTACATATTTAGCAACATCAGCTTTCATACCTGGCCACCAAAAATGTTTCTTGAGATCCTTGTACATGTTCCCCGTTCCAGGATGTATTGAGTATCTGGTTTTATGAGCTTCTCTAAGTACCATTTCTCTCATATCTCCAAATTTTGGTACCCAAATTCTTTCAGCCCTATACCGGGTTCCGTCTTCCCGAATATTAAGATGCTTCTCCAATCCTTTGGGTATTTCATCCTTTAAATTTCCCTCTTTTAAAACTCCTTGTTGCGCCTCCTTTATTTGAGTAGTAAGGTTAGTGTGAATAATTATATTCATAGATTTTACTCGAATGGGTTCTCTGTCCTTTCTGCTCAAGGCGTCGGCTACCACATTTTCCTTCCCCGGGAGGTAACGAATCTCAAAGTCGTAATCATTCAACAATTCAATCCACCTACGCTGCCTCATATTCAGTTGTTTCTGATTAAATATGTGTTGAAGACTTTTGTGGTCGGTATATATAATACTTTTGACCCCATATAAGTAGTGCCTCCAAGTCTTTAATGCAAAAACAACCGCGCCTAATTCCAAATCATGCGTCATATAATTTTACTCGTGAATCTTCAATTGTCTAGACGCATAAGCAATCACCTTCGTCCATTGCATTAATACACAACCGAGACCTTGCTTTGATGCGTCACAATAAATCACAAAATCATCATTCCCTTCAGGCAATGACAATATAGGTGCCGTAGTTAGCTTTTTCTTTAATAACTGAAACGCTTTCTCTTGTTCATCCTTCCATTCAAATTTCTTCCCTTTATGCGTTAATGTAGTCAAGGGTTTTGCTATTCTGGAAAAGTCTTGGATGAACCTTCTGTAGTAACCAGCTAGTCCTAAAAACTGGCGTATGTGTTTCGGAGTTTTCGGGGTTTCCCACTTTTCAACGGTTTCGATCTTTGCCGGGTCCACCTGGATACCTTCTTTGTTCACTATGTGACCGAGGAATTGAACTTCTTCCAACCAAAATGCACACTTTGAAAACTTAGCGTACAGTTTTTCTTTCCTCAATACTTCTAGCACTTTTCTCAAATGTTCTTCGTGCTCTTGATCATTCTTTGAATAAATAAGTATGTCATCGATGAAAACAATGACAAACTTGTCAAGATATGGCCCATACACTCGGTTCATAAGATCCATGAACACAGCTGGTGCGTTAGTCAATCCAAACGGCATAACCATAAACTCGTAATGACCATAACGCGTCCTAAAAGCAGTTTTTGGAATATCATCCTCCTTTATTCGCATTTTATGATATCCAGAACGTAAATCGATCTTCGAATAAACCGACGAGCCTTGTAGTTGATCAAATAAGTCGTCAATTCTCGGCAGTGGATAACAGTTTTTGATGGTAAGTTTGTTCAACTCTCTGTAGTCAATACACAACCTAAATGTACCATCCTTCTTCTTGACAAACAAAACAGGAGCTCCCCATGGTGATGTGCTTGGTCGAATGAAACCACGTTCTAATAGTTCTTGCAGTTGGCTTTGCAGTTCTTTCATCTCGCTGGGTGCGAGTCTATAAGGAGCATGAGCTATTGGTGCAGCTCTTGGTACAAGATCTATTTGAGATTCAACAGATCGATGTGGAGGTAGTCCCGGTAATTCTTTCGGAAATACATCGGGAAATTCTTTTGCGACGGAAACATCATTGATGCTCTTTTCTTCAGTTTGTACTTTCTCGACGTGTGCTAGAACAGCATAGCAACCTTTTCTTATTAGTTTTTGTGCCTTCAAATTACTAATAAGATGTAGCTTCTTGTTGCCCTTTTCTCCGTACACCATTAAGGGTTCTCCTTCTTCTCGTACAATGCGAATTGCATTTTTATAACATACGATCTCTGCTTTCAACTTCTTCAGCCAGTCCATGCCAACTATTACATCAAAACTCCCTAACTCTACTGGTATCAAATCAATCTTAAATATTTCGCTACCCAGTTTAATTTCTCGATTCCGGCATATATTATCTGCTGAAATTAATTTACCGTTTGCTAATTCGAGTAAAAATTTACTATCCAACGGCGTCAATGGACAACTTAATTTAGCACAAAAATCTCTACTCATATAGCTTCTATCCTCACCCTAATCAAATAAAACGTAAGCAGATTTATTGTCAATAAGAAACATACCCGTAACAAGCTCCGGGTCTTCCTGTGCCTCTGCTGCATTAATATTGAAAACTCTTCCGCGGCCTTGTCCATTCGTGTTCTCCTGGTTCGGGCAATTTCTAATAATGTGGCCCGGTTTTCTACATTTATAACAAACTACATTGGCATAACTTGCTCCGACACTACTTGCTCCGCCATTACTCGTTCCGACACCATTTATTCCTTTCGTTCTGTTAACCCCTGGTCCGTAGACCTCACACTTCGCCGTGCTATGACCATTTCTTTTACACTTGTTGCAAAATTTGGTGCAGAACCCCGAGTGATACTTTTCACACCTTTGGCATAGCTTCTTCTGATGATTGTTGTTGTTGCGGTTGTTATTGTTGTTGAGATGATTGTTGTAGTTGCTGTTGTTGTTGTTGTTGTTGTTGTTGGGCCGTTTGTTGTAGTTGCGATTGATGTTGCGATTGTTGGGATAATTGTTGCGATTATTATTGTAATTGCTGTTGTTGTTGTATTGGTGATTCTTATCACCGTTTTCCTCCCACTTTCTTTTGACTTGCTTCACATTGGCCCCTTCAGCCGTCTGTTCTTTAATTCTTTCCTCAATCTGGTTCACTAGTTTGTGAGCCATTCTACATGCCTGTTGTATGGAGGCGGGCTTGTGTGAACTTATATCTTCTTGGATTCTTTTCGGTAATCCTTTCACAAACGCGTTGATCTTCTCTTCCTCATCTTCGAATGCTCCCGGACACAATAGGTACAATTCTGTGAATCGTCTTTCGTACGTGGTAATATCAAATCCTTAGGTTCATAACCCTCTAAGTTCTGTCTTGAACTTATTGACCTCGGTTCTGGGACGGTACTTCTCGTTCATCAAGTGCTTGAATGCTGACCACGGTAGTGCGTACGCATCATCTTGTCCCACTTGCTCTAGATAGGTATTCCACCATGTTAACGCAGAACCTGTGAAGGTATGCGTAGCGTACTTCACTTTGTCCTCTTCAGTACACTTACTTATGGCAAACACCGATTCGACCTTCTCGGTCCACCGTTTCAATCCTATCGGTCCTTCGGTTCCATCAAATTCTAAAGGTTTGCAGGCAGTGAATTCTTTGTAGGTGCATCCTACACGATTTCCTGTACTGCTAGATCCAAGGTTATTGTTGGTATGTAGCGCAGCCTGTACTGTGGCTATGTTTGAAGCTAGAAAAGTACGGAATTCCTCTTCATTCATATTCACGGTGTGTCGAGTAGTCGGTGCCATTTCCTTCAAAATAGTCAAATGGAACAAGTTAATCATACAGAATATTAAGAGTAGTTAATAGTATTTCGTAGCATAATATGAACTCATTTATAAAAGATTTTTCTTCATATTAGCGTTTTATAAGTTTAAATTCGGGTAGTACCTACCCATTAAGTTCATACTTAGTAGCTAATATACAATTCAACTACTACAATTCTATATGAAAAACTGATTATAATAATATTTCGCGTTCAAACTTTTATACAATATTTTACAAACTTACAATACCGCTTATTTTACATAAAGCATGAAATATAGCACACAATAACTTTGATACAAGATAGTTGTGAAGATAATTCTAGCTAGTACACAAGTCGTTCAGCAAAGGCAATAAAGTCACGTAATTCATACGTCCAGAAACAAGTCATGCATTCTGGTTTTACTAGGACTACTTCCCATCCTTGGTCTTGTGGAACATAACCGTTATGGCCGTTGATAAGATAGCGTGTTGCAACGTCGTCAAAGGGACGAGGGTTACGTAATGTCCAACAGTCCTGTAACAATCAAAAAACCTCATTTCTTACCCCAATTACCGACTCCGTCACTTGTGGGAACGTTTTGTTTAATAGTTGTAGCCCGATGTTCTTTTTCTCACTTTGGTGAGAAGCGAACATTACTAACCCGTAAGCATAGCATGCTTCTTTATGTTGCATGTTAGCCCCTTTTTCTAAATCATGAAGTCCTATATTCGGATACATTGAGTCAAAATAATTTCTTCACCCGTTGCGTAAAATAGCATTTGGGTTCCCCGCAATATATGCGTCAAAGTAAACACATCGTAACTTATGGGTTTCCCAATGTGATATCCCCCATCTTTCAAACGAAAGTCTCTTATAAACCAAGACATTCTTGGAACGTTCTTCGATTGTCTTACAAACTGATTTCGCCGTAAATAGTTGTGCCGAAGAATTCTGACCGACTCTAGACAAGATTTCATCAATCATGTCTCCGGGTAGGTCTCTTAAAATATTGGGTTGTCTATCCATTTTGTGTTTTTATACTGTAAAATAGACAAGAGTTAGATTCATAAAAAAAATACTTATTAATACAAGCAATTTTTACATATATCTTAAAGCATAAGCACACTATATTACATATATTACACCACACGAATACAACTATCTTATTCCGACTCGCTCGTTTCTTCTTCTTCGGTTTTGGTTCGTTTTGCCAAGTTTGTAGGGATATATGATGTTCCCCTAATACGAGTCGTCGTTTTCCACATTGGTTTAGAAAAACCTGGTGGTTTAGAGGTTCCCGGGTCATTGTTACAACTTAAGGGCTTCGGGGGTTGACGATACATATAAGGTTCATCGGGGTTGGAATTAGATTTCTCTATTTTTATGCCCTTTCCCTTATTATTTTCTTTTGCCTTTTTAAATTCAGTTGGGGTAATTTCTATAACATCATCGGAATTCTCGTCGGAATCCGATTCATCGGAGAATTGCTAATCCTCCCAATATTTTGCTTCCTTGGCGGAAACACCATTGACCATAATTAACCTTGGTCGGTTGGTTGAGGATTTTCTTTTACTTAACCGTTTTATTATTTCCCCCACCGGTTCTATTTCCTCCTCCGGTTCCTCCTCTTCCGGTTCTGATTCTTCTTTCGGTTCCGACTCTTCTTCCGGTTCCTCTTCGGGAACTTGTGAATCAGTCCATGAATCATTCAAATTTACATTTGACTCTTCATTATTATTAGGTGAGTCAATGGGACTTGTTCTAGAGGTAGACATCTATCACGTTAAGAGATTAATATATCACATAATATTCACATGTTAAAAATATATAGTTTCCAACAAAATTTGTTAAGCAATCATTTTTCAAGTAAACACGGTCGAAGTCCAGACTCACTAATGCATCCTAACAAACTCGATAAGACACACTAATGCAAAATTCTGGTTCTCTAAGACCAACGCTCGGATACCAACTGAAATGTCCCGTTCTTATTGATTAAAAACGTTCCATATTAATTGATTTCGTTGCGAGGTTTTGACCTCTATATGAGACATTTTTCAAAGACTGCATTCATTTTTAAAACAAACCATAACCTTTATTTCATAAATAAAGGTTTAAAAAGCTTTACGTAGATTATCAAATAATGATAATCTAAAATATCCTGTTTACACACGACCATTACATAATGGTTTACAATACAAATATGTTACATCGAAATCAGTTTCTTGAATGCAGTTTTTACACAATATCATACAAACATGGACTCCAAATCTTGTCCTTATTTTAGTATGCAACTGCGGAAGCTCTTAGTATTCACCTGAGAATAAACATGCTTTAAACGTCAACAAAAATGTTGGTGAGTTATAGGTTTAACCTATATATATCAAATCGTAACAATAGACCACAAGATTTCATATTTCAATACACATCCCATACATAGAGATAAAAATCATTCATATGGTGAACACCTGGTAACCGACATTAACAAGATGCATATATAAGAATATCCCCATCATTCCGGGACACCCTTCGGATATGATATAAATTTCGAAGTACTAAAGCATCCGGTACTTTGGATGGGGTTTGTTAAGCCCGATAGATCTATCTTTAGGATTCGCGTCAATTAGGGTGTCTGTTCCCTAATTCTTAGATTACCAGACTTAATAAAAAGGGGCATATTCGATTTCGATAATTCAACCATAGAATGTAGTTTCACGTACTTGTGTCTATTTTGTAAATCATTTATAAAACCTGCATGTATTCTCATCCCAAAATATTAGATTTTAAAAGTGGGACTATAACTCACTTTCACAGATTTTTACTTCGTCGAGAAGTAAGACTTGGCCACTGTTGATTCACGAACCTATAACAATATATACATGTATATTAAAGTATGTTCAAAATATATTTACAACACTTTTAATATATTTTGATGTTTTAAGTTTATTAAGTCAGCTGTCCTCGTTAGTAACCTACAACTAGTTGTCCACAGTTAGATGTACAGAAATAAATCGATAAATATTATCTTGAATCAATCCACGACCCAGTGTATACGTATCTCAGTATTGATCACAACTCAAACTATATATATTTTGGAATCAACCTCAACCATGTATAGCTAACTCCAACATTCACATATAGAGTGTCTATGGTTGTTCCGAAATATATATAGATGTGTCGACATGATAGGTCGAAACATTGTATACGTGTCTATGGTATCTCAAGATTACATAATATACAATACAAGTTGATTAAGTTATGGTTGGAATAGATTTGTTACCAATTTTCACGTAGCTAAAATGAAAAAAATTATCCAATCTTGTTTTACCCATAACTTCTTCATTTTAAATCCGTTTTGAGTGAATCAAATTGCTATGGTTTCATATTGAACTCTATTTTATGAACCTAAACAGAAAAAGTATAGGTTTATAGTTGGAAAAATAAGTTACAAGTCATTTTTGTAAAGGTAGTCATTTCAGTCGAAAGAACGACGTCTAGATGACCATTTTAGAAAACATACTTCCACTTTGAGTTTAACCATAATTTTTGGATATAGTTTCATGTTCATAATAAAAATCATTTTTTCAGAATAACAACTTTTAAATCAAATTTTATCATAGTTTTTAATTAACTAACCCAAAACAGCCCGCGGTGTTACTACGACGGCGTAAATCCGGTTTTACGGTGTTTTTCGTGTTTCCAGGTTTTAAATCATTAATTTAGCATATCATATAGATATAGAACATGTGTGTAGTTAATTTTAAAAGTCAAGTTAGAAGGATTAACTTTTGTTTGCGAACAAGTTTAGAATTAACTAAACTATGTTCTAGTGATTACGAGTTTAAACCTTCGAATAAGATAGTTTTATATATATGAATTGAATGATGTTATGAACATCATTACTACCTCAAGTTTAGTAGGTAAACCTACTGGAAGTGACAAGAAATGATCTAGCTTCAAAGGATCTTGGATGGCTTGAAAGTTCTTGAAGTAGGATCATGACACAAAAACAAGTTCAAGTAAGATTTTTACTCGAATTAAGATAGTTTATAGTTATAGAAATTGAATCAAAGTTTGAATATGAATATTACCTTGAATAAGAAAGATAACCTACTGTATATAACAAAGGTTTCTTGATCTTAGATGATTACTTGGAATGGATTAGAAAACTTGGAAGTAAATTAGTAAACTTGAAGGGATTTTTGAAGTGTTCTTGAAGTGTTCTTCCTATGATGATTATAGCTTGATTATTGAAGTGATTTTTGATGAAGATGATGATTAACTACTGGAAAAATACGTTCATAATAGTGTGTGTGTGTTGAGAGAGAATTAGAAAGAGAATTGGAAGTGAAATGGAGTGAATGATGAGTGGTAATTGGTGAGTGGTGAGTGGGGTTAAAAGGAGTTCTAGTTAGTTGACTAGCTCATGGTAGAAGTTAAAATTGATTAGTCATACATGACATAATCAAGAGTGGAATCCCATGCTAGTTCCTATTGGTATATACTCATAGTAAGTACGTTTTGAAGCTGTGTATAATACGGGTAAGAATACGACTAGAATTCTTGATGAAAGAAAAGAATGAAAAAGTAACTGTAACCATTTTTGTTAAGTATGAGTGTTTTGATATATGTCTTGAAGTCTTCCAAAAGTATTTTAGTACATCTAAATACACTACATGTATATACATTTTAACTGAGTCGTTAAGTCATCGTTAGTCGTTACATGTAAGTGTTGTTTTGAAACCTTTAAGTTAACGATCTCAATTAATGTTGTTAACCCATTATTTATTATATCTAATGAGATGTTAAATTATTATATTATCATGATATTATGATATATTAATATATCTTAATATGATATATATACATTTAAATGTCGTTACAACGATAATCGTTACATATATGTCTCGTTTCGAAATCCTTAAGTTAGTAGTCTTGTTTATATGTATATAACTCATTGTTAATATAATTATGGAGATAATTACTTATCATAATCTCATGTTAACCATATGTATATCCATATATATATCATCATGTCGTTTTTACAAGTTTTAACGTTCGTGAATCGCCGGTCAACTTGGGTGGTAAATTGTCTATATGAAACATATTTCAATTAATCAAGTCTTAACAAGTTTGATTGCTTAACATGTTGGAAACATTTAATCATGTAAATATCAATCTCAATTAATATATATAAACATGGAAAAGTTCGGGTCACTACAGTACCTACCCGTTAAATAAATTTCGTCCCGAAATTTGAAGGTGTTGACGAATCTTCTGGAAATAGATGCGGGTATTTCTTCTTCATCTGATCTTCACGCTCCCAGGTGAACTTGGGTCCTCTACGAACATTCCATCGAACCTTAACAATTGGTATCTTGTTTTGCTTAAGTCTTTTAACCTCACGATCCATTATTTCGACGGGTTCTTCGATGAATTGGAGTTTTTCATTGATTTGGATTTCATCTAACGGAATAGTGAGATCTTCTTTAGCAAAAAATTTCTTCAAATTCGAGACGTGGAAAGTGTTATGTACAGCTGCGAGTTGTTGAGGTAACTCAAGTCGGTAAGCTACTGGTCCGACACGATCAATAATCTTGAATGGTCCAATATACCTTGGATTTAATTTCCCTCGTTTACCATATCGAACAACGCCTTTCCAAGGTGCAACTTTAAGCATGACCATCTCTCCAATTTCAAATTCTATATCTTTTCTTTTAATGTCAGCGTAGCTCTTTTGTCGACTATGGGCAGTTTTCAATCTTTGTTGAATTTGGATGATCTTCTCGGTAGTTTCTTGTATTATCTCCGGACCCGTAATCTGTCTATCCCCCACTTCACTCCAACAAATCGGAGACCTGCACTTTCTACCATAAAGTGCTTCAAACGGCGCCATCTCAATGCTTGAATGGTAGCTGTTGTTGTAGGAAAATTCTGCTAACGGTAGATGTCGATCCCAACTATTTCCGAAATCAATAACACATGCTCGTAGCATGTCTTCAAGCGTTTGTATCGTTCTTTCGCTCTGCCCATCAGTTTGTGGATGATAGGCAGTACTCATGTCTAGACGAGTTCCCAATGCTTGCTGTAATGTCTGCCAGAATCTTGAAATAAATCTGCCATCCCTATCAGAGATAATAGAGATTGGTATTCCATGTCTGGAGACGACTTCCTTCAAATACAGTCGTGCTAACTTCTCCATCTTGTCATCTTCTCTTATTGGCAGGAAGTGTGCTGATTTGGTGAGACGATCAACTATTACCCAAATAGTATCATAACCACTTGCAGTCCTTGGCAATTTAGTGATGAAATCCATGGTAATGTTTTCCCATTTCCATTCCGGGATTTCGGGTTGTTGAAGTAGACCTGATGGTTTCTGATGCTCAGCTTTGACCTTAGAACATGTCAAACATTCTCCTACGTATTTAGCAACATCGGCTTTCATACCCGGCCACCAAAAATATTTCCTGAGATCCTTGTACATCTTCCCCATTCCAGGATGTATTGAGTATCTGGTTTTATGAGCTTCTCTAAGTACCATTTCTCTCATATCTCCATATTTTGGTACCCAAATCCTTTCAGCCCTATACCGGGTTCCGTCTTCCCGAATATTAAGATGTTTCTCCGATCCTTTGGGTATTTCATCCTTTAAATTTCCCTCTTTTAAAACTCCTTGTTGCTCCTCCTTTATTTGAGTAGTAAGGTTATTATGAATCATTATATTCATAGATTTTACTCGAATGGGTTCTCTGTCCTTCCTGCTCAAGGCATAGGCTACCACATTTGCCTTCCCCGGGTGGTAACGAATCTCAAAGTCGTAATCATTCAATAATTCAATCCACCTACGCTGCCTCATATTCAGTTGTTTCTGATTAAATATGTGTTGAAGACTTTTGTGGTCGGTATATATAATACTTTTGACCCCATATAAGTAGTGCCTCCAAGTCTTTAATGCAAAAACAACCGCGCCTAATTCTAAATCATGCGTCGTATAATTTTGTTCGTGAATCTTCAATTGTCTAGACGCATAAGCAATCACCTTCGTTCGTTGCATTAATACACAACCGAGACCTTGCTTTGATGCGTCACAATAAATCACAAAATCATCATTCCCTTCAGGCAATGACAATATAGGTGCCGTAGTTAGCTTTTTCTTCAATAACTGAAACGCTTTCTCTTGTTCATCATTCCATTCAAATTTCTTCCCTTTATGCGTTAATGCAGTCAAGGGTTTTGCTATTCTGGAAAAGTCTTGGATGAACCTTCTGTAGTAACCAGCTAGTCCTAAAAACTGGCGTATGTGTTTCGGAGTTTTCGGGGTTTCCCACTTTTCAACAGTTTCTATCTTTGCCGGATCCACCTTATTACCTTCTTTGTTCACTATGTGACTGAGGAATTGAACTTCTTCCAACCAAAATGCACACTTTGAAAACTTAGCGTACAATTCTTCCTTCCTCAATACTTCTAACACCTTTCTCAAATGTTCACCGTGTTCTTGGTCATTCTTTGAGTAAATAAGTGTGTCATCAATGAAAACAATGACAAACTTGTCAAGGTATGGTCCACACACTCGGTTCATAAGGTCCATGAACACAGCTGGTGCATTAGTTAAACCAAACGGCATGACCATAAACTCGTAATGACCGTAACGTGTTCTGAAAGCAGTCTTTGGAATATCATCTTCTTTCACCCGCATTTGATGATACCCGGAACGTAAGTCAATCTTTGAATAAACAGACGAGCCTTGTAGTTGATCAAATAAGTCGTCGATTCTCGGTAGTGGGTAGCGGTTCTTGATGGTAAGTTTGTTCAACTCTCGGTAGTCGATACACAACCTGAATGTACCATCTTTCATCTTGACAAACAAAACAGGAGCTCCCCACGGTGATGTACTTGGTCGAATGAAACCACGCTCTAAAAGTTCTTGTAATTGGCTTTGCAGTTCTTTCATCTCACTGGGTGCGAGTCTGTAAGGAGCACGAGCTATTGGTGCAGCTCCTGGTACAAGATCTATTTGAAATTCAACGGATCGCTGTGGGGGTAATCCCGGTAATTCTTTCAGAAATACATCGGGAAATTCTTTTGCAATGGGAACATCATTGATGCTCTTTTCTTCAGTTTGTACTTTCTCGACGTGTGCTAGAACAGCATAGCAACCTTTTCCTATTAGTTTTTGTACCTTCAAATTACTAATAATATGTAGCTTCGTGTTTCCCTTTTCTCCGTACACCATTAAGGGTTTTCCTTTTTCTCGTATAATGCGAATTGCATTTTTGTAACAAACGATCTCTGCTTTCACTTCTTTCAACCAGTCCATACCGATTATCACATCAAAACTCCCTAACTCTACTGGTATCAAATCAATCTTAAATGTTTCGCTAACCAGTTTAATTTCTCGATTCCGACATATATTATTTGCTGAAATTAATTTACCATTTGCTAATTCGAGTAAAAATTTACTATCCAAAGGCGTCAATGGACAACTTAATTTAGCACAAAAATCTCTACTCATATAGCTTCTATCCGCACCCGAATCAAATAAAACGTAAGCAGATTTATTGTCAATAAGAAACGTACCCGTAACAAGCTCCGAGTCTTCCTGTGCCTCTGCCGCATTAATATTGAAAACTCTTCCGCGGCCTTGTCCATTCGTGTTCTCCTGGTTCGGGCAATTTCTAATAATGTGGCCCGGTTTTCCACATTTATAACAAACTACATTGGCATAACTTGCTCCGACACTACTTGCTCCGCCATTACTCGTTTCGACACCATTTGTTCCTTTCGTTCTATTAACCCCTGGTCCGTAGACCTCACACTTCGCCGCGCAATGACCATTTCTTTTACACTTGTTGCAAAATTTGGTGCAGAACTCCGAGTGATACTTTTCACACCTTTGGCATAGCTGCTTCTGATTGTTGTTGTTGTTGCGGTTATTATTGTTGTTGGGATGATTGTTGTAGTTGCTGTTGTTGTTGTTGTTGTTGTTGTTGTTGTTGTTGTTGTTGTTGGGCTGTTTGTTGTAGTTGCGATTGATGTTGCGATTGTTGGGATAATTGTTGCGATTATTGTTGTAATTGCTGTTGTTGTTGTATTGGTGATTCTTATCACAGTTTTCCTCCCACTTTCTTTTGACTTGCTTCACATTGGCCTCTTCAGTAGTCTGTTCTTTAATTCTTTCTTCAATCTGGTTCACTAGTTTGTGAGCCATTCTACATGCCTGTTGTATGGAGGCGGACTCGTGTGAACTTATATCTTCTTGGATCCTTTCCGGTAATCCTTTCACAAATGCGTCGATCTTCTCTTCCTCATCTTCGAATGCTCCCGGACACAATAGGCACAATTCTGTAAATCGTCTTTCGTACGTGGTAATATCAAATCCTTGGGTTCGTAACCCTCTAAGTTCTGTCTTGAGCTTATTGACCTCGGTTCTGGGACGGTACTTCTCGTTCATCAAGTGCTTGAATGCTGACCACGGTAGTGCGTACGCATTGTCTTGTCCCACTTGCTCTAGATAGGTATTCCACCATGTTAACGCAGAACCTGTGAAGGTATGCGTAGCGTACTTCACTTTGTCCTCTTCAGTACACTTACTTATGGCAAACACCGATTCGACCTTCTCGGTCCACCGTTTCAATCTGATCGGTCCTTCAGTTCCATCAAATTCCAAAGGTTTGCAGGCAGTGAATTCTTTGTAGGTGCATCCTACACGATTTCCTATACTGAGGCTATGTTTGAAGCTAGAAAAGTACGGAATTCCTCTTCATTCATATTCACGGCGTGTCGAGTAGTCGGTGCCATTTCCTTCAAAATAGTCAAATGGAACAAGTTAATCATACAGAATATTAAGAGTAGTTAATAGTATTTCGTAGCATAATATGAACTCATTTATAAAAGCTTTTTCTTCATATTAGCGTTTTATAAGTTTAAATTCGGGTAGTACCTACCCGTTAAGTTCATACTTAGTAGCTAATATACAATTCAACTACTACAATTCTATATGAAAAACTGATTATAATAATATTTCGCGTTCAAACTTTTACACAATATTTTACAAACTTACAATACCGCTTATTTTACATATAGCATGAAATATAGCACACAATAAATTTGATACAAGATGGTTATGAAGATAATTCTAGCTAGTACACAAGTCGTTCAGCAAAGGCAATAAAGACACGTAATTCATACGTCCAGAAACAAGTCATGCATTCTGGTTTTACTAGGATTACTTCCCATCCTTGGTCTTGTGGAACATAACCGTTATGGCCGTTGATAAGACAACGTGTTGTAACGTCGTCAAAGGGACGAGGGTTACGTAATGACCAACAGTCTCGTAATAACCTAAAAACCTCATTTCTTACCCCAATTACCGACTCCGTCACTTGTGGGAACGTTTTGTTTAATAGTTGTAGCCCGATGTTCTTGTTCTCACTTTGGTGAGAAGCGAACATTACTAATCCGTAAGCATAACATGCTTCTTTATGTTGCATGTTAGCCGCTTTTTCTAAATCACGAAGTCCAATATTCGGATATATTGAGTCAAAATAATTTCTTAACTGTCATAACCCGACCTTAACCATAAGGACGAATACAATAACATATGATTTCATCGCGAGGTATTGACCTCTATATGCGACATTTTTCAAAAACTGCATTTGTTTTTACAATACAAACCATAGCTTTTATTACAAATACAAGGTTTAAACAACTTAATAAGGATTATCGTTTAGCGATAATCTTAGACTTACAAACTTTACATGTGATAATAACAATACGACCTCCAACATATTTTACATTACAAATCCTCCGATATGCAGTTTTATTTTTGACACAAATATGCATACTCAAGATCTTGCTTAAATTCAACATGTTGCAGCGGAAGCTTTTAGTTATCACCTGAGAATAAACATGCTTAAAACGTCAACATAAAGTTGGTGAGATATAGGTTTAATGCTGGCAGTAATATATATATATATAGACCACAAGATTTCATATATAAACATTTTAATAAAAATATTCTAAGTGGTTGAGCACTTGGTAACCATACTTAACATTTAATCACGTCGCATATTCCCTTTATTATGAAATCTTACTACACCGTACCAAGTGTAGTTACGAAACGAAGTACTGTGCAACCGTTGAATACTGGTCGTCCAGTCCGGTTGGGGTTGTCAGGCCCGATAGATCTATCAACAGGATTCGCGTTTACAATACCGCTGTAAATAGTAGTTACCAAGCTACAGGGAAGTATGCCAGTGGTACAACTCAACGTAGAATATATTTTTCAGTTACTTGTGTCCATATCGTAAAACATAAAATACATGTATTCTCATCCCGAAATATTTAGAGTTTAAAAGTGGGACTATATACTCACTTTTGCCTTGAAGATATATATATTTTGACTTGGTCTCCGGTTGATATCACGAACCTATCCATATATAATATATCAATATATTTTCATTTTAAACAATCGTCACATATATATACTTATAATACTTTTAATGTCTTCTTAGTCCGTAGTTAGCAATTCAATTTTAGTGGTTCATATTTAGGTGTTTAATAAATAAATAAAAACCCCTATCGAAATAAATAAAACCCCCATCGTATTTGTATTGGTCGGGATTAATCTTGACCCATGGTACCTATATTGTCTAGAAGACGTATTGCGTACAATCATGGGATCTTATGATTAATCTTCTCGTATTGTTTACGGGTGATCCTGAAATATATAAAATTAAATTATGAGTACATATATATAAAATATCATGTTATTTTAGAAAGATGTGATTTATTTAATTTTTCTCCAATTATTTTCGTGGCTAAACTAGTTTTGGATATCCGATCTTGTTTTAGTCATAGTTTCTTCGTTACAACTCCGTTTTCGTTGGTTCAACTTGCCACTTCCTTGGATCGAGTCCTTCTTTAAGAATATGAACCGTAAATACCTTAGTTTGTATTCGAAATCATAGGTCATAGGTCAAACTTTAGTGAAACTCATGAAGTTGATCATTTTCCTTCATGTAAACATCCTTAAATGATTATTTTTCTAAAAATACTTATACTTTGAGTTAAATCATGAAATTTTTATGTGTTAACATATTCATAGTAAATATCAATTTTCCAGAAAATAAGCCTCCAATTCAAAGTTCAAAATAGTTTTTAATTATCCAACCCAAAACAGCCCCCGGTTGTACTCCGACGTCGTAAATTCAGTTTTTAAGGTGTTCTTTGAAAAACCAAGTTATACCTTGTTAAATTAGCATATATTTATGATATATTACAGGTCTTGAAGTATTTTAAAAGTTAAATTAGAAGGATCTATTTAGTTTGCAAACAAGTTTGAAATCATTCAAACTATGTTCTTGTTGTTAAAATGGTATACCATAAAATAAGATAGCTATATATATATGAATCGAATAAGGTTATGAACAAAGTTACTACCTCAATTTACTTGGACAAGATTGCTGTAAAAGAGGAGTAAAAACCTAGAACCAAAAGAGTGGTGGAGTTGGATGAAAGATTGAAAGTAAACTTGTGTTCTTGGAAGGATTCTTGAAGTGTTTTTGTAAGGGTTTTCTTATGGTGATTAAGTGATGTTTTTGAAGCTAGATCTTCATGGTGGTGGGCTGAGATGGTTAAGGTGTTTAGGGTTCATAAGTGTGTGTGTATTTAGCTAGAGATTTGAGGTAAAAATGAATCAAAATGATGATCCCCCCTAGCTCTTAAAAACGTGAATCAAGGGGAACCAAGACAAGATTTTAGGTTGTTATTTTGTGTAATTAGTCATACTATCTTACAAAAGTAATTACCTCTACCTTAGGGCAGTAACAAGGGCTAGTTAGGTGGTGATTTGATGTGTATATACCAATAGTAAATACGTATAGAAGTTAGGTATGATACGAGTACATATACTCTAGATATACGTATAGAAATCTTGTGAAAACAGAACGAAGATTCAAATATAGCTATCTTTTGTGAATACACTTATATTTTTTTTATGTATTTAAGTCCTTAAAAAGTGATTAAATACATTACATATACGATATATGTATAAACATTATAGGTCATAAGTATTTATGTCAAATAACGTTACGTATGGTTATTGTTTTGAAAACTTAAATTAGTAGTTTCAAAATATACTTATAACTTATTGTTATTAATACAAAATGAGATATTAAAACATCCTTAGATCATGTTAAATATGTATATATACATATATATACACAAACGTATAATTATCATATATTATATAGTTCGTGATATCATCGGTCAAACTAGACGGTCAAACGTTGTGTAAAACTCTTTTCAAAAACATAAATCTCAACAATTTGGATTTCTTATCATGTTGGTAAGGTTTAATTTATGTAAATATTAATCTTATAAGTATAGATCAATCGTAAAAGTCCGGGTCATTACAGTACCTACCCGTTAAATAAATTTCGTCCCGAAATTTTAAAATCGTACCTATTTTGCGTCATCGGGAAACAAATGCGGGTATTTTTGTTTCATTTGATCCTCTCGCTCCCAAGTAAACTCGGGACCTCTTCGTGCATTCCAACGAACTTTAACGATCGGTATGTTGCTCTGCTTGAGCCGTTTAACTTCACGGTCCTTGATCTCGATTGGTTCTTCTATGAATTGTAGTTTCTCGTCAACTTGAATTTCTTCAAGAGGAATGGTGAGGTCTTCCTTTGCAAGACACTTTTTAAGGTTCGAGACGTGAAATGTATTATGTACTCTGGCGAGTTGTTGCAGTAACTCGAGTCGATAAGCTACCGGTCCGATGCGTTCGATAATTTTGAACGGGCCTACATACCTTGGGTTTAGTTTACCCCTTTTTCCAAAACGTATTACACCTTTCCAAGGTGACACCTTTAACATAACCATGTCACCGATCTGAAACTCTAATGGTTTCCTTCGGACATCGGCGTAGCTCTTTTGGCGACTACGGGCTGTTTTCAATTTCTCCTTGATTTGCACTATCTTCTCAGTAGTTTCATGGATGATCTCGGGTCCAGTTAATTATCGATCTCCTACTTCGTTCCAACAGATAGGGGATCTACACTTCCTTCCATATAGTGCTTCGAATGGTGCAGCTTTAATGCTCGCATGATAACTATTATTATACGAGAATTCTGCTAATGGTAGATATTTATCCCATCCGTTTCCAAAATCGATCACACATGCCCTAAGCATGTCTTCAAGAGTCTGAATTGTTCTTTCACTCTGCCCGTCAGTTTGCGGATGATATGCGGTACTCATATCCAAACGAGTTCCTAGGGCCTCCTGTAGTGATTGCCAGAACTTTGATGTAAATCTACTATCATGATCGGATATAATGGAAATAGGTATACCATGCCTTGAAACAATTTCCTTTATGTATAATCGTAATAGTTTCTCCATTCTATCCGTTTCCTTTATAGGCAAGAAATATGCAGATTTGGTGAGACGATCAACTATTACCCAAATGGTGTCATAACCCCAGGCAGTCTTAGGTAATTTTGTGATGAAATCCATGGTAATACCATCCCATTTCCATTCTGGGATTTCTGGTTGTTGAAGTAATCCTGACGGCTTCTGGTGTTCTGCTTTAACTTTGGAACAAGTTAAACATTCCCCAACATATGTTGCAACGTCTGTCTTCAAATTAGGCCACCAATAATGCGTCTTAAGATCTTGATACATCTTTCCAACTCCAGGATGTATCGAGTATCTTGTCTTATGTGCCTCATTCAATATTAACTTCCTTAATCCACCCAACTTTGGTACCCAAATACGGTTTGCAAAATATCGAATTCCATCTTCCCGCATAATGAGTTGTTTCCCATACTTCTTCATTATTTCATTTCCTATGTTTTCTTTAGTAAGAGCTTCTCGTTGAGCCTCTTTGATTTGTGAGTTGAGATTCATGCGAATTTTTATGTTCATTGCTCGTACTCGAATTGGTTCTCATTCCTTTCTGCTTAAAGCGTCGGCCACTACATTCGCTTTCCCGGGATGATAGCGAATCTCACAATCGTAGTCGTTTATCAGCTCGACCCACCTACGTTGCCTCATGTTCAGCTGTTTCTGATCGAAAATATGTTGAAGACTTTTATGATCAGTAAACACAGTGCATCTAACCCCATATAAGTAGTGTCTCCATATCTTCAACGCAAACACGACTGCTCCCAGTTCTAGATCATGCGTCGTATAATTCCGCTCGTGAATCTTCAATTGTCGGGATGCGTATGCAATAACTTTCTTTCGTTGCATAAGAACACAACCAAAACCTTGTCGTGAAGCGTCACAATATACTTTAAAATCATCGTTCCCTTCAGGTAACGATAAAATAGGCGCCGTAGTTAACTTCTTCTTCAGTAATTGAAATGCGTTCTCCTGCTCCGAGGTCCATTCGTATTTCTTCCCTTTTTGCGTTAATGCTGTCAACGGCTTAGCTATTCGGGAAAAATCTTGAATAAACCTTCTATAATAACCGGCTAAACCCAAAAATTGGCGTATCTGCATTGGTGTTTTAGGAGTCTCCCATTTTTCAATGGCCTTAATTTTAGCTGGATCAACCTGAATTCCTTTGCTACTAACAACGTGACCAAGAAATTGCACTTCTTTCAACCAGAAAGCACACTTAGAAAATTTAGCGTATAGCTGTTCTTTTCTCAACAACTCTAATATTAACCTTAAATGCTGCTCATGCTCTTGCTCACTCTTGGAATAGATAAGAATGTCATCAATGAAAACAATAACAAACTTATCTAAATATGGACTACAAACTCGATTCATGAGGTCCATGAATACAGCTGGCGCATTCGTCAATCCAAACGGCATGACCAAAAATTCGTAATGACCGTAACGTGTCCGAAAAGCAGTTTTCGGTATATATTCTTCTTTGACGCGTAATTGATGATAGCCCGATCTTAGGTCAATTTTCGAGTACACACATGATCCTTGGAGTTGATCAAATAAGTCGTCAATTCTCGGTAGTGGATACCGATTTTTGATAGTTAACTTATTTAATTCACGATAATCTATACACATCCTAAAAGATCCATCTTTCTTTTTAACAAATAGAATCGGAGCTCCCCACGATGAAGTACTTGGTCGTATGAATCCACGATCCAGTAATTCTTTTAACTGACTCTGAAGTTCTTTTAACTCGGACGGTGCAAGTCTATATGGAGCACGGGCAACTGGTGCAGCTCCTGGTACTAAATCTATTTGAAATTCTACAGATCTAAATGGAGGTAATCCCGGCAACTCTTCCGGAAAAACTTCAGGATAATCTCTTGCCACAGGCACGTCGTTGATGCACTTCTCTTTTTCTTTCTTTTCGACTTTATTAACATGTGCTAGAATAGCATAACATCCCTTTTCTAAACACTTCTTGGCTTTCAAACAGCTAATGAGTTTTAGCTTTGAGTTACCCTTCTCTTCATAAATCATCACCGGCATTTTATCCTTACAAGGAATGCGAATTGCCTTCTTGGCACACACAACTTCAGCTCCTACTTTGGACATCCAGTCCATGCCGACTATTACATCAAAACTTCCTAATTCTACGGGTATTAAGTCAATTTTAAACGTTTCTCCGGCTAAATTTATTTTACAATCACGACAAATTTTATCGGCTTTAATTAGTTTACCATTAGCTAACTCAATCATGTACTTAGCATCTAGAGGTAATGATGAACAATTCAATTTAGTGTAAAAATTTCTACACACGTAACTTCTATCAGCACCAGTATCAAATATAATAGATGCTGATAAGTTATTAATGGTAAACGTACCCGTAACAAGCTCCGGGTCTTCACATGCCTCTCTAGCATTAATAATAAATGCTCTCCCACGTGCAGGTCCGATATTCTTCTCAGGATTCGGGCACTGGCTCTTATAGTGACCTTGTTTTCCACACCCATAACAAGTAATGGTAGCCAAAGCAGTTCTATTTGCATTGGTGGCAGGAGTCTTGGTACCATTTGTATTTGTAACGAGAGCCCTACAATCTTCAGCAAGATGACCCTTTCGATTACATTTGTTGCATACCACATTACAGTAGCCAGAGTGATGTTTGTGACATCGGTTACATAAAGGATTTTGTCCTTTGTAACCAAAGCTTAAACCACTACCCGCACCTTGCGTGATTTCTTGTTTCCTAAAAGATTGTTGTTGGTTACCTCGATCATAATTTCCATTCCACTTTCTTTTGTTACCTGATACCTTCACATCAGTATTGGATACTTTCTTATCCATGATGACCTGATCCATTAGCTCGTTTGCCATGGTTATAGCTTCATGAATTATCTTAGGTTTCGATGCTGTAACATTTGCCTTGACCTTTTTGAGCAAACCATCTTTGTACATTTCAATCTTCCGTTCTTCGGTTGGAACCAATTCAGGACATAGCAAAACTAATTCCATGAATCGCTGATTGTAGTTGGTGATTTCAGTACCAACAACCTTCAGGCTTCGTAATTCATCTTCCAACTTCCTAACCTCGTTCCTTGGACAATACTCGTTGATTAACATTATTTTGAATTCTTCCCATGGAGTATCATAAGCTACATCTCCTCCTACAGCCTTCACATAATTTTTCCACCACGTGAGTGCACTATCTTGTAAAGTGCACGATGCATACTTGGTCATGTCCTTTTCAACACAACCACTGATTTTAAACACAGTCTCCATCTTTTCTATCCACCGGGTTAAACCGATCAGTCCTTCTGTTCCACTGAATGATGAGGGCTTGCAAGCTTGAAAAGTTTTGTAGGTGCATCCTACACGAGGATTTGGGTTAACTGCAGCAGCTCTTGCAGCCTCGACCCATAACATTCTATCGTTCACTCGCTGGTTGATGAATTCCTCGACTTCTTGTTCCGTCATTCGATTCAATCGCGCCATATTCTTCTATAAGAATGAAAAGAAAATAATTATTCACATGGAATATTATAGATGTAGTGTATATTTACAATACATTATAGCTTATTAATAATATGAACCAGGTATTATTATAAAAGCCTTTTCTTCTTATTAGCGTTTTATAATTATATCTAGGGTAGTACCTACCCGTTAATGTCCATACTTAATAGCTTAGTACAGAACCAATTACTACCATCTAAATAATACTTAACCATGGAAAATTATTGCATTTCATACTTCACTATTTTACATATGCTTATCTTACATCGAACATTAAGCAAACCACACTAATAATATTATACAAAACATTATATGATCCCATGGTTTAATACGGCAGCGCATCGTTTGGTCTATTTTCTAGGACGTTTAGGTTCAAAGAATCGCTTAACGCTTATCCTGGCTGTCTGCCTATATTTTGGCGGTGTCTTCCTATATTTTGGCTGTGGGGCTGAAGAACTGGATGCCGGGATAGAACGAATAGGAATAGCGGGAATAGGGGTGGTAGTGTCTAGTGGAGTTGGTGCCACATCATCCTCACTAAACTCGGGATTTGAATTTTCTAATTCATTAGCCTTTCGTTTCTTTCCTAGTTCGAACTTGTCTTTTGTAATTTCCTGTATTTCTTCCTCGGGTTCACTTTCCTCCTCGGGTTCACTTTCCTCCTCGGGTTCACTTTTCGGGTTCTCTATAGTCGGTTCATCCGGAATTTGTGAGTCTTCCCCAAAGATATTATTTTCGTCATCAGATAGGTTAATGACTGGAACACCATCTGAAGATTCTGGTTCAGAGTCGCTGAATGTGATAACAAGTTTTGAGCCCGACATCTATCACACAACAACTAACCCATTAGTACTACATAATATTTACATATAAATTTTAACCAACAATGATAAGCAATGGTTTTTAAATCAGACCCGGTCAAAGTCCAGACTTACTAATGTATCCTAACGACTTATCAGTTAGACACACTAATGCAAACCTGGTTCGCTAAGACCACCGCTCTGATACCACATGTCATAACCCGACCTTAACCATAAGGACGAATACAATAACATATGATTTCATCGCGAGGTATTGACCTCTATATGCGACATTTTTCAAAAACTGCATTTGTTTTTACAATACAAACCATAGCTTTTATTACAAATACAAGGTTTAAACAACTTAATAAGGATTATCGTTTAGCGATAATCTTAGACTTACAAACTTTACATGTGATAATAACAATACGACCTCCAACATATTTTACATTACAAATCCTCCGATATGCAGTTTTAATTTTGACACAAATATGCATACTCAAGATCTTGCTTAAATTCAACATGTTGCAGCGGAAGCTTTTAGTTATCACCTGAGAATAAACATGCTTAAAACGTCAAAATAAAGTTGGTGAGATATAGGTTTAATGCCGGCAGTAATATATATATATATATAGACCACAAGATTTCATATATAAACATTTTAATAAAAATATTCTAAGTGGTTGAGCACTTGGTAACCATACTTAACATTTAATCACGTCGCATATTCCCTTTATTATGAAATCTTACTACACCGTACCAAGTGTAGTTACGAAACGAAGTACTGTGCAACCGTTGAATACTGGTCGTCCAGTCCGGTTGGGGTTGTCAGGCCCGATAGATCTATCAACAGGATTCGCGTTTACAATACTGCTGTAAATAGTAGTTACCAAGCTACAAGGAAGTATGCCAGTGGTACAACTCAACGTAGAATATATTTTTCAGTTACTTGTGTCCATATCGTAAAACATAAAATACATGTATTCTCATCCCGAAATATTTAGAGTTTAAAAGTGGGACTATATACTCGCTTTTGCCTTGAAGATATATATATTTTGACTTGGTCTCCGGTTGATATCACGAACCTATCCATATATAATATATCAATATATTTTCATTTTAAACAATCGTCACATATATATACTTATAATACTTTTAATGTCTTCTTAATCCGTAGTTAGCAATTCAATTTTAGTGGTTCATATTTAGGTGTTTAATAAATAAATAAAAACCCCTATCGAAATAAATAAAACCCCCATCGTATTTGTATTGGTCGGGATTAATCTTGACCCATGGTACCTATATTGTCTAGAAGACGTATTGCGTACAATCATGGGATCTTATGATTAATCTTCTCGTATTGTTTACGGGTGATCCTGAAATATATAAAATTAAATTATGAGTACATATATATAAAATATCATGTTATTTTAGAAAGATGTGATTTATTTAATTTTTCTCCAATTATTTTCGTGGCTAAACTAGTTTTGGATATCCGATCTTGTTTTAGTCATAGTTTCTTCGTTACAACTCCGTTTTCGTTGGTTCAACTTGCCACTTCCTTGGATCGAGTCCTTCTTTAAGAATATGAACTGTAAATACCTTAGTTTGTATTCGAAATCACAGGTCATAGGTCAAACTTTAGTGAAACTCATGAAGTTGATCATTTTACATCATGTAAACATCCTTAAATGATTATTTTTCTAAAAATACTTATACTTTGAGTTAAATCATGAAATTTTTATGTGTTAACATATTCATAGTAAATATCAATTTTCCAGAAAATAAGCCTCCAATTCAAAGTTCAAAATAGTTTTTAATTATCCAACCCAAAACAGCCCCCGGTTGTACTCCGACGTCGTAAATTCAGTTTTTAAGGTGTTCTTTGAAAAACCAAGTTATACCTTGTTAAATTAGCATATATTTATGATATATTACAGGTCTTGAAGTATTTTAAAAGTTAAGTTAGAAGGATCTATTTAGTTTGCAAACAAGTTTGAAATCATTCAAACTATGTTCTTGTTGTTAAAATTGTATACCATAAAATAAGATAGCTATATATATATGAATCGAATAAGGTTATGAACAAAGTTACTACCTCAAGTTACTTGGACAAGATTGCTGTAAAAGAGGAGTAAAAACCTAGAACCAAAAGAGTGGTGGAGTTGGATGAAAGATTGAAAGTAAACTTGTGTTCTTGGAAGGATTCTTGAAGTGTTTTTGTAAGGGTTTTCTTATGGTGATTAAGTGATGTTTTTGAAGCTAGATCTTCATGGTGGTGGGCTGAGATGGTTAAGGTGTTTAGGGTTCATAAGTGTGTGTGTATTTAGCTAGAGATTTGAGGTAAAAATGAATCAAAATGATGATCCCCCCTAGCTCTTAAAAACGTGAATCAAGGGGAACCAAGACAAGATTTTAGGTTGTTATTTTGTGTAATTAGTCATACTATCTTACAAAAGTAATTACCTCTACCTTAGGGCAGTAACAAGGGCTAGTTAGGTGGTGATTTGATGTGTATATACCAATAGTAAATACGTATAGAACTTAGGTATGATACGAGTACATATACTCTAGATATACATATAGAAATCTTGTGAAAACAGAACGAAGATTCAAATATAGCTATCTTTTGTGAATACACTTATATTTTTTTATGTATTTAAGTCCTTAAAAAGTGATTAAATACATTACATATACGATATATGTATAAACATTATAGGTCATAAGTATTTATGTCAAATAACGTTACGTATGGTTATTGTTTTGAAAACTTAAATTAGTAGTTTCAAAATATACTTATAACTTATTGTTATTAATACAAAATGAGATATTAAAACATCCTTAGATCATGTTAAATATGTATATATACATATATATACACAAACGTATAATTATCATATATTATATAGTTCGTGATATCATCGGTCAAACTAGACGGTCAAACGTTGTGTAAAACTCTTTTCAAAAACATAAATCTCAACAATTTGGATTGCTTATCATGTTGGTAAGGTTTAATTTATGTAAATATTAATCTTATAAGTATAGATCAATCGTAAAAGTCCGGGTCATTACATTAACCCATTGCGTAAAATAGCATTTGGGTTCCCCGCAATATATGCGTCAAAGTAAACACATCGTAACTTATGGATTTCCCAATGTGATATCCCCCATCTTTCGAACGAAAGCCTTTTATAAACCAAGGCATTCTTGGAACGTTCTTCGAATGTCTTACAAACTGATCTCGCCTTAAATAGTTGTGCCGAAGAATTCTGACCGACTTTGGACAAGATTTCGTCAATCATGTCTCCGGGTAGGTCTCTTAAAATATTGGGTTGTCTATCCATTTTGTGTTTTTATACTGTAAAATAGACAAGAGTTAGATTCATAAAAAAAAATACTTATTAATACAAGCAATTTTTACATATATCATAAAGCATAAGCACACTACATTACATATATTACACCACACGAACACAACTATCTTATTCCGACTCGTTTGTTTCTTGTTCTTCGGTTTTGGTTCGTTTTGCCAAGTTTCTAGGGATATATGATGTTCCCCTAATACGAGCTGTCGTTATCCACATTGGTTTAGAAAAACCTGGTGGTTTAGAGGTTCCCGGGTCATTGTTACAACTTAAGGACTTCGGGGGTTGACGATACATATAAAGTTCATCGGGGTTGGAATTAGATTTCTCTATTTTTATGCCCTTTCTCTTATTATTTTCTTTTGCCTTTTTAAATTCAGTTGGGGTAATTTCTATAACATCATCGGAATTCTCGTCGGAATCCGATTCATCGGAGAATTGGTAATCCTCCCAATATTTTGCTTCCTTGGCGGAAACACCATTGACCATAATTAACCTTGGTCGGTTGGTTGAGGATTCTCTTTTACTTAACCGTTTTATTATATCCCCCACCGGTTCTATTTCTTCTTCCGGTTCCGATTCTTCTTCCGGTTCCGATTCTTCTTCCGGTTCCGACTCTTCTTCCGGTTCCTCTTCGGGAACTTGTGAATCAGTCCACGAATCATTCCAATTTACATTTGACTCTTCATTATTATTAGGTGAGTCAATGGAACTTGTTCTAGAGGTAGACATCTATCACATAATATCAAACACGTTAAGAGATTAATATATCACATAATATTCATATGTTAAAAATATATAGTTTCCAACAATAATGTTAAGCAATCATTTTTAAAGAAAACACGGTCGAAGTCCAGACTCACTAATGCATCCTAACAAACTCGATAAGACACACTAATGCAAATTTTCTGGTTCTCTAAGACCAACGCTCTGATACCAACTGAAATGTCCCGTTCTTATTGATTAAAAACGTTCCATATTAATTGATTTCGTTGCGAGGTTTTGACCTCTATATGAGACGTTTTTCAAAGACTGCATTCATTTTTAAAACAAACCATAACCTTTATTTCATAAATAAAGGTTTAAAAAGCTTTACGTAGATTATCAAATAATGATAATCTAAAATATCCTGTTTACACACGACCATTACATAATGGTTTACAATACAAATATGTTACATCGAAATCAGTTTCTTGAATGCAGTTTTTACACAATATCATACAAACATGGACTCCAAATCTTGTTCTTATTTTAGTATGCAACAGCGGAAGCTCTTAGTATTCACTTGAGAATAAACATGCTTTAAACGTCAACAAAAATGTTGGTGAGTTATAGGTTTAACCTATATATATCAAATCGTAACAATAGACCACAAGATTTCATATTTCAATACACATCCCATACATAGAGATAAAAATCATTCATATGGTGAACACCTGGTAACCGACATTAACAAGATGCATATATAAGAATATCCCCATCATTCCGGGACACCCTTCGGATATGATTTAAATTTCGAAGTACTAAAGCATCCGGTACTTTGGATGGGGTTTGTTAAGCTCAATAGATCTATCTTTAGGATTCGCGTCAATTAGGGTGTCTGTTCCCTAATTCTTAGATTACCAGACTTAATAAAAAGGGGCATATTCGATTTCGATAATTCAACCATAGAATGTAGTTTCACGTACTTGTGTCTATTTTGTAAATCATTTATAAAACCTGCATGTATTCTCATCCCAAAATATTAGATTTTAAAAGTGGGACTATAACTCACTTTCACAGATTTTTACTTCGTCTAGAAGTAAGACTTGGCCACTGGTTGATTCACGAACCTATAACAATATATACATGTATAATAAAGTATGTTCAAAATATATTTACAACACTTTTAATATATTTTGATGTTTTAAGTTTATTAAGTCAGTTGTCCTCGTTAGTAACCTACAACTAGTTGTCCACAGTTAGATGTACAGAAATAAATCGATAAATATTATCTTGAATCAATCCACGACCCAGTGTATACGTATCTCAGTATTGATCACAACTCAAACTATATATATTTTGGAATCAACCTCAACCCTGTATAGCTAACTCCAACATTCACATATAGAGTGTCTATGGTTGTTCCGAAATATATATAGATGTGTCGACATGATAGGTCGAAACATTGTATACGTGTCTATGGTATCTCAAGATTACATAATATACAATACAAGTTGATTAAGTTATGGTTGGAATAGATTTGTTACCAATTTTCACGTAGCTAAAATGAAAAAAATTATCCAATCTTGTTTTACCCATAACGTCTTCATTTTAAATCCGTTTTGAGTGAATCAAATTGCTATGGTTTAATATTGAACTCTATTTTATGAATCTAAATAGAAAAAGTATAGGTTTATAGTTGGAAAAATAAGTTACAAGTCGTTTTTGTAAAGGTAGTCATTTCAGTCGAAAGAACGACGTCTAGATGACCATTTTAGAAAACATACTTCCACTTTGAGTTTAACCATAATTTTTGGATATAGTTTCATGTTCATAATAAAAATCATTTTCTCAGAATAACAACTTTTAAATCAAAGTTTATCATAGTTTTTAATTAACTAACCCAAAACAGCCCGCGGTGTTACTACGACGGCGTAAATCCGGTTTTACGGTGTTTTTCGTGTTTCCAGGTTTTAAATCATTAATTTAGCATATCATATAGATATATAACATGTGTGTAGTTAATTTTAAAAGTCAAGTTAGAAGGATTAACTTTTGTTTGCTAACAAGTTTAGAATTAACTAAACTATGTTCTAGTGATTACGAGTTTAAACCTTCGAATAAGATAGTTTTATATATATGAATTGAATGATGTTATGAATATCATTACTACCTCAAGTTTAGTAGGTAAACCTACTGGAAGTGACAAGAAATGATCTAGCTTCAAAGGATCTTGGATGGCTTGAAAGTTCTTGAAGTAGGATCATGACACAAAAACAAGTTCAAGTAAGATTTTTACTCGAATTAAGATAGTTTGTAGTTATAGAAATTGAATCAAAGTTTGAATATGAATATTACCTTGAATAATAAAGATAACCTACTGTATATAACAAAGGTTTCTTGATCTTAGATGATTACTTGGAATGGATTAGAAAGCTTGGAAGTAAATTAGTAAACTTGAAGGGATTTTTGAAGTGTTCTTGAAGTGTTCTTCCTATGATGATTATAGCTTGATTCTTGAAGTGATTTTTGATGAAGATGATGATTAACTACTGGAAAAATACGTTCATAATAGTGTGTGTGTGTGTGTTGAGAGAGAATTAGAAAGAGAATTGGAAGTGAAATGGAGTGAATGATGAGTGGTAATTGGTGAGTGGTGAGTGGGGTTAAAAGGAGTTCTAGTTAGTTGACTAGCTCATGGTAGAAGTTAAAATTGATTAGTCATACATGAAATAATCAAGAGTGGAATCCCATGCTAGTTCCTATTGGTATATACTCATAGTAAGTACGTTTTGAAGCTGTGTATAATACGGGTAAGAATACGACTAGAATTCTTGATGAAAGAAAAGAATGGAAAAGTAACTGTAACCATTTTTGTTAAGTATGAATGTTTTGATATATGTCTTGAAGTCTTCCAAAAGTATTTTAGTACATCTAAATACACTACATGTATATACATTTTAACTGAGTCGTTAAGTCATCGTTAGTCGTTACATGTAAGTGTTGTTATGAAACCTTTAAGTTAACGATCTCAATTAATGTTGTTAACCCATTGTTTATTATATCTAATGAGATGTTAAATTATTATATTATCATGATATTATGATATATTAATATATCTTAATATGATATATATACATTTAAATGTCGTTACAACGATAATCGTTACATATATGTCTCGTTTCGAAATCCTTAAGTTTGTAGTCTTGTTTATATGTATATAACTCATTGTTAATATACTTATGGAGATACTTACTTATCATAATCTCATGTTAACCATATGTATATCCATATATATATCATCATGTCGTTTTTACAAGTTTTAACGTTCGTGAATCGCCGGTCAACTTGGGTGGTAAATTGTCTATATGAAACATATTTCAATTAATCAGGTCTTAACAAGTTTGATTGCTTAACATGTTGGAAACATTTAATCATGTAAATATCAATCTCAATTAATATATATAAACATGGAAAAGTTCGGGTCACTACAATAGTGGCGTGTCAGGTGATCTCATGCGATCGCATGAGATATTGCCTTCGGGCTCATGCGATCGCATGAGCTGAGGATTTGGGCCAGGATACGGGCTGCTACAGTAGCAGGCCGAGAGTTTTTATTATATATATATATATATATTTTTTTTTTGCTGTGTTTATTTTTTCTGTTTTAAAAATATATTTATATAAATTAAATAAAACTTATATTTTTATAAAATAAAGATAAAGAAACTTTTATAGAACTTAAATATTTAACAAATTCTTAAAAATATTTATATTTTTGTTTTTCTTTTTATATTTTTGGATATTTAAAACGTATTTTTACAAAAGCGTATTTTTTTATAAAAGTAAACTTAAAAATAAAAATCTTTTTTTTTATATTAGCGTTGTGCTTCCGGCGTTTAAGCAAGAAATTGATCCCCGGCAGCGGCGCCAAAAATACTTGATGTTAAAGCTAAGGGGTATAAAATACTATTAAATTTTACAAGGAAATACTATTAAATACGATACAATTTTACACAAGATATTTATTTATTTATAGAATGGATATACTTAAACCTTGCTACAACACTTATAGGCAGTATACCTAATCGTACAGTAGTGTAGTTTTTAGTAAGTCCGGTTCGTTCCACAGGGAAAAATCTTTAAACAAAGCTTAACGCTATATTAGTTTTATTTTATAAAAATACAAATATATATAAGTAATATTATTATTATAAAGGGGGTTTTTACCGTTTAATGACCGGTTTGTCGATTTTTAAAACTTTAGTCGCAGTTAAAACCTAATGTAAAATATTAAAAATAAATAAAAGACTAAATTTAAAGCGTAAAGTAAATAACGATAATGAAATTGCGATAAATAAAAGTGCGATAAAATAAAATTGCGATAATTAAAAAGTACGATAATTAAAAGTGCAATTAAATACAATGACAATAAATAAAAGTGCGATAATTAGAAGTGCAATTAAATGTAAAATAAAGGAAATTAAATATGAAATAAAAGAATTATGCTTATTTAAACTTCCGTAATCATGATGTTTGACGTGTTGATTTTAGTTTTATGCCCATGGGTTAATTGTCCTTTGTCCTGGATTATTTAATATGTCCGTCTGGTTTTTGTCCATAACAGTCCATCAGTCATAAATATAAAGTGCGAGTATCCTCGTCAGATTATCCTTATACCCGAAGTTATATATTCCAACTAATTGGGGACTTAAACTGTAACAAGGTTTTATTACTTTGTTTAATAATTACACCAGGATATCGACTGCGTGTAACCCAAGGTTTTAATACTTTGTTATCAATTATGCCAAGTGTCCTTGTACATAATTTCACCCCTGTTTTAATAATTCCATAGACTATTAATCCATTCCCGTGTCCGGTTAAATGAACGATTATTCGTTGGTATAAATACCCCGCCCATCGTGTCCGATTGAGTGTATATGGTTATTTATAGGGACGTCCAATTGTAAATCTTTATATTAAAATTAACAAACTATCATTTAGTTAAACAAATATAAAGCCCATTAATAGCCCATAGTCTAATTTCCACAAGTGTCGTTCTTTTGTCCAAACCCCAATTATGGTACAAAGCCCAATTACCCAATTTTAGTAATTAGTCCAACATCATGATTACTTCGGATTAAATAATTATAAAAATAACTTAGCTACGAGACATTAAATTAAAAAGGTTGAACATAACTTACAATGATTAAAAATAGCGTAGCGTTACACGGACAGAATTTCGACTTACACCCTTACAACATTCGCTAACATACCCTTATTATTGGAAATTAAAATTAAAATTAAAATTATAATATAAATATAAATATTGTACATTGAGTAATTGAGAGATTGATATCTGTTGAATGATGCACCAAACACTCGATTTTATAGGCCTTGTGAACTGGAAAAGATGCTCATGCGATCGCATGGAGTTTCTTCCTCCAGGCCATGCGATCGCATGGCCAGCTGGGGAGGCTCAAAAGTCTTTGTTTTTTTATGCCGACGGTTTTTAAATATAATATAATATATATTAATTTTAAGAATTAATTATATATTATATTATATTCATGTGCATAGTTGACTTGTAATTTTTAGTCCGTTGCATCGAGCGTTGAGAGTTGACTTTGGTCCCGGTTCCGGATTTTCGAACGTCCTTGCGTACAATTTAATATCTTGTACTTTGCGTTTTGAATCTTGTACTCTTGTAATTTTGAGACGTTTCTTATCAATAATTGGAACCTCTTTGATTGTATTTTGTACTTTTGAGCTTTTTGGTCGTTTGCATCTTCAATTCGTCGAATCTGTCTTTTGTCTTCATCTTTTATTATTTAAACGAATATCACTTGTAAATAGGACAATTGCAACTAAAAGCTTGTCTTTCTTGAGGAATAATGCTATGAAATATATGTTCGTTTTTAGCATTATCAAATATTCCCACACTTGAGCGTTGCTTGTCCTCAAGCAATATAGTCTTGAAATACTAGAATCACTTCTTTATTCTTCACACTTTGTACATCAGTGATTTCTATACGGTGGTATAAACAATGGTAGTAACGATGTGGTTTACAGTCCCACATGACTATAAAAATTTAGATCCTTTAAGGAAATTGGATCTTTATGAAAACATTTGATCTTTTGAAAATTAAATCTAGTTTTTACCCTAGATAAGTTTTCCGGAATAACCCTTCACCGGTGTTTGCAAATTTTTTTTGTGGGTTTGGTGGGTTTCAGATATGAAAATTTTAGCTCAAAACTTATGGTTTTGTGTCACCCACTTGCTAACCTTGTATTGGAAAAGCAACACGTCCAGTATACTTGCTCCGTATATTACCTTTCGATAAACTACCGTCCGGTTGTACAGGAAAGCGTTGAACAAGCAACTGTTAAGGCAATGTCCCCTGACATGCTTTTAATTATGGTCTATAACATGTCGGACGCAATTACTATCCTTTGTAGGAGAAATAGTAAAGCTCACCCTTATAATTTTTTGGTCTGGCACAAGGTCCTGTTTTTGACCATGCTATGCAACCACCGTTCTTACGGTTGACACCCGATTTGGTTCAGGTGACCTAATGAATTCCAGGTGAATTCCTAGGATTTTACGTTCAATGGTAATGAACGTATTGAAAATAGGTTTTCAGAAAACAAATCTGTTTGTAATTTTGATCAAAATATTTTCTCGTTCAAGCTCGAGTTTAGATATCATCGAATTCCATGAGTTTGTAATTCTCAATCTTTAAGGTCAATCTTTAGGATTGAGTAATATCAGTCTTAAAAGCTGATTTTTGATCTTTAAGGAGATTATCCTTTCTGGGGATCTGATTCATTAGTCTTATCCAGCTAATTTGCACGGCGTCCTCCCCATTTTACAAGACAGATCCTCTCATGGTTAGGATAAGTCTGACCACTTAGCGACCCTGTTTGATGCTGAGGTCCGTGGATTTCCTGCTGATTTTAGAGATGACTTTTCTAGATTTTTCGTCAACCTACAGCTGGTCTGGACGACAACTTCATGACCTAAATCAAGAAGCGCGTTTCTTTTTCGGAAGACTTTACTTCCTTTTAATGATGGAATTGATTCATCGTGTAGATCCATCTTTCTTACAGTAAATTGGGTAAAACTGTTTAGTTTAGTCCAAAGCAAAAGTATCTTTAATTATTTGTTACAGAAATATGTGACATATGTTTAAAATAACTTGGTAATTTTCCCACACTTGGCTTTTATTTTCTTTTTTATTGTCCTCTATTCCATTTTAAATGAATTCTAACATTTTGGTTTGTTTCTCAATTTATGTCCTTTCCGAGGTAACAATAATTTCGGAGTTAACACCTAGTTTTATCGTTCATAAATATGTATAAACATGATTTTGATGTTAAAGCTAAGGGGTATAAAATACTATTAAATTTTACAAATAAATACTATTAAATACGATACAATTTTACACAAGATATTTATTTATTTATAGAATGGATATACTTAAACCTTGCTACAACACTTATAGGCGGTGTACCTAATCGTACAGTAGTGTAGTTTTTAGTAAGTCCGGTTCGTTCCGCAGGGAAAAATCTTTAAACAAAGCTTAACGCTATATTAGTTTTATTTTATAAAAATACAAACATATATAAGTAATATTATTATTATAAAGGGGGGTTTTTACCGTTTAATGACCGGTTTGTCAATTTTTAAAACTTTAGTCGCAGTTAAAACCTAATGTAAAATATTAAAAATAAATAAAAGACTAAATTTAAAGCGTAAAGTAAATAACGATAATGAAATTGCGATAAATAAAAGTGCGATAAAATAAAATTGCGATAATTAAAAAGTACGATAATTAAAAGTGCAATTAAATACAATGACAATAAATAAAAGTGCGATAATTAGAAGTGCAATTAAATGTAAAATAAAGGAAATTAAATATGAAATAAAAGAATTATGCTTATTTAAACTTCCGTAATCATGATGTTTGACGTGTTGATTTTAGTTTTATGCCCATGGGTTAATTGTCCTTTGTCCTGAATTATTTAATATGTCCGTCTGGTTTTTGTCCATAACAGTCCATCAGTCATAAATATAAAGTACAAGTATCCTCGTCAGATTATCCTTATATCCGAAGTAAATATTCCAACTAATTGGGGACTTAAACTGTAACAAGGTTTTATTACTTTGTTTAATAATTACACCAGGATATCGACTGCGTGTAACCCAAGGTTTTAATACTTTGTTATCAATTATGCCAAGTGTCCTTGTACATAATTTCACCCCTGTTTTAATAATTCCATAGACTATTAATCCATTCCCGTGTCCGGTTAAATGAACGATTATTCGTACATATAAATACCCCGCCCATCGTGTCCGATTGAGTGTATATGGTTATTTATAGGGATGTCCAATTGTAAATCTTTATATTAAAATTAACAAACTATCATTTAGTTAAACAAATATAAAGCCCATTAATAGCCCATAGTCTAATTTCCACAAGTGTCGTTCTTTTGTCCAAACCCCAATTATGGTACAAAGCCCAATTACCCAATTTTAGTAATTAGTCCAACATCATGATTACTTCGGATTAAATAAGCATAATAATAACTTAGCTACGAGACATTAAATTAAAAAGGTTGAACATAACTTAAAATGATTAAAAATAGCGTAGCGTTACACGGACAGAATTTTGACTTACACCCTTACAACATTCGCTAACATACCCTTATTATTGGAAATTAAAATTAAAATTAAAATTATAATATAAATATAAATATTATACGTTGAGTAATAGAGAGATTGATATATGTTGAATGATGCACCAAACACTCGATTTTATAGGCCTTGTGAACTGGAAAAGATGCTCATGCGATCGCATGGAGTTTCTTCCTCCAGGCCATGCGATCGCATGGCCAGCTGGGGAGGCTCAAAAGTCTTTGTTTTTTTATGCCGACGGTTTTTAAATATAATATAATATATATATATTAATTTTAAGAATTAATTATATATTATATTATATTCATGTGCATAGTTGACTTGTAATTTTTAGTCCGTTGCGTCGAGCGTTGAGAGTTGACTCTGGTCCCGGTTCCGGATTTTCGAACGTCCTTGCGTACAATTTAATATCTTGTACTTTGCGTTTTGAATCTTGTACTCTTGTAGTTTTGAGACGTTTCTTATCAATAATTGGAACCTCTTTGATTGTATTTTGTACTTTTGAGCTTTTTGGTCGTTTGCGTCTTCAATTCGTCGAATCTGTCTTTTGTCTTCACCTTTTACTATTTAAACGAATATCACTTGTAAATAGGACAATTGCAACTAAAAGCTTGTCTTTCTTGAGGGATAATGCTATGAAATATATGTTCGTTTTTAGCATTATCAACCATTTATTCTGTAGTAAATTATACTCGTTTGAATACAACTTTTGAATCCGATATAAACATTTTTTGACCACTCAGGTATTTAGGTACATTAAAATCTTATGTGCAAAACAAGAGTAAACCCGAGGGTTCAATTGCAGAAGGATATTTAGCAGAAGAGTGTTTGTCATTTTGTTCTCTGTATTTAGCCAGTGATGTCGAGACCCTACATAATAAGACTAGCCGAAATCATGATGATGGTGGTGATGAGACTATTTTACCAATATTTTGTATGGCTGGTCGACCAATTGGTGCACCAAACGTAGTAAAACTCGGCTATGACACTTTGGCTATTGTACACTCACATGTGTTGTTCAATTGTAGTGAAATAGATTTCTTACGAACGTAAGTTACTTTATTTAAATTTACTTTGTTATGAGATTATTTATTTATATGACATTGTGTAATTTTGACGATTATGTACATTATTCTCTTTTTGTTACTTTGATTGCAGAGAGCATCTGAATATTCTTAGTCATCAAAATTGGAATAAACGTAAGCGTGACATTCAACGTTTACATAGTCAGGAGTTTGAGGAGTGGATGTCTGATTACGTAAGTTATTTTTTCTAGTTTTATTACGATAATGTAGTGATGATATAATTGAGCGAAACTTATTTTAAACAAATTGCCTCAAATCAGGTTGATGAGGACATGGCTAGTTGTGGGGATAACAGAATCACAAGCGATATAAAGACATTGGCAATCGGTCCAAATGAGGTTGTAAAGAAATATAAGGGATATATCATAAATGGTTTTCGATTTCACATTAAAGATGTAGAGAAGAATAGGACAACACAAAATAGCAGAGTTATACTTCACGCTCTAACAAGTAGCTTCTCGAGTGCTAGAGATAACGATCATGTTGTGGGAGATATAACTTACTACGGTGTTTTAAATGATATAATCGAGTTGCAGTATGGTGATGACAAGAAAGTAGTTTTATTCCATTGTGATTGGATATCAAGTGGTTCCAGGATAAAATTTGATGATAATGAGTTTACGACACTCGATTTTCGAGGTCTGAAGCAAACTAAAGAGCCTTATATCCTAGCTTCGCAAGCACAACAAGTATTCTATGTTGCAGATCCTGCTCGTAAATATTGGAAAGTTGTAATCAAGACAACAACTAGAGATAATTTTGATATGGATGGACAAATTTGTATCGATGATGTAGAAACACATTTGCAGAGTGACACACCGATGGGTCCTCAACTTGTAGAAAATGAGACTATTGATATGGTTAGAGATGATTTGAATTGTGATATTGTTGACGATGATACTTTAGTTGCTGCTACAGATAACAATCAAATTGATGATCAAGATGCTTCCTGATGAAATATTAAGGATATTTTGCAAAAGAGTGTGTCATTTAGTTCTTTTATATTTATCAAAAATATCCCAAAACTATAGTTTTTAAAGATGATGACGGATTTTATGTTTCTTATGATACATATAATATAATCTCAAATTTCAAATAGAGAGCATATATGGTTAGTGTTGCACTAGTAACTTGTACTTAATTTATTTGTGTTGTAATTTCTATATCCAGCAGATAAAAAAAAATACCGTAGTACAAAAAGGAAATGTTTTGCTTATGTTGTACAGTAACTTGTAACTTACTTTATTGTTAATAGTAAGGTACATGCATCCTTATTATTTTTTGAATTGACGTTGATTCGTATCACCAAAAATCAACTTTACAACCATAAGGTGGGACAACTGTTGTATTTCCCATCATCTTCTTCTAAAAGAAACCTTCAAAGTACACATACACCTTTTTTAAACACAAAACTAGAAAATTTTCATCTATTTTAGTACTTTTTAAACAAAAGACATAGATGGATGTTATGCATATTGCAAAAAAACAAAAAATCGATGTTAACGTTCATCAACCGAACATTCTAGATCTTCCACAAAATACGCTTGTGGAAATCTTATCTAGAGTTGGTCAGGATTCATCGGACAGGTTATTTTTATGCAAGTTGGTTTGCAAAGCCTTTAAGAAGCATTCGGAGGGTCCTTCGGTTTTTAAAAGGATTTCCTTTGATAGGTGGCCTATCTCACCTTGGGATAACCCTAAGTTGGTTCGTATATTGTTATCTTTTAGGAAACTCTAATGCAATTTTTCGCTATGGTTTTAGGGGTTATTTTAATGGTAAATACATAAATATAGGGCTTCGTTTTCTAGAAAAAGCTTCGAACATGCAACTTAAAGAGGCATGTTATATTTATGGTTTGGTCATGTTTGCCTCTCACCAAATAGAGGAAAAGAACATCGGATTACAAATTCTTAATCAAACATTCCCAACATGGTCAGTTCCGGATTTGTTGGTTGCAACCAAAACAAAGGTATTTCATATGTTCGATGCGTTGATGTGGAGACTGAACCGCCATCCTTTTGATGACTTGGAAACATGCTGCCTTATCAACGGCCACAATGGTTATTCTCCAAAGTTTGGGTGAAAAATTGAATGGACCGTACGGGAATGCATGTCTTGTTTTTGATCGTTTGAGTTGCATTTTCTTGCAAGACGACATCTATATCTATAAGATTAATGTTTTATTTTAGATTTTGTAATAAATTTTACTTATTTAATGTAAATATTATTTTTTTATGGTTTCATAGTATCAGTTTATTGCTTTCATCTTGTTGTAACCAATAATTTTAATCTAAGGGTTAATTAGATTGAGTATACCAAAAATCAAATTTGTCACACCAAAAATCATCTAAATTGCCTATTTTACCCTTATAAATGGTAAATTTACTTGAGTAGTTTAAGGATAAAATAGGAAGTATGTGTTTGTTTGGTGTGGATGGGTCAAATTTAGTGTGGAAGGATCATCGAACACTCAATTTAAAAGGACATGGACAGAAAGCAAGTTCCATTTTCTATCCTCTCTGTTGTTGCAGCATTTCAATTTCCCATCATCTGATCATCTACTCCTACAAACAAAATACAATTTCAATTTTCTACATTTTTTTCTCTATTATCTTTTAATCAAAACATTCTAGAGGCTCACTAATGTTTGGGTGACTTAGACATCAGAGTTCTTTCTCTCAGGCAACAAGCAGATCTATGAAAGCGACAAATGTTTTTACTCTGCTTGTTCCTGAGAGAAATAACTATGATCTCTATGGTCTGATTATGGAATTGTGACTAGGGATGATGCCCGCGGGTAATGGGCGCGGATCCTATATACCCGCGACCCGCCCATCGGGTTGTTTTTTTTCTCGTTGAGACCCGTTACCCGCCCGCGGGTAAAAATATTTCGCCCATGCCCGTGACCTACGGGTAACCCGCGGGTAATAAAAATATACACATTAGTAAAAAAATTTGAAAAACTATAGATTTAATTATAAACTATATATATACAAGATACATGTAAAATGACTTAGAAATTATTATTTTTACTTATATGTAATATTATATATCTAATAATTATTATATTATAACTAAAATCACTTTTAAATTTAATAATTATATGTATAAACTCGCGGGTAAATTAAAAAAAGTGCACGGATTTGTGGATCGGGTTTTACCCATGACAGGTAGTATATACCCACGACCCGCCTGCGACCCGTCAGCGGGTATAATATTTTACCCGTACCCGTGCCCGCGGGTAAGAATTTATGATGTTACCCGCCCGTCGCGGATCGGATACCCGCGGGTCACGGGTTTTTTCTCGCCCGTTGCCATCCCTAATTGTGACTCAATGCATTGCTAACACCATGAGGTTCAATGATCCGGAAGACAGGTGTCTGATTGGGTTCGGCCGCGACGATCTGAGGTTTTTCATGACCCGTTTGAATGATTTATTTAGATTTGGTATCTTTTGTATTTTGATGGTTATGTAAGTATCCAACAAGCTTCTTGATAAAGCCACTCATTCTACGCATTAACATGTTGTATTGTACAACAAACAATGCATAATGTTTAGTGATGTTATTATTTTTTTATGTTTTATTTTTGCAAGAGTAAATATTATTTTTTTATGTTAGTATTTTATGGTTTCATAGTATAGGTAGTATCAGTTTATTGCTTCCATTTTATGGTTTGTGATGTTATTTTTGAGTAAATAAAAACACACTTAAATTGATATAAAAAAAATGATTAGGGAGTACAATTTATTAAAAGTCCTAAAAAATTAAAAATTACAATAATTAGCAAGTCCTAAAAACTTAAAAATTACAATAATTAAAAAGTCATAATACAATTACTACTTTATTTAAAGTCAAATGATACATCATCATCATCATCATCATCATCATCAAATTCCAAATACAGAGAAATTCGATTTGAACGGAAGATGAGAGTTTCTTTTATACCGTTCCATTGTTCCTCGGTCCGAAGGTAGAGAGCGGACAATTTTGGAACACAGTCGTCGTCAAAATATAACAAGTCTGTATGTTCAAACGGTATATTTTTCTTCAAAAATTCAAGCAACTCGTCTAAACAAACGTCTCGAATGTCGATGTCTTCAAACGAAATTTTTGAACCACGTTCGTAATTGTAAAATTTGGATTCGTAGTCGAATCCACAGCTGTAATAAACATCGAACGAGACGATCATTGGGGGAATTGTCACCATTTTTGAAGATGCGTGTGTGAAGTGTGTGTTTTTTATTTTGAAGTGTTTTGTTTATGTATATGGTGTTATATATATATATATATATATATATATATATATATATATATATATATATATATATATATATATATATATATATATATATATATAACTGCAAATGTATCCGTTAAAAAAAATAGACCGTTGCAAGTACTCTGTACAATTTACGATTTTTTTTATTTTTATTTTTGGCAAAAAACTGTACAATTTACAAATGCTCTTTCCACCAAATATATGCATTATTGAGTTATACAGTACAATTATTTATTGCACAGTTTGGGGTGGAAGAAGTAATTTGAATGTTTTTAAAGATAAAATCTAAAACAAAAGTGTTTACATATTTTCGTATTTTTCATATTTTTCGTAAGTTTTTGTTTCATTGTCCTTTTTCCCTTAATGTTTGAGTTACGAGCTTTGTGTAGTTGTTGTAACTGCAAATGTATCCGTTAAACAAAAAATAGACCATTGCAAGTACTCTGTACAATTTACAAATGCTCTCTCCACCAAATATATGCATTATTGAGTTGTACAGTACAATTATTTATTGCACAGTTTATGGTGGAAGAAGTAATTTGAATGTTTTTAAAGATAAAATCTAAAACAAAAGTGTCTTCTTTAAAATAAAAATATACGGAGTAACAATAGTGTTTACAGTTAATATATGTATTATTTCTATTTACGTTTTTGAATTAAAATTTACTGTGTATTTATAATCAAGCTAAGGTCTTTTAATTAATTAGTCAATTTATTTATTGATATTTATTTTATTTTTTTTTAAAGGCAAACATTATTATTATTAATATCAAAGATTAAATACACAGAGGTATGCCAATGTTTAGGCAACCTAAGAACACGAAATCATATAGCTACCTTATGAGGATGCTAAGTTAGTAACCTAAACAAGAGTAGCTACACAATCACGAGCAATCTATAACATACATAAAGATCACGATAGGAACACTTACGAATTATGTCGCCAATTGTGCCAATCGATCACCTTTCCTTTGCATCTTTTTGAGATCCAATCATAAGAGGTAACTTGAATTTCGAAAAGAGCATTCAGAGAGGTCCAACTCTTGTTTTTGAACACCTTTAGGTAAAGTTTGAAAGATATTGAAGTCAATCCAAATTACTTAAGACTAGGTGCATTGCTCGTGCGTTGCACAAAAATAGTTATGGTTCGTGTTTTGTACTTGTAGTTGAGGTGGTTTGACGTAGTAGTCTACTGTGCAAGCATTGACGTGTGTGTTTGCAAAAGTAACAATATATTTCTACCATGGATATATAGCATTTAGTTGGCAATATCCGATGCAAACGGACCTTAACATTACTCGGATATAGGATTATTATTTACAGAAAATGCATTGTGACATAGGTATACAAATGATAAATGATAAATAACAATTGTGATAAATGAAAGTATACTCATAAATGGCAAAACAACTAAGTGAGTTAGAGGATGGATACATGGGATGTTGCGGTGAATCGAACCTCTTTAGCTTCAAAGTTCAAACTATTTTACTTCTTTCTTATGATCTATAACAACAGCTTTATTCTTCTTTCTAATGGATATTATTAATTCTTTTAACCATCGAATCAATCAATAGATCATTAATATATCCAATTAAATTCAAGTGTTACTTCCATAAGAACTTAGAGCCAAATTTACACTCCCCGGTTTCATTAAACAAAAGATATGAGTTTCAATAAGTTTTTGCTCATATAACCCTCATAGTCTAATGTCCCGTCCTAATCCATCTGGATGAATACATTACATTTAGTTACATCGCGAGGTACTTGACCTCTATATGATACATTTTACAAACATTGCATTCGTTTTTAAAATACAAATTTTCATTACATCAAAAGTTGACGGCATGCATACCATTTCATAATATATCCAACTATAATTGACTTAATATTAATCTTGATGAACTCAACGACTCGAATACAACGTCTTTTAAAATATGTCATGAATGACTCCAAGTGATATCTTTAAAATGAGCAAATGCATAGCGGAAGATTTCTTTCATACCTGAGAATAAACATGCTTTCAAGTGTCAACCAAAAGGTTGGTGAGTTCATTAGTTTATCATAAACATTCATTTCCATCATTTTAATAGACCACAAGATCCTCATTTTTCATAAATATCATTACACTCGCAAGTGTATAAAATCCATTCGTATGATGAACACCTGGTAACCGACATTAACATAATGCATATAGAATATCCCCCGCATACTCGCAAGTATGCCATAATATTAGCAATCGCAATCACCATTTAAATCAAAGTACTAAAGCATTCCAAATTCCAGAATGGGGTTTGTTAGGCCCATAGACCTATCTTTAGGATTCGCGTCAATTAGGGGCCATTTCCCTAATTCTTAGATTACCAGACTTGAAGGGGCGATATTCGGTTTAATAATCCAACCATACAATGTAGTTTCGATTACTTGTGTCTATTTCGTAAAACAGTTATAAAAGCAGCGCATGTATTCTCAGTCCCAAAAATATATATTGCAAAAACATTTAAAAAGGGGGCAAATGAAACTCACAATACGATATTTTGTAGTAAAAATATGCATACGACTGAACTGAATAATGCAGGGTTGGCCTCGAATTCACGAACCTATATCATTCGTATATTTATTAATATACATAGTTGAAATCGAACAAATATAAATTTATCAATTATATCTCTTTTATATTGATAATATATATATGTTTCTTATATTCATTTTGTATATAAAAATATATTAAATTTTTGTTATGTTATGTGTATTAAATATATATCATTTGTATATTAATAATAGTAGTTATAATAAGACCAAAATAATATTAATAGTGGTAAAGTGATTATAATACTTAATATTATTAATAAGATAGTAATGTTAATGATTCTATTAATGATAATAATAATAATGTTATTGATAATAATAAATGTAAAAATATTACTTTTATTATAAATGATAGTTTTAATAATAATGATTTACTAATAATAATAATAATATTAACTTTAAAAAAAATGATAATAATAATAATAATAATAATAATAATAATAATAATAATCCTACTTGTAATTATAATTTTGATAATAATACTAAAAGGGTAACTACAACTTTTATTGATAAAAATAATGATACTAATAACTAATATACTAGTGATAATAACAATAACTAATAATAACAATACTATTAACAACAACAATAATAATAATAATAATAATAATAATAATAATAATAATAATAATGATAATAATAATTAGTGATATCTAAAACTTATGTTAGTAATTATAATAACAATGATAATTATAATACAAGTAATACTATCCATAATTATTAATAACAATAACAATAATAATAATAATAATAATAATAATAATAATAATAATAATAATAATAATAATAATAATAATAATAATAATAATAATAATAATAATAATAATAATAATAATAATAATAATGAAAATGAGGAGAAAAGATATACCCTAAAAAGGAATGCACCAAACGGGACTCGAACCCAAGACCTCACGCTCACCCGCTAATAACTTTAACCATCCGTCCATCTTGCTTTTCTAATTTATATTACGTTTTTATTTCATTTATCATGTATCTGTTTACTTTCATCTTCTTCCAAGTTTCATTCGATCGAAACATAAAAAAAAAATCATAACAGCTAATAATGGTTTGAATTATATTGTAAATTGAAAACATAACGGTCTGTTGTGATTGTTATCTTTTACCAAAAGAATTTAAAACGAAAGGAACTTGCTGTAACTGCTGTTCGAAAATAAAAAGAAGAACGCCAAATTAATTTTCGAATTCCAGAGTGTTTCAGACAAAAATTATAACATGAAAAAATATTTTAAATCGTTATTAGAAACTATATGGTTCGTTAATTTAACCTAAATCATAACAGAAACTTCGAATTTTGTTCAAGAACAATGTTTGACTTTTTGAAACCAAAACTTTGACTCGCGAATTCGATTTCGATATTAAAAATTGGAACTTGAAAACTTACAGATAGTTTGATTAAGAGATTCCTAACAAGACTGCATTGTTAGATTTTTAAATTCGATTCGTAATCGAGACTTTGACAAAAAGTTACAAGAACAGGGGTGTTGTCTGGTTTTCTTGGTTTTTCTATTTAAATTCAAACAATTAATAGATATAGTGGTTTTAATTGATAATGGGAACGAAAGAACTGAATGAGGTACTCTATATCAATGCATAATTCGCGTGTTAAGTACAGATAAGTGGTCGACAGTTTTTAACCTCAAGGACAGAAAAATAATAAAAAAATAAAACTCTGAGTGGGATTGCTAACAGATTTCGTTGGGTTCCTATGATTGAATTCGTTTTTTTTTTTTGTAGACAACAACAAAATTTAACTGTAGGATGATAGACATGTGAAACTGAATCTGATTATCCTTTATGTATATAAACGTACGTATATCTATTTTATTACTTATTAAATCAATAATAATACTGATTTATTTATATATCTATATCTTTTTTTTATATTTATAAATGGCTATTTTTATATAATTCTGTATATTCATATATATCTTTATGTATCTATATATAATCGTATATATATATTTATTTGTATAAGCATTTATATAAATATACATCTGTAATTTATATATATATATATATATATATATATATATATATATATATATATATATATATATATATATATATTTATATGTATTCGATTTTCTATATATGTCTTTATTTATGTATATAACTAAAATTTATATATATATATATATATATATATATATATATATATATATATAAATTAGTGTTTGTATAATTATATATATATCCATTATATATATATATATATATATATTAAATATATAAGGAAACATAATATAATAATATTAATTATATAAATATAAATATTAATTTTAATAATAATGGTGAAACTAATAATATTAATAATAATAGAAATGATAATAATAATAATATCAATAATATTAATTTTACTTGTACATATCAAATTTTACATATTCATATTTATATATAATAATATTAATTATTTAAATATTTATATTAGTGTTTATAATGAAATTATTGTTAATAATATTAATATAACGGTTATATTCAAACTTGTAATATATTACAATTTATAAATTTTATCCTAGTTACTAATTATATAATATATTATATAATAACTTATATCAAGTATTTAATATTTATAATTTACAATCCATATGATATTATTTATGTTTAGAATTCATATATATATAATAATGGTGAAACTATATATATATATATATATATATATATATATATATATTAATAGCAACTTATTTATTCTGTACTTTATTTTCACATTATTAATTCCAATTGATTAAAGTGCATTTTATTAAAAAAAATCTATGTATACTTGTATTTATATTTATATCTATATATTTATTTACAACCAATTGTTCGTGAATCATCGGGAATGGTCAAAAGGACAGATGCATTTATGTAAATCGTTCCAAAGTTTTCGAGACTCAACATTATAGACTTTGCTTATCATGTCGAAATCATATAAAGATTAAGTTTAAATTTGATCGGAAATTTCAGGGTTGTCACACATAGATCACACAACATGTATACAAAACTAATGAAAAACTCAACATTAAGTTCAAATTTATGATACAATATGAAGTGCATGATGACTTACTCAGAAAACTAAATAAAACATGCACACCCAAAAATTTATGTATAGAAAGATATTTATTAATTTATGAATGAATTCTACAAATTAAATACCAATTAAAAGGCTTATTAGTCTTTAAATTAATTTTTTTTATTTGATTACTAAAAGGCTTAATTATGCTCATTTATTGACATTAGGAGTCACTTTTTAGTTATGTGTAGATAGATATAGATTAGTAGAGATTAAATCGTAAAATTTAAATTCAAAAAATTAGCTCTGAATCTATATATGATATATCTCATAAATTGGCAAATATTGACTTTGTTATACTCCGTAAATGTAGGTAGATATAGATAGTAATTGAAATAAAATTAGAATAAAATTTTATACTTAAATAAAATCTTCATTAAATGCACACGTGTTAAGCCGCCGATTCAGTATCACCAAAAATCAACTTTGAATAGCAGAAAACAAGTTGCATATTTTCTCTGTGTTCTATTTTTCCATCATCTTCATCTACAGAAACCTCTCTCTCAAGTACACCGAACACACAAAAAATTCATCTTTTTTATCTTTTAGTTAAAAAATTGGAAGTTACTCAAACGAAAATTCTCGAAACTCTTCCACAAGATATGCTTATGGAAATTTTATCTCGAGTTGGTCAGAATTCACCCGACCAGTTATTCATACTTAAGTCGGTTTGCAAAAGCTTTTTGAAGCTTTCCGAAGATCCTTTGGTATTAAAAAGGCTTTCCTTAGATCGGTGGAGACTCTCACCTTGGGGAAACCCTAAATTGATTTATCTTTTCAATCTTTGTACGGTTTTTGGAAACCCTAATTTGATTTTTCGCTTGGGTTTGATAGGTTATTTTGACGCTAAATACACCGATTTAGGGCTTGATTTTTTAAAACGAGCTTCGAACAGCCAACTTAAAGAGGCTGTTTATGTTTATGGTTTGATTATGTTTGCCTCTCACCAAATAGAGGCAAAGCATGTCGGTTTACAAATTTTGAATGAAACATTCCCACCAGTGCCGGAGTTGGTGGTGGCGGTGAGAATAAAGGTTTCTGATTTGCTGCGTCAATTATGGTTATTTAACCGCCACCCTTTTGATGACGTGGCAACGTCGTGCCCTATCTCTGACCACGATGGTTATTTTCCACAATTCCATGGGTTTGAAATAGCGAAACCAGAATGTGTGTCGTGTTTTTGGGCCTATGAGTTGGGTGTTTTTGCAAACCGATTTGCCTATAACTAGATTTATGTTAGTATTTTTTAGATTTTGTATAAAGTTTACTCATTTAATGCAAATATTAGTAGTAATTTCTATTAGTCATATGATCAGTTTATTTGCGTCCATTTTTTCTTTGTATTATCTCGATTGCTTCCATTTTGCTTAGGGTTTATCATCACAACATAGTTTTTAATTAGTACATTTTAAAATGAACCAATCAATGGATCTGCACGAATCTATGTTCTTTATGTTAAAAGAAAAAATGAACACCCAAAAAGGTGATTCCTTTTTAACGTTTGTTGTTGACTAGTTGCTCTTTTATATGTGTGTTGGTCTGCAATTTGTTGTTGACTTGTTGCTTAAAACTGTCACCGGCCATTAGTCCATTTGTTTTGTTTGTTCTATACTTAGAGATGATGGAGAATACTTTATTCTGATCCACAGTTTAACTACCATAAAAGGAAGGATTCCATTTGTTTTGTTTGTTTATGTTTTGTCTACGTACTGCATAATTCAATTCAGTGCAGAATTGAATTCAACTACTCGTATTCTTTTATTTTCTTAAGCAATCATGTTTGGGTGAATTCAACATCATTTAATACATCATTAACTATTGTTTGGGTGAGTTACTTTGCAATCATGTAATCTGAATATACAATGAATACGCATTGAAAGAATTACAAACATTTCTTAATTAGTTCATCTTGTTGTAACCTATTTCAATTCTGCATTAATGTTGGTTTGGGAGCTCATCAAGAAACATAAAAAATTTACACATTCATTTTTTATCCTGCAAAAGAAACAATCATGTTTTTTGGGCTATGTTTTAACTATTGATCGACAACCATATTTATTCAAGGAATTGTTAAGGGTGTATTGGATAGAAATGTTGTTGAGAAATCGATAAGAGATGTAAAGACACTGCAAATAAATGTTAATTTTTTGACATTTCTATTATTTTTGACACTTAAAACATGAATAACTTTGACATGTTTTTGACAACTATAAGTATCACAAAATTGAAAGTGTCAAAAGATATGGTGTCAAAAAATTGAATTGTTAAAAAATATGGTGTCAAAAAATTTGAAGTTATATTAACTTTTTGACACCTTTAAAGTGTCAAAAAGTTTTCTTTTTGACAATGTTAAGTGTCAAAAACATGGTAACATCTATGAGTGTCAAAAATATGTCAAGTTATTTACATTTTAAGGCGTCAAAAGATAATGAAAGTGTTAAAGAATGAAACTTTTTGTGTAGTGAGAAGTTGAAAAATGCGAGTGGAAAATGTGTAGGCAGAAGTGGATCATCTTATATATGCAAGGTTCGACCATCTTATAGATGATATTAAATCGATGTAACGTTAGCTCAATGGATTGTAAACATAACTGGCTTTGTTGATCTAATGATGTTAATTGTTACCTATATTGTTTTGTATCTCATGAAGTTAATATAATAGTTTACTGTTTTAAAAAATGAATCCATTTAATATGAACTACAATTCTCAGCTGAAGCCTAAAATTCCGATAATAAAAAATGAATCCATTAAATCTGGTACAACTACAATTCCCAGCTGAAAGTCCCATAATAAAAAATGAATCCATTAAATCTGGCCCAATGAAAGTCCGATCTGTTATAGATTTTTAATTTTTTAAACAAAAAGCACATAAAATGGATTTGAACCCAGGTCAATCAGTTGAGTAAATAACACACAAGCCACTACGCTATGAATGCTTTTGAATATTTAATGGAAGTTAACTTATATAATACTTTAATCATTTTTGTAACAAAAGTGAAATAATACGACTTTAGTAAGGGTCCTAATATGTCCTATATATAGTCATATGATAGTTAGGACCTTAAATATCCAAGCGTCCTATTTTTGTGACCTTATTATCTTGTTGGTTGATCATTATGAAACACCAACAAGATAGTGTTATATTAAGTACATTTTTATGCAACTACATATTTAAGAGTCCTAATAGTCATATGATAGTTAGGACCTCAAATACCCAAGCGTCCTATTTTTGTGACCTTATTATCTTGTTGGTTGATCATTATGAGACACCAACAAGATAGTGTCCTATTAAGTACTATGATGACCCGGAAAATTTCGACTAATTTAAACCAATTCTCTATATGATTTAATATTATGTAAATATACATATATATATATATATATATATATATATATATATATATATATATATATATATATATATATGTACAAGTAAAAATGACTTTGCTACAGTAAAAATGACTTTGCTACAGTAAAACACTATTTGCTACAGTAAAACACTATTTGCTACAGTGAAACCGTATTTTGCTACAGTGCTACAGTGAAACCGTATTTTGCTACAGTGATTTGCTACAGTAAACACTATTTGCTACAGTAAATGCTATTTGATGTCGACGAACTAGCAAACAAAAACGGAAAAGGCAGCCATGCGATCGCATGGCAAAAACACTGAAAACTCATGCGATCGCATGAGCTACAGTAAATCGAAAAGTACTATAAAATGTCAGTTTTGCTCGACGAATTTTTCATAATCATTCTTCTGTAATTTATTTATATTTATATTTATATTATAATTTTAAATTTAAGTTTAATAATAATAAAGTATATTCGAGGGTGTTTTAATTCGGGTTTCAAACCGCTTTAAGCTAAGGAAATATTGGGTATTATTCGGGGTATTGTTCTTGAATCCAAGGCCAACCATACAGTCGTCTACCATCATTACGTCTACGCAATTTGCCTACAATATTGAATCGCAATATTGAACTGTGAGTTATAGTCTCCCTTTTTAAATACTTTAAATATTTTTGGACTGAGAATACATGCAATTTATTTTAAACGCGATAAGACACAAGTACATACTAAATTCTACACTGAGTTAAACCGAAAATCCCTTAGCTTTGGTAACTAGTAGCTGCCAGTACATAGGATATGGACTGGTGGGCGCGAATAATTGTATATGGATCCATAGGGCTTGACATCCCCGTCCGAGCTAGAGCGCTAGCCTTTTAACGGACGTATGTTATTTGAGTTTAAGACACGTTGGTTTGCGTGTATTAAAATGAATGGGGTAATTATCACTATAGCGTTAAGTTTAGTTACCAGGGTGCTCTGTTACGTAGAATCTATTGATAAACTTTTGATGAAATCTTGTGGTCTATCTTTATATATGTTTATGACTCGAGCAATTAAACCTATAACTCACCAACATTCGTGTTGACTTTTTAGCATGTTTTATTCTCAGGTCCTTAGAATGCTTCCGCTGTGATGTGCTTGTTGCCTGCATGGAGTCTCTCATGCTTTGTACAAAGTTTATTGCATTCAAAATAAAACTGCGTTGTGTAATAAATAATTGGACTGTGATGTCAACCTGTAAATTAAAGACTTATGTATTTCGGGGTTTTGCTTATACCTAAGCACTCGCCCACATGTTTATAACTTTCTATATTTAGAAAGTCACTTATTTTAATGAATGCAATATTTTATCAAAACGTATCATATAGAGGTCAAAACTTCACTGTGGAATCAATGATTAACGTGCCGCGTCAATAGCGATTTTGACGGGTCGTTATAGTTGGTATCTGAGCTTGAGGTCATAGGGAACCAGAAATTACATTAGTGTGTTTAACTGGTAATTGTTAGGATGCATTAGTGAGTCTGGACTATGACCATATCTGTTTTTACTGATTTTTGTTTATTATTTGGTCAAAAACATTATATGTGATATATTTATATGCTAACGTAATTGTTGTTTCAATTATGTGATAGATGGCTTCTTCTAATCCTATCATTTTGTACGACTCGGAATCGGACACTGAATCTATTATATCCACAACTGAAAAGGGTGTTCCAATACCTATTAAAGAAGAAATTGTGTTAGCCGGAGAATCTCAACTCCCGGTAAACCCAGAGGAGGTTCCAGCTGTAGTGACCCGAACTTTTCCATGTTTATATATATTAATTGAGATTGATATTTACATGATTAAATGTTTCCAACATGTTAAGCAATCAAACTTGTTAAGACTTGATTAATTGAAATATGTTTCATATAGACAATTGACCACCCAAGTTGACCGGTGATTCACGAACGTTAAAACTTGTAAAAACTATATGATGACATATATATGGATATATATATAGTTAACATGATACTATGATAAGTAAACATATCATTAAGTATATTAACAATGAACTACATATGTAAAAACAAGACTACTAACTTAATGATTTTTAAACGAGACATATATGTAACGATTATCGTTGTAAAGACATTTAATGTATATATATCATATTAAGAGATATTCATACATGATAATATCATGATAATATAATAATTTAAAATCTCATTTGATATTATAAACATTGGGTTAACAACATTTAACAAGATCGTTAACCTAAAGGTTTCAAAACAACACTTACATGTAACGACTAACGATGACTTAACGACTCAGTTAAAATGTATATACATGTAGGGTTTTAATATGTATTTATACACTTTTGAAAGACTTCAATACACTTATCAAAATACTTCTACTTAACAAAAATGCTTACAATTACATCCTCGTTCAGTTTCATCAACAATTCTACTCGTATGCACCCGTATTCGTACTCGTACAATACACAGCTTTTAGATGTATGTACTATTGGTATATACACTCCAATGATCAGCTCTTAGCAGCCCATGTGAGTCACCTAACACATGTGGGAACCATCATTTGGCAACTAGCATGAAATATCTCATAAAATTACAAAAATATGAGTAATCATTCATGACTTATTTACATGAAAACAAAATTACATATCCTTTATATCTAATTCATACACCAACGACCAAAAACACCTACAAACACTTTCATTCTTCAATTTTCTTCATCTAATTGATCTCTCTCAAGTTCTATCTTCAAGTTCTAAGTGTTCTTCATAAATTCCAAAAGTTCTAGTTTCATAAAATCAAGAATACTTCCAAGATTGCAAGTTTACTTCCAAGTTTTCTAAATCCATTCCAAGTAATCATCCAAGATCAAGAAACCTTTGTTACTTACAGTAGGTTATCTTTCTAATACAAGGTAATAATCATATTCAAACTTTAATTCAATTTCTATAACTATAACAATCTTATTTCAAGTGATGATCTTACTTGAACTTGTTTTCATGTCATGATTCTGCTTCAAGAACTTCGAGCCATCCAAGGATCCGTTGAAGCTAGATCCATTTTTTTCTTTTCCAGTAGGTTTATCCAAGGAACTTAAGGTAGCAATGATGTTCATAACATCATTCGATTCATATATATAAAGCTATCTTATTCGAAGGTTTAAACTTGTAATCACTAGAACATAGTTTAGTTAATTCTAAACTTGTTCGCAAACAAAAGTTAATCCTTCTAACTTGACTTTTAAAATCAACTAAACACATGTTCTATATCTATATGATATGCTAAATTAATGATTTAAAACCTGGAAACACGAAAAACACCGTAAAACCGGATTTACGCCGTCGTAGTAACACCGCGGGCTGTTTTGGGTTAGTTAATTAAAAACTATGATAAACTTTGATTTAAAATTTGTTATTCTGAGAAAATTATTTTTATTATGAACATGAAACTATATCCAAAAATTATGGTTAAACTCAAAGTGGAAGTATGTTTTCTAAAATGGTCATCTAGACGTCGTTCTTTCGACTGAAATGACTACCTTTACAAAAACGACTTGTAACTTATTTTTCCGACTATAAACCTATACCTTTTCTATTTAGATTCATAAAATAGAGTTCAATATGAAACCATAGCAATTTGATTCACTCAAAACGGATTTAAAATGAAGAAGTTATGGGTAAAACAAGATTGGATAATTTTTCTCATTTTAGCTACGTGAAAATTGGTAACAAATCTATTCCAACCATAACTTAATCAACTTGTATTGTATATTATATAATCTTGAGATACCATAGACACGTATACAATGTTTCGACCTATCATGTCGACACATCTATATATATTTCGGAACAACCATAGACACTCTATATGTGAATGTTGGAGTTAGCTATACAGGGTTGAGGTTGATTCCAAAATATATATAGTTTGAGTTGTGATCAATACTGAGATACGTATACACTAGGTCGTGGATTGATTTAAGATAATATTTATCGATTTATTTCTGTACATCTAACTGTGGACAACTAGTTGTAGGTTACTAACGAGGACAGCTGACTTAATAAACTTAAAACATCAAAATATATTAAAAGTGTTGTAAATATATTTTTTACATACTTTGATATATACGTATATATTGTTATAGGTTCGAGAATCAACCAGTGGCCAAGTCTTACTTCCCGACGAAGTAAAAATCTGTGAAAGTGAGTTATAGTCCCACTTTTAAAATCTAATATTTTTGGGATGAGAATACATGCAGGTTTTATAAATGATTTACAAAATAGACACAAGTACGTGAAACTACATTCTATGGTTGAATTATCGAAATCGAATATGCCCCTTTTTATTAAGTCTGGTAATCTAAGAATTAGGGAACAGACACCCTAATTGACGCGAATCCTAAAGATAGATCTATTGGGCCTAACAAACCCCATCCAAAGTACCGGATGCTTTAGTACTTCGAAATTTATATCATATCCGAAGGGTGTCCCGGAATGATGGGGATATTTTTATATATGCATCTTGTTAATGTCGGTTACTAGGTGTTCACCATATGAATGATTTTTATCTCTATGTATGGGATGTGTATTGAAATATGAAATCTTGTGGTCTATTATTATGATTTGATATATATAGGTTAAATCTATAACTCACCAACATTTTTGTTGATGTTTTAAGCATGTTTATTCTTAGGTGATTATTAAGAGCTTCCGCTGTCACATACTTAAATAAGGACGAGATTTGGAGTCCATGCTTGTATGATATTGTGTAAAAACTGCATTCAAGAAACTTATTTTGTTGTAGCATATTTGTATTGTAAACCATTATGTAATGTAATGGTCGTGTGTAAACAGGATATTTTAGATTATCATTATTTGATAATCTACGTAAAGCTTTTTTAAACCTTTATTGATGAAATAAAGGTTATGGTTTGTTTTAAAATGAATGCAGTCTTTGAAAAACGTCTCATATAGAGGTCAAAACCTCGCAACGAAATCAATTAATATGGAACGTTTTTAATCAATAAGAACGGGACATTTCAGTTGGTATCCGAGCGTTGGTCTTAGAGAACCAGAATTTTGCATTAGTGTGTCTTATCGAGTTTGTTAGGATGCATTAGTGAGTCTGGACTTCGACCGTGTTTACTTGAAAAATGATTGCTTAACAAATTTTGTTGGAAACTATATATTTTTAACATGTGAATATTATGTGATATATTAATCTCTTAACGCGTTTGATATTATGTGATAGATGTCTACCTCTAGAACAAGTCCCATTGACTCACCTAATAATAATGAAGAGTCAAATGTAAATTGGAATGATTCGTGGACTGATTCACAAGTTCCCGAAGAGGAACCGGAAGAAGAGTCGGAACCGGAAGAAGAATCGGAACCGGAAGAAGAATCGAAACCGGATGAAGAAATAGAACCGATGGGGGAAATAATAAAACGGTTAAGTAAAAAAAATCCTCAACCAACCGACCAAGGTTAATTATGGTCAATGGTGTTTCCGCCAAGGAAGCAAAATATTGGGAGCATTACCAATTCTCCGATGAATCGGATTCCGACGAGAATTCCGATGATGTTATAGAAATTACCCCAACTGAATTTAAAAAGGCAAAAGAAAATAATAAGGGAAAGGGCATAAAAATAGATAAATCTAATTCCAACCCCGATGAACTTTATATGTATCGTCAACCCCCGAAGTCCTTAAGTTGTAACAATGACCCGGGAACCTCTAAACCACCAGGTTTTTCTAAACCAATGTGGAAAACGACGGCTCGTATTAGGGGAACATCATATATCCCTAGAAACTTGGCAAAACGAACCAAAACCGAAGAAGAAGAAACAAGCGAGTCGGAATAAGATAGTTGTATTCGTGTGGTGTAATATATGTAATATAGTGTGCTTATGCTTTATGATATATGTAAAAATTGCTTGTATTAATAAGTATTTTTTTTTTATGAATCTAACTCTTGTCTATTTTACAGTATAAAAATACAAAATGGATAGACAACCTAATATTTTAAGAGACCTACCCGGAGACATGATTGATGAAATCTTGTCTAGAGTCGGTCAGAATTCTTCGGTACAACTATTTAAGGCGAGATCAGTTTGTAAGACATTCGAAGAACGTTCCAAGAATGCCTTGGTTTATAAAAGGCTTTCGTTCGAAAGATGGGGGATATCACATTGGGAAATCCATAAGTTACGATGTGTTTACTTTGACGCATATATTGCGGGGAACCCAAATGCTATTTTACGCAATGGGTTAAGAAATTATTTTGACTCAATATATCCGAATATTGGACTTCGTGATTTAGAAAAAGCGGCTAACATGCAACATAAAGAAGCATGCTATGCTTACGGGTTAGTAATGTTCGCTTCTCACTAAAGTGAGAAAAAGAACATCGGGCTACAACTATTAAACAAAACGTTCCCACAAGTGACGGAGTCGGTAATTGGGGTAAGAAATGAGGTTTTTAGATTGTTACGGGACTGTTGGACATTACGTAACCCTCGTCCCTTTGACAACGTTACAACACGCTGTCTTATCAACGGCCATAACGGTTATGTTCCACAAGACCAAGGATGGGAAGTAATCCTAGTAAAACCAGAATGCATGACTTGTTTCTGGACGTATGAATTACGTGTCTTTATTGCCTTTGCTGAACGACTTGTGTACTAGCTAGAATTATCTTCACAACCATCTTGTATCAAATTTATTATGTGCTATATTTCATGCTATATGTAAAATAAGCGGTATTGTAAGTTTGTAAAATATTGTGTAAAAGTTTGAACGCGAAATATTATTATAATCAGTTTTTCATATAGAATTGTAGTAGTTGAATTGTATATTAACTACTAAGTATGAACTTAACGGGTAGGTACTACCCGAATTTAAACTTATAAAACGCTAATATGAAGAAAAAGCTTTTATAAATGAGTTCATATTATGCTACGAAATACTATTAACTACTCTTAATATTCTGTATGATTAACTTGTTCCATTTGACTATTTTAAAGGAAATGGCACCGACTACTCGACACACCGTGAATATGAATGAAGAGGAATTCCGTACTTTTCTAGCTTCAAACATAGCCGCAGTACAGGCTGCGCTACATACCAACAATAACCTTGGATCTAGCAGTACAGAAAATCATGTAGGATGCACCTACAAAGAATTCACTGCCTGCAAACCTTTGGAATTTGATGGAACCGAAGGACCGATCGGATTGAAACAGTGGACCGAGAAGGTCGAATCGGTGTTTGCCATAAGTAAGTGAACTGAAGAGGACAAAGTAAAGTACGCTACGCATACCTTCACAGGTTCTGCATTAACATGGTGGAATACCTATCTAGAGCAAGTGGGACAAGACGATGCGTACGCACTACCGTGGTCAGCATTTAAGCACTTGATGAACGAGAAGTACTGTCCCAGAACCGAGGTCAATAAGCTCAAGACAGAACTTAGAGGGTTACGAACCCAAGGATTTGATATTACCACGTACGAAAGACGATTCACAGAATTGTGCCTATTGTGTCCGGGAGCATTCGAAGATGAGGAAGAGAAGATCGACGCGTTTGTGAAAGGATTACCAGAAAGAATCCAAGAAGATATAAGTTCACACGAGCCCGCCTCCATACAACAGGCATGTAGAATGGCTCACAAACTAGTGAACCAGATTGAAGAAAGAATTAAAGAACAGACTGCTGAAGAGGCCAATGTGAAGCAAGTCAAAAGAAAGTGGGAGGAAAACGGTGATAAGAATCACCAATACAACAACAACAGCAATTACAACAATAATCGCAACAATTATCCCAACAATCGCAACATCAATCGCAACTACAACAAACGGTCCAACAACAACAACAACAACAACAACAACAATAACAACAACAACTACAACAATCATCCCAACAACAATAATAACCGCAATAATAACAACAATCAGAAGCAGCTATGCCAAAGGTGTGAAAAGTATCACTCGGGGTTCTGCACCAAATTTTGCAACAAGTGTAAAAGAAATGGTCATAGCGCGACGAAGTGTGAGGTCTACGGACCAGGGGTTAATAGAACGAAAGGAACAAATGGTGTCGGAACGAGTAATGGCGGAGCAAGTAGTGTCGGAGCAAGTTATGCCAATGTAGTTTGTTATAAATGTGGAAAACCGGGCCACATTATTAGAAATTGCCCGAACCAGGAGAACACGAATGGACAAGGTCGCGGAAGAGTTTTCAATATTAATGCGGCAGAGGCACAGGAAGACCCGGAGCTTGTTACGGGTACGTTTCTTATTGACAATAAATTTGCTTACGTTTTATTTGATTCGGGTGCGGATAGAAGCTATATGAGTAGAGATTTTTGTGCTAAATTAAGTTGTCCATTGACGCCTTTGGATAGTAAATTTTTACTCGAATTAGCAAATGGTAAATTAATTTCAGCAGATAATATATGTCGGAATCGAGAAATTAAACTGGTTAGCGAAACATTTAAGATTGATTTGATACCAGTAGAGTTAGGGAGTTTTGATGTGATAATCGGTATGGACTGGTTGAAAGAAGTGAAAGCAGAGATCGTTTGTTACAAAAATGCAATTCGCATTATACGAGAAAAAGGAAAACCCTTAATGGTGTACGGAGAAAAGGGCAACACGAAGCTACATCTTATTAGTAATTTGAAGGCACAAAAACTAATAAGAAAAGGTTGCTATGCTGTTCTAACACACGTCGAGAAAGTACAAACTGAAGAAAAGAGCATCAATGATGTTCCCATTGCAAAAGAATTTCCCGATGTATTTCCGAAAGAATTACCGGGATTACCCCCACATCGATCCGTTGAATTTCAAATAGATCTTGTACCAGGAGCTGCACCAATAGCTCGTGCTCCTTACAGACTCGCACCCAGCGAGATGAAAGAACTGCAAAGCCAATTACAAGAACTTTTAGAGCGTGGTTTCATTCGACCAAGCACATCACCGTGGGGAGCTCCTGTTTTGTTTGTCAAGAAGAAAGATGGTACATTCAGGTTGTGTATCGACTACCGAGAGTTGAACAAACTTACCATCAAGAACCGCTACTCACTACCGAGAATCAACGACTTATTTGATCAACTACAAGGCTCGTCTGTTTATTCAAAGATTGACTTACGTTCCGGGTATCATCAAATGCTGGTGAAAGAAGATGATATTCCAAAGACTGCTTTCAGAACACGTTACGGTCATTACGAGTTTATGGTCATGCCGTTTGGTTTAACTAATGCACCAGCTGTGTTCATGGACCTTATGAACCGAGTGTGTGGACCATACCTTGACAAGTTTGTCATTGTTTTCATTGATGACATACTTATTTACTCAAAGAATGACCAAGAACACGGTGAACATTTGAGAAAGGTGTTAGAAGTATTGAGGAAGGAAGAATTGTACGCTAAGTTTTCAAAGTGTGCATTTTGGTTGGAAGAAGTTCAATTCCTCGGTCACATAGTGAACAAAGAAGGTATTAAGGTGGATCCGGCAAAGATAGAAACTGTTGAAAAGTGGGAAACCCCGAAAACTCCGAAACACATACGCCAGTTTTTAGGACTAGCTGGTTACTACAGAAGGTTCATCCAAGACTTTTCCAGAATAGCAAAACCCTTGACTGCATTAACGCATAAAGGGAAGAAATTTGAATGGAATGATGAACAAGAGAAAGCGTTTCAGTTATTGAAGAAAAAGCTAACTACGGCACCTATATTGTCATTGCCTGAAGGGAATGATGATTTTGTGATTTATTGTGACGCATCAAAGCAAGGTCTCGGTTGTGTATTAATGCAACGAACGAAGGTGATTGCTTATGCGTCTAGACAATTGAAGATTCACGGACAAAATTATACGACGCATGATTTGGAATTAGGCGCGGTTGTTTTTGCATTAAAGACTTGGAGGCACTACTTATATGGGGTCAAAAGTATTATATATACTGACCACAAAAGTCTTCAACACATATTTAATCAGAAACAACTGAATATGAGGCAGCGTAGGTGGATTGAATTATTGAATGATTACGACTTTGAGATTCGTTACCACCCGGGGAAGGCAAATGTGGTAGCCGATGCCTTGAGCAGGAAGGACAGAGAACCCATTCGAGTAAAATCTATGAATATAATGATTCATAATAACCTTACTACTCAAATAAAGGAGGCGCAACAAGTAGTTTTAAAAGAGGGAAATTTAAAGGATGAAATACCCAAAGGATCGGAGAAGCATCTTAATATTCGGGAAGACGGAACCCGGTATAGGGCTGAAAGGATTTGGGTACCAAAATTTGGAGACATGAGAGAAATGGTACTTAGAGAAGCTCATAAAACCAGATACTCAATACATCCTGGAACGGGGAAGATGTACAAGGATCTCAAGAAACATTTTTGGTGGCCAGGTATGAAAGCCGATGTTGCTAAAAGGTCAGTTTTGCTCGACGAATTTTTCATAATCATTCTTCTGTAATTTATTTATATTTATATTATAATTATAATTTTAAATTTAAGTTTAATAATAATAAAGTATATTCGAGGGTGTTTTAATTCGGGTTTCAAACCGCTTTAAGCTAAGGAAATATTGGGTATTATTCGGGGTATTGTTCTTGAATCCAAGGCCAACCATACAGTCGTCTACCATCATTACGTCTACGCAATTTGCCTACAATATTGAATCGCAATATTGAACTGTGAGTTATAGTCTCCCTTTTTAAATACTTTAAATATTTTTGGGCTGAGAATACATGCAATTTATTTTAAACGCGATAAGACACAAGTACATACTAAATTCTACACTGAGTTAAACCGAAAATCCCTTAGCTTTGGTAACTAGTAGCTGCCAGTACATAGGATATGGACTGGTGGGCGCGAATAATTGTATATGGATCCATAGGGCTTGACATCCCCGTCCGAGCTAGAGCGCTAGCCTTTTAACGGACGTATGTTATTTGAGTTTAAGACACGTTGGTTTGCGTGTATTAAAACGAATGGGGTAATTATCACTATAGCGTTAAGTTTAGTTACCAGGGTGCTCTGTTACGTAGAATCTATTGATAAACTTTTGATGAAATCTTGTGGTCTATCTTTATATATGTTTATGACTCGAGCAATTAAACCTATAACTCACCAACATTCGTGTTGACTTTTTAGCATGTTTTATTCTCAGGTCCTTAGAATGCTTCCGCTGTGATGTGCTTGTTGCCTGCATGGAGTCTCTCATGCTTTGTACAAAGTTTATTGCATTCAAAATAAAACTGCGTTGTGTAATAAATAATTGGACTGTGATGTCAACCTGTAAATTAAAGACTTATGTATTTCGGAGTTTTGCTTATACCTAAGCACACGCCCACATGTTTATAACTTTCTATGTTTAGAAAGTCACTTATTTTAATGAATGCAATATTTTATCAAAACGTATCATATAGAGGTCAAAACCTCACTGTGGAATCAATGATTAACGTGCCGCGTCAATAGCGATTTCGTTATAAGTACATTTTTATGCAACCACAAATTTAAGAGTCCTATATAGTCATATGATAATTAGGACCTCAAATACCTAAGCGTCCTATTTTTGTGACCTTATTATAAAAGTGACCCAACACGTTGCATTATAATAAGACTTCACAAATAAAGTGTCCTATGAACATATCAAGTGTCCTATGAACACCTATGATAATAGATCATAGGACCAAAAAATTATGTGTCCTATCATATAGATTTTATGACACCATGCGACTCACCTTCTAAGTGTCCTATAAAAAATAGGACCCCAACAAATTTTGTGTCATATTAAACAGCTTTTTAGGAAAAAGATTTATAAGCGTATCAATAATATAACCCAAAAATTATGTGTCCTATTCTTAGAACCCCACTTTATTAGCTTAGGACACCACTACTTTTGCATATATCTTATGAGACCCCAAGAATTACCCCGTCCCAATTTTTAGTTGCTTAGGACGCTTTTTCGCAGGGGTCTCAGACGAAGGGTCCTAAGAACGCAGTTTTCTTGTAGTGTAATATGGACCATGATATTTCAGTTTTGGCTGGGTTCAGTAAGGTTCCAACCTGAAACACTCATCTACTGCATAAACAAAAACTGTTGCAGCAAATGTCACCAAGTTAAAGTATATGATAGGGCAAACACTTATGCATTCATGGTGTTCAAGTTTCAAGATCCCTTAAACTTTTTAAAAAATCCAAAAAAATTCGAGTTTTCACACCAAGGCAAACAAGCAATTTATTACCAACAATGGTTGGATCACAAATCCAGCATCACCTATAATGTTCCTCTTTCTCTCGTCAATATTCAATGTGACCTGATGTCTCTTCAAGTTGCTTCCTGCAAACCAAGAATGCCAGTTGTCAAAGATGATTCATCTTCTATATATCTACATATCTATAGATAACAATATAAGCAGAACATTAAGATGATTCCTTTCTGTATACATATTGAAATTAAAAATGTAAACTACTTCCAAGTTATGAAAAACATAAGAATCAAAAGGTGTTACAAAGGGCCACAAATGTAAGACTTACTTCTGAGGGATGAACTTTTCTTCCGATAATGCCTTCTCTAACCTTTTCTCAAATGGTGTGGCATGCCAATTAACTTTCTGATCCTATACACTCACAAATACATATAATTATTACATTTATTAATGATTAGTCATGAATTTGTCTAAGTTATAATAGTCCGAGAGAATAATCAAATTTACCTCTTTGTACTTGTTAGTTGTATTAGGGATACCATTACCATTCCACAACTTAGGTGTGAAAGAAGTTTCTTCAGCATTCCAGTTAGCAGCAACCACCCCCAGTATAGGCCTCTCCTCAGGAGTTTGACCAAAGTCAAGACGACCAGGGGAATCTGTAACCAGGGATTGGTCAACGCAGCCTTCATAGTTTGACTTAGGAGGTAACCATGATGACAAAGTCGGACAGACATTCGACTCAATCTCAGTCTTGCTTTTAGGTAATTTCACTTGCGATTCAGGGGTTTCTATGTCAGAATGAGACTCTTCTTCGATTAGTGCATTTAACGGGGCGATTCTCTCACTGGTCATCCCTGAATACACATACTGAACTCTGACCTTTTGATTCTTCCCGCTTTCATTGTTATATGCATACGAACCGAAAACTGTGCCAGGTGTTTGCATATCATCGGTTAGTTTGAGGGGGGTCGGGAAAGGTGAAGGCTTTGAGAAGTTGTTATCAAACGGTGAAATATATGGCTTTAAGGATTCTTTGGTATTTTTAGGTGAGGAGCTTCCGGAAGAAAAGGAAAACTTGTCAGTTTGGTGTTCAAAGTGAACAGATTTGGTTTTACGCTGTGTGGTGGCAACGATCGGTGTGTGTGAGTCTAAAGAGTTCACTGATTGAGTGTCTTTATCTTCATGTCCAACCCCAGAACCATCAGACGAGCTGGTACCACGGCTATCTGTATATTTCCCAGATGAAAAGCTACAAACAGAAAAGCACATCTTATATCTTATACACAAAGTAAAATTGCAGTTCATTATTTGGAGGATTTATGTAGGCCACGTAAGATATGGACACCAGATTTTAAGCTACTATTATTATAAAATGATCAACATAAATAAAACCAGTATATTCACTAAATATTAAGCATTTGTATGAATTTGAATTACCTGGTTGACGAATGTGATGAATAATAAGCTGTTTCAGTCTCCGATTTTTCAAAAAGTCTGATTGGAGACTGCAACAAATCAGGTTTCTTCTCAGATTCATTTTCAGTGGCAGTGTTTGGAAGCGATGATTGAATTTTTGATTCTGTGTCTCCAAACTTGGGTTGTGAATCTGTCAATTTCTCGGTTTTCCGGATTTCAGGTGGAGTCTCAAGTATGGTGCCACAAGCTTTAAGAAATGCTGCCTGTTTCCAGATTAAAAACAATCATATGAGCAACACAGATTTACATTCTCTACCTGCTTGAAATGAGGATATGGATCTAATAATCTTGTTTGATATCATCATCAACCCTTTAAGAAATTTTAATTCAAACATTGAGTAGTATGTGGAAGTTAATATTCAACTTCCATCAAAGTTCTCAGCAACTGGATGCTGATTTATGAGTTGAATGACCTTTTTTTAAGTTTGGTTTACATTGTCAGGCCTTATTTTTTTTTTAAAGACCCAATTGACCCGCAAGCTTGACCCATTTGACCCATATTTAAGAGTATGGGTCTCAATTGCTAGGTATATTAATATACATCACAAAAACAATTACCTCAGCCCTGAGCTCATCATCCACTGCCGGAGATTCTGGAATACCACATCTTCCTTCCTCACATTCTGCCAGATCACCATCTGCATCTGAACAACATACACACTTTAATCAGTATAAGATCACCAACGAACTCACATTTCCTACAGACATAACGTATTTCCCACTATGAAAATCACACTTCTCATCCAACAATTAACTTAATACTTTAAAAAAAATGAAAAATTATCTGAAAACAAGAAAACTGTAATTCACTGTCATCAACAATTACATCAAGTATCTGATAAAAATCTCCTTCAAAACCACTGATATATAGCTGATCAGTTGTCTACACATATTATTTACATGTCTTACATAACATATTTCCTACTTAGAGAATTATATGTCATGCAGCACTTTAACCTGAAGAACTAGAAATGTAACCAAAAAACATAAAATCGTTCTCAGTTAAGTATATTACAAAATCACTGAAAAATCAACAATCAAATCAAGCGTCTGCTGGTTTTTCCGTCAGAAACACCGATAAAATGAACTAGTAAAACTGATAAGAAATTAACAGTTATAGATTTGCCTGCCTTGTAACATATATTCCATTTATGGATATGTGGTCTCTGTGTCAGTAGATGGTATGGTTTGGGTTTGGAGCTACAACGGGGAGTTGTAGATATTGCAATTATTAGCCTGGCCAACACACCAAGTCAAAAGTTTACTGTTATTGATTGGTCAGCGTTGAGTGGACTTGAACTTATACACAAGTCTGTAATGGGTGTGGTCTGGGTCATAAGTATAACAATTGCATAGGTAAGGGGTGTCATCATGCAAGGCACACTTTAAAAATTTTGGTGAAAAATAGGGTCAGTTAAAAGCCTTTTTAGTCTCATTCCTTATTGATTCCCTTGAGTTTAGCTATTTGTTGGGAGGTGAGATGGATATTCCAGAGCAAAAACAGCCTGTAAAGAAGAGTAGTGGTAGATATTTTTGGCTAAAGGGAGTAGTGGTAAATTTTCTTACATGATGAAGGCATGGTCAGGTGTTAATGATCCTCTTAAATAATCCAGATTACCATGGTCATGACCACTCACAGGTGGTGACTAGACTTGGGAGACTTGCTGTCAAATCCCAAGTCTTTGTGTCATAGAATTAGTGTTTATGGTCTGGTCAATTAATCTGATTCTCTGGCTGTGCTTGCGGCTGATATGTTTGAAGCAAAGAAAGGATGCAAAAGATCTTGGGATGATGCTTGATATGAAAGAAAAATGCTGGCATATCATTATAGATTAGAATGGGTCTTGGGGCAGTGCAAGAATGGATCAATATGACTCTTAATAGCCAAACTGGTTACATAAAGATCCATATAAAAGATAAAAATAGTAATTGAAATGTTGCAACAAAAGGAGATAAAATTAGGGTAAAATAAACAGTAGGAAGAGTTTGAAATATCGAAGAATGATGGATCAGACGCCACAAGTTGAGGTTTCCATGATCATTTTACCCTTAAATCGTCAAGGTTGTAAAAGTTGCTAGTCGGGGACTAGTCGGCCCGGAGTATGGAGTAATCCGCCAAGTCAGGGACTAGTCATCTTTTGAACAACTTTGACTTTGACCGGTTTTGACCGAACAAATTCGATTTTTACCGACTAAATCCGACTTTTGACCGAATTTAATTAGTTGACCAGCGTTGACCCACAACTTTGACCGGGTCAGACTAGTCCTCAAATCCGACTCGTCAGCCTAGTCAGGAGATTTTACAATTCTGTCAGTGTCAGTCCTTAGTGTTGGCAAATTGTACAAGATTTTGGTTATAGGAAAAGAGATGGAATAGGGTATGTTTTGGATATATATTGGTATAATTTGATAGTGTTTCAACATGTATTGGTTGAGAAGTCCTTTAAATTCCCCTTTGGGCATGCCCAAGCCCCAAAAGTATGTTTTATCATCAAACAAAAAAAGCCCCAAAGTATGTTGTAAATAACAATCTGTTTTATCAGTAAGGTTCTCTAAGGGTATCGTCCCCTTTAACAAAAGGCAACCCTGATAGGTAATCAACAGATACTCAGCAATAACATGCACATTCATTACAAACATAAAACATCTCCTAATGAACAAATTATTTCTCAAGCAACAATTTATTTAGTTAAATATATAATCTATAAATAAAAAAATCATTTACAGTAATTTAGTTAAAAATATATAGTCTATTATCTATAAACATATAATCATTTACAGTAATTCTAATAACCTCAGGAATCATTGCATATCTGTTAGATACATAACAAATACGATGCATATATGTAACATACCATAACAATTTTCTAGTCAATAAATCATTCCTCTAGTAACAATCAACTTAAAAAACCTAAAAACACAGTAATATCATTTCGAGCTAATATTATCGAATCATCATAACATCAGCAATTAGATGAATCATATGATGATAACTCATTCAAAAACACCATTATAAAGTACAATAAATCAGATCAGTGATCCTCACCTTCGGTAACCAGCACCGACCACAAGCAATTGTTAGCCGCATAATCATCAACAGGCTCCTGAAAACCAGATGTCATAATCAGTAACAATTTGTACGGAATTCGAATCAATCATGACTTCAATTTCGAAACCTAACCTTGCGATTAACCTGAGGATGATGATCATCTTTGACTGTGAAACAGCAGAAACAACAGCAAATACCTCTGCGAAGAACATGTAAGAAATCAAAGGATAACAAAGAGGATAACATCGATGATAATATGTGAAGATTTGAAACCCTAGCTCTGTGGTTTTGGGAGCGAGTGAAGGAGTGAACGTTAGGTTTGAACATATTGGAATTGGAAATTCAAATAGGGGGATAAAACGGACAATGGGCGAGGGAATAGGAAAATTGGAGATTATTTTCATTTTTGTTCCCTTATCTATCTTATTATTTTCATTTTTTACCTTAAGCATTGTTGGCGTTTATACAAAGAGTTTGTATAATTATAATATATAACTAGTCCCGATCCGGCCCGCGCGATGCGGCAGGGGCTTATCACTAATCAACCACTAAATGCTAACATCCATGACGGTCCGTCATGGGATTACTGACTGCCACATCAGCGCCACATCAACACCTTCTTCTCATCACTAATCAACCACTAAATGCTAACATCCATGACGTACCCATCACTTGATCCCACCTCTATTTTTTATATTAAATTTATTTTACTTATTATTATTATTATTATTATTATTATTATTATTATTATTATTATTATTATTATTGTATATTTTATATATATATATATATATATGTATATCTTATCTGTTGAAATGCCCATCATCATTCGTTACTTTCTCTTCCCCCACCTTCCTTTATTACTCAATTTCTTACCCAGATTCAATTTTTCCACCGATTAACAAGGTATACAACTCAATTCAATGGTATACAAAAAAGTAGATTATAATCGATTTACAAACTGAAGCCTTGTAGAGCAACAAGTGCACCGAAGTTCACATGTCCGGCGAGAAAAAACCGTCGCCGCTGCATTCACCTATTTCTCTGGTCGGCTTCATCAACGAAAATATCATTGAGCCTCTAGCGGATGAATCGTTTTGTATATTTAATTTATTGTTTGTATATTTAATTTGTTTAATTTGCAACGGCTGCTTCGTGTTCCAAAATGTCGTTGAACGACTATAAGCTTCACGGGTCAAGCAACGGCGGACCAACCACCCATTGCTAATATCGGCGCCAATCATTCACGGAGGCCAACGGCGGGGTAACCACGGACCGATAAGAATTATCTTAGTATATATAGTAATATAAATACGAACAATAGATTACAACCAGAAGCTTCTGGGCTAATACTATTCATGCTTATCACTAATATCCTCCCAAAGCGAATAGGAGGAGGCCGACTTAAATAATCACAAATAATCGTTATTATTTTAGAGCAGAATAGATTACACCTTGATAGTTCAGACACACTGAAAGCATATACAAACTTTTACAGACTTGATAAAAACTCACACCACTAAAAATTTACATTTGTGAACTTTCTTATTTATAGAGACTCTATTAACCAACTAGGTAATGTTCTATTGTCCGTTGGTTCAAAGAATGTTTGTACTTCAGCAGACAACTAAATCAGAAGTCGCTTGGACTTTTTTTGGTTTGAAGCTAATTCAGGAATAACCCAAAATGGATGGACACACTATGTGAATAAACAAATAGAATATTGTGTTCCCAGTATGTTAACAAAATGTATACATGAAATGCGCATCTGATACACTTTTGCATTCCACTATTGTCTTGTAAGGTGACTTGTCATCCATCGATTGTTGTCATTTTCTCTTCAACTTAGTCTTCGGTGTCAGTTAAATAGCACGCTTGATGTAGTAAACACAAGAAACAATTATGTCTTTGATGAACATAATTCGTCTAAGTGATGGTTCTTCTATGATCTTCTACTGGGTCAACACCATCCTTCTGCTGGCTGCGAAGAACCCTTTAATCTTCAATTATTTTGTGCTGATAGTAAAGGCAGCACAATAACACTAAGACACTGAGACGACCCGTCCTAATCCATCTGGACGAATACATTACATTTGGTTACATCGCGAGGTACTTGACCTCTATATGATACATTTTACAAATATTGCATTCGTTTTTAAAAGACAAACTTTCATTACATCAAAAGTTGAGGGCATGCATACCATTTCATAATATATCCAACTATAATTGACTTAATAATAATCTTGATGAACTCAACGACTCGAATGGAACGTCTTTTGAAATATGTCATGAATGACTCCAAGTAATATCTCTAATATGAGCAAATGCACAGCGGAAGATTTCTTTCATACCTGAGAATAAACATGCTTTAAATTGTCAACCAAAAGGTTGGTGAGTTCATTAGTTTATCATAATCATTCATTTCCATAATTTTAATAGACCACAAGATTTCATATATTGTCACGCGTAACTCGTGAATTAAAATTCATTCATATGGTGAACACCTGGTAACCGACCTTAACAAGATGCATATAGAATATCTCCATCATTCCGGGACTCTCATCGGACATGATAAATCGAAGTACTAAAGCAGTTCAAATTCTCTGACTGAGGCTTGTTAGTGCCCATAGATCTATCTTTAGGATTCGCGTCAATTGGTGGCAATTATAATAAACACCAATTCTTAGGCTACCAAGCTAAAAAGGGGCATATTCGGTTTGATAATCCAACCATATAATGTAGTTTCGATCACTTGTGTCTATTTCATAAAGTATTTATAAAAGCAGCGCATGTATTTTCAGTCCCAAAAATATATATTGCAAAAGCATTTAAAAAGGGAGCAAATGAAACTCACCATACTGTATTTTGTAGTAAAAATACATATGACGACATTGACAATGCAAGGCTGGCCTCAGATTCACGAACCTATATAAGTTGTATATTTATTAATACATATAGTGTAAATCACAAAATTTCACTTATTATTATGTATTATTTATATATTTATAGTTATATAGAATTTATACCAAATTTCATTTTAAAACGTATACTTATATAATGTTTTATATGTTATTGCATATATTGATTTTGTGTATATATAATTATAATGGTTAATATTTATACATTTAGTTATATTAATATTCCTATATACCTATATATGTGATTAGTATTGTATTCATGAAATATCATTAGTTTGTTATATGAAATAATAATATAATCCTAGTATATGTAATAAGTATATATATTATACAAAAGATTTATTTGTTAAAATGATAGTTTCACTAGTAATTATAAAGTAAAAATGATAGTTTAGTAAAAATAATATTTTTAATGATAGTAGTAAGTTTAATAATAATTATAGTCTTATTAAATATTTCAAATGATCATATCAATAATAATACAAACAGCATGATATCAGTAAAAATAATAATGATAATAATAATACTTAAAATAATCAAATTGATAATAATTGTGATGACCCGGGAATTTTTGACTAAATTTAAACTTAATATTTATATGTTTCCGACACGATAAGTAAAGTCTGTAATATAGAAGTCTAGAAAATTTTAGAACGATGTTCATATATTCAATTGACCTTCGACTGCTCTCGACGCTTCACGAACAATTAATTGTAAATAGATATGTGTGTATGTATATTTAAATAATAATTCGAAATATAATTTGAAGTATTTAATGTATAATGTTATACCCTGAGATTTATTTGTTCAATATATATATATAATTAATACATTTATTTACTAGATATTTAAAATATAATTAAATGTGTAGTTGTTGAAGTATCTATATATATATATATATATATATATATATATATATATATATATATATATATATATATACATATACAAATGATTGGGGTACATAATTATTGATTGTATGTATATTGATATATATATATATATATATATATATATATATATATATATATATATATATATATATATATTAAATATTCAATGTATGATATTATATATGTATTATGATATTACATAACTAATAAAAAGTAATATTAATATATGTAAATACAAGTTAAAATATAGTTAAAATATATACTTTCATTAAGATATAAATATTAATATTAGTATTAATATCAGTATTATTAATATTATTAAAATGATAATACATAGATATAAATTGATACATGAAATTTGTTACATTATAATTATTATTATTTTAGAATTTTTATTATCATTATCACTAAAAATCATTATATTTTTTTGGATATCATTATTATTATAAATAATACAATATATTATTATTATCATAAATAATATCATATTTATACTACCATTATCAGTATTATTATTATTATTATTTATTGTTACTATTATTATTAATATTACTTAGTGTTATTATTATTAATATTATTATTATTATATATATTAAATGTAAATATAAAAAAAACGCGTATATACCTTACAATCTGATATTTGTTTCCATCTTCTGTTTTCTTCTACTCCGTGACTCCTTGTCGAACCCTACATACAATACCTATCAATTTTTTTTTTACTTCTTTATCAATCATTTTAATCCCTATAGGTATATCGTTATAGCTGCAAGATTTAAAAACAAATTTATTTTTTTTATTTTCTTCCTTTCTTTCTTCTTTTCCCCTGTACGTGCCAATTTTTTTTATCAATAGATCAATTGAGGATCACTCAGCAAAATCTATAAATGCAGAGGTGATAAGAGTCGCTCAATTGATCTACCTGTAAATTTCCAGCCTCTAATTCCACAATTTGATTGTTAAATCGAAGAGTCAAAGTTATTTCACAAAAAGTCAACACTTTTGTTCTTGGTGAAATTCGGATTCGTTTTGAAGATTTCAATTAAATTGATGATGTCAAAAGTTTCTAGGATTGAATTGAAATATACTTTGTGTTTTAATCTTTGTCTATTACGTTCGTATAAGAGGAATCAATATTTTTTTTTGTTTATGCAGACGTCGAGCAACAAGAAACTGTCCTCTTTTAATTTTTTTTTTCTTCTTCTCAATTCAAATAATCACAAGAAATCGTTTTCTGTTTTGCATACACAATTCTATAATCGTTTTAGATAAGGTTTAATTATTTGGAATCAATTTGGTTATGAGGAAGAAGATGATAAATATGGGAATACATAATACGGTTTATATAAATCTGGGGAGAGATATAATCAGAAAAACTAAAATGGCGTAATGGTTTGAGGTGATGTTGTTTGAGCAGATGGTCTCGGGTTCGAACCTGGTTGATGGCACATATTTTTTTTCTTAAAGCTTGATAAGAGGTAGTTTATTATTATCATTTATATTATTACTATTATTATTATTATTATTATTATTATTATTATTACTAATTACTAATTATTATTAGGATTATTATTATTATTGTTACCATGAATATTGTTATTGCTATTATTATTTGTATCATTATTAAGTATTAGTATTATCGTCATCATTATTATTAGAATTAGTATGATTATGAAAATAAAAGTTTCAATGATATTGTTTAGGTGACAATTATAAAGTTAAGAATCATAAAAATGAATAAATGTTAATATGAAAAATGATAAAATTATAATTAAGATTCAAATGGAGTATTATTATTATTATCCTTATATTTATAATTATTATTTTTACAAACAAAAGGTATTTATATGAAAGTATATATTTATTACATATATCATAAGTGCACTAATATTAGATTCTAATATATTAACTAATATAATATTACTTATATTAATATAACATTTAGTAGAATATATATATCGTATAAGTATTATAATGAATTATAAGAATTAATATAATCATATATATATATATATATATATATATATATATATATATATATATATATATATATATATATATATATACATAAACTTAGTTGATTAATATTACAATGTGTTAATATATATATACTTGATATAGGTTCGTGAATCCGAGGCCAACCATGCATTATTCAATGTCGTCATATGTATTTTTACTACAAAATATAGTATAGTGAGTTTCATTTGCTCCCTTTTTAAATGCTTTTGCAATATATATTTTTGGGACTGAGAATACATGCGCTGCTTTTATAAATATTTTACGAAATAGACACAAGTGATCAAAAACTACATTATATGGTTGGATTATTAAACCGAATATCGCCCTTCAAGTCTGGTAACCTAAGAATTTAGAGAAATGGCCCCTGATTGACGCGAATCCTAAAGATAGATCTATGGACCTTGACAAGTCCCATTCGGGGTACGAATGCTTTAGTACTTCGAGATTATTATACAGACGAGAGGTTCTGTTTTGGGGATATTCTATGCATTAAGTTAACGTCGGTTACCAGGTGTTCAATCTATATGAATGATATTTTTTTGTCTCTATGCATGGGGCGTATATTTATGAGAAATGAAAATCTTGTGGTCTATTAAAATGATGGAAATGATTATTTATGTTAAATTAATGAACTTACCAACCTTTTGTTTGACACTTTAAAGCATGTTTATTCTCAGGTATGAAAGAAGTCTTCCGCTGTGCAATTGCTCATTTTTAAAGATATTACTTGGAGTCATTCATGGCATATTTCAAAAGACGTTGCATTCGAGTCGTTGAGTTCATCAAGATTATTATTAAGTTAATTATAGTTAGATATATTATAAAATGGTATGCATGCCGTCAACTTTCGATGTAATGAAAGATTGTCTTTTCAAAAACGAATGCAATGTTTGTAAAATGTATCATATAGAGGTCAAGTACCTCGCGATGTAATCAACTGTTGTGAATCGTTTCTAATCGATATGGACTTCATCCGGATGGATTAGGGGGGGTCGCTTCAGTTGGTATCAGAGCGATGGTCTTAGCGAACCAGGTCTTGCATTAGTGTGTCTACCTGATAGTTGTTTAGATGCATTAGTGAGTCTGGACTTCGACCGTGTCTGCATGTCAAAAGTTTTACTTATCATTTTTGTCGAAAATCATCCGCTTATCATCCTTAGGAAATTTCCTGCTCAATATTCTTAGTCTAGACACATTTTACTGCATTGACTACATGAATAGTGTATAGACAAAATTCATATCTTAGCGTATCTGTTACTGTAGACTTTATCTGACACGTTTCCTTAATTTCCTCCGTGATCTACGGGATCTTCTGTACTATATTAGATATTCTATATAATTAGAATATTACCCGATAACCGAAAATCATTTCATATCAAAAATCCTCTAACTGATCATAATAGATGGATCCTACACCTAGCTTGGATTCCATTAGTTTCGGAAGCAATTTCGAGATGCGTATTGAAGTAGACTCCGAAGTCAATGAACCCGAAGTGCCTCCACCATTTAGCTATTTTTCTTTCTGGAGGAGATGGGGGTGGGTCCGAGACTTACTCACTCGATGGAGAAATGAAGAAGGCGAGCCCTACCGCGAACCAAACTTACCTCCTAACATCGGAGAAAACGATGTACTCACTGGTGAACCTATGCGCAACACTGTATTCACCCTTATTGCTAAAGTTTTCCACCTCGAAGGTCGCATTACTGCAATTTCAGAAAATATTCAACCTCTACTCCCGAATACCAATCGAAGGGGAATATTAGAAGAAGTTAGGGAACTTCGAATTGATAATCAAGATCTATCGAATCAGATGAGTGGATGGATAGAAATGATAGAGGGTAGGATAGAAACCCTGACAAGAATGGTGCGTGATCTACAAGATATACTTACTACACCAACATCATCACCAACCTCAGCACCAACAACACTTGTAGCACCGACAGCAACAGTACCACCATCAGCAGCACCAGCAACATAACCAGTACCATCAACAATCCATGCCTCAACATCTTATTCTGTACCTCGAATATAATCACCATTCTACGTACCGTTCTACATCAATTATCTTCGTTCTTCATGGCGATTATGTAATCTCTAATGTGACGACCCAGAGATTTCTGATCAGATTTAAACTTAATTCTTATTTAATTTTGACATGATAAGCAAAGTCTATAATGTTGAGTCTCAAAAATTTTGAACTATTTTAAATATATTCATTTACACTGTGACTATTCTCAACGATTCACGAACAATTAATTGTGTATAGATATGTATATATATAAATGTGTATGTAATAATATATATATCATATATCATATGAAAGAATTGTAATACTTTATTTTTACAATTATGTATTAATATAAATTTGTTATAGTAATGATGTTATTATTATTAGTATTATTATTAACACTATATCTAATAATTTTTATCATTTATAAATATTATTAACATTATTATTATTATTAATATTATTGATAATGCTAAAAACGAACATATATTTCATAGCATTATTCCTCAAGAAAGACAAGCTTTTAGTTACAATTGTTCTATTTACAAGTGATATTCGTTTAAATAATAAAAGGTGAAGACAAAAGACAGATTCGACGAATTGAAGACGCAAACGACCAAAAAGCTCAAAAGTACAAAAGACAATCAAAGAGGTTCCAATTATTGATAAGAAACGTCTCGAAATTACAAGAGTACAAGATTCAAAACGCAAAGTACAAGATATTAAATTGTACGCAAGGACGTTCGAAAATCCGGAACCGGGACTAGAGTCAACTCTCAACGCTCGACGCAACGGACTAAAAATTACAAGTCAACTATGCACATAAATATAATATAATATTTAAATAATTCTTATAATTATTTATATATTATAATAAATAATAAAAACCGTCGGCAAGAAAGACTCCAAAGGGACTGAGCTGTAATTTCATTCTCCGCGACTCGCGGAGTTTGAAGAGTATTTCACCGCGAGTCGCGGAGCCCCAAAAGTTGAATTTTCCTATAAAAGCAACCGAATTCTGATCGCAAATCATCATCTTTTTTCTCCTCATTCATACGATATATTTATATTTATAATTTATATTTTAATTTTAATTTTAATTATAATTCTAATAATAAGGTTATGTTAGCGAATATTGTAAGGGTGTAAGTCGAAATTCTGTCCGTGTAACGCTACGCTATTTTTAATCATTGTAAGTTATGTTCAACCTTTTTACATTAATGTCTCGTAGCTAAGTTATTATTATGCTTATTTAAAACGAAGTAATCATGATGTTGGGCTAATTACTAAAATTGGGTAATTGGGCTTTGTACCATAATTGGGGTTTGGACAAAAGAACGACACTTGTGGAAATTAGACTATGGGCTATTAATGGGCTTTATATTTGTTTAACTAAATGATAGTTTGTTAATGTTAATATAAAGATTTACAATTGGGAGTCCCTATAAATTACCATATACACTCGATCGGACACGATGGGCGGGGTATTTATACCAACGAATAATCGTTCATTTAACCGGACACGGGAATGGATTAATAGCCACTAGAATAATTAAAACAGGGGTGAAATTATGTACAAGGACACTTGGTATAATTGATAACAAAATATTAAAACCTTGGGTTACACTCAGTCGACATCCTGGTGTAATTATTAAACAAAGTATTAAAATCTTGTTACAGTTTAAGTCCCCAATTAGTTGGAATATTTAACTTCGGGTATAAGGATAATTTGACGAGGACACTCGCATTTTATATTTATGACTGATGGACTGTTATGGACAAAAACCAGACGGACATATTAAATAATCCAGGACAAAGGACAATTAACCCATGGGCATAAAACAAAAATCAACACGTCAAACATCATGATTACGGAAGTTTAAATAAGCATAATTCTTTTATTTCATATTTAATTTTCTTTATTTTATATTTAATTGCACTTCTAAATATCGCATTTTTATTATTATTGTATTTAATTGCACTTTTAATTATCGTACTTTTAATTATCACAAGTTTATTCTATCGCACTTTTATTATTCGCAATTTCATTATCGTTATTTACTTTATGCTTTAATTTAAGTCTTGTATTCATTTTTAATATTTTACATTTGGTTTTAACTGCGACTAAAGTTTTAAAATCGACAAACCGGTCATTAAACGGTAAAAACCCCCCTTTATAATAATAATATTACTTATATATATATATATATTTGTATTTTTATAAAAGTAAACTAATATAGCGTTAAGCTTTGTTTAAAGATTTTCCCTGTGGAACGAACCGGACTTACTAAAAACTACACTACTGTACGATTAGGTACACTGCATATAAGTGTTGTAGCAAGGTTTAAGTATATCCATTCTATAAATAAAAAAATATCTTGTGTAAAATTGTATCGTATTTAATAGTATTTCCTGCAAAAATTTAATAGTATTTTATACCACTTCGCTACCGCATCAAGTATTTTTGGCACCGCTGCCGGGGATTCTTTCTAAACGCCGGAAGCGCAACGCTAATATATATTAAAAAAAAAAAGAGATTTTTAGTTTACTTCTATTAAAAGTCGCTTTTGTAAAAATACGTTTTAAATATTCGAAAATATAAAAAGAAAAACAAAAATATAAGTATTTTTAAGATTTTGTTAAATATTTAAGTTTTATAAAGTTTCTTTATTTTTATTTTATAAAAACATAAGTTTTATTTAAGTATTTTGTTTTTATTTAAAAACATAAAAAATATATATATATAAATCTAGTTTTAAGCATTTTATTTATTAAAATTATAAAGTAGTTCTATTTTATTTAAGTTTTTAAAATATAAGTTTTTATACACATATTTTTTTTTTAACAGAAAAAATTAAAAACAAAAAAAAAATTAAATAAATAAAGAAAAACGCGTCGAATTTAAATAACCTGTCAGCTGAATTTTGGAACCCCGCGACTCGCGGGGTTTGAAGCTTTGAATACCGCAAGTCGCGGAGCTGCTCTGACACGCTGACAGAACCCTAATTTCACATTAATTACGGATTATATTATAATTATTAATATAAAACCCTAATTAGGTTTTAATTAAGTATTAATTTTAGTTTTTATTATTATTTTGTTTAATTAGTTTAATTAAAATATTAAACTAATAGTTTTATTAATTAAATAATATAAAAATAATATTTTTATAAAAATTGTACTTTTTACAACTTTTTGTATATTTTTATATTTTGTCACTTTTTAATCGTTGTAGCATAATATTTGTATTTTAGCTCATATTTAGTTTTAAACTTAGTTTTTGCTATAGTTATTTTTACTCCTAGATTTTTAGGCTTTGCCGTAAAATTCCTTAAGTGCTTTTTCTTTAGACTAAGATTTAGGTGCTTTAGAATTTTGCGACGCCTTTTTAAGTTTTAGTTTCTTTTTAAGTTATTTCCATTTGGGATTTAGTTTTTCCTGTAAGCTTTAATATTTTTAGACGACTTTTACCTATGTATCAATTATCATTCCAATTAGTAATTTCAATTTGCGATTATAATTTTAAGTTAGTTGTAGTAATAAGGTTAGGTTAGTCAAGTATTTTTAAGTTTTATAAGTTTCTTTTATTTTTTCGTCACCTTTTATTTTTCAACCATTTTTCTTTTTCGACCTTTTTCGACGAACTCTTTTTCTTTCTTATTTCTCGCTATTCTAGTTTTAGGACATAGATTTTTATTCTACTTCTTATCTAAATTTCTTAAAATTACGAAAATTTATTTTGAGTGGTTAAATTGATAGACATCAAAATTTTCTGGTTCGTAGTAATAGTTGGATTTGTACGTGGACCGGGTTATTGGAGCCAAACAGTCCTCAATTATATTGAGACCAAACGAATCCTGCCCCTCTGCTGCATCTTTTGGTTATTCGAAACGTGGGCAAAATCAGAAAAGTCTATTGATTGGATAACTTATTATAATTTTTCTTTCCTTTTTAAAACTAATAGGATATTCAGTGAATGCACCGAGCAAGACGTTCACCACCTTTTGTACGTTCACCACCTGTAACTAGATCAAGACATTTAGCAAATATAACCGCCGTTGATTTTTCTTTAGAATCGTCATCCAGTAGACCAAGTACTTCAGTTCAAATTTCCGATAATCCATTTTTTGAACCCGACCTCACAATTGAGAATCCGGAAAATATTCAGGAACGGTTCGTAGATCCTGAACCATTAAACTTTCCTCCGGAGCCACCAATTATTCAAACAGAGATTGTTGAGGAGCGAACCATTAAATCAGAATCATCTAGTGATACCGATTCAACAAATTCAATTATGGAGAATCTGGAACCTTTAAGTATGGAAGACCGAATGAGAGCTAAACGCACTGGCCAAGGTCACGCAATTACTCATCCAGACATTAATGCGCCAGATTATGAAATCAAAGGACAAATTCTACACATGGTGACTAATCAATGCCAATTTAGTGGTGCGCCGAAGGAAGATCCAAATGAACATCTACGTACCTTTAATAGGATCTGCACACTATTTAAAATCCGAGAAGTGGAGGATGAACAGATATATCTCATGTTATTTCCCTGGACTTTAAAGGGAGAAGCCAAAGATTGGTTGGAATCGTTACCTGAAGGGGCGATCGATACATGGGACGTTTTAGTTGACAAATTTCTTAAACAATTCTTTCCTGCATCTAAAGCCGTAAGACTTCAAGCAGAAATTGTTACGTTCACACAGAAACCAAATGAAACTCTATATGAGGCGTGGACTAGATATGAAAAGTTGTTAAGAGGATGTCCGCAACATGGTTTAGACACCTGTCAAATAGTACAAATATTCTACCAAGGATGCGACATCACTACAAGAAAAGACATAGATATAGCAGCTGGAGGTTCTATTATGAAGAAAACCGAAACTGATGCTTACAAAATTATTGATAATACTACTTCCCACTCACATGAGTGGCACCAAGAAAAAGACATCGTTAGATCATCTAAAGCAGCTATAGCCGATTCTAGCCATGACTTAGATTCCATTTCCGCAAAGATAGATGCTGTGGAGAGACGAATGGAAAAGATGACTAAAGATATTCACTCAATACGAATTAGTTGTGAGCAGTGTGGAGGACCACATTTGACAAAAGATTGTCTCAGTATTGAATTAACAATGGAACAAAGAGAGAATATTTCATACATAAACCAAAGGCCTGGAAATAATTATCAGAATAATTATCAACAGCCAAGACCGATTTACAATCAAAACCAGAATTATAACAGAAATATTCCATACAACAACCAACAAGGTCCTAGCAATCAACAAGTATCCAATAATACTTATAATCAGCAAAGACCTAATTTTCAAAACAAACCACCACAACAAACCGATGATAAAAAGCCGAATTTAGAAGATATGATGACGAAGCTAGTTGAAACTCAAACGCAGTTTTTCACATCTCAGAAACAAACCAATGAACAAAATGCTCAAGCATTTAGAAATCAACAAGCTTCTATTCAAAATCTGGAACAAGAAGTGAGTAACCTAGCAAGGTTAATAGGTGAAAGAAAACCGGGAAGTCTACCTAGTGATACAAATGCTAACCCCCGGAGTGAAACAGCTAAAGCCATTACCACAAGAAGTGGCATAACACTTAAACCACCTGAAATACCTGTAACTTCTGATGAAGCCATTCCTACTCCACAAGAACCACAACCTGATCAAGATAAGGAAAAAGAACCGGTAGTTGAAAAGGTTAATGAAGATAACACAGTTAAGGATAAACCTTATGTTAAACCATACCAACCACCACTTCCTTACCCGAGTAAAATGAAGAAAGAGAAACTTGAAGCCGAGCAATCCAAATTCTTGGATATGTTTAAACAGATAAATGTAAATCTTCCTTTCATTGATGTGATTTCAGGAATGCCTAGATATGCTAAATTCTTGAAAGATCTAATTTCAAATAGAAAGAAAATGGAAGAACTCTCGGCTTTTACTATGAATGCTAATTGTTCAGCAGTGCTGTTGAATAAGATACCAGAAAAATTATCTGATCCAGGAAGTTTCACAATTCCATGTTTTCTGGGTAGTCTTAGTTCAATAGAAGCATTGGCAGACTTAGGTGCTAGTATAAATCTAATGCCGTATTCACTATACACTAAACTAGACCTTGGAGAATTGAAACCAACCAGAATAAGCATACAACTAGCCGATAGATCAATAAAATATCCTAGAGGGATAATGGAGAACATGCTAGTTAAAGTTGGTACTTTAGTATTTCCAGTAGATTTTGTTGTTTTGGACATGGAAGAAGATTCTCAAGTTCCTCTCATATTAGGAAGACCATTCTTAAACACGGCTAAAGCAATGATAGACGTGTTCGGTAAGAAACTGACCCTAAGTATAGAGGATGAGAGTGTTACCTTTTCAGTTGATAGAGCAATGCAACAACCACAATCTGCAGATGATACATGTTATTATATTCAAACTATAGATGCACATGCAGAATTATTAGAAGAATTTCCAGAATTACAAGGAACAGGAGAATGTTCTTTAGGAGAAGGTAATGAACCAATTGATGAAGCTGAAATGTTAGCTACACTTATAGCTAATGGATATGAACCAACAACAGAAGAAATTCAAATGCTAAAAGAAGAAGACAGATATCGATACAAATCATCGATAGAAGAACCTCCGAAATTAGAGTTAAAGCCACTTCCAAACCATTTGGAATACGCTTATTTACATGGTGAATCTGAATTACCTGTAATAATATCGTCTTCTCTTACTGAAAATGAGAAATCATAACTCATTTCTGTGTTGAAAGCTCATAAACCAGCCATTGCATGGAAGATTCATGATATTAAAGGAATAAGTCCTTCGTATTGCACACATAAAATCTTTATGGAAGAAGGTCATAAAACGTATGTGCAACGCCAACGAAGTCTAAATCCTAATATGCAAGATGTAGTTAAGAAAGAGATTATTAAACTGCTAGATGCAGGTTTGATATATCCAATTTCTGATAGTCCATGGGTAAGCCCAGTTCAATGCGTGCCGAAGAAGGGTGGCATGACTGTCATTACAAATGAGAAAAATGAGCTTATTCCTACTAGGACTGTAACAGGATGGCGTGTGTGTATTGATTATAGAAAATTAAATGACGCCACCAGAAAAGATCACTTTCCCTTACCTTTCATAGATCAAATGTTGGAAAGATTAGCCGGAAATAGTTACTATTGTTTTCTAGATGGATTTTCCGGATATTTTCAAATTCCAATAGCACCCGAGGACCAAGAGAAAACCACATTCACGTGCCCTTATGGTACTTTTGCTTACAAACGCATGCCATTTGGACTTTGCAACGCCCCTGCAACCTTTCAAAGGTGTATGATGGCGATTTTTCACGACATGATAGAAGAATGCATGGAAGTATTCATGGATGACTTTTCAGTCTTCGGTGATACATTTAAATCATGTCTAGTTAATCTGGAACGAATGCTAATTAGATGTGAACAATCAAATCTAGTTCTTAATTGGGAGAAATGCCATTTCATGGTTAAAGAAGGCATCGTTCTTGGACATAAAATTTCAAAAGAAGGAATTGAAGTGGATAGAGCTAAAGTAGATGTAATTGCTAAACTTCCACATCCCACCAATGTTAGAGGAGTTAGGAGTTTTTTAGGGCATGCCGGTTTTTACCGACGTTTCATAAAAGATTTTTCTAAAATTGCCACTCCTATGAATAAACTCCTAGAAAAGGATGCGCCATTCATCTTTTCAGATGAGTGTATCAAATCTTTTAATATTCTTAAAGAGAAACTCACTAATGTGCCGATCATGATAACACCAAATTGGAATCTACCATTTGAACTAATGTGCGATGCAAGTGATTTTGCAATGGGAGCCGTTTTAGGACAAAGGATTGAAAAATGATTTCAACCTATATATTATGCTAGTAAGACATTACAAGGAGCACAAATGAACTATACAACTACTAAAAAAGAACTCCTTGCTATTGTCTTTGCTTTTGACAAATTTCGATCATATCTCGTTCTAGCAAAAACGGTGGTCTATACCGACCATTCTGCTCTTAGATACCTATTTTCAAAACAAGATGCTAAACCAAGATTAATCCGTTGAATCTTACTCTTACAAGAGTTTGATATTGAAATCTGAGATAAAAGAGGAGCAGAAAATCTCGCCGCTGATCATCTTTCTCGTCTTGAAAATCCCGAATTAGAAGTTCTAAATGAATCAGAAATACAAGACAACTTTCCTGATGAATATCTATTGAAAATAGATTATAAAGAAATCCCATGGTTTGCAGACTATGCAAACTACTTAGTTTGTGGATTCCTTGAAAAAGGATTATCGTACCAAAGACGAAAGAAATTCTTCAGTGATATAAAACACTATTTTTGGGAAGATCCACATCTGTTTAAAAGTTGTCCCGATGGAATAATACGCCGATGTGTATTTGGAGATGAAGCTAGTAAAATATTAAACCATTGTCACACAGGACTAACAGGAGGGCATTATGGGCCTCAACTAACAGCAAGAAAAGTTTATGATGCTGGATTCTATTGGCCTACAATTTACAAAGACGCACACCTTCTTTGCAAATCATGTGATGCATGTCAAAGGGCCGGAAAAATAAGTCAACGTGATGAAATGCCACAAAATGTCATCCAAGTATGTGAAGTATTTGACATTTGGGGTATTGACTTTATGGGTCCATTTCCAAAATCTCATAATAATCTATATATACTCGTAGCCATTGATTATGTATCTAAATGGGTGGAAGCACAAGCTCTCCCAACTAACGATGCACGAGTTGTAGTCAACTTTTTAAAACGTCTTTTTGCAAGGTTTGGAACACCGAAAGCTTTAATAAGTGATCGGGGTACTCATTTATGTAATAATCAACTTGAGAAAGTTCTTAAAAGATATGGAGTAACTCATAAAATCTCCACCGCATATCATCCACAAATAAGTGGACAAGTTGAAAATACCAACCGAGCTTTAAAACGTATTCTAGAGAAAACCGTAGGATCAAATCCGAAGGAATGGTCGATTAAATTGGAGGATGCACTCTGGGCTTTTAGAACAGCCAACAAAACTCCAATTGGAACCACACCTTTTAGACTTGTTTATGGAAAAGCATGTCATCTTCCAGTAGAAATTGAACACAAAGCATTTTGGGCTTTGAAGACATGTAATCTTGATTTACATGAAGCTGGACGTCTACGATTAAGTCAACTAAACGAATTAGAAGAATTAAGACATGAAGCATATGAAAATTCGTTAATCTATAAAGAAAGAATGAAGAAATGGCATGATAAAAGAATCAGAAGTTCAAAAGAATTTAAAGAAGGAGACAGAGTTCTTCTTTTCAATTCACGATTCAAGCTATTTCCTGGAAAATTGAAATCAAGATGGTCTGGACCATTCATAGTCAAAAGAGTTTTCCCATACGGAACGATAGAATTAATAAATTCAAATGGGATTGAATTTAAAGTTAATGGTCACATAGTTAAACATTACATACATGGTCCGATGGAAGTCGACAACGAAGTTAATCACAATTTCGACACCACAGCTAACTAAGTGTGGGGAGAATCAAGTCTTTAAAGGATAATATGTATTTCTGATAGAGTTAGATTGTCTGTTTTCGTGTAGTTCTCGAAAATGGAACCCGAATGGTCTTTCCCTAGCAGACCCTAAAGAACTAGTCTTCTCCCCCCATTCTGAATTTTTTTTTTTTTTTTAGGTTTTTACAAAATGAAGACTGCCTGTGAACTAAACCATGGTCTAATGCTACACGCTTTGATCACTAAAAGAAATAATGACATACTACCAAGTGAAATAGTATCAGTAATCAGAGAAAGAATGGACGGAGTTAGAAAAGAATCCAGATGCGAAGATAATAAATTACAATTTGGTAAAGGAAAATCAAAATCCGCAGCGAAAAGAAGAGCACGACACCTAGAAAGATGTCACAAATGCGGAAAATGGTCACATGGAGGTAAATGTTCAAATAATCAAACCTATTCAAATACCGAATTTGTTACTTTATGCAGAGACGGACCGTTCATATGTTTAGAAGAAAAGACACTGAATGCTCGAGGTTACGCCTATGTAGCCATGGAAAACCAATTAAACCGACTATCTTATGAATGAGATAGATCATATAACTAAGAAATCTATTCCACAGGTATGTCTGTACAGTTTTTATTTTTATTTTTATTTTTAACCTTTTGATAATAAACGCTAATTTGTTCGCTAAAAAGTATTAAATTGGTATTGAATAAAATTAGGTTTGGCGACCGAAATTATTGATATCATTCAAAAAAATTTATTACATCACTGCGAAATTTAACGTTTATTCTTAAGGTATAAATATCTTTAAACAATCAACCCAAAATATTTCAAAAATTCGTCATGAGTTAAATTAGGTTTTGGAACCGAAATTACTTTACCGAAAAGAGGGGCGCATATTTTTGATAATATTTGATTGATTAAAGTGGGATAAAAAGCCAAAAAGATTTTTAATTTTATTTTTACCATATTTTTAAAATTAATATATAAATCTTAAATTAATATTGTAAACTTTGTAAAAACAATATATTTAAAATTGTAAATATTTGAAAAATTAATATAAATTTGGTGTGAATTTATAATATGAATTTTTAAATTAAGTTTGGTGTGAATTTTTAATTTTTAAAATATGAATTTTTTAATTTTATGCATTTCAAATTTTAAGTTTGGTGTGAATTTTTAATATTAATTTTGAATTTTATATTTAAATTGTGTGAATTTAAAAACAAAAATTTACTTTATCTCATTAAGTTAAAAATATGATTTTTAAAATTCGTCGTAAGTTGAAGACTAGGTCATTGAACCGAAATTGCTTTACCCGAGGGAGGGACGAGAACTTTTATTATCATTATTTTTAATCTTATTGAATTAAAGTATGCCAAAAACATTAAAAAAAAAAAAAAAACCCTAAAAATCTTAGCTTTTAAAACAATCGCTACAAAAAGACAAATTTTAAAATTTTATCGAAGGACGGACTAGGACATCGATCCGAAACGACCTCGTCCTAAATAACAAGAGAAACAAAAATTTAAAATTAATTAATATTTTTTTTATAAGTTAAAGATTTCAAAAAAAAAAAATCCAATATGTTTGGAAACTTTGGTAAAATTTAATCATTTTTCTACGCTAATCACCCTCAATAATTTAAATTGTTACTGATTTCTTGCAAATGAGGGCATTGCGAGATCTTAAGTGTGGGAAGGGGTTAAATTCTTTCGGATTTTAAAAATTTTTTGATTTAAACACTTGGTTACCATTAAAAATACTAGTAACGCAGTAGTTGTATTAGAATCTAGTGCTCTCCGATAACAAGGAACAGCCCTAGTCTTATATACTGACTACCCACTTCTAGTAAATTTTTCAAAATTTTCAACAAAATGGATTCAAAATCATGTTTATATATATTTATGAACGATGAAAACTAGGTCATTGAGCCGAAATTATCGTTACCTCGGAAAGGACATAAATTGAGAAACAACCAAAAAGTTAGAATTCATTTAAGAATGGAATAGAGGAGAAAAAGGCAAAGAAAAACATAAATAAAAGCCAAGTGTGGGAAAACTTTACCAAATTATTCACAACATATACTACATATTTTTGTACAAAATTTTGAAAATACTTTTGTTTTGGACGATAATCAATTGTTTTACCCGATGAAACCATAAAAGAAGAGATGGATCTACACGATGAATCAATTCCATCATTTGAAGGAAGTAAAGTCTTCCGAAAATGACACGCGCTTCTTGATTTAGGTCATGAAGTTGTCGTCCAGACCAGCTGTAGGTTGACGAAAAATCTAGAAAAGTCATCACTAAAATCGGCCGGAAATCCACGGACCTTAGCATCAAACAGGGTCGCCAAGTGGTCAGGTTTATCCTAACCATGAGAAGGATTTATCTCGTACAATGGGGGGGCACCATGCAAATTAGCTGGATAAGACTAATGAATCAGATCTCCAGAAAGGATAATCTCCTTAAAGATAAAAAATCAGCTTTTAAGCCTGATATTACTCAATCCTTGAGATTGACCTTAAAGATTGAGAATTTAAACTCATGGAATTCGATGATATCTAAACTCGAGCTTGAACGAGAAAATATTTTGATCAAAATTACAAACCGATTTGTTTTCTGAAAACCCTATTTTCAATGCGTTCATTACCATTGAACGTAAAATCCTAGGAATTCACCTGGAATTCATTAGGTCACCTGAACTAAATCGGGTGTCAACCGTAAGAACGGTGGTTGCATAGTGGTAAAAGACAGGACCTTGTGCCATACCGAAAAAAAAAATTATTATAAGGGTGAGCTTTACTATTGCTCCTACCAAGGATAGTAATTGCGTCCGACACGTTATAGACCATAATTAAAAGCATATCAGGGGACATTGCCTTAACAGTTGCTTGTTCAACGCTTTCCTTTCAACCGGACGGTAGTTTACCGAAAGGTAATATACGGGACAAGTAAATTGGACGTGTTGCTTTCCAAATACAAGGTTAGCAAGTGGATGACACAAAATCGCAAGTTTTGAGCTAAAATTTTCAAATCTGAAACCCACCAAACCCACAAAAATATTTTGCAAACACCGGTAAAGGGTTATTCCGGAAAACTTATCTAGGGTAAAAACTAGATTTAATTTTCAAAAGATCAAATGTTTTCATAAAGATCCAATTTCCTTAATGGATCTAAATTTTTATAGTCATGTGGGACTGTAAACCATATCGTTACTACCATTGTTTATACCGCCGTATAGAAATCACTGAAGTACAAAGTGTGAAGAATAAAGAAGTGATTCTAGTATTTCAAGACGATATTGCTTGAGGACAAGCAACGCTCAAGTGTGGGAATATTTGATAATGCTAAAAACGAACATATATTTCATAGCATTATTCCTCAAGAAAGACAAGCTTTTAGTTACAATTGTTCTATTTACAAGTGATATTCGTTTAAATAATAAAAGGTGAAGACAAAAGACAGATTCGACGAATTGAAGACGCAAACGACCAAAAAGCTCAAAAGTACAAAAGACAATCAAAGAGGTTCCAATTATTGATAAGAAACGTCTCGAAATTACAAGAGTACAAGATTCAAAACGCAAAGTACAAGATATTAAATTGTACGCAAGGACGTTCGAAAATCCGGAACCGGGACTAGAGTCAACTCTCAACGCTCGACGCAACGGACTAAAAATTACAAGTCAACTATGCACATAAATATAATATAATATTTAAATAATTCTTATAATTATTTATATATTATAATAAATAATAAAATCCGTCGGCAAGAAAGACTCCAAAGGGACTGAGCTGTAATTTCATTCTCCGTGACTCGCGGAGTTTGAAGAGTATTTCACCGCGAGTCGCGGAGCCCCAAAAGTCGAATTTTCCTATAAAAGCAACCGAATTCTGATCGCAAATCATCATCTTTTTTCTCCTCATTCATACGATATATTTATATTTATAATTTATATTTTAATTTTAATTTTAATTATAATTCTAATAATAAGGGTATGTTAGCAAATATTGTAAGGGTGTAAGTCGAAATTCTGTCCGTGTAACGCTACGCTATTTTTAATCATTGTAAGTTATGTTCAACCTTTTTACATTAATGTCTCGTAGCTAAGTTATTATTATGCTTATTTAAAACGAAGTAATCATGATGTTGGGCTAATTACTAAAATTGGGTAATTGGGCTTTGTACCATAATTGGGGTTTGGACAAAAGAACGACACTTGTGGAAATTAGACTATGAGCTATTAATGGGCTTTATATTTGTTTAACTAAATGATAGTTTGTTAATGTTAATATAAAGATTTACAATTGGGCGTCCCTATAAATTACCATATACACTCGATCGGACACGATGGGCGGGGTATTTATACCAACGAATAATCGTTCATTTAACCGGACACGGGAATGGATTAATAGCCACTAGAATAATTAAAACAGGGGTGAAATTATGTACAAGGACACTTGGTATAATTGATAACAAAATATTAAAACCTTGGGTTACACTCAGTCGACATCCTGGTGTAATTATTAAACAAAGTATTAAAATCTTGTTACAGTTTAAGTCCCCAATTAGTTGGAATATTTAACTTCGGGTATAAGGATAATTTGACGAGGACACTCGCATTTTATATTTATGACTGATGGACTGTTATGGACAAAAACCAGACGGACATATTAAATAATCCAGGACAAAGGACAATTAACCCATGGGCATAAAACAAAAATCAACACGTCAAACATCATGATTACGGAAGTTTAAATAAGCATAATTCTTTTATTTCATATTTAATTTCCTTTATTTTATATTTAATTGCACTTCTAAATATCGCATTTTTATTATTATTGTATTTAATTGCACTTTTAATTATCGTACTTTTTAATTATCACAAGTTTATTTTATCGCACTTTTATTATTCGCAATTTCATTATCGTTATTTACTTTATGCTTTAATTTAAGTCTTGTATTCATTTTTAATATTTTACATTTGGTTTTAACTGCGACTAAAGTTTTAAAATCGACAAACCGGTCATTAAACGGTAAAAACCCCCATTTATAATAATAATATTACTTATATATATATATTTGTATTTTTATAAAAGTAAACTAATATAGCGTTAAGCTTTGTTTAAAGATTTTCCCTGTGGAACGAACCGGACTTACTAAAAACTACACTACTGTACGATTAGGTACACTGCCTATAAGTGTTGTAGCAAGGTTTAAGTATATCCATTCTATAAATAAAAAAATATCTTGTGTAAAATTGTATCGTATTTAATAGTATTTCCTGCAAAAATTTAATAGTATTTTATACCACTCCGCTACCGCATCAATTATAATTATGATAATTATTATTATTAATGATAAAAGTATTATTAATAATAATAGATATTAAACATAAATTATAATAATAATTAGTTAAGGAAATCTTTTTCCTATCAATCTGTTTGTTTATGTATTACCCATGAATTGTATCAACACTTAATGTAAATGGGATGTACTGTGTTTGATTGATGATTAAACCTTTCTATTAGTTGTTTATCTATCCTTATCTATCATAAGAACCCACTTACTTTGTTTGTTGCGAGCAACGAAACTAACCCATATTTTATGTTCTTGACTTTTGAGTCACCAAATAAAACAAAGAGCATTCACGATATTTTAACTTGTGATATTAACTAGTATTATTGAGTAGAAAGAATCCTATATTACTGTGTTTGCACCTTTATCATCAAACTCAATCATACCGACAATCATCCCGGAGTAATAAAGTCAATGAGTTTCGCGCCCGAGTTGTAGCCTTGGAAAATATGGTGCAAAATGTACCAACTTCAACAACATCAACGGCATCAACTGTACCACCAGCAACAACACAAACCACAACAACACACGCCTCAACATCACAATCGGTACCCCGAGCATAATCATCGTTCTACATGACGTTTTGCATCATTTATCTTCGTTCAACATGGCGAATATGTAATCTCTAATGTTTTAGAGATTATATATTCTTGTTCTAACGATAAATCAAATGAGTTTAATATCATATTAACTCATTAAATCCATGATTATATCTGAAGAAAATATATATGTATATATGTTTTCATAAAGATTGTAATTAAAAAAAAAAATTCTTTTGTACAAACTGTTAATGATGAAAATATTTTAACGGGTAGGTAATACCCGAGGAATATTTAGATTTCACATTAATAAGTTACACTATACATTATTCGAATCTGATTCAACAATCATTTACTATCCTACTTACATCCACAGATATACGTATCCGTTCACCGCAGAATAACCATTTTCATACAATTTCATATTTAGATTTAGATTTTGACCTATCAGAATCCAACAAGTGGCATAATGAAGAAAACATTGGACAAAATAAAATTTGTTAGAACAAACGAATTAACTATGAGAAATTCTGTTAAGAATCCACGCTAACAAAATTCTAGCTAACTGTTCCTAGCTAACTGTTAATTCCTTATTACATTTTATTTATCGCAATTTAATTATCGCAATTTATATTCCCGCAATTTTATTTATCGTCATTTAATTTCTGTTATTTATTTTACACACTTTAAATATCAGGACACGTATACAAGGTTTTGACATATCATATCGACGCATCTATACATATTATTTGGAATAACCATAGACACTCTATATGCAGTAATGCGGGAGTTAGCTATACAGGGTTTAGGTTGATTCTACAATAATATATATAGTTTGAGTTGTGATCGAGTCTGAGACATGTACACGGGTCACGATACATATTAATTAATTCGAATATTATATATCAAACTATATATGAATTATTGGACTGTTAAATGTGGACTATCGACTGTGGACTAATAAAATTGGACAATCAAAATGACTTAAAATATTGAATAAAACATATGAAACTAAACATTCTTCAAGTTTGCCACTTGATTTCATCTTAAACCCCATTTGTATCTTGACGATTACAATCTGCGTTCAAACCTTTCATGATTCTTGAAAACAACTCAATCGATAGGATGAACCAACCGCACTTCATCTACGGAAGGAAAGATTTATGCATATAGTTATGCACCTGAGAAACTCTCGGCAACTGAGTAAAAGTTTAACACGTAGCCGTGTCAGATCCTTTGGTATTTATTAGCAAAAATAACTTTACGATCCCTTTTCAAAGTAGCCAATTTTGTCACAGCTCCAGCAAGTCAACTTCGACTTATCATTCGAAGTAGCCTTATTATAATTCTGATATATACGATTACCCTTTTGATACCAGAGAATTCTTTTATATTCCACCATATTACCAGCAGACATACCAGCAACCTCGTTACTTCTTGGCTTAAATCTCTCTGACAAATCATTATATTTATTCATTGAAACCCTATCATATACTCATCCGCATCTTGTAACGAGAACTGCCATACCAGTTACCGGGAATTAGCAATCAGTACTTTGAAAACTCACAGCATATCTACATCAACAGTTATATGTATGACATTTATCTCTTAGAATTATGATCTCTCCTTCTGGAATTCTGAAAAGCACTCAATCACAAATCAATACTCTGAATGTTGAAAAAGCTGAATGAAGCAGCAGAAACCATAGACAACCGTAAACGACCATAATCATCGAAAGTTTGATGATAAAGAATAGTATGTTGGAAAAGCTTAGAAAAGTTGGAATTGGAAAACAGATTGAGCTAACCACGAAGGAGACCGAGGATAAATACAAGGACCATACCATTTATTCAAAGAATCCAGGTAATTCTGAATCCGATGAAACCTTCAAAGAATATCTTGCTCCGAAGTCATGTTAAAATCTTGCGGAATTTTTCCATCAACCATCGAACTTAGAAATTCCAAAATATCATCATCAATATCTTCGATATTTCTGAGGATATTTTCATAAATATTCTCGTCCGAAATTATATACCTCTTCGTGCTTCCTGTGTATCATTATATTGGAAACATTCAATAGAAAATTTAGTACCGAAAAGCAGATTATGCGAAACTTTGAAGAAAGCCGTGGACAAATCACAAAGAATAAGTTTGACTTCAAAGAATCCAAATGACTCAATGTCTGCTAAAAAGTCTTTAGTGAATATCTTGCTCCTTACTCTAAACCCTTACGGATAATAGTTTCCATCCTCCTCTGATCTTAGATATTCAAAGATATTATCGTATATTTCATTACAAATATCCTCCATATTCTGAAGATATTTTCATAACTATTCTTATCTAAAATCATTCATCTCTTCACGCTATCAGTGTTACATTATATAGAAACTGTTAGTTTCTATATTCTGTAAACTTTCGAGCTTAAAATATGAATGTTATTGAAGTAATGTTGGGAACTGATGCATGGTTTAGTATAATATAATGACACTTGATCAACGTGATTATATTAAAGTAAGTCATGCTGAGTTTCTAATGGAACGTGATGATTCACAGATCATACCGTCATCACATGCCATGTTACATAACTCTTTTATTTAAATTAACTTCTGAACATATCAAGAAAATATATTCTTGATAGTTCTATTCTCAGTGATTCTGGTAATTTGACAAATCAAATCGTGCTATTACGTTCTTTCTTGCTTGGAACATCAAGTTCATTCGAAACTCCATACCTATGAATTCTGGACCGTTACTCGTTCTACTAAGCAATCGAGAGGAGAATAAAAAGGCAAGGAGCACCGAAATTTAAGAGAAAATATAAAGCCCAATAACAACACGGAGATTACAAACCGTGGATATTAATACGAATAGCAATATAAAGACACGGTAGAATTAAGAATAGTAACATCCCAAGGTAATAGTAGAAGTAAACAGATTCTTCTGGTGGAAGATTAAAAAGAAGGATGACAGAAAGGATAATTAGGAAAATATCAATGATTAGAACTGGATGAAGCATATTCAAAATCTTTTAGAAGTAAGGATTAAGAATGAAAATATAGAAAATGGGAGTAGTGAAAAAATAATAAAACGAAAAAAGTTTAATTTATAATGGAAATATCAGACAGAGTAATCGATGCAGATCACCGTATTTAATGATAGAGATCTTAATTTCCTTACTCGCCGAAGAGTCAAATCTTTTAGATTTCGAAGATTTTCTTTAAATCCCTTGAATTCCGGAATTCAACCCTGACTACATCAAAAGATAAGACGCATCTTATTTTTTTTTAAATTCAACCATGACTAGTCAAAAGTTATGATGGAACTTGTCTTTCTGATTTCATTCTTTTGTGATAGCTCCACTCGTACACTTCGAGTAATCAAATTATCTTATCCATATTACTCAACAGTAATAAAACTCTATTTATCGGCTCATATTCGTCATGAAAACATTTCTATTGTTAACCATGACAACCACATTCAAATTTTGGGACGAAATTTCTTTAACGGGTAGGTACTGTGACGACCCGGAGATTTCCGATCAGATTTAAACTTAATTCTTATATAATTTTGACGTGATAAGCAAAGTCTGTAATGTTTAGTCTCAAAAATTTTGAACTATTTTAAATATATTCATTTACACTGTGACTATTCTCGACGATTCACGAACAATTAATTGTGTATAGATATGTATATATATAAATGTGTATGTAATAATATATATATCTGATGCGGTAGCGGAGTGGTATAAAATACTATTAAATTTTTGCAGGAAATACTATTAAATACGATACAATTTTACATAAGATATTTATTTATTTATAGAATGGATATACTTAAACCTTGCTACAACACTTATAGGCAGTGTACCTAATCGTACAGTAGTGTAGTTTTTAGTAAGTCCGGTTCGTTCCACAGGGAAAATCTTTAAACAAAGCTTAACGCTATATTAGTTTACTTTTATAAAAATACAAATATATATATATAAGTAATATTATTATTATAAAGGGGGGTTTTTACCGTTTAATGACCGGTTTGTCGATTTTAAAACTTTAGTCGCAGTTAAAACCAAATGTAAAATATTAAAAATGAATACAAGACTTAAATTAAAGCATAAAGTAAATAACGATAATGAAATTGCGAATATAAAAGTGCGATAAAATAAACTTGCGATAATTAAAAAGTACGATAATTAAAAGTGCAATTAAATACAATAATAATAAAAATGCGATATTTAGAAGTGCAATTAAATATAAAATAAAGGAAATTAAATATGAAATAAAAGAATTATGCTTATTTAAACTTCCGTAATCATGATGTTTGACGTGTTGATTTTTGTTTTATGCCCATGGGTTAATTGTCCTTTGTCCTGGATTATTTAATATGTCCGTCTGGTTTTTGTCCATAACAGTCCATCAGTCATAAATATAAAATGCGAGTGTCCTCGTTAAATTATCCTTATACCCGAAGTTAAATATTCCAACTAATTGGGAACTTAAACTGTAACAAGATTTTAATACTTTGTTTAATAATTACACCAGGATGTCGACTGAGTGTAACCCAAGGTTTTAATATTTTGTTATCAATTATACCAAGTGTCCTTGTACATAATTTCACCCCTGTTTTAATTATTCTAGTGGCTATTAATCCATTCCCGTGTCCGGTTAAATGAACGATTATTCGTTGGTATAAATACCCCGCCCATCGTGTCCGATCGAGTGTATATGGTAATTTATAGGGACGCCCAATTGTAAATCTTTATATTAACATTAACAAACTATCATTTAGTTAAACAAATATAAAGCCCATTAATAGCCCATAGTCTAATTTCCACAAGTGTCGTTCTTTTGTCCAAACCCCAATTATGGTACAAAGCCCAATTACCCAATTTTAGTAATTAGCCCAACATCATGATTACTTCGTTTTAAATAAGCATAATAATAACTTAGCTACGAGACATTAATGTAAAAAGGTTGAACATAACTTACAATGATTAAAAATAGCGTAGCGTTACACGGACAGAATTTCGACTTACACCCTTACAATATTCGCTAACATACCCTTATTATTAGAATTATAATTAAAATTAAAATTAAAATATAAATTATAAATATAAATATATCGTATGAATGAGGAGAAAAAAGATGATGATTTGCGATCAGAATTCGGTTGCTTTTATAGGAAAATTCGACTTTTGGGGCTCCGCGACTCGCGGTGAAATACTCTTCAAACTCCGCGAGTCGCGGAGAATGAAATTACAGCTCAGTCCCTTTGGAGTCTTTCTTGCCGACGGTTTTTATTATTTATTATAATATATAAATAATTATAAGAATTATTTAAATATTATATTATATTTATGTGCATAGTTGACTTGTAATTTTTAGTCAGTTGCGTCGAGCGTTGAGAGTTGACTCTAGTCCCGGTTCCGGATTTTCGAACGTCCTTGCGTACAATTTAATATCTTGTACTTTGCGTTTTGAATCTTGTACTCTTGTAATTTCGAGACGTTTCTTATCAATAATTGGAACCTCTTTGATTGTCTTTTGTACTTTTGAGCTTTTTGGTCGTTTGCGTCTTCAATTCGTCGAATCTGTCTTTTGTCTTCACCTTTTATTATTTAAACGAATATCACTTGTAAATAGAACAATTGTAACTAAAAGCTTGTCTTTCTTGAGGAATAATGCTATGAAATATATGTTCGTTTTTAGCATTATCAAATATTCCCACACTTGAGCGTTGCTTGTCCTCAAGCAATATCGTCTTGAAATACTAGAATCACTTCTTTATTCTTCACACTTTGTACATCAGTGATTTCTATACGGCGGTATAAACAATGGTAGTAACGATATGGTTTACAGTCCCACATGACTATAAAAATTTAGATCCATTAAGGAAATTGGATCTTTATGAAAACATTTGATCTTTTGAAAATTAAATCTAGTTTTTACCCTAGATAAGTTTTCCGGAATAACCCTTTACCGGTGTTTGCAAAATATTTTTGTGGGTTTGGTGGGTTTCAGATTTGAAAATTTTAGCTCAAAACTTGCGGTTTTGTGTCATCCACTTGCTAACCTTGTATTTGGAAAGCAACACGTCCAGTTTACTTGTCCCGTATATTACCTTTCGGTAAACTACCGTCCGGTTGAAAGGAAAGCGTTGAACAAGCAACTGTTAAGGCAATGTCCCCTGATATGCTTTTAATTATGGTCTATAACGTGTCGGACGCTAGTACTATCCTTGGTAGGAGCAATAGTAAAGATCATCCTATAATTTTTCGGTCTGGCACAAGGTCCTGTCTCCGACCATGCTATGCAACCACCGTTCTTATGGTTGACACCCGATTTGGTTCAGGTGACCTAATGAATTCCAGGTGAATTCCTAGGATTTTACGTTCAATGGTAATGAACGCATTGAAAATGGATTTTCAGAAAACAAATCGGTTTGTAATTTTGATCAAAATATTTTCTCGTTCAAGCTCGAGTTTAGATATCATTGAATTCCATGAGTTTGAATTCTCAATCTTTAAGGTCAATCTCAAGGATTGAGTAATATCAGTCTTAAAAGCTGATTTTTAATCTTTAAGGAGATTATCCTTTCTGGGGATCTGATTCATTAGTCTTATCCAGCTACTTTGCATGGTGCCCCCCCATTGTACGAGATAAATCCTTCTCATGGTTAGGATAAATCTGACCACTTGGCGACCCTGTTTAATGCTGAGGTCCGTGGATTTCCTGCTAATTTTAGTGATGACTTTTCTAGATTTTTCGTCAACCTACAGCTGGTCTGGACGACAACTTCATGACCTAAATCAAGAAGCGCGTTTCTTTTTCGGAAGACTTTACTTCCTTTTAATGATGGAATTAATTCATCGTGTAGATCCATCTCTTCTTTTCTTTCATCAGTTAAAATAGTTAATTTAGTCCAAAACAAAAGTATTTTCAGTTATTTGTTACAGATATATGTGACATATGTTTAAGATAACTTGGTAAATTTTCCCACACTTGGCTTTTATTTTCCTTTTTATCGTCCTCTATTCCATTTTAAATGAATTTTAACATTTTAGTTTGTTTCTCAATTTATGTCCTTTCCGAGGTAACAATAATTTCGGTGTTAAAACCTAGTTTTATCGTTCATAAATATGTATAAACATGATTTTGAGTTCATTTAATTGAAAATTTTGAAAAATTTTACTAGAATTGGGTAGTTAGTATATAAGACTAGGGCTGTTCTTTTTTTATCAGAGAGCACTAGATTCTAATACAACTACTGCTTTACTAGTATTTTTAATGGTAACCAAGTGTATAAAGTAAAAAAATTTTAAAATCCGAAAGAATTTAACCCCTTCCCACACTTAAGATCTTGCAATGCCCTCATTTGCAAGAAATCAGGAATAATTTAAATTATTGAGGGTGATTTGTGTGAAAATGATTAAATTTTACCAAAGTTTCCAAACATATTGGATTTTTTTTTTTTTAGAAATTTTTAACTTATAAAAAAAAAATATTAATTAATTTTAAAAATTTGTTTCTCTTGTTATTTAGGACGAGGTCGTTTCGGATCGATGTCCTAGTCCGTCCTTAGACAAAATTTTAAAATTTGTCTTTTTGTAGCGATTGTTTTAAAAGCTAAGATTTTTAGGGTTTTTTTTTTTTTTTTTTAATGTTTTTGGCATACTTTAATTCAATAAGATTAAAAATAATGATAATAAAAGTTCTCGTCCCTCCCTCGGGTAAAGCAATTTCGGTTCAATGACCTAGTCTTCAACTTACGACGAATTTTAAAAATCATATTTTTTAACTTAATGAGATAAAGTAAATTTTTGTTTTTAAATTCACACAATTTAAATATAAAATTCAAAATTAATATTAAAAATTCACACCAAACTTAAAATTTGAAATGCATAAAATTAAAAAATTCATATTTTAAAAATTAAAAATTCACACCAAACTTAATTTAAAAATCCATATTATAAATTCACACCAAACTTATATTAATTTTTCAAATATTTACAATTTTAAATATATTGTTTTTACAAAGTTTACAATATTAATTTAAGATTTATATATTAATTTTAAAAATATGGTAAAAATAAAATTAAAAATCTTTTTGACTTTTTATCCCACTTTAATCAATCAAATATTATCAAAAATATGCGCCCCTCTTTTCGGTAAAGTAATTTCGGTTCCAAGACCTAATTTAACTCATGACGAATTTTTGAAATATTTTGGGTTGATTGTTTAAAGATATTTATACCTTAAGAATAAACGTTAAATTTCGCAGTGATGTAATAAATTTTTTTGAATGATATCAATAATTTCGGTCGCCAAACCTAATTTTATTCAATACCAATTTAATACTTTTTAGCGAACAAATTAGCGTTTATTATCAAAAGGTTAAAAATAAAAATAAAAATAAAAACTGTACAGACATACCTGTGGAATAGATTTCTTAGTTATATGATCTATCCCATTCATAAGATAGTCGGTTTAATTGGTTTTCCATGGCTACATAGGCGTAACCTCGAGCATTCAGTGTCTTTTCTTCTAAACATATGAACGGTCCGTCTCTGCATAAAGTAACAAATTCGGTATTTGAATAGGTTTGATTATTTGAACATTTACCTCCATGTGACCATTTTCCGCATTTGTGACATCTTTCTAGGTGTCGTGATCTTCTTTTCGCTGCGGATTTTGATTTTCCTTTACCAAATTGTAACTTATTATCTTCGCATCTGGATTCTTTTCTAACTCCGTCCATTCTTTCTCTGATTACTGATACTATTTCACTTGGTAGTATGTCATTATTTCTTTTAGTGATCAAAGCGTGTAGCATTAGACCATGGTTTAGTTCACAGGCAGTCTTCATTTTGTAAAAACCAAAAAAAAAATAAAAATTCAGAATGGGGGGAGAAGACTAATTCTTTAGGGTCTGCTAGGGAAAGACCATTCGGGTTCCATTTTCGAGAACTACACGAAAACAGACAATCTAACTCTAACAGAAATACATATTATCCTTTAAAGACTTGATTCTCCCCACACTTAGTTAGCTGTGGTGTCGAAATTGTGATTAACTTCGTTGTCGACTTCCATTGGACCATGTATGTAATGTTTAACTCTGTGACCATTAACTTTAAATTCCATCCCATTTGAATTTATTAATTCTATCGTTCCGTATGGGAAAACTCTTTTGACTATGAATGGTCCAGACCATCTTGATTTCAATTTTCCAGGAAATAGCTTGAATCGTGAATTGAAAAGAAGAACTCTGTCTCCTTCTTTAAATTCTTTTGAACTTCTGATTCTTTTATCATGCCATTTCTTCGTTCTTTCTTTATAGATTAACGAATTTTCGTATGCTTCATGTCTTAATTCTTCTAATTCGTTTAGTTGACTTAATCGTAGACGTCCAGCTTCATGTAAATCAAGATTACATGTCTTCAAAGCCCAAAATGCTTTGTGTTCAATTTCTACTGGAAGATGACATGCTTTTCCATAAACAAGTCTAAAAGGTGTGGTTCCAATTGGAGTTTTGTAGGCTGTTCTAAAAGCCCAGAGTGCATCCTCCAATTTAATGGACCATTCCTTCGGATTTGATCCTACGGTTTTCTCTAGAATACGTTTTAAAGCTCGGTTGGTATTTTCAACTTGTCCACTTGTTTGTGGATGATATGCGGTGGAGATTTTATGAGTTACTCCATATCTTTTAAGAACTTTCTCAAGTTGATTATTACAGAAATGAGTACCCCGATCACTTATTAAAGCTTTCGGTGTTCCAAACCTTGCAAAAAGACGTTTTAAAAAGTTGACTACAACTCGTGCATCGTTAGTTGGGAGAGCTTGTGCTTCCGCCCATTTAGATACATAATCAATGGCTACGAGTATATATAGATTATTATGAGATTTTGGAAATGGACCCATAAAGTCAATACCCCAAATGTCAAATACTTCACATACTTGGATGACATTTTGTGGCATTTCATCACGTTGACTTATTTTTCCGGCCCTTTGACATGCATCACAGGATTTGCAAAGAAGGTGTGCGTCTTTGTAAATTGTAGGCCAATAGAATCCAGCATCATAAACTTTTCTTGCTGTTAGTTGAGGCCCATAATGCCCTCCTGTTGGTCATGTGTGACAATGGTTTAATATTTTACTAGCTTCATCTCCAAATACACATCGGCGTATTATTCCATCGGGACAACTTTTAAACAGATGTGGATCTTCTCAAAAATAGTGTTTTATATCACTGAAGAATTTCTTTCGTCTTTGGTACGATAATCCTTTTTCAAGGAATCCACAAACTAAGTAGTTTGCATAGTCTGCAAACCATGGGATTTCTTTATAATCTATTTTCAATAGATATTCATCAGGAAAGTTGTCTTGTATGGCTGATTCATTTAGAACTTCTAATTCGGGATTTTCAAGACGAGAAAGATGATCAGCGTCGAGATTTTCTGCTCCTCTTTTATCTCGGATTTCAATATCAAACTCTTGTAAGAGTAAGATCCAACGGATTAATCTTGGTTTAGCATCTTGTTTTGAAAATAGGTATCTAAGAGCAGAATGGTCGGTATAGACCACCGTTTTTGCTAGAACGAGATATGATCGAAATTTGTCAAAAGCAAAGACAATAGCAAGGAGTTCTTTTTCAGTAGTTGTATAGTTCGTTTGTGCTCCTTGTAATGTCTTACTAGCATAATATATAGGTTGAAATCATTTTTCAATCCTTTGTCCTAAAACGGCTCCCATTGCAAAATCACTTGCATCGCACATTAGTTCAAATGGTAGATTCCAATTTGGTGTTATCATGATCGGCGCATTAGTGAGTTTCTCTTTAAGAATATTAAAAGATTTGATACACTCATCTGAAAAGATGAATGGCGCATCCTTTTCTAGGAGTTTATTCATAGGAGTGGCAATTTTAGAAAAATCTTTTTTGAAACGTCGGTAAAAACCGGCATGCCCTAAAAAACTCCTAACTCCTCTAACATTGGTGGGATGTGGAAGTTTAGCAATTACATCTACTTTAGCTCTATCCACTTCAATTCCTTCTTTTGAAATTTTATGTCCACGAACGATGCCTTCTTTAACCATGAAATGGCATTTCTCCCAATTAAGAACTAGATTTGATTGTTCACATCTAATTAGCATTCGTTCCAGATTAACTAGACATGATTTAAATGTATCACCGAAGACTGAAAAGTCATCCATGAATACTTCCATGCATTCTTCTATCATGTCGTGAAAAATCGCCATCATACACCTTTGAAAGGTTGCAGGGGCGTTGCAAAGTCCAAATGGCATGCGTTTGTAAGCAAAAGTACCATAAGGGCACGTGAATGTGGTTTTCTCTTGGTCCTCGGGTGCTATTGGAATTTGAAAATATCCGGAAAATCCATCTAGAAAACAATAGTAACTATTTCCGGCTAATCTTTCCAACATTTGATCTATGAAAGGTAAGGGAAAGTGATCTTTTCTGGTGGCGTCATTTAATTTTCTATAATCAATACACACACGCCATCCTGTTACAGTCCTAGTAGGAATAAGCTCATTTTTCTCATTTGTAATGACAGTCATGCCACCCTTCTTCGGCACGCATTGAACTGGGCTTACCCATGGACTATCAGAAATTGGATATATCAAACCTGCATCTAGCAGTTTAATAATCTCTTTCTTAACTACATCTTGCATATTAGGATTTAGTCTTCGTTGGCGTTGCACATACGTTTTATGACCTTCTTCCATAAAGATTTTATGTGTGCAATATGAAGGACTTATTCCTTTAATATCATGAATCTTCCATGCAATGGCTGGTTTATGAGCTTTCAACACAGAAATGAGTTGTGATTTCTCATTTTCAGTAAGAGAAGACGATATTATTACAGGTAATTCAGATTCACCATGTAAATAAGCGTATTCCAAATGGTTTGGAAGTGGCTTTAACTCTAATTTTGGAGGTTCTTCTATCGATGATTTGTATCGATATCTGTCTTCTTCTTTTAGCATTTGAATTTCTTCTGTTGTTGGTTCATATCCATTAGCTATAAGTGTAGCTAACATTTCAGCTTCATCAATTGGTTCATTACCTTCTCCTAAAGAACATTCTCCTGTTCCTTGTAATTCTGGAAATTCTTCTAATAATTCTGCATGTGCATCTATAGTTTGAATATAATAACATGTATCATCTGCAGATTGTGGTTGTTGCATTGCTCTATCAACTGAAAAGGTAACACTCTCATCCTCTATACTTAGGGTCAGTTTGTTACCGAACACGTCTATCATTGCTTTAGCCGTGTTTAAGAATGGTCTTCCTAATATGAGAGGAACTTGAGAATCTTCTTCCCTGTCCAAAACAACAAAATCTACTGGAAATACTAAAGTACCAACTTTAACTAGCATGTTCTCCATTATCCCTCTAGGATATTTTATTGATCTATCGGCTAGTTGTATGCTTATTCTGGTTGGTTTCAATTCTCCAAGGTCTAGTTTAGTGTATAGTGAATACGGCATTAGATTTATACTAGCACCTAAGTCTGCCAATGCTTCTATTGAACTAAGACTACCCAGAAAACATGGAATTGTGAAACTTCCTGGATCAGATAATTTTTCTGGTATCTTATTCAACAGCACTGCTGAACAATTAGCATTCATAGTAACAGCCGAGAGTTCTTCCATTTTCTTTCTATTTGAAATTAGATCTTTCAAGAATTTAGCATATCTAGGCATTCCTGAAATCACATCAATGAAAGGAAGATTTACATTTATCTGTTTAAACATATCCAAGAATTTGGATTGCTCGGCTTCAAGTTTCTCTTTCTTCATTTTACTCGGGTAAGGAAGTGGTGGTTGGTATGGTTTAACATAAGGTTTATCCTTAACTGTGTTATCTTCATTAACCTTTTCAACTACCGGTTCTTTTTCCTTATCTTGATCAGGTTGTGGTTCTTGTGGAGTAGGAATGGCTTCATCAGAAGTTACAGGTATTTCAGGTGGTTTAAGTGTTGTGCCACTTCTTGTGGTAATGGCTTTAGCTGTTTCACTCCGGGGGTTAGCATTTGTATCACTAGGTAGACTTCCCGGTTTTCTTTCACCTATTAACCTTGCTAGGTTACTCACTTCTTGTTCCAGATTTTGAATAGAAGCTTGTTGATTTCTAAATGCTTGAGCATTTTGTTCATTGGTTTGTTTCTGAGATGTGAAAAACTGCGTTTGAGTTTCAACTAGCTTCGTCATCATATCTTCTAAATTCGGCTTTTTATCATCGGTTTGTTGTGGTGGTTTGTTTTGAAAATTAGGTCTTTGCTGATTATAAGTATTATTGGATACTTGTTGATTGCTAGGACCTTGTTGGTTGTTGTATGGAATATTTCTGTTATAATTCTGGTTTTGATTGTAAATTGGTCTTGGCGGTTGATAATTATTCTGATAATTATTTCCAGGCCTTTGGTTTATGTATGAAATATTCTCTCTTTGTTCCATTGTTAATTCAATACTGAGACAATCTTTTGTCAAATGTGGTCCTCCACACTGCTCACAACTAATTCGTATTGAGTGAATATCTTTAGTCATCTTTTCCATTCGTCTTTCCACAGCATCTATCTTTGCGGAAATGGAATCTAAGTCATGGCTAGAATCGGCTCTAGCTGCTTTAGATGATCTAACGATGTCTTTTTCTTGGTGCCACTCATGTGAGTGGGAAGCAGTATTATCAATAATTTTGTAAGCATCAGTTTCGGTTTTCTTCATAATAGAACCACCAGCTGCTATATCTATGTCTTTTCTTGTAGTGATGTCGCATCCTTGGTAGAATATTTGTACTATTTGACAGGTGTCTAAACCATGTTGCGGACATCCTCTTAACAACTTTTCATATCTAGTCCACGCCTCATATAGAGTTTCATTTGGTTTCTGTGTGAACGTAACAATTTCTGCTTGAAGTCTTACGGCTTTAGATGCAGGAAAGAATTGTTTAAGAAATTTGTCAACTAAAACGTCCCATGTATCGATCGCCCCTTCAGGTAACGATTCCAACCAATCTTTGGCTTCTCCCTTTAAAGTCCAGGGAAATAACATGAGATATATCTGTTCATCCTCCACTTCTCGGATTTTAAATAGTGTGCAGATCCTATTAAAGGTACGTAGATGTTCATTTGGATCTTCCTTCGGCGCACCACTAAATTGGCATTGATTAGTCACCATGTGTAGAATTTGTCCTTTGATTTCATAATCTGGCGCATTAATGTCTGGATGAGTAATTGCGTGACCTTGGCCAGTGCGTTTAGCTCTCATTCGGTCTTCCATACTTAAAGGTTCCAGATTCTCCATAATTGAATTTGTTGAATCGGTATCACTAGATGATTCTGATTTAATGGTTCGTTCCTCAACAATCTCTGTTTGAATAATTGGTGGCTCCGGAGGAAAGTTTAATGGTTCAGGATCTACGAACCGTTCCTGAATATTTTCCGGATTCTCAATTGTGAGGTCGGGTTCAAAAAATGGATTATCGGAAATTTGAACTGAAGTACTTGGTCTACTGGATGACGATTCTAAAGAAAAATCAACGGCGGTTATATTTGCTAAATGTCTTGATCTAGTTACAGGTGGTGAACGTACAAAAGGTGGTGAACGTCTTGCTCGGTGCATTCACTGAATATCCTATTAGTTTTAAAAAGGAAAGAAAAATTATAATAAGTTATCCAATCAATAGACTTTTCTGATTTTGCCCACGTTTCGAATAGCCAAAAGATGCAGCAGAGGGGCAGGATTCGTTTGGTCTCAATATAATTGAGGACTGTTTGGCTCCAATAACCCGGTCCACGTACAAATCCAACTATTACTACGAACCAGAAAATTTTGATGTCTATCAATTTAACCACTCAAAATAAATTTTCGTAATTTTAAGAAATTTAGATAAGAAGTAGAATAAAAATCTATGTCCTAAAACTAGAATAGCGAGAAATAAGAAAGAAAAAGAGTTCGTCGAAAAAGGTCGAAAAAGAAAAATGGTTGAAAAATAAAAGGTGACGAAAAAATAAAAGAAACTTATAAAACTTAAAAATACTTGACTAACCTAACCTTATTACTACAACTAACTTAAAATTATAATCGCAAATTGAAATTACTAATTGGAATGATAATTGATACATAGGTAAAAGTCGTCTAAAAATATTAAAGCTTACAGGAAAAACTAAATCCCAAATGGAAATAACTTAAAAAGAAACTAAAACTTAAAAAGGCGTCGCAAAATTCTAAAGCACCTAAATCTTAGTCTAAAGAAAAAGCACTTAAGGAATTTTACGGCAAAGCCTAAAAATCTAGGAGTAAAAATAACTATAGCAAAAACTAAGTTTAAAACTAAATATGAGCTAAAAATACAAATATTATGCTACAACGATTAAAAAGGGACAAAATATAAAAATATACAAAAAGTTGTAAAAAGTACAATTTTTATAAAAATATTATTTTTATATTATTTAATTAATAAAACTATTAATTTAATATTTTAATTAAACTAATTAAACAAAATAATAATAAAAACTAAAATTAATACTTAATTAAAACCTAATTAGGGTTTTATATTAATAATTATAATATAATCCGTAATTAATGTGAAATTAGGGTTCTGTCAGCGTGTCAGAGCAGCTCCGCGACTTGCGGTATTCAAAGCTTCAAACCCCGCGAGTCGCGGGGTTCCAAAATTCAGCTGACAGGTTATTTAAATTCGACGCGTTTTTCTTTATTTATTTATTTATTTTTTTTTTGTTTTTATTTTTTTCTGTTAAAAAAAAATATGTGTATAAAAACTTATATTTTAAAAACTTAAATAAAATAGAACTACTTTATAATTTTAATAAATAAAATGCTTAAAACTAGATTTATATATATAATTTTTTTATGTTTTTAAATAAAAACAAAATACTTAAATAAAACTTATGTTTTTATAAAATAAAAATAAAGAAACTTTATAAACCTTAAATATTTAACAAAATCTTAAAAATACTTATATTTTTGTTTTTCTTTTTATATTTTCGAATATTTAAAACGTATTTTTACAAAAGCGACTTTTAATAGAAGTAAACTAAAAATCTCTTTTTTTTTATTAGCGTTGCGCTTCCGGCGTTTAGAAAGTTCCCCGGCAGCGGCACCAAAAATACTTGATGCGGTAGCGGAGTGGTATAAAATACTATTAAATTTTTGCAGGAAATACTATTAAATACGATACAATTTTACACAAGATATTTATTTATTTATAGAATGGATATACTTAAACCTTGCTACAACACTTATAGGCAGTGTACCTAATCGTACAGTAGTGTAGTTTTTAGTAAGTCCGGTTCGTTCCACAGGGAAAATCTTTAAACAAAGCTTAACGCTATATTAGTTTACTTTTATAAAAATACAAATATATATATATATAAGTAATATTATTATTATAAAGGGGGGTTTTTACCGTTTAATGACCGGTTTGTCGATTTTAAAACTTTAGTCGCAGTTAAAACCAAATGTAAAATATTAAAAATGAATACAAGACTTAAATTAAAGCATAAAGTAAATAACGATAATGAAATTGTGAATAATAAAAGTGCGATAAAATAAACTTGCGATAATTAAAAAGTACGATAATTAAAAGTGCAATTAAATACAATAATAATAAAAATGCGATATTTAGAAGTGCAATTAAATATAAAATAAAGGAAATTAAATATGAAATAAAAGAATTATGCTTATTTAAACTTCCGTAATCATGATGTTTGACGTGTTGATTTTTGTTTTATGCCCATGGGTTAATTGTCCTTTGTCCTGGATTATTTAATATGTCCGTCTGGTTTTTGTCCATAACAGTCCATCAGTCATAAATATAAAATGTGAGTGTCCTCGTCAAATTATCCTTATACCCGAAGTTAAATATTCCAACTAATTGGGGACTTAAACTGTAACAAGATTTTAATACTTTGTTTAATAATTACACCAGGATGTCGACTGAGTGTAACCTAAGGTTTTAATATTTTGTTATCAATTATACCAAGTGTCCTTGTACATAATTTCACCCCTGTTTTAATTATTCTAGTGGCTATTAATCCATTCCCTTGTCCGGTTAAATGAACGATTATTCGTTGGTATAAATACCCCGCCCATCGTGTCCGATCGAGTGTATATGGTAATTTATAGGGATGCCCAATTGTAAATCTTTATATTAACATTAACAAACTATCATTTAGTTAAACAAATATAAAGCCCATTAATAGCCCATAGTCTAATTTCCACAAGTGTCGTTCTTTTGTCCAAACCCCAATTATGGTACAAAGCCCAATTACCCAATTTTAGTAATTAGCCCAACATCATGATTACTTCGTTTTAAATAAGCATAATAATAACTTAGCTACGAGACATTAATGTAAAAAGGTTGAACATAACTTACAATGATTAAAAATAGCGTAGCGTTACACGGACAGAATTTCGACTTACACCCTTACAATATTCGCTAACATACCCTTATTATTAGAATTATAATTAAAATTAAAATTAAAATATAAATTATAAATATAAATATATCGTATGAATGAGGAGAAAAAAGATGATGATTTGCGATCAGAATTCGGTTGCTTTTATAGGAAAATTTGACTTTTGGGGCTCCGCGACTCGCGGTGAAATACTCTTCAAACTCCGCGAGTCGCGGAGAATGAAATTACAGCTCAGTCCCTTTGGAGTCTTTCTTTCCGACGGTTTTTATTATTTATTATAATATATAAATAATTATAAGAATTATTTAAATATTATATTATATTTATGTGCATAGTTGACTTGTAATTTTTAGTCCGTTGCGTCGAGCGTTGAGAGTTGACTCTAGTCCCGGTTCCGGATTTTCGAACGTCCTTGCGTACAATTTAATATCTTGTACTTTGCGTTTTGAATCTTGTACTCTTGTAATTTCGAGACGTTTCTTATCAATAATTGGAACCTCTTTGATTGTCTTTTGTACTTTTGAGCTTTTTGGTCGTTTGCGTCTTCAATTCGTCGAATCTGTCTTTTGTCTTCACCTTTTATTATTTAAACGAATATCACTTGTAAATAGGACAATTGTAACTAAAAGCTTGTCTTTCTTGAGGAATAATGCTATGAAATATATGTTCGTTTTTAGCATTGTCAATATCATATGAAAGAATTGTAATACTTTATTTTTACAATTATGTATTAATATAAATTTTTTATAGTAATGATGTTATTATTATTAGTATTATTATTAACACTATATCTAATAATTTTTATCATTTATAAATATTATTAACATTATTATTATTATTAATATTATAATTATGATAATTATTATTATTAATGATAAAAGTATTGTTAATAATAATAGATATTAAACATAAATTATAATAATAATTAGTTAAGGAAATCTTTTTCCTATCAATCTGTTTGTTTATGTATTACCCATGAATTGTATCAACACTTAATGTAAATGGGATGTACTGTGTTTGATTGATGATTAAACCTTTCTATTAGTTGTTTATCTATCCTTATCTATCACAAGAACCCACTTACTTTGTTTGTTGCGAGCAACGAAACTAACCCATATTTTATGTTCTTGACTTTTGAGTCACCAAATAAAACAAAGAGCATTCACGATATTTTAACTTGTGATATTAACTAGTATTATTGAGTAGAAAGAATCCTATATTACTGTGTTTGCACCTTTATCATCATACTCAATTATATACAAGAGACATATGAGATATAACATATGCATACACTTAATCACACAACTCTCTGATGCACTACAATATGTTGACTCAACCATTGAAAGCTAGTTGGTGATTCCTCCTTCACAATCTCTATCAAAATCTACAACCACCACCATGTACAACCCTCAATCACAATTATTATACGCGTAATTATGTTTCTGATTATGTTTAACCACGATCATCATCCAAACCAACCATCGCTGCTGCAGCTTCTGCTTTCTGGTTCTTTTCGAATGTCATCACCACCAAGAACGCACATACAAGTAAGCCATTGATATTAACTGTTTCTATTCACAATTAACAACACCCAAATACCCATCGAAGTACACTTGATTTCTGTTTCAAACAAGACCTCAACTTTTATTCTTTCAAGCAACCTGCAATAACACACAACTTTTCTCATCAACCTTTTAATATTTCTGCCTACACACAATTTAGGGAAGTTGGTTATAGAGATATAAGATTTATTAAAAACACAAAATACTAGACCAACCAAAGTCGTTTATTATTTTGTTACAACGTCAATGAGCAACTAAATCAGAGATGGAAACTTTTACCTGCTACTACATCCATTGTTGACCCTGCTTCATTCTATCATCACCATACCACCTTCACCCTTGTTGTCGTCCCTGCCTAGTAGACGACCTACAGCAGCTATCCATTTTGATGCTACTTATATGCAGCTATCCCAACTACTTACAGCATGTTACTGTTCTGTGTTTGGCTTCCAACAAATCAAAACAAACAGCAAACCACAACTATAGTGATTTGCTGCTACTCCATTGTTACCTGCTGCCTGGTACTTTCTATTTTTTTTAAACTAACGATATCATGAACGACTGCTACTGCTATTAATGTAATGCTTTATGTTCCTGCTTAAAACAAAACATCAAACATTTGTTAATACTATTTTGAGGAGTAAGCAAGAACTAAAACACATATCATAAATATGATTTCGATCTAGAGCACCTCTAATTCTGTTACAAATCTACCTAGGAACTTCTACTGCTCCCCGTTGTTCTATACTATATTTTGGTTATAAACAATCGAATCAAACATATAATCTACCTCACAATAAATTTAATTGATTTGGTTAACAATTTATAATAAACGATGTTAAATGATAAAAATTTATAATTATATAATTAAACAATTAAAAGAACACCGATTACCTAATCGATTACTAGACCGATTTCATGATCGATGGATGATGATTTGATGCAATCTTTGTTACTACACGATGCGGTAATTAATCCTTCTTCTTAATCAGAAAGGACACCAATCGAACACCAACTACCGCTTCAATTCCCTTGATTGTTATTCGATGATGAAGATGATTAGGGTTGATGATGACGATTCTGAATGATGATGATATTAAATCGATGCTCTATTAAATATTTATAATTTTGGATTGAGTGATCTGTTGAAGAATCGAATCACCCTAAATCGTGATATGAATTCTCTGCATTTTTTTTTACTTCTGCTTTATCGATCTGTTTTGGAGCAGATATATATAAAACGCATTTTGACTTTAATTAGGTATTATTATTATATTTTATATTTATTATTATTATTATTATTATTAATAAAATAAATATTATTATTAATATTATCATTAAAATTACCAATAGTATTATCACTAAAAATTTGTATTATTATGATAGTTGTTATAAATAAATACTAAAATTTACATATAAAGATTTCAAAATACATTACATATTATTATGTTTAATAAGTTAATATTATTTAAATCTACATATAATAGTATTAATAAGGTGTATATAATTATTTATATATATATTACATAAATATATTTGTATAAGATAAATTGTAATATATATTATAAAACATTAATACAATATTAATTAGACTTTATTATAAAATTTTATAAGAATAGACATAAATGTAAAACAATATATAACGTATAAAAACATTAAAATTTAATACAATATTGATAATATATTTAAAACATAAATATACTATAATAAATTATAAATAAACTATTAAATACTTTAGTAATGAATTACTATATTAATATTAATAAACGAATATTATATTAATTTAACATCATAATATATAAAAATAAATATATCCGATGTATATATATAACACATATAATCTATGGATATAATAGATAAATAAAGTAGATATATTGGAGTTTAACTTAAAAATTTTATAAAAGCTTATATAGGTAATATTTGATATATTACCATTATACGTTTATAATATTATCTGATATATAGTACTGATATAGGTTCGTGAATCCGAGGCCAACCCCATACTTGTTCAATGTTGTTCTATGTATTTTTACTACAAAATACATTAGGTGAGTTTCATTTGCCCTTTTTACTCTTTACATTTTTGGGCTGAGAATACATGCAAATGCTTTATTAACTGTTTTACAATATTTATATGTGTGAGTTTCATTTACCTTTTTACCCTTTATATTTTTGGGCTGAGAATACATGCGCAATTTTTATAAATGTTTTTATGAAATAGACACAAATAATCAAAACTACATTATATGGTTGAATGATCGAAATCGAATATGCCCCTTTTTATTAAGTCTGGTAATCTAAGAATTAGGGAACAGACACCCTAATTAACGCGAACTCTAAAGATAGATCTATCGGGCCCAACAAGCCCCATCCAAAGTACCGGATGCTTTAGTACTTCGAAATTTATATCATGTCCGAAGGAGGATCCCGGAATGATGGGGATATTCTTATATGCATATTGTGAATGTCGGTTACCAGGTGTTCAATCCATATGAATGATATTTTTGTCTCTATGCATGGGACGTATGTTTACGAGAAATGGAAATATGAAATCTTGTAGTCTATTAAAATTATGAAATGATTATTTATGTTAAACTAATGAACTCACCAACCTTTTTGTTGACACTTTAAAGCATGTTTATTCTCAGGTACGAAAGAAATCTTCCGCTGTGTAATTGCTCATTTTAAAGATATTACTTGGAGTCATTCTTGACATATTTCAAAAGACGTTGCATTCGAGTCGTTGAGATCATCAAGATTATTATTAAATCAGTTATAGTTAGATATATTATAAAATGGTATGCATGCCGTCAACTTTCGTTGTAATGAAAGATTGTCTTTTTAAAAACGAATGCAATGTTTGTAAAATGTATCATATAGAGGTAAAATACCTTGCGAGGTAATCAACTGTTGTGAATTGTTTATAATCAATATGGACTTTGTCCGGATGGATTAGGACGGGTCCTTTCAGTTGGTATCAGAGCGGTAGTCTCAGTGAACCGGGTCTGCATTAGTGTTTCTAACTGATAAGTTGTTTGGATGCATTAGTGAGTCTGGACTTCGACCATGTCTGCATGTCAAAAGTTTTGCTTATCATTTTTGTCAGAAATCATTTGTTTATCATCCTTAGTAAATTACCTGCTTATTATTCTTAGTCTAGACACATCTTATTGCATTGACTGCATGAATGGTGTATAGACAAAATTCATATCTTAGCGTATCTACTAATTCATATCTTAGCGTATCTGCTAATTCATATCTTAGCGTATCTGTTATTGTTATCTTTACCTGACAGCTTCCGTAGATTCCTCCATAACTTATGGGATTTTAGTATTATATATGCATATGTAAATTATGTATTGCAGGGTACTAATCTACATCCTATAATCTATTTCTTATCGAAAATCCTTCATATGATCGTACGAGATGAATCCTTCAACCAGTTCGAGTCCCTCAGATTTCGATAGCTATTCCGACAGCTATTCCGACATGGATATTCACCTAAGTTCCGAAAGCGGTGTCACCAGAATGAATCAACCAATCAGCCATCCCCAATTCATCAGATGGTTTCGTAGTCGACTAAATCAATGGAGACGAGAAGAAGGCAATCCTTTCCACTCACCAACCTGCACTCTTGGTGAAGAACCTGAAGCACTTACCGGGGAACTTGTTCGTAACACCATTTTCTCTCTCATTTTCAGAGTATCTTGCCACGACTATATCACAAGCCAGATTCAAAATCTTATTCATTCGCTCGTTCATACCGACAATCATCCCGGAGTAATAAAGTCAATGAGTTTCGCGCCCGAGTTGTAGCCTTGGAAAATATGGTGCAAAATGTACCAGCTTCAACAACATCAATGGCATCAACTGTACCACCAGTAACAACACAAACCACAACAACACACGCCTCAACATCACAATCGGTACCCCGAGCATAATCATCGTTCTACATGACGTTTTGCATCATTTATCTTCGTTCAACATGGCGAATATGTAATCTCTAATGTTTTAGAGATTATATATTCTTGTTCTAACGATAAATCAAATGAGTTTAATATCATATTAACTCATTAAATCCATGATTACATCTGAAGAAAATATATATGTATATATGTTTTCATAAAGATTGTAATTAAAAAAAAAATTCTTTCGTACAAACTGTTAATGATGAAAATATTTTAATGGGTAGGTAATACCCGAGGAATATTTAGATTTCACATTAATAAGTTACACTGTACATTATTCGAATCTGATTCAACAATCATTTACTATCCTACTTACATCCACAGATATACGTATCCGTTCACCGCAGAATAACCATTTTCATACAATTTCATATTTAGATTTTGACCTATCAGAATCCAACAAGTGGCATAATGAAGAAAACATTGGACAAAATAAAATTTGTTAGAAACAAACGAATTAACTATGAGAAATTCTGTTAAGAATCCACGCTAACAAAATTCTAGCTAACTGTTCCTAGCTAACTGTGAATTCCTTATTACATTTTATTTATCGCAATTTATATTCTCACAATTTTATTTATCGTCATTTAATTTTTGTTATTTATTTTACACACTTTAAATATCGGGACACGTATACAAGGTTTTGACATATCATATCGACGCATCTATACATATTATTTGGAATAACCATAGACACTCTATATGCAGTAATGCGGGAGTTAGCTATACAGGGTTTAGGTTGATTCTACAATAATATATATAGTTTGAGTTGTGATCGAGTCTGAGATATGTACACGGGTCACGATACATATTAATTAATTCGAATATTATATATCAAACTATATATGAATTATTGGACTGTTAACTGTGGACTATCGACTGTGGACTAATAAAATTGGACAATCAAAATGAATTAAAATATTGATTAAAACATATGAAACTAAACATTCTTCAAGTTTGCCACTTGATTTCATCTTAAACCCCATTTGTATCTTGACGATTACAATCTGCGTTCAAACCTTTCATGATTCTTGAAAACACCTCAATCGATAGGATGAACCAACCGCACTTCATCTACGGAAGGAAAGATTTATGCATATAGTTATGCACCTGAGAAACTCTCGCCAACTGAGTAAAAGTTTAACACGTAGCCGTGTAAGATCCTTTGGCATTTATTAGCAAAAATAACTTTACGATCCCTTTTCAAAGTAGCCAATTTTGTCACAGCTCCAGCAAGTCAACTTCGACTTATCATTCGAAGTAGCCTTATTATAATCCCGATATATACGATTACCCTTTTGATACCGGAGAATTCTTTTATATTCCACCATATTACCAACAGACATACCAGCAACCTCGTTACTTCTTGGCTTAAATCTCTCTGACAAATCATTATATTTATTCATTGAAACCCTATCATATACTCATCCGCATCTTGTAACGAGAACTGCCATACCAATTACCGGGAATCAGCAATCAGTACTTTGAAAACTCACAACATATCTACATCAACAGTTATATGTATGACATTTATCTCTTAGAATTATGATCTCTCCTTCTGGAATTCTGAAAAGCACTCAATCACAAATCAATACTCTGAATGTTGAAAAAGCTGAATGAAGCAGCAGAAACCATAGACAACCGTAAACGACCATAATCATCGAAAGTTTGATGATAAAGAATAGTATGTTGGAAAAACTCAGAAAAGTTGGAATTGCAAAACGGATTGAGCTAACCACGAAGGAGACCGAGGATAAATACAAGGACCATACCATATATTCAAAGAATCCAGGTAATTCTGAATCCGATGAAACCTTCAAAGAATATCTTGCTCCGAAGTCATGTTAAAATCTTGCGGAAAATCTTTTTCCATCAACCATCGAACTTAGAAATTCCAAAATATCATCATCTATATCTTCGATATTTCTGAGGATATTTTCATAAATATTCTCGTCCGAAATTATATACCTCTTCGTGCTTCCTGTGTATCATTATATTGGAAACATTCAATAGAAAATTTAGTACCGAAAAGCAGATTATGCGAAACTATGAAGAAAGCCGTGGACAAATCACAAAGAATAAGTTTGACTTCAAAGAATCCAAATGACTCAATGTCTGCTAAAAAGTCTTTAGTGAATATCTTGCTCCTTACTCTAAACCCTTACGGATAATAGTTTCCATCATCCTCTGATCTTAGATATTCAAAGATATTATCGTATATTTCATTACAAATATCCTCCATATTCTGAAGATATTTTCATAACTATTCTTATCTGAAATCATTCAACTCTTCGCGCTATCAGTGTTACATTATATAGAAACTGTTAGTTTCTATATTCTGTAAACTTTCGAGCTTAAAATATGAATGTTATTGAAGTAATGTTGGGAACTGATGCATGGTTTAGTATAATATAATGACACTTGATCAACGTGATTATATTACAGTAAGTCATGCTGAGTTTCTAATGGAATGTGATGATTCACAGATCATACCGTCATCACGTGCCATGTTACATAACTCTTTTATTTAAATTAACTTCTGAACATATCAAGAAAATATATTCTTGATAGTTCTATTCTCAGTGATTCTGGTAATTTGACAAATCAAATCGTGCTATTACGTTCTTTCTTGCTTGGAACATCAAGTTCATTCGAAACTCCATACCTATGAATTCTGGACCGTTACTCGTTCTACTAAGCAATCGAGAGGAGAATAAAAAGGCAAGGTGTAGTGACCCGAACTTTTCCATGTTTATATATATATTAAATGAAATTGTTATTTACATGATTAAGTGTTTTCAACATGTTAAGCAATCAAACTTGTTAAGACTTGATTAATTGAAATAGGTTTCTTATAGACAATTGACCACCCAAGTTGACCGGTGATTCACGAACGTTAAAACTTGTAAAAACTATACAATGACATATATATGGTTATATATATAGTTAACATGATTTTATTATAAGTATGTATCTCATTAGGTATTTTAACAATGAGTTATATACATAAAAATGAGACTATTAAATTAAGAAACTCGAAAACGATATATATAACGATTATCGTTATAACAACGTCTTACTAGGTACATATGAATCATATTAAGATATTGATACACTTGGTTAATTATGTTAAATGATAAGTAAATATATTATTAAGTGTATTAACAATGAAATACATATGTAAAAATAAGATTACTAACTTAATGATTTCGAAACGAGACATATATGTAACGATTATCGTTGTAACGACATTTAACTATATATATATATATCATACTAAGATATATTATATATCATAATATAATGATAATATAACAATTTAACATCTCATTTGTTATAATAAACAATGGGTTAACAACATTTAACAAACATTTACATGTAACGACTAACGATGACTTAACGACTCAGTTAAAATGTATATACATGTAGTGTTTTAATATGTATTCATACACTTTTGAAAGACTTCAAGACACTTATCAAAATACTTCTACTTAACAAAAATGCTTACAATTACATCCTCGTTCAGTTTCATCAACAATTCTACTCGTATGCACCCGTATTCGTACTCGTACAATACACAGCTTTTAGATGAATGTACTATTGGTATATACACTCCAATGACCAGCTCTTAGCAGCCCATGTGAGTCACCTAACACATGTGGGAACCATCATTTGGCAACTAGCATGAAATATCTCATAAAATTACAAAAATATGAGTAATCATTCATGACTTATTCACATGAAAACAAAATTACATATCCTTTATATCTAATTCATACACCAACGAACAAAAACACCTACAAACACTTTCATTCTTCAATTTTCTTCATCTAATTGATCTCTCTCAAGTTCTATCTTCAAGTTCTAAGTGTTCTTCATAAATTCCAAAAGTTCTAGTTTCATAAAATCAAGAATACTTCCAAGATTGCAAGTTTACTTCCAAGTTTTCTAAATCCATTCCAAGTAATCATCCAAGATCAAGAAACCTATGTTACTTACAGTAGGTTATATTTCTAATACAAGGTAATAATCATATTCAAACTTTAATTCAATTTCTATAACTATAACAATCTTATTTCGAGTGAAAATCTTACTTGAAATTGTTTTCGCGTCATGATTCTGCTTCAAGAACTTTCAAGCCATCCAAGGATCCTTTGAAGCTAGATCTATTTTTCTCACTTCCAGTAGGTTTATCCAAGGAACTTGAGATAGGAATGATGTTCATAACATCATTCTATTCATACATATAAAGCTATCTTATTCGAAGGTTTAAATTTGTAATCACTAGAGCATAGTTTAGTTAATTCTAAACTTGTTCGCAAATAAAAGTTAATCCTTCTAACTTGACTTTTAAAATCAACTAAACACATGTTATATATCTATATGATATGCTAACTTAATGATTTAAAACCTGGAAACACGAAAAACACCGTAAAACTGGATTTACGTCGTCGTAGTAACACCGCGGGCTGTTTTGGGTTAGTTAATTAAAAACTATGATAAACTTTGATTCAAAAGTTGTTATTCTGAGAAAATGATTTTTATTATGAACATGAAACTATATCCAAAAATTATGGTTAAACTCAAAGTGGAAATATGTTTTCTAAAAATGGTCATCTAGACGTCGTTCTTTCGACTGAAATGACTACCTTTACAAAAATGACTTGTAACTTATTTTTCTGACTATAAACCTATACTTTTTCTGTTTAGATTCATAAAATAGAGTTCAATATAAAACCATAGCAATTTGATTCACTCAAAACGGATTTAAAATGAAGAAATTATGGGTAAAATAAGATTGGATAATTTTTCTCATTTTAGCTACGTGAAAATTGGTAACAAATCTATTCCAACCATAACTTAATCAAGTTGTATTGTATATTATGTAATCTTGAGATACCATAGACACGTATACAATTTTTTGACCTATCATGTCGACACATCTATATATATTTCGGAACAACCATAGACACTCTATATGTGAATGTTGGAGTTAGCTATACAGGGTTGAGGTTGATTCCAAAATATATATAGTTTGAGTTGTGATCAATACTGAGATACGTATACACTGGGTCGTGGATTGATTCAAGATAATATTTATCGATTTATTTCTGTACATCTAACTGTGGACAACTAGTTATAGGTTACTAACGAGGACAGCTGACTTAATAAACTTAAAACATCAAAATATATTAAAAGTGTTATAAATATATTTTTAACATACTTTGATATATATGTATATATTGTTATAGGTTCGTGAATCAACCAGTGGCCAAGTCTTACTTCCCGACGAAGTAAAAATCTGTGAAAGTGAGTTATAGTTCCACTTTTAAAATCTAATATTTTTGGGATGAGAATACATGTAGGTTTTATAAATGATTTACAAAATAGACACAAGTACGTGAAACTACATTCTATGGTTGAATTATCGAAATCGAATATGTCCCTTTTTATTAAGTCTGGTAATCTAAGAATTAGGGAACAGACACCCTAATTGACGCGAATCCTAAAGATAGATCTATTGGGCCTAACAAACCCCATCCAGAGTACCGGATGCTTTAGTACTTCGAAATTTATATCATATCCGAAGGGTGTCCCGGAATGATGGGGATATTCTTATATATGCATCTTTTTAATGTCGGTTACCAGGTGTTCACCATATGAATGATTTTTATCTCTATGTATGAGATGTGTATTGAAATATGAAATCTTGTGGTCTATTGTTACGATTTGATATATATAGGTTAAACCTATAACTCACCAACATTTTTGTTGACGTTTAAAGCATGTTTATTCTCTAGTGAATACTAAGAGCTTCCGCTGTTGCATACTAAAATAAGGACAAGATTTGGAGTCCATGTTTGTATGATATTGTGTAAAAACTGCATTCAAGAAACTGATTTCGTTGTAACATATTTGTATTGTAAACCATTATGTAATGGTCGCGTGTAAACAGGGTATTTTAGATTATCATTATTTGATAATCTACGTAAAGCTTTTTAAACCTTTATTTATGAAATAAAGGTTATGGTTTATTTTAAAAATGAATGCAGTCTTTGAAAAACGTCTCATATAGAGGTCAAAACCTCGCAACGAAATCAATTAATATGGAACGTTTTTAATCAATAAGAACGGGACATTTCAGTTGGTATCCAAGCGTTGGTCTTAGAGAACCAGAATTTTGCATTAGTGTGTCTTATCGAGTTTGTTAGGATGCATTAGTGAGTCTGGACTTCGACCGTGTTTACTTGAAAAATGATTGCTTAACAAATTTTGTTGGAAACTATATATTTTTAACATGTGAATATTATGTGATATATTAATCTCTTAACGCGTTTGATATTATGTGATAGATGTCTACCTCTAGAACAAGTCCCATTGACTTACCTAATAATAATGAAGAATCAAATGTAAATTGGAATGATTCGTGGAGGAACCGGAAGAAGAGTTGGAACAAGAAGAAGAATCAGAACCGGAAGAGGAGGAACCGGAGGTGGAACCGGAGGAGGAAATAGAACCGGTGGGGGAAATAATAAAACGGTTAAGTAAAAGAAAATCCTCAACCAACCGACCAAGGTTAATTATGGTCAATGGTGTTTCCGCCAAGGAAGCAAAATATTGGGAGGATTACTAATTCTCCGATGAATCGGATTCCAATGAGAATTCCGATGATGTTATAGAAATTACCCCAACTGAATTTAAAAAGGCAAAAGAAAATAATAAGGGAAAGGGCATAAAAATAGAGAAATCTAATTCCAACCCCGATGAACTTTATATGTATCGTCAACCCCCGAAGTCCTTAAGTTGTAACAATAACCCGGGAACCTCTAAACCACCAGGTTTTTCTAGACCAATGTGGAAAACGACGGCTCGTATTAGGGGAACATCATATATCCCTAGAAACTTGGCAAAACGAACCAAAACCGAAGAAGAAGAAACGAGCGAGTCGGAATAAGATAGTTGTATTCGTGTGGTGTAATATATGTAATATAGTGTGCTTATGCTTTATGATATATGTAAAAATTGATTGTATTAATAAGTATTTTTTTTTATGAATCTAACTCTTGTCTATTTTACAGTATAAAAACACAAAATGGATAGACAACCTAATATTTTAAGAGACCTACCCGGAGACATGATTGATGTAATCTTGTCTAGAGTCGGTCAGAATTCCTCGGTACAACTATTTAAGGCGAGATCAGTTTGTAAGACATTCGAAGAACGTTCCAAGAATGTCTTGGTTTATAAGAGACTTTCGTTTGAAAGATGGGGGATATCACATTGGGAAACCCATAAGTTACGATGTGTTTACTTTGACGCATATATTGCGGGGAACCCAAATGCTATTTTATGCAACGGGTTAAGAAATTATTTTGACTCAATGTGAAATGTCCCGTTCTTATTGATTAAAAACGTTCCATATTAATTGATTTCGTTGCGAGGTTTTGACCTCTATATGAGACGTTTTTCAAAGACTGCATTCATTTTAAAACAAACCATAACCTTTATTTCATCAATAAAGGTTTAAAAAGCTTTACGTAGATTATCAAATAATGATAATCTAAAATATCCTGTTTACACACGACCATTACATAATGGTTTACAATACAAATATGTTACAACAAAATAAGTTTCTTGAATGCAGTTTTTACACAATATCATACAAGCATGGACTCCAAATCTCGTCCTTATTTAAGTATGCGACAGCGGAAGCTCTTAATAATCACCTGAGAATAAACATGCTTAAAACGTCAACAAAAATGTTGGTGAGTTATAGGTTTAACCTATATATATCAAATCATAATAATAGACCACAAGATTTCATATTTCAATACACATCCCATACATAGAGATAAAAATCATTCATATGGTGAACACCTGGTAACCGACATTAACAAGATGCATATATAAGAATATCCCCATCATTCCGGGACACCCTTCGGATATGATATAAATTTCGAAGTACTAAAGCATCCGGTACTTTGGATGGGGTTTGTTAGGCCCAATAGATCTATCTTTAGGATTCGCGTCAATTAGGGTGTCTGTTCCCTAATTCTTAGATTACCAGACTTAATAAAAAGGGGCATATTCGATTTCGATAATTCAACCATAGAATGTAGTTTCACGTACTTGTGTCTATTTTGTAAATCATTTATAAAACCTGCATGTATTCTCATCCCAAAAATATTAGATTTTAAAAGTGGGACTATAACTCACTTTCACAGATTTTTACTTCGTCGGGAAGTAAGACTTGGCCACTGGTTGATTCACGAACCTATAACAATATATTCATATATATCAAAGTGTGTTCAAAATATATTTACAACACTTTTAATATATTTTGATGTTTTAAGTTTATTAAGTCAGCTGTCCTCGTTAGTAACCTACAACTAGTTGTCCACAGTTAGATGTACAGAAAAAAATTGATAAATATTATCTTGAATCAATCCACGACCCAGTGTATACGTATCTCAGTATTGATCACAACTCAAACTATATATATTTTGGAATCAACCTCAACCCTGTATAGCTAACTCCAACATTCACATATAGAGTGTCTATGGTTGTTCCAAAATATATATAGATGTGTCGACATGATAGGTCGAAACATTGTATACGTGTCTATGGTATCTCAAGATTACATAATATACAATACAAGTTGATTAAGTTATGGTTGGAATAGATTTGTTACCAATTTTCACGTAGCTAAAATGAGAAAAATTATCCAATCTTGTTTTACCCATAACTTCTTCATTTTAAATCCGTTTTGAGTGAATCAAATTGCTATGGTTTCATATTGAACTCTATTTTATGAATCTAAACAGAAAAAGTATAGGTTTATAGTCGGAAAAATAAGTTACAAGTCGTTTTTGTAAAGGTAGTCATTTCAGTCGAAAGAACGACGTCTAGATGACCATTTTAGAAAACATACTTCCACTTTGAGTTTAACCATAATTTTTGGATATAGTTTCATGTTCATAATAAAAATCATTTTCTCAGAATAACAACTTTTAAATCAAAGTTTATCATAGTTTTTAATTAACTAACCCAAAACAGCCCGCGGTGTTACTACGACGGCGTAAATCCGGTTTTACGGTGTTTTTCGTGTTTCCAGGTTTTAAATCATTAAGTTAGCATATAATATAGATATAGAACATGTGTGTAGTTAATTTTAAAAGTCAAGTTAGAAGGATTAACTTTTGTTTGCGAACAAGTTTAGAATTAACTAAACTATGTTCTAGTGATTACGAGTTTAAACCTTCGAATAAGATAGTTTTATATATATATGAATCGAATGATGTTATGAACATCATTACTACCTCAAGTTTAGTAGGTAAACGTACTAGAAGTGACAAGAAATGATCTAGCTTCAAAGGATCTTGGATGGCTTGAAAGTTCTTGAAGTAGGATCATGACACAAAAACAAGTTCAAGTAAGATTTTTACTCGAATTAAGATAGTTTATAGTTATAGAAATTGAATCAAAGTTTGAATATGAATATTACCTTGAATAAGAAAGATAACCTACTGTATATAACAAAGGTTTCTTGATCTTAGATGATTACTTGGAATGGATTAGAAAGCTTTGGAAGTAAATTAGTAAACTTGAAGGGATTTTTGAAGTGTTCTTGAAGTGTTCTTCCTATGATGATTATAGCTTGATTCTTGAAGTGATTTTTGATGAAGATGATGATTAACTACTGGAAAAATACGTTCATAATAGTGTGTGTGTGTTGAGAGAGAATTAGAAAGAGAATTGGAAGTGAAATGGAGTGAATGATGAGTGGTAATTGGTGAGTGGTGAGTGGGGTTAAAAGGAGTTCTAGTTAGTTGACTAGCTCATGGTAGAAGTTAAAATTGATTAGTCATACATGACATAATCAAGAGTGGAATCCCATGCTAGTTCCTATTGGTATATACCCATAGTAAGTACGTTTTGAAGCTGTGTATAATACGGGTAAGAATACGACTAGAATTCTTGATGAAAGAAAAGAATGGGAAAGTAACTGTAACCATTTTCGTTAAGTATGAGTGTTTTGATATATGTCTTGAAGTCTTCCAAAAGTATTTTAATACATCTAAATACACTACATGTATATACATTTTAACTGAGTCGTTAAGTCATCGTTAGTCGTTACATGTAAGTGTTGTTTTGAAACCTTTAAGTTAACGATCTCAATTAATGCTGTTAACCCATTGTTTATTATATCTAATGAGATGTTAAATTATTATATTATCATGATATTATGATATATTAATATATCTTAATATGATATATATACATTTAAATTTCGTTACAACGATAATCGTTACATATATGTCTCGTTTCGAAATCCTTAAGTTAGTAGTCTTGTTTATATGTATATAACTCATTGTTAATATACTTATGGAGATACTTACTTATCATAATCTCATGTTAACCATATGTATATCCATATATATATCGTCATGTCGTTTTTACAAGTTTTAACGTTCGTGAATCGCCGGTCTACTTGGGTGGTCAATTGTCTATATGAAACATATTTCAATTAATCAAGTCTTAACAAGTTTGATTGCTTAACATGTTGGAAACTTTTAATCATGTAAATATCAATCTTAATTAATATATATAAACATGGAAAAGTTCGGGTCACTACAGTACCTACCCGTTAAATAAATTTCGTCCCGAAATTTTAAGTTGTTGAAGGTGTTGACGAATCTTCTGGAAATAGATGCGGGTATTTCTTCTTCATCTGATCTTCATGCTCCCAGGTGAACTCGGGTCCTCTACGACCATTCCATTGAACCTTAACAATTGGTATCTTGTTTTGCTTAAGTCTTTTAACCTCACGATCCATTATTTCGACGGGTTCTTCGATGAATTGGAGTTTTTCGTTGATTTGGATTTCATCTAACAGAATAGTGAGATCTTCTTTAGCAAAACATTTCTTCAAATTCGAGACGTGGAAAGTGTTATGTACAGCCGCGAGTTGTTGAGATAACTCAAGTCGGTAAGCTACTGGTCTGACACGATCAATAATCTTGAATGGTCCAATATACCTTGGATTTAATTTCCCTCGTTTACCAAATCGAACAACGCCTTTCCAAGGTGCAACTTTAAGCATGACCATCTCTCCAATTTCAAATTCTATATCTTTTCTTTTAATGTCAGCGTAGCTCTTTTGTCGACTTTGGGCGGTTTTCAACCGTTGTTGAATTTGGATGATCTTCTCGGTAGTTTCTTGTATAATCTCCGGACCCGTAATCTGTCTATCCCCCACTTCACTCCAACAAATCGGAGACCTGCACTTTCTACCATATAGTGCTTCAAACGGCGCCATCTCAATGCTTGAATGGTAGTTGTTGTTGTAGGAAAATTCTGCTAACGGTAGATGTCGATCCCAACTGTTTCTGAAATCAATAACACATGCTCGTAGCATGTCTTCAAGCATTTGTATCGTCCTTTCACTCTGCCCATCAATTTGTGGATGATAGGCAGTACTCATGTCTAGACGAGTTCCTAATGCTTGCTGTAATGTCTGCCAGAATCTTGAAATAAATCTGCCATCCCTATCAGAGATAATAGAGATTGGTATTCCATGTCTGGAGACGACTTCCTTCAAATACAGTCGTGCTAACTTCTCCATCTTGTCATCTTCTCTTATTGGCAGGAAGTGTGCTGATTTGGTGAGACGATCAACTATTACCCAAATAGTATCAAAACCACTTGCAGTCCTTGGCAATTTAGTGATGAAATCCATGGTAATGTTTTCCCATTTCCATTCTGGGATTTCGGGTTGTTGAAGTAGACCTGATGGTTTCTGATGCTCAGCTTTGACCTTAGAACACGTCAAACATTCTCCTACGTATTTAGCAACATCGGCTTTCATACCCGGCCACCAAAAATGTTTCTTGAGATCCTTGTACATCTTCCCCGTTCCAGGATGTATTGAGTATCTGGTTTTATGAGCTTCTCTAAGTACCATTTCTCTCATATCTCCAAATTTTGGTACCCAAATCCTTTCAGCCCTATACCGGGTTCCGTCTTCTCGAATATTAAGATGCTTCTCCGATCCTTTGGGTATTTCATCCTTTAAATTTCCCTCTTTTAAAACTCCTTGTTGCGCCTCCTTTATTTGAGTAGTAAGGTTATTATGAATCATTATATTCATAGATTTTACTCGAATGGGTTCTCTGTCCTTCCTGCTCAAGGCATCGGCTACCACATTTGCCTTCCCCGGGTGGTAACGAATCTCAAAGTCGTAATCATTCAATAATTCAATCCACCTAAGCTGCCTCATATTCAGTTGTTTCTGATTAAATATGTGTTGAAGACTTTTGTGGTCGGTATATATAATACTTTTGACCCCATATAAGTAGTGCCTCCAAGTCTTTAATGCAAAAACAACTGCGCCTAATTCCAAATCATGCGTCGTATAATTTTGTTCGTGAATCTTCAATTGTCTAGACGCATAAGCAATCACCTTCGTTCGTTGCATTAATACACAACCGAGACCTTGCTTTGATGCGTCACAATAAATCACAAAATCATCATTCCCTTCAGGCAATGACAATATAGGTGCCGTAGTTAGCTTTTTCTTCAATAACTGAAACGCTTTCTCTTGTTCATCATTCCATTCAAATTTCTTCCCTTTATGCGTTAATGCAGTCAAGGGTTTTGCTATTCTGGAAAAGTCTTGGATGAACCTTCTGTAGTAACCAGCTAGTCCTAAAAACTGGCGTATGTGTTTCGGAGTTTTCGGGGTTTCCCACTTTTCAACAGTTTCTATCTTTGCCGGATCCACCTTAATACTTTTTTTGTTCACTATGTGACCGAGGAATTGAACTTCTTCCAACCAAAATGCACACTTTGAAAATTTAGCGTACAATTCTTCCTTCCTCAATACTTCTAACACCTTTCTCAAATGTTCACCGTGTTCTTGGTCATTCTTTGAGTAAATAAGTATGTCATCAATGAAAACAATGACAAACTTGTCAAGGTATGGTCCACACACTCGGTTCATAAGGTCCATGAACACAGCTGGTGCATTAGTTAAACCAAATGGCATGACCATAAACTTGTAATGACCGTAACGTGTTCTGAAAGCAGTCTTTGGAATATCATCTTCTTTCACCCGCATTTGATGATACCCGGAACGTAAGTCAATCTTTGAATAAACAGACGAGCCTTGTAGTTGATCAAATAAGTCGTTGATTCTCGGTAGTGGGTAGCGGTTCTTGATGGTAAGTTTGTTCAACTCTCGGTAGTCGATACACAACCAGAATGTACCATCTTTCTTCTTGACAAACAAAACAGGAGCTCCCCACGGTGATGTGCTTGGTCGAATGAAACCACGCTCTAAAAGTTCTTGTAATTGGCTTTGCAGTTCTTTCATCTCGCTGGGTGCGAGTCTGTAAGGAGCACGAGCTATTGGTGCAGCTCCTGGTACAAGATCTATTTGAAATTCAACGGATCGATGTGGGGGTAATCCCGGTAATTCTTTCGGAAATACATCGGGAAATTCTTTTGCGACGGGAACATCATTGATGCTCTTTTCTTCAGTTTGTACTTTATCGACATGTGCTAGAACAGCATAGCAACCTTTTCTTATTAGTTTTTGTGCCTTCAAATTACTAATAAGATGTAGCTTCGTGTTGCCCTTTTCTCCGTACACCATTAAGGGTTTTCCTTTTTCTCGTATAATGCGAATTGCATTTTTGTAACAAACGATCTCTGCTTTCACTTCTTTCAACCAGTCCATACCGATTATCACATCAAAACTCCCTAACTCTACTGGTATCAAGTCAATCTTAAATGTTTCGCTAACCAGTTTAATTTCTCGATTCCGACATATATTATCTGCTGAAATTAATTTACCATTTGCTAATTTGAGTAAAAATTTACTATCCAAAGGCGTCAATGGACAACTTAATTTAGCACAAAAATCTCTACTCATATAGCTTCTATCCGCACCCGAATCAAATAAAACGTAAGCAGATTTATTGTCAATAAGAAACGTACCCGTAACAAGCTCCGGGTCTTCCTGTGCCTCTGTCGCATTAATATTGAAAACTCTTCCGCGGCCTTGTCCATTCGTGTTCTCCTGGTTCGGGCAATTTCTAATAATGTGGCCCGGTTTTCCACATTTATAACAAACTACATTGGCATAACTTGCTCCGACACTACTTGCTCCGCCATTACTCGTTCCGACACCATTTGTTCCTTTTGTTCTATTAACCCCTGGTCTGTAGACCTCACACTTCGCCGCGCTATGATCATTTCTTTTACACTTGTTGCAAAATTTGGTGCAGAACCCCGAGTGATACTTTTCACACCTTTGGCATAGCTGCTTCTGATTGTTGTTGTTGTTGCGGTTATTATTGTTGTTGGGATGATTGTTGTAGTAGTTGTTGTTGTTGTTGTTGTTGTTGGGCCGTTTGTTGTAGTTGCGATTGATGTTGCGATTGTTGGGATAATTGTTGCGATTATTGTTGTAATTGCTGTTGTTGTTGTATTGGTGATTATTATCACCGTTTTCCTCCCACTTTCTTTTGACTTGCTTCACATTGGCCTCTTCAGCAGTCTGTTCTTTAATTCTTTCTTCAATCTGGTTCACTAGTTTTTTGAGCCATTCTACATGCCTGTTGTATGGAGGCAGGCTCGTGTGAACTTATATCTTCTTGGATTCTTTCCGGTAATCCTTTCACAAACGCGTCGATCTTCTCTTCCTCATCTTCGAATGCTCCCGGACACAATAGGCACAATTCTGTGAATCGTCTTTCGTATGTGGTAATATCAAATCCTTGGGTTCGTAACCCTCTAAGTTCTGTCTTGAGCTTATTGACCTCGGTTCTGGGATGGTACTTCTCGTTCATCAAGTGCTTGAATGCTGACCACGGTAGTGCGTACGCATCGTCTTGTCCCACTTGCTCTAGATAGGTAATCCACCATGTTAACGCAGAACCTGTGAAGGTATGCGTAGCGTACTTCACTTTGTCCTCTTCAGTACACTTACTTATGGCAAACACCGATTAGACCTTCTCGGTCCACCGTTTCAATCCGATCGGTCCTTCGATTCCATCAAATTCCAAAGGTTTGCAGGCAGTGAATTCTTTGTAGGTGCATCCTACACGATTTCCTGTACTGCTAGATCCAAGGTTATTGTTGGTATGTAGCGCAGCCTGTACTGCGGCTATGTTTGAAGCTAGAAAAGTACGGAATTCCTCTTCATTCATATTCACGGTGTGCCGAGTAGTCGGTGCCATTTCCTTCAAAATAGTCAAATGGAACAAGTTAATCATACAGAATATTAAGAGTAGTTAATAGTATTTCGTAGCATAATATGAACTCATTTATAAAAGCTTTTTCTTCATATTAGCGTTTTATAAATTTAAATTCGGGTAGTACCTACCCGTTAAGTTCATACTTAGTAGCTAATATACAATTCAACTACTACAATTCTATATGAAAAACTGATTATAATAATATTTCGCGTTCAAACTTTTACACAATATTTTACAAACTTACAATACCGCTTATTTTACATATAGCATGAAATATAGCACACAATAAATTTGATACAAGATGGTTGTGAAGATAATTCTAGCTAGTACACAAGTCGTTCAGCAAAGGCAATAAAGACACGTAATTCATACGTCCAGAAACAAGTCATGCATTCTGGTTTTACTAGGATTACTTCCCATCCTTGGTCTTGTGAAACATAACCGTTATGGCCGTTGATAAGACAGCGTGTTGTAACATCGTCAAAGGGACGAGGGTTACGTAATGTCCAAAAGTCCCGTAACAATCTAAAAACCTCATTTCTTACCCCAATTACCGACTCCGTCACTTGTGGGAATGTTTTGTTTAATAGTTGTAGCCCGATGTTCTTGTTCTCACTTTGGTGAGAAGCGAACATTACTAATCCGTAAGCATAACATGCTTCTTTATGTTGCATGTTAGCCACTTTTTCTAAATCACGAAGTCCAATATTCGGATATATTGAGTCAAAATAATTTCTTAACCCATTACGTAAAATAGCATTTGGGTTCCCCGCAATATATGCGTCAAAGTAAACACATCGTAACTTATGGATTTCCCAATGTGATATCCCCCATCTTTCGAACGAAAGCCTTTTATAAACCAAGGCATTCTTGGAACGTTCTTCGAATGTCTTACAAACTGATCTCGCCTTAAATAGTTGTGCCGAAGAATTCTGACCGACTCTAGACAAGATTTCATCAATCATGTCTCTGGGTAGGTCTCTTAAAATATTGGGTTATCTATCCATTTTGTGTTTTTATACTGTAAAATAGACAAGAGTTAGATTCTTAAAAAAAAATACTTATTAATACAAGCAATTTTTACATATATCATAAAGCATAAGCACACTATATTACCTATATTACACCACATGAATACAACTATCTTATTCCGACTCGCTTGTTTCTTTTTCTTCGGTTTTGGTTCGTTTTGCCAAGTTTCTAGGGATATATGATGTTCCCCTAATAGGAGCCGTCGTTTTCCACATTGGTTTAGAAAAACCTGGTGGTTTAGAGGTTCCTGGGTCATTGTTACAACTTAAGGACTTCGGGGGTTGACGATACATATAAAGTTCATCGGGGTTGGAATTAGATTTCTCTATTTTTATGCCCTTTCCCTTATTATTTTCTTTTGCCTTTTTAAATTCAGTTGGGGTAATTTCTATAACATCATCGAAATTCTCGTCGGAATCCGATTCATCGGAGAATTGGTAATCCTCCCAATATTTTGCTTCCTTGGCGGAAACACCATTGACCATAATTAACCTTGGTCGGTTGGTTGAGGATTTTCTTTTACTTAACCGTTTTATTATTTCCCCCACCGGTTCTATTTCTTCATCCGGTTCTGATTCTTCTTCCGGTTCCGATTCTTCTTCCGGTTCCGACTCTTCTTCCGGTTCCTCTTCAGGAACTTGTGAATCAGTCCACGAATCATTCCAATTTACATTTGACTCTTCATTATTATTAGGTGAGTCAATGGGACTTGTTCTAGAGGTAGACATCTATCACATAATATCAAACGCGTTAAGAGATTAATATATCACATAATATTCACATGTTAAAAATATATAGTTTCCAACAAAATTTGTTAAGCAATCATTTTTCAAGTAAACACGGTCGAAGTCCAGACTCACTAATGCATCCTAACAAACTAGATAAGACACACTAATGCAAAATTCTGGTTCTCTAAGATCAACGCTCTGATACCAACTGAAATGTCCCGTTCTTATTGATTAAAAACGTTCCATATTAATTGATTTCGTTGCGAGGTTTTGACCTCTATATGAGACGTTTTTCAAAGACTGCATTCATTTTAAAACAAACCATAACCTTTATTTCATCAATAAAGGTTTAAAAAGCTTTACGTAGATTATCAAATAATGATAATCTAAAATATCCTGTTTACACACGACCATTACATAATGGTTTACAATACAAATATGTTACAACAAAATAAGTTTCTTGAATGCAGTTTTTACACAATATCATACAAGCATGGACTCCAAATCTCGTCCTTATTTAAGTATGCGACAGCGGAAGCTCTTAATAATCACCTGAGAATAAACATGCTTAAAACGTCAACAAAAATGTTGGTGAGTTATAGGTTTAACCTATATATATCAAATCATAATAATAGACCACAAGATTTCATATTTCAATACACATCCCATACATAGAGATAAAAATCATTCATATGGTGAACACCTGGTAACCGACATTAACAAGATGCATATATAAGAATATCCCCATCATTCCGGGACACCCTTCGGATATGATATAAATTTCGAAGTACTAAAGCATCCGGTACTTTGGATGGGGTTTGTTAGGCCCAATAGATCTATCTTTAGGATTCGCGTCAATTAGGGTGTCTGTTCCCTAATTCTTAGATTACCAGACTTAATAAAAAGGGGCATATTCGATTTCGATAATTCAACCATAGAATGTAGTTTCACGTACTTGTGTCTATTTTGTAAATCATTTATAAAACCTTCATGTATTCTCATCCCAAAAATATTAGATTTTAAAAGTGGGACTATAACTCACTTTCACAGATTTTTACTTCGTCGGGAAGTAAGACTTGGCCACTGGTTGATTCACTAACCTATAACAATATATACATATATATCAAAGTATGTTCAAAATATATTTACAACACTTTTAATATATTTTGATGTTTTAAGTTTATTAAGTCAGCTGTCCTCGTTAGTAACCTACAACTAGTTGTCCACAGTTAGATGTACAGAAATAAATCGATAAATATTATCTTGAATCAATCCACGACCCAGTGTATACGTATTTCAGTATTGATCACAACTCAAACTATATATATTTTGGAATCAACCTCAACCCTGTATAGCTAACTCCAACATTCACATATAGAGTGTCTATGGTTGTTCCGAAATATACATAGATGTGTCGACATGATAGGTCGAAACATTGTATACGTGTCTATGGTATCTCAAGATTACATAATATACAATACAAGTTGATTAAGTTATGGTTGGAATAGATTTGTTACCAATTTTCACGTAGCTAAAATGAGAAAAATTATCCAATCTTGTTTTACCCATAACTTCTTCATTTTAAATCCGTTTTGAGTGAATCAAATTGCTATGGTTTCATATTGAACTCTATTTTATGAATCTAAACAGAAAAAGTATAGGTTTATAGTAGGAAAAAAAGTTACAAGTCGTTTTTTAAAGGTAGTCATTTCAGTCGAAAGAACGACGTCTAGATGACCATTTTAGAAAACATACTTCCACTTTGAGTTTAACCATAATTTTTGGATATAGTTTCATGTTCATAATAAAAATCATTTTCTCAGAATAACAACTTTTAAATCAAAGTTTATCATAGTTTTTAATTAACTAACCCAAAACAGCCCGCGGTGTTACTACGACGGCGTAAATCCGGTTTTACGGTGTTTTTCGTGTTTCCAGGTTTTAAATCATTAAGTTAGCTTATAATATAGATATAGAACATGTGTGTAGTTAATTTTAAAAGTCAAGTTAGAAGGATTAACTTTTGTTTGCGAACAAGTTTAGAATTAACTAAACTATGTTCTAGTGATTACGAGTTTAAACCTTCGAATAAGATAGTTTTATATATATATGAATCGAATGATGTTATGAACATCATTACTACCTCAAGTTTAGTAGGTAAACGTACTGGAAGTGACAAGAAATGATCTAGCTTCAAAGGATCTTGGATGGCTTGAAAGTTCTTGAAGTAGGATCATGACACAAAAACAAGTTCAAGTAAGATTTTTACTCGAATTAAGATAGTTTATAGTTATAGAAATTGAATCAAAGTTTGAATATGAATATTACCTTGAATAAGAAAGATAACCTACTGTATATAACAAAGGTTTCTTGATCTTAGATGATTACTTGGAATGGATTAGAAAGCTTTGGAAGTAAATTAGTAAACTTGAAGGGATTTTTGAAGTGTTCTTGAAGTGTTCTTCCTATGATGATTATAGCTTGATTCTTGAAGTGATTTTTGATGAAGATGATGATTAACTACTGGAAAATACGTTCATAATAGTGTGTGTGTGTTGAGAGAGAATTAGAAAGAGAATTGGAAGTGAAATGAAGTGAATGATGAGTGGTAATTGGTGAGTGGTGAGTGGGGTTAAAAGGAGTTCTAGTTAGTTGACTAGCTCATGGTAGAAGTTAAAATTGATTAGTCATACATGAAATAATCAAGAGTGGAATCCCATGCTAGTTCCTATTGGTATATACCCATAGTAAGTACGTTTTGAAGCTGTGTATAATACGGGTAAGAATACGACTAGAATTCTTGATGAAAGAAAAGAATGGGAAAGTAACTGTAACCATTTTCGTTAAGTATGAGTGTTTTGATATATGTCTCGAAGTCTTCCAAAAGTATTTTAATACATCTAAATACACTACATGTATATACATTTTAACTGAGTCGTTAAGTCATCGTTAGTCGTTACATGTAAGTGTTGTTTTGAAACCTTTAAGTTAACGATCTCAATTAATGCTGTTAACCCATTGTTTATTATATCTAATGAGATGTTAAATTATTATATTATCATGATATTATGATATATTAATATATCTTAATATGATATATATACATTTAAATTTCGTTACAACGATAATCGTTACATATATGTCTCGTTTCGAAATCCTTAAGTTAGTAGTCTTGTTTATATGTATATAACTCATTGTTAATATACTTATGGAGATACTTACTTATCATAATCTCATGTTAACCATATGTATATCCATATATATATCATCATGTCATTTTTACAAGTTTTAACGTTCGTGAATCGCCGGTCAACTTGGGTGGTCAATTGTCTATATGAAACATATTTCAATTAATCAAGTCTTAACAAGTTTGATTGCTTAACATGTTGGAAACATTTAATTATGTAAATATCAATCTCAATTAATATATATAAACATGGAAAAGTTCGGGTCACTACACAATGTATCCGAATATAGGACTTCATGATTTAGAAAAAGCGGCTAATATGCAACATAAAGAAGCATGCTATGCTTACGGGTTAGTAATGTTCGCTTCTCACCAAAGTGAGAAAAAGAACATCGGGCTACAGCTATTAAACAAAATGTTCCCACAAGTGACGGAGTCGGTAATTGGGGTAAGAAATGAGGTTTTTAGGTTATTACGAGACTGTTGGTCATTACGTAACCCTTGTCCCTTTGACGACGTTACAACACGCTGTCTTATCAACGGCCATAATGGTTATGTTCCACAAGACCAAGGATGGGAAGTAGTCCTAGTAAAACCAAAATGCATGACTTGTTTCTGGAAGTATGAATTACGTGTCTTTATTGCCTTTGCTGAACGACTTGTGTACTAGCTAGAATTATCTTCACAACTATCTTGTATCAAAGTTATTGTGTGCTATATTTCATGCTTTATGTAAAATAAGCGGTATTGTAAGTTTGTAAAATATTGTATAAAAGTTTGAACGCGAAATATTATTATAATCAGTTTTTCATATAGAATTGTAGTAGTTGAATTGTATATTAGCTACTAAGTATGAACTTAACGGGTAGGTACTACCCGAATTTAAACTTATAAAACACTAATATGAAGAAAAAGCTTTTATAAATGAGTTCATATTATGCTACGAAATACTATTAACTACTCTTAATATTCTGTATGATTAACTTGTTCCATTTGACTATTTTGAAGGAAATGGCACCGACTACTCGACACACCGTAAATATGAATGAAGAGGAATTCCGTACTTTTCTAGCTTCAAACATAGCCGCAGTACAGGCTGCGCTACATACCAACAATAACCTTAGATCTAGCAGTACATGAAATTGGGTAGGATGCACCTACAAAGAATTCACTGCCTGCAAACCTTTGGAATTTGATGGAACCGAAGGACCGAACGGATTGAAACGGTGGACCGGGAAGGTCGAATCGGTGTTTGCCATAAGTAAGTGTACTGAAGAGGACAAAGTGAAGTACGCTACGCATACCTTCACAGGTTCTGCATTAACATGGTGGAATACCTATCTAGAGCAAGTGGGACAAGATGATGCGTACGCACTACCGTGGTCAGCATTCAAGCACTTGATGAACGAGAAGTACCGTCCCAGAACCGAGGTCAATAAGCCAAGACAGAAATTAGAGGGTTACGAACCCAAGGATTTGATATTACCACGTACGAAAGACGATTCACAGAATTGTGCCTATTGTGTCCGGGAGCGTTCGAAGATGAGGAAGAGAAGATCGACGCGTTTGTGAAAGGATTACCGGAAAGAATCCAAGAAGATATAAGTTCACACGAGCCCGCCTCCTTACAACAGGCATGTAGAATGGCTCACAAACTAGTGAACCAGATTGAAGAAAGAATTAAAGAACAGATGGCTGAAGAGGCCAATGTGAAGCAAGTCAAAAGAAAGTGGGAGGAAAACGGTGATAAGAATCACCAATACAACAACAACAGCAATTACAATAATAATCGCAACAATTATCCCAACAATCGCAACATCAATCGTAACTACAACAAACGGCCCAACAACAACAACAACAACAGCATCAGCAACTACAACAATCATCCCAACAACAATAACAACCGCAACAACAACAACAATCAGAAGCAGATATGCCAAAGGTGTGAAAAGTATCACTCGGGGTTCTGCACCAAATTTTACAACAAGTGTAAAAGAAATGGTCATAGCGCGGCGAAGTGTGAGGTCTACGGACCAGGGGTTAACAGAACGAAAGGAACAAATGGTGTCGGAACGAGTAATGGCGGAGCAAGTAGTGTCGGAGCAAGTTATGCCAATGTAGTTTGTTATAAATGTGGAAAATCGGGCCACATTATTAGAAATTGCCTGAACCAGGAGAACACGAATGGACAAGGCCGTGAAAGAGTTATCAATATTAATGCGGCAGAGGCACAGGAAGGCCCGGAGCTTGTTACGGGTACGTTTCTTATTGACAATAAATCTGCTTACGTTTTATTTGATTCGGGTGCGGATAGAAGCTATATGAGTAGAGATTTTTGTGCTAAATTAGGTTGTCCATTGACGCCGTTGGATAGTAAATTTTTACTCGAATTAGCAAACGGTAAATTAATTTTAGCAGATAATATATGCCGGAATCGAGAAATTAAATTGGGTAGCGAAATATTTAAGATTGATTTGATACCAGTAGAGTTAGGGAGTTTTGATGTAATAGTTGGCATGGACTGGCTGAAGAAGGTGAAAGCAGAGATCGTATGTTATAAAAATGCAATTCGCATTGTACGAGAAAAAGGAGAACCCTTAATGGTGTACGGAGAAAAGGGCAACATGAAGCTACATCTTATTAGTAATTTGAAGGCACAAAAACTAATAAGAAAAGGTTGCTATGCTGTTCTAGCACACGTCGAGAAAGTACAAACTGAAGAAAAGAGCATCAATGATGTTCCCGTCGCAAAAGAATTTCCCGATGTATTTCCGAAAGAATTACCGGGACTACCTCCACATCGATCTGTTGAATTTCAAATAGATCTTGTACCAGGAGCTGCACCAATAGCTTGTGCTCCTTACAGACTCGCACCCAGCGAGATGAAAGAACTGCAAAGCCAATTACAAGAACTTTTAGAGCGTGGTTTCATTCGACCAAGCACATCACCGTGGGGAGCTCCTGTTTTGTTTGTCAAGAAGAAAGATGGTACATTCAGGTTGTGTATCGACTACCGAGAGTTGAACAAACTTACCATCAAAAACTGTTATCCACTGCCGAGAATTGACGACTTATTTGATCAACTACAAGGCTCGTCGGTTTATTCGAAGATTGATTTACGTCCTTTACTACAATGCGAGAAAAGGAGGATGCTATTCCAAAAACTGCTTTTAGGACGCGTTATGGTCATTACGAGTTTATGGTTATGCTGTTTGGATTGACTAACGCACCAGCTGTGTTCATGAACCTTATGAACCGAGTGTGTGGGCCATATCTTGACAAGTTTGTCATTGTTTTCATTGATGACATACTTATTTACTCAAAGAATGATCAAGAGCACGAAGAACATTTGAGAAAAGTGCTAGAAGTATTGAGGAAAGAAAAACTGTATGCTAAATTTTCAAAGTGTGCATTTTGGTTGGAAGAAGTTCAATTCCTCGGTCACATAGTGAACAAAGAAGGTATCCAGGTGGACCCGGCAAAGATCGAAACCGTTGAAAAGTGGGAAACCCCAAAAACTCCGAAGCATATACGTCAATTTTTAGGATTGGCTGGTTACTACAGAAGATTCATCCAAGATTTCTCCAAAATAGCAAAACCCTTGACTGCATTAACGCATAAAGGGAAAAAATTTGAATGGAAGGATGAACAAGAGAAGGCGTTTCAATTATTGAAGAAAAAGCTAGTTACGGCACCTATATTGTCATTGCCTGAAGGGAATGATGATTTTGTGATTTATTGTGACGCATCAAACCAAGGTCTCGGTTGTGTATTAATGCAACGGACGAAGGTGATTGCTTATGCGTCTAGACAATTGAAGATTCACGAGCAAAATTATATGACGCATGATTTGGAATTAGGCGCGGTTGTTTTTGCATTAAAGACTTGGAGGCACTACTTATATGGGGTCAAAAGTATTATATATACCGACCACAAAAGTCTTCAACACATATTTAATCAGAAACAACTGAATATGAGGCAGCGTAGGTGGATTGAATTGTTGAATGATTACGACTTTGAGATTCGTTACCACCCGGGGAAGGCAAATGTGGTAGCCGACGCCTTGAGCAGAAAGGACAGAGAACCCATTCGAATAAAATCTATGAATATAATGATTCACACTAACCTTACTACTCAAATAAAGGAGGCACAACAAGGAGTTTTAAAAGAGGAAAATTTAAAGGATGAAATACCCAAAGGATCGGAGAAGCATCTTAATATTCGGGAAGACGGAACCCGGTATAGGGCTGAAAGAATTTGGGTACCAAAATTTGGAGATATGAGAGAAATGGTACTTAGAGAAGCTCATAAAACCAGATACTCAATACATCCTGGAACGGGGAAGATGTACAAGGATCTTAAGAAACATTTTTGGTGGCCAGGTATGAAAGCCGATATTGCTAAATATGTAGGAGAATGTTTGACATGTTCTAAGGTCAAAGCTGAACATCAAAAACCATCAGGTCTACTTCAACAACCCGAAATCCCAGAATGGAAATGGGAAAATATTACCATGGATTTCATCACTAAATTGCCAAGGACTGCAAGTGGTTTTGATACTATTTGGGTAATAGTTGATCATCTCACCAAATCAGCACACTTCATGCCAATAAGAGAAGATGACAAGATGGAGAAGTTAGCACGACTGTATTTGAAGGAAGTCGTCTCCAGACATGGAATACCAATCTCTATTATCTCTGATAGGGATGGCAGATTTATTTCAATATTCTGGCAGACATTACAGCAAGCATTAGGAACTCGTTTAGACATGAGTACTGCCTATCATCCACAAACTGATGGACAGAGCGAAAGGACGATACAAACGCTTGAAGACATGCTACGAGCATGTGTTATTGATTTCGGAAACAGTTGGGATCGACATCTACAGTTAGCAGAATTTTCCTACAACAACAGCTACCATTCAAGAATTGAGATGGCGCCGTTTGAAGCACTTTATGGTAGAAAGTGCAGGTCTCCGATTTGTTGAAGTGAAGTGGGGGATAGACAGATTACGGGTCCGGAGATAATACAAGAAACTACCGAGATAATCATCCAAATTCAACAAAGATTGAAAACCGCCCAGAGTCGACAAAAGAGCTACGCGGACATTAAAAGAAAAGATATAGAGTTTGAAATTGGAGAAATGGTCATGCTTAAGGTTTCACCTTGGAAAGGCGTTGTTCGATTTGGTAAACGGGGGAAACTAAATCCAAGGTACATTGGACCATTCAAGATTATAGATCGTGTCGGACCAGTAGCTTACCAACTGGAGCTACCTCAACAACTCACGACTGTACATAACACTTTCCACATCTCAAATTTGAAGAAATGTTTTGCTAAAGAAGATCTTACTATTCCGTTGAACGAAATCCAAATCAATGAAAAACTTCAATTCATTGAAGAACCCGTCGAAATAATGGATCGTGAGGTTAAGAGACTTAAACAAAACAAGATACCGATTATTAAGATTCGATGGAATGCTCGTAGAGGACCCGAGTTCACCTGGGAGCGTGAAGATCAGATGAAGAAGAAATACCCGCATTTATTTCCAGAAGATACGTCAACACCTCCAACTGCTTAAAATTTCGGGACGAAATTTATTTAACGGGTAGGTACTGTAGTGACCCGAACTTTTCCATGTTTATATATATATTAAATGAAATTGTTATTTACATGATTAAGTGTTTTCAACATGTTAAGCAATCAAACTTGTTAAGACTTGATTAATTGAAATAGGTTTCTTATAGACAATTGACCACCCAAGTTGACCGGTGATTCACGAACGTTAAAACTTGTAAAAACTATACGATGACATATATATGGTTATATATATAGTTAACATGATTTTATTATAAGTATGTATCTCATTAGGTATTTTAACAATGAGTTATATACATAAAAATGAGACTATTAAATTAAGAAACTCGAAAACGATATATATAACGATTATCGTTATAATAACGTCTTACTAGGTACATATGAATCATATTAAGATATTGATACACTTGGTTAATTATGTTAAATGATAAGTAAATATATTATTAAGTGTATTAACAATGAAATACATATGTAAAAATAAGACTACTAACTTAATGATTTCGAAACGAGACATATATGTAACGATTATCGTTGTAACGACATTTAACTGTATATATATCATACTAAGATATATTATATATCATAATATAATGATAATATAACAATTTAATATCTCATTTATTATAATAAACAATGGGTTAACAACATTTAACAAGAACGTTAACCTAAAGGTTTCAAAACAACATTTACATGTAACGACTAACGATGACTTAACGACTCAGTTAAAATGTATATACATGTAGTGTTTTAATATGTATTCATACACTTTTGAAAGACTTCAAGACACTTATCAAAATACTTCTACTTAACAAAAATGCTTACAATTACATCCTCGTTCAGTTTCATCAACAATTCTACTCGTATGCACCCGTATTCGTACTCGTACAATACACAGCTTTTAGATGAATGTACTATTGGTATATACACTCCAATGATCAGATCTTAGCAGCCTATGTGAGTCACCTAACACATGTGGGAACCATCATTTGGCAACTAGCATGAAATATCTCATAAAATTACAAAAATATGAGTAATCATTAATGACTTATTTACATGAAAACAAAATTACATATCCTTTATATCTAATCCATACACCAACGACCAAAAACACCTACAAACACTTTCATTCTTCAATTTTCTTCATCTAATTGATCTCTCTCAAGTTCTATCTTCAAATTCTAAGTGTTCTTCATAAATTCCAAAAGTTCTAGTTTCATAAAATCAAGAATACTTCCAAGATTGCAAGTTTACTTCCAAGTTTTCTAAATCCATTCCAAGTAATCATCCAAGATCAAGAAACCTTTGTTACTTATAGTAGGTTATCTTTCTAATACAAGGTAATAATCATATTCAAACTTTAATTCAATTTCTATAACTATAACAATCTTATTTCGAGTGGAAATCTTACTTGAAATTGTTTTCGTGTCATGATTCTGCTTCAAGAACTTTCAAGCCATCCAAGGATCCTTTGAAGCTAGATCTATTTTTCTCACTTCCAGTAGGTTTATCCAAGGAACTTGAGGTAGGAATGATGTTCATAACATCATTCGATTCATACATATAAAGCTATCTTATTTGAAGGTTTAAACTTGTAATCACTAGAACATAGTTTAGTTAATTCTAAACTTGTTCGCAAATAAAAGTTAATCCTTCTAACTTGACTTTTAAAATCAACTAAACACATGTTCTATATCTATATGATATGCTAACTTAATGATTTAAAACCTGGAAACACGAAAAACACCGTAAAACCGGATTTACGCCGTCGTAGTAACACCGCGGGCTGTTTTGGGTTAGTTATTTAAAAACTATGATAAACTTTGATTCAAAAGTTGTTATTCTGGGAAAATGATTTTTATTATGAACATGAAACTATATCCAAAAATTATGGTTAAACTCAAAGTGGAAGTATGTTTTCTAAAAATGGTCATCTAGACGTCGTTTTTTCGACTGAAATGACTACCTTTACAAAAACGACTTGTAACTTATTTTTACGATTATAAACCTATACGTTTTCTGTTTAGATTCATAAAATAGAGTTCAATATGAAACCATAGCAATTTGATTCACTCAAAACGGATTTAAAATGAAGAAGTTATGGGTAAAACAAGATTGGATAATTTTTCTCATTTTAGCTACGTGAAAATTGGTAACAAATCTATTCCAACCATAACTTAATCAACTTGTATTGTATATTATGTAATCTTGAGATACCATAGACATGTATACAATGTTTCGACCTATCATGTCGACACATCTATATATATTTCGAAACAACCATAGACACTCTATATGTGAATGTTGGAGTTAGCTATACAGGGTTGAGGTTGATTCCAAAATATATATAGTTTGAGTTGTGATCAATACTGAGATACGTATACACTGGGTCGTGGATTGATTCAAGATAATATTTATCGATTTATTTCTGTACATCTAACTGTGGACAACTAGTTGTAGGTTACTAACGAGGACAGCTGACTTAATAAACTTAAAACATCAAAATATATTAAAAGTGTTGTAAATATATTTTGAACATACTTTGATATATATGTATATATTGTTATAGGTTCGTGAATCAACCAGTGGCCAAGTCATACTTCCCGACGAAGTAAAAATCTGTGAAAGTGAGTTATAGTCCCACTTTTAAAATCTAATATTTTTGGGATGAGAATACATGCAGGTTTTATAAATGATTTACAAAATAGACACAAGTACGTGAAACTACATTCTATGGTTGAATTATCGAAATCGAATATGCCCCTTTTTATTAAGTCTGGTAATCTAAGAATTAGGGAACAGACACCCTAATTGACGCGAATCCTAAAGATAGATCTATTGGGCCTAACAAACCCCATCCAAAGTACCGGATGCTTTAGTACTTCGAAATTTATATCATATCCGAAGGGTGTCCCGGAATGATGGGGATATTCTTATATATGCATCTTGTTAATGTCGGTTACCAGGTGTTCACCATATGAATGATTTTTATCTCTATGTATGGGATGTGTATTGAAATATGAAATCTTGTGGTCTATTGTTACGATTTGATATATATAGGTTAAACCTATAACTCACCAACATTTTTGTTGACGTTTAAAGCATGTTTATTCTCAGGTGAATACTAAGAGCTTCCGCTGTTGCATACTAAAATAAGGACAAGATTTGGAGTCCATGTTTGTATGATATTGTGTAAAAACTGCATTCAAGAAACTGATTTCGTTGTAACATATTTGTATTGTAAACCATTATGTAATGGTCGTGTGTAAACAGGATATTTTAGATTATCATTATTTGATAATCTACGTAAAGCTTTTTAAACCTTTATTTATGAAATAAAGGTTATGGTTTGTTTTAAAAATGAATGCAGTCTTTGAAAAACGTCTCATATAGAGGTCAAAACCTAGCAACGAAATCAATTAATATGGAACGTTTTTATCAATAAGAACGGGACATTTCAGTTGGTATCCGAGCGTTGGTATTAGAGAACCAGAATTTTGCATTAGTGTGTCTTATCGAGTTTGTTAGGATGCATTAGTGAGTCTGGACTTCGACCGTGTTTACTTGAAAAATGATTGCTTAACAAATTTTGTTGGAAACTATATATTTTTAACATGTGAATATTATGTGATATATTAATCTCTTAACGCGTTTGATATTATGTGATAGATGTCTACCTCTAGAACAAGTCCCATTGACTCACCTAATAATAATGAAGAGTCAAATGTAAATTGGAATGATTCGTGGAGGAACCGGAAGAAGAGTTGGAACCGGAAGAAGAATCAGAACCGGAAGAGGAGGAACCAGAGGAGGAACCGGAGGAGGAAATAGAACCGGTGGGGGAAATAATAAAACGGTTAAGAAAAAGAAAATCCTCAACCAACCGACCAAGGTTAATTATGGTCAATGGTGTTTCCGCCAACGAAGCAAAATATTGGGAGGATTACCAATTCTCCGATGAATCGAATTCCGACGAGAATTCCGATGATGTTATAGAAATTACCCCAACTGAATTTAAAAAGGCAAAAGAAAATAATAAGGGAAAGGGCATAAAAATAGAGAAATCTAATTCGAACCCCGATGAACTTTATATGTATCGTCAACCCCTGAAGTCCTTAAGTTGTAACAATAACCCGGGAACCTCTAAACCACCAGGTTTTTCTAGACCAATGTGGAAAACGACGGCTCGTATTAGGGGAACATCATATATCCCTAGAAACTTGGCAAAACGAACCAAAACCGAAGAAGAAGAAATGAGCGAGTCGGAATAAGATAGTTGTATTCGTGTGGTGTAATATATGTAATATAGTGTGCTTATGCTTTATGATATATGTAAAAATTGCTTGTATTAATAAGTATTTTTTTTTTATGAATCTAACTCTTGTCTATTTTACAGTATAAAAACACAAAATGGATAGACAACCCAATATTTTAAGAGACCTACCCGGAGACATGATTGATGAAATCTTGTCTAGAGTCGGTCAGAATTCCTCGGCACAACTATTTAAGGCGAGATCAGTTTGTAAGACATTCGAAGAACGTTCCAAGAATGTCTTGGTTTATAAGAGACTTTCGTTTGAAAGATGGGGGATATCGCATTGGGAAACCCATAAGTTACGATGTGTTTACTTTGACGCATATATTGCGAGGAACCCAAATGCTATTTTACGCAACGGGTTAAGAAATTATTTTGACTCAATGTATCCGAATATAGGACTTCATGATTTAGAAAAAGCGGCTAACATGCAACATAAAGAAGCATGCTATGCTTACGGGTTAGTAATGTTCGCTTCTTACCAAAGTGAGAAAAAGAACATCGGGGTACAGCTATTAAACAAAACGTGCCCACAAGTGACGGAGTCGGTAATTGGGGTAAGAAATGAGGTTTTTAGGTTATTACGAGACTGTTGGTCATTACGTAATCCTCGTCCCTTTGACGATGTTACAACACGCTATCTTATCAACGGCCATAACGGTTATGTTCCACAAGACCAAGGATGGGAAGTAGTCCTAGTAAAACCAGAATGCATGACTTGTTTCTGGACGTATGAATTACGTGTCTTTATTGCCTTTGCTGAACGACTTGTGTACTAGCTAGAATTATCTTCACAGCTATCTTGTATCAAAGTTATTGTGTGCTATATTTCATGCTTTATGTAAAATAAGCGGTATTGTAAGTTTGTAAAATATTGTATAAAAGTTTGAACGCGAAATATTATTATAATCAGTTTTTCATATAGAATTGTAGTAGTAGAATTGTATATTAGCTACTAAGTATGAACTTAACGGGTAGGTACTACTCGAATTTAAACTTATAAAACGCTAATATGAAGAAAAAGCTTTTATAAATGAGTTCATATTATGCTACGAAATACTATTAACTACTCTTAATATTCTGTATGATTAACTTGTTCCATTTGACTATTTTAAAGGAAATGGCACCGACTACTCGACACACCGTGAATATGAATGAAGAGGAATTCCGTACTTTTCTAGCTTCAAACATAGCCGCAGTACAGGCTGCGCTACATACCAACAATAACCTTGGATCTAGCAGTACAGGAAATTGTGTAGGATGCACCTACAAAGAATTCACTGCCTGCAAACCTTTGGAATTTGATGGAACCGAAGGACCGAACAGATTGAAACGGTGGACCGAGAAGGTCGAATCGGTGTTTGCCATAAGTAAGTGTACTGAAGAGGACAAAGTGAAGTACGCTACGCATACCTTCACAGGTTCTGCGTTAACATGGTGGAATACCTATCTAGAGCAAGTGGGACAAGATGATGCGTACGCACTACCGTGGTCAGCATTCAAGCACTTGATGAACGAGAAGTTCCGTCCCAGAACCGAGGTCAATAAGCTCAAGACAGAACTTAGAGGGTTACGAACCCAAGGATTTGATATTACCACGTACGAAAGACGATTCACAGAATTGTGCCTATTGTGTCCGGGAGTGTTTGAAGATGAGGAAGAGAAGATCAACGCGTTTGTGAAAGGATTACCGGAAAGAATCCAAGAAGATATAAGTTCACACGAGCCCGCCTCCATACAACAGGCATGTAGAATGGCTCACAAACTAGTGAACCAGATTGAGGAAAGAATTAAAGAACAGACGGCTGAAGAGGCCAATGTGAAGCAAGTCAAAAGAAAGTGGGAGGAAAACGGTGATAAGAATCACCAATACAACAACAACAGCAATTACAATAATAATCGCAACAATTATCCCAACAATCGCAACTACAACAAATGGCCCAACAACAACAACAACAATAGCAGCAACTACAACAATCATCCCAATAACAATAACAACCGCAACAACAACAACAATCAGAAGCAGCTATGCCAAAGGTGTGAAAAGTATCACTCGGGGTTCTGCACCAAATTTTGCAACAAGTGTAAAAGAAATGGTCATAGCGCGTTGAAGTGTGAGGTCTACGGACCAGGGGTTAACAGAAAAAAAGGAACAAATGGTGTCGGAACGAGTAATGGCGGAGCAAGTAGTGTCGGAGCAAGTTATGCCAATGTAGTTTGTTATAAATGTGGAAAACCGGGCCACATTATTAGAAATTGCCCGAACCAGGAGAACACGAATGGATAAGGCCGCGGAAGAGTTTTCAATATTAATGCGGCAGAGGCACAGGAAGACCCGGAGCTTGTTACGGGTACGTTTCTTATTGACAATAAATCTGCTTACGTTTTATTTGATTCGGGTGCGGATAGAAGCTATATGAGTAGAGTTTTTTGTGCTAAATTAAGTTGTCCATTGACGCCGTTGGATAGTAAATTTTTACTCGAATTAGCAAACGGTAAATTAATTTTAGCAGATAATATATGCCAGAATCGAGAAATTAAACTGGGTAGCGAAATATTTAAGATTGATTTGATACCAGTAGAGTTAGGGAGTTTTGATGTAATAGTTGGCATGCACTGGCTGAAGAAGGTGAAAGCAGAGATCGTATGTTATAAAAATGCAATTCGCATTGTACGATAAAAAGGAGAACCCTTAATGGTGTACGGAGAAAAGGGCAACATGAAGCTACATCTTATTAGTAATTTGAAGGCACAAAAACTAATAAGAAAAGGTTGCTATGCTGTTCTAGCACACGTCGAGAAAGTACAAACTGAAGAAAAGAGCATCAATGATGTTCCCGTCGCAAAAGAATTTCCCGATGTATTTCCGAAAGAATTACCGGGACTACCTCCACATCGATCTGTTGAATTTCAAATAGATCTTGTACCAGCAGCTGCACCAATAGCTTGTGCTCCTTACAGACTCGCACCTAGCGAGATGAAAGAACTGCAAAGCCAATTACAAGAACTTTTAGAGCGTGGTTTCATTCGACCAAGCACATCACCGTGGGGAGCTCCTGTTTTGTTTGTCAAGAAGAAAGATGGTACATTCAGGTTGTGTATCGACTACCGAGAGTTGAACAAACTTACCATCAAAAACCGTTATCCACTGCCGAGAATTGACGACTTATTTGATCAACTACAAGGCTCGTCGGTTTATTCGAAGATTGATTTACGTTCTGGATATCATCAAATGCGAGTAAAGGAGGATGATATTCCAAAAACTGCTTTTAGGACGCGTTATGGTTATTACGAGTTTATGGTTATGCCGTTTGGATTGACTAACGCACCAGCTGTGTTCATGGACCTTATGAACCGAGTGTGTGGGACATGTATTGACAAGTTTGTCATTGTTTTCATCGATGACATACTTATTTACTCAAAGAATGATCAAGAGCACGAAGAACATTTGAGAAAAGTGCTAGAAGTATTGAGGAAAGAAAAACTATATGCTAAATTTTCAAAGTGTGCATTTTGGTTGGAAGAAGTTCAATTCCTCGGTCACATAGTGAACAAAGAAGGTATCCAGGTGGACCCGGCAAAGATCGAAACCGTTGAAAAGTGGGAAACCCCAAAAACTCCGAAGAATATACGTCAATTTTTAGGAGTGGCTGGTTACTACAGAAGATTCATCCAAGATTTCTCCAAAATAGCAAAACCCTTGACTGCATTAACGCATAAAGGGAAGAAATTTGAATGGAAGGATGAACAAGAGAAGGCGTTTCAATTATTGAAGAAAAAGCTAACTACGGCACCTATATTGTCATTGCCTGAAGGGAATGATGATTTTGTAATTTATTGTGACGCATCAAACCAAGGTCTCGGTTGTGTATTAATGCAACGGACGAAGGTGATTGCTTATGCGTCTAAACAATTGAAGATTCACGAGCAAAATTATATGACGCATGATTTGGAATTAGGCGCGGTTGTTTTTGCATTAAAGACTTGGAGGCACTACTTATATGGGGTCAAAAATATTATATATACCGACCACAAAAGTCTTCAACACATATTTAATCAGAAACAACTGAATATGAGGCAGCGTAGGTGGATTGAATTGTTGAATGATTACGACTTTGAGATTCGTTACCACCCGGGGAAGGCAAATGTGGTAGCCGACGCCTTGAGCAGAAAGGACAGAGAACCCATTCGAGTAAAATCTATGAATATAATGATTCACACTAACCTTACTACTCAAATAAAGGAGGCGCAACAAGGAGTTTTAAAAGAGGGAAATTTAAAGGATGAAATACCCAAAGGATCGGAGAAGCATCTTAATATTCGGGAAGATGGAACCCGGTATAGGGCTGAAAGAATTTGGGTACCAAAATTTGGAGATATGAGAGAAATGGTACTTAGAGAAGCTCATAAAACCAGATACTCAATACATTCTGGAACGGGGAAGATGTACAAGGATCTTAAGAAACATTTTTGGTGGCCAGGTATGAAAGCCGATATTGCTAAATATGTAGGAGAATGTTTGACGTGTTCTAAGGTCAAAGCTGAACATCAGAAACCATCAGGTCTACTTCAACAACCCGAAATCCCAGAATGGAAATGGGAAAATATTACCATGGATTTCATCACTAAATTGCCAAGGACTGCAAGTGGTTTTGATACTATTTGGGTAATAGTTGATCGTCTCACCAAATCAGCACACTTCATGCCAATAAGAGAAGATGACAAGATGGAGAAGTTAGCACGACTGTATTTGAAGGAAGTCGTCTCCAGACATGGAATACCAATCTCTATTATCTCTGATAGGGATGGCAGATTTATTTCAAGATTCTGGCAGACATTACAGCAAGCATTAGGAACTCGTCTAGACATGAGTACTGCCTATCATCCACAAACTGATGGACAGAGTGAAAGGACGATACAAACGCTTGAATACATGCTACGAGCATGTGTTATTGATTTCGGAAACAGTTGGGATCGACATCTACAGTTAGTAGAATTTTTCTACAACAACAGCTACCATTCAAGCATTGAGATGGCGCCGTTTGAAGCACTTTATGATAGAAAGTGCAGGTCTCCGATTTGTTGGAGTGAAGTGGGGGATAGACAGATTACGGGTCCGGAGATAATACAAGAAAATACCGAGAAAATCATCTAAATTCAACAAAGATTGAAAACCGCCTAGAGTCGACAAAAGAGCTACACGGACATTAAAAGAAAAGATATAGAGTTTGAAATTGGAGAAATGGTCATGCTTAAGGTTTCACCTTGGAAAGGCGTTGTTCGATTTGGTAAACGGGGGAAACTAAATCCAAGGTACATTGGACCATTCAAGATTATAGATCGTGTCGGACCAGTAGCTTACCAACTGGAGCTACCTCAACAACTCGCGGCTGTACATAACACTTTCCACGTCTCAAATTTGAAGAAATATTTTGCTAAAGAAGACCTTACTATTCCGTTGGATGAAATCCAAATCAATGAAAAACTTCAATTCATTGAAGAACCCGTCAAAATAATGGATCGTGAGGTTAAGAGACTTAAACAAAACAAGATACCGATTGTTAAGGTTCGATGGAATGCTCGTAGAGGACTCGAGTTCACCTGGGAGCGTGAAGATCAGATGAAGAAGAAATATCCGCATTTATTTCCAGAAGATACGTCAACACCTCCAACTGCTTAAAATTTCGGGACGAAATTTATTTAACGGGTAGGTACTGTAGTGACCCGAACTTTTCCATGTTTATATATATATATTAAATGAAATTGTTATTTACATGATTAAGTGTTTTCAACATGTTAAGCAATCAAACTTGTTAAGACTTGATTAATTGAAATAGGTTTCTTATAGACAATTGACCACCCAAGTTGACCGGTGATTCACGAACGTTAAAACTTGTAAAAACTATACGATGACATATATATGGTTATATATATAGTTAACATGATTTTATTATAAGTATGTATCTCATTAGGTATTTTAACAATGAGTTATATACATAAAAATTAGACTATTAAATTAAGAAACTCGAAAACGATATATATAACGATTATCGTTATAACAACGTCTTACTAGGTACATATGAATCATATTAAGATATTGATACACTTGGTTAATTATGTTAAATGATAAGTAAATATATTATTAAGTGTATTAATAATGAAATACATATGTAAAAATAAGACTACTAACTTAATGATTTCGAAACGAGACATATATGTAACGATTATCGTTGTAACGACATTTAACTGTATATATATCATACTAAGATATATTATATATCATAATATAATGATAATATAACAATTTAACATCTCATTTGTTATAATAAACAATGGGTTAACAACATTTAACAAGATCGTTAACCTAAAGGTTTCAAAACAACATTTACATGTAACGACTAACGATGACTTAACGACTCAGTTAAAATGTATATACATGTAGTGTTCTAATATGTATTCATACACTTTTGAAAGACTTCAAGACACTTATCAAAATACTTCTACTTAACAAAAATGCTTACAATTACATCCTCGATCAGTTTCATCAACAATTCTACTCGTATGCACCCGTATTCGTACTCGTACAATATACAGCTTTTAGATGAATGTACTATTGGTATATACACTCCAATGATCAGCTCTTAACAGCCCATGTGAGTCACCTAACACATGTGGGAACCATCATTTGGCAACTAGCATGAAATATCTCATAAAATTACAAAAATATGAGTAATCATTCATGACTTATTTACATGAAAACAAAATTACATATCCTTTATATCTAATCCATATGCCAACGACCAAAAATACCTACAAACACTTTCATTCTTCAATTTTCTTCATCTAATTGATCTCTCTCAAGTTCTATCTTCAAGTTCTAAGTGTTCTTCATAAATTCCAAAAGTTCTAGTTTCATAAAATCAAGAATACTTCCAAGATTGCAAGTTTACTTCCAAGTTTTCTAAATCCATTCCAAGTAATCATCCAAGATCAAGAAACCTTTGTTACTTACAGTAGTTTATCTTTCTAATACAAGGTAATAATCATATTCAAACTTTAATTCAATTTCTATAACTATAACAATCTTATTTCGAGTGGAAATCTTACTTGAAATTGTTTTCGTATCATGATTCTGCTTCAAGAACTTTCAAGCCATCCAAGGATCCTTTGAAGCTAGATCTATTTTTCTCACTTCCAGTAGGTTTATCCAAGGAACTTGAGGTAGGAATGATGTTCATAACATCATTCGATTCATACATATAAAGCTATCTTATTCGAAGGTTTAAACTTGTAATCACTAGAACATAGTTTAGTTAATTCTAAACTTGTTCGCAAATAAAAGTTAATCCTTCTAACTTGACTTTTAAAATCAACTAAACACATGTTCTATATCTATATGATATGCTAACTTAATGATTTAAAACCTGGAAATACGAAAAACACCGTAAAACCGGATTTACGCCGTCGTAGTAACACCGCGGGCTGTTTTGGGTTAGTTAATTAAAAACTATGATAAACTTTGATTCAAAAGTTGTTATTCTGGGAAAATGATTTTTATTATGAACATGAAACTATATCCAAAAATTATGGTTAAACTCAAAGTGGAAGTATGTTTTCTAAAAATGGTCATCTAGACGTCGTTCTTTCGACTGAAATGACTACCTTTACAAAAATGACTTGTAACTTATTTTTCTGAATATAAATCTATACTTTTTCTGTTTAGATTCATAAAATAGAGTTCAATATGAAACCATAGCAATTTGATTCACTCAAAACGGATTTAAAATGAAGAAGTTATGGGTAAAACAAGATTGGATAATTTTTCTCATTTTAGCTACGTGAAAATTGGTAACAAATCTATTCCAACCATAACTTAATCAACTTGTATTGTATATTATGTAATCTTGAGATACCATAGACACGTATACAATGTTTCGACCTATCATGTCGACACATCTATATATATTTCGGAACAACCATAGACACTCTATATGTGAATGTTGGAGTTAGCTATACAGGGTTGAGGTTGATTCCAAAATATATATAGTTTGAGTTGTGATCAATACTGAGAAACGTATACACTGGGTCGTGGATTGATTCAAGATAATATTTATCGATTTTTTTCTGTACATCTAACTGTGGACAACTAGTTGTAGGTTACTAACGAGGACAGCTGACTTAATAAACTTAAAACATCAAAATATATTAAAAGTGTTGTAAATATATTTTGAACATACTTTGATATATATGTATATATTGTTATAGGTTCGTGAATCAACCAGTGGCCAAGTCTTACTTCCCGACGAAGTAAAAATCTGTGAAAGTGAGTTATAGTCCCACTTTTAAAATCTAATATTTTTGGGATGAGAATACATGCATGTTTTATAAATGATTTACAAAATAGACACAGGTACGTGAAACTGCATTCTATGGTTGAATTATCGAAATCGAATATGCCCCTTTTTATTAAGTCTGGTAATCTAAGAATTAGGGAACAGACACCCTAATTGACGCGAATCCTAAAGATAGATCTATTGGGCCTAACAAACCCCATCCAAAGTACCGGATGCTTTAGTACTTCGAAATTTATATCATATCCGAAGGGTGTCCCGGAATGATGGGGATATTCTTATATATGCATCTTGTTAATGTCGGTTACCAGGTGTTCACCATATGAATGATTTTTATCTCTATGTATGGGATGTGTATTGAAATATGAAATCTTGTGGTCTATTGTTACGATTTGATATATATAGGTTAAACCTATAACTCACCAACATTTTTGTTGACGTTTAAAGCATGTTTATTCTCAGGTGAATACTAAGAGCTTCCGCTGTTGCATACTAAAATAAGGACAAGATTTGGAGTCCATGTTTGTATGATATTGTGTAAAAACTGCATTCAAGAAACTGATTTCGTTGTAACATATTTGTATTGTAAACCATTATGTAATGGTCGTGTGTAAATAGGATATTTTAGATTATCATTATTTGATAATCTACGTAAAGCTTTTTAAACCTTTATTTATGAAATAAAGGTTATGGTTTGTTTTAAAAATGAATGCAGTCTTTGAAAAATGTCTCATATAGAGGTCAAAACCTCGCAACGAAATCAATTAATATGGAACGTTTTTAATGAAATGTCCCGTTCTTATTGATTAAAAACGTTCCATATTAATTGATTTCGTTGCGAGGTTTTGACCTCTATATGAGACGTTTTTCAAAGACTGCATTCATTTTTAAAACAAACCATAACCTTTATTTCATAAATAAAGGTTTAAAAAGCTTTACGTAGATTATCAAATAATGATAATCTAAAATATTCTGTTTACACACGACCATTACATAATGGTTTACAATACAAATATGTTACATCGAAATCAGTTTCTTGAATGCAGTTTTTACACAATATCATACAAACATGGACTCCAAATCTTGTCCTTATTTTATTATGCAACAGCGGAAGCTCTTAATATTCCCCTGAGAATAAACATGCTTTAAACGTCAACAAAAATGTTGGTGAGTTATAGGTTTAACCTATATATATCAAATCGTAACAATAGACCACAAGATTTCATATTTCAATACACATCCCATACATAGAGATAAAAATCATTCATATGGTGAACACCTGGTAACCGACATTAACAAGATGCATATATAAGAATATCCCCATCATTCCAGGACACTCTTCGGATATGATATAAATTTCGAAGTACTAAAGCATCCGGTACTTTGGATGGGGTTTGTTAGGCCCAATAGATCTATCTTTAGGATTCGCGTCAATTAGGGTGTCTGTTCCCTAATTCTTAGATTACCAGACTTAATAAAAAGGGGCATATTCGATTTCGATAATTCAACCATAGAATGTAGTTTCACGTACTTGTGTCTATTTTGTAAATCATTTATAAAACCTGCATGTATTCTCATCCCAAAAATATTAGATTTTAAAAGTGGGACTATAACTCACTTTCACATATTTTTACTTCGTCGGGAAGTAAGACTTGGCCACTGGTTGATTCACGAACCTATAACAATATATACATATATATCAAAGTATGTTCAAAATATATTTACAACACTTTTAATATATTTTGATGTTTTAAGTTTATTAAGTCAGCTGTCCTCGTTAGTAACCTACAACTAGTTGTCCACAGTTAGATGTACAGAAAAAAATCGATAAATATTATCTTGAATCAATCCACGACCCAGTGTATACGTATCTCAGTATTGATCATAACTCAAACTATATATATTTTGGAATCAACCTCAACCCTGTATAGCTAACTCCAACATTCACATATAGAGTGTCTATGGTTGTTCCGAAATATATATAGATGTGTCGACATGATAGGTCGAAACATTGTATACGTGTCTATGGTATCTCAAGATTACATAATATACAATACAAGTTGATTAAGTTATGGTTGGAATAGATTTGTTACCAATTTTCACGTAGCTAAAATGAGAAAAATTATCCAATCTTGTTTTACCCATAACTTCTTCATTTTAAATCCGTTTTGAGTGAATCAAATTGCTATGGTTTCATATTGAACTCTATTTTATGAATCTAAACAGAAAAAGTATAGATTTATATTCAGAAAAATAAGTTACAAGTCATTTTTGTAAAGGTAGTCATTTCAGTCGAAAGAACGACGTCTAGATGACCATTTTTAGAAAACATACTTCCACTTTGAGTTTAACCATAATTTTTGGATATAGTTTCATGTTCATAATAAAAATCATTTTCCCAGAATAACAACTTTTGAATCAAAGTTTATCATAGTTTTTAATTAACTAACCCAAAACAGCCCGCGGTGTTACTACGACGGCGTAAATCCGGTTTTACGGTGTTTTTCGTGTTTCCAGGTTTTAAATCATTAAGTTAGCATATCATATAGATATAGAACATGTGTTTAGTTGATTTTAAAAGTCAAGTTAGAAGGATTAACTTTTGTTTGCGAACAAGTTTAGAATTAACTAAACTATGTTCTAGTGATTACGAGTTTAAACCTTCGAATAAGATAGTTTTATATATATGAATCGAATGATGTTATGAACATCATTACTACCTCAATTTTAGTAGGTAAACCTACTGGAAGTGACAAGAAATGATCTAGCTTCAAAGGATCTTGGATGGCTTAAAAGTTCTTGAAGTAGGATCATGACACAAAAACAAGTTCAAGTAAGATTTTTACTCGAATTAAGATAGTTTATAGTTATAGAAATTGAATCAAAGTTTGAATATGAATATTACTTTGAATAAGAAAGATAACCTACTGTATATAACAAAGGTTTCTTGATCTTAGATGATTACTTGGAATGGATTAGAAAGCTTGGAAGTAAATTAGTAAACTTGAAGGGATTTTTGAAGTGTTCTTGAAGTGTTCTTCCTATAATGATTATAGCTTGATTCTTGAAGTGATTTTTGATGAAGATGATGATTAACTACTGGAAAAATACGTTCATAATAGTGTGTGTGTGTTGAGAGAGAATTAGAAAGAGAATTGGAAGTGAAATGGAGTGAATGATGAGTGGTAATTGGTGAGTGGTGAGTGGGGTTAAAAGGAGTTCTAGTTAGTTGACTAGCTCATGGTAGAAGTTAAAATTGATTAGTCATACATGACATAATCAAGAGTGGAATCCCATGCTAGTTCCTATTGGTATATACCCATAGTAAGTACGTTTTGAAGCTGTGTATAATACGGGTAAGAATACAACTAGAATTCTTGATGAAAGAAAAGAATGGGAAAGTAACTGTAACCATTTTCGTTAAGTATGAGTGTTTTGATATATGTCTTGAAGTCTTCCAAAAGTATTTTAATACATCTAAATACACTACATGTATATACATTTTAACTGAGTCGTTAAGTCATCGTTAGTCGTTACATGTAAGTGTTGTTTTGAAACCTTTAAGTTAACGATCTCAATTAATGTTGTTAACCCATTGTTTATTATATCTAATGAGATGTTAAATTATTATATTATCATGATATTATGATATATTAATATATCTTAATATGATATATATACATTTAAATGTCGTTACAACGATAATCGTTACATATATGTCTCGTTTCGAAATCCTTAAGTTAGTAGTCTTGTTTATATGTATATAACTTATTGTTAATATAGTTATGGAGATACTTGCTTATCATAATCTCATGTTAACCATATGTATATCCATATATATATCGTCATGTCGTTTTTACAAGTTTTAACGTTCGTGAATCGCCGATCAACTTGGGTGGTCAATTGTCTATATGAAACATATTTCAATTAATCAAGTCTTAACAAGTTTGATTGCTTAACATGTTGGAAACATTTAATCATGTAAATATCAATCTCAATTAATATATATAAACATGGAAAAGTTCGGGTCACTACATTTAATCAATAAGAACGGGACATTTCAGTTGGTATCCGAGCGTTGGTCTTAGAGAACCAGAATTTTGCATTAGTGTGTCTTATCGAGTTTGTTAGGATGCATTAGTGAGTCTGGACTTCGACCGTGTTTACTTGAAAAATGATTGCTTAACAAATTTTGTTGGAAACTATATATTTTTAACATGTGAATATTATGTGATATAGTAATCTCTTAACGCGTTTGATATTATGTGATAGATGTCTACCTCTAGAACAAGTCCCATTGACTCACCTAATAATAATGAAGAGTCAAATGTAAATTGGAATGATTCGTGGAGGAACCGGAAGAAGAGTTGGAACCGGAAGAAGAATCAGAACCGGAAGAGGAGGAACCGGAGGAGGAACCGAAGGAGGAAATAGAACCGGTGGGGGAAATAATAAAACGGTTAAGTAAAAGAAAATCCTCAACCAACCGACCAAGGTTGATTATGGTCAATGGTGTTTCCGCCAAGGAAGCAAAATATTGGGAGGATTACCAATTCTCCGATGAATCGGATTCCGACGAGAATTTCGATGATGTTATAGAAATTACCCCAACTGAATTTAAAAAGGCAAAAGAAAATAATAAGGGAAAGGGCATAAAAATAGAGAAATCTAATTCCAACCCAGATGAACTTTATATGTATCGTCAACCCCCGAAGTCCTTAAGTTGTAACAATAACCCGGGAACCTCTAAACCACCAGGTTTTTCTAGACCAATGTGGAAAACGACGGCTCGTATTAGGGGAACATCATATATCCCTAGAAACTTGGCAAAACGAACCAAAACCGAAGAAGAAGAAATGAGCGAGTCGGAATAAGATAGTTGTATTCGTGTGGTGTAATATATGTAATATAGTGTGCTTATGCTTTATGATATATGTAAAAATTGCTTGTATTTATAAGTATTTTTTTTATGAATCTAACTCTCGTCTATTTTACAGTATAAAAACACAAAATGGATAGACAACCCAATATTTTAAGAGACCTACCCGAAGACATGATTGATGAAATCTTGTCTAGAGTCGGTCAGAATTCCTCGGCACAACTATTTAAGGCGAGATCAGTTTGTAAGACATTCGAAGAACGTTCCAAGAATGTCTTGGTTTATAAGAGACTTTCGTTTGAAAGATGGGGGATATCACATTGGGAAACCCATAAGTTACGATGTGTTTACTTTGACGCATATATTGCGGGGAACCCAAATGCTATTTTACGCAACGGGTTAAGAAATTATTTTGACTCAATGTATCCGAATATAGGACTTCATGATTTAGAAAAAGCGGCTAACATGCAACATAAAGAAGCATGCTATTCTTACGGGTTAGTAATGTTCGCTTCTCACCAAAGTGAGAAAAAGAACATCGGGCTACAGCTATTAAACAAAACGTTCCCACAAGTGACGGAGTCGGTAATTGGGGTAAGAAATGAGGTTTTTAGGTTATTACGAGACTGTTGGTCATTACGTAACCCTCGTCCCTTTGACTATGTTACAACACGCTGTCTTATCAACGGCCATAACGGTTATGTTCCACAAGACCAAGGATGGGAAGTAGTCCTAGTAAAACCAGAATGCATGACTAGTTTCTGGACGTATGAATTACGTGTCTTTATTGCCTTTGCTGAACGACTTGTGTACTAGCTAGAATTATCTTCACAACTATCTTGTATCAAAGTTATTGTGTGCTATATTTCATGCTTTATGTAAAATAAGCGTTATTGGAAGTTTGTAAAATATTGTATAAAAGTTTGAACGCGAAATATTATTATAATCAGTTTTTCATATAGAATTGTAGTAGTTGAATTGTATATTAGCTACTAAGTATGAACTTAACGGGTAGGTACTACCCGAATTTAAACTTATAAAACGCTAATATGAAGAAAAAGCTTTTATAAATGAGTTCATATTATGCTACGAAATACTATTAACTACTCTTAATATTCTGTATGATTAACTTGTTCCATTTGACTATTTTGAAGGAAATGGCACCGACTACTCAACACACCGTGAATATGAATGAAGAGGAATTCCGTACTTTTCTAGCTTCAAACATAGCCGCAGTACAGGCTGCGCTACATACCAACAATAACCTTGGATCTAGCAGTACAGGAAATTGTGTAGGATGCACCTACAAAGAATTCACTGCCTGCAAACCTTTGGAATTTGATGGAACCGAAGGACCGAACGGATTGAAACGGTGGACCGAGAAGGTCGAATCGGTGTTTGCCATAAGTAAGTGTATTGAAGAGGACAAAGTGAAGTACGCTACGCATACCTTCACAGGTTATGCGTTAACATGGTGGAATACCTATCTAGAGCAAGTGGGACAAGATGATGCGTACGCACTACCGTGGTCAGCATTCAAGAACTTGATGAACGAGAAGTACCGTCCCAGAACCGAGGTCAATAAGCTCAAGACAGAACTTAGAGGGTTACGAACCCAAGGATTTGATATTACCATGTACGAAAGACGATTCACAGAATTGTGCCTATTGTGTCCGGGAGCGTTCGAAGATGAGGAAGAGAAGATCGATGCGTTTGTGAAAGGATTACCGGAAAGAATCCAAGAAGATATAAGTTCACACGAGCCCGCCTCCATACAACAGGCATGTAGAATGGCTCACAAACTAGTGAACCAGATTGAGGAAAGAATTAAAGAACAGACGGCTGAAGAGGCCAATGTGAAGCAAGTCAAAAGAAAGTAGGAGGAAAACGGTGATAAGAATCACCAATACAACAACAACAATTACAATAATAATCGCAACAATTATCCCAACAATCGCAACATCAATCGCAACTACAACAAACGGCCCAACAACACCAACAACAACAACAACAACAACAACAACAACAATAACAACAACAACAACAACAACAACAACAACAACAACAACAACAACAACAACAACAACAACAACAACAACAACAACAACAACAACAGCAGCAGCAACTACAACAATCATCCCAACAACAATAACAACCGTAACAACAACAACAATTAGAAGCAGCTATGCCAAAGGTGTGAAAAGTATCACTCGGGATTCTGCACCAAATTTTGCAACAAGTGTAAAAGAAATGGTCATAGCGCGGCGAAGTGTGAGGTCTACGGACCAGGGGTTAACAGAACGAAAGGAACAAATGGTGTCGGAACGAGTAATGGCGGAGCAAGTAGTGTCGGAGCAAGTTATGCGAATGTAGTTTGTTATAAATGTGGAAAACCGGGCCACATTATTAGAAATTGCCCGAACCAGGAGAACACGAATGGACAAGGCCGCGGAAGAGTTTTCAATATTAATGCGGCAGAGGCACAGGAAGACCCGAAGCTTGTTACGGGTACGTTTCTTATTGACAATAAATCTGCTTACGTTTTATTTGATTCGGGTGCGGATAGAAGCTATATGAGTAGAGATTTGTGTGCTAAATTAAGTTGTCCATTGACACCGTTGGATAGTAAATTTTTACTTGAATTAGCAAACGGTAAATTAATTTTAGCAGATAATATATGCCGGAATCGAGAAATTAAACTGGGTAGCGAAATATTTAAGATTGATTTGATACCAGTAGAGTTAGGGAGTTTTGATATAATAGTTGGCATGGACTGGCTGAAGAAGGTGAAAGCAGAGATCGTATGTTATAAAAATGCAATTCGCATTGTACGAGAAAAAGGAGAACCCTTAATGGTGTACGGAGAAAAGGGCAACATGAAGCTACATCTTATTAGTAATTTGAAGGCATAAAAACTAATAAGAAAAGGTTGCTATGCTGTTCTAGCACACGTCGAGAAAGTACAAACTGAAGAAAAGAGCATCAATGATGTTCCCGTCGCAAAAGAATTTCCCGATGTATTTCCGAAAGAATTACCGGGACTACCTCCACATCGATCTGTTGAATTTCAAATAGATCTTGTACCAGGAGCTGCACCAATAGCTTGTGTTCCTTACAGACTCGCACCCAGCGAGATGAAAGAACTGCAAAGCCAATTACAAGAACTTTTAGAGCGTGGTTTCATTCGACCAAGCACATCACCGTGGGGAGCTCCTGTTTTGTTTGTCAAGAAGAAAGATGGTACATTCAGGCTGTGTATCGACTATCGAGAGTTGAACAAACTTACCATCAAAAACCATTATCCACTGCCGAGAATTGACGACTTATTTAATCAACTACAAGGCTCGTCGGTTTATTCGAAGATTGATTTACGTTCTGGATATCATCAAATGCGAGTAAAGGAGGATGATATTCCAAAACTGCTTTTAGGACGCGTTATGGTCATTACGAGTTTATGGTTATGCCGTTTGGATTGACTAACGCACCAGCTGTGTTCATGGACCTTATGAACCGAGTGTGTGGGCCATATCTTGACAAGTTTGTCATTGTTTTCATCGATGACATACTTATTTACTCAAAGAATGATCAAGAGCACGAAGAACATTTGAGAAAAGTGCTAGAAGTATTGAGGAAAGAAAAACTGTATGCTAAATTTTCAAAGTGTGCATTTTGGTTGAAAGAAGTTCAATTCCTCGGTCACATAGTGAACAAAGAAGGTATCCAGGTGGACCCGGCAAAGATCGAAACCGTTGAAAAGTGGGAAACCCCAAAAACTCCGAAGCATATACGTCAATTTTTAGGATTGGCTGGTTAATACAGAAGATTCATCCAAGATTTCTCCAAAATAGCAAAACCCTTGACTGCATTAATGCATAAAGGGAAGAAATTTGAATGGAAGGATGAACAAGAGAAGGCGTTTCAATTATTGAAGAAAAAGCTAACTACGGCACCTATATTGTCATTGCCTGAAGGGAATGATGATTTTGTGATTTATTGTGATGCATCAAACCAAGGTCTTGGTTGTGTATTAATGCAATGGACGAAGGTGATTGCTTATGCGTCTAGACAATTGAAAATTCACGAGCAAAATTATATGACGCATGATTTGGAATTAGGTGTGGTTTTTTTTTCATTAAAGACTTGGAGGCACTACTTATATGGGGTCAAAAGTATTATATATACCGACCACAAAAGTCTTCAACACATATTTAATCAGAAACAACTGAATATGAGGCAGCGTAGGTGGATTGAATTGTTAAATGATTACGACTTTGAGATTCGTTACCACCCGGGGAAGGCAAATGTGGTAGCCAACGCCTTGAGCAGAAAGGACAGAGAACCCATTCGAGTAAAATCTATGAATATAATGATTCACACTAACCTTACTACTCAAATAAAGGAGGCGCAACAAGGAGTTTTAAAAGAGGGAAATTTAAAGGATGAAATACCCAAAGGATCGGAGAAGCATCTTAATATTCGGGAAGACGGAACCCGGTATAGGGCTGAAAGAATTTGGGTCCAAAATTTGGAGATATGAGAGAAATGGTACTTAGAGAAGCTCATAAAACCAGATACTCAATACATCCTGGAACGGGGAAGATGTACAAGGATCTTAAGAAACATTTTTGGTGGCCAGGTATGAAAGCCGATATTGCTAAATATGTAGGAGAATGTTTGACGTGTTCTAAGGTCAAAGCTGAACATCAGAAACCATCAGGTCTACTTCAACAACCCGAAATCCCAGAATGGAAATGGGAAAATATTACCATGGATTTCATCACTAAATTGCCAAGGACTGCAAGTGGTTTTGATACTATTTGGGTAATAGTTGATCGTCTCACCAAATCAGCACACTTCATGCCAATAAGAGAAGATGACAAGATGGAGAAGTTAGCACGACTGTATTTGAAGGAAGTCGTCTCAAGACATGGAATACCAATCTCTATTATCTCTGATAGGGATGGCAGATTTATTTCAAGATTCTAGCAGACATTACAGCAAGCATTAGGAACTCGTCTAGACATGAGTACTGCCTATCATCCACAAACTGATGGACAGAGCGAAAGGACGATACAAACACTTGAAGACATGCTACGAGCATGTGTTATTGATTTCGGAAACAGTTAGGATCGACATCTACAGTTAGCAGAATTTTCCTACAACAACAGCTACCATTCAAGCATTGAGATGGCGCCGTTTGAAGCACTTTATGGTAGAAAGTGCAGGTCTCCGATTTGTTGGAGTGAAGTGGGGGATAGACAGATTACGGGTCCGGAGATAATACAAGAAACTACCGAGAAAATCATCCAAATTCAACAAAGATTGAAAACCGCCCAGAGTCGACAAAAGAGCTACGCGGACATTAAAAGAAAAGATATAGAGTTTGAAATTGGAGAAATGGTCATGCTTAAGGTTTCACCTTGGAAAGGCGTTGTTCGATTTGGTAAACGGAGAAAACTAAATCCAAGGTACATTGGACCATTCAAGATTATAGATCGTGTCGGACCAGTAGCTTACCAACTGGAGCTACCTCAACAACTCGCGGCTGTACATAACACTTTCCACGTCACAAATTTGAAGAAATGTTTTGCTAAAGAAGATCTTACTATTCTGTTGGACGAAATCCAAATCAATGAAAAACTTCAATTCATTGAAGAACACGTCGAAATAATGGATCGTGAGGTTAAGAGACTTAAACAAAACAAGATACCGATTGTTAAGGTTCGATGGAATGCTCGTAGAGGACTCGAGTTCACCTGGGAGCATGAAGATCAGATGAAGAAGAAATACCCGCATTTATTTCCAGAAGATACGTCAACACCTCCAACTGCTTAAAATTTCGGGACGAAATTTATTTAACGGGTAGGTACTGTAGTGACCCGAACTTTTCCATGTTTATATATATATTAAATGAAATTGTTATTTACATGATTAAGTGTTTTCAACATGTTAAGTAATCAAACTTGTTAAGACTTGATTAATTGAAATAGGTTTCTTATAGACAATTGACCACCCAAGTTGACCGGTGATTCACGAACGTTAAAACTTGTAAAAACTATACGATGACATATATATGGTTATATATATAGTTAACATGATTTTATTATAAGTATGTATCTCATTAGGTATTTTAACAATGAGTTATATACATAAAAATGAGACTATTAAATTAAGAAACTCGAAAACGATATATATAACGATTATCGTTATAACAACGTCTTACTAGGTACATATGAATCATATTAAGATATTGACACACTTGGTTAATTATGTTAAATGATAAGTAAATATATTATTAAGTGTATTAACAATGAAATACACATGTAAAAATAAGACTACTAACTTAATGATTTCGAAACGAGACATATATGTAACGATTATCGTTGTAACGACATTTAACTGTATATATATCATACTAAGATATATTATATATCATAATATAATGATAATATAACAATTTAACATCTCATTTGTTATAATAAACAATGAGTTAACAACATTTAACAAGATCGTTAACCTAAAGGTTTCAAAACAACATTTACATGTAACGACTAACGATGACTTAACGACTCAGTTAAAATGTATATACATGTAGTGTTTTAATATGTATTCATACACTTTTGAAAGACTTCAAGACACTTATCAAAATACTTCTACTTAACAAAAATGCTTACAATTACATCCTCGTTCAGTTTCATCAACAATTCTACTCGTATGCACCAGTATTCGTACTCGTACAATACACAGCTTTTAGATGAATGTACTATTGGTATATACACTCCAATGATCAGCTCTTAGCAGCCCATGTGAGTCACCTAACACATGTGGGAACCATCATTTGGCAACTAGCATGAAATATCTCATAAAATTACAAAAATATGAGTAATCATTCATGACTTATTTACATGAAAACAAAATTACATATCCTTTATATCTAATCCATACACCAACGACTAAAAATACCTACAAACACTTTCATTCTTCAATTTTCTTCATCTAATTGATCTCTCTCAAGTTCTATCTTCAAGTTAGTGTTCTTCATAAATTCCAAAAGTTCTAGTTTCATAAAATCAAGAATACTTCCAAGATTGCAAGTTTACTTCCAAGTTTTCTAAATCCATTCCAAGTAATCATCCAAGATCAAGAAACCTTTGTTACTTAAAGTAGGTTATCTTTCTAATACAAGGTAATAATCATATTCAAACTTTAATTCAATTTCTATAACTATAACAATCTTATTTCGAGTGGAAATCTTACTTGAAATTGTTTTCGTGTCATGATTCTGCTTCAAGAACTTTCAAGCCATCCAAGGATCCTTTGAAGCTAGATCTATTTTTTTCACTTCCGGTAGGTTTATCCAAGGAACTTGAGGTAGGAATGATGTTCATAACATCATTCGATTCATACATATAAAGCTATCTTATTCGAAGGTTTAAACTTGTAATCACTAGAACATAGTTTAGTTAATTCTAAACTTGTTCGCAAATAAAAGTTAATCCTTCTAACTTGACTTTTAAAATCAACTAAACACATGTTCTATATCTATATGATATGCTAACTTAATGATTTAAAACCTGGAAACACGAAAAACACCGTAAAACCGGATTTACGCCGTTGTAGTAACACCGCGGGCTGTTTTGGGTTAGTTAATTAAAAACTATGATAAACTTTGATTCAAAAGTTGTTATTCTGGGAAAATGATTTTTATTATGAACATGAAACTATATCCAAAAATTATGGTTAAACTCAAAGTGGAAGTATGTTTTCTAAAAATGGTCATCTAGACGTCGTTCTTTCGACTGAAATGACCACCTTTACAAAAACGACTTGTAACTTATTTTTCTGACTATAAACCTATACTTTTTCTGTTTAGATTCATAAAATAGCGTTCAATATGAAACCATAGCAATTTGATTCACTCAAAACGGATTTAAAATGAAGAAGTTATGGGTAAAACAAGATTGGATAATTTTTCTCATTTTAGCTACGTGAAAATTGGTAACAAATCTATTCCAACCATAACTTAATCAAATTGTATTATATATTATGTAATCTTGAGATACCATAGACACGTATACAATGTTTCAACCTATCATGTCGACACATCTATATATATTTCGGAACAACCATAGACACTCTATATGTGAATGTTGGAGTTAGCTATACAGGGTTGAGGTTGATTCCAAAATATATATAGTTTGAGTTGTGATCAATACTGAGATATGTATACACTGGGTCGTGGATTGATTTAAGATAATATTTATCGATTTATTTCTGTACATCTAACTGTGGACAACTAGTTGTAGGTTACTAACGAGGACAGCTGACTTAATAAACTTAAAACATCAAAATATATTAAAAGTGTTGTAAATATATTTTGAACATACTTTGATATATATGTATATATTGTTATAGGTTCGTGAATCAACCAGTGGCCAAGTCTTACTTCCCGACGAAGTAAAAATATGTGAAAGTGAGTTATAGTCCCACTTTTAAAATCTAATATTTTTGGGATGAGAATACATGCAGGTTTTATAAATGATTTACAAAATAGACACAAGTACGTGAAACTACATTCTATGGTTGAATTATCGAAATCGAATATGCCCCTTTTTATTAAGTCTGGTAATCTAAGAATTAGGGAATAGACACCCTAATTGACGCGAATCCTAAAGATAGATCTACTGGGCCTAACAAACCCCATCCAAAGTACCGGATGCTTTAGTACTTCGAAATTTATAACATATCCGAAGGGTGTCCCGGAATGATGGGGATATTCTTATATATGCATCTTGTTAATGTCGGTTACCAGGTGTTCACCATATGAATGATTTTTATCTCTATGTATGGGATGTGTATTGAAATATGAAATCTTGTGGTCTATTGTTACGATTTGATATATATATAGGTTAAACCTATAACTCACCAACATTTTTGTTGACGTTTAAAGCATGTTTATTCTCAGGTGAATACTAAGAGCTTCCGCTGTTGCATACTAAAATAAGGACAAGATTTGGAGTCCATGTTTGTATGATATTGTGTAAAAACTGCATTCAAGAAACTGATTTCGTTGTAACATATTTGTATTGTAAACCATTATGTAATGGTCGTGTGTAAACAGGATATTTTAGATTATCATTATTTGATAATCTACGTAAAGCTTTTTAAACCTTTATTTATGAAATAAAGGTTATGGTTTGTTTTAAAAATGAATGCAGTCTTTGAAAAACGTCTCATATAGAGGTCAAAACCTCGCAACGAAATCAATTAATATGGAACGTTTTTAATCAATAAGAACGGGCCATTTCACAAGGAGCACCGAAATTTAAGAGAAAATATAAAGCCCAATAACAACACGGAGATTACAAACCGTGGATATTAATACGAATAGCAATATAAAGACACGGTAGAATTAAGAATAGTAACATCCCAAGGTAATAGTAGAAGTAAACAGATTCTTCTGGTGGAAGATTAAAAAGAAGGATGACAGAAAGGATAATTAGGAAAATATCAATGATTAGAACTGGATGAAGCATTTTCAAAATCTTTTAGAAGTAAGGATTAAAAATGAAAATATAGAAAATGGGAGTAGTGATAAAATAATAAAACGAAAAAAGTTTAATTTATAATGGAAATATCAGACAGAGTAATCGATGCAGATCACCGTATTTAATGATAGAGATCTTAATTTCCTTACTCGCCGAAGAGTCAAATCTTTTAGATTTCGAAGATTTTATTTAAATCCCTTGAATTCCGGAATTCAACCCTGACTACATCAAAAGATAAGACGCATCTTATTTTTTTTAAATTCAACCATGACTAGTCAAAAGTTATGATGGAACTTGTCTTTCTGATTTCATTCTTTTGTGATAGCTCCACTCGTACTCTTCGAGTAATCAAATTATCTTATCCATATTACTCAACAGTAATAAAACTCTATTTATCGGCTCATATTCGTCATGAAAACATTTCTATTGTTAACCATGACAACCACATTCAAATTTCGGGACAAAATTTCTTTAACGGGTAGGTACTGTGACGACCCGGAGATTTCCGATCAGATTTAAACTTAATTCTTATTTAATTTTGACATGATAAGCAAAGTCTGTAATGTTGAATCTCAAAAATTTTGAACTATTTTAAATATATTCATTTACACTGTGACTATTCTCGACGATTCAGGAACAATTAATTGTGTATAGATATGTATATATATAAATGTGTATGTAATAATATATATATCATATGAAAGAATTGTAATACTTTATTTTTACAATTATGTATTAATATAAATTTGTTATAGTAATGATGTTATTATTATTAGTATTATTATTAATACTATATCTAATAATTTTTATCATTTATAAATATTATTAACATTATTATTATTATTAATATTATAATTATGATAATTATTATTGTTAATGATAAAAGTATTGTTAATAATAATAGATATTAAACATAAATTATAATAATAATTAGTTAAGGAAATCTTTTTCCTATCAATCTGTTTGTTTATGTATTACCCATGAATTGTATCAACACTTAATGTAAATGAGATGTACTGTGTTTGATTGATGATTAAACCTTTCTATTAGTTGTTTATCTATCCTTATCTATCACAAGAACCCACTTACTTTGTTTGTTGCGAGCAACGAGACTAACCCATATTTTATGTTCTTGACTTTTGAGTCACCAAATAAAACAAAGAGCATTCACGATATTTTAACTTGTGATATTAACTAGTATTATTGAGTAGAAAGAATCCTATATTACTGTGTTTGCACCTTTATCATCAAACTCAATTATATACAAGAGACATATGAGATATAACATATGCATACACTTAATCACACAACTCTCTGACGCACTACAATATGTTGACTCAACCATTGAAAGCTAGTTGGTGATTCCTCCTTCACAATCTCTATCAAAATCTACAACCACCACCATGTACAACCCTCAATCACAATTATTATACGCGTAATTATGTTTCTGATTATGTTTAACCACGATCATCATCCAAACCAACCATCGCTGCTGCAACTTCTGCTTTCTGGTTCTTTTCGAATGTCATCACCACCAAGAACGCACATACAAGTAAGCCATTGATATTAACTGTTTCTATTCGCAATTAACAACACCCAAATACCCATCGAAGTACACTTGATTTCTGTTTCAAACAAGACCTCAACTTTTATTCTTTCAAGCAACCTACAATAACACACAACTTTTCTCATCAACCTTTTAATACTTCTGCCTACACACAATTTAGGGAAGTTGGTTATAGAGATCTAAGATTTATTAAAAACACAAAATACTAGACCAACCAAAGTCTTTTATTATTTTGTTACAACGTCAATGAGCAACTAAATCATAGATGGAAACTTTTACCTGCTACTACATCCATTGTTGACCCTGCTTCATTCTATCATCACCATACCACCTTCACCCTTGCTGTCGTCCCTGCCTAGTAGACGACCTACAGCAGCTATCCATTTTGATGCTACTTATATGCAGCTATCCCAACTATTTACAGCATGTTACTGTTCTGTGTTTGGCTTCCAACAAATCAAAACAAACATCAAACAACAACCATAGTGATTTGCTGCTACTCCATTGTTACCTGCTGCCTGGTACTTTTTTTTTTAAACTAACGATATGATGAACGACTGCTACTGCTATTAATGTAATGCTTTATGTTCCTGCTTAAAACAAAACATCAAACATTTGTTAATACTATTTTGAGGAGTATGCAAGAACTAAAACACATACCATAAATATGATTTCGATCTAGAGCATCTCTAATTCTGTTACAAATCTACCTAGGAACTTCTACTGCTCCCCGTTGTTCTATACTATATTTTGGTTATAAACAATCGAATCAAACATATAATCTACCTCACAATAAATTTAATTGATTTGGTTAACAATTTATAATAAACGATGTTAAATGATAAAAAATTATAATTATATAATTAAATAATTAAAAGAACACCGATTACCTAATCGATTACTAGACCGATTTCATGATCGATGGATGATGATTTGATGCAATCTTTGTTACTACACGATGCGGTAATTAATCCTTCTTCTTAATCAGAAAGGACACCAATCAAACACCAACTACCGCTTCAATTCCCTTGATTGTTATTCGATGATGAAGATGATTAGGGTTGATGATGACTATTCTGAATGATGATGATATTAAATCGATGCTCTATTAAACATTTATAATTTTGGATTGAGTGATCTGTTGAAGAATCGAATCACCCTAAATCGTGATATGAATTCTCTGCATTTTTTTTTTTTACTTCTGCTTTATCGATCTGTTTTGGAGCAGATATATATAAAACTCGTTTTGACTTTAATTAGGTATTATTATTATATTTTATATTTATTATTATTATTATTATTATTATTATTATTAAAATAAATATTATTATTAATATTATCATTAAAATTACCAATAGTATTATCACTAAAAATTTGTATTATTATGATAGTTGTTATAAATAAATACTAAAATTTACATAAAAAGATTTCAAAATACATTACATATTATTATATTTAATAAGTTAATATTATTTAAATCTACATATAATAGTATTAATAAGGTGTATATAATTATTTATATATATATTACATAAATATATTTGTATAAGATAAATTGTAATATATATTATAAAACATTAATACAATATTAATTAGACTTTATTATAAAATTTTATAAGAATATACATAAATGTAAAACATTATATAACGTATAAAAACATTAAAATTTAATACAATATTGATAATATATTTAAAACATAAATATACTATAATAAATTATAAATAAACTATTAAATACTTTAGTAATGAATTACTATATTAATATTAATAAACGAATATTATAATAACTTAACATCATAATATATAAAAATAAATATATCCGATGTATATATATAACACATATAATCTATGGATATAATAGATAAATAAAGTAGATATATTGGAGTTTAACTTAAAAATTTTATAAAAGATTATATAAGTAATATTTGATTTATTACCATTATACATTTATAATATTATCTGATATATAGTACTGATATAGGTTCGTGAATCCGAGGCCAACCCCATACTTGTTCAATGTTGTTCTATGTATTTTTACTACAAAATACATTAGGTGAGTTTCATTTGCCCTTTTTACTCTTTACATTTTTGGGCTGAGAATACATGCAAATGCTTTATTAACTGTTTTACAATATTTATATGTGTGAGTTTCATTTACCTTTTTACCCTTTATATTTTTGGGCTGAGAATACATGCGCAATTTTTATAAATGTTTTTACGAAATAGACACAAGTAATCAAAACTACATTATATGGTTGAATGATCGAAATCGAATATGCCCCTTTTTATTAAGTCTGGTAATCTAAGAATTAGGGAACATACACCCTAATTGACGCGAACTCTAAAGATAGATCTATCGGGCCCAACAAGCCCCATCCAAAGTACCGGATGCTTTAGTACTTCAAAATTTATATCATGTCCGAAGGAGGATCCCGGAATGATGGGGATATTCTTATATGCATATTGTGAATGTCGGTTACCAGGTGTTCAATCCATATGAATGATATTTTTGTCTCTATGCATGGGACGTATGTTTACGAGAAATAGAAATATGAAATCTTGTGGTTTATTAAAATTATGAAATGATTATTTATGTTAAACTAATGAACTCACCAACCTTTTGGTTGACACTTTAAAGCATGTTTATTCTCAGGTACGAAAGAAATCTTCCGCTGTGTAATTGCTCATTTTAAAGATATTACTTGGAGTCATTCTTGACATATTTCAAAAGACGTTGCATTCGAGTCGTTGAGATCATCAAGATTATTATTAAATCAGTTATAGTTAGATATATTATAAAATGGTATGCATGCCGTCAACTTTCGTTGTAATGAAAGATTGTCTTTTCAAAAACGAATGCAATGTTTGTAAAATGTATCATATAGAGGTCAAATACCTCGCGAGGTAATCAACTGTTGTGAATCGTTTATAATCAATATGGACTTCGTCCGGATGGATTAGGACGGGTCCTTTCAGTTGGTATTAGAGCGGTAGTCTCAGTGAACCAGGTCTGCATTAGTGTATCTAACTGATAAGTCATTAGGATGCATTAGTGAGTCTGGACTTCGACCGTGTCTGCATGCCAAAAGTTTTGCTTATCATTTTTGTCAGAAATCATTTGTTTATCATCCTTAGTAAATTACCTGCTTATTATTCTTAGTCTAGACACATCTTATTGCATTGACTGCATGAATGGTGTATAGACAAAATTCATATCTTAGCGTATCTATTAATTCATATCTTAGCGTATCTGCTAATTGATATCTTAGCGTATCTGCTAATTCATATCTTAGCGTATCTGTTATTGTTATCTTTACCTGACAGCTTCCGTAAATTCCTCCATAACTTATGAGATTTTAGTATTATATATGCATATGTAAATTATGTATTGCAGGGTACTAATCTACATCCTATAATCTATTTCTTATCGAAAATCCTTCATATGATCGTACGATATGAATCCTTCAACCAGTTCGAGTCCCTCAGATTTCGATAGCTATTCCGATAGTTATTCCGACAGCTATTCCGACATGGATATTCACCTAAGTTCCGAAAGCGGTGTCACCAGAATGAATCAACCAATCAGCCATCCCTAATTCATCAGATGGTTTCGTAGTCGACTAAATCAATGGAGACGAGAAGAAGGCAATCCTTTCCACTCACCAACCTGCACTCTTGGTGAAGAACCTGAAGCACTTACCGGGGAACCTGTTTGTAACACCATTTTCTCTCTCATTTTTAGAGTATCTTGCCACGACTATATCACAAGCCAGATTCAAAATCTTATTCATTCGCTCGTTCATACCGACAATCATCCCGGAGTAATAAAGTCAATGAGTTTCGCGCCCGAGTTGTAGCCTTGGAAAATATGGTGCAAAATGTACCAACTTCAACAACATCAACGGCATCAACTGTACCACCAGCAACAACACAAACCACAACAAGACACGCCTCAACATCACAATCGGTACCCCGAGCATAATCATCGTTCTACATGACCTTTTGCATCATTTATCTTCGTTCAACATGGCGAATATGTAATCTCTAATGTTTTAGAGATTATATATTCTTGTTCTAACGATAAATCAAATGAGTTTAATATCATATTAACTCATTAAATCCATGATTACATCTGAAGAAAATATATATGTATATATGTTTTCATAAAGATTGTAATTAAAAAAAAATTCTTTCGTACAAACTGTTAATGATGAAAATATTTTAACGGGTAGGTAATACCCGAGGAATATTTAGATTTCACATTAATAAGTTACACTATACATTATTCGAATCTGATTCAACAATCATTCACTATCCTACTTACATCCACAGATATACGTATCCGTTCACCGCAGAATAACCATTTTCATACAATTTCATATTTAGATTTTGACCTATCAGAATCCAACAAGTGGCATAATGAAGAAAACATTGGACAAAATAAAATTTGTTAGAACAAACGAATTAACTATGAGAAATTCAGTTAAGAATCCACGCTAACAAAATTCTAGCTAACTGTTCCTAGCTAACTGTTAATTCCTTATTACATTTTATTTATCGCAATTTAATTATCGCAATTTATATTCTCGCAATTTTATTTATCGTCATTTAATTTCTGTTATTTATTTTACACACTTTAAATATCGGGACACGTATACTAGGTTTTGACATATCATATCGACGCATCTATACATATTATTTGGAATAATCATAGACACTCTATATGCAGTAATGCGGGAGTTAGCTATACAGGGTTTAGGTTGATTCTACAATAATATATATAGTTTGAGTTGTGATCGAGTCTGAGACATGTACACAGGTCACGATACATATTAATTAATTCAAATATTATATATCAAACTATATATGAATTATTGGACTGTTAACTGTGGACTATCGACTGTGGACTAATAAAATTGGACAATCAAAATGACTTAAAATATTGAATAAAACATATGAAACTAAACATTCTTCAAGTTTGCCACTTGATTTTATCTTAAACCCCATTTGTATCTTGACGATTACAATATGCGTTCAAACCTTTCATGATTCTTGAAAACACCTCAATCGATAGGATGAACCAACCGCACTTCATCTACGGAAGGAAAGATTTATGCATATAGTTATCCACCTGAGAAACTCTCGGCAACTGAGTAAAAGTTTAACACGTAGCCGTGTCAGATCCTTTGGTATTTATTAGCAAAAATAACTTTACGATCCCTTTTCAAAGTAGCCAATTTTGTCACAGCTCCAGCAAGTCAACTTCGACTTATCATTCGAAGTAGCCTTATTATAATCCTGATATATACGATTACCCTTTTGATACCGGAGAATTCTTTTATATTCCACCATATTACCAGCAGACATACCAGCAACCTCGTTACTTCTTGGCTTAAATCTCTCTGACAAATCATTATATTTATTCATTGAAACCCTATCATATACTCATCCGCATCTTGTAACGAGAACTGCCATACCAATTACCGGGAATCAGCAATCAGTACTTTGAAAACTCACAGCATATCTACATCAACAGTTATATGTATGACATTTATCTCTTAGAATTATGATCTCTCCTTCTGGAATTCTGAAAAGCACTCAATCACAAATCAATACTCTGAATGTTGAAAAAGCTGAATGAAGCAGCAGAAACCATAGACAACCGTAAATGACCATAATCATCGAAAGTTTGATGATAAAGAATAGTATGTTGGAAAAGCTCAGAAAAGTTGGAATTGGAAAACAGATTGAGCTAACCACGAAGGAGACCGAGGATAAATACAAGGACCATACCATTTATTCAAAGAATCCAGGTAATTCTGAATCCGATGAAACCTTCAAAGAATATCTTGCTCCGAAGTCATGTTAAAATCTTGCGGAAAATCTTTTTCCATCAACCATCGAACTTAGAAATTCCAAAATATCATCATCAATATCTTCGATATTTCTGAGGATATTTTCATAAATATTCTCGTCCGAAATTATATACCTCTTCGTGCTTCCTGTGTATCATTATATTGGAAACATTCAATAGAAAATTTAGTATCGAAAAGCAGATTATGCGAAACTTTGAAGAAAGCCGTGGACAAATCACAAAGAATAAGTTTGACTTCAAAGAATCCAAATGACTCAATGTCTGCTAAAAAGTCTTTAGTGAATATCTTACTCCTTACTCTAAACCCTTACGGATAATAGTTTCCATCATCCTCTGATCTTAGATATTCAAAGATATTATCGTATATTTCATTACAAATATCCTCCATATTCTGAAGATATTTTCATAACTATTCTTATCTAAAATCATTCATCTCTTCACGCTATCAGTGTTACATTATATAGAAACTGTTAGTTTCTATATTCTGTAAACTTTCGAGCTTAAAATATGAATGTTATTGAAGTAATGTTGGGAACTGATGCATGGTTTAGTATAATATAATGACACTTGATCAACGTGATTATATTACAGTAAGTCATGCTGAGTTTCTAATGGAACGTGATGATTCACAGATCATATCGTCATCACGTGCCATGTTACATAACTCTTTTATTTAAATTAACTTCTGAACATATCAAGAAAATATATTCTTGATAGTTCTATTCTCAGTGATTCTGGTAATTTGACAAATCAAATCGTGCTATTACGTTCTTTCTTGCTTGGAACATCAAGTTCATTCGAAACTCCATACCTATGAATTCTAGACCGTTACTCGTTCTACTAAGCAATCGAGAGGAGAATAAAAAGGCAAGGAGCACCGAAATTTAAGAGAAAATATAAAGCCCAATAACAACACGGAGATTACAAACCGTGGATATTAATACGAATAGCAATATAAAGACACGGTAGAATTAAGAATAGTAACATCCCAAGGTAATAGTAGAAGTAAACAGATTATTCTGGTGGAAGATTAAAAAGAAGGATGACAGAAAGGATAATTAGGAAAATATCAATGATTAGAACTGGATGAAGCATTTTCAAAATCTTTTAGAAGTAAGGATTAAGAATGAAAATATAGAAAATGGGAGTAGTGAAAAAATAATAAAACGAAAAAAGTTTAATTTATAATGGAAATATCAGACAGAGTAATCGATGCAGATCACCGTATTTAATGATAGAGATCTTAATTTCCTTACTCGATGAAGAGTCAAATCTTTTAGATTTCGAAGATTTTCTTTAAATCCCTTGAATTCCGGAATTCAACCCTGACTACATCAAAAGATAAGACGCATCTTATTTTTTTTAAATTCAACCATGACTAGTCAAAAGTTATGATGGAACTTGTCTTTCTGATTTCATTCTTTTGTGATAGCTCCACTCGTACACTTCGAGTAATCAAATTATCTTATCCATATTACTCAACAGTAATAAAACTCTATTTATCGGCTCATATTCGTCATGAAAACATTTCTATTGTTAACCATGACAACCACATTCAAATTTCGGGACGAAATTTCTTTAACGGGTAGGTACTGTGACGACCCGGAGATTTCCGATCAGATTTAAACTTAATTCTTATATAATTTTGACATGATAAGCAAAGTCTGTAATGTTGAGTCTCAAAAATTTTGAACTATTTTAAATATATTCATTTACACTGTGACTATTCTCGACGATTCACGAACAATTAATTGTGTATAGATATGTATATATATAAATGTGTATGTAATAATATATATATCATATGAAAGAATTGTAATACTTTATTTTTACAATTATGTATTAATATAAATTTGTTATAGTAATGATGTTATTATTATTAGTATTATTATTAACACTATATCTAATAATTTTTATCATTTATAAATATTATTAACATTATTATTATTATTAATATTATAATTATGATAATTATTATTATTAATGATAAAAGTATTGTTAATAATAATAGATATTAAACATAAATTATAATAATAATTAGTTAAGGAAATCTTTCTCCTATCAATCTGTTTGTTTATGTATTACCCATGAATTGTATCAACACTTAATGTAAATGGGATGTACTGTGTTTGATTGATGATTAAACCTTTCTATTAGTTGTTTATCTATCCTTATCTATCACAAGAACCCACTTACTTTGTTTGTTACGAGCAACGAAACTAACCCATATTTTATGTTCTTGACTTTTGAGTCACCAAATAAAACAAAGAGCATTCACGATATTTTAACTTGTGATATTAACTAGTATTATTGAGTAGAAAGAATCCTATATTACTGTGTTTGCACCTTTATCATCAAACTCAATTATATACAAGAGACATATGAGATATAACATATGCATACACTTAATCACACAACTCTCTGACGCACTACAATATGTTGACTCAACCATTGAAAGCTAGTTGGTGATTCCTCCTTCACAATCTCTATCAAAATCTACAACCACCACCATGTACAACCCTCAATCACAATTGTTATACGCGTAATTATGTTTCTGATTATGTTTAACCACGATCATCATCCAAACCAACCATCGCTGCTGCAGCTTCTGCTTTCTGGTTCTTTTCGAATGTCATCACCACCAAGAACGCACATACAAGTAAGCCATTGATATTAACTGTTTCTATTCGCAATTAACAACACCCAAATACCCATCGAAGTACACTTGATTTCTATTTCAAACAAGACCTCAACTTTTATTCTTTCAAGCAACCTGCAATAACACACAACTTTTCTCATCAACCTTTTAATATTTCTGCCTACACACAATTTAGGGAAGTTGGTTATAGAGATCTAAGATTTATTAAAAACACAAAATACTAGACCAACCAAAGTCTTTTATTATTTTGTTACAACGTCAATGAGCAACTAAATCAGAGATGGAAACTTTTACCTGCTACTACATCCATTGTTAACCCTGCTTCATTCTATCATCACTATACCACCTTCACCCTTGCTGTCATCCATGCCTAGTAGACGACCTACAGAAGCTATCCATTTTGATGCTACTTATATGCAGCTATCCCAACTACTTACAGCATGTTACTGTTCTGTGTTTGGCTTCCAACAAATCAAAACAAACATCAAACAACAACCATAGTGATTTTCTGCTACTCCATTGTTACCTGCTGCCTGGTACTTTCTATTTTTTTTTAACTAACGATATGATGAACGACTGCTACTGCTATTAATGTAATGCTTTCTGTTCCTGCTTAAAACAAAACATCAAACATTTGTTAATACTATTTTGAGGAGTAAGCAAGAACTAAAACACATATCATAAATATGATTTCGATCTAGAGCACCTCTAATTCTGTTACAAATCTACCTAGGAACTTCTACTGCTCCCCGTTGTTCTATACTATATTTTAGTTATAAACAATCGAATCAAACATATAATCTACCTTACAATAAATTTAATTGATTTGGTTAACAATTTATAATAAACGATGTTAAATGATAAAAATTTATAATTATATAATTAAATAATTAAAAGAACACCGATTACCTAATCGATTACTAGACCGATTTCATGATCGATGGATGATGATTTGATGCAATCTTTGTTACTACACGATGCGGTAATTAATCCTTCTTCTTAATCAGAAAGGACACCAATCGAACACCAACTACCGCTTCAATTCCCTTGATTGTTATTCGATGATGAAGATGATTAGGGTTGATGATGATGATTCTGAATGATGATGATATTAAATCGATGCTCTATTAAACATTTATAATTTTGGATTGAGTGATCTGTTGAAGAATCGAATCACCCTAAATCGTGATATGAATTCTCTGCAATTTTTTTTTTACTTCTGCTTTATCGATCTGTTTTGGAGCAGATATATATAAAACGCATTTTGACTTTAATTAGGTATTATTATTATATTTTATTATTATTATTATTATTATTATTATTATTATTATTATTATTATTATTATTAAAATGAATATTATTATTAATATTATCATTAAAATTACCAATAGTATTATCACGAAAAATTTGTATTATTATGATAGTTGTTATAAATAAATATTAAAATTTACATATAAAGATTTCAAAATACATTACATATTATTATGTTTAATAAGTTAATATTATTTAAATCTACATATAATAGTATTAATAAGGTGTATATAATTATTTATATATATATATATATATTACATAAATATATTTCTATAAGATAAATTGTAATATATATTATAAAACATTAATACAATATTAATTAGATTTTATTATAAAATTTTATAAGAATAGACATAAATGTAAAACATTATATAACGTATAAAAACATTAAAATTTAATACAATATTGATAATATATTTAAAACATAAATATACTATAATAAATTATAAATAAAGTATTAAATACTTTAGTAATGAATTACTATATTAATATTAATAAACGAATATTATAATAACTTAACATCATAATATATAAAAATAAATATATCTGATGTATGTATATAACATATAATCTATGGATATAATAGATAAATAAAGTAGATATATTGGAGTTTAACTTAAAATTTTTATAAAAGATTATATAAGTAATATTTGATTTATTACCATTATACGTTTATAATATTATCTGATATATAGTACTGATATAGGTTCATGAATCCGAGGCCAACCCCATACTTGTTCAAGGTTGTTCTATGTATTTTTACTACAAAATACATTAGGTGAGTTTCATTTGCTCTTTTTACTCTTTACATTTTTGGGCTGAGAATACATGCAAATGCTTTATTAACTGTTTTACAATATTTATATGTGTGAGTTTCATTTACCTTTTTACCCTTTATATTTTTGGGCTGAGAATACATGCGCAATTTTTATAAATGTTTTTACGAAATAGACACAAGTAATCAAAACTACAATATATGGTTGAATGATCGAAATCGAATATGCCCCATTTTATTAAGTCTGGTAATCTAAGAATTAGGGAACAGACACCCTAATTGACGCGAACTCTAAAGATAGATCTATCGGGCCCAACAAGCCCCATCCAAAGTACCGGATGCTTTAGTACTTCGAAATTTATATCATGTCCGAAGGAGGATCCCGGAATGATGGGGATATTCTTATATGCATATTGTGAATGTCAGTTACCAGGTGTTCAATCCATATGAATGATATTTTTGTCTCTATGCATGGGACGTATGTTTACGAGAAATGGAAATATGAAATCTTGTGGTCTATTAAAATTATGAAATGATTATTTATGTTAAACTAATGAACTCACCAACCTTTTGGTTGACACTTTAAAGCATGTTTATTCTCAGGTACGAAAGAAATCTTCCGCTGTGTAATTGCTCATTTTAAAGATATTACTTGGAGTCATTCTTGACATATTTCAAAAGACGTTGCATTCGAGTCGTTGAGATCATCAAGATTATTATTAAATTAGTTATAGTTAGATATATTATAAAATGATATGCATGCCGTCAACTTTCGTTGTAATGAAAGATTGTCTTTTCAAAAACGAATGCAATGTTTGTAAAATGTATCATATAGAGGTCAAATACCTGGCGAGGTAATCAACTATTGTGAATCGTTTATAATCAATATGGACTTCGTCCGGATGGATTAGGACGGGTCCTTTCATCTAAAGTCTTATAGATTATTTATTCTAGCTCAAACCGAAAGGCAAATGAGATTAATATCATATTAACTCATTAAATCCATGATTACATCAGAAGAAAATATATATGTATATATATATTTTCATAAATATTGTAATTAAAAATTCTTTCGTACAAACTGTTAATGATGAAAATATTTTAACGGGTAGGTAATACCCGAGGAATATTTAGATTTCACATTAATAAGTTACATTGTACATTCTTTGAATTTGATTCAACAGTCATTTACTATCCTACTTACATCCATAGATATATGTATCCGTTCACCACAGAATAACCATTTTTATTCAATTTCATATTTGGATTTTGATCTATCAGAGTCCAACAAGTGGCATAATGAAGAAAACATTGAACGAAAATAAAATTTGTTAGGAACAAACAAATTAACTATGAGAAATTTTGTTAAGAATCCACGCTAACGAAACCCTAGCTAACTGTTCCTAGCTAACTGTTAATTCCGTAATACATTTTATTTATCGCAATTTAATTATCGGAATTTACATTCTCGCAATTTTATTTATCATCATTTAATTTCTGTTATTTACTTTACGCACTTTATTTATCGTCATTTAATTTCTGTTATTTATTTTTACGCACTTTAAATATCGGGACACGTATACAAGGTTTTGACATATCATATCGATGCATATATATATATATATATATATATATATATATATATATATATATATATATATATATATATATATATATATATATATATATATATATATATATATATATATATATATATTATTTTGAATAACCATAGACACTCTATATGCAGTAATGATCGAGTTCTCTATACAGGGTTGAGGTTGATTCTACAATAATATATATACTTTGAGTTGTGATCGAGTCTGAGACATGTACACGGGTCACGATACGTATTAATTAATTCGAATATTATAAATTAAACTATATATGAATTATTGGACTGTTAACTGTAGACTATCGACTGTGGACTAATAACATTGTACAATTATAATGAATTAAAATATTGATTATAACCTATGAAACTAAACATTTCTTCAAGTTTGCCACTTGATTTCATCTTAAACCTCAATTGTATCTTGACGATTACAATCTGCGTTCAAACCTTTCATGATTCTTGAAAACACTTCAATTGATAGATGAATCAACCGCACTTCATCTACGGAAGGAAAGATTTATGTATATAGTATTGCACTTGAAAAACTCTCGAAAACTGAGTAAAAGTTTAACGCGTAGCTGTGCTAATTCCTTTAGCGTTACTATTACCGAAAATAATTTTGCAATTCCTATTCGAGATAGCCAGTTTTGTCACAGCTCCAGCAAGTGAACTTCGATTTTTTGTTCGAAACAACCTTATTATAATCTTGATATATCTGCGTGCTCTTTTATTGTTACAAGGGAACCTTTTATATTCCATCATATTACCAGCAGACGTACCAGTAACCTCGTTGCTCCTTGGCTTAAATCTCTCTGACAAATCACTATATTTATCTATTGAAGTCTCATCTTGTACTCACCCGCATCTTGTAACAAGAATTGCCATACCAATTACCGGGAATCAGCAAATCTGTATTGTGAGTCTTGCAACGTTTCCACATCAATAGTTATATGTATCCATATAACATTTATCTCTTAGAACTATGATCTTCCATTCTGAAATTCTGAAAAGCACCCAGTCTGCGAATTAATACTCTATATTTTGAAAAGTTGAATGAAGCAACAAAAACTGTAAATGACCTCAACAGCCAAAAGTTGATGATAAAGAATTGTATGTTGGAAAAACTCAGAAAAAGTTTGAAACTGAAAAACTAATTGAGCAAACTACGAAGGAGTGTCTGAATAAATCACAAGGACTAAACTTGTACATTAAGAATCTTGATGATTCTGTTTCTGATGAAATCTTTAGCGAATACCTTACTTCTGACTCCAAACTCTTGCGGACAAATTTCCTTCACCATCCTTCGATATTAGAAATTCTAAGATATCATCGTATCTTTCATTATAAATATCCTCCATATTTCTGAAGATATTTTCATAACTATTCTTATCTGAAATCATTAATCTCTTCGTGATATCAGTGTTACATCATATAGAAACTGTTAGTTTCTATATTCTGTAAACTTTCGAGCTTAAAATATGAATGTTATTGAAGTAATGTTAGTAATTGATGCATGAGTTAGTATAATATAATGACACTTGATCAACGTGATTATATTACAGTAAGTCATGCTGAGTTTCTAAATGGAACATGATGATTCACAGATTATAACGTCATCATGTGTCATGTCACATAACTCTTTCATTCTGATTAACTTCTGAACATATCAAGAAAATATATTCTTGATAGTTCTATTCTCAGTGATTCTGGTAAATTGACAAATCTAATCGTGCTAATACATTCTTTCTTATTTAGAACATGATGTTTATCCGAAATTCCATACTTACGAAATATGGACCGTTACTCGCTTTACTAGAGATCGGGAGGATAATAAAAAGGCAAAGAGCTCCAAAATATAAGAGAAAATATTAAGCCCAATAACAACACGGAGGTTACAAACCGTGGATATTAATACGAATAGTAATATAAAGACACGGTATAATTAAGAATAGTATCACCCCAAGATAATAGCAAAAGTAAACAGATTTTTCTGGTAGAAGATTGAAAAGATGGATGACAGAAATGATAATTAGGAAAATATCAAGGATTAGAACGGAATTAAACATTTTCATAATCTTTTGGATGTATGAACTAAGAAAGAAAGTATAGGACTGGTGAGAATAATGGAACGGAAGAGTTTAATTTATAGTGGGAATATCAGACAGAGTAATCGAGGCAAGATGACCGCATTTAATTAAAGAGATCTTAAATCCCTTAAATCCCGTGGAATTAGATCTTATAGATTTCGAAGATTTTCTTTAATTCCTTGAAATCCGGAATTCAACCCTGACTCTGTCAAAAGTTAAGATGAATCTTTACTTTTCTATTTCACTCTTTGGTGATAGCTTCATTCGTACTCTTCGAATAATCGAATTATTTTTATCCATATTACTCAATGATGATAAAACTCAATTTATCAACCCATATTCGTCATGAAAACATTTTTATTGTTAGCCATGACCACCTCACTCAAATTTCGGGACGAAATTTATTTAACGGGTAGGTACTGTGCTGACCCGGGAATTTCCGACTAAATTTAAACTTAATCTTTATATGTTTCCGACACGATAAGCAAAGTCTGTAATATAGAAGTCTAAAAAATTTTAGAACGATGTTCATATATTCAATTGACCTTCGCCTGCTCTCGACGATTCATGAACAATTAATTGTAAATAGATATGTATGTATGTATATATAAATAATAATTCGAAATATAATTTAAAGTATTTAATGTATAATGTTATACCCTGAGATTTATTTGTTCAATATATATATAATTAATACATTTATTTACTAGATATTTAAAACATAATTAAATGTGTAGTTGTTGAAGTATCTAGATATATATATATATATATATATATATATATATATATATATATATATATATATATATATATATACATATACAAATGATTGGGGTACATAATTATTGATTGTATGTATATTGATATATATATATATATATATATATATATATATATATATATATATATATATATATATATATATATATATATATATATATATTAAATATTCAATGTATGATATTATATATATATTATGATATTACATAACGAATAAAAAGTAATATTAATATATGTAAATACAAGTTAAAATATAGTTAAAATATATACTTTCATTAAGATATAAATATTAATATTAGTATTAATATCAGTATTATTAATATTATTAAAATGATAATACATAGATATAAATTGATACATGAAATTTGTTACATTATAATTATTATTATTTTAGAATTTTTATTATCATTATCACTAAAAATAATTATATTTTTTGGATATCATTATTATTATAAATAATACAATATATTATTACTATCATAAATAATATCATATTTATACTACCATTATCAGTCTTATTATTATTATTATGTATTGTTACTATTATTATTAATATTACTTAGTGTTATTATTATTAATATTATTATTATTATATAAATTAAATGTAAATATATATAAATAAATAAAAAAACGCGTATATACCTTACAATCTAATATTTGTTTCCATCTTCTGTTTTCTTCTGCTCCGTGACTCCTTATCGAACCCTACATACAATACCTATCAATTTTTTTTACTTCTTTATCAATCATTTTAATCCCTGTAGGTATATCGTGATAGCTGCAAGATTTAAAAACAGATTTTTTTTTTCTTCCTTTCTTTCTTCTTTTCCCCTGTACGTGCCAATTTTTTTTATCAATAGATCAATTGAGGATCACTCAGCAAAATCTATAAATGCAGAGGTGATAAGAGTCGCTCAATTGATCTACCTGTAAATTTCCATCCTCTAATTCCACAATTTGATTGTTAAATCGAAGAGTCAAAGTTATTTCACAAAAAGTCAACACTTTTGTTCTTGGTGAAATTCGAATTCGTTTTGAAGATTTCAATTAAATTAATGATGTCAAAAGTTTCTAGGATTGAATTGAAATATACTTTGTGTTTTAATCTTTGTCTATTACGTTCGTATAAGAGGAATCAATATTTATTTTTTTGTTTATGCAGACGTCGAGCAACAAGAAACTGTCCTCTTTTAATTTTTTTTTTCTTCTTCTCAATTCAAATAATCACAAGTAATCGTTTTATGTTTTGCATACACAATTCTATAATCATTTTAGATAAGGTTTAATTATTTGGAATCAATTTGGTTATGAGGAAGAAGATGATAAATATGGGAATACATAATACGGTTTATATAAATCTGGGGAGAGATATAATCAAAAAAACTAAAATGGCGTAATGGTTTGAGGTGATATTGTTTGAGCGGATGGTCTCGGGTTCGAACCTGGGTGGTGGTACATATTTTTTTCTTAAAGCTTGATAAGAGGTAGTTTATTATTATCATTTATATTAGTATTATTATTATTATTATTATTATTATTATTATTATTATTATTATTATTATTATTATTATTATTATTATTATTATTATTATTATTATTATTATTATTACTAATTACTAATTATTATTATTATTGTTACCATGAATATTGTTATTGTTATTGCTATTATTATTTGTATCATTATTAAGTATTAGTATTATCGTTATCATTATTATTAGAATTAGTATGATTATGAAAATAAAAGTTTCAATGATATTGTTTAGGTGACAATTATAAAGTTAAGAATCATAAAAATGAATAAATGTTAATAAATGTTAATATGAAAAATGATAAAATTATAATTAAGATTCAAATGGAGTATTATTGTTATTATCCTTATATTTATAATTATTATTTTTACAAACAAAAGGTATTTATATGAAAGTATATATTTATTACATATATCATAAGCGCACTAATATTAGATTCTAATATATTAACTAATATAATATTACTTATATTAATATAACATTTAGTAGAATATATATATCGTATAAGTATTATAATGAATTATAAGAATTAATATAATTATATATAGATATAGATATAGATATATATATATATATATATATATATATATATATATATATATATATATGTATATATATATATATGTATATATATATATATGTATATATATATATATATATATATATATATATTATAGGATATACATAAACTTAGTTGATTAATATTACAATGTGTTAATATATATATACTTGATATAGGTTCGTGAATCCGAGGCCAACCATGCATTGTTCAATGTCGTCATATGTATTTTTACTACAAAATACAGTATAGTGAGTTTCATTTGCTCCCTTTTTAAATGTTTTTGCAATATATATTTTTGAGACTGAGAATACATGCGCTGCTTTTATAAATGTTTTACGAAATAGACACAATTGATCAAAAACTACATTATATGGTTGGATTATTAAACCGAATATCGCCCTTCAAGTCTGGTAATCTAAGAATTTAGGGAAATGGCCCCTGATTGACGCGAATCCTAAAGATAGATCTATGGACCTTGATAAGTCCCATTCGGGGTACGAATGCTTGAGCACTTCGAGATTATTATACAGACGAGAGGTTCTGTTTTGGGGATATTCTATGCATTAAGTTAACGTCAGTTACCAGGTGTTCAATCCATATGAATGATATTTTTTTGTCTCTATGCATGGAACGTATATTTATGAGAAATGAAAATCTTGTGGTCTATTAAAATGATGGAAATGATTATTTATGTTAAACTAATGAACTCACCAACCTTTTGGTTGACACTTTAAAGCATGTTTATTCTCAGGTACGAAAGAAGTCTTCCGCTGTGCAATTGCTCATTTTTAAAGATATTACTTGGAGTCATTCATGACATATTTCAAAAGATGTTGCATTCGAGTCGTTGAGTTCATCAAGATTATTATTAAGTCAATTATAGTTAGATATATTATAAAATGGTATGCATGCCGTCAACTTTCGATGTAATGAAAAATTGTCTTTTCAAAAACGAATGCAATATTTGTAAAATGTATCATATAGAGGTCAAGTACCTCGCGATGTAATCAACTGTTGTGAATCGTTTATAATCGATATGGACTTCGTCCGGATGGATTAGGACGGGTCGCTTCAATAATGCTAATAATAGTATTAATAATACTTATAAAATATTAATGATAATAATGTTTCTAATACTTATAATTCTAAACATGATAATAATAGTAATAATAATTATAATACTATTAATAATAATAATAATAATAATAATAATAATAATAATAATAATAAAAATAATAATAATAATAATAATAATAATAATAATAATAATAATAATAATAATAATAATAATAATAATAATGGTAATAACAATAATAATTATAATGCTAATAACGATTATTATACTAATAATACTAATAATAATTAATGATAACAACTAGTAATAATAACTCTAATAATAATTAGTATAATAACAATAATAATAAATTATCATTAGTCTTTATATTAGTAATAATAATAATAATAATCCTAAAAATGTAAACTACCTCAAAATAAGCGGATAAAATGTCACCAGCTGGGTTTGAACCCGTAACCCCATGCTTACAAGACAACCATCAAACCATCAGACCGTTTCTGTTTTTCTTGGAATTAAACCCACTTAATTAAATATAACCCGTAACCTTCCTGACTCCTTCTTCTTTATAATTCAATCGACTAACAGCCCTTAATCATAACAATTGAATAACCAAATACGTTTTATGATTTATTGACAAACAGGAACGATTTAGTTTGGTTTTTAAATCAATTGAAACAAAAAGAAAAATGAATAGCAGGCCTTATACCTTCGTTTATACTCCTCAAGAACTCAAACAGCAAATCTCAAATTTAAAAGGGTTTTAGATCACGACTTCCAAATGAAAAAGATTCTAAATGGTCATTTGAAACTATCTGGATCGTCAATTAAAATTAAAACATCAAAAGGAACTCTAATTTCTCTAAAAACAGAAGTTTGACTTTTAAAAAGATTAACTTTCACTTCGAAATAAAAACTCGATTGGATGATTTAAGCTTTGAAACTTTGCAGATAGTTTTAATGAAGGATTTCAAACAAAATTGCATTATTACATTTTAAAATAAGACTCGAATTCGATGAATTGACAAAAAGGATGAAGAACAGAGATATTGTGTCTGTGTTCATGAACTTTAATACGACTTTTCTGATTTAATTCGAATTGTGATTGCAAAGTGTTATACAGAGGTTAATAGATATAAATACAGTGTAATTGAATCAATTAGTGTTTGTTTTGTAGCTTGATTGAGTCGACCAGTAGTACAATTTGAAACAGGAGCTGAAGAAAAAAAACACGAGCAGGTAACATTTTCTAATAAATTCGTACAATTGAAAGATTCTAAGATCAGATAAACAACTTAAAGGTGATAATGATATCTAACAGAATACGTACTTACTGATATTTATATATGTAATATACCGTTTTTTTATTACTATCAGTATATATGTTTTTATATATCATAAGCTGTATTTTTATTTATATATGTTTTATATATATGTATTTATATTTATATAATGATTATATATATCTGTATATATTTATTTATATCAGATTCCTAATTTTTGATAATAATTATATTAATACTACTAATAATTAATAATACTAATAATAATATTATTAATAATAATATTATTGATAAAGATAATAATATGATAATATTAATACTAACAATAATGAATTTAAATAAATTTGATTTTTTGTAAGGATAATGATAATAATATTCTTATTAGTTACAATAATATTAATTTTGTTAATGATATTGATAGTATTAATAATAACATTATATATATATATATATATATATATATATATATATATATATATATATATATATATATATATATATATATATATATATATATCAAATTCTATATACATATATATAGTTTCTATTAGATATAATCTTATTAATAATACAAATGTTAATGTTACTATTAATATTAATACTAACTATAATATTACTGATAATAATGAAAGTAATAATAATAACATGTCAATTATATTATATCTTATAATTCTATATGTATATTTGTATATATACCTATATATACACTGTATTTAAATATATATGTTTATATATATATATATATATATATATATATATATATATATATATATATATATATATATATATATATATATATATATATATATATATATATATATATATATATATATCTGTGTACATATATGTATTATATTTAGTCTCGTTAGTTATTAAATATAACTATAATAATACTTCTTAATATTATAAATAATATTAATAACACTTTATAATAATGTAATAGTAATAATAATTATATTATTGATAATAATAATATCTATAAGTTTTATAACAATAATATTATTAATAATAATGATAATATTATAATAATTTAAATTTATCACACTTCATATATATATATATATATATATATATATATATATATATATATATATATATATATATATATATATATATATATATATATATATACCACTAATGCTTCTTATAGTAACGAGAGTAATATTATTGTTGTATAAATATATTAATATTACATGTTATCGTTTATAATCTATATTATATAATAATTTTTATTGAATAGTAATTTTTATATATAATAGATATTAATAGAAATATAATATCATTTATCTTATTTTACATATTTATTTTTAATGGTTAAATTATATTTTATAATTTCAAGTTAATATACTTATACTTACATCTATATATATATATATACATATTTATTTACAAACAATTGTTCGTGAATCGTCGGGAGTAGTCAAGGGTTAGATGAATTCATATAAATAGTTTAAAGTTTTTGAGATTTCAATATTACAGACTTTGCTTATCGTGTCGAAATCATATAAAGATCAAGTTTAAATTTAGTCGGAAATTTTCGGGTCGTCACAGTACCTACCCGTTAAAGAAATTTCGTCCCAAAATTTGAGTGAGGTCGTCATGGCTAACAATAAGAATGTTTTCATGACGAATATGAGTTGATAAATATTTTTTTATCACTATCGAGTAATATAGATAAAATAATTCGATTACTCGAAGAGTACGAGTGAAGTTATCACAAAATAGTGAACTGGGAAAATAAGGTTCTTCTTGACTTTTGACGTAGTTAGGGTTGAATTTAGAAAACCAGGTGCGTCTTAACTTTTGATGTGTCTTGGTTGAATTCCGTAATTCAAGGGATATAAAGGAAATCTTCGAAATCTAAAAGATTTGATTCTTCGGCGAATAAGGAATTTAAGATCTCTATAATTAAATACGGTGATCTGCCTCGATTACTCTGTCTGATATTTCCATTATAAATTAAACTTTTCCGTTTCATTATTCTCATCATTCCTATACATTCTTTCTTAGTTCATACATCCAAAAGATTGTGAAAATGCTTAATCCCGTTCTAATCCTTGATATTTTCCTAATTATCATTTCTGTCATCCTTCTTTTTAATCTTCCCCCAGAAAAATCTATTTACTTTTACTATTACCTTGAGGTGATACTATTCTTAATTCTACCGTGTCTTTATATTGCTATTCGTATTAATATCCACGATTTGTAACCTCCGTGTTGTTATTGGGCTTTATACTTTCTCTTATATTTTGGAGTTCTTTGCCTTTTTATTCTCCTCTCAACCTCTAGTAAAGCGAATAATGGTCCAGAATTTGTAAATATGGAGTTTTTGAATAATCATAATATACAAAGTAGAAAGGAAAGGTAGTAGCACGATTTGATTTGTCAAATTACCAGAATATCCGGAAAAGACCGAATCATCAAGATAATATTCTCTTGATATTTTTGAGGTTAGATAGAATACAAGAGTCGTGTAACCTGGCACATGATGACGTTATGATCTGTGAATCATCACGTCCTATTAGAAACTCAGCATGACTTACTGTAATATAATCACGTTGATCAAGTGTCATTATATTATACTAATTCATGCATCAATTTCTTTACATTTCTCCAGAAATCATTCATAAATTAACCTTAGATTTTACAGAAGTTTCTAATATAATGAAATACAGGAAGCACGAAGAGGTATATAATTTCGGACGAGAATATTTATGAAAATATCCTCAGAAATATCGAAGATATTTATGATGATATTTTGGAATTTCCAAGTTCGAAGGTTGATGAAGAAAAATTTTCCGCAAGATTTTAACATGACCTCAGAGCAAGATATTCTCTAAAGATTTCAACTGATCCAGAATTACCTGGATTCTTTGAATATAGGGTACGGTCCTTGTATTTGTCCTTGGTCTCCTTCGTGGTTAGCTCAATTCGTTTTCCAGTTCTAACTTTTCTGAGCTTTTCCAACATACTATTCTTTATCATTAAAATTCCGATGATTAAGGTCGTTTACGGTTGTCTACAGTTTCTGCTGCTTCATTCAGTTTTTTTCAAAGTTTAATGTGTTGATTCGTAGGCTGGGTGCTTTTCAAAATTTCAGAATTGAAGATCGTAATTTTAGGAGATAAATGTTATATATATACATATAACTGTTGATGTAAAAATGCTATTCAAAATAATGATTGAAGCTTTTTGGTATGATAATTACCGTTACAAGATGCAGATGAGTATATGATAAGGTTTTAATGAACAAGTATAATGGTTTTTCGAAGAGATTTAAATCAAAGAGCAATGAAGTTGATGGTAAGTTTACTGCTAATGTGGTGGAATATAAATGGTTCTCCGGTAACGATGATGGAAGGTAAACTTATATATCAAGGTTATAATAATGGCTAATCCAAATGAAAGTCGAATTTGTCTTGCTGGAGCTGTGACAAATTTGGCTACTTTGGAAAGGAATTGTACTGCTATGTTCGGTAATAACAACGCCAAATTAGCTAGCACATATACGTGTTAAACGTTTACTCAGATTCCAAGTGTTTTTCAGGTGTATAACTATATGCATCAATCTTTTCTTCTGTAGATGAAGTGCGGTTGGTTCATCCTCTCGGTTGAGGTGTTTTCAAGATTCATGAAAAGTTTGAACGCAGATTGTAATCGTCAATATACAAATGAGGTTTAAGATGAAATCAAGTGGCAAACTTGAAGAAATGTTTAGTTTCATATGTTATAATCAATATTTTAATTCATTTTAATTGTCCAATGTCATTAGTCCATAGTTAGGAGTCCACAATTAGTAGTTCAACAATTCATATATAGTTTAATATATAATATTCGAATTAATTATTACGTGTCGTGACCCGTTATATACATGTCTCAGACTCGATCACAACTCAAAGTATATATATTATTTAGAATCAACATCAATCATGTATAGCTAACTCAAGCATTACTGCATATAGAGTGTCTATGGTTATTCTAAATAATATATATAGATGCGTCGATATGATAGTCAAAAACTTGTATACGTGTCCCGATATTTAAAGTGCGTAAAATAAATAACAGAAATTAAATGACGATAAATAAAATTACGAGAATTTAAATTGCGATAATTAAATTGCGATAAATAAATTGCGATAAATAAAATGTAATACGGAATTAATCAGTTAGTTAGGAACAGTTAGCTAGGATTTCGTTAGCGTGAATTCTTAACAAAATTTCTCATAGTTAATTTGTTTGTTTCTAACAAATTTTATTTTGTCCAACGTTTTCTTCATTATGCCACTTGTTGGATTCTGATAGGTCAAAATCCAAATATGAAATTGAATGAAAATGGTTATTCTGCGGTGAACAGATTCGTATATCTGTGGATGTAAGTAGGATAGTAAATGACTGTTGAATCAGATTAGAAGAATGTACAGTGTAACTTATTAATGTGAAATCTAAATATTCCTCGGGTATTACCTACCCGTTAAAATATTTTCACCATTAACGGTTTGCACAAAAGAATTTTAATTACAATCTTTATGAAAATATACTTACATAAATATTTCCTTCAGATGTAATCATAAATTTAATGAGTCAATATGATATTAGACTCATTTGATTTACCGTTAGAATAAGAATATATAATCTCTAAAACATTAAAGATTATATAATCGCCATGTCGAACGCAGATAAATAATGTAGAATGATTCATAGAACGATGATTATACTCGAGGTATAGAATGAGATATTGGGGCATGTGATGTTGAAGCTTGTGTTGTTGGTGGTACTGGTGTTGATGCTGAAGCTGGTAAGTTTTGCACGATATTCTCCAAATTGATTACTCGAGCGCGAAATTCGTTGACTTCTTGTATTACTCCAGGATGATTGTCGGTCGAAACGAGCGGATGAATAATGTTTAGATTTTTAAATAGAATATAATCGTGGCGAGATACTCTGGAAATGAGAGAGAAAATGGTGTCTCGATGTGACGATCGCTCCAAATCCAGATGGACAATACGTCATTCATTGATTTCATTGCGAGGTATTTGACCTCTATATGATACGTTTTGTAAACATTGCATTCTTTTGAAAAGGCACACCATAAATGAATATTTAAATCAAAGGTTTTCGACATCTGATGATTTCTACATATAGACAATCACCGTAAATAATAGTTTACAATAGTACTTCCATTGACAATGCAGTCAAAATAAGATACATGGTGATAATTTGGTGAATGCAACGTTTCCTTGAAAAGTATGTCATGTAAGACTCCATGCACATAGCTTGTCTAACATATAAGCAACAGCGGAAGACTTCTAGGAAACCTGAGAATAAACATGCTAACTGTGAAGACCCGTCCTAATCCATCCGGACGAAGTCCATATCGATTATAAATGATTCACAACAGTTGATTACATCGCGAGGTACTTGACCTCTAATGATACATTTTACAAGCGTTACATTCGTTTTGAAAAGACAATCTTTCATTACATCTAAAGTTGACAGACATGCATACCATTTCATAATATCCAACTATAATTGACTTAATAATGATCTTGATAAACTCAACGACTCTAATGCAATGTCTTTTGAAATATGTCATAAATGACTCCAAGTAATATCTTTAAAATGATCAAATGCACAGCGGAAGATTTCTTTCGTACCTGAGAATAAACATGCTTTAAAGTGTCAACCAAAAGGTTGGTGAGTTCATTAGTTTAGCATAAATAATCATAACATAATTTTAATAGACCGCAAGATTTCATATTTCCATTTCTCATAAACATACGTCCCATGCATAGAGACAAAAATATCATTCATATGGATTGAACACCTGGTAACCGACATTCACAATATGCATATAAGAATATCCCCATCATTCCGGGATCCTCCTTCGGACATGATATAAATTTCGAAGTACTAAAGCATCCGGTACTTTGGATGGGGCTTGTTGGGCCCGATAGATCTATCTTTAGGATTCGCGTCAATTAGGGTATCTGTTCCCTAATTCTTAGATTACCAGACTTAATAAAAAAGGGCATATTCGATTTCGATAATTCAACCATATAATGTAGTTTCGATTACTTGTGTCTATTTCGTAAAACATTTATAAAAATTGCGCATGTATTCTCAGCCCAAAAATATATATTGCAAAAGCATTTAAAAGGGGAGCAAATGAAACTCACCATACTGTATTTTGTAGTAAAAATTCATATGACGTCATTGAACAACTGAACAATGCAGGGTTGGCCTCGGATTCACGAACCTATATCAATTGTATATTTATTAATACCTGTAATCGTATCGAGCAAGATTATATATATTATGATTAATAATATACTTGTTATGTTATATGTAATTTATATATCTTATATATAAATATTATTTATCATTCTTTAATATGTTAATAAAAGTTTATATTAGGGTTTATATAAGATATCAATATATAATTATGTATTAATTGGTACAGTATATATATATATATATATATATATATATATATATATATAGTTTAGTTAATTTCATTTTAATAATAAACATATAGCGATATGTGCTACTAATATTATTGTAGTGTATCTTTATATGAAAATATTTATTTGTAATAATACTAAAAATGATAAGAGTGATAGTCATAATATTGATAGTAATATTATTATTAATAATAATATTAATTTTAATAATGATAATCTTATTAAAGATATTAACTTTAATAAATATGTTAGTTTTAGTAATAACAATATTTTTAATGAAAGTAATAAATTCTCTAAATAATATAAGGATAGTAATAATAATAATAATATTAGCAATGTTGATAATACTAATCAGGTTTATCATAAACTTCATGTTTAGCTTCTAAACCTATATCTATGGTTCCTATACTTAATGATATACCAAATTCATAATTTGTGCCCTATCAACTTTTATTATAATTTTTATAATTTAAATGATATTAATTTGTTCATAATTCTGTTACTAACAATAACAATAGTAATACTAATAAGGATAATGTTAGTCATGATAATACTAATAGTTTTTAAAGGATAATAATAGTATTAATGATATTAATAAATATAATAATCTTATTAATTACATTACTACAAATTATACTAGTATTAATAATATCATCAATAATATATATAATTCTTATAACCATGGTATTAATAATAATTATTATAACAATAATAATCATGTTAATAAGAGCAATAATAATAATTAATTTTAATAAATAATGATAGATAAATATATAAAGACTACCTCAAAAGTTTGTCCAAAAAGAAAATGTCCCATACCGGGTTCGAACCCGAGACCTCACGCTTCCCTGACACACCCTTAAACCAGCTGGGCTACGCCCATTATCCGAAATATTATAGAACCGTAATATATATATAACCCGAATTCGTTTTCTGTTCTAGTTCATCTTCTTCACAATTCAATCAATGAACTCAATTTAAACTTATCCCAAATCAAACCCGAGAATTATATAACCGTTTAAGATTTAATGTTATCATTTAAACAATTATCTATGTTTAATTAGTTTTTAAAAAAAATATATAAAAAAAAAGAAACCAGTCCCTGTCGTCGCTGAATAGAAAGAAGAAAAAAAAATTGATTTCAATTTTGAACGCGTTTTGGACAAAAATTAAAACACGAATTGTGTTCCAAATCACTCCTAGAGACTTTATAAATCGCCAATTTAACTGGAAACATCAAAACAATTATGAATTTTACGAAGAACAAATGCTGTTGACTTTTCTTTTGAAAGTTTGACTCAAAAATTCGAGTTCGATACAAAGAATTGAAAGTTGAGATTTTAGATAACACTTACATGAACGATTCCTAACACTTCTGCATTATTGGATTTTGCTAATCGGTTCGATTTTAATTGTTGGCTAAAAAGTAGATTATAGGGGAAACCGTCAGGGGTTTTTAAAAAAAAAATTTCAGTCATTCCACTGATTTTTAGAATGTGAGAGTAAGTAGATGATTGTTTGCTTTAGGTGCAGTAATAAGAATTGATTGTTTTGGTTGTATTCTGAATCTGCTCGACATAAACCCACGAGGGAAACAGAAGCAGAAAATAAATAAATAAATAAATAGATAAATAAATAATAACTGATAAAGGTGAAAAGAAATCCTTATGCATTCATATAAATCAGATGTTATCTGAATCTATCTGACTTATCTGTATTTATATTTATATACGCCTGCATTTATATATTTAAATTTCTGTATTTATACAATATAGTTAATCCATTAATTAATACATATAATAATAATAATACTCTTAATATTTTAAATAATAAATATAAAAATTTATAATAATGTATTAGTAATAATAATAATATTATTATTATTGTTGATAATGGTAATAATAACTATAAAACTTATAACAATAATGTTATTAATGATAATAATAATAATAATAATACTAATTATAATGATACTAATATTATTAATGATAATGATAATAATAATATTAGTAATAATAATGATAATACTATATCAACTTATATATATATATATCTAAATCGTACATAATATTAATAACATTAGTATTGATGTTAATATTGAAGGTAATAACTATTTTATTATAACAACTATATTTATACTTGTAATATTTAATAATCATACGATATTATATCATAACTTTTATTGATTTAGTATTACTTATAAACTATAATATACATGAACTGATTATGAAATCATATATATTTATATAAAAATTTACATTAAACTACACTTAATTATTTGTATCTTAATTCACATATTTGATCTTATTATATTTTATTTCTCTCAATTATTCTTTATACGTTTACATTTATTTTCATATATATAGATATTTTTGTTTACAAACAATGGTTCGTGAATCGTCGGGAATAGTCAAGGCCAAATGTATTTATGATAAATAGTTCTAACATTTTGAGACTCGGTTTAATAGACTTTGCTTATCGTGTCGGAAACATATAAAGATTAGAGTTTAAATTTGGTCGAAAATTCCCGGGTCATCACAGTACCTACCCGTTAAAGAAATTTCGTCCCGAAATTTGAGTGAGGTGGTCATGGCTAACAATAAAAATGTTTTCATGTCGAATATGAAGTGATAATAGAGTTTTATCATTATTGATTAATATAGATAAAACAATTCGATTACTCGAAGAGTACGAGTGAAGCTATCATAAAAGATTGAAATGAGTAAATGCAGGTTTGTCTTAACTGGTGACGTAGTCAGGTTTGAATTCCGGAATTCAAGGGATTTAAAGAAAATCTTTGTAATCTATAAGATTTGATTCTTCGGGATTTATGGAAATTAAGATCTCTATAATTAAATATGGTGATCTGCCTTGATTACTCTGTCTGATATTTCCATTATAAATTTACCTCTTCCGTTCCATTTGTTTTCACCACTTCTATACTCAATCCCAAATTCAAAAGATTTATGAAAATGCTTAACCCTGTTTTAATCCTTGTTCTTATTCTAACTATCGCAATGATCGTTCTTCTTTTCCAACTCCCACATGAAGAATCTATTTATTTCTATTATGCTCTAGGGATTATTGTATTCATAATCCTCCCGTGTCTTTATATTGCTATACGCACTGATATCCACAGTTTGTAATTTCGGTGTTGTTGTTGGGCTTTATATTTTCCCTTATATATCGGAGCTTCATGTTCTTGTTTTCTCTTCCCGACTTTAAATCAAGCGAATAATGGTCCAGAATTCGTAGGTATAGAATTTAGAATGAATTTAATGTTCTAAACAAGAAAGAACGTAGTATCACGATTTGATTTGTCAAATTACCAGAATTACTGAGAATAGAACTATCAAGAATATATTTTCTTGATATGTTCAGAAATTAAGCAGAATGAAAGAGTTATGTAACATGACACATGATGATGTTATAGTCTGTGAATCGTCACGTTCCATTAGAAACTCAGCATGACTTACTGTAATATAATCACGTTGATCAAGTGTCATTATATTATACTAAGTCATGCATCAGTTCCCAACATTACTTCACTAACATTCATATTTTAAGCTCGAAAGTTTACAGAATATAAAAACTAACAGTTTCTATATGATGTAACACTGATAGCATGAAGAGATTAATGATTTTACATAAGAATAGTTAATAAAATATCTTCAGAAATATGAAGGATATTTATAATGAAAGATACGATGATATCTTGGAATTTCTAATATCGATGGATGATGAAGAAGATTTATCCGTATAGATTTAGATTTGGAAGCAAGGTATTCGCTAAAGATTTCATCAGAAACAGAATCATTTGGATTCTTTGAAGTCAAACTTATTCTTTGCGATTTGTCCACGGCGTTCTTCATAGTATCGCATAATCTGCTTTTCGGTACTAAATTTTCTATTGAATGTTTCCAATATAATGATACACAGGAAGCACGAAAAGGTATATAATTTCGGACGAGAATATTTATGAAAATATCCACAGAAATATCGAAGATATTGATGATGATATTTTGGAATTCCTAAGTTCGATGGTTGATGGAGAAAGATTTTCCGCAAGATTTTAACATGATTTCGGAGCAAGATATTCTTTAAAGATTTCAACGGATCTAGATTTATCTGGGTTCTATGAATTTAGGGTATGTTACTTGTATTTCTCCTTGGTTTCCTTTATGGTTAGTTCAATCCGCTTTCCAGTTCCAACTTTTCTGAGCTTTTCCAACATACTAATCTTTATCATCAAACTTTAGATGATTATGGTCGTTTACGGTTATCTACAGTTTCTGCTGCTTCATTCAGCTTTTTCAACATTCAGAGTATTGATTTGTGACTGAGTGCTTTTCAGAATTTCAGAATGAGAGATCATAATTCTAAGAGATAAATGTCATATATATATAACTGTTGATGTAGATATGCTGTAAGTTTTCAAAGTACTGATTGCTGATTCCCGGTAATTGGTATGGCAGTTCTCGTTACAAGATGCGGATGAGTATATGATAGGGTTTCAATGAATAAATATAATGATTTATCAGAGAGATTTAAGTCAAGAAACAACGAGGTTGCTGGTACGTCTGCTGGTAATATGGTGGAATATAAAAGAATTCTCCGGTATCAAAAGGGTAATCGTATATATCAGGATTATAGTAAGGCTACTTCAAATGAAAAGTCGAAGTTGACTTGCTGGAGCTGTGACAAAATTGGCAACCTTGAAAGGAATCGCAAAGTTATTTTTGCTAATAAATGCCAAAGGATCTGACGCGGCTACGTGTTAAACTTTTACTCAGTTGCCGAGAGTTTCTCAGGTGCAATATTATATACATAAATCTTTCCTTCTGTAGATGAGGTGCGGTTGGTTCATCCTCTCGATTGAGGTGTTTTCAAGAATCATGAAAGATTTGAACGCAGAATGTAATCGTGAAGATACAAATGAGGTTTAAGACGAAATCAAGTGGCAAACTTGAAGAATTGTTTAGTTTCATATGTTATAATCAATATTTTAATTCATTTTATTTGTCCAATGTTGATAATCCACAGTTACTAGTCCACAGTTAGCATTTCAATAATTCATATATAATATTCGAATTAATTAATACGTGTCGTGACCCGTATACATCTCAGACTCGATCACAACTCAAAGTATATATATTATTGTAGAATCAACCTCAACCCTGTATAGAGAACTCGATCATTACCGCATATAGAGTGTCTATGGTGATTCCAAATAATATATATAGATGCGTCGATATGATATGTCAAAACCTTGTATACGTGTCCTGATATTTAAAGTGCGTAAATTAAATACAAAAATTAAATGACGATAAATAAAATTGCGAGAATATAAATTGCGATAAATAAACTGCGATAAATAAATTGCGATAATTAAATGGTAATACGGAATTAACAGTTAACTAGGAACAGTTAGCTAGGATTTTGTTAGCGTGGATTCTTAATAGAATTTCATATTGTTAATTAATCTGTTTCTAATCAATTTTTATTGTGTCCATTATTTCTTCATTATGCCACTTGTTGGATTCTGATAGGTCAAAATCCAAATATGTAATTGGATGAATATGGTTATTTTGTGGTGAACGGATTTGTATATCGGTGGATGTAAGTAGGATAGTATATGACTGTTGAAACAGATTCGAAGAACGTACAATGTAACTTATTAATGTGAAATTTAAATAGTCCTCGGGTATTACCTACCCGTTAAAATATTTTCACCATTAACAGTTTGTACAAGAGAATTTTTAATTACAATCTTTATGAAAACATATTTACATATATATTTTCTTCAGATGTATTCATGGATATAATGAGTTAATATGATATTAAACTCATTTGCTTTTCGATTGGAACTAGAATAAATAATCTCTAAAACTTTAGAGATTACATATTCGCCATGTCGATCGAAGATAAATGAGGTAGAACGATACGTAGAACGAAGATCATACTCAAAGTACAGATGATGATATTGAAGCCTGGATTGTTAATGGCACTGGTGCTGTTATTGATTGCACTGTTGGAGCCGGTAATGTTGCTGAAGCTGGTACATTTTGCACCATATTCTCCTAATTGATTATTCGAGCGCGAAGTTCGTTGACTTATTACTCCAGGATGATTGTCGGTCGGAACGAGCGGGTGAATAAGGTTCAGAATTGTGGATAGAATATAACCTTGTCGAGTTATCCTGGAAATGAGACTGAAAGTGGTGTCTCGAACAGGCTCGCCGGTAAACGCTTCAGGTTTATTGTCAAGAGGTGAGTTCAGTTGGTGGAAGGGATTGCCTTCTGCGCGTTTCCATTAGTTAAGTCAACTACGAACCCATCAGATGAATTGACAATGGCTGATTGGTTGATTCATCTCGATGACGCTGTTGTCGGAGCTCGAGTGGAAATCCATATCGGAATAGCTGTCGGAATAACTATCGGAATAGCTATCGAAATCTGAGGGACTCGAACTGGTTGAGGGATTCATCCCGTACGATCAGATGAAGGATTTTCGATAAGAAATAGATTATAGGATATAGATTAGTACCCTGCAATACATAATTCTTCATATGCATATATAATACTAAAATCCCATAAGTTACGGAGGAATCTACAGAAGCTGTCAGGCATCGGTAACAATAACAGGTACGCTAAGATATGAATTAGCAGATATGCTAAGATATGAATTTTGTCCATACACTAATCATGCAATTAATGCAGTAAAATGTGCCTAGACTAAGAATGATAAGCAAGTGATTCCCTAAGAATGATAAGCAGGAAATTTTTGACACGAAATAATAAGCAAAACTTTTGACATGCAGACACGGTCGAAGTCCAGACTTACTAATGCATCCTAACGACTTATCAGTTAGACACACTAATGCAGATCTGGTTCGCTAAGACCATCGCTCTGATACCAACTGTGAAGACCCGTCCTAATCCATCCGGATGAAGTCTATATCGATTATAAACGATTCACAACAGTTGATTACATCGCGAGGTACTTGACCTCTATATGATACATTTTACAAGCATTACATTCGTTTTGAAAAGACAATCTTTCATTACATCTAAAGTTGACAGACATGCATACCATTTCATAATATCCAACTATAATTGACTTAATAATGATCTTGATAAACTCAACGACTCTAATGTAATGTCTTTTGAAATATTTCATAAATGACTCCAAGTAATATCTTTAAAATGATCAAATGCACAGCGGAAGATTTCTTTCGTACTTGAGAATAAACATGCTTTAAAGTGTCAACCAAAAGGTTGGTGAGTTCATTAGTTTAGCATAAATAATCATAACATAATTTTAATAGACCACAAGATTTCATATTTCCATTTCTCATAAACATACGTCCCATGCATAGAGACAAAAATATCATTCATATGGATTGAACACCTGGTAACCGACATTCACAATATGCATATAAGAATATCCCCATCATTCCGGGATCCTCCTTCAGACATGATATAAATTTCAAAGTACTAAAGCATCCGGTACTTTGGATGGGGCTTGTTGGGCCCGATAGATCTATCTTTAGGATTCGCGTCAATTAGGGTATCTGTTCCCTAATTCTTAGATTACCAGACTTAATAAAAAAGGGCATATTCGATTTCGATAATTCAACCATATAATGTAGTTTCGATTACTTGTGTCTATTTCGTAAAACATTTATAAAAATTGCGCATGTATTCTCAGCCCAAAAATATATATTGCAAAAACATTTAAAAGGGGAGCAAATGAAACTCACCATACTGTATTTTGTAGTAAAAATTCATATGACGTCATTGAACAACTGAACAATGCAGGGTTGGCCTCGGATTCACGAACCTATATCAATTGTATATTTATTAATACCTGTAATCGTATCGAGCAAGATTATATATATTATGATTAATAATATACTTGTTATGTTATATGTAATTTATATATCTTATATATAACTATTATTTATCATTCTTTAATATGTTGATAAAAGTTTATATTAGGGTTTATATAAGATATCAATATATAATTATGTATTAATTGGTACAGTATATATATATATATATATATATATATATATATATATATATATATATATATATATATATATATATATATATATATATATATATAGTTTAGTTAATTTCATTTTAATAATAAACATATAGCGATATGTGCTACTAATATTATTGTAGTGTATCTTTATATGAAAATATTTATTTGTAATAATACTAAAAATGATAAGAGTGATAGTCATAATATTGATAGTAATATTATTATTAATAATAATATTAATTTTAATAATGATAATCTTATTAAAGATATTAACTTTAATAAATATGTTAGTTTTAGTAATAACAATATTTTTAATGAAAGTAATAAATTCTCTAAATAATATAAGGATAGTAATAATAATAATAATAATAATAGCAATGTTGATAATACTAATCAGGTTTATCATAAACTTCATGTTTAGCTTCTAAACCTATATCTATGGTTCCTATACTTAATGATATACCAAATTCATAATTTGTGCCCTATCAACTTTTATTATAATTTTTATAATTTAAATGATATTAATTTGTTCATAATTCTGTTACTAACAATAACAATAGTAATACTAATAAGGATAATGTTAGTCATGATAATACTAATAGTTTTTAAAGGATAATAATAGTATTAATGATATTAATAAATATAATAATCTTATTAATTACATTACTACAAATTATACTAGTATTAATAATACTATCAATAATATATATAATTCTTATAACCATGGTATTAATAATAATTATTATAACAATAATAATCATGTTAATAAGAGCAATAATAATAATTAATTTTAATAAATAATGATAGATAAATATATAAAGACTACCTCAAAAGTTTGTCCAAAAAGAAAATGTCCCATACCGGGTTCGAACCCGAGACCTCACGCTTCCCTGACACACCCTTAAACCAGCTGGGCTACGCCCATTATCCGAAATATTATAGAATCGTAATATATATATAACCCGAATTTGTTTTCTGTTCTAGTTCATCTTCTTCACAATTCAATCAATGAACTCAATTTAAACTTATCCCAAATCAAACCCGAGAATTATATAACCGTTTAAGATTTAATGTTATCATTTAAACAATTATCTATGTTTAATTAGTTTTTTAAAAAAATATATAAAAAAAAAGAAACCAGTCCCTGTCGTCGCTGAATAGAAAGAAGAAAAAAAATATTGATTTCGATTTCGAACGCGTTTTGGACAAAAATTAAAACACGAATTGTGTTCCAAATCACTCCTAGAAACTTTATAAATCGCCAATTTAACTGAAAACATCAAAACAATTATGAATTTTACGAAGAACAAATGCTGTTGACTTTTCTTTTGAAAGTTTGACTCAAAAATTCGAGTTCGATACAAAGAATTGAAAGTTGAGATTTTAGATAACACTTACATGAACGATTCCTAACACTTCTGCATTATTGGATTTTGCTAATCGGTTCGATTTTAATTGTTGGCTAAAAAGTAGATTATAGGGGAAACCGTCAGGGGTTTTTAAAAAAAAATTTCAGTCATTCCACTGATTTTCAGAATGTGAGAGTAAGTAGATAATTGTTTGCTTTAGGTGCAGTAATAAGAATTGATTGTTTTGGTTGTATTCTGAATCTGCTCGACATAAACCCACGAGGGAAACAGAAGCAGAAAATAAATAAATAAATAAATAAATAGATAAATAAATAATAACTGATAAAGGTGAAAAGAAATCCTTACGCATTCATATAAATCAGATGTTATCTGAATCTATCTGACTTATCTGTATTTATATTTATATACGCCTGCATTTATATATTTAAATTTCTGTATTTATACAATATAGTTAATCCATTAATTAATACATATAATAATAATAATACTCTTAATATTGTAAATAATAAATATAAAAGTTTATAAAAATGTATTAGTAATAATAATAATATTATTATTATTGTTGATAATGGTAATAATAACTATAAAACTTATAACAATAATGTTATTAATGATAATAATAATAATAATAATAATAATAATTATTATAATGATACTAATATTATTAATGATAATGATAATAATAATATTAGTAATAATAATAATAATACTATATCAACTTATATATATATCTAAATCGTACATAATATTAATAACATTAGTATTGATGTTAATATTGAAGGTAATAACTATTTTATTATAACAACTATATTTATACTTGTAATATTTAATAATCATACGATATTATATCATAACTTTTATTGATTTAGTATTACTTATAAACTATAATATACATGAACTGATTATGAAATCATATATATTTATATAAAAATTTACATTAAACTACACTTAATTATTTGTATCTGAATTCACATATTTGATCTTATTATATTTTATTTCTCTCAATTATTCTTTATACGTTTACATTTATTTTCATATATATAGATATTTTTGTTTACAAACAATGGTTCGTGAATCGTCGGGAATAGTCAAGGCCAAATGTATTTATGATAAATAGTTCTAACATTTTGAGACTCAGTTTAATAGACTTTGCTTATCGTGTCGGAAACATATAAAGATTAGAGTTTAAATTTGGTCGGAAATTCCCGGGTCATCACACTAACAAGTGTCAACACAAAGGTTGGTGAGTTCATAGTTTTAATGTTTTGCATAATCTGTGTATAAAGGTGGATCACAAGATTTCAGTTGTTTCATCCAGAAATGTTTATCAAAATATTCTACAAAATTGAGCACCCTGGTAACTAAACTTTAACGTATATATAATTTATACCCTTTGTATAATCATCTTAATAATACACGCAAACCAATGTGTACGCTTCTCAAATAGCATACGTCCGTTAAAAGGCTAGTGCTCTAGCTCGGACGGTGATATCAAGCCCTATGGATCCATATACTACTACTCGCGCCCACCAGTTCTTATAACCGGCAGTTACTAGTTACCAAAGCTAAGGGATTTTCGGTTCAAACTCAGTATAGAATTTAGTATGTACTTGTGTCCATTGTTTAAAATAAAGTGCATGTATTCTCAGCCTAAAAATATATATTGCAAAAGCATTTAAAAAGGGAGCAAATGAAACTCACCTTAGCAGCACATAAAGTTGTTCACCAAAACGTGACCGAAACTCGGAATATCAAATAACCGTAGATCTCAACCTAGAGAACATATGTTGGTCAATAAATGTCTATCAAGCTAGGTCAGGTCATAGTGTATAACAATCCTAATGCTCGAGATCGACATACAAAAGTTATCCAAAGTCGTTTCAAAAAGTCAATTTTGACAATAGTTCAACAAAACGAGACATATGTGACAACCCGAAAATTTCCAACCAAATTTAAACTTTAATCTTTATATGTTTCTGAAACGATAAGCAATATTTATTAAGTTAAATTTCAAGAATTTTAAACTATGTTCATACATTCATTCAACCTCGACCAAGTTCCAACAATTCACGAACCATTAAACAAATATGATTATATATGTATACGTGTATATATATTATAACTTGAAACGTAAACAAAATATTAGATTAAATACTTTATATGATTGCACCTGTTTCAAAATGTTTATCAATGGAATTAGAAGATAAGATCAAATGATTGAATTATCAGATATATTGAATTATGATTACAAGTCTCTGTTGAAAGGCCCACGTTGATTTGAGAAATCTTTCCATTTTAACAATATTCGGAAAATGATAAAGTGATTTATAAATAAGAACAAATTGTCATTCATTGAGAACTAGACAAAGGATAGTGGAAGATTAAATCTCATAACGACTCGATTGATCTATTTAGTTGTAAACGTACAAAAACGTTTTCAGTTTAAAAAGAACTTTATTATTAAAACGTATATAACTTTTATAAATATCTAGAACCACTTTTGACAACTCATTACTTAACTAGTATGATAAAGATAACGATATTTATATTTTATTTTATTAAATATATATAACGATTTAAATTAATATTATATATATTTATACGTGTATTATACGTACATAGTTTTATACTTTTACTATACTTAAACTTTACCCTTACTTTATTTTTACTTTACTTTAACTTTAATAATTCACTTTAATAATTCATACTTTAATAATTTACTTTAATAATTCGTACTTTAATAATTCACTTTAATAATTCATACTTTAATAATTCACTTTAATAATTCATACTTTAATAATTCACTTTAATAATTCATACTTTAATAATTCACTTTAATAATTCATACTTTAATAATTCACTTTAATAATTCAAAAATCTATTATAAATAGAATTCAATAGGTTTCATTATTTCATAGAAACTTGAAAATATTTTTCTCTAAACTCTCTCAATCGATTTACATATATATATTTACTCCGTATTATTTCAAGATATTATTAGTATACATAAAATATTACGACGGAGTGCTGTCCGAGTGATTTCAAAATTATTTTTCGAGTTGGATAGGATTAAGGAAATTATGGGTTATAGCTATGGAGGTGATTGAATATGGTTCATGGGTATGCTCGTGAGGTCAATATAGTGTTTATCATTTCCGTTGCGTCTACGTACCTTTCCTACAATATTGAATCTCGATATTGATACGTGAGTACTCATAATTTAACTTTTACATACTAATAGTGTATCCCTGACTAGTGCTCGAGTATTTAGGATTATGCATGCTTGTAGTTTTGATATTGCCCTTAGACAGGTTAGGTTGAATCTTGAATTAGTTACACTTGCAGTTGAGATAAGGTATAAGATATGCATGTCCTTGGAAAGCTAGCGAAAAATTAAGAACTTTTTCTTTAGATATCGAATGGTTTCGATGAACGGATTAGAAGTTATAATCAATTGAATTTTCGATATTTTTATTAAAAATGATTATTATTATCGTCGTTTTTATCATCGTTCTAGTTTTATCTTATTATTATCATTATTATTATCTTTATCAATAAAAGGAATTTATCATTAAAAATTGTTATTTTTTTTATTTATTACTATCGTTATTATCGTTAAAGTTATTGTTAGTATTATTATTATTATTATCATTATTAATATATATATATATATATATATCATTATTTAAAAATGGTTATTGTTATTGTTATTATTATTATTACTATACTATATTATCATTAAGATAATTATTAGTATTATCGTTAATAATGTTATAGTAACTATCATTATTAATATTAGTGTAATTAAAACAAATATTTGTAACACCTAATTATTTTGATTACTATTATTATCATTATTATGGACACGATATAAAAGATGATTTAAAAGCTATTAAACGAAACGATTAGGAAATAATGAGTAAGAGTATCATGATGAAATTAAAATATTATAAGATATTGATTTAGATAAAATTACCGTTCTTATTATTTTTATCATTACTATTATTATTAAAAGTATCGTTAGTATTAAAACTATCATTTTAACAAAAATTATCATTTTAATAGAAATGTCATTGTTACTATAAAATATCATTATTATTATTATTTTAAATTTAAATAGAATTATTATTTTAAAGATAATATTAAAAATTATCGTAAATATTAAAGTTATCATAATTAGAATTATCGTTTTATCATAATATCATCTTAGTAATTATAAATATTGATATTTTTATAATAATAATTATTATTACAAAATAATACAACTTTTACTTACTATCAGTATAGATATTATTTTATCAAATAAATATGTGATACAAACATATTTTACTACGTGTAATAACTTACTTTAATAATACCTATCATATTATCTTTATGATATTAAATGAACCCTATAAATTTTATTAATTAATATATATAAAAGTATATTTTATTATATAAATTTAATATAAAATTTTATTTATTAATAAATAAATTATATTATTTACTCTAATAAATCTTTTAAAAATATTTAAAAATATAAAACGACGATATTTAAACTATATATTAATCATGTATAGATTTTTAGAAATTATTTTGAGTCAAATTTACTTTTGTTGACTTTTGCATATTAGTCTCGAGCATTAGGATTGTGGTACACTATGACTTGACCTAATTTGTTAGACAAATATTGACCAACACATAAATATATATAATTAATTTAGGTTCGTGAATCCGAGGCCAACCTTGCACTTGTTCAATGACGTTATATGTATTTTTACTACGAAATACAGTATGGTGAGTTTCATTTACCCTTTTTACTCATTACATTTTTGGGCTGAGAATACATGCAAATGCTTTATTAGCTGTTTTACAATATTTATATGCGTGAGTTTCATTTGCCTTTTTTCCCCTTTATATTTTTGGGACTGAGAATACATGCGCTTTTATAAATGTTTGAAGAAATAGACACAAGTAATTGAAACTACATTCTATGGTTGAATTATCGAAATCGAATATGCCCCTTTTTATTAAAGTCTGGTAATCTAAGAATTAGGGAACAGACACCCTAATTGACGCGAATCCTAAAGATAGATCTATTGGGCCTAACAAACCCCATCCAAAGTACCGGATGCTTTAGTACTTCGAAATTTATATCATGTCCGAAGGAGGATCCCGGAATGATAGGGGATATTCTTATATGTATCTAGTTAATGTCGGTTACCAGGTGTTCACCATATGAATGATTATTTTTGTCTCTATGCATGGGACGTATATTTATGAGAACTGGAAATGAAATTCTTGTGGTCTATTAAAATGATGGAAATAAATGATTATGATAAACTAATGAACTCACCAACCTTTTGGTTGACACTTTAAAGCATGTTTATTCTCAGGTGTTAAAGAAATCTTCCGTTGTGCATTTGCTCATTTTAAAGATATTACTTGGAGTATTTCATAGCATATTTCGAAGAACGTTGCATTCGAGTCATTGAGTTCATCAAAGATTATTATTAAATCAATTTATAGTTGGATAGTAGATATTATGAAATGGTATGCATGCCTGTCAATTTTCGATGTAAAGAAAGTTTGTCTTTTAAAAACGAATGCAATGTTTGTAAATTGTATCATATAGAGGTTAAATACCTCGCAATGTAATCAACTATTGTGAATCGTTTATAATGTATATGAACGGGTCCTTTCAGTTGGTATCAGAGCGGTGGTCTTAGCGAACCAGGTCTGCATTAGTGTGTCTAACTGATAAGTCGATAGGATGCATTAGTGAGTCTGGACTTCGACCGTGTCTGCATGTCAAAAGTTTTGCTTATCATTTTGTGTCGAAAATTAACTTCTTATCATCCTCAAGAAATTACCTGCTTATCATTTTTAGTCTAAGACACGTCTTGCTGCATTGATTGCATGAATAGTGTATAGACAAAAATTCATATCTTAGCATATCTGCTAAATCATAACTTATCGTATTTGTTACTTTAAACTTTGCCTGACATATCCCGCAAAGTCCCCCGTAATCTACGAAATCTTTTCTATGTAATTAGAATACCATCCGTTAGCCAAAATCATTTCATATCGGAAAAAAAAAATCCTTTCTCCAATCGTACGAAATGGAATTCGTCATCAGTTCAAGTCACTTAGATTCCGAAATGGAATCCCATTCAAGCTCCGAAAGCAGTGTGACCGGAATAGATCAACCAATCAGTCATCACCTATTCTGGATGAATTGGAGATGGGTTCGTAGCCTCCTCAATCATTGGAGACAAGAAGAAGGTGATCCCTTCCATCCACCACATTGCCCTCTTGACGAAGAACCTGAAGCACTTACCGGCGAACCTGTTCGAAACACCATTTTCTCGCTCATTTCCAGAGTATCTCGTCACGATTATATATAACATCAAATTTTAGATTTTATTTATCCGCTCGTCTGAACCAACAATCACCCCGGTGTAATAGAAGAAGTCAACGAGCTTCGCGTTCGGGTAGTGGCTTTGGAGAATATGGTGCAGAGATTACAAACACCAGCAGCAGCAAAAACAGCATAACCAGTACCACCATCATCAACGCCAACAGTACCATTACCACCTCCAACCACAACCGCGTCGTAAACCTCAACTTCACAATCCATCCCACGAGCATCAACGTCATACGCACCATAGATACCAAGGAGTACCAACAACAATAACTGACGAAGTATTAATTCATAGCTTCATTGGAGAAACATTCCGCGGTGATTATGTAATCTCTAAAGTCTTAGAGATTATCTAATCTAGTCCTAACCATAAATCAGTTAAGCGAACTAAAATGATAGAAGAAAGAGTAGAAACCCTGACAAAAATGGTGTGTGATCAACAAGCTAAACTTGCTTTACCAACAGCATCAACAGTACCGTCAGCGTTACCAGCATCGTCAGTACAGTCAACCTCTGGATCAACAACACCGATAACATCACAAACTCAGTCAGTTCAAGAATCACTATGGACATCATTACGAATCAATAACGTGTATATTGTATCAACGAGTTATGAAGAATTAACTCATTCCCTTTGAAGAAATTATATGTATATTATATATATATATATATATATATATATATATATATATATATATATATATATATATATATATATATATTTGAAATAAATCATTCCGTGCTAAGCTATTGTGTGTGAATCTTAACTACGCGGTTAATTCTTACAAATATGCAATAATGTACGTCCTTCGGCTGCAACTTAACCAGCGTTAACTACAATCTCTGTCGCAATTCAACAAATTCCAATTCATAATAAATCAAGTATATATTTGATTTTACACTTTCATCATCGATGTACCCGAAACTTTTCAGATAACATCATTCGTACTTTACGAAATTCACAAGAATTCCACGAATTGAACATCATACATCAACAAATAACGAAGTATTAATTCATAATTTCAATGTCATTAAAGAAATACTGCGTAAAAGTTATGTACTTTTTAAAGCCTTTAGGGATTATTCAATTCTAGTTTCAATCGTAAATCAAATGAGTTTAATTTAACATTAACTCATTAAATCTATGTTACATCTGAAGAAAATATACATATATATATTTTCATAAAGACTGTAATAAAATTCTTTTGTACAAAATATTAATTGTGAAATTTTTTTAACGAGATATATAAATTCACAATTAATTTGTTACATTCTTCGAATCTGATTCAGCAAATTATCCATTATACTCCCTACTTTCACAATAATATACATTCTTTTATGGAAATCAAAACAACCATACTCATTCGAAATTTAATTACATATTCTGATTTTGAAATCTCAAAATTCAACTTGAGATATGACCAAAATCATCACTCTTAGATCCTTACATCTTTCACAAGCTATATTTTGACTTCAAAACTGTGTTAGAACATCAAATGTATGTTAACAATTACAATCTGTGTTCAAACCCTTCAAAAATTGTTGAAGACACTTCGAATGATGAGCAATCGAGATGATGATCCAACCACATGTTACCCACAGTTATGTACCCGAAAAACTCTTGAAACCAAAGTAAAAGTTTAAACAACGTATCCGCGTCAGATTCTTTGACATTTATTAGCAAAAATAACTTTGCGACTCCTATTCAAAGTAGCCAGTTTTGTCACAGCTTCAGCAAGTCAACTTCGACTTTTCAGTCAGACTAACCTTATTATAACCTTGAGATATACACCATCGTTACCAGGGAACCTTTTACATTCTACCACATTATTAGCAGATGTATCAACAACTTCATTACCCTTTGACTTTAGCCTCTCCAAAAAGTCATTATAATTATTCATTGAAGCCCCATCATTTACTCATTCGCATCTTGTAATGAGAATTGCCATACGAATCATTGGGAATTAGCAATCAGTATTTTGAAATCTCACAGCATGTCTACGCCAACAATTATATGTGTATATATAACGTCTATCTTCTGGACTTAATTTGAATGTGAAGTTTCTGAAAAACACTCCGAACTACGAATTGGTTCTACGAAAATGGAAAAAATGCTGATGAAGCAGCAAAAACTATAAATGACTTTAAACGGTAAAAGCTGGATGATAATGATGAAGTGTGCTGGCAAAGCGCAGAAAAAGAGAAGTTTTGGAACTGGAAAACGGATTGAGCAAAGTAGGAAGGAGGCTGTGGACAAATTACAAAGACTGAACCTGACTTCAAAGGATCCAAATGATTCAGTACCTGCTGAAGTCGTTAACGAATACCTTGCTCCTGACTCTAAACCCCTGTGGACAATATTCTTCATCATCCTTTGATATTAGAAATTCTAAAATATCATCGTATCTTTCATTATAAATATCCTCCATATTTCTGAAGATATTTTTTTAATTTTTCTTATTTGAAATCATTTACCTCTTCGCGCTATCTGTATTACATCATAAAAGAAACTATTTTAGTTTCTAAATTCTGAAACATTCAAGTTAAGATAGGAATATTTTGAAGTAGTGTTGGGAACTGAAGCATGAATTAGTATAATATAATGACACTTGATCAATGTGATTATATTACAGTAAGTCATGCTGAGTTTCTAAATGGAACGTAATGATTCACAGATCATAACATCATCATGTGCCATGTTATACGACTCTTGTATTCTATTTAACCTCTAAAATATCAAGAAAACATTTCTTGATTATTTATGCCTTTTCCAAGGTATTCTAGTAATTTGACAAGTCAAGATCGTGCCCTCACAATTTCCTTCCTAGAACATTAACAATGTTCATTCCGAAATTCATATCTGTGAATTCTGGACCATTACAAGCGGTGCTTAATCGCAAGAAGAAGAAACGAAAGGACAAAACTCCGAAATAGAAATTGGGGTATAAATTACAGCAAATAAAAGAGAGCATTAACTGTGAATGATAATGATTATAGAAGACAAAAGCAGAGACTTTGAAATATAAGGGAACATATAAAGCCCAACGACAAACCAGAAATTATAAACCATATATATCGATGCATATAGCAATATAAAGACACGGGAGAACTAGAAACAATATAAACCCAAGAGTATAGTAGAAGTAAATAGATTCTTCCGGCGGTAGATGAAAAATAAGGATGACCGATATGAGAGTTAGAAGTATATCGAGAATCAGAACTGGATGGAGCATATTGATGAATACTTTAAAATATGAGTTGAGGGGGAAAGAATGGAAGGTGATGAAACATGACTAGGAACTTAGAAATCAACAGATTTAACTCACACAATGGCGGAATAAGTGAATCAAACCCTCTAGTGAATAGGTTAAGTTTTTTTTTGATTAATTTAGACAAACCACAACTAAATTAAGTGTAATTAGATCAACACCTAGATCTATTATTCACCACCTGGGTAATTTGGACTGAGAGAGAATCGGAGGAGCTCACTAGATATGAGTGTGTGTAATAAATGAGAGGCTTAACCTAAAATGAAGAACATAAGACTTTATATACCCCTGCTGTTGACTCATCCATACGATTCATTCATCACACGTACGAGGTGGCTTCATCAGCCGTACGGGTGATCACTCACTCGTGTCTTCTCAATTAGGTTGTAATTGTGACTTAGCTCAGCATCAACCGTGCGTATGATCCTGTCAGCCGTACTAGTAAGGCTTCACTCGTACGTCTGACTAAGTCTAACATAGTCAGACATCTAAATCTCGTTCCTGCAGTTCCTGTAACCACATACAAACACGAATAGGATAATAACGAGCAATCATGGTAGCCTGTAAACTATTGTACCTGCAATGGACGTGGGTAGATGTCTAGGGACTCGCATAAAATGAATCAACAGAAGGTGTGAGTTGTAAGGAAACGAAGAAAATCTCCGACAGAACAATTAAAATGGACGATCGCATTTAAAGCGGATCCTAATTCCCTTGATTACCGGAGAGTCAAATCTTATTAAGAAGATTTTCTTCAAATCCCTTGAAATCTGGGAATCAATCATATCTACGTCAAATGATAAGATGAATCTACACTTACTCATTTCACTCTTCTATGTTAGCTTCATTCGTACTCTTCATATAAATGGATTGTTTATCCAAATTATTCGCTGATGATAAAACTCTAATTTTCAGCCCGTATGCATCATGAAAACATACTTATTATCATTCACGACCTTTCCACTCAAATTTCGGGACGAAATTTCTTTAACGGGTAGGTACTGTGACAACCCGGAAATTTCCAACCAAATTTAAACTTTAATCTTTATATGTTTCCGACACGATAAGCAATATTTATTAAGTTAAATTTCAAGAATTTTAAACTATGTTCATACATTCATTCAACCTCGACCAAGTTCCAACAATTCACGAACCATTAAACAAATATGATTATATATGTATACGTGTATATATATTATAACTTGAAACGTAAACAAAATATTAGATTAAATACTTTATATGATTGTACCTGTTTCAAAATATTTATCAATAGAATTAGAAGATAAGATCAAATGATTGAATTATCAGATATATTGAATTATGATTACAAGTCTCTGTTGAAAGGCCCACGTTGATTTGAGAAATCTTTCCATTTTAACAATATTCGGAAAATGATAAAGTGATTTATAAATAAGAACAAATTGTCATTCATTGAGAACTAGACAAAGGATAGTGGAAGATTAAATCTCATAACGACTCGATTGATCTATTTAGTTGTAAACGTACAAAAACGTTTTCAGTTTAAAAAGAACTTTATTATTAAAACGTATATAACTTTTATAAATATCTAGAACCACTTTTGACAACTCATTACTTAACTAGTATGATAAAGATAACGATATTTATATTTTATTTTATTAAATATATATAACGATTTAAATTAATATTATATATATTTATACGCGTATTATACGTACATAGTTTTATACTTTTACTATACTTAAACTTTACCCTTACTTTATTTTTACTTTACTTTAACTTTAATAATTCACTTTAATAATTCATACTTTAATAATTTACTTTAATAATTCGTACTTTAATAATTCACTTTAATAATTCATACTTTAATAATTCACTTTAATAATTCATACTTTAATAATTCACTTTAATAATTCATACTTTAATAATTCACTTTAATAATTCAAAAATCTATTATAAATAGAATTCAATAGGTTTCATTATTTCATAGAAACTTGAAAATATTTTTCTCTAAACTCTCTCAATCGATTTACATATATATATTTACTCCGTATTATTTCAAGATATTATTAGTATACATAAAATATTACGACGGAGTGCTGTCCGAGTGATTTCAAAATTATTTTTCGAGTTGGATAGGATTAAGGAAATTATGGGTTATAGCTATGGAGGTGATTGAATATGGTTCATGGGTATGCTCGTAAGGTCAATATAGTGTTTATCATTTCCGTTGCGTCTACGTACCTTTCCTACAATATTGAATCTCGATATTGATACGTGAGTACTCATAATTTAACTTTTACATACTAATAGTGTATCCCTGACTAGTGCTCGAGTATTTAGGATTATGCATGCTTGTAATTTTGATATTGCCCTTAGACAGGTTAGGTTGAATCTTGAATTAGTTACACTTGCAGTTGAGATAAGGTATAAGATATGCATGTCCTTGGAAAGCTAGCGAAAAATTAAGAACTTTTTCTTTAGATATCGAATGGTTTCGATGAACGGATTAGAAGTTATAATCAATTGAATTTTCGATATTTTTATTAAAAATGATTATTATTATCGTCGTTTTTATCGTCGTTCTAGTTTTATCTTATTATTATCATTATTATTATCTTTATCAATAAAAGGAATTTATCATTAAAATTTGTTATTTTTTTTATTTATTACTATCGTTATTATCGTTAAAGTTATTATTAGTATTATTATTATTATTATCATTATTAATATATATATATATATATATCATTATTTAAAAATGGTTATTGTTATTGTTATTATTATTATTACTATATTATCATTAAGATAATTATTAGTATTATCGTTAATAATGTTATAGTAACTATCATTATTAATATTAGTGTAATTAAAACAAATATTTGTAACACCTAATTATTTTGATTACTATTATTATCATTATTATGGACACGATATAAAAGATGATTTAAAAGCTATTAAATGAAACGATTAGGAAATAATGAGTAAGAGTATCATGATGAAATTAAAATATTATAAGATATTGATTTAGATAAAATTACCGTTCTTATTATTTTTATCATTACTATTATTATTAAAAGTATCGTTAGTATTAAAACTATCATTTTAACAAAAATTATTATTTTAATAGAAATGTCATTGTTACTATAAAATATCATTATTATTATTATTTTAAATTTAAATAGAATTATTATTTTAAAGATAATATTAAAAATTATCGTAAATATTAAAGTTATCATAATTAGAATTATCGTTTTATCATAATGTCATCTTAGTAATTATAAATATTGATATTTTTATAATAATAATTATTATTACAAAATTATACAACTTTTACTTACTATCAGTATAGATATTATTTTATCAAATAAATATGTGATACAAACATATTTTACTACGTGTAATAACTTACTTTAATAATACCTATCATATTATTTTTATGATATTAAATGAACCCTATAAATTTTATTAATTAATATATATAAAAGAACCTATCATATTATATCTTTATTAAATGAACCTATAATATATATAAAAGAACCTATCATATAAAAGAACCTATCATATTAAATGAACCCTATAAATTTTATTAATTAATATCTTTATGATATTAAATGAACCATATCATATTATTTTATCAAATATATATTATCTTTATGATATTAAATGAACCTATCATAAATTTTATGATACAAACAGACTCTGAATCATTTGGATTCTTTGAAGGTAGATTTAGTCTTTGTGATTTGTCCACAGCCTCCTTCATGGTCTGCTCAATCCGTTTTTTAATTCCAAACCTTCTCTTTTTCTATGCTTTACCACCATACTATTCTTTATCATCAAACTTTTGACTGTTAAGGTCGTTTACAGTTTTTGCTGCTTCATCAACATTTTTCCAAAATTCGGAGAACTAGTTTCGTAGTTTGGGGTGTTTTTCGGAAACTTCACATTCGAAGTATGTAAGTCCGGGAGGTAGACGTTATATATACATATATAACTGTTGGCGTAGACGTGCTACAAGATTTCAAGATACTGATTGCTAATTCCCGATAGTTGATATGGCAATTGCCGTTACAAGATGTGGATGAGTACATGATACAGTTTCAATGAGTATAAGGATTTTTCGGAAGGTCAAAGATCAATGAAGTTGTTGGTAAATTTACTGCTAATGTAGTGGAACATGAAAGGTTCCCCTGTAACAAAAACGTATATGCCAAAATTACAAGTCTGAAAGGTCGTCGTTGACTGGTTGAATGGTTGATAATACTGGATACTTTGAAAAGGAATTGCAAGGTTATTTTTAGTAAAAACAATACCAAAGGATCTTTCACAGTTTTGAAGTCAAAGTATAGCTTTGAAAGATGTAGAGATCTAAGAATGATTTCACCGGTTCAGAGTTATGACTTGGATTCTGACCCGTCAATATCAGAATATGTAATTGAATTTGTATGAAAACGATTGTATATCGCTGTGAGCATAGTTAATAATTTTTGAATCAAAGTTGAAGAATGTACAATATAACATATTAATTGTGAACTTATATATTTTCCGAGTATTACCTACCCGTTAAAGATTTCACAATTAATACTTTGTACAAAAGAATTTTTATTACCGTTTTTATGAAAATATATGTATGTATATTTTCTTCAGATGTAATACAGATTTAATGAGTTAATATCATATTAAGCTCATTTGATTTTCGGCTTGAATTAGAAATGAATAATCTCTAAAATATTAAAGATTACATAATCTTTGCGGAGTATTTCGCTAATGAAATCAATACTTCATTATTTATTCTTATTGATATTCCTTGGTGAAGGGTGTTGATATTCGTGGAATTCTTGCAAACTTCGCAAGGTGCAAATGATGTTTTCTAGAAAGTTTCGAGTGCATCGAAGATGAAAGTGTAAAATCAACCATATTATTGAATAATACACTTGGTTTATTATGAAACGGAATTCTTTGGATTGAAACAGAGATTGTAGTTAACGAAGGTTAAGTTGTTAACGAAGGATGTACATCATAGCATATTAGTAATATGAATTTAACTTAGTAGTATTTACCCTTTTTCAATTCATACTTAATAGCTTAGTACAAAAAGATTTATGATGGTTTTAAAATATATATATAAGATATACATATAAATTCTTCAGAGGGAATGAGTTAATATTTCATAACTTGTTGATACAAATATACGCGTTGTTGACTTGTAATAATATCCACGGTGCTTTCTTGAACTGGCGGAGCTTGTGATGTTAGAGGTGCTGATGATTCTAATGATGTTGACAGCACTAACTGTGATGGTGAGGCTAAGGGTACTATTGATGCTGTTGGTAAAACAAGTCTAGCTTGTACCTTACGCATCATTCTTGTCAGGGTTTCTATTCTTCCTTCTATTTATCTGATTTACGGTTAGAACTGGGATAAATAATCTCTAAGATTTTAGAGATTACATAATCACCGTAGAATATTTCTTCGATGAAGTTATGAATCAGTACTTCATCATTTATTGTTGTTGGCACTCCTTGGTATCTACGGTGCGTATGATGTTGATATCTGAAGTACAGTTTTTAGATGTGATATTGAGGTGTGGGATGCGGATGTGGTTGTTGGTGGTGGTAATGGTACTGTTGTTGTTGATGATGGTGGTACTGGTTATGCTGCTGGTGCTGCTGCTGGTGTTTGTAACCTTCGCACCATATTCTCCAAAGCCACTACCCGAGCGCGAAGCTCGTTGACTTCATCTATTATATCGGGATGATCGGTGGTTCGGACGAGCGGAAGAATAAGATTTAGAATGTGAGATAGTATATAATCATGACTAGATACTTTGGAAATGAGAGAGAAAATGGTATTACGAACAGGTTCGCCGGTAAGTGCTTCAGGTTCTTCGCCAAGAGGGCAATGTGGTGGATGGAAGGGATCGCCTTCTTCTTATCTCCAATGACTAAGTAAGCTACGAACCCATCCCCAATTCATCCAGAATAGATGATGGCTAATTGGTTGATCCATTCCGGTTACACTGTCTTCGGAGTTCATGTGAATATCCATATCGGAATAGCTGTCGGAATTTAAGGAATTTGAACTAGATAAGTGATCCATCTTGTATAATCAGGGAATTGATTTTTGATATAAGATAGATTATAGAATTTAGATTGGTACTCCTCAATACATAATTTACATATGTATATATAATACCAAAATCCCATAAATTACGGAGAAATTTTCGAAAGATGTCAGGAAAAGTTTACAGTAACAGATATGCTAAGATATGAATTTTGTCGGTACACTATCTATGCAGTAAATACAGTAAGACGTGTCTAGACTTAGGAATGATAAGCAAGTAATTTTCGACGATAAATGGTAAGCAAAACTTGGTAAAAACATATACGGTCATAGTCCAGACTTACTAATGCATCCTAACAATAACCAGTTAGACACACTCATGCAAGACCTGGTTCACTAGGACCAACGCTCTGATACCAACTGTGACGATCACTCCAAATCCATATGGACAATACGTCATTCATTGATTTCATTGCGAGGTATTTGACCTCTATATGATACGTTTTATAAACATTGCATTCTTTTGAAAAGGCACACCATAAATGAATATTTAAATCAAAGGTTTTCGACATTTGATGATTTCTACATATAGACAATCACCGTAAATAATAGTTTACAATAGTACTTCCGTTGACAATGCAGTCAAAATAAGATACATGGTGATAATTTGGTGAATGCAACATTTCCTTGAAAAGTATGTCATGTAAGACTCCATGCACATAGCTTGTCTAACATATAAGCAACAGCGGAAGACTTCTAGGAAACCTGAGAATAAACATGCTAACAAGTGTCAACACAAAGGTTGGTGAGTTCATAGTTTTAATGTTTTGCATAATCTGTGTATAAAGGTGGATCACAAGATTTCAGTTGTTTCATCCAGAAATGTTTATCAAAATATTCTACAAAATTGAGCACCCTGGTAACTAAACTTTAACGTATATATAATTTATACCCTTTGTATAATCATCTTAATAATACACGCAAACCAATGTGTACGCTTCTCAAATAGCATACGTCCGTTAAAAGGCTAGTGCTCTAGCTCGGACGGTGATATCAAGCCCTATGGATCCATATACTACTACTCGCACCCACCAGTTCTTATAACCGGCAGTTACTAGTTACCAAAGCTAAGGGATTTTCGGTTCAAACTCAGTATAGAATTTAGTATGTACTTGTGTCCATTGTTTAAAATAAAGTGCATGTATTCTCAGCCTAAAAATATATATTGCAAAAGCATTTAAAAAGGGAGCAAATGAAACTCACCTTAGCAGCACATAAAGTTGTTCACCAAAACGTGACCGAAACTCGGAATATCAAATAACCGTAGATCTCAACCTAGAGAACATATGTTGGTCAATAAATGTCTATCAAGCTAGGTCAGGTCATAGTGTATAACAATCCTAATGCTCGAGATCGACATACAAAAGTTATCCAAAGTCGTTTCAAAAAGTCAATTTTGACAATAGTTCAACAAAACGAGACATACCTTATATAAGGATTCATTTACTCGGTTGGTAATATTCAAAAATCCAATTTATCAATCTCGTAAACAAGTTGTTTAAATCTTAATTGTAGATTCAAAAGCAATTTCAATTAACATTAATCATAATTCAGTTGATCATATCTTTTAATCCGTTCATCGAAATTATTCGATATCTAAATGAAAAGTTATTTATTTTTCGCCAGCTTTCCAAAAACATGTATATCATATACCTTTTACCAGTAATATATGTATTTACTTCGTGATTCATCATAACTGTTTAACGACAAAATTTAGCATACAAGCATGCATAAATATATATACTCGAGCACTAGACATGGATACACAATTAATGTATAAAAGATAATATTGAGATTCAATATTGTAGGAAAGTACGTAGACGCAACAGAGATGATAAACACTAGATTTGATTCACAAATATACCCTCGAACATTACCCATAACCTCCTTGACAATAACCCATAATTTCCTTAGCTCTATCCCGCTCAAAAACCCATGTTGAAGGTGACACGCTCATAACCTCGTCGTAGTATTTTAGGTATATATACTACTAATAATAATATTATAATAAGATTAATAATAATAATATTAATCTTAATAATAATAATAATAATAATAATAATATAAAAAAAATAATAATACAGAGGAATGAATCGAGCTTTTATAGTATGTGGCCTACAACAGTACCTCATGCGATCGCATGAGTTTTCAGTGTTTTTGTCATGCGATCGCATGGCCGCCTTATCCTGTTTTTGTTTGCTAGTTCGTCGACATCAAATAGTATTTACTGTAGCAAATAGTGTGTTACTGTAGCAAATAGTGTACTGTAGCAAATAGTGTTTTACTGTAGCAAATAGTATTTTACTGTAGCAAATAGTGTTTTACGGTAGGAAAGTCGTTTTTACTTGTACATATATATATACATACATATAATTGTTCATGAATCGTCGATAGCAGTCAAATGTAATTTAATACATGAAACAGTTCTAAAATTTTAAGATTCAACTTCATAGACTTTGCTTATCGTGTCGGAAACATTAAATCATTTAAAGATAAAGTTTAAATTTGGTCAGAAATTTCCGGGTCATCACAGTCGAACAGGTTCACCGGTAAGTGCTTCGGGTTCTTCACCAAGAGGTGAATTCGGTTGGTGGAAGGGATCGCCTTCTTCTCGTTTCCGTTGATTAAGTCGACTACGGACTCATCCCCAATTCATCCAGAACTGAATATGACTAATTAGTTGATCCATTCTGGTTATACTGCGGCCGGAGCTCGTGTGGAAATCCATATCGGAATAGCTGTCGGAATCCGAGGAACTGGAACTAGTTGAAGGATCCATTTCGTACGATCAGGGAATTGATTTTCGATATGAGATAGATTATAGGTCTTAGAAACACATAATTTTCATATGTATTTAAGATACCATGTAACGACCCGTCAAAATCGCTATTGACGCGACACGTTAATCATTGATTCCACAGTGAGGTTTTGACCTCTATATGATACGTTTTGATAAAATATTGCATTCATTAAAATAAGTGACTTTCTAAACATATAAAGTTATAAACATGTGGGCGAGTGCTTAGGTATAAGCAAAACCCCGAAATACATAAGTCTTTAATTTATAGGTTGACATCACAGTTCAATTATTTATTACACAACGCAGTTTTATTTTGAATGCAATAAACTTTGTACAAAGCATGAGAGACTCCATGCAGGCAACAAGCACATCACAGCGGAAGCATTCTAAGGACCTGAGAATAAAATATGCTAAAAAGTCAACACGAATGTTGGTGAGTTATAGGTTTAATTGCTCGAGTCATAAACATATATAAAGATAGACCACAAGATTTCATCAAAAGTTTATCAATAGATTCTACGTAACAGAGCACCCTGGTAACTAAACTTAACGCTATAGTGATAATTACCCCATTCGTTTTAATACACGCAAACCAACGTGTCTTAAACTCAAATAACATACGTCCGTTAAAAGGCTAGCGCTCTAGCTCAGACGGGGATGTCAAGCCCTATGGATCCATATACAATTATTCGCGCCCACCAGTCCATATCCTATGTACTGGCAGCTACTAGTTACCAAAGCTAAGGGATTTTCGGTTTAACTCAGTGTAGAATTTAGTATGTACTTGTGTCTTATCGCGTTTAAAATAAATTGCATGTATTCTCAGCCCAAAAATATTTAAAGTATTTAAAAAGGGAGACTATAAACTCACAGTTCAATATTGCGATTCAATATTGTAGGTAAATTGCCTAGACCTAATGATGGTAGACGACTGTATGGTTGGCCTTGGATTCAAGAACAATACCCCGAACAATACCTAATATTTCCTTAGCTTAAAGCGGTTTGAAACCCGAATTAAAACACCCTCGTATATACTTTATTATTATTAAACTTAAATTAAAATTATAATTATAATTATAAATATAAATTTAAATTTACAGAAGAAAGAAAAAGTGATTATATTTCGTCGAGTAAGCTGGCCTTTTATAGGCATGTTTCCTGATTTTGGTCCCCATGCGATCGCATGGATTTTCAGTGCTTTTGCCATGCGATCGCATGGCCGCCTGAACCCCTTTTGTTTGCTAGTTTGTTGACATCAAATAGTGTTTACTGTAGCCCATGCGATCGCATGGGTTTTCAATGTTTTTGCCATGCGATCGCATGGCCGTCTTTTCCGTTTTTGTTTGCTAGTTCGTCGACATCAAATAGTGTACTGTAGCAAATAGTGTTACTGTAGCAAATAGTGTTTACTGCAGCAAATCACTGTAGCAAACAGTGTAGCACTGTAGCAAATAGTGTAGCACTGTAGCAAATAGTGTAGCACTGTAGCAAATAGTGTAGCACTGTAGCAAAATACGGTTTCACTGTAGCAAATAGTGTTTTACTGTAGCAATTAGTGTTTTACTTGTACATCTTATAATATATATATATGTATATATGTATATATATATGTATATATGTATATATATATATATATATATATATATATATGTATAAATGTATATTTACATAATATAAAATCGTATAGAGAATTGGTTTAAATTAGTCGAAATTTTTCGGGTCATCATAGTACCTCCCCGTTAAAGAAAATTTCGTCCCGAAATTTTGAGTAGTACCTGTTTCATGAGCGATATCAGTGAACAAATGTGGATACTTTTGCTTCATTTGATCTTCACGTTCCCAAGTAAACTCGGGTCCTCGTCTTGCGTTCCAACGAACCCTAACTATCGGTATTTTGCTTTGTTTTAATTGTTTGACCTCACGGTCCATGATTTCAACAGGTTCTTCGAAAAAAATGGAGTTTATCATTGATTCGTATTTCGTCAAGAGGAATTACGACATTCCTCGTCAGCTAAACATTTCTTCAAATTTGACACGTGAAATGTGTCGTGAACACTACTAAGTTCTTGCGGTAGCTTTAATCGATAAGCAACTGCTCCAATTCTTTCGGTGATTTCAAAGGGGCCTATGTACCTAGGACTTAGCTTTCCTCGTTTACCGAATCGTACAACGCCTTTCCAGGGTGACACTTTCAACATGACTTTGTCACCCACTTGAAATTCTAGCGGTTTTCTTCTTACATCAGCATAACTCTTTTGGCGACTCATGGCCGTTTTCAATTGCTGTTGTATTTGAATGATCTTGTCGGTGGTTTCATGAATAATTTCTGGTCCAGTAAGTTGTCTTTCTCCTACTTCACTCCAACAGATAGGAGATCTGCACTTTCTACCGTAAAGTGCTTTAAATGGCGCTGCGTTGATGCTCGTATGATAGCTGTTATTGTATGAAAATTCTGCCAACGGTAAGTGTCGATCCCAACTGGTTCCAAAGTCAATCACGCATGCCCGTAACATGTCTTCCAATGTTTGTATTGTTCTTTCACTTTGACCATCTGTCTGTGGGTGATAAGCGGTGCTCATATCTAATCGAGTTCCCAATGCTTTTTATAATGACTGCCAGAAACGTGATGTGAATCGGGTGTCAAGATCAGATATGATGGAGATAGGTACACCATGCCTGGAAACTACTTCCTTCAAATATAGGCGTGCTAATTTCTCCATAGTGTCTGTCTCCTTTATTGGTAGAAAGTGAGCTGATTTAGTTAGACGATCAACTATCACCCAAATAGTATCATGACTACTTGCAGTCCTTGGCAATTTAGTAATGAAATCCATGGTTATTCTTTCCCATTTCCACTGCAGAATTTCTGGTTGTTGCAGTAATCCTGACGGCTTTTGGTGCTCAGCTTTGACCTTTGCACACGTCAAACATTTGCTTACATAAGTAGCAATTTCTGTCTTCATATTAGGCCACCAATAAAACTTCTTGAGATCGTGGTACATTTTCCCATTTCCTGGGTGAATTGAGTACCTCATTTTGTGTGCTTCATCCAGTACTAGTTGCCTTAGATTACCATGTTTTGGTACCCATATCCTATCAGCAAAATACAGGGTTCCATCGGCTTTTACTTCAAGCTGTTTTTCTAACCTTCTGCTCATTTCGCCTTTTTCATTTTCTTCTTTTAAAGCCTCTAACTGTGCTGCTTGAATTTGCTTTGTGAGATCAGTACGAATTGTAATATTCAAAGCTCGGACCCTAAGAGGTTTTACTCTTTCTTTCCGACTTAGGGCATCAGCTACAACATTAGCCTTTCCGGGGTGGTAACGGATTTCACAATCGTAATCGTTTAACAACTCTACCCAGTGACGTTGCCTCATATTGAGTTGTTTTTGATCAAAAATATGCTGAAGACTCTTATGGTCGGTGTATACTGTACACTTGGTGCCATATAGATAGTGTCTCCATATTTTGAGTGCAAAAACTACTGCTCCAAGTTCCAAATCGTGCGTTGTATAGTTCTTTTCATGAATTTTTAGTTGTCGTGAGGCATATGCGATAACTTTTGTGAGTTGCATTAATACACATCCTAAACCTAGGCACGAAGCATCACAATAGATCACGAAATCATCATTTCCTTCCGGTAATGACAAAATGGGTGCAAACGTTAACTTCTTCTTTAATAACTGGAATGAGGATTCCTGTTCTGTGGACCAATCATACTTCTTTCCCTTTTGAGTCAATGCAGTTAAGGGTTTGGTGATTCTAGAGAAATCTTGAATGAATCTTCGGTAGTAACCAGCAAGACCTAAGAATTGGCGGATTTGTGTTGGAGTCTTCGGTGTTTCCCATTTACTAATGGCTTCGATCTTGGCAGGGTCAACTTTAATTCCATGTTTACTGACAACATGGCCCAAAAATTGTACTTCTTGTAACCAGAAATCACACTTCGAAAATTTTGCGTACAGTTCTTCTTTCTTGAGTACCTCCAGTACCAGTCTTAAGTGTTGCTCATGTTCTTCCTTATTCTTCGAGTAAATCAATATGTCGTCGATAAAAACAATGACAAATTTGTCTAAATACAGTTTACAGATGCGATTCATTAGATCCATGAATACTGCTGGAGCATTAGTCAATCCAAAAGGCATGACTAGAAACTCATAGTGACCGTAACGGGTTCTGAACGCGGTTTTAGAAACATCTTCTTCCTTCACTCTCAGCTGATGATATCCGGAGCGTAGATCAATCTTAGAATATACACTTGATCCTTGCAATTGATCAAACAAATCATCAATCCTCGGTAATGGGTACCGATTCTTGATCGTTAATTTGTTTAATTCTCGGTAATCTATGCACATTCTCATAGATCCATCCTTCTTCTTGACGAACAGAATAGGAGCACCCCAAGGTGAAAAACTGGGACGAATAAATCCATGGTCCGATAATTCTTGCAACTGATTTTGTAATTCTTGCATTTCTGAAGGTGCAAGTCTATATGGGGATAGGGCTACAGGTGCGGCTCCTGGTACGAGATCAATTTGGAATTCTACACATCTGTGTGGAGGTAGCCCTGGTAATTCTTCTGGAAATACTCCGGGATATTCTCTTACAACCGGCATGTCATCAATGCTTCTTTCTTCAGTATCGATCTTCTTTACGTGTGCCAGAATAGCATAACAACCTTTTCTTATAAGTTTCTGGGCCTTCATACAGCTGATAAGGTTCAGCTTCGAGTTGCTCTTCTCCCCATAAATTATTAATGACGTTTCATCCTTACGAGGGATGCGGATTGCTTTCTCAGCGCAAATAACTTCCGCTCTTGTTTTGGACATCCATTCCATGCCAACGATTACGTCAAAACTTCCTAATTCTACGGGTATCAAATCGATTTTGAAGGTTTCACCAGCGAGATTCATTTCGCAACCATGGCAAATTTTATCGGCTTTTATCAGTTTACCATTAGCTAATTCAATAGTATATTTATCGTCTAGAGGTAATGATGCACATTTTAGTTTAGAACTAAAGTCTTTACACATATAACTTCTATCAGCACCCGTATCAAACATAATAGAAGCTAGTTGATTATTAACGGTAAACGTACCCGTGACAAGATTAGGATCCTCACGTGCTTTACTGGCACTAACATTAAATGCCCTCCCACGTTCGGGTTCTTTGTTCTTCTCCTTATCAGGGCATTGATTTATAAAGTGACCAGACTTCCCGCATCCAAAACATTTCTTGACATCGGTCGGTTTTGTCTTTACTTCAGAAACTGTGGCATAACAATCTTTCGCCACATGTCCTTTCTTGTTGCACTTATCACAGACCACTTGGCAATAACCTGCATGATGTGTGTAACATCTTTTGCAGAACGGATGAGGTCCCTTATAGTTTGGACTTGCAGTTGCCCCATCTTGTTTACCTTTAAAAGTTTCTTGTTTCTTCAGGTAAGTACTTTTGCCCTTATAGTCTTCCCATTTCCTCTTTCCTTCAGTTGTCTTGACTTCGGTAATTGGTGCCTTAATCGAACTCTCTCTGATCTGGTCCATGAGTTGGTGTGCCATTGTCATGGCTTCCTGCATCGTATTCGGTTTGGACGATGTAACATTTCCTTTGATATTGATCGATAAACCGTCAATATACATTTCTATCTTTCGTTTCTCATTTGGCACAAATTCGGGACACAACAAGGCTAGTTCCATGAAACGCTTTTCATAGTTATTGAGATTCGCGCCGATAACCTTCAGATTACGTAACTCAGATTCCATTTTTCTGATCTCGTTTCGAGGACAGTACTCCTCGATTAGCATCTTTTTCAGTTCTTCCCAAGAGATATCATATGCCGTATCTATTCCTTCTGCTTTAGCATAATTGTTCCACCAAGTAAGTGCACCGTCTTGCAACGTGCACGAAGCATACTTTGACTTGTCTCCATTCGCGCAATTACTGATTTTGAAAACGGACTCCATCTTTTCAAACCATCGGGTTAGACCGAATGGTCCCTCGGTTCCACTAAACGTCTGTGGTTTGCATCCTTGAAAAGTTTTGTATGAGCATTCGTTTCGTGAGTTTGTGTTTACAGCTGCTGCTTTGGCTGCTGCTTCGGATGTTGCTTTTGCTGCCTCGGCTGCAGCAATTCTTTCATTCACATGTTTCTCGACTAGTTGCTCAAACTCAGCATCCGACATTTGAGACATGTTTCTTCAATAAACACAACAGATATAATTTAATCATATAGAATATTATAGGTAAAATGAGTTGTCAATAGTTAATCATAGCATATTAATAATATGAACCGATTATTATAAAAGCCTTTTCTTCTTAGTAGCATTTTATAATTATTTCTAGGGTATTACCTACCCGTTAAGTTCATACATAATAGCTAGTACAAGGAATTAACTACTAAAATCCTAATAATATTCCACTATGAAAAATTATAGCGAGTTACTAATAATAAGAAGTAGTAATAATACAAATAATCATTCCATGCATTTATTATTAATAAACCAAAATAATACAATACCATACAATACCGATATTTTACAAATGCATAATTTACATAACAAGATAGAGTAGCACACATAAGCAATAAAATAGCGCATAGAAGATTTATGGTTGCGAGGTTGTTTATTCAGAACTATCATAAACTTCTTCCCATTTAGTTCTCTCTGCCAATTGTTTGTGTGCACATGGTCCGACAGACATTCTGGCAGTGTATTTTATTTTTGGTTGGGGTTTTGAGGTACCCGTTGCCTCAGTGGGTTTAATACAATAAGGGTGGTTACGGATCGAATGGTCATGTTCCTTTTTAATAATTAAGGACTTTTTATTATAGTGGTTGTTTTTATTATCTATAGCAAGTTGAAATTTCTCCTTAGTGACCTCTTTTATTTCATTAGCGAAATCCTCCTCCTTACTGATTTCGTCTGATGACGAACTGTCTGAGTCATGTGTAGGAGAATATGATGACGAACTGCGAGAATATGTACCGGTGGTCATGAACCGAAATCTGCCAGGCGAAATCGGCACAACCCGCCCGTCGGCGGTATATCTGGACCAATGTCCATATTTGTTTAGAAATGGACGATCCTCGTTTACTGCAGGGATCATGGGTCCATGCCAACGATACTGTAGCTCCGGAAAACTAGAGTTGGGTGGAGCTGGAACCTCCTCTGTGTTTACCGGGAGTTGAGATTCCCCGGCTAACACAATTTCTTCTTTAATAGGTATTGGAACGCCCTTTTCAGTTGTGGATATAATAGATTCTGAAAGGACCCGTCCTAATCCACCTGGACGAAGTCATCAACATTTGGTCCCATTGTGATGATCGGCTCCAAGTAATGTCCTTATATTGAGCAAATGCACAGCTGAAGACTTAATTCGTACCTGAGAATAAACATGCTTTAAAGTGTCAACCAAAAGGTTGGTGAGTTCATAGGTTTATCATAACAATCATTTCAATATGTTAATAGACCACAAGATTTCATAATCATAAACATAATACACTCGCAAGTGTATGTAAAGCATTCTAAGTGGTTGAGCACTTGGTAACCATACTTAACATTTAATCAACGTCGCATATTCCCTTTATTATGAAATCTCACTACACCGTACCAAGTGTAGTCACCAAAACGAAGTACTGTGCAACCGTTGAATACTGGTCATCCAGTCCGGTTGGGGTTGTCAGGCCCGATAGATCTATCAACAGGATTCGCGTTTACAATACCCATGTAAATAGTAGTTACCAAGCTACAGGGAAATATGCCAGTGGTACAACTCAACGTAGAATATATTTTTAAGTAATTGTGTCTATTTTGTAAACATTTATAAAAGCAGCGCATGTATTCTCAGCCCAAAAATATATATTGCAAAAGCAATTAAAAAGGGAGAAAATGAAACTCACTTTTGCCTTGAAGGTATTTAATTCGACTTGGTCTCCGATAGATATCACGAACCTAACCATATATATAATATATCAACATATTTTCTTTTTAAGTAATCGTTACATATATATATACTTTTAATACTTTTAATATTTTCTTATTCCGTAGTTAGCAGTCCGATGTTAGTGGTCCACAATTAGTTGCTTAAATAAAATAAATAAAGACCCCATCGTATTCGTATTGATCAGAATTAATCTCGACCCATGGTACCATGTTGTCAAATGACGTGTTGCGTACATAAAGTACCGTGTTGTCAAATGACGTGTTGCGTACAATCATGAGGTCTTATGATTAATCTTCTCGTGTTGTTTACGGGTGGTCCTGAAATATATAAAATCAAATCATAAGTAATTATATATAAAATATCATATTAATTAGAAAAGATATGATTAATTTACTTTTTCTTCAAATATTTTCGTAGTTAAACTAGCTTCGGATACCCAATCTTGTTTTAGTCGTAGTTTCTTCATTACAACTTCGTTTTTGTTGGTTCAACTTTCCACTTCCTTGGATCGAGTCAAATTTTAAGAATATGAACTGAAAATACCTTAGTTTGTATTCAAAATCATAGGTTATAGGTCAAACTTTGGTGAAACTTATGAAAGTGATCATTTTCCATCATAAAAACAACATTTAATGATCATTTGTCTAAAAATACTTACACTTTGAGTTAAACCATGAAATTTTATGTGTTAACATATTCATAAGAAATATCATTTTTCCAGAATATGAACTTCCAATTCAAAGTTCAAGATAGTTTTTAATTATCCAACCCAAAACAGCCCCCGGTTGCACTCCGACGACGTAGATTCAGTTTTTAAGATGTTCTTTGTAAAACCAAGTTATATCTTATTAGGTTAGCATATCATTATTATATATTAAAGGTCTTGAAGTGTTTTAAAAGTCAAGTTAGAAGGTTTAGTTTGCGAACACGTTTGAAATCATTCAAACTATGTTCTTGTTGTTAAAATTTTATACCACAAAATAAGATAGCTATATGAATATGAATTGAATAAGATTATGAACAAGGTTACTACCTCAAGTTACTTGGACAAAGTTACTGCAAAAGATAAGAAATAATCTTGGAATCAAAGAGTTGTGGAGTTAGATCAAAAGGTTGGAAGTAAACTTCTTCAAATGGGTGGTTATTTTGATATGTTCTTGAAAGAGTTTTCTTATGGTGTTTAAGGCTTGTAATTGAAGCTAAATGATGGGGAAAATGCTTGGAGATGATCAAGTATGAAGTTAGGAGTATTTTGAGAGAGAAATGAGGGTGTAGGTATGAGAAAATGGAGTGAAGATGTGGTGTTCATTTATAAAAACGTTTTTAGTTTATAAAGAAAGAAAAGGATTCCTAATTTTGTTTTCTTACTAATAATTCATACTACTTGACAAATTCTAGTTACCTCATATCTAGGGCAGTAATAATGTTGATTAGGATGTTGATTTGATGTGTATATACCAATAGTAAATACATATAGAAGCTGGGTATGATACGGGTACATATACCCTAGATATACGTATAGAAATCTTGAGGAAACGGAACGAGAATTCAAATATAGCTATCTTTTGTGAATATACTTATATTGTTTTATGTATTTAAGTCCTTAAAAAGTGATTAAATACATTATATATACGATACATGTACAAGCATTATAGATTATAAGTATATATATCAAAGAATGTTACGTATAGTTATCGTTTTGAAAACTTAAGTTAGTAGTTTCAAAATATACTTATAACTCATTATCATTAGTACATAATGAGATGTTAAACCATCCTTAGATCATGTTAAATATATATAAATACATATATATACACAAACGTATAATTATCGTATGTTATATAGTTCGTGATATCATCGGTCATATTGGACGGTCAAACGTTGTGTAAAACTCTTTTCAAAAACACAAGTCTCAACAATTTGGATTGCTTATCATGTTGGTATGGTTTAATTTATGTAAATATTAATCTCATAAGTATAGTTTGGTCAGAAAATTCCGGGTCATTACAGTACCTACCCGTTAAAGAAATTTCGTCCCCGAAATTTGATAGAGGTTGTTATGGATAACAATAAGAAGGTTTTCATGACAAATATAAGGTGATAATGGAGTTTTATCATCATTGAGTAATGTAGATAAAACGATTCGATTATGTGAAGAATATAAATGAGACTATCGTAAAAGAGTGAGATGAGTAAAATATATTCGTCTTAACCGATGACGTAGTTATGATTGATTTCCGGGATTTAAGGGATTTAAAGAGAATCTTACGTAATAAGATTTGGTTCTTTGGTGATTAAGGAAATCAGGATCTTCTTTGATTATATGCAATAATCTGTTTCGATTGCTCTGTCGGATATTTCACTATAAATTCACCCCTTCGTTTCCTTATTTTCCACGACTCACACCTTTTATTCTTTCTCCCTTGATTCTTACTTTAAAGCATTCATCAATATGCTCCATCCAGTCCTGATTCTTGATATACTCCTAACTTTTATATCTGTCATTCTTCTTTTTCATCTACCACCATAATAATCTATTTACTTCTACTATACTCTTGTGTTTATAGTGTTTCTAATTCTCCCGTGTCTCTATATTGCTATCTGCATCGATATACATGGTTTGTAATTTCGAGGTTATTATCGAAGTTTATATTCTTCATTATTTTTTGGAGCTTCATGCTTTCGTTTTCTCTTCCCGACTTCGAGTCAAGCGAGTAATGGTCCGGAATTCGTAGATATGAAATTCAGAATGAACATAGATAATGCTCTAAGAAGAAAATGGTAATAGAACGATTTTGATTTATTAAATTACCAGAATACCCTGGAGAAGACCGAGTCATCCAGAAAAATATTCTCTTGATATGTTTAGAGATTAGATAGAATGTAAGAGTCGTGTAAATGGCACATGATGAAGGTACTGTGAATCATCATGCTTCATTAGAAACTCAGCATGACTTACTGTAATATAATGACGTTGATCAAGTGTCATTATATTATACTAATCCATGCTTCAGTTCCCAACACTACTTCAAAACATTCATATTTTAAACTCGAAGGTTTCAGAATTTAGAAACTAACACAGTTTCTTTTATGTTGCAGATATTACGAAGAGATAAATGATCTCAGATAAGAATAGTTGTGAAAATATCGCCAGAAATATGGAGGATATTTATAATAGAACATACGAGAATATCTTAGAATTTCTAATATCAATGGATGATGAAGAAGATTTGTCTGTGAAGGTTTAGAATGAGAAATAAGATGTTTGCTAACGATTTCAGCAGGCACAGAATCATTTGGATTCTTTGAAGGCAAACTTATTCTTTGTGATTTGCCCACGGCTTTCTTCATAGTTTCACATAATTCGCTTTTCGGTACTAAATTTTCTATCGAGCATTCCTAACACTCCTTTCTTTATCATCAAGCTTTTGGCCATTAAGATCATCTACAACATGCTGCTTCGTCAGCATTTTCAAAGTTAACTGATCTGGGTCATCGGTTATCAAACCGAGGTAGTTTCAGGAGAATTGTGTTTTTAGAATGATTAATCGCTGATGGTAATATTGTGGAATATAAAAGGTTCCCCAGTAACAATAAAGAGTACGCATATATATCGCGATTATAATAAAGTTGTTTCGGATGAAAAGTCGAAGTTGACTTGCTGGAGCTGTGACAAAATTAGCTACTTTGGAAAGGGATTGCAAAACGATCTTCGGTAATAACAATGTCAAAGGAACTAGAACAGATACGTGTCAAACGTTTACTCAGTTTCCGAGGGTTTTTCAGGTGCATAACTATATGCATCAATCTTTTCTTCCGTAGATGAAGTGCGGTTGGTTTATCCTCTCGATTGAGGTGTTTTTAAGAATCATGATAGATTTGAACGCTGATTGTAATCGTCGAGGTACAATGAGGTTTAAGATGAAATCAAGTGGCAATCTTGAAGAAATGTTTAGTTTCATATGTTATAATCAATATTTTAATTCATTTTAATTGTCCAATGTCATTAGTCCACAGTCGATAATCCACAGTAACAGTCCAATAATTCATATATAGTTTAATATATAATATACGAATTAATTAATACGTGTCGTGACCTGTATACCTCTCAGACTCGATCACAACTCAAACTATATATATTATTGTAGAATCAACCTCAACCCTGTATAGAGAACTCGATCATTACTGCATATAGAGTGTCTATGATGATTCCAAATAATATATATAGATGCGTCGATATGATATGTCAAAACATTGTATACGTGTCCCGATATTTAAAGTGCGTAAAATAATTACAGAAATTAAATGACGATAAATAAAAGTGCGATAATTAAATTGCGATAAATAAACTGCGATAAATAAAATGTAATCAGTTAGCTAGGAACAATTAGCTGGAACAGTTAGCGTGGATTCTTAACAAAATTTTTCATAGTTAATTTGTTTGTTTCTAACAGATTTTATTTTGTCATATGTTTTCTTCATATGCCACTTGTTGGATTCTGGGAAGTCAAAATCCAAATATGAAATTGAATGAAAATGGTTATTCTGCGGTGAACGGATACGTATATCGGTGATTGTAAGTAGGATAGTAAATTACTGTTGAATCAGCTTCGACGAATGTACAATGTAACTTATTAAGATGAAATCTAATTATTCCTCTGGTATTACCTACCCGTTAAAAAAAAAATTTCACCATTAATATTTTGTACAAAAGAACTTTTAATTACAATCTTTATGAAAACATATATACATATATATTTTCTTCCGATGAAATCATGAATTTAATGAGTTAATATGATATTAATCTCATATGCTTTTCGGTTTGAGCTAGAATAAGAAATCTCTAAAACTTTTTGAAACCACATATTCTTCGAAGAATATCAATGAAGTTATGGATCAATACTTCATCGTTCATTATTGTTGGTACTCCTTGGTATCTATGGTGCGTATGATGTTGATGTTTGTGGGACAGATTATGATGTCGAGACGTGTGATGCGGATGTTGTTTGTTAGTGGTGATGATGGTATTGTTGATGTTATTGATGGTGGCGCTGATTATGCTGCTGGTGCTGCTGCTGGTGTTTGCAACCTTCGCACCATGTTCTCCAAAGCCGTCACGCGAGCGCGAAGTTCGTTAACTTCTACTAGTACACCGGGATGATTGGTGGTTGGAGCGAGTGAATGAACAAGATTTGTAATATGGGATAGTATATAATCGTGACGAGATACTCTAGAAATGAGAGAGATAATGGTGTTTCGAATAGGTTCGCCGGTAAGTGCTTCAGGTACATCGCCAAGAGGGCAATTTGGTGGATGGAATGGATCACCTTCTTCTTGTCTCCAGTGATTTAGTATATTACGAACCCATCCCCAATTCATCCAGAATAGATGATGGGAAATTGGTTGATCCATTCCGGTGACGCTGCTTTCGGAGCACAAATGGAAATCCATATCGGCATAACTGTCGGAATCTGAAGAATTCGAACTAGATGCGGAATCCATCTTGTATAATGGGGAAAATGAATTTTTGGTATGGAATAGATTATAGGAGTTAGATTTGGTACTCTTCAATACATAATTTACATATGTATATATAATACCAAAATCCCGTAAATTACGGAGAATCTTTGAAAAGATATCAGTCAAAGTTCGCAATAACAGATATGCTAAGATAAGAATTCGTCTATACACTATCAATGCAGTAAATACAGTAAAACGTGTCTAGACTTATAAATGATAAGCAGGTAATTTCCTAAGGATGATAAGCAGATGATTTCCGACTAGAAATGATAAGCAAAACTTTTGACATGTAGACACGGTCGAAGTCCAGACTCATTAATGCATCCTAACAACTACTAGTTAGACACACTAATGCAAGACCTGGTTCGCTACGACCACCGCTCTGATACCAACTGAAAGGACCCGTCCTAATCCACCTGGACGAAGTCATCAACATTTGGTCCCATTGCGATGATCGGCTCCAAGTAATGTCCTTATATTGAGCAAATGCACAGCTGAAGACTTAATTCGTACCTGAGAATAAACATGCTTTAAAGTGTCAACCAAAAGGTTGGTGAGTTCATAGGTTTATCATAACAATCATTTCAATATGTTAATAGACCACAAGATTTCATAATCATAAACATAATACACTCGCAAGTGTATGTAAAGCATTCTAAGTGGTTGAGCACTTGGTAACCATACTTAACATTTAATCAACATCACATATTCCCTTTATTATGAAATCTTACTACACCGTACCAAGTGTAGTCACCAAAACGAAGTACTGTGCAACCGTTGAATACTGGTCGTCCAGTCCGGTTGGGGTTGTCAGGCCCGATAGATCTATCAACAGGATTCACGTTTACAATACCCATGTAAATAGTAGTTACCAAGCTACAGGGAAATATGCCAGTGGTACAACTCAACGTAGAATATATTTTTAAGTAATTGTGTCTATTTTGTAAACATTTATAAAAGCAGCGCATGTATTCTCAGCCCAAAAATATATATTGCAAAAGCAATTAAAAAGGGAGCAAATGAAACTCACTTTTGCCTTGAAGGTATTTAATTCGACTTGGTCTCCGATAGATATCACGAACCTAACCATATATATAATATATCAACATATTTTCTTTTTAAGTAATCGTTACATATATATATACTTTTAATACTTTTAATATTTTCTTATTCCGTAGTTAGCAGTCCGATGTTAGTGGTCCACAATTAGTTGATTAAATAAAATAAATAAAGACCCCATCGTATTTGTATTGATCAGAATTAATCTCGACCCATGGTACCATGTTGTCAAATGACGTGTTGCGTACATAAAGTACCGTGTTGTCAAATGACGTGTTGCGTACAATCATGAGGTCTTATGATTAATCTTCTCGTGTTGTTTACGGGTGGTCCTGAAATATATAAAATCAAATCATAAGTAATTATATATAAAATATCATATTAATTAGAAAAGATATGATTAATTTACTTTTTCTCCAAATATTTTCGTAGTTAAACTAGCTTCGGATACCCAATCTTGTTTTAGTCGTAGTTTCTTCATTACAACTTCGTTTTTGTTGGTTCAACTTGCCACTTCCTTGGATCGAGTCAAATTTTAAGAATATAAACTGAAAATACCTTAGTTTGTATTCAAAATCATAGGTTATAGGTCAAACTTTGGTGAAACTTATGAAAGTGATCATTTTCCATCATAAAAACAACATTTAATGATCATTTGTCTAAAAATACTTACACTTTGAGTTAAACCATGAAATTTTTATGTGTTAACATATTCATAAGAAATATCATTTTTCCAGAATATGAACTTCCAATTCAAAGTTCAAGATGGTTTTTAATTATCCAACCCAAAACAGCCCCCGGTTGCACTCCGACGACGTAGATTCAGTTTTTAAGATGTTCTTTGTAAAACCAAGTTATATCTTATTAGGTTAGCATATCATTATTATATATTATAAAGGTCTTGAAGTGTTTTAAAAGTCAAGTTAGAAGGTTTAGTTTGCGAACACGTTTAAAATCATTCAAACTATGTTCTTGTTGTTAAAATTTTATACCACAAAATAAGATAGCTATATGAATATGAATTGAATAAGATTATGAACAAGGTTACTACCTCAAGTTACTTGGACAAAGTTACTGCAAAAGATAAGAAATAATCTTGGAATCAAAGAGTTGTGGAGTTAGATCAAAAGGTTGGAAGTAAACTTCTTCAAATGGGTGGTTATTTTGATATGTTCTTGAAAGAGTTTTCTTATGGTGTTTAAGGCTTGTAATTGAAGCTAAATGATGGGGAAAATGCTTGGAGATGATCAAGTATGAAGTTAGGAGTATTTTGAGAGAGAAATGAGGGTGTAGGTATGAGAAAATGGAGTGAAGATGTGGTGTTCATTTATAAAAACGTTTTTAGTTTATAAAGAAAGAAAAGGATTCCTAATTTTGTTTTCTTACTAATAATTCATACTACTTGACAAATTCTAGTTACCTCATATCTAGGGCAGTAATAATGTTGATTAGGATGTTGATTTGATGTGTATATACCAATAGTAAATACATATAGAAGCTGTGTATGATACGGGTACATATACCCTAGATATACGTATAGAAATCTTGAGGAAACGGAACGAGAATTCAAATATAGCTATCTTTTGTGAATATACTTATATTGTTTTATGTATTTAAGTCCTTAAAAAGTGATTAAATACATTATATATACGATACATGTACAAGCATTATAGATTATAAGTATATATATCAAAGAATGTTACGTATAGTTATCGTTTTGAAAACTTAAGTTAGTAGTTTCAAAATATACTTATAACTCATTATCATTAGTACATAATGAGATGTTAAACCATCCTTAGATCATGTTAAATATATATAAATACATATATATACACAAACGTATAATTATCGTATGTTATATAGTTCGTGATATCATCGGTCATATTGGACGGTCAAACGTTGTGTAAAACTCTTTTCAAAAACACAAGTCTCAACAATTTGGATTGCTTATCATGTTGGTATGGTTTAATTTATGTAAATATTAATCTCATAAGTATAGTTTGGTCGGAAAATTCCGGGTCATTACAGTACCTACCCGTTAAAGAAATTTCGTCCCCGAAATTTGATAGAGGTTGTTATGGATAACAATAAGAAGGTTTTCATGACAAATATAAGGTGATAATGGAGTTTTATCATCATTGAGTAATGTAGATAAAACGATTCGATTATGTGAAGAATATAAATGAGACTATCGTAAAAGAGTGAGATGAGTAACAAGCACATCACAGCGGAAGCATTCTAAGGACCTGAGAATAAAACATGCTAAAAAGTCAACACGAATGTTGGTGAGTTATAGGTTTAATTGCTCGAGTCATAAACATATATAAAGATAGACCACAAGATTTCATCAAAAGTTTATCAATAGATTCTACATAACAGAGCACCCTGTTAACTAAACTTAACGCTATAGCGATAATTACCCCATTCGTTTTAATACACGCAAACCAACGTGTCTTAAACTCAAATAACATACGTCCGTTAAAAGGCTAGCGCTCTAGCTCAGACGGGGATGTCAAGCCCTATGGATCCATATACAATTATTCGCGCCCACCAGTCCATATCCTATGTATTGGCAGCTACTAGTTACCAAAGCTAAGGGATTTTCGGTTTAACTCAGTGTAGAATTTAGTATGTACTTGTGTCTTATCGCGTTTAAAATAAATTGCATGTATTCTCAGCCCAAAAATATTTAAAGTAATTAAAAAGGGAGACTATAAATTCACAGTTCAATATTGCGATTCAATATTGTAGGTAAATTGCGTAGACGTAATGATGGTAGACGACTGTATGGTTGGCCTTGGATTCAAGAACAATACCCCGAACAATACCCAATATTTCCTTAGCTTAAAGCGGTTTGAAACCCGAATTAAAACACCCTCGTATATACTTTATTATTATTAAACTTAAATTTAAATTATAATTATAATTATAAATTTAAATTTAAATTTACAGAAGAAAGAAAAAGTGATTATATTTCGTCGAGTAAGCTGGCCTTTTATAGGCATGTTTCCTGATTTTGGTCCCCATGTGATCGCATGGATTTTCAGTGCTTTTGCCATGCGATCGCATGGCCGCCTGAATCCCTTTTGTTTGCTAGTTTGTCGACATCAAATAGTGTTTACTGTAGCCCATGCGATCGCATGGGTTTTCAATATTTTTGCCATGCGATCGCATGGCCGTCTTTTCCGTTTTTGTTTGCTAGTTCGTCGACATCAAATAGTGTTACTGTAGCAAAATACGGTTTCACTGTAGCAAATAGTGTTTTACTGTAGCAAATAGTATTTTACTGTAGCAAAGTCGTTTTTACAGTAGCAATTAGTGTTTTACTTGTACATCATATATATATATATATATATATATATATATATATATATATATATATATATATATATATATATATATATATATATTACATAATATTAAATCATATAGAGAATTGGTTTAAATTAGTCGAAATTTTTCGGGTCATCATATACCAAGATCCCATAAGTTACGGAGGAATCTTCAGAAGTTGTCAGGCAAAGTTTACAGTAACAGATACGCTAAGATACGAATTTATCTATACACTATCTATGCAATCGAGGCAGTAAGACGTGTCTAGACTTTAAGGATGATAAGCAAGTAATTTTCGACACGAAATGGTAAGCAAAACTTTTGACATGCAGACACGGTCGAAGTCCAGACCCACTAATGTATCTAAACAACTATCAGTTAGACACACTAATGCAAGACCTGGTTCGCTAAGACCATCGCTCTGATACCACATGAGACGACCCGTCTTAATCCATCTGGATGAATACATTACATTTGGTTACATCGCGAGGTACTTGACCTCTATATGATACATTTTACAAACATTGCATTCGTTTTTAAAAGACAAACTTTCATTACATCGAAAGTTGACGGCATGCATACCATTTTATAATATATCCAACTATAATTGACTTAATAATAATCTTGATGAACTCAACGACTCGAATGCAACGTCTTTTGAAATATGTCATGAATGACTCCAAGTAATATCTCTAATATGAGCAAATGCACAGCGGAAGATTTCTTTCATACCCGAGAATAAACGTGCTTTAAAGTGTCAACCAAAAGGTTGGTGAGTTCATTAGTTTATCATAATCATTCATTTCCATAATTTTAATAGACTACAAGATTTCATATATTGTCACGCGTAACTCGCGAATTAAAATTCATTCATATGGTGAACACCTGGTAACCGACCTTAACAAGATGCATATAGAATATCCCCATCATTCCAGGACTCTCATCGGACATGATAAATCGAAGTACTAAAGTAGTTCAAATTCTCTGACTGAGGCTTGTTAGTGCCCATAGATCTATCTTTAGGATTCGCGTCAATTGGTGGCAATTATAATAAACACCAATTCTTAGGCTACCAAGCAAAAAAGGGGCATATTCGGTTTGATAATCCAACCATATAATGTAGTTTCGATCACTTGTGTCTATTTCGTAAAGTATTTATAATATAAGTATAATATACTTATTAATATAACTAGTGTATGTAATAAGTATATATATTATGCAAAAGATTTATTTGTTAAAATGATAGTTTCACTAGTAATTATAAAGTAAAAATGATAGTTTAGTAAAAATAATATTTTTAATGATAGTAGTAAGTTTAATAATAATTATAGTCTTATTAAATATTTCAAATGTTCATATCAATAATAATACAAACAGCATGATATCAGTAATAATAATAATGATAATAATAATACTTAAAATAATCAAATTGATAATAATACTAATAATAGTATTAATAATAGTTATAAAAATATTAATTATAATAATGTTTCTAATACTTATAATTCTAAACATGATAATAATAGTAATAATAATTATAATACTATTAATAATAATAATAATTATTATTATTATTATAATAATAATAATGGTAATAACAATAATAATTATAATGCTAATAACGATTATTATACTAATAATACTAATAATAATTAATGATAACAACTAGTAATAATAACTCTAATAATAATAATTATAATAACAATAATAATAAATTATCATTAGTCTTTATATTATTAATAATAATAATAATCATAAAAATGTAAACTACCTCAAAATAAGCGGATAAAATGTCACCAGCTGGGTTTGAACCCGTAACCCCATGCTCACACGACAACCATCAAACCATCAGACCGTTTCTGTTTTTCTTGGAATTAAACCCACTTAATTAAATATAACCCGTAACCTTCCTGACTCCTTCTTCTTTTTAATTCAATCGACTAACAGCCCTTAATCATAACAATTGAATAACCAAATACGTTTTAGGATTTATTGACAAACAGGAACGATTTAGTTTCGTTTTTAAATCAATTGAAACAAAAAGAAAACTGAATAACAGACCTTATACCTTCGTTTATACTCCTCAAGAACTCAAACAGCAAATCTCGAATTTAAAAGGGTTTTAGATCACGACTTCTAAATGAAAAAGATTCTAAATGGTCATTTGAAACTATCTGGATCATCAATTAAAATTAAAACATCAAAAGGAACTCTAATTTCTCTAAAAACAGAAGTTTGACTTTTAAAAAGATTAACTTTGACTTCGAAATTAAAACTCGATTGGACGATTTAAGCTTTGAAACTTTGCAGATAGTTTTAATGAAGGATTTCAAACAAAATTGCATTATTAGATTTTAAAATAAGACTTGAATTCGATGAATTGACAAAAAGGATGAAGAACAGAGATATTGTGTCTTTGTTCATGAACTTTAATAAGACTTTTCTGATTTAATTCGAATTGTGATTGCAAAGTGTTATACAGAGGTTAATAGATATAAATACAGTGTAATTGAATCAATTAGTGTTTGTTTTGTAGCTTGATTGAGTCGACCAGTAGTACAATTTGAAACACGAGCTGAAGAAAAAAAACACGAGCTGGTAACATTTTCTAATAAATTCGTACAATTGAAAGATTCTAAGATCAGATAAACAACTTAAAGGTGATAATGATATCTAACAGAATACGTACTTACTGATATTTATATATGTAATATACCGTATTTTTTTATTACTATCAGTATATATGTTTTTATATATCATTAGCTGTATTTTTATTTATATATGTTTTATATATATGTATTTATATTTATATAACGATTATATATATCTGTATATATTTATTTATATCAGATTCCTAATTTTTGATAATAATTATATTAATACTACTAATAATTAATAATACTAATAATAATAATATTATTAATAATATTATTGATAAAGATAATAATATGATAATATTAATACTAACAATAATGAATTTAAATAAATTTGATTTCTAGTAAGGATAATGATAATAATATTCTTATTAGTTACAATAATATTAATTTTGTTAATGATATTGATAGTATTAATAATAACATTATATATATATATATATATATATATATATATATATATATATATATATATATATATATATATATATATATATATATATATATATATATATATATATATATATCAAATTCTATATACACATATATAGTTTCTATTAGATATAATCTTATTAATAATACAAATGTTAATGTTACTATTAATATTAATACTAACTATAATATTACTGATAATAATGAAAGTAATAATAATAACATGTCAATTATATTATATCTTGTAATTCTATATGTATATTTGTATATATACCTATATATACACTGTATTTAAATATATATGTTTATATATATCTGTGTACATATATGTATTATATTTAGTCTCATTAGTTATTAAATATAACTATAATAATACTTCTTAATATTATAAATAATATTAATAATACTTTATAATAATGTAATAGTGATAATAATTATGTTATTGATAATAATAATATCTATAAGTTTTATAACAATAATATTATTAATAATAATGATAATATTATAATAATTTAAATTTATCACACTTCATATATATATATATATATATATATATATATATATATATATATATATATATATATATATATATATATATATATATATATATATATATATATTACCACTAATGCTTCTTATAGTAACGAGAGTAATATTATTGTTTTATAAATATATTAATATTACATGTTATCGTTTATAATTTATATTATATAATAATTTATATTGAATAGCAATTTTTATATATAATAGATATTAATAGAAATAAAATATCATGTATCTTATTTTACATATTTATTTTTAATGGTTGAATTATATTTTATAATTTCAAGTTAATATACATATACTTACATCTATATATATACATAATTATTTACAAACAATTGTTCGTGAATCGTCGGGAGTAGTCAAGGGTTAGATGAATTCATGTAAACAGTTCAAAGTTTTTGAGATTTCAATATTACAGACTTTGCTTATCGTGTCGAAATCATATAAAAATCAAGTTTAAATTTAGTCGGAAATTTCCGGATCGTCACAGACACAACATATATGTTGTTTACAAACTTAGAAATATTTAAGTAAACTTATGATGGATGCACATTACAAATAGTGTTACTAATCATGTTTTGTCATAATTAAATCCTTAATTACTTAGGGGACTCAATAGATTGTTTGAAATTTTTTTGTAAATGTATTATTCATCTTTTTACCAATGGGTATTTACAAAAACCTAGAGTAGAAGACGTTCGTCGATTGCAAGCTAAGCATGCGTAAATGCACGGTTCCTTGGTATGTTAGATAGTCTCAATTGCATGCATTGGCCTTAGAGAAATTGTCCTCTTACGTGGCAAGATCATTACATGAGAAGGGATCACGAAGGACCAACGCTAATGCTCGAGGTGATTTCCTCGTACGATTTGTGGATTTGACACACTTTCTTTGGTCTGGCCGGTTCGAACAATGATATCAATGTTCTAAATGAATCGGATTTGTTCGGAGAAATATTGGATGGTAGATTTCCTTCTTGATCAATCACAACTGCAACATTGTCATCATATCGTTGTCACATTTAAGTCCTTTACAAGTATAGACAATTACATCTCTGACCACTTCTAATCTTTCTAAAGACATGTTTGGAGCTGCGTCTTTTAAAAAGGTATTTTTTTTTCTCTTGAAACGACCAACGACCAGGGGCGATTTTATGAAGGGACAAGCGGGGGCGGCCGTCCCCAATGGATTTGCAATTTTCAGTGTAAAAATTTTGGATTTTTCGACTTTTCCCCGGTGGATTTTTTTTGCCCAAAAATCTCCAAATTTTACCCCAAAACCTTCAAATCTTGCCCACAAACCTTCAAATTTTGCCCCAAAACCTCCATAATTTGCTTAAAAACCTCCATTTTTTTGTCCGAAAACCTCCATATTTTGTCCAAAAATGTTGTTACGGTTTTAAAATTTTTTTGCCCCGGTGAAAAAAATCCCAGTACCGCCATTGCCAATGACCTTTGGCTGTTACAGTTTTAGTAATATAGACTTGAATTCCATTTTTTGTATTTGTATTAAGATCATTTTATGTTTCTTTTATCAATTCTTTTAAAAAATTTAATTTGAATTTTGATGTAGTGTGTTCTTTTATCATGAAACTTGTCCAAGACATATCTTTGAAAGGTTAATATAATTTGAAAAGTAAATATATTAAATACAAACTACGTAGTAAATACTTAGTAACTAAATACTGATTAAATTAATAAAAAAATAATTTATGATTCCACTTAACTATAAGACTGCTTGTTATCTTTGCCACCTAAGGGCTTCATTTCTTCGTACGATTGTTTGAACATTTTTCGTAAATATATTATTCATCTTTTTACCAATGAGCATTTAGGGAAATCTAGAGCAGAAGACATTCGTCAACTGCATGTTAAACATGCGCGATTGAACGTTTTCCCATGTATGTTAGATAGTTTCAATTGTATGCATTGGCCTTAGAGAAATTGTCTGGTTGCGTTGCAAGGTTATTACATCGGGGAGATCACGAAGGACCAACAATAATTATAGAGGCGGTTTTCTTGTACGATTTGTGGATTTGGCACGCTTTCTTTGACCCGGCTGGTTCGAACAATGATATCAATGATCTTAATGAATCGGATTTGTTCGAAAAATTATTGGATGGTAAAGCTCCAGATGTCTGATTTAATATCAACGGTCGCGAATACAAAAAAGGATACTATCTCGTGAACGACATCCATCCGGAGTGAGCAACACTTGTCAAGTCGTTTAAATTTCCAATCAAACCAAAACTTTTGAAGTTTAACAGATTTCAAGAAAGGGTACTTCAAGATCGTTAAGCAATAATAAAACACCCTGCGAGACCTTATTACATCAATACGATACGGCGAATCATGTATATTTGTGTTATACTACACAACATGATAACCAAATGCAATGCATGAAATATATGAGACCTTGAAGAACACTATCTCGAAACCCCGACAAACATTTTGTGACGTACGCGGACGAAAAGAGTTGAATTTGAAGAACACATGGGGCGAGAGTTGCGAGATCGAACCGCGCATCATTCACATCTCAACAATTTGATCGAACACATTTAAAACCTCCCTGATAATTTTCGTGCTCGAAATATTTAGTTTTATTTATTTTAAATTTCGTACTATTTATTATTATCTTTAATTTTAGTTATCAATGTATTTTTTTATGCAATGTTTAATTAAATTAATGTAATGTTTTATTTTATTTAGTTAAGTATTATTTTTACTTATTTTTAATATTTAAAAAATAATTTAAACAAGCATGTGGTCAGCCGCGCGTTGCGGCGGCCAACCTGTATTCGGATTAAAGTCGACCTAATTCCACTTGTTTTCCACTTGTGTTAAATTTTGACCGATGTTTTATCGACGCTCAGAATCATAGAAAATAAGACAATATACGGACTGATAAAACCCAAATCATGGTTAAGTGAAGCTAAATGTACAAAAAGGAAAAAAAAACAACATGAGAACTACCAAGTAACTCATTTACATTAAAAAAATTGTAGGTTGCGTATGTTCACTACCAATCAAATTATCAATTGTTACATGATAATGCGAAAGTTGTTTTCATGTGTGCGTCGTTGCTTCCAGCTGCTTTCAGAAAGTAGGCTGCATTCAAAAAGCAGGATGTAGTGAAGATCATTCTGTCTTCTTCATTGATGTCATTGTAGGTTCCCTATCATCTTTGTCTACGGTAAGTGATTCATATTTCGTAGTCGGTATTTTAGTTAAAATCCCAAATAAAAATGAAAGGATAAGACATTAAACGTTTACCTACTTACCTTATAATTGAAAGCAATCTGATTGAAGAGAACTTAGTAGCAACAGCCGGAGAGGCAGCAATAGCAACGACGCCAGTAACATCAGCAGCAGCAAATCTCCTATTATTTTGAGTGTGGTGTAGTCGACTACTTGTTTTATACATCAGCATGCCCATTTGTACATAGGTCCAATGCATCAAACACCTACGCTCATATTGTTTAAATAATTCACAATTATGTACTTGCATTTTGAGATGGTAACAATACTTGATAAGCTGAAGCATTTATATTCGAACCTCAAACATCAATCGTTGAACCCATTTTGCCACCTTTAGATCCAATTACTGATCTTTCAAGGAAAATCAAATCGCATAAAGCATATTAGATAGTTTATGCATCACTACCAATAATCAAACAATTATAAAAATTAATAGTTATATATTTGATAGTAGAAATTATATTTTTAACTTGAACTACATGATGTATGATGGCCAACGTTTGTCATTAGGCATTCAACTTATAGAAATTATATTTATAATTATGAATTTATAAATACAAATTATAATGCTCACCTGTTTGAGCGACGTGGTTCTGCAGAGATGGATACAAAATCGCAGATCTGCGCATCAATTTATTAAAAACGGCAAGTAGAGGCACCTGCAATCCCTCATAATCAACTGTAAGGAAGACCACTCGTATAATAATTACTCAATAACTACACAGACAGCTTAAAAATCCATGTTAGCATAAAAAGGTAAAAGGGGGATACAAAAACGAAATGCAATTGTACAGCATAAAAAAAACAACATATTTATAAAATGGTAAAAAGTCAACAAAATTAACGCTATGTAATTGAAAATATCAAATACCAAACATGCAATCAAGAAGATATCATATTATTAGCATAACAATATAACTTGAACAATACCAGTGATTGTAACGGCGGAGATGAAGGCGACGGTGGTTACAGAGGCAACGTAAGCGATGTCGACGGTTGAATTTTCATCTTGTGAAACCCTAATATTAACCCCAAATCAAGAATCAAAAAGAAGGATAAACCTTTATCACGATTAACGGATTCGAAGCGTATAAACAATCGAACAAAGCAAACATAAATCGCTCAAAGCACAAACAAAATCGTAATCGCCACCGATGGAGCGGATAAAATTAGGGCAAGAAAGTGAGCGGTGACAACCGAGCTCGAATGGGAAAAAAGAAGGCGTGGTTTGTTAATAGCAGTATGTGGAAGAAAATGTTTTTAAGCAACATATTATTGACATAAACAGTAAATGGCTACTGTCAATCAATTGGCGAGAAAGGGATCGATGGTGGATGAGTTTTTAGGATAGAGACAGTGGTTTGCATTTGAAAGAGAGAGAGAGAGACACATAGGCTGTGTTCCCCAGTTTTATGTTTTATTTTGGATAGAAGGGGAAGAAATCAGAAGCAAGGGAAATGAGATTCCTGAGTTTTTCATTAAAAGAAAGAATGAATTTTTCCTTTCATTTCCTTCCAAACTGGAAGGATTCAATTTACTCTCCTTTCACTCCCCTTCTCTTCTTCTCATTTCCTTTAAAAAAAAATCTGTGGAACAAAGCCATAATTCAGATGGTGAAGAGATTAAAGAAAATAGAGGGGTGGAGATTCTTCCAGAAATTTTGTGGAGATAGCAAAAAGACCAAAATGCCCTTTTCAAATAAAAAAATGCTGTAAATAATAAAAAGATACGTTCTATTAAATATAAATATAATTATAATTAGTTAAAGCTTGAGGTGAGAGAGTAATATTAGGAGTGTTCAATTAAAGGAATGTTACATTTTTTGAGTGGGATACGGAATGAAGTAAAGTAACTGAAGTCGGATTAAAACAATAAATGCCAAAACTAAATACAAAGAGACTACCACTTTTCTCTTTGGGTCAAAACTCCAAGAATTCAAATTACATCCCACTTTTAAGACCATATTTAACGCAGCGCTATCGCACCGGATTTGCCACCATCACGCCTGAACGGCGCTGCAACGCGGCGTGATTGGTCGGATTTTGGGTCGGCGCGATGGATGCTTCACGGAAGAGATGAGAAGCGTGATTTGGTGGTTGACGAATGGTGGCTCTCCACGTGGTTTATTGCCCTTTTCTAATTTGTTTTCTAATTTTATGCGTATGATATTGATTAGCTCCGATCTGCAATTGAAATTGAATTGATAAAACTCCCGATCTGCAATTGAAGGAAGAAGATGGGTTATTTAGACTACTTACAAAATTAGTCCCTATACTATGTGTTAGTTTATATAAATAGAGTGTAGTTTAAATTTTGTTAGTATATTTTATAATTTATAATTTATAAATTATATTTATGTATTTAAATTATACTCATATTTATATGTTATATAAAATAATTAATTATTGACAGTAAAAAAATAAAAATAAATAGCAATACATAACTTAATTAAAAAATGAAAAATAAATAAAAAAAATATGGGACCAATAACCCCCATCACACCCCCAATCACGCCTACCATTACAAACTCCATCACGACATCACCCCATCACCTCTTTCACACCAGCACTATACTCCACAAAAAACCCCATCACCCCCGCCACCATTAAAAAGAGTCTAACATTTCATCACTTCCGACGCCAACTTGATGCTGGTGGTACGACATCCTTCAACTTTTTCCCCTCGTTTCTCCTTTCTTGGCATGTTCTCTCTCTCCTCAATGCCTCATCTTCTTCTCGTACTGTTGTTCATGTTTACCGTGACCCCCTTTTACCTTCGTCGCCCTCCACATATGGCCAATACCATGAACCATTATGGTGTTATGTGGTTTAGTGGGTGGGTGCGAGATTGGATGTTTATGGATATAGATCCCGTAGGTATTGCGATGATGGCTACAATTCCGATGTACTTTTATGTTCTTCGCACATCCTTTGGTTCAACCGGCGACGGTGGTTGTCAAAATCTCATAGTTGGAAGGATTTCTCTCCTCGTTTCCTTGAGCCTGCACCATCTCATATACACCCTTTCCTTCTTCACTTACGCTTTTCACTTACGTCGATTTCTTTCCCGTCCAAAACCAGTCAAACCACCTTGTGCCGCTGCTACATGTTTCGTTCCTACTCCCTTTTTTCGTCCCTATTTTGTGTTGCTTAGGATGTTATTTGTGGCGGGTGATCAGGGGTTTCAAGGACAAATTTCGTCTGGTGTCCCTCTAATAACTATACATTTTCCATCAATTACATTTCCTATTATCTTCGTGACTCAACTCATGTTATTGTTTACTTGGTTCTTCTAGCAGTGGTGAGATCTTGTGGTTAGGGTGTAGCATGGGTGCTTCCATTTACAGGTTTTGTGGTTTGGGGTGATATTTTTGTTTTGTGATTTGAAAACCGTTGTAGAGTGTAACTTTTACTTTTTGCAAACTTTATGGAGTACATATCAATAGCAGGTCGGATTTATGGGATCGAGAGTGTTGGTTGATGAATTTTGGAGGGTGTTGGTTCCTGAATTTTAGACGGTGTTAGTTGTTGACTTTTAGCATGGTAAGTTTTGGGGTGGTTTAGTTTCATGTGTGCTAGTCTTGGAAGCTTCAACGATTTTTTCAAGGTTTAAAAGTTTGATCATGGCTACTTCTCTTCATTTTGTGCCGCGTCCTTGCCCCGGTGGTCTCTCCTACACCTTGGCGGTTCCTGTCTCTTATGACTGTCATGTATCTTGTTGAAGCACCTCTTGGTTCGTAAACGTCAAGATTGCGTGTTTGCATTCTAGGCATGTTGACTAGCTTATTGTCTTCTAATACCAAAGTTCGCCCTTATTTGTGTGTAGACGTTCGGTGGGGTTGACGCTTAGAGTGTTTTTGGAGCGCAAAATTCTAGACTGAATTTGTCTCTTCAGAATGCAGTTTATTTCTCGCCATCAAATTTTTCAAGGCGCTCATTTCTAATATTTCGCTTGGATCGTGATTTGAAAAGAACGGGGAGATTTGGTGGTCTCATTAGTTTGTTTGCTTGTTTCATTAAAGTATTGTGTTTTGTCACAATGGTTAGCTCTTTTCGAGCACGTATGGTTTGTGATTGTATGTGTATTAATGTAGTTAGTTCAAGTAGATTGTAGGATCTACACAAGTAGACTCAAGCAGATCGATAGATCTGCAATAATTGTACTATTTTTAAATCGTCCTGGTCTATTTTATTTAGTTTATGTTTTGCGCCAACAAAAAAAAAAAAAAAAAAAAAGTCAGATTAAAACATTTTTTATTACTCTTATTAACTAATAGTTAATATTGTGTGAAATGCTAAAGTGCTTTATGAGTACAAATAAACAACTATTAATGAAGCTTACTTTTTCAAAAATAATTTAAGCCCCAATTAATTTTCATGTATAATTGACAATATATCGGCTAAATTAAGATCAGCAAGATTGACCGCGTGCTTGTATCCCCCAATGTTTTGGATATATTCCAGGACTTGAATCTGAATGCTCTTGTAAGATCATACTCTGGTCATTTTTGTTACTTATTTGTGATGCTAAGAAGGATTTTGGTCCCATGCCCTTAAAACCTCTTTCACGCGTGGGTAAACTTTAACGGGTTTGACGAGTTGATAAAAGAGGTTATAGTGGACCAGATTTACACTGAAAAGGTACACGTTCGTGATAAAATGAAACACTTGAATTCTTGTATTAAATCGTGGGTTAATGATTATCGAGCAGCTAATAAAACTCGTGCTTCAGTTCTGGCCGATCAATTGGATTCTATAGAATTGAAGTTGGATGATAATTCAGCGAGTGAAACTGAATTGCCTCAGCGAGTTGACATCATTAAACAACTATCTGATATACGAACTCTGGAGGAGTATGATATCGTTCAAAAAGCAAAGGTTAAATGGTTAGTCGAAGGTGATAAAAATTCCAAATGTTATCATTGTATGCTCAAACACTGTAGAATGAAACAGTCTATTCATGGCTTGTCGTTGAATGGAGTTTGTGTAGAGGACCCGATGCTGATTAAAAATGCTTTCAAAGAATTTTACGGTATTAAGTTTGCTCGCCATCCAAATAATGTGCATGCCCCAGTATTCAGACCTACTTAAAAGTTAACGGAAGAAGATAATATTGTGCTACAAGGTGACGTTTCGGAGGAGGAAATCAAGAACGCGGTATGAGATTGTGGTAGCGATAAATCACCGGGTCCCGACGGGTTTACATTCCCATTTTTTAACAAATATTTGGACTTGTTGAAAGGCGATTTGGTGAGTTCAATTCAAAGGGCTTTCCAGAACAGTATACTTCCGCTTGGTGCTTCGTCTGCCTTCACATCGTTAATATCGGAAGTCTCTAATCCTTCGTGTATCAAATACTACCGGCCAATTTCTTCAATTAGCGCACAATATAAAATCATAACAAAAATATTTGCAAACAGATTAGCTTTGGTAATTGATAAGGTTATTAGAAATGTTCAATCGGCTTTTATCAAAGGTAGGAAAATTTTAGACGGTCCTATGATTGTGAGCGAGTTAATTGGTTGGTACAAAAAGCGGAAGCGCAAGCTAATGATTCTTAAGGTGGACTTCGAGAAGGCTTACGACACAGTGAGCTGGGATTTCTTGTACATATGCTTCGCGTATTGAGGTTTGGTGATCGTTGGTGCGAGTAGATTAACATGTGCTTAAAAAATTCACGTACGTCAGTGTTGGTTAACGGTAGCCCTTCCGCTGAATTTTGTATCAAACGGGGCCTCCGTCAAGGGGAATCGTTAAGTCTTATCCTTTTTCTTTTAATAATGGAGGGACTGCATCTTTGCATCCGAGACAAGTTTCAGAGAGGTTTGATTAGAGGCACTTGTGTGGACGATTCAGGGGTAAAATTGTCTCATTTTTTTATGCGGACGATGCGGTAATCATTTTGGAGTGGGATAATGATAGCCTTGTTAATACTTTCCAAGTTCTTAATGACTTTTATAGTTCCTCATGGAATCCAACAAGAATTGCTCTATCTTGGATCGACTAGTCAACGGGTCATGGACTTGGCGACGTGAAGATATTGGAGCAAGGAATCTGGGTTATGTACAACAGTTGGAGGATTACATCATTTTTATGGACTTATGAAATATGCAGGATATGTGGCAATGAGAGTTAGCTGATCCAGATTCATATTCAGTAGGCTACAAAAGGCCATTCATCGACAACGTGTATCTGCCAACATCGGCACCGTGTACTTCTTGGACGAGAGAATTTCCTCGAAAGACTAATAAATTTATTTGGAGGGTAGTTCGTGATAGACTCCTGACTCGTTTAAATCTTTCGAGAAGGGGTTTAGAAATCGAACATATCACCTGCGTTCTTAAAACAGCATAATCGAATCATTGCAGCATGTTTTGTTTGAATGTGAGATAGCTTTGGAGTTATTGAGAAGAGTCCACGCTTGGGTCGACTTGGATATACCGCAGTTCGATGATTGGTAAGAGTTCATGAGTTAGTTTGAAGATTGGCGTATTTCGTCTACATTAAAGACTAGATTGTTTGCTATCGTTGCAGCTACAACTTGGCTTTTAGACCACTCGTTTGCTATCGTAACAGCCCTCGGCAACGGCGTTGCCGACTGAGTTGGACACCGGAAACCGCCGTAACAAGGCGTTTCCGGGCGGCGTTTTCGAGGCGTTGGGGGACTTCCAACGGGTGAGGAAATGTGTGTTGAAGCCACGTGGCGTTTTGTGATTCGTTGGTCCATCCAACCGTTGAAAATGCAACGGCTATAAAAAAAAAAATTTGCCTTTTTTTTTATTATTATATAAACACTACAATACCAAACCTCAAATACATACACACAATATTCTACAAAACATCTCATAAACACTCTAATCTTCTTACAAATTTATCAAAATGTCTAACACTCCAAACACACCAATCACTCCACGAAATCAAGATCACGAAGAACCCGCAACACCACTCTCCAATACCCGTCCGTTTTCTAATCTTTTGGCGTTCGGGCGTGCTAACCAACCCGGAATCGCAAACCAACCAATACTCACGCCAAGTCCACAACAATACGCTCATGTAACTCGAAATTTGTTCGGGTTAAATCAACAACAACAACCCTTGCCACCACTAACGTTAGAACAACAACAACAACAATGGGCATTTTTTCAACAACAACAACAAATGTTTCAAAACCAACAACAATTGTTTCCAAACCAACAACAAATTTTGCAATCGCAACAACAACAAATGTTCCAAAAGCGCAACAATCTCAATCGCAATCTCAATCTCAATCTCAATCGGAAGAACCACAACGACGGGTAGCTCGAAAACACTCAAGAAAGGGCAAAGGTATATTATATATATATATATATATATATATATATATATATATATATATATATATATATATATATATATATATATATACATTTATATTTAATATGTATTATAATTAATATATAATTATATATATACCTACTGTTGCTATATTTATATATATATTTACATTTATATTTAATATGTATTTAATTATAAGTAATATATAATTATTTTAACCTACTATTACATACATATTATAAATATATTTATTTAATATACTAATACGTAATACAATTTATATATATTGTAGGTAAAGAGGTAGAAGAACCGACAAAAAAGAACGCGAGGGGATGGTCACAAAAGGAGCTTTTATGGTTAGCCGAGTGTTTTTGTGATACCTCGAAAAATCCTATAGTTGGGAAATCACAAAAACGGGGTAGTTTTTGGGGAAGGGCGATGGAAAAGTTCAATAACAACGAATTTGGATGGGCACGAAACGAAGATTCAATGTCTTCAAAGTGGCGTGATTTAAACAAATCGTGTAGCGAGTTTTTGCCAATTTATCAAGACATTAAGGATCATTGGCGTAGTGGGGCAAATGACGATGATGTTTACCAAAACGTGTTGCAAGCTTACTATGATCGATACACCAAAAACTTTATTAACAAGGACGCCTTTTTTTTCTTGAAAGAACATCCGAAGTGGATCATTCCAAATGATCCGGTTGCTAGAGCTCAAGCTCAAGGTGAAGGTGAAACAGGGTATCGTATGGATATGACGGGTATTGGTGAAAGTCAAGGAGACCCGGTTAGCCTCTCGCAAGACTTTGAGGCGGAGTTGTTTGGGAACATTCTGATGACGCGTCCAATGGGACGAAATAAAGCAAAGAAAGCTCAAAAAAATTCGGAATCTTCGGATGCGGGGGGGGGGGGGGGGGGGGGGGGTTCTTCTCAGGGTAGAAGTTCGAATTCGTCAAGGATAGACTCGTTTATGGACAAGTGGGAACATGTGGCGGAAGGGAAGACGAGTGTGATATCTAACTTCAACAAGTTTTGCACTATGCAAACCGCACTCACACAAGTTGATTTGTTGGGGAGATCTTCGGCTACGATGGAAGATCCGTGTCATAACCCGACCTTAACCATAAGGACGATTACAATAACATATGATTTCATCGCGAGGTATTGACCTCTATATGCGACATTTTTCAAAAACTGCATTCGTTTTTACAATACAAACCATAGCTTTTATTACAAATACAAGGTTTAAACAACTTAATAATGATTATCGTTTAGCGATAATCTTAGACTTACAAACTTTACATGTGATAATAACAATACGACTTCCAACATATTTTACATTACAAATCCTCCGATATGCAGTTTTATTTTTGACACAAATATGCATACTCAAGATCTTGCTTAAATTCAACATGTTGCAGCGGAAGCTTTTAGTTATCACCTGAGAATAAACATGCTTAAAACGTCAACATAAAGTTGGTGAGATATAGGTTTAATGTAGGCAGCGTTATAAATATAGACCACAAGATTTCATATATAAACGTTTTAAAAATATTCTAAGTTGTTGAGCACTTGATAACCATACTTAACATTTAATCAACGTCGCATATTCCCTTTATTATGAAATCTTACTACACCGTACCAAATGTAGTTACCGAAACGAAGTACTGTGCAACCGTTGAATACTGGTCGTCCAGTCCGGTTGGGGTTGTCAGGCCCGATAGATCTATCAATAGGATTCGCGTTTACAATACCTCATGTAAATAATAGTTACCAAGTTACAGGGAAGTATGCCAGTGGTACAACTCAACGTAGAATATATATTTTTAATCACTTGTGTCCATAACGTAAATCATAAAATGCATGTATTCTCATCCCGAAATATTTAGAGTTTAAAAGTGGGACTATATACTCACTTTTGTCTTGAAGGTATTTAACTCGACTTGGTCTCTGATAGATATCACGAACCTAACCATATATATAATATATCAACATATTTTCTTTTTAAGTAATCGTTACATATATATATATATATATATATATATATATATATATATATATATATATATATATATATATATATATATATATACTTTTAATACTTTTAATATTTTCTTAGTCCGTAGTTAGCAGTCCGATGTTAGTGGTCCACAATTAGTTGCTTAAATTAAATAAATAAAGACCCCATCGTATTCGTATTGATCAGAATTAATCTCGACCCATGGTACCATGTTGTCAAGTGACGTGTTGCGTACATAAAGTACCGTGTTGTCAAATGACGTGTTGCGTACAATCATGAGGTCTTATGATTAATCTTCTCGTGTTGTTTACGGGTGGTCCTGAAATATATAAAATCAAATCATAAGTAAATATATATTAAATATTATGTTAATTAGCCAAGATATGATTAATCCGATTTTGTCATAATATGATATATTACAGGTCTTGAAGTGTTTTTAAAAATCAAATTAGAAGGATCTATTTAGTTTGCGAACAAGTTTGAAATCACTCAAACTATGTTCTTGTTGTTAAAATTTTACAACACAAAATAAGATAGCTATATAAATATGAATCGAATAAGGTTACTACCTCAAGTTACTTGGACAAAGCTACTGGAAAAGGTAAGAAAAATCTTGGAATCAAAAGAGTGGTGGAGTGGGATTGAAAGATTGGAAGTAATCTCCTTGAAATCAGATGACTATATTGATACGTTCTTGAGTAGGTAAATGAAGAGAGATTAGGGAGTGAATTAACTTGAAAGAAAATTAGAAATGAAATTGTATGTGTGTGTGTGTGCAAACTAGCATGATTATGGGATGGATATATAGGAGATTTAGTTTGTTTTCTTGCACAAAAGTCACACATGAGGTTAAATGGCTGGTTCCCACAAGTAACATCATGTCTTGTGGCTGATCATTGAAGTTTATTGTTGGTATATACCAATAGTAAATACGTATAGAAGCTGGGTATGATACAGTTACATATACCATAGATATACTTGTAGAAATTTTGAGAAATCGGAACGAGAATTCAAATATGGACGGGTTTATAACTGTAAAAGAGGCTCAAAACTGGGCTTTTATTTTTGGGTCAAACCGGGCCAAAATAAAATTTTAAGACATTTTTAATAAAATTTTAAGACATTTTTAAAATTTTTGGGTCAAACCCAGCCAGGGGCTCTGCCCCTTGGACCCCGCCAGGGGTTGCCACCCCTTGGACCCCGCTTATCGGGGGCGCTGCCCCCAAACCCCCGTCATAATCAAGATAAGTTCAAACAAGTGTGCACTCCGCACTTTCCCAAACTTGTTCGATAATTATCAAGATTATTTTGGTTACAAATTAATCCCATTACACTTAAATCATATTGGTGACATAGATCACCAACACATTATAGATTGTAAGTATATATGTCAAAGAACGTTACATATAGTTATCGTTTTGAAAAATTAAGTTAGTGGTCTCAAAGTATACTTATAACTCATTGTTGTTAGTTCACAATGAAATGTTAAACCATCCTTAAATTATGTTAAATATGTATAGATATGTACATATACATAATCGTATAATTATCGTGTATTATATAGTTCGTGATATCATCGGTCAAATTGGACGGTCAAACGTTGTGTGAAACTCTTTTCAAAAACATAAGTCTCAACAGTTTGGATTACTTATCATGTTGGTAAGGTTTAATTTATGCAAATATTAATCTCATAGTATAAAATGATCGGAAAAATCCGGGTCGTTACAATCCGGATGACGTGATTCGTCTTGAAAATCTAAAAAAATATGTTATAGACATGATGAAAGACGACATGAACATCGACTCTAACCCCCGAGAATAGATTCTATTTATGTTGTTCCGCATTTTTTTTATGAATTAAATTTATGTTTATAGGACTTTTAAGTATGTAATTTTTTTTAAGTAATGGTATGTCTAGGACTTTTAATTATTTACATAAAAAGAAAATTAAAATGCCACATCGGCATTCCACTACCACAACACAAACTCACAACACCAACTTTCAACACCACCACTACTCCACTCTTTCCCACAACACATCCTAATCATCAAAAAACCCACAACACCACCCCATAACACACCCAACCATTACAAATGGTCTTATGGAGTTATAAGAATGACGTTTTATTTAATGTTCGGGTCCTGAAGAAAAGCGTCTTATTTTATTCTATTTTATTTTTTACGTATTCACGATTAAATTCTAGAAGCAAATTATTTGTAAATTGGAACCCATGACAATTTAAGCCATTGTAATGCTTAGGATTTCCTAGCTGCTCGCTAGAAAGTCTTTATTAATGAAATATTGGCTGTTCCAAAAAAACCTATATAATAAACGTTAATGTAACTAATCTTTGTTAAGTTATGTCATCAGGGCACTAGAGCATTTCTCTAATACGAGTACTATAATAATATCTATATTTATGACTCTTTTCGTTCCATTATAAGTGTCCATTATTGAAATTTCAAATTCTTAAATTTGTCAATTTTGCCTGTAAATTTTTTATTTATGTTATATAATATTTGATAAAAATTATATGAATTAATTGAGTTTTTAAATGTGTAACGACCCTGGATTTTCCAACGTTTAATTATTAACAATTTATTATTAATGCTTGCGTTTTAATAAACGTGTTCTTATACGTGTTGCTTGTTACCGTATTTAACTTTTCATGGCCGACTTGTCTTTGTGACACACGTACTTTACACGAATAATAGTTTGAATATTAGAAGTGAAAAAAGGTTATCATGGTGGGGAACCTTTAACCCCATGCACCCTTTGGATGCCAACTGTATGCGGGTCAGCACAGCCACGGGCAAGTGTGGTCGGAACCAACCCCTGTCTCAGCGCCTAATACAACTGGTGGCCGAACCGAGATTCGAACCTTCGCCATATTAGAAGTGAATTGCCAATTGACTAGGTCAACTGAGCATTTGCGGGGCACTCTGGCCACCCAATGTTAGTAGTTAGTTACTTGGGCTTTGTTTATTTAATTGCTACATACATGGACTTGGGCTTCTATTAATGTACATGGACTTGGAAGCCCACCCTACTTTCTTAATGGACTAGTTAGCCCATTTTTATGCAAGTATTTCATTAAGACAAAGTTAGATTAATTAAGATTAAGTTGGAGACTAGTTACATGTATACTTACACCACTTTCCCATAACATTTAGCTTTAATACCATTTCAAGCTCTCACCACCTCCCCATGCATGAAAGTAGATTTGAACCTTGACCCTTTTGGCTCCCTTGAAACCGTCGGTTTTGGCATGGCTAGGAGAGAGTTCAAAATTTTTTTTTGTTTACTTATTTACTTGTATTACTTCACTTCATTTTCTCACACACATACTTACACTTTTCTCTCAACTTTCTCTCATCTCTTTCTCTCAAAACTTGGTAAGTAATAAACCTTGTTCTTCTTCTTTTCTTCCATAAAAACCGAATTCCATATCATCATCATTCTACTTGATTTGTTACTTGTTACTTGTTTATGTTAAAGATCAAGTTTTCTAACTTGTATCTTCATGTAATCTTGGTTACTTTCATCTTTGTTTGATGAAGAACCAAGAACAAGGATCTAAGTTCTATAACTTATGGTTCTACACTTAAAATGTTGTAAGATTTAAAGTTCATAAGCTTTTTAATTATACTTGTGTTCATGTTTTGTAGACTTAAATCCTAAGATCCAAACTTTGATTTGAATCTTCCTAAGTATGAAACAAACATGAACATAATACTTGTACTTTAGTTTAATTCTTTCTTTTGTAAGTACTTTAAAGTTGTGATGTTGTTAATTTGGTCAAGTATTACTAGTTAATCTTGATCTCATATTTCTTGAAACTAAAAGTTAACTTTATAAGTTCAAGAATATGGAAGTATAACTTTCTAGTTATAACTTCATATACTTATGTTGGATCTAAGTTTATATAACTTATGGTCTTCTAATTTTGTTGTAAATAAGAGCTTATAAGCTTACATACATTTTACAAGTTGAAAATCTAAGTTTCATAACTTATGGTTTCATAAAAGTGAAGATCCAAGTTCTATAACTTAGGGTTTAACTTATGAACACTAGATCTAGACTTTTGGGTCTAGGATCTTCAAGATCTAACTAATAACTAGGTTCTACAACTTAAGATCTTGATTACTTAGTTTACTTTCAAGTTTGTAGCTTAATATTACTTTATTAACTCATGTATGTGTCGGATCTAAGATCTTGATGTAACTTTGGTTCATCAAACTACTTGCAACACTTAAATGAGTTGTGCTACTTATCTTAGACTTACACTAGTGTTATGATAGTCAAACCTTGGTTAAGATGATGCAAACCCATCAACGAGTTGTACACTTGAAGCTATACGCATCATGGATGAGAACCGTGATGAGCATCAAGCACCAAGAACCCACCAAAACACCTTTACTTACTGTTTCTGGAACTGATCAAACCACCTGGGCTACTGGAAAGTTGATTTTCAGTTAGTTCGGTTCGAGTAGATGATTTTCTGTTTAGACCTCGTCTTAATCCGAGTTACGGTTTAGGATCTATGGCCTCCTGAAAGTCACTACACCCTATTAACGTTGTGCTGAAATTTCTGATCTACTCGCACTTAAACCGTCACCACGTTCAAAAGAAGACAAGTTTGGTTCTGGAAATTGGTCAGCCTCTAGGGGACTAATATACGGAGCCATGACCACTGGTCTCACCTCATTTCAGTTTGTATAGAGGTCTTGGTGACTGAACGAATTCGGCCTTTATTTCAAACCCTAGTCTTGACTTAAAACCTACTTTACACTTTTTGTTTAATGATGAATGATGATGGTACGTAAGACCTAATTTACATACTTTTAAACCTTTGGGAATGATTTACTAACTTAGCAACTTTTGACTTAGGTTGAGGACCTTTTGGACCAACCACTTGCTTACTATTCCCGCGTATCGACTTTTACTACTTTCCACTGTGAGTTATAGCATCCCTTTTTACTTTAACTATTTTGGGAACTGAGAATACATGCGCATTTTACGTTTTACATACTAGGCACGAGTACTTAAACTTTATACATGTGTGGGTTATACAACGGCATAAACTTTCCCCTTAGCTCGGTAACGTTTAGTCATTGGTCTTTAAACCGGTGAACGCGAATCTTAGATATGGATCCATAGGGTTTGACATCCCCACTCGGGCTAGTAGCGCTAGCATTTATCGAGTGTTTAATACTTCATAAACTTACGCACTCGCCAAGTGTACTTTTAGGGGCTGTTATTTACGTTAAGTTAGTTACCAAGTGCCCACGGTTATACATATACTTTTCATACTGTTTTGAAACACTGAAATCTCGTGGCCTACCTTACATTACTGTTATACTTAAACTATAGCTCACCAACCTTTGTGTTGACGTTTTTAAGCATGTTATTCTCAGGTGCTTAAGGTTTGATTGCTTCCGATGTAGTTGCTATGCTTTGTAGACTCCCGCTGCGCTTATTAGAGATGTCCTCGCATGAAACGTTTATTTTGCATTCAAACTTTATTACTTTTGAAACAATGAATTTGTAACGACCAATGGGTCACGTACTATTTGAAACAACCCAACCCGTACTCTGTACGATAATTTTTTTTTATAAATATAATACACATTTACGCGCCAATTAAATATGTAACCCATTCCACACGATTCATCAAAACACACTACGAGTTTAATGTCTACAAAAAGGCACAAAGGCCATTAACGAATGTGATACAAGTTTGACCAACAACAAATGATAGTTTATAACCCAAACGACACTCGAGCATGGTTTGGGGCTAAACTACCCAAAACGTTCGGCCACTTCAAAAGCTATCCCAAAAGCACCCCCTGTCAACCTAAACGGGAGACAACTAATCCAACCGTATGCCCTTACCCTTGTCCAAGCCGAAACCTATAAAATGGTAAACAACTAGAGGGTAAGCAAGGCTTAGTGAGTGCAACAATTATACATACATATATATAACCTACTTACTTGCAAACACTTACCAAGTCCGCATACATACTAGTTACACAATTAGCATACCCTTCACATGTATAACGCTAAGTACCACGATAATAAGACTAGTATAACAATAGCATATAACATAACAATACAATATGCTAAACACAAATATAACGATGATGTTCACAACATCCATAGTACTCAAGATCTCAAGGCTAGCCCAACGAATGGTATCGTCAACATCGAACTTAAACCCCATTCGCCTACATTAATGTGGTATCGTCAACACCGAACTTTAAACCCACATATGAGGTATCGTCAACATCGAACTTTAAACCCTCATCAACTCACTACAATAGTCGTATGGCATCGTCAACATCGAACTTTAATTCCATACGTGAGGTATCGTCAACAACGAACTTTAAACCCTCATCACAACACAATATACTCTAGTGTATGGTATCGTCAACAACGAACTTTAAACCCACACCCCACAAGTAAATAAATTATATATATACACATATAATTATTCCACTCACTTTGTCACAAGGATGATGATTTAGCACTTCCGAGCTTCAACGCAATGTACCTAAATCATTAAGTGCACATTCAATTTCACAACTAGTGGGATTAACCACAATACTCCCACTTGAGCATTTAATGTCCCAATTTGCATTAAATGACTCCACTACTCACAACCGCCCATAAATGGCCAAGACTCGACTTTAATCACTAAGACTAGTGAATTAAAGTCTATTAACTTCAATTAACACAAAACTTAAGGTAATCCATACCCATTTCATCCCATTAGATCAACTAGTACATTTTGACCCATTTTAACTCACTTAAACTCACAATCAAGTCAAACTTACCTATTAACCCTTCTTTCATAAATCCTAAAGTGCATTAGTGACTAACAACACCAATTGACACTTACAACCTCAAATCACAAGGCCAAAACCTTAGATTATGGCTATTAGGGTTTAATTACAACAACATAACCCAAACTCACCCATTTTACCCTCAAATGGGTCATACAAATCACTAGTACCCAAAACCCTAGTCATTAACCATAAAAAACTCAAACTTAGAGTTAGAACTTACCGAGACTATCAATGCGTAGCTAGAGACACAAGGAACAACTTTAAATCTCGCTCCTAGGTTTGATTCACAAATCTCCAACTTCAAATCTCAAGATCAAGCTAGGTGGGTTTTGTGTTTTGGGAGAGAAATAGGAAAGAAAATGGAAATGAAAATGAAATAAATGGATGTGTGGTGGAGAGTTAATGCTCCCACCAGATTTACATGTCAAATTACCATTTTGTCCCTCAAAGTCATTTAATTTATGCTAAAACCGGAATCAGAACTGCAGGACTGTCGCGGCGCGACCTTAATCGTCGCGGCGCGACACATAAAGGGAAAATATACCCTTCTTAAGCCAACTTCTGATCCCAATTTGCTTGTTATGCCGCGGCGCGGACCCAATTGTCGCGGCACGGCCCAAGACTAGAACTGGACATCTCGGCCAACTTATACACTTTTCGATTTTATTTGATTCGCACACTTAAAACCCGCTTCCTACATTCGCCTAAACTTCAACAATAGTCTCATAAGACTTAACGCTATCCAAGCCCATGTATACACTTGTAGGCGCACGCATTAACAAGTATATATATATATATATATATATATATATATATATATACATATCTACTCATATATCTATACAATTACGCATAATCTAGCGAGTTACAACGTACAAATGATTAAGTATGTACCTTTCGATACGTATGGGAAAACGGGGTGTTACAACTCTCCCCCACTTGAATCGGAGCGCGTCCTCGCAATCCAAGCCGCATGACAAGAAGGGAGATAAACCAACACAAACTCTTCGGGCTCCCAAGTAAACTCGGAACCCTTACTACGGCGCCATTGAACTTTAAAAGTCCTAACCTCTTTATATCTCAACCTTTTGACCTTCTCATCAAGTATGGCAATCGGTTCCTCGATATACTCTAACTTATTATTTAGCTCAATCTCATCTAATGGCACCCAAGATGAATCATCCGCAAGATACTTACGGAGATGAGAAACATGAAATGTATTATGGATCCCCGTAAGCTCTTCGGGTAATTCCAAATGATACGCGACTTCACCAACACGAGCTAAAACCTTGAATGGTCCAATAAACTGAGGAGCTAACTTTCCTCATTTCCAGAATCGAATAATACCTTTCCATATATATATATATATATATATATATATATATATATATATATATATATATATATATATATATATATATAAACCTTAAGCATCACCATGTCACCTTCTTGAAATTCGATCGTTCGTCTACGTTTGTCGGCATACGACTTTTGCCTATCTTGAGCCTTCTTCAAATGCTCTCGAATCACATCAATCTTGCTATTCGTCTCTAAAACCAAATCGGTACTCCCGATTTCCTTTTGTCCCACTTCACCCCAACAAATCGGGGTTCGACACCTACGCCCATAAAGCATCTCATAAGGTGGCATCCCAATACTAGTATGATAACTATTATTGTACGAGAATTCCACCAAAGGTAAGTACTCGTCCCAACTACCACCAAAATCGATAATGCACGTGCGTAACATATCTTCCAAAGTTTGATTCGTACATTCGATTTGACCGTTCGTTTGAGGATGATACGCCGTGCTCAATTTCAATTGTGTACCCATATCCTCATTAAACTTTTTCCAAAATCGAGATGTAAAAAGAGTATCTCGATCCGAAACAATCGTTATAGGAACGCCGTGTCGAGAGATGACTTCCTTGATAAACAACTTAGCCAAAGTCTCCGACGATATCGCTTCCTTAATGGGAAGAAACAAAGCACACTTTGTCAGTCGATCAACTATAACCCAAATCGAATCAAACTGGGTCCTCGTCGTTTTAGGTAACTTTGTGATGAAATCCATGGTAATGTGCTCCCATTTCCATTTCGAGATTTCTAACGGTTGTAACTTACCATACGGCTTTTGGTGCTCGGCCTTAACTTGCAAACACGTGACGCATTGCTCAACATACTTCGCAACATCACGTTTCATACCCGGCCACCAATAATCTTTCCTTAAATCAAGATACATTTCCGTCGCTCCCGGATGAATGGAATACTTTGACTTATGTGCTTCATCGAGTAGCACTTGTCGGAAATCACCCATCTTAGGCACCCACACTCTTCCTTGAAAAGACAACAAACCATGCGAGCCCATAGTAATGAACTCCGATTGTCCCACAATTCGCTTCGCATGCTTGTTGTGAACGTAAGCCTCTATTTGAATCACACCGAGTTTTTCAAGAAAATCGTTAGTAATAATCATACGTAACAATCCCAATCGTAACGCCGGGTGATGACTCTTTCGACTTAACGCATCCGCGACCACATTCGCCTTGCCTGGATGATAAAGTATTTCACAATCATAATCTTTCACCACATCCATCCACCTACGTTGACGATAATTCAAATCTCGTTGATTAAAGAGGTGTTTCAAACTCTTATGATCCCAATAAATCGTACACTTGACACCATACAAGTAATGGCGCCAAATTTTCAATGCATGCACAACCGCCGCCAACTCAAGATCATGAGTCGGATATCTCGTCTCGTGTTCCTTTAATTGTCGAGAGGCATAAGCGATGACTTTACCTCTTTGCATTAGAACACACCCGAGTCCATTTAACGAAGCATCACAATAATCCGTCATGTCTTCCACTCCTTCCGACAACACTAACACCGGAGCTTGACATAACTTCTCCTTTAACAATTGAAAAGCAATTTCTTGCTCGTTCTCCCAAACAAACCTCACGTTCATCCTTGTCAATTTCCTCAATGAAGAAGCGATCTTAGAAAAGTCTTGGATAAACTGACGATAATAACCGGCCAATCCGAGAAAACTTCGGACCTCCGTAGGCGTAGTCAGTTGTCTCCAACTCTTCACCGTCTCTATCTTCCCCGGATCCACTTGAATACCCTCCTTGTTCACAATATGACCAAGGAATTGAACTTCCCTTAGCCAAAATTCACATTTGGAGAACTTAGCATACAACTTCTCCTTTCGTAATGTCTTCAATACTTCACGTAAATGACGTTCATGTTCGTTCATACTCTTTGAATAAACAAGTATGTCGTCAATGAACACAATTACTGACTTGTCCAACATGGGTTGGCACACCCGGTTCATAAGATCCATGAATGCCGTCGGTGCATTCGTAAGACCAAAAGGCATAACTACGAACTCAAAATGCCCATAACGCGTTCGAAAAGCGGTTTTCTCGATATCTTCCTCACGGATCCGCATTTGGTGATAGCCGGACCGTAGGTCGATCTTAGAGAAATACGTCGCACCTTGGAGTTGATCAAACAAATCGTTGATCCTAGGCAGTGGATAACGATTTTTGATTGTCACTTTATTCAACTCCCGGTAATCGATGCACATCCGCATACTACCATCCTTCTTTTTCACGAATAAAACCGGAGCGCCCCATGGCGAAGCACTCGGTCGAATAAAACCCTTCTCGAGCAACTCTTGGGTTTGATTTAACAACTCTTGCATTTCCGTTGGTGCTAAACGATAAGGAGTTTTAGCAATGGGAGTAGCTCCCGGAACCAACTCAATGCGAAATTCAACTTGTCTTTCCGCCGGAACACCCGGTAACTAGTCCGGAAAAACGTCTTCGAATTCACTAACCACCGAAATTTCACGAATAGGTGGTGGCTCGTCACGAGTATCAACAACATGGGCAAGAAAAGCCATGCCACCACTAACAAGAAAACGACGTGCCCGTGCAAAAGAACATATCGGCACAAGTCTTCTTCGTCTATCGCCATGAATAATCAACTCTCCCCCACTTGGGGTCTTTACACGTATAAACTTTTCATGGCATACAATATCGGCTCTATTTTGATCGAGCCAATCCATACCAACAACGATATCAAAATTGCCCAAAGTCATAGGGATGAGATCAATTTTAAAGTTTTCGGCACCAAAAACGACATCACAATTCTTACACACATCAACCACTAGCACCGTCTTGCCGTCCGTTATTTCGACTTCTACCGGACGACTTAACTTAGCTAACGGTCTATCAAGTTTAGGCACAAATTTTGGAGACACAAACGACAAATTTGCACCGCTATCAAAAAGAATCCTTGCCGGATTAGAATTAACCATGAAAGTTGAAAGGTCCCGTTCTTATTGATTAAAAACGTTCCATATTAATTGATTTCGTTGCGAGGTTTTGACCTCTATATGAGAAGTTTTTCAAAGACTGCATTCATTTTTAAAACAAACCATAACCTTTATTTCATAAATAAAGGTTTAAAAAGCTTTACGTAGATTATCAAATAATGATAATCTAAAATATCCTGTTTACACACGACCATTACATAATGGTTTACAATACAAATATGTTACATCGAAATCAGTTTCTTGAATGCAGTTTTTACACAATATCATACAAACATGGACTCCAAATCTTGTCCTTATTTTAGTATGCAACAGCGGAAACTCTTAATATTCACCTGAGAATAAACATGCTTTAAACGTCAACAAAAATGTTGGTGAGTTATAGGTTTAACCTATATATATCAAATCGTAACAATAGACCACAAGATTTCATATTTCAATACACATCCCATACATAGAGATAAAAATCATTCATATGGTGAACACCTGGTAACCGACATTAACAAGATGCATATATAAGAATATCCCCATCATTCCGGGACACCCTTCGGATATGATATAAATTTCGAAGTACTAAAGCATCCGGTACTTTGGATGGGGTTTGTTAGGCCCAATAGATCTATCTTTAGGATTCGCGTCAATTAAGGTGTTTGTTCCCTAATTCTTAGATTACCAGACTTAATAAAAAGGGGCATATTCGATTTCGATAATTCAACCATAGAATGTAGTTTCACGTACTTGTGTCTATTTTGTAAATCATTTATAAAACCTGCATGTATTCTCATCCCAAAAATATTAGATTTTAAAAGTGGGACTATAACTCACTTTCACAGATTTTTACTTCGTCGGGAAGTAAGACTTGGCCACTGGTTGATTCACGAACCTATAACAATATATACATATATATCAAAGTATGTTCAAAATATATTTACAACACTTTTAATATATTTTGATGTTTTAAGTTTATTAAGTCAGCTGTCCTCGTTAGTAACCTACAACTAGTTGTCCACAGTTAGATGTACAGAAATAAATCGATAAACATTATCTTGAATCAATCCACGACCCAGTGTATACGTATCTCAGTATTGATCACAACTCAAACTATATATATTTTGGAATCAACCTCAACCCTGTATAGCTAACTCCAACATTCACATATAGAGTGTCTATGGTTGTTCCGAAATATATATAGATGTGTCGACATGATAGGTCGAAACATTGTATACGTGTCTATGGTATCTCAAGATTACATAATATACAATACAAGTTGATTAAGTTATGGTTGGAATAGATTTGTTACCAATTTTCACGTAGCTAAAATGAGAAAAATTATCCAATCTTGTTTTACCCATAACTTCTTCATTTTAAATCCGTTTTGAGTGAATCAAATTGCTATAGTTTCATATTGAACTCTATTTTATGAATCTAAACAGAAAAGTATAGGTTTATAATCGGAAAAATAAGTTACAAGTCGTTTTTGTAAAGGTAGTCATTTCAGTCGAAAGAACGACGTCTAGATGACCATTTTAGAAAACATACTTCCACTTTGAGTTTAATCATAATTTTTGGATATAGTTTCATGTTCATAATAAAAATCATTTTCTCAGAATAACAACTTTAAAATCAAAGTTTATCATAGTTTTTAATTAACTAACCCAAAACAGCCCGCGGTGTTACTACGACGGCGTAAATCCGGTTTTACGGTGTTTTTCGTGTTTCCAGGTTTTAAATCATTAAGTTAGCATATCATATAGATATAGAACATGTGTTTAGTTGATTTTAAAAGTTAAGTTAGAAGGATTAACTTTTGTTTGCGAACAAGTTTAGAATTAACTAAACTATGTTCTAGTGATTACAAGTTTAAACCTTCGAATAAGATAGCTTTATATGTATGAATCGAATGATGTTATGAACATCATTACTACCTTAAGTTCCTTGGATAAACCTACTGGAAAAGAGAAAAATGGATCTAGCTTCAATGGATCCTTGGATGGCTCGAAGTTCTTGAAGCAGAATCATGACACGAAAACAAGTTCAAGTAAGATCATCACTTGAAATAAGATTGTTATAGTTATAGAAATTGAACCAAAGTTTGAATATGATTATTACCTTGTATTAGAATGATAACCTACTGTAAGAAATAAAGATTTCTTGAGGTTGGATGATCACCTTACAAGATTGGAAGTGAGCTAGCAAACTTGAAAGTATTCTTGATTTTATGAAACTAGAACTTTTGGAATTTATGAAGAACACTTAGAACTTGAAGATAGAACTTGAGAGAGATCAATTAGATGAAGAAAATTGAAGAATGAAAGTGTTTGTAGGTGTTTTTGGTCGTTGGTGTATGGATTAGATATAAAGGATATGTAATTTTGTTTTCATGTAAATAAGTCATGAATGATTACTCATATTTTTGTAATTTTATGAGATATTTCATGCTAGTTGCCAAATGATGGTTCCCACATGTGTTAGGTGACTCACATGGGCTGCTAAGAGCTGATCAATGGAGTGTATATACCAATAGTACATACATCTAAAAGCTGTGTATTGTACGAGTACGAATACGGGTGCATACGAGTAGAATTGTTGATGAAACTGAATGAGGATGTAATTGTAAGCATTTTTGTTAAGTAGAAGTATTTTGATAAGTGTATTGAAGTCTTTCAAAAGTGTATAAATACATATTAAAACACTACATGTATATACATTTTAACTGAGTCGTTAAGTCATCGTTAGTCGTTACATGTAAGTGTTGTTTTGAAACCTTTAGGTTAACGATCTTGTTAAATGTTGTTAACCCAATGTTTATAATATCAAATGAGATTTTAAATTATTATATTATCATGATATTATCATGTATGAATATCTCTTAATATGATATATATACATTAAATGTCTTTACAACGATAATCGTTACATATATGTCTCGTTTAAAAATCATTAAGTTAGTAGTCTTGTTTTTACATATGTAGTTCATTGTTAATATACTTAATGATATGTTTACTTATCATAGTATCATGTTAACTATATATATATCCATATATATGTCATCATATAGTTTTTACAAGTTTTAACGTTCGTGAATCACCGGTCAACTTGGGTGGTCAATTGTCTATATGAAACATATTTCAATTAATCAAGTCTTAACAAGTTTGATTGCTTAACATGTTGGAAACATTTAATCATGTAAATATCAATCTCAATTAATATATATAAACATGGAAAAGTTCGGGTCACTACAGTACCTACCCGTTAAATAAATTTCGTCCCGAAATTTTAAGCTGTTGAAGGTGTTGACGAATCTTCTGGAAATAGATGCGGGTATTTCTTCTTCATCTGATCTTCACGCTCCCAGGTGAACTCGGGTCCTCTACGAGCATTCCATCGAACCTTAACAATTGGTATCTTGTTTTGCTTAAGTCTTTTAACCTCACGATCCATTATTTCGTCAGGTTCTTCGATGAATTGAAGTTTTTCGTTGATTTGGATTTCATCTAACGGAATAGTGAGATCTTCTTTAGCAAAACATTTCTTTAAATTCGAGACGTGGAAAGTGTTATGTACAGCCGCGAGTTGTTGAGGTAACTCTAGTAGGTAAGCTACTGGTCCGATACGATCAATAATCTTGAATGGTCCAATATACCTTGGATTTAATTTCCCTCGTTTACCAAATCGAACAACGCCTTTCCAAGGTGCAACTTTAAGCATGACCATCTCTCCAATTTCAAATTCTATATCTTTTCTTTTAATGTCAGCGTAGCTCTTTTGTCGACTTTGGGCGGTTTTCAACCGTTGTTGAATTTGGATGATCTTCTCGGTAGTTTCTTGTATAATCTCCGGACCCGTAATCTGTCTATCCCCCACTTCACTCCAACAAATCGGAGACCTGCACTTTCTACCATAAAGTGCTTCAAACGGCGCCATCTCAATGCTTGAATGGTAGCTGTTGTTGTAGGAAAATTCTGTTAACGGTAGATGTCGATCCCAACTGTTTCAGAAATCAATAACACATGCTCGAAGCATGTCTTCAAGCGTTTGTATCGTCCTTTCGCTCTGCCCATCAGTTTGTGGATGATAGGCAGTACTCATGTCTAGACGAGTTCCTAATGCTTGCTGTAATGTCTGCCAGAATCTTGAAATAAATCTGCCATCCCTATCAGAGATAATAGAGATTGGTATTCCATGTCTGGAGATGACTTCCTTCAAATACAGTCGTTCTAACTTCTCCATCTTGTCATCTTCTCTTATTGGCAAGAAGTGTGCTGATTTGGTGAGACGGTCAACTATTACCCAAATAGTATCAAAACCACTTGCAGTCCTTGGCAATTTAGTGATGAAATCCATGGTAATGTTTTCCCATTTCCATTTCGGGATTTCGGGTTGTTGAAGTAGACCTGATGGTTTCTGATGCTCAGCTTTGACCTTAGAACACGTCAAACATTCTCCTACGTATTTAGCAACATCGGCTTTCATACCCGACCACCAAAAATGTTTCTTGAGATCCTTGTACATCTTCCCCGTTCCAGGATGTATTGAGTATCTGGTTTTATGAGCTTCTCTAAGTACCATTTCTCTCATATCTCCAAATTGTGGTACCCAAATCCTTTCAGCCCTATACCGGGTTCCGTCTTCCCGAATATTAAGATGCTTCTCCGATCCTTTGGGTATTTCATCCTTTAAATTTCCCTCTTTTAAAACTCCTTGTTGCGCCTCCTTTATTTGAGTAGTAATGTTATTATGAATCATTATATTCATAGATTTTACTCGAATGGGTTCTCTGTCCTTCCTGCTCAAGGCATCGGCTACCACATTTGCCTTCCCCGGGTGGTAACGAATCTCAAAGTCGTAATCATTCAATAATTCAATCCACCTACGCTGCCTCATATTCAGTTGTTTCTGATTAAATATGTGTTGAAGACTTTTGTGGTCGGTATATATAATACTTTTGACCCCATATAAGTAGTGCCTCCAAGTCTTTAATGCAAAAACAACCGCGCCTAATTCCAAATCATGCGTCGTATAATTTTGTTCGTGAATCTTCAATTGTCTAGACGCATAAGCAATCACCTTCGTTCGTTGCATTAATACACAACCGAGACCTTGCTTTGATGCATCACAATAAATCACAAAATCATCATTCCCTTCAGGCAATGACAATATAGGTGCCGTAGTTAGCTTTTTCTTCAATAACTGAAACGCTTTCTCTTGTTCATCATTCCATTCAAATTTCTTCCCTTTATGCGTTAATGCAGTCAAGGGTTTTGCTATTCTGGAAAAGTCTTGGATGAACCTTCTGTAGTAACCAGCTAGTCCTAAAAACTGGCGTATGTGTTTCGGAGTTTTCGGGGTTTCCCACTTTTCAACAGTTTCTATCTTTGCCGGATCCACCTTAATACCTTCTTTGTTCACTATGTGACCGAGGAATTGAACTTCTTCCAACCAAAATGCACACTTTGAAAACTTAGCGTACAATTCTTCCTTCCTCAATACTTCTAACACCTTTCTCAAATGTTCACCATGTTCTTGGTCATTCTTTGAGTAAATAAGTATGTCATCAATGAAAACAATGACAAACTTGTCAAGGTATGGTCCACACACTCGGTTCATAAGGTCCATGAACACAGCTGGTGCATTAGTTAAACCAAACGGCATGACCATAAACTCGTAATGATCGTAACGTGTTCTGAAAGCAGTCTTTGGAATATCATCTTCTTTCACCCGCATTTGATGATACCCGGAACGTAAGTCAATCTTTGAATAAACAGACGAGCCTTGTAGTTGATCAAATAAGTCATCGATTCTCGGTAGTGGGTAGCGGTTCTTGATGGTAAGTTTGTTCAACTCTCGGTAGTCGATACACAACCTGAATGTACCATCTTTCTTCTTGACAAACAAAACAGGAGCTCCCCACGGTGATGTGCTTGGTCGAATGAAACCACGCTCTAAAAGTTCTTGTAATTGGCTTTGTAGTTCTTTCATCTCGCTGGGTGCGAGTCTGTAAGGAGCACGAGCTATTGGTGCAGCTCCTGGTACAAGATCTATTTGAAATTCAACGGATCGATGTGGGGGTAATCCCGGTAATTCTTTCGGAAATACATCAGGAAATTCTTTTGCGACGGGAACATCATTGATGCTCTTTTCTTCAGTTTGTACTTTCTCGACGTGTGCTAGAACAGCATAGCAACCTTTTCTTATTAGTTTTTGTGCCTTCAAATTACTAATAAGATGTAGCTTCGTGTTGCCCTTTTCTCCGTACACCATTAAGGGTTTTCCTTTTTCTCGTATAATGCGAATTGCATTTTTGTAACAAACGATCTCCGCTTTCACTTCTTTTAACCAGTCCATACCGATTATCACATCAAAACTCCCTAACTCTACTGGTATCAAATCAATCTTAAATGTTTCGCTAACCAGTTTAATTTCTCGATTCCGACATATATTATCTGCTGAAATTAATTTACCATTTGCTAATTCGAGTAAAAATTTACTATCCAAAGGCGTTAATGGACAACTTAATTTAGCACAAAAATCTCTACTCATATAGCTTCTATCCGCACCCGAATCAAATAAAACGTAAGCAGATTTATTGTCAATAAGAAACGTACCCGTAACAAGCTCCGGGTCTTCCTGTGCCTCTGCCGCATTAATATTGAAAACTCTTCCACGGCCTTGTCCATTCGTGTTCTCCTGGTTCGGGCAATTTCTAATAATGTGGCCCGGTTTTCCACATTTATAACAAACTACATTGGCATAACTTGCTCCGACACTACTTGCTCCGCCATTACTCGTTCCGACACCATTTGTTCCTTTCGTTCTATTAACCCCTGGTCCGTAGACCTCACACTTCGCCGCGCTATGACCATTTCTTTTACACTTGTTGCAAAATTTGGTGCAGAACCCCGAGTGATTCTTTTCACACCTTTGGCATAGCTGCTTCTGATTGTTGTTGTTGTTGCGGTTATTATTGTTGTTGGGATGATTGTTGTAGTTGCTGTTGTTGTTGTTGTTGTTGTTGTTGTTGTTGTTGTTGGGCCGTTTGTTGTAGTTGCGATTGATGTTGCGATTGTTGGGATAATTGTTGCGATTATTGTTGTAATTGCTGTTGTTGTTGTATTGGTGATTCTTATCACCGTTTTCCTCCCACTTTCTTTTGACTTGCTTCACATTGGCCTCTTCAGCAGTCTGTTCTTTAATTCTTTCTTCAATTTGGTTCACGAGTTTGTGAGCCATTCTACATGCCTGTTGTATGGAGGCGGGCTCGTGTGAACTTATATCTTCTTGGATTCTTTCCGGTAATCCTTTCACAAACGCGTCGATCTTCTCTTCCTCATCTTCGAATGCTCCCGGACACAATAGGCACAATTCTGTGAATCGTCTTTCGTACGTGGTAATATCAAATCCTTGGGTTCGTAACCCTCTAAGTTCTGTCTTGAGCTTATTGACCTCGGTTCTGGGACGGTACTTCTCGTTCATCAAGTGCTTGAATGCTGACCACGGTAGTGCGTACGCATCGTCTTGTCCCACTTGCTCTAGATAGGTATTCCACCATGTTAACGCAGAACCTGTGAAGGTATGCGTAGCGTACTTTACTTTGTCCTCTTCAGTACACTTACTTATGGCAAACACCGATTCGACCTTCTCGGTCCACCGTTTCAATCCGATCGGTCCTTCGGTTCCATCAAATTCCAAAGGTTTGCAGGCAGTGAATTCTTTGTAGGTGCATCCTACACGATTTCCTGTACTGCTAGATCCAAGGTTATTGTTGGTATGTAGCGCAGCCTGTACTGCGGCTATGTTTGAAGCTAGAAAAGTACGGAATTCCTCTTCATTCATATTCACGGTGTGTCGAGTAGTCGGTGCCATTTCCTTCAAAATAGTTAAATGGAACAAGTTAATCATACAGAATATTAAGAGTAGTTTATAGTATTTCGTAGCATAATATGAACTCATTTATAAAAGCTTTTTCTTCATATTAGCGTTTTATAAGTTTAAATTCGGGTAGTACCTACCCGTTAAGTTCATACTTAGTAGCTAATATACAATTCAACTACTACAATTCTATATGAAAAACTGATTATAATAATATTTCGCGTTCAAACTTTTATACAATATTTTACAAACTTACAATACCGCTTATTTTACATAAAGCATGAAATATAGCACACAATAACTTTGATACAAGATAGTTGTGAAGATAATTCTAGCTAGTACACAAGTCGTTCTGCAAAGGCAATAAAGACACGTAATTCATACGTCCAGAAACAAGTCATGCATTCTGGTTTTACTAGGACTACTTCCCATCCTTGGTCTTGTGCAACATAACCGTTATGGCCGTTGATAAGACAGCGTGTTGTAACGTCGTCAAAGGGACGAGGGTTACGTAATGTCCAACAGTCCCGTAATAATCTAAAAACCTCATTTCTTACCCCAATTACCGACTCCGTCACTTGTGGAAACGTTTTGTTTAATAGTTGTAGCCCGATGTTCTTGTTCTCACTTTGGTGAGAAGCGAACATTACTAATCCGTAAGCATAACATGCTTCTTTATGTTGCATGTTAGCCGCTTTTTCTAAATCACGAAGTCCAATATTCGGATATATTGAGTCAAAATAATTTCTTAACCCGTTGCGTAAAATAGCATTTGGGTTCCCCGCAATATATGCGTCAAAGTAAACACATCGTAACTTATGGGTTTCCCAATGTGATATCCCCCATCTTTCAAACGAAAGTCTCTTATAAACCAAGACATTCTTGGAACGTTCTTCGAATGTCTTACAAACTGATCTCGCCTTAAATAGTTGTGCCGAGGAATTCTGGCCGACTCTAGACAAGATTTCATCAATCATGTCTCCTGGTAGGTCTCTTAAAATATTGGGTTGTCTATCCATTTTGTGTTTTTAAACTGTAAAATAGACAAGAGTTAGATTCATAAAAAAATACTTATTAATACAAGCAATTTTTACATATATCATAAAGCATAAGAACACTATATTACATATATTACACCACACAAATACAACTATCTTATTCCGACTCGCTCGTTTCTACTTCTTCGGTTTTGGTTCGTTTTGCCAAGTTTCTAGGGATATATGATGTTCCCCTAATACGAGGCGTCGTTGTCCACATTGGTTTAGAAAAACCTGGTGGTTTAGAGGTTCCCGGGTCATTGTTACAACTTAAGGACTTCGGGCGTTGACGATACATATAAAGTTCATCGGGGTTGGAATTAGATTTCTCTATTTTTATGCCCTTTCCCTTATTATTTTCTTTTGCCTTTTTAAATTCAGTTGGGGTAATTTCTATAACATCATCGGAATTCTCGTCGGAATCCGATTCATCGGAGAATTGGTAATCCTCCCAATATTTTGCTTCCTTGGCGGAAACACCATTGACCATAATTAACCTTGGTCGGTTGGTTGAGGATTTTCTTTTACTTAACCGTTTTATTATTTCCCCCACCGGTTCTATTTCTTCATCCGGTTCCGATTCTTCTTCCGGTTCCGATTCTTCTTCCGGTTCCGACTCTTCTTCCGGTTCCTCTTCGGGAACTTGTGAATCAGTCCACGAATCATTCCAATTTACATTTGACTCTTCATTATTATTAGGTGAGTCAATGGGACTTGTTCTAGAGGTAGACATCTATCACATAATATCACACGCGTTAAGAGATTAATATATCACATAATATTCACATGTTAAAAATATATAGTTTCCAACAAAATTTGTTAAGCAATCATTTTTCAAGTAAACACGGTCGAAGTCCAGACTCACTAATGCATCCTAACAAACTCGATAAGACACACTAATGAAAAATTCTGGTTCTCTAAGACCAACGCTCGGATACCAACTGAAATGTCCCGTTCTTATTGATTAAAAACGTTCCATATTAATTGATTTCGTTGCGAGGTTTTGACCTCTATATGAGACGTTTTTCAAAGACTGCATTCATTTTTAAAACAAACCATAACCTTTATTTCATAAATAAAGGTTTAAAAAGCTTTACGTAGATTATCAAATAATGATAATCTAAAATATCCTGTTTACACACGACCATTACATAATGGTTTACAATACAAATATGTTACATCGAAATCAGTTTCTTGAATGCAGTTTTTACACAATATCATACAAACATGGACTCCAAATCTTGTCCTTATTTTAGTATGCAACAGCGGAAACTCTTAATATTCACCTGAGAATAAACATGCTTTAAACGTCAACAAAAATGTTGGTGAGTTATAGGTTTAACCTATATATATCAAATCGTAACAATAGACCACAAGATTTCATATTTCAATACACATCCCATACATAGAGATAAAAATCATTCATATGGTGAACACCTGGTAACCGACATTAACAAGATGCATATATAAGAATATCCCCATCATTCCGGGACACCCTTCGGATATGATATAAATTTCGAAGTACTAAAGCATCCGGTACTTTGGATGGGGTTTGTTAGGCCCAATAGATCTATCTTTAGGATTCGCGTCAATTAAGGTGTTTGTTCCCTAATTCTTAGATTACCAGACTTAATAAAAAGGGGCATATTCGATTTCGATAATTCAACCATAGAATGTAGTTTCACGTACTTGTGTCTATTTTGTAAATCATTTATAAAACCTGCATGTATTCTCATCCCAAAAATATTAGATTTTAAAAGTGGGACTATAACTCACTTTCACAGATTTTTACTTCGTCGGGAAGTAAGACTTGGCCACTGGTTGATTCACGAACCTATAATAATATATACATATATATCAAAGTATGTTCAAAATATATTTACAACACTTTTAATATATTTTGATGTTTTAAGTTTATTAAGTCAGCTGTCCTCGTTAGTAACCTACAACTAGTTGTCCACAGTTAGATGTACAGAAATAAATCGATAAACATTATCTTGAATCAATCCACGACCCAGTGTATACGTATCTCAGTATTGATCACAACTCAAACTATATATATTTTGGAATCAACCTCAACCCTGTATAGCTAACTCCAACATTCACATATAGAGTGTCTATGGTTGTTCCGAAATATATATAGATGTGTCGACATGATAGGTCGAAACATTGTATACGTGTCTATGGTATCTCAAGATTACATAATATACAATACAAGTTGATTAAGTTATGGTTGGAATAGATTTGTTACCAATTTTCACGTAGCTAAAATGAGAAAAATTATCCAATCTTGTTTTACCCATAACTTCTTCATTTTAAATCCGTTTTGAGTGAATCAAATTGCTATGGTTTCATATTGAACTCTATTTTATAAATCTAAACAGAAAAGTATAGGTTTATAGTCAGAAAAATAAGTTACAAGTCATTTTTGTAAAGGTAGTCATTTCAGTCGAAAGAACGACGTCTAGATGACCATTTTAGAAAACATACTTCCACTTTGAGTTTAATCATAATTTTTGGATATAGTTTCATGTTCATAATAAAAATCATTTTCTCAGAATAACAACTTTAAAATCAAAGTTTATCATAGTTTTTAATTAACTAACCCAAAACAGCCCGCGGTGTTACTACGACGGCGTAAATCCGGTTTTACGGTGTTTTTCGTGTTTCCAGGTTTTAAATCATTAAGTTAGCATATCATATAGATATAGAACATGTGTTTAGTTGATTTTAAAAGTTAAGTTAGAAGGATTAACTTTTGTTTGCGAACAAGTTTAGAATTAACTAAACTATGTTCTAGTGATTACAAGTTTAAACCTTCGAATAAGATAGCTTTATATGTATGAATCGAATGATGTTATGAACATCATTACTACCTTAAGTTCCTTGGATAAACCTACTGGAAAAGAGAAAAATGGATCTAGCTTCAATGGATCCTTGGATGGCTCGAAGTTCTTGAAGCAGAATCATGACACGAAAACAAGTTCAAGTAAGATCATCACTTGAAATAAGATTGTTATAGTTATAGAAATTGAACCAAAGTTTGAATATGATTATTACCTTGTATTAGAATGATAACCTACTGTAAGAAACAAAGATTTCTTGAGGTTGGATGATCACCTTACAAGATTGGAAGTGAGCTAGCAAACTTGAAAGTATTCTTGATTTTATGAAACTAGAACTTTTGGAATTTATGAAGAACACTTAGAACTTGAAGATAGAACTTGAGAGAGATCAATTAGATGAAGAAAATTGAAGAATGAAAGTGTTTGTAGGTGTTTTTGGTCGTTGGTGTATGGATTAGATATAAAGGATATGTAATTTTGTTTTCATGTAAATAAGTCATGAATGATTACTCATATTTTTGTAATTTTATGAGATATTTCATGCTAGTTGCCAAATGATGGTTCCCACATGTGTTAGGTGACTCACATGGGCTGCTAAGAGCTGATCAATGGAGTGTATATACCAATAGTACATACATCTAAAAGCTGTGTATTGTACGAGTACGAATACGGGTGCATACGAGTAGAATTGTTGATGAAACTGAACGAGGATGTAATTGTAAGCATTTTTGTTAAGTAGAAGTATTTTGATAAGTGTATTGAAGTCTTTCAAAAGTGTATAAATACATATTAAAACACTACATGTATATACATTTTAACTGAGTCGTTAAGTCATCGTAAGTCGTTACATGTAAGTGTTGTTTTGAAACCTTTAGGTTAACGATCTTGTTAAATGTTGTTAACCCAATGTTTATAATATCAAATGAGATTTTAAATTATTATATTATCATGATATTATCATGTATGAATATCTCTTAATATGATATATATACATTAAATGTCTTTACAACGATAATCGTTACATATATGTCTCGTTTAAAAATCATTAAGTTAGTAGTCTTGTTTTTACATATGTAGTTCATTGTTAATATACTTAATGATATGTTTACTTATCATAGTATCATGTTAACTATATATATATATCCATATATATGTCATCATATAGTTTTTACAAGTTTTAACGTTCGTGAATCACCGGTAAACTTGGGTGGTCAATTGTCTATATGAAACATATTTCAATTAATCAAGTCTTAACAAGTTTGATTGCTTAACATGTTGGAAACATTTAATCATGTAAATATCAATCTCAATTAATATATATAAACATGGAAAAGTTTGGGTCACTACAAAAGTACCTGAGACTACTTCGCTCGATTGTTTGGCTTCGTCATTGGTCATCAAATAGTTTCGCCCTCGAGCCGTACCCGCCTCCTTCTCTAGCCTTTTAACATTATCGTTGTTCAAATCGGGACACTCTGACTTTCGGTGTCCTTCCCTGTTGCAATTAAAACAAGTGAGCTTGTTTGTTGCATTTGGCTTCGGACAATCTCGAGCCATATGTCCACGTACCCCACAATTGTAGCAAGTAGGGACAAAGTTCCCAAAACCACCGGTAGCGCCCTTCTTCACACTATTGACACTTTCGGAACCCTTTTTATTCTTGTTCTTTTTATTTGAAAAATTCGAATGACTCGAACCTTCAAACTTTCTTTTTGAAAAAGTGAAATCGCTTTTTCTTGGAACCTCCGGTTCAAAACCCCGAGCCAACTCGTATAGCTCTTCAAAAGTCTTAGCCATTCCCCGACTAATCTTACCCTTGAACTCGTCGTTCAAAGTACGGTAGAAATCTTTCATTAACTTGTGATCGTCACCAACATATTCCTGGCAAAAGCGAGTCTTTACCAAAAAGGTAGACTTGAGAGTAACCAAGTCCATTGAACCTTGTTGCAAATGATGCAACTCGTCCCGGATTCTATCAGGGTCAGAAGAAGTTCGGTGTTCTTGGAAGAATTCCTTCTTAAACTCCTCCCATGTCAAGCTCATGCATTGCTCCTCACCGTATAAATTGATTTTATCGTCCCACCACAACTTGCCTTCCTCACGTAGCATGCTAGACCCATATCTCGTCTTCTTCTCGGGAGGACATTCCGCGGTATGGAAAGCTCCCTCGATATCAGAAATCCAACAAGTGCTTTTCAATGGATCCCTCACCCCTTTAAACATCGAAGGTTGAGTATCCTTGAAGTTTTTGTAGTGGAAATCCCGTCTTCCTTCACCTCCTTCACCACGAGGATAAATGTTTCTAGCCTCTAAAGCCTCCTCTATTACGGCTTTCATTCGATCGTTGATCATTTCGATCACTTGTCCATCTACCGACTCTTGGAAGACCTTTCGGACATCGTCAAGAAAATCCTTCTTTAACTTTTTAAAGATGGCCTCAACCTTGGCCGTGAGTTCAACATCCTCACTTGTACCACCGTTATCATTATCGTGTCCGTTTCTCGTCTTCATTCTATAAAACGAAAAAGATTAAACGAAGAACGAAAAGACATAACATGTAAGTATATACATGTACACCACACTACTCCATCTCGCTCGACAATCGTCGTACATTACTTGTTTGACACGATTTGCACCCGTAACAACGGTAGCTAATCGTTGTTACGTGAGCACGTCGCATTAACTCGCTAGTACAACGTCCGTTTTGCTTGATGATTGCTAAACACAATACAAAACAATTAGCACAAGGTTAGTTCACATAAACCAAGGCACTAACAATTCCCGATTAGACCCAAAGTCCTACAAGTCCCGCATAAAGCGCTCACACAATAAAGTCCAAGTCTAGGCACCTATCTCAAGTCGCCTAAATCCATTAGACCAAGCTCTGATACCACTTGAAACAACCCAACCCGTACTCCGTACGATAATTTTTTTTTTTTTAAAATATAATACACATTTACGCGCCAATTAAATATGTAACCCATTCCACACGATTCATCAAAACACACTACGAGTTTAATGTCTACAAAAAGGCACAAAGGCCATTAACGAATGTGATACAAGTTTGACCAACAACAAATGATAGTTTATAACCCAAACAACACTCGAGCATGGTTTGGGGCTAAACTACCAAAAACGTTCGGCCACTTCAAAAGCTATCCCAAAAGCACCCCCTGTCAACATAAATGGGAGACAACTAATCCAACCGTATGCCCTTACCCTTGTCCAAGCCTGAACCTATAAAATGGTAAACAACGAGAGGGTAAGCAAGGCTTAGTGAGTGCAACAATTATACATACATATATTTAACCTACTTACTTGCAAACACTTACCAAGTCCGCATACATACTAGTTACACAATTAGCATACCCTTCACATGTATAACGCTAAGTACCACGATAACAAGACTAGTATAACAATAGCATATAACACAACAATACAATATGCTAAACACAAATATAACGATGATGTTCACAACATCCATAGTACTCGAGATCTCAAGGCTAGCCCAACGAATGGTATCATCAACATCGAACTTAAACCCCATTCGCCTACATTAATGTTGTATCGTCAACACCGAACTTTAAACCCACATATGAGGTATCGTCAACATCGAACTTTAAACCCTCATCAACTCACTACAATAGTCATATGGCATCGTCAACATCGAACTTTAATTCCATACGTGAGGTATCATCAACAACGAACTTTAAACCCTCATCACAACACAATATACTCTAGTGTATGGTATCGTCAACAACGAACTTTAAACCCACACCCCACAAGTAAATAAATTATATATATACACATATAATTATTCCACTCACTTTGTCACAAGGATGATGATTTAGCACTTCCGAGCTTCAACGCAATGTACCTAAATCATTAAGTGCACATTCAATTTCACAACTAGTGGGATTAACCACAATACTCCCACTTGAGCATTTAATGTCCCAATTTGCATTAAATGACTCCACTACTCACAACCGCCCGTAAATGGCCAAGACTCGAATTTAATCACTAAGACTAGTGAATTAAAGTCTATTAACTTCAATTAACACAAAACTTAGGGTAATCCATACCCATTTCATCCCATTAGGTCAACTAGTACATTTTGACCCATTTTAACTCACTTAAACTCACAATCAAGTCAAACTTACCCATTAACCCTTCTTTCATAAATCTTAAAGTGCATTAGTGACTAATAACACCAATTGACACTTACAACCTCAAATCACAAGGCCAAAACCCTAGATTATGGCTATTAGGGTTTAATTACAACAACATAACCCAAACTCACCCATTTTACCCTCAAATGGGTCATACAAATCACTAGTACCCAAAACCCTAGTCATTAACCAATAAAAACTCAAACTTAGAGTTAGAACTTACCGAGACTATCAACGCGTAGCTAGAGACATAAGGAACAACTTTAAATCTCACTCCTAGGTTGGATTCACAAATCTCCAACTTCAAATCTCAAGATCAAGCTAGGTGGGTTTTGTGTTTTGGGAGAGAAATAGGAAAGAAAATGGAAATGAAAATGAAATAAATGGATGTGTGGTGGAGAGTTAATGCTCCCACCAGATTTACATGTCAAATTACCATTTTGTCCCTCAAAGTCATTTAATTTAAGCTAAAACCAGAATCAGAACTGCAGGACTGTCGCGGCGCGACCTTAATCATCGCGGCGCGACACATAAAGGGAAAACATACCCTTCTTAAGCCAACTTCTGATCCCAATTTGCTTGTTATGCCGCGGCGCGGACCCAATTGTCGCGGCGCGGCCCAAGACTAGAACTGGACATCTCGGCCAACTTATACACTTTTCGATTTTATTTGATTCGCACACTTAAAACCCGCTTCCTACATTCGCCTAAACTTCAACCATAATCTCATAAGACTTAACGCTATCCAAGCCCATGTATACACTTGTAGGCGCACGCATTAACAAGTATATATATATATATACTTATCTACTCATATATCTATACAATTACGCATAATCTAGCGAGTTATAACGTACAAATGATTAAGTATGTACCTTTCGATACGTACGGGAAAATGGGGTGTTACACTATTATTATCGCTTTCTATTCGTAGAAGCACACTACCGGTTGTTAAACATTTGACGTTGGTTATGACGTCACCTTTTCTTATGAATGCAAACTTATTTTGAAACAGCATATAGTGTTTGACCTTGTAATGATCCTGTTGATGATGATCCGTACACGATGGTTTTGTACGGGGCGTCACATTTGGTATCAGAGCATTAGTTGTAGGGAATTAGGTTGCGTTAGTGAGTCAAGACCCGACTGAGTAGGATTCACTAATAGGACTAATCTACAACTTGCTAGTTTACCTGTTTCTGCGAAACTTGCTGCATGATGCTGCTTACTTTTACTGCTATATGCCGTATACTGTTACTTGCTTTCACTTCTGCATGCTATTACCTGCTTTCGATTGCATGATACTTGTCGTTATTGCCATGCTACTTACTGCTACAGATGATCTAGGCTGTCGTAGTTATTTTGCCTAATACGGGCTTGCTTTATGACTTACTGACATGGAAAAAGTTATTTTTCCTTGTTCAGATGTCGGATGGAGCGACTCAGACTCATCCGCCACATCACCTGCAATTGTTGCCAATTCACAGATCCCGTCCTCTTTACCCTCCAGCGACTCTGGCGCTTCATCCTCTGGAGCCAGTAGCCATGCACCCGACCCAGTGATCATCTCAGACGGATATGAGGATCCACCGGAGATTCCAGCTCCACTCATCCCAGGACCCTCGGAGCCACAGCACCATCCCGGTGGTGCTGTAATTCCTAGGGAATATGGGGACGTTCCATTTCGTAATGAGCATAATCATTGGGCTAGACGCCTTCCTGATGAACGTGTTGTGCTGATTCCACCCGGTTGATACCGACTGATGACTACCGGTCGAGCACATCCACCTTCCGATGACTCCGACGACTCATCATCTGACGACTCATCATCCGACAATTCCAGCAACGAGGATTTCGATGATGATTCCGACGAGGACCCTGAGGAGGCACCCGTGAAACCACCCCTACCCTGCCGAAGAAGAGGTATCGTTTCGATGATACTGTTATTCCAAGGGTTAACGGAGGTAGGTCGTTCGTTAACGCACGTGGACTGAAGGTTAGAGTTACCGCCCGTAAGCGGCTTGTGCCGTATCCTGCTGATCCATTCATACGTAAGGCTCCCCATTACGCATCATCTACTTCTGGTGCTGGACCATCTGCACCACCAGCTCTACCAGCATCATCTGCACCACTGGAACCACCTGCACCATCAGCACCACCAGCTCCACCAGCCTCTCCATCTGCGAGGAACTGACGAGGGAGGTGGATACCCTCCGTGCTCGGGTAACTAAGCTCGAGGACCAGGTGTCCCACATGATAGACATCCTTTACCCACCGTCACCATAGGGCTTTTGTATTAGGTTTCCTTATGTAATCCCATTTGTAGTTTCATGTTTCACTCATGTATTGTACGAATCTTATGCGAATGTATGCAACTTTTTATTAACGAATGGAACTTAGTGTTGTTTAATCTTTGTACGGTGTTCTATTTACGTTATTGTGTGATGATTTTGTGGTATCTGAATCTATTTGTGTTACTTAAGTAACATGTGTTGTGTTGATTCCATGTTGGTTACCATATACTGTATTATTATTATTATTTAAATACTGGATTTTGAATTGAGTTAAAATTTTTGTTTAGAACATCAATGGCCAACGGAAGATCAACGCCCACATCAGCACAGATTCAAGAAATGATCACTGAACGAGTAGCCGCAGCTTTAGCGGAAATGAACCCCCAAGCCCCACCAGTTAACCAGCCCATTCGTAATGGGTGTACTTATAAGGAATTCCAAAGGTGCAAGCCTCACAATTTAGTGGTACTGAGGGGCCAGTTGGTCTCACTAGGTGGTTTGAGAAATTAGAATCGGTGTTTCGTGTAAGCAACTGCTCAGAGACGAACAAAATAAAGTATGCCTCATGTACGCTGTCGGACGGCGCACTAACCTGGTGGAACACACTTGCTCAGGCCAAGGGTATTGATGAGGCGTATGCTACCCCGTGGGAGGAATTTAAAGGGGCCATGATTGAGGAGTATTGCCCTCGGACAGCGATACAGAAGATGGAAACTGAGTTTTGAGGACTAAAAGTGGTAGGAAACGGTCTTGATGGTTACAACCGTAGGTATCTGGAATTAGCTCTAATGTGTCCCACGATGGTTACCCCAGAGTTCAAGCGAATGGAAAGGTACTTGTGGGGACTTCCTAAGACCATTAAGGGAAATGTCACCTTTTCAAAGCCAGCTGATGTCCCGGAAGCAATGAGCATGGCGCACACCTTAATGAACCAAATTATCAGCGATGAACTGGAAAAGGCAAAATCCGAATCGGGGGTTAGCAGTGAGAAGCGTAAGTGGGACACCAACAAGGGGAGAGTCTATGATCAAAACCTGGCTAAGCGACATGAAGGTTTCAAGGGAAACAACCACAACCCGAACACTAGCTCGAACTCTAACTACAAGGGTAGTCTGCCGCAGTGCAAGAGATGCTACAAGCATCACACCGGGTACTGCAACGTGGTCTATGAAAAAAGCAAAAGGACTGGGCATATTGGCAAAGACTGCAAGATCACCACCCTGAATGTGAAGACAAACCCTACTGGACCGAGAAAGTGCTATGAATGCGGACAGACGGGCCACTTCAGAAATGAGTGTCCCAACAAGCGAAAGGACGACGGACCACCGCGTGGCAGAGCTTTCAATGTAAATGCAAGGGATGCCCGTGAGAACCCCGACTTGGTTACAGGTATATTCACTATCAACAAACTATTAGCTTCTGTTCTATTTGATACTGGTGTCGATAGAAGTTATGTATGTAGACACTTTTGCTCTAAGATAAATTGGTCGTTAGTTCCTTTAAAGGAGAGTATGCTTGTAGAGGTAGCCAATGGAAAACTTGAGAAAGTTGACCAAGTTAGCCGAGGAGCTATTATCAACATAGCTGTTGTGGATTTCGAGATTGACTTGATACCCATTAAGTTGGGAAGCTTTGATGTTATTGTCGGTATGGACTTGTTGACCAAGATAAGGGCCAACATTATCTGTGGAGATAAAGCTCTTCGTAAACCACACAGAGATGGTGAGCCACTGATTATTTACGGAGAGAGATGTAGCTCGAGACTGAATCTCATTAGTTGCATGAAAGCGAAAAAGATCATGAAGAAAGGACGTCTTGCTGTTCTAGCACATGTGAAAACATTAGAAACCGAGGTGAAGAGCGTGGATGATGTAAGAATTGTGAACGAATTTTCCGATGTCTTTCCGGAAGAATTTCCTGGATTACCGCCACCGAGATCAGTGGAGTTTCAGATCGACTTAGTGCCAGGAGCTGCACCTGTAGCTCGCGCACCTTATCGACTCGCACCTTCCTAGATGCAAGAGTTGCAGAGCCAATTACAAGAACTGCTAGACCGTGGATTTATCCAACCAAGTTTCTCGCCTTGGGGCGCACCTATTTTATTTGTGAAGAAGAAGGACGGATGATTCCGCATGTGTATCGACTACCGTGAACTCAACAAATTGACGATCAAGAATCGGTATCCCTTTCCCCGAATTAACTGATAAACTACAAGGATCGAGCATTTAATCTAAGATCGATTTGCGATCCAGTTATCACCAGTTGAGGATGAAAGAGAGCGATGTGATGAAGACTGCATTCAGGACTCGTTATGGTCATTATGAGTTTCTCGTGATGCCATTCGGTTAAACCAACGCACCTGCCGTGTTTATGGACCACATGAATCGTGTATGTAAGCCATACCTGGATAAGTTCATTATCATCTTCATAGATGATATCCTCATTTACTCCAAAAGCGAAGAAGAAGATGAGCAACATCTTCGTCTAGTGTTGGAACTCTTGAGACAAGAGCAACTTTACGCCAAATTCTCCAAGTGTGAATTTTGGTTGAAGGAAGTCCAATTTCTGGGTCACGTTGTGAGTGATCAAGGTATCAAAGTTGATCCCGCAAAGATCGAAGCTATCAGCAAGTGGGAAACCCCCACTACTCCGACTCATATCCGCCAATTTTTAGGCCTCGCCGGTTACTACCGAAGATTTATTGAAGGTTTCTCTCTGATTGCGCATCCTTTGACCGCGCTGACTCACAAAGGGAAGAAGTTCATTTGGGAACCCGAACAGGAATCAACATTTCAAACCTTGAAAAAGAAGTTAACCACCGCACCTATCTTATCACTTCCTGAAGGCAGTGATGATTTCGTCGTTTATTGCGATGCTTTAAAAAGTGGTTTTGGTTGTGTACTGATGCAACACACAAAGGTTATCGCTTACGCCTCCCGACAACTGAAGATTCACGAGCGAAATTACACTACTCACGATCTCGAGCTTGGAGCCATTGTCTTTGCATTAAAACTGTGGAGACACTACCTTTATGGAACAAAGAGCACTATTTTCACCGATCATAAAAGCCTCCAACACATCTTCGATTAGAAGCAACTGAATATGAGACATCGTCGATGGATCGAGACGCTGAACGGCTATGATTGTGAACTTCGTTATCACCCTGGCAAGGCCAATGTTGTAGCTGACGCTTTGAGCAGAAAGGAGAGGATGGCACCTCTTCGTGTTCGGGATCTGAACATCACCATTCATTCGAACCTCAATAGCCAGATCCGAGCAGCCCAAGATGAGGCTCTCAAGGAGGAGAATATAGCTCATGAATACTTGAACATTCTCGTTTCTCGATTCAAAGTTAAGGAGACTGGACTCCGATGCTATGCCGGAAGAATTTGGGTACCCCGTTATGGAGATCTACAGAACCTTATATTAGATGAAGCCCATAAGTCGAGATATTCGATTCATCCAGGAGCCGGTAAAATGTACCACGATCTTAAGGAACAGTACTGGTGGCCTAATCTTAAGAAGGATGTTGCAACTTATGTTGGGAAGTGTTTGACTTGCTCAAAAGTTAAGGCCGAACATCAGAGGCCTTCTGGGTTACTTCAACAACCGGAAATCCCGCAATGGAAGTGGGAAAGGATAACAATGGATTTCATTACGAAGTTACCGAAAATGGTGGGTGGATACGATACCATCTGGGTTATTGTTGACCGTCTCACTAAATCCGCACACTTCTTAGCCATGAAGGAAACAGATACGATAGAAAGACTCGCTCAACTATACATAAAAGAGGTTGTATCTCATCATGGTGTGCCCTTATCGACCATCTCAGATCGCGATCCCCATTTTGCTTCCAGATTTTGGCGTTCTTTGCAAGAAGCCTTGGGAACCCGTCTCGACATGAGTACTGCGTATCACCCACAGACCGACGGACAAAGCGAATGCACGATTCAGACCTTGGAAGACATGTTGCGTGCAAGTGTTATTGATTTCGAAAAGGCTTGGGAAAGGCATTTGCCGCTAGCCGAATTCTCCTACAACAATAGTTATCATTCGAGTATTAATGCCGCACCTTTTGAAGCGTTGTATGGCCGCAAGTGCCGATCTCCTATATGTTGGGCCGAATTAGGCGAAACGCAAATCACCGGACCCGAGATAGTCCATGAAACAACTGAGAAGATTGTCCAAATTCAAGCGAGACTCAAGACGGCCCGTGATTGCCAAAAGAGTTATGCAGACCTTAAACGTAAAGACTTTGAATTCAACATGGGTGACCGTGTAATGTTGAAGGTCGCGCCTTGGAAAGGTGTGATCCGTTTTGGAAAACGTGGGAAGTTAAACCCACGATGCATTGGTCCTTTCGAAATCTTGGAGCGTGTCGGACCCGTTGCTTACCGTCTGGATCTTCTGACTCAATTGAGCTCAGTTCATCCTACCTTTCATGTATCGAATTTGAAGAAGTGTCTTGCTGAACCGGAACATGTCATACCATTGGAGGAACTTACGATTGATGACAAACTCCTCTTCGTGGAAGAGCCTGTCGAAATTATGGACCGTGAGGTCAAAACTTTGAAACACAACAAGATTCCGATCGTCCGAGTATGATGGAATGCCAAACGAGGACCTGAGTTTACCTGGGAACGAGAGGATCAAATGATGCAGAAGTATCCTCACCTTTTCCCAACTCCTCCATCTACCTCAGATTAAAATTTCAGGACGAAATTTTCTTTAACAGGTGGGTAATGTAACGACCCTGGATTTTCCAACGTTTAATTATTAATAATTTATTATTAATGCTTGCGTTTTAATAAACATGTTCTTATACGTGTTGCTTGTTACCGTATTTAACTTTTCATAGCCGACTTGTCTTTGTGACACACGTACTTTACACGAATAATAGTTTGAATATTATTTACATTCATGATTAATTATTATTAATCATTTTTAATTAACTAATGTTAGTAGTTAGTTACTTGGGCTTTGTTTATTTAATTGCTACATACTTGGACTTGGGCTTCTATTAATGTACATGGACTTGGAAGCCCACCCTACTTTCTTAATGGACTAGTTAGCCCATTTTTATGCAAGTATTTCATTAAGACAAAGTTAGATTAATTAAGATTAAGTTGGAGACCAGTTACATGTATACTTACATAAAACGACCCGTCTATATTACTATAAACGCAGTACGTTATTCATTGGTCCCATAGCGAGGTATTTGACCTCTATATGATACGTTTTAGAAAATATTGCATTCGTTTCATAAAAAGCACACCATTATTATACATAATGCATGTTTTAAACAAGTGGGCGATTATTTAAGAAATATTTCCCAAAATACATCGGTTTCCAAATACTACACACGTGACATAATAGTCAAATATAATACATGACAAAGGTTTTATTGAATGCAACACTTTATTTAATTAAAAGCATGAGACTTCATGCACAGCTTGCTCAGATAATGCAACAGCGAAAGACTTTCTTAAGGACCTGAGAATAAACATGCTTAAACAGTCAACACAAAGGTTGGTGAGATATATAGGTTTAACATCGATATAAATATAGACCACAAGATTTCATAGTTATAAATATATGTACACTCGCAAATGTATAAAAGTATTCTATAAGTTGTTGAGCGCTTCGGTAACCATACTTAACCATTAATGTGGCATATTCCCTTTATTATGAAATCTCCCTACACTGTACCAAGTGCAGTAAAAATGAAGTACTATGCAACCATTTACGATACTAGAGCTACTAGCCCGGTTGGGGTTATCAAACCCGATAGATCTATCAATAGGATTCCCGTATACATGTTCTTACAACATGTAAATATTAGTTACCAAGCTATTAGGGAGGATATGCAAAGTGGTACAACTCAACGTAGAATATATTTTAAGTACTTGTGTCTATGGCGTAAAACATAAAATGCATGTATTCTCATCCCAAAATATTTGTAGAGTTTAAAAATGAGACTATATACTCACAGTAGTAAAAGTATATTAATAATAAGTTTTCAACTTATTAAAAATATGACCGTCGTCCTTGGATTCACGAACCTATAACAATAATAACGATTCAGATAATAATACGACATATGAATAAAATAAAGCAAGTTCATAGAATACTTATATAATAATTTTTAATATTTTATGTTAGTAGTCCATTGTTAGTAGTCCAAAATAGTCCGAAAAGTCTAACAGTCCAATAATCGGTATATATATATATATATAAAATCTTAGAATTACCCCCACGACGTATTATATACGTATTGTCTTTGCATCAACCCAGAGATGTATTGTATATGTATTGTCTTAGAATTAACTAAGACATATTGTGTACGTATTGTCTTAGGATTTATCAAAACGTATTGTATACTTATTGTGTTAGGACGTACCAAGAATATTATTATACATATATACAATCACAGAATTAACCAAGATTATAATATTTTGTTATACTACTGATAACATGTCCAAATATATATAGGATATAGGAAAATTTAACAAGGATATGGTTAATATAGTTTTTATAATATAAATTTCGTCCATACAACGTTAATTTTAGCAGATTTTGTTTTGCTCGCCAAATATTCATTACAACTCCGTTTAAAGTGAATAAAATTGCTATGGATTCATTAAGAAGTAAATTTTACAAAACCAATTCGAAAAGTTCATACCAAGTAGTAATTTTTAGAGGCGTACCCTCTTTTTGTGTCAGTGGACAGATTTGGAAAAATCCCGGCATCCACCCAATATATGATTTTTGATAAAATACTTCCACTTTGTCTAAAATCATGAAAAACATACTGGAAGTCTTATTTACATATATTAACATATTTCTAAAGTCTTAGCCTCGAACTCAAAGTCTAAGATAGGTTTTTAATTCCCAACCCAAAACAGCCCGCTTTTTACCGAATGGAGATTAAAGGATATATGTTAAGTTTCAAGGTGTTCTTCATATGTACAAGTTATAAGTTCTTATATTAACTTAATATAACATCATAATACATATAAATAAGTGTTATTAGAGTTAAGTTAGAAAGATTAGATTAGTTTTTCAAACAAGCTTGGTACTCACCAAAACAAGTTTTAGTTTTTACAAGTTTTATAAGTATAATAAGATAGCAACTATACAAGGAACTGAACAAGGATTTTGAGAAGTATTTTACCTTGATTATGAAGAGGAAAGTTTCTGAGATTAAAGTATGATATGAGACCATTCAAGTATGTGTTTTTAGTTTAAGAAAATGTGGAGTAAAAATGAGTTAAAATGATCCTTATTTATAAGCTTATAATTTTGACTTTTAGTGAAAATATCTAAGATAAGTTAAATTGTATTAAGTCATGCATGACATATTAAATTGATTAGGTCATGGATGACATATTACACAAATAATTGCAGATTTCTATTGGTATATACCAATAGTAAATACTTCTAGAAGCTGTGTATAATACGGGTAAAAATACCGTATGAATGCGAGTAGAATTCTTTGAGGAAATTGAACGAAAATATGAGTATAGATATCCTTTATATGTATTGGTATATTATAAAGTGTATTCAATACTTGTAAGGATGTATTTACACTCATAATACATTATATGTAAATACATATTAACATAAGTTAATTATGTCGTTTAAATAGTAATATATATATTGTTTGAAAACTCTTTAAATTAGTAGTATGAAAATATATATATAATACTTTGTTAATATACTTAATGAGATATTTAATTATCATATTTTCAAGTTAAATATATATAAATCCATATATATACACAATAATTAAACAATTAAACAATTAAATCAAGTTATGACATTCGTGAATCGTCGGAATAAAAGGGTGACCAAAAGCTTGTGTAAAATTCTTTTCGGAGGTTCAAGATTTATTAAAATTCATTGCTTATCAAGTCGGAATTATATAAAGATTAAGTTTAAATTTGGTCAAAAAATTTCGGGTCGTCACAGTACCTACCCGTTAAAAAAATTTCGTCCCGAAATTTGATCGAGGTCGTCATGGCTAACAATAAGAATGTTATTATGACGAATATAAGTTGATTCATAGGGTTTTATCATGATTGAGAAATATGGATAAAATAATTCGATTACTCGAAACGTATGGGTGAAGCTATCGTAAAAGAGTGAAATGAGAAAATAGGGATTCGTCTTATCTTTTGACGTCATCACGGTTGATCTCCGGATTAAAGAAAATCTTTGTAATCTATATAAGATTTGATTCTTCGGCGATTAAGGAAATTATGATCCTCTTCGATTTAATGCAATAATCTGTCTCGATTTCTCTGTCGGATATTTTACTATAAATCAACCTCCTACGTTTCCTTATTTCCACATCTCCCATCTTTTATACTTTCTTCCTTTCTTCGTACTTCTAAAACATTCGTCAATATGCTCCATCCAGTTTTAATTCTTGATATATTCTTGACTATCACATCTGTCATTCTTCTTTTTCATCTTCCACCGGAGGAATCCGTTAATTTCTACTATGCTCTTGGGTTTATAGTGTTCTTAGTTTTCCCGTGTCTTTATATTGCTATACGCATCGATATACACAGTTTGTAATTTTCTGCGTTGTCTTCGTGCTTATATTTTTTCTTTTATTTTGGAGTTTCATGCTTCCGTCTTCTTTTCCTGACTTCAAGTCAAGCGAATAATGGTCTAGAATTCATAGATATGAAATTCGGAATGATCATAGCTAATGCTCTAAGAGAGAAATTGTAATAGCACAATTTGACTTGTGAAATTACCAGAATCCAAAGGAAAAGATAGAACTATCAATAGAATATGTTCTTGATATGTTTAGAGATTAGATTGAATGTAAGAGTCATGTAACATGGCACATGATAACGTTATGGTCTGTGAATCATTACGTTCCATTTAGAAACTCAGCATGACTTAATGTAATATAATCACGTTGATCAAGTGTCATTATATTATACTAACTCATGCTTCAGTTCCCAACATTACTTAAAAAACATTCATACTTTACACTCAGAGGTTTCAGATATTTAGAAACTAAAACAGTTTTCTTTATGATGTGATACAGATAACACGAAGGAATAAATGATTTCAGATAAGAATGGTTATGAAAATATCTTTAGAAATATGAAGGATATTTATAATGGAAGATTGATGATGTAGCGTGAGGGTACGAAATAGTATACAAAATACTACAAAATATGACACAAGTTTTATTAATTTACGGATGGAATATACCTAAACGTTGCTACAACACTTATAGGCAGTGTACCTAATCGTAGAGTAGTGCAGTTTTTAGTAAGTCCGGTTCGTTTCACAGGGAGCTAGTGAAGTTTAACACTATATTTTTAAAACTATATTTTTACAAAAATATAAATAAATATAAGTAGTATTATTATTATTATATAAAGGGGGGTTTTTACCGTTTAGTGACCGGTTTGTCGATTTTAAAACTTAAGTTACAATTAAAACCTAATGCAAAATATTAAATATAAATATATCTTAATTTTAAAGCGTAAAGTAAATGACAATAATTAAAATGACAGAAAATTTAAGTGCGATAAAATATGAAATAAAGGAATTATGCTTATTTAAACTTCCGTAATCATGATGTTTGACGTGTTGATTTTAATTTATTACCATGGGTTAATTGTCCTTTGTCCTGGTTTATTTGATACGTCTATCTGGTTTTTGTCCATAATAGTCCATCGGTCATAAATATAAAGTGCGAGTATCCTCGTCAAATTACCCTTATACCCGAAGTCAAATATTCCAACTGATTAAGGATTTAAACTGTGACGCAGCTATCACTTCTGTCAACAATTACACCAGTTATCACTGTATGTAATCCACCCCTGTTTTAATTAGTTTATGAATATTAATTCATCCACTTGATCAGAATGAATAATCAATTACCCAACCCAATTGATTAATTAAATGATTATAACAGATTCCATATGAACGTCACTAAATAGGACAACCATAATCATTATTAATTATTAGGTTAATTAATTTGAAGATAGGTTCGACAGACTCCAATGAGTTGTCACTCAATTAGACAATACCCCCCATCTATTAATAGTCAATAGTTCAATTTCCACAAGTGTCGGTCTTTTGCCCAAACCTTAATTATGGTCCAAAGTTCAATAACCCCTTCTTAATATTTTAGCCCAACATCACGATTACTTCGGCTCAAATAAGCATAATAATAACTTAGTTACGATACATTAATTTAAAAAGGAAGAACATAGCTTACAGTGGTGATTAATCGCGTAGCGTTACACGGGCAGAGTTTCGACTTTAAAACCCGTAAAATATTTCTTACAATAACCCAATTATTATTAAACTTAAATTAAACTTAATATTATAAATATAAATATATATATTCTTACAGAGGGAAAGAAAGAAAAATGAAGTGAAGGTGTTCTTTTTCATTACTACGTGAATTCCATTTTATAGGCAAATGTTGATTTGAAATTTTCACTTATGACCCCTTAACTATGCTCAATTAACAACTTTTTATTATTTATTATTATTCTTATTATGAATTATTTAAATATTATATTATATTCTTGTGCATAGTTGACTTGTACTTTCAGCTCCGTTGCGTCGAGCGTTGATAGTTGGCTCGGGTACCGGTTCCGGATTTTCGAACGTCCTTTCGTATAATTTAATATCTTGTACTTTGCGTTTTGTAACTTGTACTCTTGTCATTTTTAGACGTTTCTCATCAATAAATTGAACCTTTTGAATTGTATCTTGTACATTTGAGCTTTTTGGACGCTTTGGTCTTTCAAATCTTTGTTTTTGTCTTTAAATCTTCATTTTCGAGCGATTTGCGTCTTTCGTCTTCGCACTTATTTATTTAACTATTACAACTAAAAATAAGGAAATTACATTTAAAAACTTTACATATTGGAACGATATTGCTACTAAATATATGTTCATTTGGAGCACTATCAAATATCCCCACACTTGAGCGTTGCTTGTCCTCAAGCAATACAGAACTTGAAATAAAAACATACATGAATCACTTTTTTATTCATCACATTTTGTACATCAGTGATTTTGATATAGCGGTATCAACAATGACAGTAATGATGGTTAAAGGTGGGTGTGTCATCCACAGTTGCCTTGGGTTTAGGTCAACGACACTTGCAATCAAATAGCCGATTTACTTTCGGTTTCCAAAGCAAAGTGCACATTTGAAAGGCGGTTTACAGTCCCACATGACTATAAAAATGTAGATCCTTAAGGAAATTGGATCTTTATGAAAACATTTGATCTTTTTGAAAATTTAATCTAGCTTTTACCCTAGATAAGTTTTCCGGAATAACCCTTCATCGGTGTTTGCAAAATATTTTTGTGGGTTGTGTGGGTTTCAGATCTGAAAATTTTAGCTCAACACTTGTGGTTTTGTGTTACCCACTTGCTAACCTTGTATTAGGAAAGCAACACGTCCAGTTTACTTGTCCCGTATATTACCTTTCGGCAAACTACCGTCCGGTTGTAAAGGAAAGCGATGAACAAGAAACTGTTAAGGCAATGTCTCATGACATGCATTTGTTCATGGTCTAATTACGTGTCGGATGCTAGTACTATCCTTGGTAGGAGCAATAGTAAAGATCATCCTATGATTTTTCGGTCTGGCACAAGGTCCTGTCTCCGACCATGCTATGCAACCACTGTTCTTACGGTTGACACCCGATTTGGTTCAGGTGACCTAATGAATTCCCGGTGAATTCCTAGGATTTTACGTTCAATGATAATGAACGCATTGAAAATGGATTTTCAGAAAACAAATCGGTTTGTAATTTTTGATCAAAATATTTTCTCGTTCAAGCTCGAGTTTAGATATCATCGAATTCCATGAGTTTGAATTCTCAATCTTTAAGGTCAATCTCTAGGATTGAGTAATATCAGTCTTAAAAGCTGATTTTTAATCTTTAAGGAGATTATCCTTTCTGGGGATCTGATTCATTAGTCTTATCAAGCTAATTTGCACGGTGCCTCTCCATTGTACGAGATAAATCCTTCTCATGGTTAGGATAAATCTGACCACTTGGCGACCCTGTTTGATGCTGAGGTCCGTGGATTTCCTGCTGATTTTAGAGATGACTTTTCTAGTTTTTTCGTCAACCTACAGCTGGTCTGGACGACAACTTCATGACCTAAATCAAGAAGTGCGTGTCTTTTTCGGAAGACTTTACTTCCTCTTAATGATGGAATTGATTCATCGTGTAGATTTATCTTCCTTTCAAATATATTACAATAAATTGGGTAAAACTGATTAGGTTAGTCCAAAGCAAAAGTACCTGCAATAATCTTGTACAATAATATGTGATAGATAGTTTTTAATTGAATAACTTGGTACATTCTCCCCACATTTAGCTTTTATTTATTCTTTTCTTTGCCTTTTTATTTTCTTCTATTCCATTTTAAATGAATTTAAGCGTTTTGGGTTGTTTCTCAATTTATGTCCTTTTCGAGGTAACGATAATTTCGGTATTATCACCTAGTTTTCATCGTTCATAAATATGTATAAACATGATTTTGAGTTCATTTAGTTGAATTTTTTTTCAAATTTTCACAAAATTTGGCAATTAAAACCAAGTGTAAACCCGAGAGAATTTATAACCCTTCCCCACACTTGAGATCATGCAATGCCCTCATTTGCATGAAATCAGACTATAATTATAAATTCATGAGGGTGATTAGCGTAGAAAAGTGATTAAAAATACCGAGTTTGTAATTACAAAGCTCGTCGAATGATAGATGGCGCGCCTCATCGTTCATTCCTTCATTTATTATATCACATTTGTTGTTTTGCATCTTGTCGTCAAAAACAGTAGCTTTTGCTGAACTTAATGTTAGTCTTTGAAAGTGCATTGTTTTACCCTGTTGTTTACATGATAAAATACAAGCATATATACATATTTTTAAAGTTGGGTATATTACCCCACGTTCAAAAATTTATAAAATCAAATATTTTTTTTTTTTTGCATACTTTAAATCAATAAAATTAAAAATAATGATGACAAAATTTTTCGCCCCGCCCTCGGGTAAAGTAATTTCGGCTCAACGACCTAATCTTCAACTCACGACGAATTTTAGAAATCATTTTTTTACTTAATGAAATAAAGTAAATTTTGTTTTTAAATTCACACAAAACTTAAATTTAAAAAGCATATTAATTTCATATAAAACCTATAAAATAAAAAAAAATCAGAATGGGGGGAGAAAACTAGTTCTTTAGTGTCTGCTAGCGGAAAAGACCAATCGAATTCCATTCTCGGAACTACACGAGAACAGAACAACTAACTCCAAACAGCATTTTCTTTTTAGAATATTTGAATCTCCTCACACTTAGGTAGATGTGGTGTCGAAATTGTGATTAACTTCATCGTCAATTTCTCTTGGACCATAATCAACTTGCATATCTGTGACTTTTTCTTTAAGCCAGTGACCAGCTTTTTCCGTAATATCCACAAATTCAACTAGCTTCGCCTTTTCTTTAGGCGACAGATTGGATACTAACCGGTTATATAACTTAAAGTTTCCCTTACTTTTAGCATCAATAACCCGTTTAAAAAGTTTCTTCATTGAACTGTTAATAACGGGGTTATTTAATTTCGTATCAACTATGGGGTTCTTTATTATCAAGTCATCATTAGGTGTTACTTCATTTTTCCCACACTTAGGCGTTCTATTATTGTTAAGCATTACCGTTGGAGTTGGTAAAACAACATGGTTCTTACCAATCGTTTTTGTCGGTTCAACGGTTTTGGTTTGTGGATATTTAGACTGTCGAATCATAAAGGTGATCGATTTCTCATCATTACTAAGTGTCATTCTACCCTTTCTTACATCAAATAACGCCCCGGTGGATGCTAAGAATGGTCGACCTAAAATTAGAGGAACGTTTGAGTCCTCTTCTATGTCAATGACAATGAATTCGACTAGAAAGGTTAAATTACCTACTTGAACGGGTAGGTTGTCAGCAATTCCAACTGGGTGCTTAATGGTTTGATCAAGGAGTCGAACACTCATATCCGTTGGACTTAAATCACCTACACCTAATCTCTTATATAATGAAAGAGGCATAACACTCACACTTGAACCTAAATCTGCTAGTGCATCATACATGACACAGTCACTAAGTAGACAAGGAACAATAAATTCACCCGGATCACCTACCATAGGTGGAGGATTTGGTGGAACTGTCTTCACCGGGTTTACTTCTACTGTTTTTGTTTCTTGCACTTTTTTATTCTTCTTCTTCTTCTTTCCAGAGGTATCACAAACTTTATTACCTATTACTTGCTCATACTCAACTCCTTTTCTTGGAAACGGGATGGGTGGTCTGTATGGTGCCACCACTGGCTTTACATACTCGGGTGGTGGTGGTGGTGTAACTTCTTCATTGTTACTTACATCTAAAACTTTCCCATCTTCTGGTATTGGTTTTTCAGAATTTGTTGATATCATGTTAACATTTTCATTCCGAGGATTTACTTCATTATTACTCGGTAGCTTTCCTTGTTTCCTTTCACTCATCAATCTAACAAGAGTACCTACTTGTTTTTCTAGATTCAAAATAGAAGCTTGTTGAGTTCTAAATGACTGATCAAACCTCTCATTCGTTTGAGTTTGAGTTTCAATAAATTGTGTTTGAGATTCAACTAGCTTAAATACCACTTCTTCCAGATTTGACTTTTTCTCTTCGGTTTGTTGTGGTGGTTTATACAAGCCAGGTCTTTGTTGATTGAAAGTGTTGTTTTGAGTTGGTTGGTTATTCGGACCTTGTTGGTTATACGAGTTATTATCGGGTCCTTTTGGATTGTAAAGAATGTTTTGATTTCGATTGAAGTTTGGCCTTGGCGGTTGATAATTATTTTGATAATTATTTCCCGGCCTTTGGTTCATATAGGAAACATTCTCTCGTTATTCCATCGTTGGTTCAATGTGACAATCTTTCGTTAAGTGTGGTCCACCGCATTGCTCACAACTGATTCGTATTGCGTGAATATCTTTATTCATCTTTTCCATTCGTCTTTCGAAAGCATCTATTTTTGCGGAAACGGAATCAAAGTCATGGCTAGAATCGGCTCTAGCCGCTTTAGATGAACGATATATATCTTTCTCTTGGTGCCACTCATGAGAGTGGGAGGTTGTGTTATCAATAATTTTGTAAGCTTCAGTTGCGGTTTTCTTCATAATGGAACCACCAGCTGTTATGTCGATGTCTTTTCGTGTAGCAACGTTGACACCTTGGTAGAATATTTGTACTATTTGATAAGTGTCTAAACCGTGTTGAGGACATCCTCTCAACAACTTTTCAAATCTTGTCCACGCCTCATATAGAGTTTCATTTGACTTTTGTGTGAACGTAACAATTTCTCCTTGAAGTCTCACGGCTTTAGATGCCGGAAAGAATCTTTTAAGAAATTTCTCAACTAAAACATCCCATGTGTCAATCGCCCCTTCAGGTAACGATTCTAACCAATCTTTGGCTTCTCCCTTTAAAGTCCAGGGAAACAACATGAGATAGATCTGTTCATCCTCAACTTCTCGGATTTTGAATAGTGTACAGATCCTATTAAACGTACGAAGATGTTCGTTTGGATCTTCCTTCGGCGCACCACTATATTGGCACTGATTAGTTACCATGTGTAGGATTTGTCCTTTGATTTCATAATCTGGCGCATTAATGTCTGGCTTAATAATGGCGTGACCTTGGCCCGTGCGTGTGGCTCTCATTCGGTCTTCCATACTTAGAGGTTCCAGATTTTCCATAATTGAATTTGTTGAATACGAATCACTAGAAGATTCTGATTTAATGGTTTGTGGTTCAGGAGGAATGATTAGTGGTTCTGGATCATGGAATTGTCCCTGAATATTCTCCGGATTCTCAATTGTGAGGTCGGGTTCAAAAGATGGATTATCGGAAATTTGAGTTGGAGTTCTTGGTCGACTAGATGATGATTCTAAAGAAAAATCAACGGCGACAATATTGGCTAGATGTCTTGATCGAGTTATAGGTGGTGAACGTATGAAAGGTGGTGAACGTTTTACTCGGTGCATTCACTGAATATCCTATTAGTTTTTAAAAGGAAAGAAAAATTATATAAGTTATCCAATTAATAGACTTTTCTGATTTTGCCCACGTTTCGAATAGCCAAAAGATGCAGCAGAGGGGCAGGATTCGTTTGGTCTCAATATAATTGAGTACTGTTTGGCTCCAATAACCCGGTCCACGTACAAATCCAACTATTACTACGAGCCAGAAAATTTTGATGTCTATCAATTTAACCACTTAAAATAAATTTTCGTAATTTTAAGAAATTTAGATAAGAAGTAGAATAAAAATCTTATCCTAAAACTAGAATAGCGAGAAATAAGAAAGAAAAAGATTGCGCGTCGAAAAAGGTCGAAAAATAAAAGGTCGAAAAATAGGCGTCGAAAAATAAAAATAAGAAAGTAGCGCGAAAAACGGCGTCGCAAAATTCTAAAGCACATAAAACTTAGTCTAAAGAATAAGCACTTAAGAGATTTTACGGCAAACCTAAAAATTCTAGAAATAAAAATAACTATGGCAAAACTAAACTTAATACTAAAAATTGTAACTAGAGTCTAAAAATCTAAAGGTAATAAAAAAAAATTTTTTTTTTAATTTTTTTTTATTTCGTTTTTTAAGGATTTTAAATTTTTTTTTTTTTTTAAAAATTTTTTTTTTTTTATATACATTTTTTTTTTAAAACTTTTTTTTTTTTTTTTTTTAAAAAAAATTTTTTTAAATAAAACGATTTTTTTTTACAATTTTTTTTTTAAAACGAATTTTTTTTTCTTAAAAAAACGATTTTTTTTTACACAATTTTTTTTTTTTTTTTTAAAAAACGAAATTTTTTTTTCTTAAAAAAAAATGATTTTTTTTTTTAAAAACGATTTTTTTTTACAAATTAATAATTTTTTTATAATTATAATTTTTTTTTTCAAAACTTTTTTTTTAATTCATTTACTATTCATGAATAGTAAATAAAAATAAATTAATTAATTTACTATTCACATGAAAGCGACATGATAGAAATTATTAATTATAAGTTACATAATATACCCCTGAAGTATTTAATAAATACGACTTTTTAAAACTTTACGTATTTGATTCTAAAATATTATTATATTATTATATTCTATTTCAATATTATTATATTATTATATTCTATTTCAATATTATTATATTATTATATTTTATTTCAATATTATTATAATTAAAAATATAGCGTTTTAGCGCTCCCGGCAGCGGCGCCAAAAACTTGATGATGTAGCGTGAGGGTACGAAATAGTATACAAAATACTACAAAATATGACACAAGTTTTATTAATTTACGGATGGAATATACCTAAACGTTGCTACAACACTTATAGGCAGTGTACCTAATCGTAGAGTAGTGCAGTTTTTAGTAAGTCCGGTTCGTTCCACAGGGAGCTAGTGAAGTTTAACACTATATTTTTAAAACTATATTTTTACAAAAATATAAATAAATATAAGTAGTATTATTATTATTATATAAAGGGGGGTTTTTACAGTTTAGTGACCGGTTTATCGATTTTAAAACTTAAGTTACAATTAAAACCTAATGCAAAATATTAAATATAAATATATCTTAATTTTAAAGCGTAAAGTAAATGACAATAATTAAAATGACAGAAAATTTAAGTGCGATAAAATATGAAATAAAGGAATTATGCTTATTTAAACTTCCGTAATCATGATGTTTGACGTGTTGATTTTAATTTATTACCATGGGTTAATTGTCCTTTGTCCTGGTTTATTTGATACGTCTATCTGGTTTTTGTCCATAATAGTCCATCGGTCATAAATATAAAGTGCGAGTATCCTCGTCAAATTACCCTTATACCCGAAGTCAAATATTCCAACTGATTAAGGATTTAAACTGTGACGCAGCTATCACTTCTGTCAACAATTACACCAGTTATCACTGTATGTAATCCACCCCTGTTTTAATTAGTTTATGAATATTAATTCATCCACTTGATCAGAATGAATAATCAATTACCCAACCCAATTGATTAATTAAATGATTATAACAGATTCCATATGAACGTCACTAAATAGGACAACCATAATCATTATTAATTATTAGGTTAATTAATTTGAAGATAGGTTCGACAGACTCCAATGAGTTGTCACTCAATTAGACAATACCCCCCATCTATTAATAGTCAATAGTTCAATTTCCACAAGTGTCGGTCTTTTGCCCAAACCTTAATTATGGTCCAAAGTTCAATAACCCCTTCTTAATATTTTAGCCCAACATCACGATTACTTCGGCTCAAATAAGCATAATAATAACTTAGTTACGATACATTAATTTAAAAAGGAAGAACATAGCTTACAGTGGTGATTAATCGCGTAGCGTTACACGGGCAGAGTTTCGACTTTAAAACCCGTAAAATATTTCTTACAATAACCCAATTATTATTAAACTTAAATTAAACTTAATATTATAAATATAAATATATATATTCTTACAGAGGGAAAGAAAGAAAAATGAAGTGAAGGTGTTCTTTTTCATTACTACGTGAATTCCATTTTATAGGCAAATGTTGATTTGAAATTTTCACTTATGACCCCTTAACTATGCTCAATTAACAACTTTTTATTATTTATTATTATTCTTATTATGAATTATTTAAATATTATATTATATTCTTGTGCATAGTTGACTTGTACTTTCAGCTCCGTTGCGTCGAGCGTTGATAGTTGGCTCGGGTACCGGTTCCGGATTTTCGAACGTCCTTTCGTATAATTTAATATCTTGTACTTTGCGTTTTGTAACTTGTACTCTTGTCATTTTTAGACGTTTCTCATCAATAAATTGAACCTTTTGAATTGTATCTTGTACATTTGAGCTTTTTGGACGCTTTGGTCTTTCAAATCTTTGTTTTTGTCTTTAAATCTTCATTTTCGAGCGATTTGCGTCTTTCGTCTTCGCACTTATTTATTTAACTATTACAACTAAAAATAAGGAAATTACATTTAAAAACTTTACATATTGGAACGATATTGCTACTAAATATATGTTCATTTGGAGCACTATCAAAGATACGATGATATCTTAGAATATTTAAGATAAGAGGATGATGAAGAATATTGTCTTTAAGGGTTTTAGAGTAAGGAGCAAGGTATTTGCTAAGGATTTTAGCAGACACTGAATCATTTGGATTCTTTGAAGGTAGATTTTATCTTTGTGATTTATCCACAGCCTCCTTCATAGTTTGCTCAATCCGTTTTCTAGTTTCAAACCTTTTCTTTTTCTGAGCTTTGCCAACATACTATTCTTTATCATCAAACTTTTAACTGTTAAGGTCGTTTACAGTTTTTGTTGCTTCATCAGCATTTTTCCAAAATTCGGAGAACTAGTTCGCAGTTTAGGGTGTTTTTCAGAAACTTCACATTCGAAGTCTGTAAGTCTTGGAGGTAGACGTTATATGTATATATATAACTGTTGGTGTAAAATTGCTGCGAAATTCAAAATACTGATTGCTAATTCCCAGTAATTGGTATGACAATTATTGTTACAAGTTGTAGATGAGTACTTGATAAAGTTTCAATGAATAAGTATCGTGATTTTTTGGAGAGGCTTAAAGATCAATGAAGTTGTTGATAAGTTTACTGCTAATGTGGCGAGATATGAAAGGTTCCCCGATAACAATGATGAAGGGGTAATCATTATAATAAGGCTTATTCGATGAACAATTGAAGGTGATTTTCTAGAGCTATGATAAAACTGTCTATTTTGAAAAGAGATTGAAAAGTTATTTTAGCTAATAAATGCCAAAGGGTCTGTCACGGATACGTGTTAAACTATGACTTTGGTTTCGAGGATTTTTCAGGTACAAGACTGCGGGTAACATGTGGTTAGATCATCATCTCGAGTGTCTTTAGGAATTTCGAAGGGTTTGAACACAGATTGTAATTGTTAATATACATTTGATGTTCTAGGATTTTGAATGATACAAATATTTTTCTGGGTTCCATGAATAGAAATGATGTTCTATTACAGTTTTGAAGTTAAAGTATAGTTTTGAAAGATGTAGGAATCTAAGAGTGATGATTTCGATTATATCTCGAATTTAATTCTGAGATTTCAAAATCAGAATATGTAATTAGATTTGAATGAGTATGGTTGTTTTGATTTCTATGAAAGAATGTGCATCGTTGTAAAGGTAGTGAGTATAGTTGATGATTGTTGAATCAGAATCGAAAAATGTGACATATTAATTGTGAATTTATATATCTCTCGGGTATTACCTACCCGTTAAAAAAATTTCACAAGTAATATTTTGTACAAGAGAATTTTTATTACAGCCTTTATGAAAATATATATATGTATATTTTCTGCAGATGTAATATGGATTTAATGAGTTAATATTATATTAATCTCATTTGGTTTACGGTTGGAACTAGAAATGAATAACCCCTAAAACTTTAGAGATTACATAATCGTCGCGGAATATTTCTTCAACGTAAATGAAATAATGAATTAATACATCATCACTCATTATTGTTGGTATCCCTCAGTGCCTGCGGTGCGTATGATGTTGATGCTCGTAATGCGGATTGCGATATTGAGGCTTGTGATGTTGTTGGTAATGCTGCTGCTGGTGCTGGTAGTGGTTTGATGTGAGTACAGATGATGAGAATTTGTTTTGTTTTGTATTGTGAAAGAAGATGTTTAAAGTTTCTTGAATAAAAAGAGAGGTTAAGAGCTTTATAAAGGGAATGAAATGATGTAGGATGCACTTGCTAATGAAGTTTTGCTTTTCATGACAGTAATTTTTTTTTTTTACTATATAATTCACCATGCAAGATACGAAGTAAAGGTCGGATAGCCTCAATAATATTAGTAATATTATACTCGTTGCGGCATATCCTGAAAAGGAGAGAGAAAATGGTGTTACGAACGGGTTCGCCGGTAAGTGCCTCATGTTCTTCACCAAGAGGGAAATGTGGTGGATGGAAGGGATCACCTTCTTCTTGTCTCCAATGATTAAGTAGACTACGAACTCATCCCCAATTTATCCAAAATAGATGATGGCTAATTGGTTGATCCATTCCGGTCACACTGCTTTCGTAGCTCGAGTGAAATTCCATGTCGGAATTCGAGGGACTTAAACTAGTGGAGAGTTCCATTTCGTACAATTGAATAAAGGATTTTTTGATATGAAATGATTTTCGGCTATCGGATGGTATTCTAATTACATAGAATATCTATATATATAGAGCAAAAGATTTCATAGATTACGGAATATGTTAGGCAAAGTTTACAGTAACAGATACGCTAAGATATGAATTAGCATATACGCTAAAATATGAACTTTGTCTATACACTATTTATGCAATCAATGCATAAGATGTGTCTAGACTAAGAATGATAAGCATGTAATTTTCTAAGGGTGATAAGCAAATGATTTCCGACTAGAAATGATAAACAAAACTTATGACATGCAGTTAAGGTCGAAGTCCAGACTCACTAATGCATCTTAATAACTATCTGTTAGACACACTAATGCAAGACCTGGTTCGCTAAGACCACCACCCTGATACCAGCTAAAACGACCCGTCCATATTACTATAAATGCAGTACATTATTCATTGGTCCCATAGCGAGGTATTTGACCTCTATATGATACGTTTTAGAAAATATTGCATTCGTTTCATAAAAAGCACACCATTATTATACATAATGCATGTTTTAAACAAGTGGGAGATTATTTAAGAAATATTCCCCAAAATACATCGGTTTCCAAATACTACATACGTGACATAACAGTCAAATATAATACATGACAAAGATTTTATTGAATGCAACACTTTATTTAATTAAAAGCATGAGACTCCATGCACAGCTTGCTCAGATAATGCAACAGCGAAAGACTTTCCTAAGGACCTGAGAATAAACATGCTTAAACAGTCAACACAAAGGTTGGTGAGATATATAGGTTTAACATAGATATAAATATAGACCACAAGATTTCATAGTTATAAATATATGTACACTCGCAAGTGTATAAAAGTATTCTATAAGTTGTTGAGCGCTTCGGTAACCATACTTAACCATTAATGTGGCATATTCCCTTTATTATGAAATCTCCCTACACTGTATCAAGTGCAGTAAAAACGAAGTACTATGCAACCGTTTATGATACTAGAGCTACTAGCCCGGTTGGGGTTGTCAAACCCGATAGATCTATCAATAGGATTCGCGTATACATGTTCTTACAACATGTAAATATTAGTTACCAAGCTATTAGGGAGGATATGCAAAGTGGTACAACTCAACGTAGAATATATTTTAAGTACTTGTGTCTATGGCGTAAAACATAAAATGCATGTATTCTCATCCCAAAATATTTGTAGAGTTTAAAAATGGGACTATATACTCACAGTAGTAAAAGTATATTAATAATAAGTTTTCAACTTATTAAAAATATGACCGTCGTCCTTGGATTCACGAATCTATAACAATAATAACGATTCAGATAATAATACGACATATGAATAAAATAAAGCAAGTTCATAGAATACTTATATAATAATTTTTAACATTTTATGTTAGTAGTCCATTGTTAGTAGTCCTTTGTTAGTAGTCCAAAATAGTCCGAAAAGTCCAACAGTCCAATAATCGGTGTATATATATATATATATATATATATATATATATATATATATATATATATATATATATATATATATATATATATATATATATATATATATATATATATATATATATATATATATATATATATATATATATATATATATATATAATCTAAGAATTACCCCCACGACGTATTGTATACGTATTGTCTTTGCATCAACCCAGAGACGTATTGTATACGTATTGTCTTAGAATTAACTAAGACATATTGTGTACGTATTATCTTAGGATTTATCAAAACGTATTGTATACTTATTGTGTTAGGACGTACCAAGAATATTATTATACATATATACAATCACAGAATTAACCAAGATTATAATATTTTGTTATACTACTGATAACATGTCCAAATATATATAGGATATAGGAAAAGTTAACAAGGATATGGTTAATATAGTTTTTATAATATAAATTTCGTCCATACAACGTTAATTTTAGCAGATTTTGTTTTGCTCGCCAAATATTCATTACAACTCCTTTTAAAGTGAGTCAAATTGCTATGGATTCAGTAAGAAGTAAATTTTACAAAACCAATTCTAAAAGTTCATCCCAAGTAGTAATTTTTAGAGGCGTACCCTCTTTTTGTGTCAGTGGACAAATTTGGAAAAATCCCGGCATCCACCTAATATATGATTTTTGATAAAATACTTCCACTTTGTCTAAAATCATGAAAAAAATAATGGAAGTCTTATTTACATATATTAACATATTTCTAAAGTCTTAGCCTCGAACTCAAAGTCTAAGATAAGTTTTTAATTCCCAACCCAAAACAGCCCGCTTTTTACCGAATGGAGATTAAATGATATATGTTAAGTTTCAAGGTGTTCTTCATATGTACAAGTTATAAGTTCTTATATTAACTTAATATAACATCATAATACATATAAATAAGTGTTATTAGAGTTAAGTTAGAAAGATTAGATTAGTTTTTCAAACAAGCTTGGTGTTCACCAAAACAAGTTCTAGTTTTTACAAGTTTTATAAGTATAATAAGATAGCAACTATACAAGGAATTGAACAAGGATTTTGAGAAGTATTTTACCTTGATTATGAAGAGGAAAGTTTCTGAGATTAAAGTATGATATGAGAGCATTTAAGTGTGTGTTTTTAGTTTAAGAAAATGTGGAGTAAAAATGAGTTAAAATGGTCCTTATTTATAAGCTTATAATTTTGGCTTTTAGTGAAAATATCTAAGATAAGTTAAATTGTATTAAGTCATGCATGACATATTAAATTTATTAGGTCATGGATGACATATTACACAAATAATTGCAGATTTCTATTGGTATATACCAATAGTAAATACTTCTAGAAGTTGTGTATAATACGGGTAAAAATACCGTATGAATGCGAGTAGAATTAATGTGTGCGAGGTGTACTAGGAAATAGTATTATTTTTATAATGAAATAACTATTAAATATGATACAATTTTACACAAATATTTATTTATTTATAGAATGGATATACCTAAACCTTGCTACAACACTTATAGGCAGTGTACCTAATCGTACAGTAGTGTAGTTTTTAGTAAGTCCGGTTCGTTCCACAGGGATACACTTAAACAAGCTTAATGCTATATTAGTTTAACTTATAAAAATACAAATATATATATAAGTAATATTATTATTATAAAAGGGGGTTTTTACCGTTTAATGACCGGTTTGTCGATTTTTAAAACTTTAGTCGCGGTTAAATCTAATGTAAAATATTAAATAAATAAAAGACTTAATTTAAAGCGTAAAGTAAATAATGATAATGAAATTGCGATAAATAAAAGTGCGATAATTAAAAAGTACGATAATTAAAAGTGCAATTAAATACAATGACAATAAATAAAAGAGCGATAATTAGAAGTGCAATTAAATATGAAAATAAAGGAATTATGCTTATTTAAACTTCCGTAATCATGATGTTTGACGTGTTGATTTTAGTTTATTCTCATGGGTTACTTGTCCTTTGTCCTGGATTATTCAATATGTCCGTCTGGTTTTTGTCCATAACAGTCCATCAGTCATAAATATAAAGTGCGAGTATCCTCGTCAAATTATCCTTATATCCAAAGTCAAATATTCCAACTAATTAGGGACTTAAACTGTAACAAGGTCTTAATACTTTGTTTAATAATTACACCAGGATATCGACTGCGTGTAACCCAAGGTTTTAATACTTTGTTATCAATTATGCCAAGTGTCCTTGTACATAATTTCACTCATGTTTTAATAATTCCATAGACTATTAATCCATTCCCGTATCCGGTTAAATGAACGATTATTCATACATATAAATATCCCGCCCATCGTATCCGATCGAGTGTATATGGTTATTTATAGGTATGTCCAATTGTAAATCTTTATATTAAATTAACAAACTATCATTTAGTTAAACAAATATAAAGCCCATTAATAGCCCATAGTCTAATTTCCACAAGTGTCGTTCTTTTGTCCAAACCCCAATTATGGTACAAAGCCGAATTACCCAATTTTAATATTTTTAGCCCAACATCATGATTACTTTGGTATTAAATAAGCATAATAATAACTTAGCTACAAGACATTAAATTAAAAAGGTTGAACATAACTTACAATGATTAAAAATAGCGTAGCGTTACACGGACAGAATTTTGACTTACACCCTTACAACATTCGCTAACATACCCTTATTATTAGAATTTAAAATTAAGATTAAGATTAAAATATAAATATAAATATATTTACGTATAGATAGAGAGATGGATATATATTTTAAAAACTGAGCCAGAACCGCGAATTTATAGGATGTTGCCTGGATTTCAGGGCCATGCGATCGCATGGTTTTTGTTCTTCCAGGCCATGCGATTGCATGGCCAGCTGGGAGAGCTCAAAAGTCTTTAAAAACGTGGGCTGCTTATTTATTTATTATATAATATAATATATATAATTAAATATAATTATATATATATTATATTATCTTATTGTACTCCGTTGACTTGTAATTTTTAGTCCGTTGCGTCGAGCGTTGAGAGTTGACTTTGGTCCCGGTTCCGGATTTTCCAACGTCCTTGCGTATAATTTAATATCTTGTACTTTGCATTTTGCGTCTTGTACTCTTGTAATTTTGAGACGTTTCTTATCAATAATTGGAACCACTTTGATTGTACTTTGTACTTTTGAGCTTTTTGGTCGTTTGCGTCTTCAATTCATCGAATCTGTCTTTTGTCTTCACCTTTTATTATTTAAACGAATATCACTTGTAAATAGAACAATTGCAACTAAAAGCTTGTCTTTCTTTAGGAATAATGCTATGAAATATATGTTCGTTTTTAGCATTATCAAATATTCCCACACTTGAGCGTTGCTTGTCCTCAAGCAATATAGTCTTGAAATAAAAATACTAGAATCACTTCTTTATTCTTCACACTTTGTACATTAGTGATTTCTATACGGCGGTATAAACAATGGTAGTAACGATGTGGTTTACAGTCCCATATGACTATGAAAATTTAGATCCATTAAGGAAATTGGATCTTTATGAAAATATTTGATCTTTTGAAAATTGAATCTAGCTTTTACCCTAGATAGGTTTTCCGGAATAACCCTTCACCGGTGTTTGCAAAATATTTTTGTGGGTTTGGTGGGTTTCAGATTTGAAAATTTTAGCTCAAAACTTGTGGTTTTGTGTCACCTACTTGCTAACCTTGTATTGGGAAAGCAACACGTCCAGTATACTTGCTCCGTATATTACCTTTCTATAAACTACCGTCAGATTGTAAAGGAAAGCATTGAACAAGCAACTGTTAAGGCAATGTCCCCTGACATGCTTTTAATTATGGTCTATAACATGACGGATGCAATTAATATCCTTGGTAGGAGCAATAGTAAAGCTCACCCTTATAATTTTTCGGTCTGGCACAAGGACCTGTCTTTGACCATGCTATGCAACCACCGTTCTTACGGTTGACACCCGATTTGGTTCAGGTGACCTAATGAATTCCAGGTGAATTCCTAGGATTTTACGTTCAATGGTAATGAACGCATTGAAAATGGGTTTTCAGAAAACAAATCGGTTTTAATTTGATCAAAATATTTTCTCGTTCAAGCTCGAGTTTAGATATCATTGAATTCCATGAGTTTGTAATTCTCAATCTTTAAGGTCAATCTCTAGGATTGAGTAATATCAGGCTTAAAAGCTGATTTTTGATCTTTAAAGAGATTATCCTTTCTGGGGATCTGATTCATGAGTCTTATCCAGCTAATTTGCACGACGTCCTCCCCATTTTACGAGACATATCCTTTCATGGTTAGGATAAGTCTGACCACTTGGCGACCCTGTTTGATGCTGAGGTCCGTGGATTTCCTGCTGATTTTAGTGATGACTTTTCTAGATTTTTCGTCAACCTACAGCTGGTCTGGACGACAACTTCATGACCTAAATCAAGAAGCACGTGTCTTTTTCGGAAGACTTTATTTTCTTTTAATGATGGAATTAATTCATCGTGTAGATCCATCTTTCTTACAGTAAATCGGGTAAAACTGTTTAGTTTAGTCCAAAGCAAAAGTATCTTCAATTATTTGTTACAGAAATATGTGATATATGTTTAAAATATCTTGGTAAATTTTCCCACACTTGGCTTTTATTTTCCTTTTTATTGTCCTCTATTCCATTTTAAATGAATTCTAACATTTTGGGTTGTTTCTCAATTTATGTCCTTTCCGAGGTAACAATAATTTCGGTGTTAACACCTAGTTTTATCATTCATAAATATGTATAAACATGATTTTGAATTCATTTAATTGAAAATTTTGAAAAATTTTACTAGAATTGGGTAGTCAGTATATAAGACTAGGGCTGTTCTTTATTATCAGAGAGCACTAGATTCTAATACAACTACTGCGTTACTAGTATTTTTAATGGTAACCAAGTGTATAAGTTTAAAATTTTAAAAATCCGAAAGAATTTAACCCCTTTCCACACTTAAGATCTTGCAATGCCCTCATTTGCAAAAATCAGTAACAATTTAAATTATTGAGGGTGATTAGCGTAGAAAAATGATTAAATTTTACCAAAGTTTCCAAACATATTGGCGTTTTTTTTATTTTATTTTATAAATTTATAACTTCTAAAACATAAATTAATAAAATATTAAAAATTTGTTTCTTTTTAGGAGTGAGGGCGTTTCGGATCGATGTCCTAGTCCGTCCCTCGACAAAATTTTAAAATTTGTCAATTCAAAGCGCGGTTTTAAAAGTAAAGATTTTTGGGTTTTTTAAATGTTTTTGGTATACTTTAGTTCAATAAGATTAAAAATAATGATAATTAAGGTTCTCGTCCCTCCCTTGGGTAGAGCAATTTCGGTTCAACGACCTAGTCTTCAACTCACGACGAATTTTAAAAATCATAGTTTTAACTTAGCGAAATAAAGTAAATTTTTGTTTTTAAATTCACACCAAACTTAAATTTAAAATGCATAAAATTAAAAATTCATATTAAAAATTCACACCAAACTTAAATTTATATTTTAGTTTTTATACATACAAACTTATATTAAAAATATTAATTTTTCCAAATATTTACAATTTGAAATATATTGATTTTAAAAAGGTTCACAATATTAATTTAATTTTTAAATATTAATTTTAAAAACATGGTAAAAATTAAAATTAAAAATATTTTTGGTCTTTTATCCCACTTTAATCAATCAAATATTATCAAAAATATACGCCTCTCTTTTCGGTAAAGTAATTTCGGCTATTTTACCTAGTTTTACTCCTGACGAATTTCTGAAATATTTTGGGTTGATTGATTAAAGATATTTATACCTTAAGAATAAACGGTAAATTTCGCAGTGATGTAATAAATTTTTGTATGATATCAATAATTTCGGTCACGCATACCTAATTTTATCGAATACCAATTTAATACTTTATAGCGAACAAATTAGCGTTTATTATCAAAAGGTTAAAAATAAAAATAAAAATAAAAATAAAAACTGTACATACTTACCTGTGAGATAGTATTCTTAGTGATATGCTTTAGCCCACTCATAAGATAGTCGGACTAATTGATTTTCCATAGCTACATAGGCGTAACCTCGAGCATTCAACGTTTTTTCTTCTAAACATATGAACGGTCCATCTCTGCATAAAGTAACAAATTCAGTATTGGAATATGTCTGATTCGTCGAACATTTTCCTTCGTGTGACCATTTTCCGCATTTGTGACATCTCTCAAGGTGTCGAGCTCTCCTTTTCGCTGCGGATTTTGATTTTCCTTTACCAAATTGTAACTTATTATTTTCGTTTCTGGATTCTTTTCTTACTCCGTCCAATTTACCTCTGATTAATGATACTATTTCACTTGAAAGGGTGTCATTATTACGTTTAGTGATCAAAGCGTGTAGCATTAGACCATGGTTTAGTTCACATGAAGTCTTCATCTCGTAAAACCTAACAAAAAATAAAAATTCAGAATGGGGGGAGAAGACTAGTTCTTTAGGGTCTGCTAGGGAAAGACCATTCGAATTCCATTTTCGAGAACTACACGAAAACAGAAAATCTAACTCTAACAGAAATACATATTACCCTAAAAAGATTCGAAGCTCCCCACACTTAGTTGAAATTGTGATTAACGTTATTTTCAATTGGATCATCAACAACTTATATATCTTTGACTTTTACTTCAATCCATTTGTTGATTTCCTCCGTAGCTTTCACAAATTCAACTAACATCGCCTTTTCTTTTGGCGATAAATTGGATACTAATCGGTTACATAACTTAAAGTTTCCCTTTATCTTAGCATCGTGAATCCGTTTATAAAGTTTCTTCGTTGAACTGTTAAAAACGGGTTCATCTAATTTCTTATCATCAACGGGGTTCTTTGTGATCGGATCATCATTAAGTGTTTCTTCATCTTCCCCATACTTATGCGTTTTTATTGGTCTAACAGTTTTGGTTGGTGGAGATCTAAACTTTCGATTCACAAAGGTGATTGATTTATCACCATCCCTAAGTTTCATTCTACCTTCTCTTACTTCAATGAATGCCTCGGTGGTTGCTAAAAATGGGCGACCTAAAATTAGAGGAATATCAAGGTTTTCCTCCATATTAATCACTATGAAGTTTGCAACAAAGGTCAAACTTCCCACGTTAACAAGTAAATTATTTGCTATTCCAACCGGGTGTTTAATGGTTAGGTCAAATGATTGAACACCTATTTTGGTTGGTTTTAATTTACCCATACCAAATCTTTTGTATAAGGAAAGAGGCATAATATTTTCACTTGCTCCTAAATCTGCGAGTCCATTATATACAGCACCATCATTAAGCAAGCAAGAAATGATAAATTCACCCGGGTCTCCTGCTTTAGTAAGTCGAGTTGGTTTGTAAACCTTTTTCGGGTGTTCTTTCAATTCTATTTGAACTTCTTGTTTACATTTTTCTTCGTTTCTTGGAATGGGAGGTTTGTATAAGAATTCTTCTTCATCACTCAAATTTGAATCCTCCCAATTTTCCAATTTAGATTTTTCATATGTTGTTGATAACATATTTATGTTTTCATTTTGAAGGTTTTCTTGGGTGGTGAAATTATGATTGACTTCATTGTCAACTTCCATTGGACCATGTATGTAATGTTTAACTCTGTGACCATTAACTTTAAATTCAATCCCATTTGAATTTATTAACTCTACTGTTCCGTATGGGAAAACTCTTTTGACTATAAATGGTCCAGACCATCTTGATTTCAATTTTCCAGGAAATAGCTTGAATCGTGAATTGAAAAGAAGAACTCTGTCTCCTTTTTTGAATTCTTTTGAACTTCTGATTCTTTTATCATGCCATTTCTTCGTTCTTTCCTTATAGATTAACGAATTTTCGTATGCCTCAAGTCTTAATTCTTCTAATTCGTTTAGTTAACTTAATCGTAGACGTCCGGCTTCATGTAATTCAAGATTACATGTCTTCAAAGCCCAAAATGCTTTATGTTCAATTTCTACTGGAAGATGACATGCTTTTCCGTAAACGAGTTTAAAAGGTGTGGTGCCAATTGGAGTTTTGTAGGCTGTTCTAAAAGCCCAGAGTGCATCCTCCAATTTAATGGACCATTCCTTTGGATTTGATCCTACGGTTTTCTCTAGAATACGTTTTAAAGCTCGGTTGGTATTTTCAACTTGTCTACTTGTTTGTGGATGATAAGCAGTGGAGATTTTATGAGTTACTCCATATCTTTTGAGAACTTTCTCAAGTTGATTATTACAAAAATGAGTACCCCGATCACTTATTAAAGCTTTCGGTGTTCCGAACCTTGCAAAAAGATGTTTTAAAAAGTTGACTACAACTCGTGCATCGTTAGTTGGGAGAGCTTGTGCTTCCGCCCATTTAGATACATAATCAATGGCAACGAGAATATAGAGATTATTATGAGATTTTGGAAATGGACCCATAAAGTCAATACCCCAAATGTCAAATACTTCACATACTTGAATGACATTTTGTGGCATTTCATCACGTTGACTTATTTTTCCAGCCCTTTGACAAGCATCACAGGATTTGCAAAGAAGGTGTGCGTCTTTGAAAATTGTAGGCCAATAAAATCCAGCATCGTAAACTTTTCTTGCTGTAAGTTGAGGCCCATAATGCCTTCCTGTTGGTCCTGTGTGACAATGGTTTAAGATTTGACTAGCTTCGTCTCCGAATACACATCGGCGTATTATTCCATCGGGACAACTTTTAAACAAATGTGGATCTTCCCAGAAATAGTGTTTTATATCACTAAAGAATTTCTTTCGTTTTTGGTAAGATAATCCTTTTTCAAGGAATCCACATACTAAGTAGTTTGCATAATCTGCAAACCATGGAATTTTATTATAATCTATCTTCAATAGATATTCATCAGGAAAGTTGTCTTGTATGGCCGATTCATTGAGAACTTCTAATTCGGGATTTTCAAGACGAGAAAGATGATCAGCGGCGAGATTTTCTGCTCCCTTTTTATCTCGGATTTCAATATCGAACTCTTGTAAGAGTAAGATCCAACGGATTAATCTTGGTTTAGCATCTTGTTTCGAAAATAGGTATCTAAGAGCAGAATGGTCGGTATAGACCACCATTTTTGCTAGAACGAGATATGAATGAAATTTGTCAAAAGCAAAGACAATAGCAAGGAGTTCTTTTTCAGTAGTTGTGTAATTCGTTTGTGCTCCTTGTAACGTCTTACTAGCATAATATATAGGTTGAAATCGTTTTTCAATCCTTTGTCCTAAAACGGCTCCCATTGCAAAATCACTTGCATCGCACATAAGTTCAAATGGTAGATTCCAATTTGGAGTTATCATGATCGGCGCATTAGTGAGTTTTTCTTTAAGTATATTAAAAGATTTGATGCATTCATCTGAAAAGATGAATGGAGCATCCTTTTCTAGGAGTTTATTCATAGGAGTGGCAATTTTAGAAAAATATTTTATGAAACGTCGGTAAAAACCGGCATGCCCTAGAAAACTCCTAACTCCTCTAACATTGGTGGGATGTGGAAGTTTAGCAATTACATCTACTTTAGCTCTATCCACTTCAATTCCTTCCTTTGAAATTTTATGACCAAGAACGATGCCTTCTTTAACCATGAAATGGCATTTCTCCCAATTAAGTACTAGATTTGATTGTTCGCATCTAATAAGCATTCGTTCAAGATTAACTAGACATGTTTCAAATGTATCACCGAAGACTAAAAAGTCATCCATGAAAACTTCCATGCATTCTTCTATCATGTCGTGAAAAATCGCCATCATGCACCTTTGAAAGGTTGCAGGGGCGTTGCAAAGTCCAAATGGCATGCGTTTGTAAGCAAAAGTACCATAAGGGCATGTTCATAGTTTTCTCTTGGTCCTCGGGTGCTATTGGGATTTGAAAATATCCCGAAAAACCATCAAGAAAACAATAGTAACTATTTTCGACTAATCTTTCCAACATTTGATCAATAAAAGGTAAGGGAAAGTGATCTTTTCTGGTGGTGTCATTTAATTTTCTATAATCAATACAAACACGCCATTCTGTTACAGTCCTAGTAGGAATAAGCTCATTTTTCTCATTCGTGATGACAGTCATGCCACCCTTCTTACGTACGCATTGAACTGGGCTTACCCATGGACTATCAGAAATTGGATAAATTAAACCTGCATCAAGCAGTTTAATAATTTCTTTATTAACAACATCTTGCATGTTACTACCTCCGTCCCACCACAAGTGTCCACATTTCTATTTTGAGATGTCCCATTTCAAGTGTCCACTTTGTGTTTTAACCAATGAGAATGAGTTATTCTGGAGAGAGAAGATTTCTGATTGGTGGAGAATGAAGTTAGTGGGATTTCCTAAAACTGTGTGCAAAAAGTAAGTGGACACTTGTAATGGGACGAAGGGAGTATAATTTAGTCTTCGTTGGCGTTGCACATACGTTTTATGACTTTCTTCCATAAGGATTTTATGTGTGCAATATGAAGGACTTATTCCTTTAATATCATGAATTTTCCATGCAATAGCTGGTTTATGAGCTTTTAGCACAGAAATGAGTTTAGATTTTTCATTTTCAGTAAGAGAAGACGATATTATTACAGGTAATTCAGATTCACCATGTAAATAAGCGTATTCCAAATGGTTTGGAAGTGGCTTTAACTCTAATGTCGGTGGTTCTTCTATCGATGATTTATATCGATATCTGTCTTCTTCTTTTAGCATTTGAATTTCTTCTATTGTTGGTTCATATCCATTAGCCATAAGTGTAGCTAACATTTCAGTTTCATCAATTGGTTCAGTTCCTTCTCCTAAAGAACATTCTCCTGTTCCTTGTAATTCTGGAAATACTTCTAACAATTCTGCATGTGATTCTATAGTTTGAATATAATAACATGTATCATCTGCAGATTGCGGTTGTTTCATGGCTCTATCCACTGAAAAGGTAACACTCTCGTCCTCTATACTTAGGGTCAGTTTCTTACCAAACACGTCTATTATTGCTTTAGCCGTGTTTAAGAATGGTCTTCCTAATATGAGAGGTACTCGAGAATCTTCTTCCATGTCCAGAATAACAAAATCTACTGGAAATACTAAAGTACCAACTTTAACTAGCATGTTCTCCATTATCCCTCTAGGATATTTTACTGATCGATCGGCTAGTTGTATGCTTATTCGTGTTGATTTCAATTCTCCAAGGTCTAGTTTAGCGTATAGTGAATACGGCATTAGATTTATACTAGCACCTAAGTCTGCCAATGCTTCTATTGAACTAAGACTACCCAGAAAACATGGAATTGTGAAACTTCCTGGATCTGATAATTTTTCTGGTATCTTATTCAACAGCACTGCAGAACAATTAGCATTCATAGTAACAGCCGAAAGTTCTTTCATTTTCATTCTATTTGTGATTAGATCTTTCAAAAATTTTGCATATCTAGGCATTCCTGAAATCACATCAATGAAAGGAAGATTTACATTTATCTGTTTAAACATATCCAAGAATTTGGATTGCTCGGCTTCAAGTCTCTCTTTTCTCATTTTACTCGGGTAAGGAAGTGGTGGTTGGTATAGTTTAACATAAGGTTTAACCTTAACTGTGTTATCTTTATTAACCTTTTCAACTACCGGTTCTTTTTCCTTATCTTGATCGGATTGTGGTTCTTGTGGAGTAGGAATAGCATTATTAAAAATTACAGGTATTTCAGGTGGTTTAAGTGTGATACCACTTCTTGTGGTAATGGCTTTAGCTGTTTTATTCCGGGGGTTAGCATTAGTATCACTAGGTAGACTTTCCGGTTTTCTTTCACCTATTAACCTTGCTAGGTTGCTTACTTCTTGTTCTAAATTTTGAATAGAAGCTTGTTGATTTCTAAATGCTTGAGCATTTTGTTCATTGGTTTGTTTCTGAGATGTGAAAAATTGTGTTTGAGAATCAACTAGCTTCGACATCATATCTTCTAAATTTGGCTTTTTATCATCAGTTTGTGGTGGTTTGTTTTGAAAAACAGGTCTTTGCTGGTTGTAAGTATTATTGGATACTTGTTGATTGCTAGGACCTTGTTGGTTGTTGTATGGAACATTTCGGTTATAATTCTGATTTTGATTGTAGATCAGTCTTGGCGGTTGATAATTATTCTGATAATTATTTCCAGGCCTTTGGTTTATGTATGAAACATTCTCTCTTTGTTCCATCGTTAGCTCAATACTGAGACAATATTTTGTCAAATGTGGTCCTCCACACTGCTCACAACTAATTCGTATTGAGTGAATATCTTTAGTCATCTTTTCCATTCGTCTTTCAACAGCATCTATCTTTGCAGAAATGGAATCTAAGTCATGGCTAGAATTGGCTCTAGCTGCTTTAGATGATCTAACGATGTATTTTTCTTGGTGCCACTCATGTGAGTGGGAAGCAGTGTTATCAATAATTTTATAAGCATCAGTTGCGGTTTTTTTCATAATAGAACCACCAGCTGCTATATCGATGTCTTTTCTTGTAGTGATGTCGCATCCTTGGTAGAATATTTGTACTATTTGACAGGTGTCTAAACCATGTTGCGGACATCCTCTTAGTAACTTTCCAAATCTTGTCCAAGCCTCATATAGAGTTTCATTTGGATTTTGTGTGAACGTAACAATTTCTCCTTGAAGTCTTACGGCTTTAGATGCCGGAAAGAATTGTTTAAGAAATTTTTCAACTAAAACGTCCCATGTATCAATCGCCCCTTCAGGTAACGATTCCAACCAATCTTTGGCTTCTCCCTTTAAAGTCCAGGGAAATAACATGAGATAGATCTGTTCATCCTCCACTTCTCTTATTTTAAATAGTGTGCAGATCCTATTAAAGGTACGAAGATGTTCATTTGGATCTTCCTTCGGAGCACCACTAAATTGGCATTGATTAGTTACCATGTGTAGAATTTGTCCCTTGATTTCATAATCTGGCGCGTTTATGTCAGGTTGAGTAATTGCGTGACCTTGGCCAGTGCGTTTAGCTCTCATTCGGTCTTCCATACTTAGAGGTTCCAGATTCTCCATGATTGAATTTGTTGAATATGAATCACTATAGGATTCTGTTTTAATGGTAGGTTCCTCAACAATCTCTGTTTGAATGATTGGTGGTTCCGGAGGAAAGATTAATGGTTCAGGATCTCGGAATCTCCCTGAATATTCTCCGGATACTCAATTGTGAGGTCGGGTTCAAAAAATGGATTATCGGAAATTTGAATTGGAGTACTTGGTCGACTGGATGACGATTCTAAAGAAAAATCAACGGCGACAATATTTGCTAGATGTCTTGATCTGATTACAGGTGGTGAACGTACAAAAGGTGGTGAACGTTTTGCTCGGTGCATTCACTGAATATCCTATTAGTTATAAAAATAAGAAAAATTATATAAGTTATCAAATTAATAGACTTTTCTGATTTTGCCCACGTTTCGAATAGCCAAAAGATGCAGCAGAGGGGCAGGATTCGTTTGGTCTCAATATAATTGAGTACTGTTTGGCTCCAATAACCTGATCCACGTACAAATCCAACTATTACTACGAACCAGAAAATTTTGATGTCTATCAATTTAACCGCTTAAAATAATTTTTCGTAATTTAAAGAAATTTTAGAGAAGAAATAGAAAAAAAAAAACTAAGTCCTAAAACTAGAATGTCGAGAAATAAGAAAGAAAAAGAGCGCGTTGAAAAACGTCGAAAAATAAAAAGTCGAAAAATAAAAATAAGAATGTATCGCGTCGAAACTTAAAAAGGAACTAAAAACTAAGAATTAAAAGTTGCGTCTAAAAATATTAAAGCTTAAAAAAAATATTATATCCCAAATGGAAATAACTTAAAAAGGTACTAAAACTTAAAAACGGCGTCGCAAAATTCTAAAGCACCTAAATCTTAGTCTAAAGAAAAAGCACTTAAGGGATTTTACGGCAAAGCCTAAAAATCTAGAAATAAAAATAACTATGGCACAAACTATGAATTAAAACTAAATACGAGCGAAAAATACAAATATTACGCTAAAACAAATAAAAAGATACAAAATATAAAAATAAACTTAAAGTTGTAAAAAGTACAATTTTTATAAAAAATATTATTTTTATATTATTTATTTAATAAAAAAATTAATTTTATAATTTATTAAAACTAAATAAACTAAATAAAACAAATTAAAACTAAAAACTAAAACTAATATTAATTAATAAACCCTAATTAGGGTTTAATAATAATAATTATTAATTAATTAAACCCTAAACTGGGCGGTTGAGGTTACCAGACCTGTCAAATCACCTCATGCGATCGCATGAGGTGTTAGTTGATTTTCCATGCGATCGCATGGCTTGCGAAATTGGGCCAGACTCTGGGCTGCAACAGTGATCGGGCCTCGAGTAATTTATTAATTTTTTTTTTCTGTTTTAATTTTCTGTTTTAAATTAATACAAAATATTTAAATAAAATTTATATTTTTACAAACTAAAAATAAAAATAAAGAAACTTTATAACACTTAAATATTTAACAAACTATTAAAAATATATAATTTTTTTGTTTTTCTTTTTATATTTTTGAATATATTATTTAAAACGTATATTTTTTTACAAAAGCGTATTTTTATAAAAGTAAACTAAAAATTAATAAAAATCTTTTTTTTTTCTATAGCATTGCGCTTCCGGCGTTTAAGCAGAATTGTTCTCCGGCAGCGGCGCCAAAAATACTTGATGTGTGCGAGGTGTACTAGAAAATAGTATTATTTTTACAACGAAATAACTATTAAATACGATACAATTTTACACAAGATATTTATTTATTTATAGAATGGATATACCTAAACCTTGCTACAACACTTATAGGCAGTGTATCTAATCGTACAGTAGTGTAGTTTTTAGTAAGTCCGGTTCGTTTCACAGGGATACACTTAAACAAGCTTAACGCTATATTAGTTTAACTTATAAAAATACAAATATATATATAAGTAATATTATTATTATAAAAGGGGGTTTTTACCGTTTAATGACCGGTTTGTCGATTTTTAAAACTTTAGTCGCAGTTAAAACCTAATGTAAAATATTAAATAAATAAAAGACTTAATTTAAAGCGTAAAGTAAATAATGATAATGAAATTGCGATAAATAAAAGTGCGATAATTAAAAAGTACGATAATTAAAAGTGCAATTAAATACAATGACAATAAATAAAAGAGCGATAATTAGAAGTGCAATTAAATATGAAAATAAAGGAATTATGCTTATTTAAACTTCCGTAATCATGATGTTTGACGTGTTGATTTTAGTTTATTCCCATGGGTTACTTGTCCTTTGTCCTGGATTATTCAATAAGTCCGTCTGATATTTGTCCATAACAGTCCATCAGTCATACATATAAAGTGCGAGTATCCTCGTCAAATTATCCTTATATCCGAAGTCAAATATTCCAACTAATTGGGGACTTAAACTGTAACAAGGTCTTAATACTTTGTTTAATAATTACACCAGGATATTGACTGCGTGTAACCCAAGGTTTTAATACTTTGTTATCAATTATGCCAAGTGTCCTTGTACATAATTTCACCCCTGTTTTAATAATTCCATAGACTATTAATCCATTCCCGTGTCCGGTTAAATGAACGATTATTCGTACATATAAATATCCCGTCCATCGTATCCGATCGAGTGTATATGGTTATTTATAGGTACGTCCAATTGTAAATCTTTATATTAAATTAACAAACTATCATTTAGTTAAACAAATATAAATCCCATTAATAGCCCATAGTCTAATTTCCACAAGTGTCGTTCTTTTGTCCAAACCCCAATTATGGTACAAAGCCCAATTACCCAATTTTAATATTTTTATCCCAACATCATGATTACTTCGGTATTAAATAAGCATAATAATAACTTAGCTACGAGACATTAAATTAAAAAGGTTGAACATAACTTACAATGATTAAAAAATAGCGTAGCGTTACACGGACAGAATTTCGACTTACACCCTTACAACATTCGCTAACATACCCTTATTATTAGAATTTAAAATTAAGATTAAGATTAAAATATAAATATAAATATATTTACGTATAGATAGAGAGATGGATATATATTTTAAAAACTGAGCCAAAACCGCGAATTTATAGGATGTCGCCTGGATTCAGGGCCATGCGATCGCATGGTTTTTGTTCTTCCAGGCCATGCGATCGCATGGCCAGCTGGGAGAGCTCAAAAGTCTTTAAAAACGTGGGCTGCTTATTTATTTATTATATAATATAATATATATAATTATATATATATATTATATTATATTCTTGTACTCCGTTGACTTGTAATATTTAGTCCGTTGCATCGAGCGTTGAGAGTTGACTTTGGTCCCGGTTCCGGATTTTTGAACGTCCTTGCGTATAATTTAATATCTTGTACTTTGCGTTTTGCGTCTTGTACTCTTGTAATTTTGAGACGTTTCTTATCAATAATTGGAACCACTTTGATTGTACTTTGTACTTTTGAGCTTTTTGGTCGTTTGCGTCTTCAATTCGTCGAATCTGTCTTTTGTCTTCACCTTTTATTATTTAAACGAATATCACTTGTAAATAGAACAATTGCAACTAAAAGCTTGTCTTTCTTTAGGAATAATGCTATGAAATATATGTTCGTTTTTAGCATTATCTAGAATTCTTTGAGGAAATTGAACGGAAATACGAGTCTAGATATCCTTTATATGTATTGGTATATTATAAAGTGTATTCAATACTTGTAAAGATGTATTTACACTCATAATACATTATATGTAAATACATTTTAACATAAGTTAATTACGTCGTGTAAATAGTAATATATATATTGTTTGAAAACTCTTTAAATTAGTAGTATAAAAATATATATATAATACTTTGTTAATATACCTAATGAGATATTTAATTATCATATTTTCAAGTTAAATATATATAAATCCATATATATATACACAATAATTAAACAATTAAACAATTAAATCAATTTATGACGTTCGTGAATCATCGGAATAAAAGGGTGACCAAAAGCTTGTGTAAAATTCTTTTCGGAGGTTCAAGATTTATTAAAATTCATTGCTTATCAAGTCAGAATTATATAAAGATTAAGTTTAAATTTGGTCAGAAATTTCCGGGTCGTCACATTACACCACTTTCCCATACCATTTAGCTTTAATACCATTTCAAGCTCTCACCACCTCCCCATGCATGAAAGTAGATTTGAACCTTGCCCCTTTTAGCTCCCTTGAAACCGTCGGTTTTGGCATGGCTAGGAGAGAGTTCAATTTTTTTTTTTTTTTGTTTACTTATTTACTTGTATTACTTCACTTCAATTTCTCACACACATACTTACACTTTTCTCTCAACTTTCTCTCATCTCTTTCTCTCAAAACTTGATAAGTAATAAACCTTGTTCTTCTTCTTTTCTTCCATAAAAACCGAATTCCATATCATCATCATTCTACTTGATTTGTTACTTGTTACTTGTTTATGTTAAAGATCAATTTTTCTAACTTGTATCTTCATGTAATCTTGGTTACTTTCATCTTTGTTTGATGAAGAACCAAGAACAAGGATCTAAGTTCTATAACTTATGGTTCTACACTTAAAATGTTGTACGATTTAAAGTTCATAAGCTTTTTAATTATACTTGTGTTCATGTTTTGTAGACTTAAATACTAAGATCCAAACTTTGATTTGAATCTTTCTAAGTATGAAACAAACATGAACATAATACTTGTACTTTAGTTTAATTCTTTCTTTTGTAAGTACTTTAAATTTGTAATGTTGTTAATTTGGTCAAGTATTACTAGTTAATCTTGATCTCATATTTCTTGAAACTAAAAGTTAACTTTATAAGTTCAAGAACATGGAAGTATAACTTTCTTGTTATAACTTCATATACTTATGTTGGATCTAAGTTTATATAACTTATGGTCTTCTAATTTTATTGTAAATAAGAGCTTATAAGCTTACATACATTTTACAAGTTGAAAATCTAAGTTTCATAACTTATGGTTTCATTAAAGTGAAGATCCAATTTCTATAACTTAGGGTTTAACTTATGAACACTAGATCTAGACTTTTGGGTCTAGGATCTTCAAGATCTAACTAAGAACTAGGTTCTACAACTTAAGATCTTGATTACTTAGTTTACTTTCAAGTTTGTAGCTTAATATTACTTTATTAACTCATGTATGTGTCGGATCTAAGATCTTGATGTAACTTTGGTTCATCAAACTACTTGCAACACTTAAATGAGTTGTGCTACTTATCTTAGACTTACACTAGTGTTATGATGGTCAAACCTTGGTTAAGATTATTCAAACTCATCAACGAGTTGTACACTTGAAGCTATACGCATCAAAGATGAGAACCGTGATGAGCATCAAGCACCAAGAACCCACCGGAACACCTTTACTTACTGTTTCTGGAACTAATCAGACTACCTGGTCTACTGTAAGGTTAATTTTCAGTTAATACGGTTCGAGTAGATGATTTTCCGTTTAGACCTCGTCTTAATCCAAGTTACGGTTTAGGATCTATGGCCTCCCGAAAGTCACTACACCCTATTAACGTTGTGCTGAAATTTATGACCTACTCGCACTTAAACCGTCACCACGGTCAAACGAAGACGATTTTGGTTCTGGAAATTGGTCAGTATCTAGGGGACTCATATACGGAGCCATGGCCACTGGTCTCACCTAATTTCAGTTTGTATAGAGGTCGTGGTGACTGAACGAAGTCAGCCTTTATTTCAAACCCTAGTCTTGACTTAAAACCTACTTTACACTTTTTGTTTAATGATGAAAGATGATGGTACCTAAGACCTAATTTACATACTTTTAAATCTTTGGGAACGATTTACTGATTTAGTAACTTTTGAGTTAGGTTGAGGACCTTTCGGACCAACCACTTGCTTACTATTCCCGCGTATCGACTTTTACTACTTTCCACTGTGAGTTATAGCATCCCTTTTTACTTTAACTATTGTGGGAACTGAGAATACATGCGCATTTTACGTTTTACATACTAGGCACGAGTACTTAAACTTTATATATGTGTGGGTTATACAACGGCATAAACTTTCCCCTTAGCTCGGTAACGTTTAGTCATTGGTCTTTGAACCGGTGAACGTTAATCTTAGATATGGATCCATAGGGTTTGACATCCCCACTCGGACTAGTAGCGCTAGCATTTATCGAGTGTTTAATACTTCTAAACTTACGTACTTGCCAAGTGTACTTTTAGGGGGTGTTATTTACGTTAAGTTAGTTACCAAGTGCCCACGGTTATACATATACTTTTCATACTGTTTTGAAACACTGAAATCTCGTGGCCTACCTTACATTACTGTTATACTTAAACTATAGCTCACCAACCTTTGTATTGACGTTTTTAACCATGTTTTTCTCAGGTGCTTAAGGTTTGATTGCTTCCGCTGTAGTTGTTATGCTTTGTAGACTCCCGCTGCGCTTATTAGAGATGTTCTCGCATGAAACGTTTATTTTGCATTCAAACTTTGTTACTTTTGAAACAATGAATTTGTAACGACCAATGGGTCACGTACTATTATTATCGCTTTCTATTCGTAGAAGCACACTACCGGTTGTTAAACATTTGACGTTGGTTATGACGTCACATTTTCTTATGAATGCAAACTTATTTTGAAACAGCATATAGTGTTTGACCTTGTAATGATCCTGTTGATGATGATCCGTACACGATGATTTTGTACGGGGCGTCACAAAATGTGTTTTCATTCATATGATTTTCATCAAATATTATATAACACAAATAAAAATATTTACGGTCAAAGTTAATTAAAAAAAGTTTGAAAAGTCAATAATGACACATATAGTGAGACGGAAGGAGTAACAATAAATAACCATTTAAAATTTTCTATTTCAGTTTAGTTTTTTGTTTCGATAATTATTCAATTTTTTATTTTTATGCAGACACCTAGCTGAAAATACGAAAGGGCGATGATGATACAGGTTTTTTTTCTCATTATCATTCTTAAAATAGAATAACGATACTTTTTAGTATTCGTGAGAGATGTGTTGTCATTGGTTTGAGAACAAAGAATGGTTTTAATTCAGTTAATTAAGAGTTAGTAGGCAAGAAGTGCCCGTTTTCGGGTAATTCATGTGAGAATGGGTGTCAAGTTGAGTGGAGTAATTTACCAAAGTAGAGGTCGATTTCATCAAATATCTTGGCGGGTTCGGGTAAAAACAAGAAGGATTCTTAGAAGAAGGTGGTCCGGCTATTTTGTTCTTCGTGAAAAGGATGGTGACTTTGATTGGGGCTCATCAGTTCCTAAGGAGTTTTTTTTTGCTTGAGTCGGTGCTTGGACCGTCCACGGTCGTCGGTATATTTTTGGGGTCTTCGATGAATGCCTCTTCCAATGGTAAGATTTCTAAGCCAGGAATGTGTGGTAAAAAAGCGTCTCTTGTTTCGGACAAGTTATGGTACCTTTGAGTTGGTTTTGGTCGTTGTGTGGTTAATGTTTTATTTTGATGTAAGGGGTTGTTTAGTCTTCTTGTGAACGTTTCGTTTATTTCATAGTTTAAGTTTGTCAGCGTTTTTTTTTTTTTTGTTCTTTTTGTCGTGTCCAGTATTATGTATTTTGGCTTGACCCACTTTTAGATAGCCTTTTTGATTAGCTAGGATGTTAGGTGTGTTTTCTAGTTGCAAGGCTAGCCGTCTTTCTTGTATTGTTTTATTTGGATCTTTCATCGGTTGATGAAGGTCAGTTTCGTTTTTTTAGCAAAAAGAAATAAAAAAGTTTAAAAACAGCTGTATTTTATTTTATCGTGATAAGTAGACGTCAGCAAATATTTAACTGTAAAATATTTCTATTTATTTATCTTATATACTAAAAGATGTTCAAATGACACCAACAAAAAAGTTACCAAACTCCCCCTCAAACAATGTTAAGTCAAATTTCCTAAAAACTCTAAAATTATTATTTAATTAAACTTAAGCAAAGTCTACCCAAATTTTTAACGGACCACATCTTCCCGCTCGCTTCGAGTTAAATTTTTCCAAAATCACCATTCAACTTGAAATAATTTTACTAACACAACGTAACTAGCTATGCGCGAAACGGATTGTTTTTAAGAAATGCTAAATATTTCGAGATATTTTTTATACATTTATATACATGTATAATAAACAACCCAAACCAACCACATCGTATCGATGGTTCTGTTCCCTTTTTATGCGGTTTTTTCGACGCTAAAAACGTGGACTCCATTATGCACATTAGGTACTAACCACGCTTCCAACCATACCCGTAGCACGCGCTTTTAATTCTGTAAATACATAACGCTATGTTAAATATGAATATGTAATTCGAAAAGTCCCGCCGCATCACGCGAGCCTAAAATTTTCCTAGTATATACTAAATGACCAACAAAGTTTGATCGTTTGATAACTTTGAAACAACAAAAAAATTTACAAAAAACCCTACCAAACTATGTTCAACGTGCAATTTTTTTAGGGATAAAAAGTGTAAAAAAATATTTTATTAAAACAACTTAAACAAACTTCACCATAATTTCTTCTCGCTCGTCAAGAGTTAAATTTCTCCAACATCACAATATAACTCGAAATAAATTCACGAACGCAACACAACTAACTATACGCGAAACAGACGCTTTCTAAAAAACACTATTTCGGGCTATCTGTCGTACATATGTATACACGTATGATAAACAACCCAAACTAACTACATCATATCGATGGTTCCGTCCCCCTTTTTTACGCAATTTTTCCGGCGTCAAAAAAGCGCACACCATTAAGTATACTAGGTACTACTCACGTGTATCCAAACACACCGCAACAACGTGTTTTTAATTTTATAAATACATAACGCTACGTTAAATATGAATATGCATTCGAATGGTTCCGCCGCATCACTCGGGTTGATCCAGCTCTAGTTGAAGATAAATAAGTTGAGGATAATGGACATCCGATGATTATTTTATTACTCCGTATTCTTTTTTCAAAAATCAAAAAATTTGTATTATTGGTGGAATAAGAGAACAAGAATAGGGTGGCCCAAAACCAAGCCCCATACGACACGAGAACTATCCAAGATGATGATTATTTTATTTTTAGTAGTTACGTCAGCATGATTAACAGCTGCACAACTAACGACAATTTAAAGATATTTACAAAAATTAATGATAGTGGATCGAGTTTAATTATTGGCCAAAATTTGGATTATACATTGTTTAATTATAATTCCTATGTTTCAAATTAGATTACTACTCAAGGATTACTTAATTGTACGGAGTACTTGTTAACGACAGCCCTCCTATGTTTCAAATTAGATTACTACTCAAGGATTACTTAATTGTACGGAGTACTTGTTAACGACAGCCCAATCGTTAAAGAATTCCTTATACTATATAAGTTATGATATAGGGAAGTGATATGTACACAACTCAAAATTGTTATGTACACAACTTTCATGCTTTACAGTGTTGTATTGTACAATACTGTAAAACATCATAGTTGTGTACATAACAATTTTAGGTTGTGTACATATCATCACCCTATCATATATGTTACAACTAGATTTATGAGCCCGTCCGTTGGACGGGTACTCATCCGAAAAAATTATGTACTATTTTCAGTCATTTTCGTAATAAAAGGGCTACATATAATTTGAAGAGGACAAAGAGTAAATATAACTAAAACTTGCCAAATATGTTTTTCCTATAAATGTTCATAACACAAGGTTTCGTGAATGTTAACTAAAAACATTTAAAAGATAAAAAGCACGTTCCTGGTAATGGTACTTGAATAAGTAGTTTGTGTATGGCTTTAGTTGATTTTCTTGTTTGAATTCCTTGAATCCATAACACACACATAGATCTGGTTTTTTCTTCGACTTCTCTTATTTCAACTTCCATACGAACTTAACTTTCTCCATATTGAAGCATGACACTCTTTTACCACTTCGTAGACCCGGAAGATTCATCATGTAGTTTGACAGACGCTACAAACAAAAAATACAATTACAAAAATTTAAAAATAGGAACACCACTTAAGTGTATTACATTAAGCAGACACATTATTATCTAATAATAGATATTAATAAAAATAAAGTAATATTAAATTAAGTAATTAGACTCACCAAAACATTACCTCTTGGTATTAATATTTTGCAATTCGAATCATTAACTTCTTGTTGTAGTTCATATGGTTGAACCATTGCAGGCATCACACTAACGATGGGTCGATATTGCCACCTTATCATTAAGTCCCTAAAGCACACTTATAAGCATAGTTCAACTTAAGAGCCAGTGCGTTGCACGGCGACTCTCAATCAAACAAAATTGAAATGTACAAAGGTATATCAATTGACGAAATGATAAAGACAGTATCACGAGTATTGTGTTGGATGAACTGCTTAAATATTTTGTTTTGTGTCACACAAAACACATAGATTAAGGCTACTAAATCTGCCAGGAAATATGTTTTAGAAAATCACTACTATGAGACCAAGCACGATCATCCCATTAGACGTGTCGATTTGGACAAGTTCTTAAAGTGTCGATTTTGTGCCTGTTATGTTTCATATCAAACGGGTCACATATGTGAATTAGCTAAAAGGACGTGTTAAATGGGGTTTTACAAAAGTGTATTTATTGTGCATATAACTAACACTTACACTTGAGGAAGTCTTTACCCAACTCTTACAAACTCATACCAGTAACAGGTAAACAAGATAAATTTAACTTATGTATCATTGGTTGCAAATCTTCTAAGATTAATTTATCTTCATCATTTCTATCATTGAATGTATCTTCTATTGATTATATGGGTAACCGAAAAGCAATAATATGCTGCATACAATAGTAGTACTAAATATTTCCTTTCAAGGAAATCATGGTACCATAAATTTTGGAACTGAAACAAAGTTGTCCATCTATCTTTTAATATTACAAACTTACTAAGTGGTCATATTTCGTAAGTGGTCCATACATAATCATACCCCATACAACAATATATAAAGCACAATTTATTTGATATTCATTCATTTCATTAAATACAACAAATCAAAAGCACAAAAGGAAAAGAATCATACCTTGAAAAGTTTCACCGAGACATTTCACTTTTGTGTATTAAGTGTAACATAAATAAATTCTATTAGGTAACTACATAATTACCATTTAATAGCAAGTTATCACACCATTATCGATTATCAAATTACCACACTCCAAACAAAAATCTACATGGGATTTAATGCCAAACATAACCATATTGAAAGCCTTAAAACCATCAACATGCGTACATGAGTGTGAAAAATAACTGCCAGTGATATGAAACCAAATTGCATATAAAATAACTCAGGGATTCAACGATACTGACACATAATAAATTGCATATAAAATCTCAACTGAACATACAAAATTGCATATAAATCTTAATATTTGATCATTAGTTCGGGAGAGAATAAATAATGAGTCAAATGCGTAAAAAAGATAGATAGGTAGACGAATAACTACAAATGAAACATGCCAGACCATTTGAACTTACACCGGTATGTATCAAAATTTATGATGCCTTAAGTTGTCGCCCATACGGCCCGATACCATTTTCTGCACATCAGATATCAAGAAAATTATTATAATCCTACGCATATAATTTATACATATACATATACACAAATCATGACAAAACATATAACGAATTTTGAATTTGTAATGCAAATAATGTTTCAATCGGTATTTAAATGCAATAAGCCAAAAAATCTAGGTAACTCTAAAATGAGGCATACGTTGTCTCACCCATTTATAGTTAGGATGGTAAAATGGATTAGAACTATAAAATGAGGCATAGAGTGTCCTAGTGTAAGTCTAGAATGATTATCAAACATGACAATGAAATGCAGTGATCCATTCCATCAACTTGCTTCTTACAATTAAAACCCTCCATTAGATTCATTTATCATGTCACTGCAGCTAACCAAAACACACATATTTGAGAATAACAATATGAGCTACTTGAGTGTGCCTAATGTCATAAAAGTTGAACTGGTTATTAGCCCAATTTCAATCACAATAACCCTCTTTCAATACTAAGTTGGAAGGTTACCAAAGTGATGTGACTGATTAAATAAACTATCCCGTTAGCCTACCCATTTTGCCACCTATATTATTTCCTCAAGGAATGCATTAGTTCTCAGATATTAGGTTCATACCACTTGATAACTGTTCATACACATGACGTGTGAGCAATTAGGCGAATTATTCTTTGGGTTAAGGCTCTAAGCAAATCTCGTATTCACCATTTTTTTTCTTAGATCGAGATTTGTTTCCCAGTTTCTTCACCAAGTCATAAGGTAGCCTTCTCAAAGCTAAAAACTGTAAATTGAGTATGCTAACAGTTGAAAATTAACACATACTATGAACAAAAACTTGTAATTAATCGGATATTTCAAGATCTTACAAATTAAGCTGACGCCTATGCAAGGATAACTTCAAATTTTCGACTATGAATACATAATATACTTGAAACCTGAAGCGATAACAATCATTGAGACTTTTTTGAACTTCATTAAACCAATTGAATATCCGAATTCTACGATGATCTTCGTTAACATCGTCATATGCATACCACGGAACGTATCTCTTCGATCAACTTTAACAAATAACATCAGATCTGAGGTCAATAATATAATTCGATAATAAACAGTAGCAATCAATCTAATCATCACACACACATTATATAAGAAGAAAATAGTCGCTTACGATACAAAAGTCAAACACGTAACACAGAACTTTGGATTAACGAACCTCAACTTGTGAAGCGAGATGGAGATAGGGATCTCAGACTCCGATAAAGGCGTCGATCTGCGTGGCTTAATTCATCCAACCAAATCAAATCGATAGGCAAAACACATATCAGAGAACGATCTACACATATGTATCTGACTAATCATCTGTAACTGCGAACGATCTACACATATATTTAACAATTTTGTTAAATCGTTACAAACCTGTAATTAATTCATAGTGAATCAGAATTAGAGGAGGCGATTCATGGATTGATCGATTGAACAAACCGAAGGAGATGATATCATTGAATAGGATATTGAAAGATAAATGGAAGGAGATGATGATATCCGAGTATTGGATGCAATGAACCGTAATTCTAATTGGAGAGATTTATGACTGAAGTTTTGTTAACCCTAATTTTGAAGGTAACTGCCCGCCCCAAATCCGTGGTTTTGAAGGACACGCGTCAATGTTAGATTATTAGCAAATTTTTTAATTGTAAATTAGGAGAAAATTAGATTTACTGAGGATGAATATGGTGCTGCCACGTGACAGTTTTATGTATGTGATTTATCAAGATTCAAGATTCAAGATATATATATATATATATATATATATATATATATATATATATATATATATATATATATATATATATATATATATATATATATATATATATATATATATATATATATATATATATATATATATATATATATATATATATATATATATTATATATCTACTAGATTTAAGAGTCCGTGCATTGCACGGGACTCTTCAACAAACAAACTTGAATCGTAAAATGTTATATCAATTAACGATATGATAAAGACAATATCACAAATATTGTTGTGGGTGAACTGCTTAAGTACTTTTGTTTTACACAAAACACATAGATTAATGCTACTAAATCTGACATGTTTAAGTACTACAATGGGTATGCCTGAAGAGGTGTTTACCTAAAACACTTACAAAATGACAACTAAAAAGGCCTCTAAACGATGACCAAAACCCAAAAAACCTAAGGATGTTTTGTTACACATCCAAAATTCACTTGTCATACTTTTATTGACTTATGATAAAAGAATTATACATATACCAATATAACATATGCCTTATAAAAGCAAAATAAACTAATCAGAATTGAGAATGAATGCAATTTCCATCTCTCATGTTAATCTTGATACCATCAACACTTATATACCTTGATCACCAACAATATCAAAATCCCGATACTCAACACCCATAACAGTATATGTAGTCCCCAAAATCATAAACCATTGTCCTTTAAAAGTCAACAATTCAGCAAAATCAAAAAATTGATGATCTTGATCATTATTAGAAGAGAAGATGGTAAGATGAGCAGATGCAAACCCATCTCATGCAATCTTTAGTACTTGTATCCAACACTATACATCCCTGTTCAAATTTCTTCAAGGCTAGAAACCCTAGATGATGATCAACACATAACACCAACATCATATTAATCCTCTTGTGTACCCATATAGGTAGTTGCCATTTATCCATCCAGATACAACCATGACCTATGTGACAAACAATACCCATGTCGATTTTGACAACTCAAACTATCATTTATAAAGAGGAACAACGGTAGATTTAAGAGCCCGCGCGTTGCACGACAGCTTTAAAAAATAGCATTTCAAAACGTTAGTATTGAGACTGATTAGCTTAGATTTATGATACAATTAATAACATTTGTATTGAAAGCAAATGTTAGGGCCAATGCGTTGCATCACAACACTACCAAACATAATTCCAACGCAAATACATCTTTAACTCACCTACATCGCAACACTAACAAACATAAATCATTATATGAGTAATAAATGACTGATGTCATCTGATATAGTATAACATGAACACATTTGACATAAGAAACTCAAGGTACAGAGACCAGGTATAACTATGAGAAAGCTTCATAAAAAAGTCTCAAATACATCTTTGGACCATATACAATAATAAATAAATAAATAAATAAATAAATAAATAAAAACTACATAAAAAAGTCTCAACCACACCTTATAACTATTGGAAAGATACAGAGACCAGGAGGAAGTAGCCTCATCGAAACTGGAAGCAGCAATCACGACCAAAAGAAAAGCAGCTGCAAATAAACTGCTGCTGTTTATTTCAAAACAGAGGAACTTTCCTTCCCTTGACTCTCCAACATTGCATTCATCTTGATCTCTCAGTTTCATTTCAGTATGTTTTGATCATTTTAAAGCTGCAACTGTTTTTCCCTGATAATAAATCGATCACATTAGTTAGATAATATAACTGAACTTTCTAACAAAACATTGAAAGGTAATAAATTTAGAACTATTAAGAAAGAAGCCTACTACTCATAATTGAAGACTTGCCACTTTAATAAAAAATAAGCCACTTCAATAAAAATGAAGACTCCACTGTCTTCAATTTTATTTCCACTTTAATCATAAACGTATATTCAATAATAACAAAACTTTCTCCAACAAAATTGGAGAAAGGATTTTCATTGTTGTCATCTAACTCAATAGTTGGTAAACTCCCTAGTACCTACAGACTTAGAAAATCATATAAAATCAAGTCACCAAAGTTGCTCATTTTCAACACTTTTGGCCCCAATTATTAACATGCCATTTTGAGCAGATCAAAAAAAACAAATCAGCCTAATTTAAGTTACTAAAAATCAAGTCAACTTCACAAATCAAACATAAATCAGTCGGACTGATTCAAGTTACTAAAAAAAAAGAAATAGAAGATAGTATAAGGTGGAACCAAAGTTACCTCGTAATCAGTTGATGACATAGTTGTAGTGACCTGAACTTTTCCATGTTTATATATATATTAAATGAAATTGTTATTTACATGATTAAGTGTTTCCAACATGTTAAGCAATCAAACTTGTTAAGACTTGATTAATTGAAATAGGTTTCATATAGACAATTGACCACCCAAGTTGACCGGTGATTCACGAACGTTAAAAACTTGTAAAAACTATATGATGACATATATATGGATATATATATATAGTTAACATGATATTATGATAAGTAAACATATCATTAAGTATATTAACAATGAACTACATATGTAAAAACAAGACTACTAACTTAATGATTTTGAAACGAGACATATATGTAACGATTATCGTTGTAACGACATTTAATGTATATATATCATATTAAGAGATATTCATACATCATAATATCATGATAATATAATAATTTAAAATCTCATTTGATATTATAAACATTGGGTTAACAACATTTAACAAGGTCGTTAACCTAAAGGTTTCAAAACAACACTTACATGTAACGACTAACGATGACTTAACTACTCAGTTAAAATGTATATACATGTAGTGTTTTAATATGTATTCATACACTTTTGAAAGACTTCAAGACACTTATCAAAATACTTCTACTTAACAAAAATGCTTACAATTACATCATCGTTCAGTTTCATCAACAATTCTACTCGTATGCACCTGTATTCGTACTCGTACAATACACAGCTTTTAGATGTATGTACTATTGGTATATACACTCCAATGATCAGCTCTTAGAAGCCCATGTGAGTCACCTAACACATGTGAGAACCATCATTTGGCAACTAGCATGAACCATCATTTGCGCTTCCGGCTTTTAAGAGTATTCCCCGGCAGCGGCGCCAAAAATACTTGATGTTTTAGCAGAGTAGTATATAAAATAGCTTATATTTTTACTAGAAATACTATTAAATACGATACAATTTTACACAAGATATTTATTTATTTATTGAATGGATATACTTAAACCTTGCTACAACACTTATAGGCAGTGTACCTAATCGTACAGTAGTGTAGTTTTTAGTAAGTCCGGTTCGTTCCACAGGGAATCTTTTTAAACAAAGCTTAACGCTATATTAGTTTACTTTTATAAAAATACAAATATATATATAAGTAATATTATTATTATAAAGGGGGGTTTTTACCGTTTAATGACCGGTTTGTCGATTTTAAAACTTTAGTCACAGTTAAAACCAAATGTAAAATATTAAAAATAAATACAAGACTTAAATTAAAGCGTAAAGTAAATAACGATAATGAAATTGCGAATAATAAAAATGCGATAAAATAAACTTGCGATAAAAAAGTACGATAATTAAAAGTGCAATTAAATAAAATAACAATAAAAATGCGATAATTAGAAGTGCAATTAAATATAAAATAAAGGAAATTAAATATGAAATAATAGAATTATGCTTATTTAAACTTCTGTAATCATGATGTTTGACGTGTTGATTTTAGTTTTATGCCCATGGGTTAATTGTCCTTTGTCCTGGATTATTTAATATGTCCATACGGATTTGTCCATAATAGTCCATCAGTCATAAATATAAAGAGCGAAAGCCTTCGTCAAATTATTCTTATTCCCGAAGTCAAATATTCCAACTAATTGGGGATTCGAATTGTAACAAGGTTTTAATACTTTGTTTAATGAATACACCAGGTTATCGACTGCGTGTAAACCAAGGTTTTACTACTTTGTTAACAATTACACCAATTACCCTTGAATGTAATTCACCCCTGTTTCAACAAGTCTATTAACTATTAATCCAGTTCCGTATCCGGTAAAATGAATAATTATTGGTATTTATAGATATCACGCCCACCGTACCCAGTCAAGCGTATGTGGTTATATATAAATACGTCGAATTATAAGTTTGTATATTAAATTAACAAGGTATTGTTTAGTTAATATAAAACCCATTAATAGCCCATAGTATAATTTCCACAAGTGTCGTTCTTTTGTCCAAACCCCAATTATGGTACAAAGCCCAATTACCCAATTTTAGTAATTAGCCCAACATCATGATTACTTCGGATTAAATAAGCATAATAATAACTTAGCTACGAGACATTAATATAAAAAGGTTGAACATAACTTACAATGATTAAAAATAGCGTAGCGTTACACGGACAGAATTTCGACTTACACCCTTACAACATTCGCTAACATACCCTTATTATTAGAATTAAAATTAAAATTAAAGTTAAAATTATAATATATATATATATAATACGTTTATGAGAGAAGAAGAAAAAGGATGCATTTTGCGATCAGAATTCGGTTGCTTTTATAGGGAGTTTCAGAAATTGGGGCTCCGCGACTCGCGGCATTTTTTGCCTTCAAACTCCGCGAGTCGCGGAGTTTGTAAATACAGCTCACCAGCTTTTGGAGTCTTTCTTGCCGACAATTTATTTATAAATATAATATATATATAATTAATATAATTAATTATATATTATATTATATTTATATACATAGTTAACTTGTAATTTTTAGTCTGTTGCGTCGAGCGTTGAGAGTTGACTCATGTCCCGGTTCTGGATTTTCGAACGTCCTTGCGTACAATTTTATATTTTGTACTTTGCGTTTTGAATCTTGTACTCTTGTAATTTCGAGACGTTTCTTATCAATAATTGGAACCTCTTTGATTGTCTTTTGTACTTTTGAGCTTTTTGGTCGTTTGCGTCTTCAATTCGTCGAATCTGTCTTTTGTCTTCACCTTTTATTATTTAAACGAATATCACTTGTAAATAGAACAATTGCAACTAAAAGCTTGTCTTTCTTGAGGAATAATGCTATGAAATATATGTTCGTTTTTAGCATTATCAAATATTCCCACACTTGAGCATTGCTTGTCCTCAAGCAATATCGTCTTGAAATACTAGAATCACTTCTTTATTCTTCACACTTTGTACATCAGTGATTTCTATACGGTGGTATAAACAATGGTAGTAACGATATGGTTTACAGTCCCACATGACTATAAAAATTTAGATCCATTAAGGAAATTGGATCTTTATGAAAACATTTGATCTTTTGAAAATTAAATCTAGTTTTTACCATAGATAAGTTTTCCAGAATAACCTTTTACCGGTGTTTGCAAAATATTTTTGTGGGTTTGGTGGGTTTCAGATTTGAAAATTTTAGCTCAAAACTTGCGGTTTTGTGTCACCCACTTGCTAACCTTGTATTTGGAAAGCAACACGTCCAGTTTACTTGTCCCGTATATTACCTTTCGATAAACTACCGTCCGGTTGTAAAGGAAAGCGTTGAACAAGCAACTGTTAAGGCAATGTCCCCTGACATGCTTTTAATTATGGTCTATAACGTGTCGGACGCAATTACTATCCTTGGTAGGAGCAATAGTAAAGCTCACCCTTATAATTTTCCGGTCTGGCACAAGGTCCTGTCTTCGACCATGCTATGCAACCACCGTTCTTACGGTTGACACCCGATTTGGTTCAGGTGACCTAATGAATTCCAGGTGAATTCCTAGGATTTTAAGTTCAATGGTAATGAACGCATTGAAAATGGGTTTTCAGAAAACAAATCGGTTTGTAATTTTTGATCAAAATATTTTCTCGTTCAAGCTCGAGTTTAGATATCATTGAATTTCATGAGTTTGTAATTCTCAATCTTTAAGGTCAATCTCAAGGATTGAGTAATATCAGGCTTAAAAGCTGATTTTTTGATCTTTTAAGGAGATTATCCTTTCTGGAGATCTGATTCATTAGTCTTATCAAGCTAATTTGCATGGTGCCCCCCATTGTACGAGATAAATCCTTCTCATGGTTAGGATAAATCTGACCACTTGGCGACCCTGTTTAATGCTGAGGTCCGTGGCTTTCCTGCTGATTTTAGTGATGACTTTTCTAGATTTTTCGTCAACCTACAGCTGGTCTGGACGACAACTTCTTGACCTAAATCAAGAAGCGCGTTTCTTTTTCGGAAGACTTTACTTCCTTTTAATGATGGAATTGATTCATCGTGTAGATCCATCTTTTCTTTTCTTTCATCGGGTAAAACAGTTTAGTTTAGTCCAAAGCAAAAGTATTTTCAGTTTATTTGTTACAGAAATATGTGACATATGTTTAAGATAACTTGGTAATTTTTCCCACACTTGGTTTTTATTTTCCTTTTTATTGTTCTCTATTCCATTTTAAATGAATTTTAACATTTTGGTTTGTTTCTCAATTTATGTCCTTTTCGAGGTAACAATAATTTCGGTGTTAACACCTAGTTTTATCGTTCATAAATATGTATAAACATGATTTTGAGTTCATTTAATTGAAAATTTTGAAAAATTTTACTAGAATTGGGTAGTCAGTATATAAGACTAGGGCTGTTCTTTATTATCAGAGAGCACTAGATTCTAATACAACTACTACGTTACTAGTATTTTTAATGGTAACCAAGTGTATAAAGATAAAAATTTTAAAAATCCGAAAGAATTTAACCCCTTCCCACACTTAAGATCTTGCAATGCCCTCATTTGCAAGAAATCAGTACAATTTAAATTATTGAGGGTGATTAGCGTAGAAATGATTAAATTTTACCAAAGTTTCCAAACATATTGGCGTTTGTTTGCTGAATGATAAATGGTGCATATCATTTGTTCATTTCGTCTGTTGTTACATCACATTTATTTGTCATCTTGTCGTCAAAATTAGTAGCTTTTGCTGAACTTAATGCCAGTCTTTGAAAATGCGCTGTTTTACCCTGTTGTGTACATAAGATAAACTGCAAACATATATACATATTTTTGAAGTTTGGTATATTACCCCACATTCAAAAATTATTAAAATCTAAGAATAAAAGTTAGACAATTATAAAAACTATTACATTATTAACATAAGGATTAAACGTATCAATCATTACAAATTACAAAATAAATAAAACTAAGTAGACTAAAGATGATACTGATACCAATAGGGGTTCCAAGCATAACCATAGGTGCTATAGAATGCTTCGGCTGGGTTATACGTAGGATATGGTGGTTGCATCTCTATAGACCAGGGAGGGAATATGGGTTTCGGAGTAGGAATATAGTTTCTGCCTATATGTTGGCAATGAGCTATGATTTGGTTTTGATGAACTTGCCAATCTTCAAATGCTCTCTGTCTAGCATTTTCGTACTCCTGTGAAGCTATAAACCTTTGCATTTCTTGCATCTCATTTCCCCCTCCTACATTACCTTGCTGTTGGTTTCTCTCAACCTGTGGATGTCTACCATGGTATTGTACTGCGGCGTTATTTCGCCTCTTCAAAACTTTCGCACCATGGTATACATTTAAACCTATAGTATCGCGGGGTTCTGGTTCTTCGACTAATAATCCCCCCCGACTTATATCCACACCGAGATATTCAGCAATCAAAGTAATAAAAATACCACCTCCTATTATGCTATGCGGTCTCATCCCCCTAACCATAGCTGATAAATAATAACCCACACAATAAGGTATACTTACAGCGCTTTGTGGGTCTCGAATACACATATGGTAAAACAAATCCTGTTCATTTACCTTTTCCTTGTTCTTACCTCTTTGTGTAATCGAATTAGCTAAAAACCTATGAATCACTCTTAATTCAGCTCTATCTATATCCAAATAAGAGTAATTTCCCCTTTGAATCGGTGATGGCTTGTCATTTGACTCCATACACCGTGTGTATCAAAAATTTCATCTATCTTTCTACCATTTAGTATCAACCCTCTACAATCGGCAGATGCTAACTCCTCAGGCGTATATATACATAAAGCCTGAGCCATGTCTAGTAAAGACATGTGGCGCATCGAACCTCCTAACAAAAATCTAATAAAAGATCGATCGGTTAAACTAGCTACCCGATCATTTAATTCTATACTACACAACAATTCTTCACACCATACTTTATATACAGGTCTACGCATGGTGAATAAACGTACCTAGTCATTAAAAGTAGAATTACCATACCTCTGTGCAAGTAATTCCCTAATTGGTCCGGCCAATTCTACAGCTTCTAAGGGTCCCCATTCTATGACCCTAGGTACCTCAACAACTTTAGAATGAAGAGTATGCAAACCCCTTTGGTATTTTGGATAATCTATCCAAAGTCTGTCAAATCTCAGGTTCGGGTGCAAATCTTCCAAGTGCATATCAGAAAATGTCATGACTTGATGAGGTATATCTTGCTTGTAGTAGTTATCCACCTCCTATTGTTTTGCATTCTCAGCAGGATCATTGCGAGCTTGGGATGAAGATTCACCCCTTTCAGTCTGCAAAACACATCAAACACAATTTTTGTGCATCCAAATATGCATTAGTGTCAGCAAAATCATCAATCAAAATAATTACAATGACATGATCAATTTATATCAAACTTAATCTCATTTTCACATTTTTATCAAATCTACACTTTTTCAAATAAGCATATACGAAAATGTTCACCAAGTTCATAAGCATTCAACTCAAATAACATGTCAAAATAATCATTACTAGCAATTAAACAAGTTTCAAATGGCATTATCTCTCAAAAATCAAGTTCATGAATTTTAGACTTGAAAAAGTCCACTTTAATTCTCAAAATCATGTTTAGGCTCAAAGTTTGGATCATTTAACTACCTAAACATGTTACACTACTTAATTTAGCAACAATTCATGACAAAAATCGACCATAACCTGTTTATATCAAAAAGCCCCAAATTTGCTCAAGAACACAAACCCTAGATTACTCAAAATTTGAAGTTTAAGGCTTCTAATCATGTTAAATAGCATCAATCTAGGTTATACAAGCATAATACATAAACAATTTAATCATAATTACACTAAAAAGCATCAAAATCAAATTGGGGAAAAAATTGCTCAAGAACACTAATTTTCGGATTAAATGGTGTTTAGGTGTAGAAATTTACCGTTTTTCTTGAGTAATTCCTTGATAGCATCCTTCTCAACATGATTTTAGTAAAAGATTTGATGATTAACGGTTAAAAATTGTGATTTTGGGGTGTATTTTTCGTGTATTTTCGGGTTTTTTCGCTGTGTTCTTCGCAGTATTTGGTGTGGGGAGTGAACTGATCTGTTTTTTACGTTTTATTTTTTTTCTGGGTTTTGGTCCTCCCGCGAGTCGCGGGGTTTAAGGCTTCAAACTCCGCGAGTCGCGGAGTTTGTTTTTTTTTGTTTTTTTTTATATATATATATCTTATACTAATTAAAACAATTATGTAATTAATTTTAAAATTTTGTTTCCCTTGTTATTTAGGACGAGGTCGTTTCGGATCGATGTCCTAGTCCGTCCCTCGACAAAATTTTAAAATTTGTCTTTTTGTAGCTATTGTTTTAAAAGCTAAGATTTTTGGTTTTTTAATGTTTTTGGCATACCTTAATTCAATAAGATTAAAAATAATGATAATAAAAGTTCTCGTCCCTCCCTTGGGTAAAGCAATTTCGGTTCAAAGACCTAGTCTTCAACTTACGACGAATTTTAAAAATCAAATTTTTAACTTAATGAGATAAAGTAAATTTTTATTTTTAAATTCACACAACTTAAATATAAAATTCAAAATTAATATTAAAAATTCACACCAAACTTTAAAATTTGAAATGCATAAAATTAAAAATTCATATATTTTTTTTTTTAAAAATTAAAGATTCACACCAAACTTAATTTAAAAATTCATATTATAAATTCACACCAAACTTATATTAATTTTTCAAATATTTACAATTTTAAATATATTGTTTTTACAAAGTTTACAATATTAATTTAAGATTTATATATTAATTTTAAAAACATGGTAAAAATAAAATTAAAAATCTTTTTGGCTTTTTATCCCACTTTTATCAATCAAATATTATCAAAAATATGCGCCCCTCTTTTCGGTAAAGTAATTTCGGTTCCAAGACCTAATTTAACTCATGACGAATTTTTGAAATATTTTGAGTTGATTGATTAAAGATATTTATACCTTAAGAATAAACGTTAAATTTCGCAGTGATGTAATAAATTTTTGAATGATATCAATAATTTCGGTCGCCAAACCTAATTTTATTCAATACCAATTTAATACTTTATAGCGAACAAATTAGCGTTTATTATCAAAAGGTTAAAAATAAAAATAAAAATAAAGACTGTACAGACTTACCTGTGAAATAGATTTCTTAGTTATATGATCTATCCCATTCATAAGATAGTCGGTTTAATTGGTTTTCCATAGCTACATAGGCGTAACCTCGAGCATTCAGTGTCTTTTCTTCTAAACATATGAACGGTCCGTCTCTGCATAAAGTAACAAATTCGGTATTTGAATAGGTTTGATTATTTGAACATTTACCTCCATGTGACCATTTTCCGCATTTGTGACATCTTTCTAGGTGTCGTGCTCTTCTTTTTGCTGTGGATTTTGATTTTCCTTTACCAAATTGTAACTTATTATCTTCGCATCTGGATTCTTTTCTAACTCCGTCCATTCTTTCTCTGATTACTGATACTATTTCACTCGGAAGTGTGTCATTATTACGTTTAGTGATCAAAGCGTGTAGCATTAGACCATGGTTTAGTTCACAGGCAGTCTTCATTTCCTAAAAAAATAAAAATTCAGAATGGGAGGAGAAGACTAGTTCTTTAGGGTCTGCTAGGGAAAGACCATTCGGGTTTCATTTTCGAGAACTACACGAAAACAGACAATCTAACTCTAACAGAAATACATAAACCCCCTATACTTAGTTGAAATTGTGATTAACATTATTTTCAATTGAATCTTCAACAACTTGTATATCTTTGACTTTTTCTTCAATCCATTTGTTGATTTCCTCCGTAACTTTCACAAATTCAACTAACATTGCCTTTTCTTTTGACGATAAATTGGATATTAATCAGTTATATAACTTAAAGTTTCCTTTAATCTTAGCATCGTGAATCCGTTTATAAAGTTTCTTCGTTGAACTGTTAAAAATGGGTTCATCTAATTTCGTATCATCAACGGCATTCTTTGTGATTGGATCATCATTAAGTGTTTATTCATCTTCCCCACACTTATGCGTTTTTATTGGTCTAACAGTTTTGGTTTGTGGAGATTTAAACTTTCGGTTCACAAAGGTGATCGATGTATCACCATCCCTAAGTGTCATTCTACCTTCTCTTACATCAATGAATGCCTCGGTGGTTGCTAAAAATGGGCGACCTAGAATTAGAGGAATATCAAGGTTTTCCTCCATATTAATCACTATGAAGTTTGCAACAAAGGTCAAACTTCCCACGTTAACAAGTAAATTATTTGCTATTCCAACCGGGTGTTTAATGGTTTGGTCAAATGATTGAACACCTATTTTGGTTGGTTTTAATTTACCCATGCCTAATCTTTTGTATAAGGAAAGAGGCATAATATTTGCACTTGCTCCTAAATCTGCGAGTCCATTATATACAGCACCATCATTAAGTAAGCAAGAAATGATAAATTCACCCGGGTCTCCTGCTTTAGTAAGTCGAGTTGGTTTGTAAACCTTTTTCGGGTGTTCTTTCCTTGGTTCTTTCATTTCTATTTGAATTTCTTGTTCACATTTTTCTTCGTTTCTTGGAATGGGAGGTTTGTATAGGAATTCTTCTTCATCACTCAAATTTGAATCCTCCCTATATTCCAGTTTTGATTTTTCATATGTTGTTGATAACATATTTATGTTTTCATTTTGAAGGTTTTCTTGGGTGGTGAAATTATGATTAACTTCATTGTCAACTTCCATCGGACCATGTATGTAATGTTTAACTCTGTGACCATTAACTTTAAATTCAATCCCATTTGAATTTATTAATTCTATCGTTCCGTATGGGAAAACTCTTTTGACTATGAATGGTTCAGACCATCTTGATTTCAATTTTCCAGGAAATAGCTTGAATCGTGAATTGAAAAGAAGAACTCTGTCTCCTTCCTTAAATTCTTTTGAACTTCTGATTCTTTTATCATGCCATTTCTTCGTTCTTTCTTTATAGATTAACGAATTTTCGTATGCTTCATGTCTTAATTCTTCTAATTCATTTAGTTGACTTAATCGTAGACGTCCGGCTTCATGTATATCAAGATTACATGTCTTCAAAGCCCAAAATGCTTTGTGTTCAATTTCTACTGGAAGATGACATGTTTTTCCATAAACAAGTCTAAAAGGTGTGGTTCCAATTGGAGTTTTGTAGGCTGTTCTAAAAGCCCAGAGTGCATCCTCCAATTTAATGGACCATTCCTTCGGATTTGATCCTACGGTTTTCTCTAGAATACGTTTTAAAGCTCGGTTGGTATTTTCAACTTGTCCACTTGTTTGTGGATGATATGCGGTGGAGATTTTATGAGTTACTCCATATCTTTTAAGAACTTTCTCAAGTTGATTATTACAGAAATGAGTACCCCGATCACTTATTAAAGCTTTCGGTGTTCCAAACCTTGCAAAAAGACGTTTTAAAAAGTTGACTACAACTCGTGCATCGTTAGTTGGGAGAGCTTGTGCTTCCGCCCATTTAGATACATAATCAATGGCTACGAGTATATAGAGATTATTATGAGATTTTGGAAATGGACCCATAAATTCAATACCCCAAATGTCAAATACTTCACATACTTGGATGACATTTTGTGGCATTTCATCACGTTGACTTATTTTTCCGGCCCTTTGACAAGCATCACAGGATTTGCAAAGAAGGTGTGCGTCTTTGTAAATTGTAGGCCAATAGAATCCAGCATCATAAACTTTTCTTGCTGTTAGTTGAGGCCCATAATGCCCTCCTGTTGGTCCTGTGTGACAATGGTTTAAAATTTTACTAGCTTCATCTCCAAATACACATCGGCGTATTATTCCATCGGGACAACTTTTAAACAGATGTGGATCTTCCCAAAAATAGTGTTTTATATCACTGAAGAATTTCTTTCGTCTTTGGTACGATAATCCTTTTTCAAGGAATCCACAAACTAAGTAGTTTGCATAGTCTGCAAACCATGGAATTTCTTTATAATCTATCTTCAATAGATATTCATCAGGAAAGTTGTCTTGTATGACCGATTCATTTAGAACTTCTAACTCAGGATTTTCAAGACGAGAAAGGTGATCAGCGGCGAGATTTTCTGCTCCTCTTTTATCTCGGATTTCAATATCAAACTCTTGTAAGAGTAAGATCCAACGGATTAATCTTGGTTTAGCATCTTGTTTTGAAAATAGGTATCTAAGAGCAGAATGGTCGGTATAGACCACCGTTTTTTCTAGAACGAGATATGATCGAAATTTGTCAAAAGCAAAGACAATAGCAAGGAGTTCTTTTCCAGTAGTTGTATAGTTCGTTTGTGCTCCTTGTAACGTCTTACTAGCATAATATATAGGTTGAAATCGTTTTTCAATCCTTTGTCCTAAAACGGCTCCCATTGCAAAATCACTTGCATCGCACATTAGTTCAAATGGTAGATTCCAATTTGGTGTTATCATGATCGGCGCATTAGTGAGTTTTTCTTTAAGAATATTAAAAGATTTGATACACTCATCTGAAAAGATGAATGGAGCATCCTTTTCTAGGAGTTTATTCATAGGAGTGGGAATTTTAGAAAAATCTTTTATGAAACGTCGGTAAAAACCGGCATGCCCTAGAAAACTCCTAACTCCTCTAACATTGGTGGGATGTGGAAGTTTAGCAATTACATCTACTTTAGCTCTATCCACTTCAATTCCTTCTTTTGAAATTTTATGACCAAGAACGATGCCTTCTTTAACCATGAAATGGCATTTCTCCCAATTAAGTACTAGATTTGATTGTTCGCATCTAATAAGCATTCGTTCAAGATTAACTAGACATGATTCAAATGTATCACCGAAGACTGAAAAGTCATCCATGAAAACTTCCATGCATTCTTCTATCATGTCATGAAAAATCGCCATCATACACCTTTGAAAGGTTGCAGGGGCGTTGCAAAGTCCAAATGGCATGCGTTTGTAAGCAAAAGTACCATAAGGGCACGTGAATGTTGTTTTCTCTTGGTCCTCGGGTGCTATTGGAATTTGAAAATATCCGTAAAATCCATCTAGAAAACAATAGTAACTATTTCCGGCTAATCTTTCCAACATTTGATCAATGAAAGGTAAGGGAAAGTGATCTTTTCTGGTGGCGTCATTTAATTTTCTATAATCAATACATACACGCCATCCTGTTACAGTCCTAGTAGGAATAAGCTCATTTTTTTCATTTGTAATGACAGTCATGCCACCCTTCTTAGGCACGCATTGAACTGGGCTTACCCATGGACTATCAGAGATTGGATAAATTAGACCTGTGTCTAGCAGTTTAATAATCTCTTTCTTAACTACATCTTGCATGTTAGGATTTAGTCTTCGTTGGCGTTGCACATATGTTTTATGACCTTCTTCCATAAGGATTTTATGTGTGCAATACGAAGGACTTATTCCTTTAATATCATGAATCTTCCATGCAATGGCTGGTTTATGAGCTTTCAACACAGAAATGAGTTGTGATTTCTCATTTTCAGTAAGAGAAGACGATATTATTACAGGTAATTCAGATTCACCATGTAAATAAGCGTATTCCAAATGGTTTGGAAGTGGCTTTAACTCTAATTTCGGTGGTTCTTCTATCGATGATTTGTATCGATATCTGTCTTCTTCTTTTAGCATTTGAATTTCTTCTGTTGTTGGTTCATATCCATTAGCTATAAGTGTAGCTAACATTTCAGCTTCATCAATTGGTTCATTACCTTCTCCTAAAGAACATTCTCCTGTTCCTTGTAATTCTAGAAATTCTTCTAATAATTCTGCATGTGCATCTATAGTTTGAATATAATAACATGTATCATCTGCAGATTGTGGTTGTTGCATTGCTCTATCAACTGAAAAGGTAACACTCTCATCCTCTATACTTAGGGTCAATTTCTTACCGAACACGTCTATCATTGCTTTAGCCGTGTTTAAGAATGGTCTTCCTAATATGAGAGGAACTTGAGAATCTTCTTCCATGTCCAGAACAACAAAATCTACTGGAAATACTAAAGTACCAACTTTAACTAGCATGTTCTCCATTATCCCTCTAGGATATTTTATTGATCTATCGGCTAGTTGTATGCTTATTCTGGTTGGTTTCAATTCTCCAAGGTCTAGTTTAGCGTATAGTGAATACGGCATTAGATTTATACTAGCACCTAAGTCTGCCAATGCTTCTATTGAACTAAGACTACCCAGAAAACATGGAATTGTGAAACTTCCTGGATCAGATAATTTTTCTGGTATCTTATTCAACAGCACTGCTGAACAATTAGCATTCATAGTAACAGCCGAGAGTTCTTCCATTTTCTTTCTATTTGAGATTAGATCTTTCAAGAATTTAGCATATCTAGGCATTCCTGAAATCACATCAATGAAAGGAAGATTTACATTTATCTGTTTAAACATATCCAAGAATTTGGATTGCTCGGCTTCAAGTTTCTCTTTCTTCATTTTACTCGGGTAAGGAAGTGGTGGTTGGTATGGTTTAACATAAGGTTTATCCTTAGCTGTGTTATCTTCATTAACCTTTTCAACTACCGGTTCTTTTTCCTTATCTTGATCAGGTTGTGGTTCTTGTGGAGTAGGAATAGCTTCATCAGAAGTTACAGGTATTTCAGGTGGTTTAAGTGTTGTACCACTTCTTGTGGTAATGGCTTTAGCTGTTTCATTCCGGGGGATTAGCATTTGTATCACTAGGTAGACTTCCCGGTTTTCTTTCACCTATTAACCTTGCTAGGTTACTTACTTCTTGTTCCAAATTTTGAATAGAAGCTTGTTGATTTCTAAATGCTTGAGCATTTTGTTCATTAGTTTGTTTCTGAGATGTGAAAAATTGCGTTTGAGTTTCAACTAGCTTCGTCATCATATCTTCTAAATTCGGCTTTTTATCATCGGTTTGTTGTGGTGGTTTGTTTTGAAAATTAGGTCTTTGCTGATTGTAAGTATTATTGGATACTTGTTGATTGCTAGGACCTTGTTGGTTGTTGTATGGAATATTTCTGTTATAATTCTGGTTTTGATTGTAAATAGGTCTTGGCGGTTGATAATTATTCTGATAATTATTTCCAGGCCTTTGGTTTATGTATGAAATATTCTCTCTTTGTTCCATTGTTAATTCAATACTGAGACAATCTTTTGTCAAATGTGGTCCTCCACACTGCTCACAACTAATTCGTATTGAGTGAATATCTTTAGTCATCTTTTCCATTCGTCTCTCCACAGCATCTATCTTTGCGGAAATGGAATCTAAGTCATGGCTAGAATCGGCTCTAGCTGCTTTAGATGATCTAACGATATCTTTTTCTTGGTGCCACTCCTGTGAGTGGGAAGCAGTGTTATCAATAATTTTGTAAGCATCAGTTTCGGTTTTCTTCATAATAGAACCACCAGCTGCTATATCTATGTCTTTCCTTGTAGTGATATCGCATCCTTGGTAGAATATTTGTACTATTTGACAGGTGTCTAAACCATGTTGCGGACATCCTCTTAACAACTTTCCATATCTTGTCCACGCCTCATATAGAGTTTCATTCGGCTTCTGTGTAAACGTAACAATTTCTGCTTGAAGTCTTATGGCTTTAGATGCAGGAAAGAATTGTTTAAGAAATTTTTCAACTAAAACGTCCCATGTATCGATCGCCCCTTCAGGTAACGATTCCAACCAATCTTTGGCTTCTCCCTTTAAAGTCCAGGGAAATAACATGAGATATATCTGTTCATCCTCCACTTCTCGGATTTTAAATAGTGTGCAGATCCTATTAAAGGTACGTAAAAGTTCATTTGGATCTTCCTTCGGCGCACCACTAAATTGGCATTGATTAGTCACCATGTGTAGAATTTGTCCTTTGATTTCATAATCTGGCGCATTAATGTCTGGATGAGTAATTGCGTGACCTTGGCCAGTGCGTTTAGCTCTCATTCGGTCTTCCATACTTAAAGGTTCCAGATTCTCCATAATTGAATTTGTTGAATCGAAATCACTAGAGGATTCTGATTTAATGGTTCGTTCCTCAACAATCTCTGTTTGAATGATTGGTGGTTCCGGAGGAAAGTTTAGTGGTTCAGGATCTATGAATCGTCCCTGAATATTCTCCGGATTCTCAATTGTGAGGTCGGGTTCAAAAAATGGATTATCGGAAATTTGAACTGGAGTACTTGGTCGACTGGATGACGATTCTAAAGAAAAATCAACGGCAGTAATATTTGCTAAATGTCTTCATCTAGTTACAGGTGGTGAACGTACAAAAGGTGGTGAACGTCTTGCTCGGTGCATTCACTGAATATCCTATTAGTTTTTAAAAGGAAAGAAAAATTATAATAAGTTATCCAATCAATAGACTTTTCTGATTTTGCCCACTTTTCGAATAGCCAAAAGATGCAGCAGAGGGGCAGGATTCGTTTGGTCTCAATATAATTGAGGACTGTTTGGCTCCAATAACCCGGTCCACGTACAAATCCAACTATTACTACGAACCAGAAAATTTTGATGTCTATCAATTTAACCACTTAAAATAAATTTTCTTAATTTTAAGAAATTTAGATAAGAAGTAGAATAAAAATCTATGTCCTAAAACTAGAATAGCGAGAAATAAGAAAGAAAAAGAGTTCGTCGAAAAAGGTCGAAAAAGAAAAATAGTTGAAAAATAAAAGGTGACGGAAAAATAAAAGAAACTTATAAAACTTAAAAATACTTGACTAACCTAACCTTATTACTACAACTAACTTAAAATTATAATCGCAAATTGAGATTACTAATTGGAATGATAATTGATACATAGGTAAAAGTCGTCTAAAAATATTAAAGCTTACAGGAAAAACTAAATCCCAAATGGAAATAACTTAAAAAGAAACTAAAACTTAAAAAGGCATCGCAAAATTCTAAAGCATCTAAATCTTAGTCTAAAGAAAAAGCACTTAAGGGATTTTACGGCAAAGCCTAAAAATCTAGAAGTAAAAATAACTATTGCAAAAACTAAGTTTAAAACTAAATATGAGCTAAAAATACAAATATTACGCTAAAACAATTAAAAAGGGACAAAATATAAAAATATACAAAAAGTTGTAAAAAGTACAAATTTTATAAAAATATTATTTTTATATTATTTATTTAATAAAACTATTAATTTTACAATTTAATTAAACTAATTTAACTAAAATATAAATTAAATAACTTAAAATAAAACTAATTATAATAATAATAATAATTAGGATTAATAATAATTATAATAATTAATTACCCGTAATAAATGCAGTTTAGGGTTTCTGTCAGTGTCAGAATAGCTCCGCGAGTTGCGGTATTTCAAGCAGTAAACTCCGCGAGTCGCGGGGTTCCAGTTTTCAACTCTGGAACAGTTTAAAACTTTACGCGTTTTTTTTTCTTCTATTTTCTGTTTTTATATTTTCTGTTTTAAAATCTAATTAAAATATTTATATAATTTAAATAAAACTTATCTTTAATAACTAAGATAAAAATAAAATACTTTATAACAATCTAAAAAAAATAGATTTATATATATTTATATTTTTTTTCGGTCTTTTATATTTATAAAATATATTTATAAAATAAATTAAATAAAACTTATATTTTTACAAACTAAAGAAACTTTATAAAACTTAAATATTTATCAAACTTCTAAAAATAGTTATATTTTTGTTTTTCTTTTTATATTTTCGAATATTTAAAATGTATTTTTATAAAAATGAATTTTAATAAAAGTAAACTAAAAATCTTTTTTTTTATATTAGCGTTGCGCTTCCGGCTTTTAAGAGTATTCCCCGGCAGCGGCGCCAAAAATACTTGATGTTTTAGCAGAGTAGTATATAAAATAGCTTATATTTTTGCTAGAAATACTATTAAATACGATACAATTTTACACAAGATATTTATTTATTTATTGAATGGATATACTTAAACCTTGCTACAACACTTATAGGCAGTGTACCTAATCATACAGTAGTGTAGTTTTTAGTAAGTCCGGTTCGTTCCACAGGGAATCTTTTTAAACAAAGCTTAACGCTATATTAGTTTACTTTTATAAAAATACAAATATATATATAAGTAATATTATTATTATAAAGGGGGGTTTTTACCGTTTAATGACCGGTTTGTCGATTTTAAAACTTTAGTCACAGTTAAAACCAAATGTAAAATATTAAAAATAAATACAAGACTTAAATTAAAGCGTAAAATAAATAACGATAATGAAATTGCGAATAATAAAAATGCGATAAAATAAACTTGCGATAAAAAAGTACGATAATTAAAAGTGCAATTAAATAAAATAACAATAAAAATGCGATAATTAGAAGTGCAATTAAATATAAAATAAAGGAAATTAAATATGAAATAATAGAATTATGCTTATTTAAACTTCCGTAATCATGATGTTTGACGTGTTGATTTTAGTTTTATGCCCATGGGTTAATTGTCCTTTGTCCTGGATTATTTAATATGTCCATACGGATTTGTCCATATTAGTCCATCAGTCATAAATATAAAGAGCGAAAGCCTTCGTCAAATTATTCTTATTCCCGAAGTCAAATATTCCAACTAATTGGGGATTCGAATTGTAACAAGGTTTTAATACTTTGTTTAATGAATACACCAGGTTATCGACTGCGTGTAAACCAAGGTTTTACTACTTTGTTAACAATTACACCAATTACCCTTGAATGTAATTCACCCCTGTTTCAACAAGTCTATTAACTATTAATCCAGTTCCGTATCCGGTAAAATGAATAATTATTGGTATTTATAGATATCCCGCCCACCGTACCCAGTCAAGCGTATGTGGTTATATATAAATACGTCGAATTATAAGTTTGTATATTAAATTACCAAGGTATTGTATAGTTAATATAAAACCCATTAATAGCCCATAGTATAATTTCCACATGTGTCGTTCTTTTGTCCAAACCCCAATTATGGTACAAAGCCCAATTACCCAATTTTAGTAATTAGCCCAACATCATGATTACTTCGGATTAAATAAGCATAATAATAACTTAGCTACGAGACATTAATATAAAAAGGTTGAACATAACTTACAATGATTAAAAATAGCGTAGCGTTACACGGACAGAATTTCGACTTACACCCTTACAACATTCGCTAACATACCCTTATTATTAGAATTAAAATTAAAATTATAATATATATATATATATATATATATATATATATATATATAATACGTTTATGAGAGAAGAAGAAAAAGGATGGATTTTGCGATCAGAATTCGGTTGCTTTTATAGGGAGTTTCAGAAATTGGGGCTCCGCGACTCACGGCATTTTTTGCCTTCAAACTCCGCGAGTCGCGGAGTTTGTAAATACAGCTCACCAGCTTTTGGAGTCTTTCTTGCCGACGATTTATTTATAAATATAATATATATATAATTAATATAATTAATTATATATTATATTATATTTATATACATAGTTAACTTGTAATTTTTAGTCCGTTGCGTCGAGCGTTGAGAGTTGACTCATCTCCCGGTTCCGGATTTTTGAACGTCCTTGCGTACAATTTTATATTTTGTACTTTGCGTTTTGAATCTTGTACTCTTGTAATTTCGAGACGTTTCTTATCAATAATTGGAACCTCTTTGATTGTCTTTTGTACTTTTGAGCTTTTTGGTCGTTTGCGTCTTCAATTCGTCGAATCTGTCTTTTGTCTTCACCTTTTATTATTTAAACGAATATCACTTGTAAATAGAACAATTGCAACTAAAAGCTTGTCTTTCTTGAGGAATAATGCTATGAAATATATGTTCGTTTTTAGCATTATCAACCATAGACACGTATGCAAATGTTTTGACATATCATATCGACCCATGTATATATATTATTTGGAACAACCATAGACACTCTATATGCAGTAATGTTGGAGTTAGCTATACAGGGTTGAGGTTGATTCCAAAAATATATATACTTTGAGTTGTGATCTAGCCTGAGACGTGTATACACTGGGTAGTGGATTGATTCAAGATAATATATATCGATTTATTTCTGTACATCTAACTGTGGACAACTAGTTGTAGGTTACTAACGAGGACAGCTGACTTAATAAACTTAAAACATCATAATGTATTAAAAGTGTTGTAAATATATTTTGAACATACTTTGATATATATGTACATATTTGTTATAGGTGCGTGAATCGACCAGTGGCCAAGTCTTACTTCCCGACGAAGTAAAAATCTGTGAAAGTGAGTTATAGTCCCACTTTTAAAATCTAATATTTTGGGATGAGAATACATGCAGTTTTATAAATGTTTTACGAAATAGACACAAGTAATTGAAACTACATTATATGGGTGAATGATCGAAGCCGAATATGCCCCTTTTGCTTGGTAGCCTAAGAATTAGTAAACCGATCTACTAATTAATGCGAATCCTAAAGATAGATCTATTGGGCCTAACGAACCCCATCCAAAGTACCGGATGCTTTAGTACTTCGAATTTGTTTTTATCATGTCCGAAGGATTTCTCGGAATGATAGGGGATATTCTTATATGCATCTTGTTAATGTCGGTTACCAGGTGTTCACTATATGAATGAATTTTATCTCTATGTATGGGATGTATATTGAAATATGAAATCTTGTGGTCTATTATTATGATTTGATAATATATAGGTTAAACCTATAACTCACCAACATTTTTGTTGACGTTTTAAGCATGTTTATTCTCATGTGATTATTAAGAGCTTCCGCTGTTGCATACTAAAATAAGGAATAGATTTGGAGTCCATGCTTGTATGATATTATGTAAAAACTGCATTCAAGAAACTTATTTTTGATGTAATATATTCTTATTGTAAACCATTATGTAATGGTCGTGTGTAAACGGTATATTTTAGATTATCATTATTTGATAATCTACGTAATGCTTTTTAAACCTTTATCAATAATATAAAGGTTATGGTTGTTTTAAAAATGAATGCAGTCTTTGAAAAACGTCTCATATAGAGGTCAAAACCTCGCGACGAAATTAATTAATATGGAACGTTTATAATCAATATGAACGGACATTTCAGTTGGTATCCGAGCGTTGGTCTTAGAGAACCAGAAAATTTGCATTAGTGTGTCTTATCGAGTTTGTTAGGATGCATTAGTGAGTCTGGACTTCGACCGTATTTTCTTTAAAAATGATTGCTTAACATTTTTGTTGGAAACTATATATTATTAACATGTAAATATTATGTGATATATTAATCTCTTAACATATTTGATATTGTGTGATAGATGTCTACCTCTAGCACAAATCCCATTGACTCACCTAATAATAACGAAGAGTCGAATATATATTGGCAAGATTCACAAGTTCCCGAAGAACCGGAAGAAGAGGAAACGGAACCGGAAGAAGAGGAACCGGAAGAAGAGGAACCAGAAGAAGAGGAACCGGAAGAAGAAGAGGTTCTGGAGAGGGGAATAGTAGGAACCACAGAAAACCGGTCAAATAAAAGAAAATCCTCAACCAATGGACCAAAGTTAATAATGGTCAATGGTGTTTCTGCTAAGAAAGCAAAATATTGGGAAAATTACCAATTTTCCGATGAATTGGATCCTGATGAGGATTCTGATGATGTTATAGAAATTACCCCGACCCAATTTAATGAGGCAAAAGAAAATAATAAGGGAAAAGGCATCAAAATAGAGAAATCGATTCCGACCCCGATGAACTTTATATGTACCGTCAACACCCGTATTTTCAATATCGTAACAATAACCCGGGAACCTCTAAACCACCAGGTGTTTCTAAACCAATGTGGAAAACGACGAATCGTATTAGAGGAACATCATATATCCCTAGAAGATTAGGAAAAAGAACCAAGTCCGAAGAAGAAGAAACAGTGATTCAGATTAAAGGGGTGTGAGCATGTTGTGTAATAAATGTATTGTAGTGTGCTTGTACTTTTATGTTCTATGTAAAAATTGCTTGTATTGTTTGTTATTACGAATCTAATCCTTGTCTATTTTACAGTATAAAAACAAAATGGACGTTAAGGGTAGACATCCTAATATTTTAGAAGACCTACCAGAGGATATGATTGAGGAAATCTTGTCTAGAGTCGGTCAGAATTCATCAGCACATTTAGTTATGGCGAAATTAACTTGTCAAACATTTGAAAGACTTTTCGGAAATGCCTTAGTTTATAAAAGGCTTTCCTTTGATAGGTGGGGTATATCACATTGGGGAGAACGTAAGTTACGCCGTGTTTTGTTTAAAGCATTAAATGCGAGGAACCCAAATGCAATTTTACGCTACGGGTTAAGAACCTATTTTGACTCAACATATCCCAACATAGGATTTCGTGAATTAGAAAGAGCTTCTAACATGCAACATAAAGAAGCATGTTATGCTTACGGGTTAGTGATGTTCGCTTCTTACCAAAGTGAGAAAAAGAATATCGGATTGCAACTTTTAAATAAAACATTCCCGCAAGTGACGGATTCAGTAGTTGGGGTGAGAAACAAGGTTTTTAGATTATTACGGGGCTGTTGGACATTACGAAACCCTCGTCCTTTTAACGACGTTACAACATGCTGCCTAGCCAATGGTCATAACGGTTATTTTCCATGATGTGGTAGCGGAGTGGTATAAAATAGTTATTAATTTTAGCAGAAAATACTATTAAATACGATACAATTTTACACAAGATATTTATTTATTTATAGAATGGATATACTTAAACCTTGCTACAACACTTATAGGCAGTGTACCTAATCGTACAGTAGTGTAGTTTTAGTAAGTCCGGTTCGTTCCACAGGGAATCTTTTTAAACAAAGCTTAACGCTATATTAGTTTACTTTTATAAAAATACAAATATATATATATAAGTAATATTATTATTATAAAGGGGGTTTTTACCGTTTAATGACCGGTTTGTCGATTTTAAAACTTTAGTCACAGTTAAAACCAAATGTAAAATATTAAAAATAAATACAAGACTTAAATTAAAGCATAAAGTAAATAACGATAATGAAATTGCGAATAATAAAAGTGCGATAAAATAAACTTGTGATAATTAGAAGTGCAATTAAATATAAAATAAAGGAAATTAAATATGAAATAAAAGAATTATGCTTATTTAAACTTCCGTAATCATGATGTTTGACGTGTTGATTTTAATTTTATGCCCATGGGTTAATTGTCCTTTGTCCTGAATTATTTAATATGTCCGTTTGGTTTTTGTCCATAACAGTCCATCAGTCATAAATATAAAGTGCGAGTGTCCTCATCAAATTATTCTTATACCCGAAGTTAAATATTCCAACTAATTGGGGACTTAAACTGTAACAAGATTTTAATACTTTGTTTAATAATTACACCAGGATGTCGACTGAGTGTAACCCAAGGTTTTAATATTTTGTTATCAATTATACCAAGTGTCCTTGTACATAATTTCACCCCTGTTTTAATTATTCTAGTGGCTATTAATCCATTCCCGTGTCCGGTTAAATGAACGATTATTCGTACATATAAATACCCCGCCCATCGTGTCCGATTGAGTGTATATGGTAATTTATAGGGACGCCCAATTGTAAATCTTTATATTAACATTAACAAACTATCATTTAGTTAAACAAATATAAAGCCCATTAATAGCCCATAGTCTAATTTCCACAAGTGTCGTTCTTTTGTCCAAACCCCAATTATAGTACAAAGCCCAATTACCCAATTTTAGTAATTAGCCCAACATCATGATTACTTCGTTTTAAATAAGCATAATAATAACTTAGCTACGAGACATTAATGTAAAAAGGTTGAACATAACTTACAATGATTAAAAATAGCGTAGCGTTACACGGACAGAATTTCGACTTACACCCTTACAACATTCGCTAACATACCCTTATTATTAGAATTATAATTAAAATTAAAATTAAAATATAAATTATAAATATAAATATATCGTATATATGGAGAGAAGAGAAAAATGGATGATGATTACGATCAGAATGCGCGAGCTTTATAGGGATTATCTGAAATTGGGGCTCCGCGACTCGCGGCCTTTTTGGCCTTCAAACTCCGCGAGTCGCGGAGTTTGAAATTACAGCTCAGTTACTTTGGAGTCTTTCTTGCCGACGGATTTATAAATATATATAATATATTAAATAATTATAAGAATTATTTAAATATTATATTATATTTATGTGCATAGTTGATTTGTAATTTTTAGTCCGTTGCGTCGAGCGTTGAGAGTTGACTCATGTCCCGGTTCCGGATTTTCGAACGTCCTTGCGTACAATTTAATATCTTGTACTTTGCGTTTTGAATCTTGTACTCTTGTAATTTCGAAACGTTTCTTATCAATAATTGGAACCTCTTTGATTGTCTTTTGTACTTTTGAGCTTTTTGGTCGTTTGCGTCTTCAATTCGTCGAATCTGTCTTTTGTCTTCACCTTTTATTATTTAAACGAATATCACTTTTAAATAGAACAATTGCAACTAAAAGCTTGTCTTTCTTGAGGAATAATGCTATGAAATATATGTTCATTTTTAGCATTATCAAATATTCTCACACTTGAGCGTTGCTTGTCCTCAAGCAATATCGTCTTGAAATACTAGAATCACTTCTTTATTCTTCACACTTTGTACATCAGTGATTTTCTATACGGCGGTATAAACAATGGTAGTAACGATATGGTTTACAGTCCCACATGACTATAAAAATTTAGATCCATTAAGGAAATTGGATCTTTATGAAAACATTTGATCTTTTGAAAATTAAATCTAGTTTTTACCCTAGATAAGTTTTCCGGAATAACCCTTTACCGGTGTTTGCAAAATATTTTTGTGGGTTTGGTGGGTTTCAGATTTGAAAATTTTAGCTCAAAACTTATGGTTTTGTGTCACCCACTTGCTAACCTTGTATTTGGAAAGCAACACGTCCAGTTTACTTGTCCCGTATATTGCCTTTTGGTAAACTACCGTCCGGTTGTAAAGGAAAGCGTTGAACAAGCAACTGTTAAGGCAATGTCCCCTGACATGCTTTTAATTATGGTCTATAACGTGTCGGACGCAATTACTATCCTTGGTAGGAGCAATAGTAAAGCTCACCCTTATGATTTTTCGGTATGGCACAAGGTCCTGTCTTTGACCATGCTATGCAACCACCGTTCTTACGGTTGACACCCGATTTGATTCAGGTTACCTAATGAATTCCAGGTGAATTCCTAGGATTTTACGTTCAATGGTAATGAACGCATTGAAAATAGGGTTTTCAGAAAACAAATCGGTTTGTAATTTTTATCAAAATATTTTCTCGTTCAAGCTTGAGTTTAGATATCATTGAATTCCATGAGTTTGTAATTCTCAATCTTTAAGGTCAATCTCTAGGATTGAGTCATATCAGTCTTAAAAGCTGATTTTTAATCTTTAAGGAGATTATCCTTTCTGGGGATCTGATTCATTAGTCTTATCCAGCTAATTTGCATGGTGCCCCCCCCCCATTGTACAAGATAAATCCTTCTCATGGTTAGGATAAATCTAACCACTTGGCGACCCTGTTTAATGCTGAGGTCCGTGGATTTCCTGCTGATTTTAGTGATGACTTTTCTAGATTTTTCGTCAACCTACAGCTGGTCTGGACGACAACTTCATGACCTAAATCAAGAAGCGCGTGTCTTTTTCGGAAGACTTTACTTCCTTTTAATGTTGGAATTGATTCATCGTGTAGATCCATCTTTTCTTTTCTTTCATCGGGTAAAACAGTTTAGTTTAGTCCAAAGCAAAAGTATTTTCAGTTATTTGTTACAGATATATGTGACATATGTTTAAGATAACTTGGTAAATTTTCCCACACTTGACTTTTATTTTCCTTTTTATCGTCCTCTATTTCATTTTAAATGAATTTTAACATTTTGGTTTGTTTCTCAATTTATGTCCTTTCCTAGGTTACAATAATTTCGGTGTTAAAACCTAGTTTTATCGTTCATAAATATGTATAAACATGATTTTGAGTTCATTTAATTGAAAATTTTGAAAATTTTTACTAGAATTGGGTAGTCAGTATATAAGACTAGGGCTGTTCTTTTTTTTTTATCAGAGAGCACTAGATTCTAATACAACTACTGCTTCACTAGTATTTTTAATGGTAACCAAGTGTATAAAGTAAAAATTTTTAAAATCCGAAAGAATTTAACCCCTTCCCACACTTAAGATCTTGCAATGCCCTCATTTGCAAGAAATCAGTAAAAATTTAAATTATTGAGGGTGATTTGTGTGAAAATGATTAAATTTTTACCAAAGTTTCCAAATATATTGGCGTTTGTTTGCGGAATGATAAATGGTGCACATCATTTGTTCATTCCGTCTTGTTGTTATTTCACATATATTTTGCATCTTGTCGTCAAAATTAGTTGCTTTTGCTGAACTTAATGCCAGTCTTTGAAAATGCGTTGTTTTACCTGTTGTGTACATAAGATAAACTGCAAACATATATACATATATTTGAAGTTTGGTATATTACCCCACATTCAAAAATTATTAAAATCTAAGAATAAAAGTTAGATAATTATAAAAATGATTACAATATTAACAAAAGTATTAAACGTATCAATAATTACAAATTACAAAAAAAAAAAAAAAAATAAGTATACTAGGGATGATACTGGTACCAATAGGGGTTCCAGGCATAACCATAGGTGCTATAGAATGCTTCGGCAGGGTTATACGTAGGATACGGTGGCTGCATCTCTATAGACCAGGGAGGGAAGATGGGTTTCGGTGTAGGAATATAGTTTCTACCTATATGTTGGCAATGAGCTATGATTTGGTTCTGATGAACTTGCCAATCTTCAAATGCTCTCTGTCTAGCATTTTCGTATTCCTGAGAAGTTATAACCCTTTGCATTTCTTGCATCTCATTCCCCCCTCCTACATTACCTTGCTGTTGGTTTCTCTCAACCTGTGGATGTCTACCATGGTATGGTACTGCGGCGTTATTTCGCCTCTTCAAAACTTTCGCACCATGGTACACATTTAAACCTATAGTATCGCGGGGTTCTGGTTCTTCTACTAATAATCCCCCCCGACTTATATCCACACTGAGATATTCACCAATCAAAGTAATAAAAATACCACCTCCTATTATGCTATGCGGTCGCATCCCCCGAACCATAGCTGATAAATAATAACCCACACAATATGGTATACTTACAGCGCTTTGTGGGTCTCGAATACACATATGGTAAAACAAATCTTGTTCATTTACTTTTTCCTTGTTCTTACCCCTTTGTGTAATCGAATTAGCTAAAAACCTATGGATTACTCTTAATTCGGCTCTATCTATATCCAAATAAGAGTAATTTCCCCCTTTGAAACGGTGATGGCTTGTCATTTGACTCCACACACCGTGTGTATCAAAATTTTCATCTATCTTTCTACCGTTTAGTATCAACCCTCTACAATCGGCAGATGCTAACTCCTCAGGCGTATATATACGTAAAGCCTGAGCCATGTCCAGTAAAGACATGTGGCGCATCGAACCGCCTAACAAAAATCTAATAAAAGAACGATCGGTTAAACTAGCTACCCGATCATTCAACTCTATACTACATAACAATTCTTCACACCATACTTTATATACAGGTCTACGCATGGTGAATAAACGTACCCAGTTATTAAAAGTAGAATTACCATACCTCTGTACAAGTAATTCCCTAATTGGCCCGGCCAATTCTACAGCTTCTAAGGGTCCCCATTCTATGACCCTCGGTACCTCAACAACCTTAGAATGAAGAGTATGCAAACCCCTTTGATATTTTGGATAATCTATCCAAAGTCTGTCAAATCTCAGGTTCGGGTGCAACTCTTCCAAGTGCATATCAGAAAAGGTCATGACTGGATGAGGTATATCCTGCTTGTAGTAGTTATCCACCTCCTGTTGTTCCGCATTCTCAGCAGGAGCATTGCGGGCTTGGGATGAAGATTCACCCCTTTCAGTCTGCAAAACACATCAAACACAATTTTTTTGTGCATCCAAATATGCATTAGTGTCAGCAAAATCATCAATCAAAATAATCACAATGACATGATCAATTTATATCAAACTTAAGCTCATTTTCACATTTTCATCAAATCTACACTTTTTCAAATAAGCATATAAGAAAATGTTCGCCAAGTTCATAAGCATTCAACTCAAATAACATGTCAAAATAATCATTACTAGCAATTAAACAAGTTTCAAATGGCATTATCTTTCAAAAATCAAGTTCATGAATTTTAGACTTTGAAAAAGTCCACTTTAATTCTTAAAATCATGTTTAGACTCAAAGTTTGGATCATTTAACTACCTAAACATGTTACACTACTTAATTTAGCAACAATTCATGACAAAAATCGGCCATAACCTGTTTATATCAAAAAGCCCCAAATTTGCTCAAGAACACAAACCCTAGATTACTCAAAATTTGAAGTTTAAGGCTTCTAATCATGTTAAACAGCATCAATCTAGGTTATACAAGCATAATACATAAACAATTTAAGCCTAATTACACTAAAAAGCATCAAAATCAAATTGGGAAAAAAAATGGCTCAAGAACACCAAATTTCGGATTAAATGGTGTTTAGGTGTAGAAATTTACCGTTTTTCTTGAGTAATTCCTAGATAGCATCCTTCTCAACATGATTTTAGTAAAAGATTTGGTGATTAACGGTTAAAAATTGTGATTTTGGGGGTTTTTTCTCGGGTTTTTTCGTGGATTTTCGCAGCTGTTCTTCGCAGTATGTTTTTGTGGGGAGTGAACTGATCTGTTTTTTTACGTTTTATTTTTTTTTTGGGTTTTGGTCCCTCCGCGACTCGCGGCATTTAACCCTTCAAACTCCGCGAGTCGCGGAGTTTGCTAATTTTTTTTTTTTTTTTTTTATAATCATTAACTTATAAAACAAATAAGTACTTAATTTTTAAAATTTTGTTTCCCTTGTTATTTAGGACGAGGTTGTTTCTGATCGATGTCCTAGTCCGTCCCTCGACAAAATTTTAAAATTTGTCTTTTTGTAGCGATTGTTTTAAAAGCTAAGATTTTTGGGATTTTTAAATATTTTTGGCATACTTTAATTCAATAAGATTAAAAATAATGATAATAAAAGTTCTCGTCCCTCCCTTGGGTAAAGCAATTTCGGTTCAAAGACCTAGTCTTCAACTTACGACGAATTTTAAAAATCATATTTTTAACTTAATGAGATAAAGTAAATTTTTGTTTTTAAATTCACACAACTTAAATATAAAATTCAAAATTAATATTAAAAATTCACACCAAACTTAAAATTTGAAATGCATAAAATTAAAAATTCATATTTTAAAAATAAAAAAAAATTCACACCAATCTTAATTTAAAAATTCATATTATAAATTCATACCAAACTTATATTAATTTTTCAAATATTTACAATTTTAAATATATTGTTTTTACAAAGTTTACAATATTAATTTAAGATTTAAATATTAATTTTAAAAACAAGGTAAAAATAAAATTAAAAATCTTTTTGGCTTTTTATCCCACTTTTATCAATCAAATATTATCAAAAATATGCGCCCCTCTTTTCGGTAAAGTAATTTCGGTTCCAAAACCTAATTTAACTCATGACGAATTTTTGAAATATTTTGGGTTGATTGTTTAAAGATATTTATACCTTAAGAATAAACGTTAAATTTCGCAGTGATGTAATAAATTTTTGAATGATATCAATAATTTCGGTCGCCAAACCTAATTTTATTCAATACCAATTTAATACTTTTTAGCGAACAAATTAGCGTTTATTATCAAAAGGTTAAAAAAAAAAATAAAAAAAAAACTGTACAGACATACCTGTGAAATAGATTTCTTAGTTATATGATCTATCCCATTCATAAGATAGTCGGTTTAATTGGTTTTCCATGGCTACATAGGCGTAACCTCGAGCATTCAGTGTCTTTTCTTCTAAACATATGAACGGTCCGTCTCTGCATAAAGTAACAAATTCAGTGTTTGAATAGGTTTGATTATTTGAACATTTACCTCCATGTGACCATTTTCCGCATTTGTGACATCTTTCTAGGTGTCGTGCTCTTCTTTTCGCTGCGGATTTTGATTTTCCTTTACCAAATTGTAACTTATTATCTTCGCATCTGGATTCTTTTCTAACTCCGTCCATTCTTTCTCTGATTACTGATACTAATTCACTCGGTAGTATGTCATTATTACGTTTAGTGATTAAAGCGTGTAGCATTAGACCATGGTTTAGTTCACAGGCAGTCTTCATTTTGTAAAAACCTAAAAAAAAAATAAAAAATTCAGAATGGGGGGAGAAGACTAGTTCTTTAGGGTCTGCTAGGGAAAGACCATTCGAATTCCATTTTCGAGAACTACACGAAAACAGATAATCTAACTCTAACAGAAATACATATTATCCTTTAAAGACTTGATTCTCCCCACACTTAGTTAGCTGTGGTGTCGAAATTGTGATTAACTTCGTTGTCGACTTCCATCGGACCATGTATGTAATGTTTAACTCTGTGACCATTAACTTTAAATTCAATCCCATTTGAATTTATTAATTCTATCGTTCCGTATGGGAAAACTCTTTTGACTATGAATGGTCCAGACCATCTTGATTTCAATTTTCCAGGAAATAGCTTGAATCGTGAATTGAAAAGAAGAACTCTGTCTCCTTCTTTAAATTCTTTTGAACTTCTGATTCTTTTATCATGCCGTTTCTTCGTTCTTTCCTTATAGATTAACGAATTTTCATATGCTTCATGTCTTAATTCTTCTAATTCATTTAGTTGACTTAATCGTAGACGTCCGGCTTCATGTAAATCAAGATTACATGTTTTCAAAGCCCAAAATGCTTTGTGTTCAATTTCTACTGGAAGATGACATGCTTTTCCATAAACAAGTCTAAAAGGTGTGGTTCCAATTGGAGTTTTGTAGGCTGTTCTAAAAGCCCAGAGTGCATCCTCCAATTTAATGGACCATTCCTTTGGATTTGATCCTACGGTTTTCTCTAGAATACGTTTTAAAGCTCGGTTGGTATTTTCAACTTGTCCACTTGTTTGTGGATGATATGCGGTGGAGATTTTATGAGTTACTCCATATCTTTTAAGAACTTTATCAAGTTGATTATTACAGAAATGAGTACCCCGATCACTTATTAAAGCTTTCGGTGTTCCAAACCTTGCAAAAAGACGTTTTAAAAAGTTGACTACAACTCGTGCATCGTTAGTTGGGAGAGCTTGTGCTTCCGCCCATTTAGATACATAATCAATGGCTACGAGAATATAGAGATTATTATGAGATTTTGGAAATGGACCCATAAAGTCAATACCCCAAATTTCAAATACTTCACATACTTGGATGACATTTTGTGGCATTTCATCACGTTGACTTATTTTTCTGGCTCTTTGACAAGCATCACAGGATTTGCAAAGAAGGTGTGCATCTTTGTAAATTGTAGGCCAATAGAATCCAGCTTCATAAACTTTTCTTGCTGTTAGTTGAGGCCCATAATGCCCTCCTGTTGGTCCTGTGTGACAATAGTTTAATATTTTACTAGCTTCATCTCCAAATACACATCGGCGTATTATTCCATCGGGACAACTTTTAAACAGATGTGGATCTTCCTAAAAATAGTGTTTTATATCACTGAAGAATTTCTTTCGTCTTTGGTACGATAATCCTTTTTCAAGGAATCCACATACTAAATAGTTTGCATAGTCTGCAAACCATGGGATTTCTTTATAATCTATCTTCAATAGATATTCATCAGGAAAGTTGTCTTGTATGGCCGATTCATTTAGAACTTCTAATTCGGGATTTTCAAGACGAGAAAGATGATCAGCGGCGAGATTTTCTGCTCCTCTTTTATCTCGGATTTCAATATCAAACTCTTGTAAGAGTAAGATCCAACGGATTAATCTTGGTTTAGCATCTTGTTTTGAAAATAATTATCTAAGAGCAGAATGGTCGGTATAGACCACCGTTTTTGCTAGAACGAGATATGATCGAAATTTGTCAAAAGCAAAGACAATAGCAAGGAGTTCTTTTTCAGTAGTTGTATAGTTCGTTTGTGCTCCTTGTAATGTCTTACTAGCATAATATATAGGTTGAAATCGTTTTTCAATCCTTTGTCCTAAAACGGCTCCCATTGCAAAATCACTTGCATCGCACATTAGTTCAAATGGTAGATTCCAATTTGGCGTTATCATGATCGGCGCATTAGTGAGTTTCTCTTTAAGAATATTAAAAGATTTGATACACTCATCTGAAAAGATGAATGGAGCATCCTTTTCTAGGAGTTTATTCATAGGAGTGGCAATTTTAGAAAAATCTTTTATGAAACGTCGGTAAAAACCGGCATGCCCTAGAAAACTCCTAACTCCTCTAACATTGGTGGGATGTGGAAGTTTAGCAATTACATCTACTTTAGCTCTATCCACTTCAATTCCTTCTTTTGAAATTTTATGTCCAAGAACGATGCCTTCTTTAACCATGAAATGGCATTTCTCCCAATTAAGTACTAGATTTGATTGTTCGCATCTAATAAGCATTCGTTCCAGATTAACTAGACATGATTCAAATGTATCACCGAAGACTGAAAAGTCATCCATGAATACTTCCATGCATTCTTCTATCATGTCGTGAAAAATCGCCATCATACACCTTTGAAAGGTTGCAGGGGTGTTGCAAAGTCCAAATGGCATGCGTTTGTAAGCAAAAGTACCATAAGGGCACGTGAATGTGGTTTTCTCTTGATCTTCGGGTGCTATTGGAATTTGAAAATATCCAGAAAATCCATCTAGAAAACAATAGTAACTATTTCCGGCTAATCTTTCCAACATTTGATCAATGAAAGGTAAGGAAAAGTGATCTTTTCTGGTGGCGTCATTTAATTTTCTATAATCAATACATACACGCCATCCTGTTACAGTCCTAGTAGGAATAAGCTCATTTTTCTCATTTGTAATGACAGTCATGCCACCCTTCTTAGGTACGCATTGAACTGGGCTTACCCATAGACTATCAGAGATTGGATAAATTAAACCTGCATCTAGTAGTTTAATAATCTCTTTCTTAACTACATCTTGCATATTAGGATTTAGTCTTCGTTGGCGTTGCACATACGTTTTATGACCTTCTTCCATAAGGATTTTATGTGTGCAATACGAAGGACTTATTCCTTTAATATCATGAATCTTCCATGCAATGGCTGGTTTATGAGCTTTCAACACAGAAATGAGTTGTGATTTCTCATTTTCAGTAAGAGAAGACGATATTATTACAGGTAATTCAGATTCACCATGTAAATAAGCGTATTCCAAATGGTTTGGAAGTGGCTTTAACTCTAATTTCGAAGGTTCTTCTATCGATGATTTGTATCGATATCTGTCTTCTTCTTTTAGCATTTGAATTTCTTCTGTTGTTGGTTCATATCCATTAGCTATAAGTGTAGCTAACATTTCAGCTTCATCAATTGGTTCATTACCTTCTCCTAAAGAACATTCTCCTGTTCCTTGTAATTCTGGAAATTCTTCTAATAATTCTGCATGTGCATCTATAGTTTGAATATAATAACATGTATCATCTGCAGATTGTGGTTGTTGCATTGCTCTATCAACTGAAAAGGTAACACTCTCATCCTCTATACTTAGGGTTAGTTTCTTACCGAACACGTCTATCATTGCTTTAGCCGTGTTTAAGAATGGTCTTCCTAATATGAGAGGAACTTGAGAATCTTCTTCCATGTCCAAAACAACAAAATCTACTGAAAATACTAAAGTACCAACTTTAACTAGCATGTTCTCCATTATCCCTCTAGGATATTTTATTGATCTATCGGCTAGTTGTATGCTTATTCTGGTTGGTTTCAATTCTCCAAGGTCTAGTTTAGTGTATAGTGAATACGGCATTAAATTTATACTAGCACCTAAGTCTACCAATGCTTCTATTGAACTAAGACTACCCAGAAAACATGGAATTGTAAAACTTCCTGGATCAGATAGTTTTTCTGGTATCTTATTCAACAGTACTGCTGAGCAATTAGCATTCATAGTAACAGCCGAGAGTTCTTCCATTTTCTTTCTATTTGAGATTAGATCTTTCAAGAATTTAGCATATCTAGGCATTCCTGAAATCACATCAATGAAAGGAAGATTTACATTTATCTGTTTAAACATATCCAAGAATTTGGATTGCTCGGCTTCAAGTTTCTCTTTCTTCATTTTACTCGGGTAAGGAAGTGGTGGTTGGTATGGTTTAACATAAGGTTTAGCCTTAACTGTGTTATCTTCATTAACCTTTTCAACTACCTGTTCTTTTTCCTTATCTTGATCAGGTTGTGGTTCTTGTGGAGTAGGAATAGTTTCATCAGAAGTTACAGGTATTTCCGGTGGTTTAAGTGTTGTACCACTTCTTGTGGTAATGGCTTTAGCTGTTTCATTCCGGGGGTTAGCATTTGTATCACTAGGTAGACTTCCCGGTTTTCTTTCACCTATTAACCTTGCTAGGTTACTTACTTCTTGTTCCAGATTTTGAATAGAAGCTTGTTGATTTCTAAATGCTTGAGCATTTTGTTCATTAGTTTGTTTCTGAGATGTGAAAAACTGCGTTTGAGTTTCAACTAGCTTTGTCATCATATATTCTAAATTCGGCTTTTTATCATCGGTTTGTTGTGGTGGTTTGTTTTGAAAATTAGGTCTTTGCTGATTGTAAGTATTATTGGATACTTGTTGATTGCTAGGACCTTGTTGGTTGTTGTATGGAATATTTCGGTTATAACTCTGGTTTTGATTGTAAATCGGTCTTGGCGGTTGATAATTATTCTGATAATTATTTCCAGGCCTTTGGTTTATGTATGAAATATTCTCTCTTTGTTCCATTGTTAATTCAATACTGACACAATCTTTTGTCAAATGTGGTCCTCCACACTGCTCACAACTAATTCGTATTGAGTGAATATCTTTAGTCATCTTTTCCATTCGTCTCTCCACAGCATCTATCTTTGCGGAAATGGAATCTAAGTCATGGCTAGAATCGGCTCTAGCTGCTTTAGATGATCTAACGATGTCTTTTTCTTGGTGCCACTCATGTGAGTGGGAAGCAGTGTTATCAATAATTTTGTAAGCATCAGTTTTGGTTTTCTTCATAATAGAACCACCAGCTGCTATATCTATGTCTTTCCTTGTAGTGATGTCGCATCCTTGGTAGAATATTTGTACTATTTGACAGTTGTCTAAACCATGTTGCGGACATCCTCTTAATAACTTTCCATATCTTGTCCACGCCTCATATAGAGTTTCATTCGGTTTCTGTGTGAACGTAACAATTTCTGCTTGAAGTCTTACGGCTTTAGATGCAGGAAAGAATTGTTTAAGAAATTTGTCAACTAAAACATCCCATGTATCAATCGCCCCTTCAGGTAACGATTCCAACCAATCTTTGGCTTCTCCCTTTAAAGTCCAGGGAAATAACATGAGATATATCTGTTCATCCTCCACTTCTCTTATTTTAAATAGTGTGCAGATCCTATTAAAGGTACGTAAATGTTCATTTGGATCTTCCTTCGGCGCACCACTAAATTGGCATTGATTAGTCACCATGTGTAGAATTTGTCCTTTGATTTCATAATCTGGCGCATTAATGTCTGGATGAGTAATTGCGTGACCTTGGCCAGTGCGTTTAGCTCTCATTCGGTCTTCCATACTTAAAGGTTCCAGATTCTCCATAATTGAATTTGTTGAATCGGAATCACTAGAGGATTCAGATTTAATGGTTCGTTCCTCAACAATCTCTGTTTGAATAATTGGTGGTTCCGGAGAAAAGTTTAGTGGTTCAGGATCTACGAACCGTTCCTGAATATTTTCCGGATTCTCAATTGTGAGGTCGGGTTCAAAAAATGGATTATCGGAAATTTGAACTGAAGTACTTGGTCGACTGGATGACGATTCTAAAGAAAAATCAACGGCGGTTATATTTGCTAAATGTCTTGATCTAGTTACAGGTGGTGAACGTACAAAAGGTGATGAACGTCTTGCTCGGTGCATTCACTGAATATCCTATTAGTTTTTAAAAGGAAAGAAAAATTATAATAAGTTATCCAACCAATAGACTTTTCTGATTTTGCCCACGTTTCGAATAGCCAAAAGATGCAGCAGAGGGGCAGGATTCGTTTGGTCTCAATATAATTGAGGACTGTTTGGCTCCAATAACCCGGTCCACGTACAAATCCAACTATTACTACGAACCAGAAAATTTTTATGCCTATCAATTTAACCACTTAAAATAAATTTTCATAATTTTAAGAAATTAAGATAAGAAGTAGAATAAAAATCTATGTCCTAAAACTAGAATAGCGAGAAATAAGAAAGAAAAAGTGTTCGTCGAAAAAGGTCGAAAAAGAAAAATGGTTGAAAAATAAAAGGTGACGGAAAAATAAAAGAAACTTATAAAAACTTAAATGTTTTGACATATCATATCGACCCATGTATATATATTATTTGGAACAACCATAGACACTCTATATGCAGTAATGTTGGAGTTAGCTATACAGGGTTGAGGTTGATTCCAAAAATATATATACTTTGAGTTGTGATCTAGCCTGAGACGTGTATACACTGGGTCGTGGATTGATTCAAGATAATATATATCGATTTATTTCTGTACATCTAACTGTGGACAACTAGTTGTAGGTTACTAACGAGGACGGCTGACTTAATAAACTTAAAACATCAAAATGTATTAAAAGTGTTGTAAATATATTTTGAACATACTTTGATATATATGTACATATTTGTTATAGGTTCGTGAATCGACCAGTGGCCAAGTCTTACTTCCCGACGAAGTAAAAATCTGTGAAAGTGAGTTATAGTCCCACTTTTAAAATCTAATATTTTGGGATGAGAATACATGCAGTTTTATAAATGTTTTACGAAATAGACACAAGTAATTGAAACTACATTATATGGGTGAATGATCGAAGCCGAATATGCCCCTTTTGCTTGGTAGCCTAAGAATTAGTAAACCGATCTACTAATTAACGCGAATCCTAAAGATAGATCTATTGGGCCTAACGAACCCCATCCAAAGTACCGGATGCTTTAGTACTTCGAATTTGTTTTTATCATGTCCAAAGGATTTCTCGGAATGATAGGGGATATTCTTATATGCATCTTGTTAATGTCGGTTACCAGGTGTTCACTATATGAATGAATTTTATCTCTATATATGGGATGTATATTGAAATATGAAATCTTGTGGTCTATTATTATGATTTGATAATATATAGGTTAAACCTATAACTCACCAACATTTTTGTTGACGTTTTAAGCATGTTTATTCTCATGTGATTATTAAGAGCTTCCGCTGTTGCATACTAAAATAAGGAAAAGATTTGGAGTCCATGCTTGTATGATATTATGTAAAAACTGCATTCAAGAAACTTATTTTTGATGTAATATATTCTTATTGTAAACCATTATGTAATGGTCGTGTGTAAACGGTATATTTTAGATTATCATTATTTGATAATCTACGTAATGCTTTTTAAACCTTTATCAATAAAATAAAGGTTATGGTTGTTTTAAAAATGAATGCAGTCTTTGAAAAACGTCTCATATAGAGGTCAAAACCTCGCGACGAAATTAATTAATATGGAACGTTTATAATCAATATGAACGGGACATTTCAGTTATTATCCGAGCGTTGGTCTTAGAGAACCAGAAAATTTGCATTAGTGTGTCTTATCGAGTTTGTTAGGATGCATTAGTGAGTCTGGACTTCGACCGTATTTTCTTTAAAAATGATTGCTTAACATTTTTGTTGGAAACTATATATTATTAACATGTAAATATTATGTGATATATTAATCTCTTAACATATTTGATATTATGTGATAGATGTCTACCTCTAGCACAAATCCCATTGACTCACCTAATAATAACGAAGAGTCGAATATATATTGGCAAGATTCACAAGTTCCCGAAGAACCGGAAGAAGAGGAAACGGAACCGGAAGAAGAGGAACCGGAAGAAGAGGAACCAGAAGAAGAGGAACCGGAAGAAGAAGAGGTTCTGGAGGGGGGAATAGTAGGAACCACAGAAAACCGGTCAAATAAAAGAAAATCCTCAACCAATGGACCAAAGTTAATAATGGTCAATGGTGTTTCCGCTAAGAAAGCAAAATATTGGGAAAATTACCAATTTTCCGATGAATTGGATCCTGATGAGGATTCTGATGATGTTATAGAAATTACCCCGACCCAATTTAATGAGGCAAAAGAAAATAATAAGGGAAAAGGCATCAAAATAGAGAAATCGATTCCGACCCCAATGAACTTTATATGTACCGTCAACACCCGTATTTTCAATATCGTGACAATAACCCGGGAACCTATAAACCACCAGATTTTTCTAAACCAATGTGGAAAACGACGAATCGTATTAGAGGAACATCATATATCCCTAGAAGATTAGGAAAAAGAACCAAGTCCGAAGAAGAAGAAACAGTGATTCAGATTAAAGGGGTGTGAGCATGTTGTGTAATAAATGTATTGTAGTGTGCTTGTACTTTTATGTTCTATGTAAAAATTGCTTGTATTGTTTGTTATTACGAATCTAATCCTTGTCTATTTTACAGTATAAAAACAAAATGGACGTTAAGGGTAGACAACCTAATATTTTAGAAGACCTACCAGAGGATATGATTGAGGAAATCTTGTCTAGAGTCGGTCAGAATTCATCAGCACATTTAGTTATGGCGAAATTAACTTGTCAAACATTTGAAAGACTTTTCGGAAATGCCTTAGTTTATAAAAGGCTTTCCTTTGATAGGTGGGGTATATCACATTGGGGAGATCGTAAGTTACGCCGTGTTTTGTTTAAAGCATTAAATGCGGGGAACCCAAATGCAATTTTACGCTACGGGTTAAGAACCTATTTTGACTCAACATATCCCAACATAGGATTTCGTGAATTAGAAAGAGCTTCTAACATGCAACATAAAGAAGCATGTTATGCTTACGGGTTAGTGATGTTCGCTTCTTACCAAAGTGAGAAAAAGAATATCGGATTGCAACTTTTAAATAAAACATTCCCGCAAGTGACGGATTCAGTAGTTGGGGTGAGAAACAAGGTTTTTAGATTATTACGGGGCTGTTGGACATTACGAAACCCTCGTCCTTTTAACGACGTTACAACATGCTGCCTAGCCAATGGTCATAACGGTTATTTTCCCTGATGTGGTAGCGGAGTGGTATAAAATAGTTATTAATTTTAGCAGAAAATACTATTAAATACGATACAATTTTACACAAGATATTTATTTATTTATAGAATGGATATACTTAAACCTTGCTACAACACTTATAGGCAGTGTACTTAATCGTACAGTAGTGTAGTTTTTAGTAAGTCCGGTTCGTTCCACAGGGAATCTTTTTAAACAAAGCTTAACGCTATATTAGTTTACTTTTATAAAAATACAAATATATATATATAAGTAATATTATTATTATAAAGGGGGGTTTTTACCGTTTAATGACCGGTTTGTCGATTTTAAAACTTTAGTCGCAGTTAAAACCAAATGTAAAATATTAAAAATAAATACAAGACTTAAATTAAAGCATAAAGTAAATAACGATAATGAAATTGCGAATAATAAAAGTGCGATAAAATAAACTTGTGATAATTAGAAGTGCAATTAAATATAAAATAAAGGAAATTAAATATGAAATAAAAGAATTATGCTTATTTAAACTTCCGTAATCATGATGTTTGACGTGTTGATTTTAATTTTATGCCCATGGGTTAATTGTCCTTTGTCCTGAATTATTTAATATGTCCGTTTGGTTTTTGTCCATAACAGTCCATCAGTCATAAATATAAAGTGCGAGTGTCCTCATCAAATTATTCTTATACCCGAAGTTAAATATTCCAACTAATTGGGGACTTAAACTGTAACAAGATTTTAATACTTTGTTTAATAATTACACCAGGATGTCAACTGAGTGTAACCCAAGGTTTTAATATTTTGTTATCAATTATACCAAGTGTCCTTGTACATAATTTCACCCCTGTTTTAATTATTCTAGTGGCTATTAATCCATTCCCGTGTCCGGTTAAATGAACGATTATTCGTACATATAAATACCCCGCCCATCGTGTCCGATTGAGTGTATATGGTAATTTATAGGGACGCCCAATTGTAAATCTTTATATTAACATTAACAAACTATCATTTAGTTAAACAAATATAAAGCCCATTAATAGCCCATAGTCTAATTTTCACAAGTGTCGTTCTTTTGTCCAAACCCCAATTATGGTACAAAGCCCAATTACCCAATTTTAGTAATTAGCCCAACATCATGATTACTTCGTTTTAAATAAGCATAATAATAACTTAGCTACGGGACATTAATGTAAAAAGGTTGAACATAACTTACAATGATTAAAAATAGCGTAGCGTTACACGGACAGAATTTCGACTTACACCCTTACAACATTCGCTAACATACCCTTATTATTAGAATTATAATTAAAATTAAAATTAAAATATAAATTATAAATATAAATATATCGTATATATGGAGAGAAGAGAAAAAAGGATGATGATTACGATCAGAATGCGCGAGCTTTATAGGGATTATCTGAAATTGGGGCTCCGCGACTCGCGGCCTTTTTGGCCTTCAAACTCCGCGAGTCGCGGAGTTTGAAATTACAGCTCAGTTACTTTGGAGTCTTTCTTGCCGACGGATTTATAAATATATATAATATATTAAATAATTATAAGAATTATTTAAATATTATATTATATTTATGTGCATAGTTGATTTGTAATTTTTAGTCCGTTGCGTCGAGCGTTGAGAGTTGACTCATGTCCCGGTTCCGGATTTTCGAACGTCCTTGCGTACAATTTAATATCTTGTACTTTGCGTTTTGAATCTTGTACTCTTGTAATTTCGAGACGTTTCTTATCAATAATTGGAACCTCTTTGATTGTCTTTTGTACTTTTGAGCTTTTTGGTCGTTTGCGTCTTCAATTCGTCGAATCTGTCTTTTGTCTTCACCTTTTATTATTTAAACGAATATCACTTTTAAATAGAACAATTGCAACTAAAAGCTTGTCTTTCTTGAGGAATAATGCTATGAAATATATGTTCGTTTTTAGCATTATCATTCCACAAGACCAAGGATGGGAAGTCGTCTTAGTAAAACCAGAATGCATGACTTATTTCTGGACTTATGAATTACGTGTCTTTATTTCCTTTGCTGAACAACTTGCGTATTAACTAGATTTATCTTCAAAACTGTCCTGTATCATAGTGTACTATATTTCATGTTATATGTAATATAGCGAAGTTGTAAGTTTGAAGAATATTTGTATGTGATATATTATTATAATCAGTTTTTCATATGAAATAGTAGTAGTTGAATTGTATTTTAGCTAATAAGTATGAACTTAACGGGTAGGTAGTACCCGAATTTAAACTTATAAAATGCTAATATGAAGAAAAAGCTTTTATAAATGAGTTCATATTATGCTACGAAATACTATTGACTACTCTTAATATTCTGTATGATTAACTCGATTCAGTTGTCTATTTTGAAGGAAATGGCACCGACTACTCGACACACCATGAATATGAACGAAGAGGAATTTCGTACCTTTCTTGCTGCAAACATAGCCGCAGTACAGGCTGCGCTACATACCAACAATAACGCTGAATCTAGCAATACAGCTAACGGCGCAAGAAATCGTGTAGGATGCACCTACAAAGAATTCACTGCCTGCAAACCTTTGGAATTTGATGGAACCGAAGGACCAATTGGATTGAAACGGTGGACCGAGAAAGTCAAATCGGTATTTGCCATAAGTAAGTGTACTGAAGAGGACAAAGTTAAGTACGCTACGCATACCTTCACAGGTACTGCGTTAACGTGGTGGAACACCTATCTTGAACAGGTAGGACAAAATGCTGCTTACGCACTACCGTAGTCGGCATTCAAGCAATTGATGAACGAGCAGTACCGTCCTAGAAACGAAGTCAATAAACTCAAGGCAGAACTTAGAGAGTTACGGATACAAGGGTTCGATGTTACCACATATGAACGACGATTCACAGAGTTGTGCCTATTGTGCCCGGGAGCATTCGAAGATGAAGAAGAGAAGATCGACGTGTTCGTAAAAGGGTTACCAGTAAGGATTCAAGAAGATGTAAGTTCACACGAGCCCGCTTCTATACAGAAGGCAAGTCGAATGGCTCATAAACTCATAAATCAGATTGAGGGAAGAATTAAAGAGCAGGTGACCGAAGAAGCCAACACGAAACAACTCAAGAGGAAGTGGGAGGAAAACGGTGACAAAAGTCACCAGTACAACAACAATAACAATTACAACCACAATCGCAACAACTATCTCAACAACCGCAACAACAATCGCAACAATAACCGCAATCCTAACAATAACTACAACAAACATCCCAACAACAACAACGACTACAACAACCGTTTCAACAACAATAACAATCCCAACAACAACCTCAATAATAACAACGGCAACAAAAACAAAAAACAGCCATGTCATAGGTGTGAAGAAAATCACCAGGGGTTTTGCATGACATTTTGCAACAGGTGTAAAAGAAATTGTCATAGCGCGACAAAGTGTGAGGTCTACGGACCAAAGTTTAACAGAACTAAGGGAGCAAATAATGTCGGAACAAGTAATGCCGGAACAAGTAATGCCGAAACGAATAGTGTCGGAGCAAGTAATACCAACGCTGTTTGTTATAAATGTGGAAAATCGGGCCACATTATTAGAAATTGCCTGAATCAGGGGAATACTAATAGGCAGGGCCGTGGAAGAGTTTTTGATATTAATGCGGCAGAAGCACAGGAAGACCCGGAGCTTGTTACGGGTACGTTTCTTATTGACGATAAATCTGCTTATGTTTTATTTGATTCGGGTGCGGATAGAAGCTATATGAGTAGAGAATTTTGTGCTAAATTAAGTTGCCCATTGACACCTTTGGATAGTAAATTTTTACTGGAATTAGCAAATGATAAATTAATTTCAGCAGATAATATATGTCGGAATCGAGAAATTAAACTTGTTAGCGAAACATTTAAGATTGACTTGATACCAGTAGAGTTAGGGAGTTTTGATGTGATAATCGGTATGGACTGGTTGAAAGAAGTGAAAGCAGAGATCGTTTGTTACAAAAATGCAATTCGCATTATACGAGAAAAAGGAAAACCCTTAATGGTGTACAGAGAAAAGAGCAACGCAAAGTTAAATCTTATTAGTAACCTGAAGGCACAAAAACTAATAAGAAAAGGTTGCTATGCTGTGCTAGCACACGTCGAGAAAGTCAATTCCGAAGAAAAGAACATCAATGATATTCCCGTCGCAAAAGAATTTCCCGATGTATTTCCGAAAGAATTACCGGGACTACCTCCACACCGATCCGTTGAATTTCAAATAGACCTTGTACCGGGAGCTGCACCAATAGCTCGTGCTCCATACAGACTCGCACCTAGCGAAATGAAGGAACTTCGGAGCCAATTACAAGAACTTTTAGAGCGTAGTTTCATTCGACCGAGTACATCACCGTGGAGAGCTCCTGTTTTGTTTGTCAAGAAGAAAGATGGTACATTCAGGTTGTGTATCGACTACCGAGAGTTGAACAAACTTACCATCAAGAACCGCTACCCACTACCGAGAATCGACGACTTATTTGATCAACTTCAAGGCTCGTATGTTTATTCGAAGATCGATTTACGTTCTGGATATCATCAAATGCGGGTGAAGGAGGATGATATTCCAAAGACTGCTTTTAGGACGCGTTACGGTCATTACGAGTTTATGGTTATGCCATTTGGATTGACTAACGCACCAGCTGTGTTCATGGACCTCATGAACCGAGTGTGTGGGCCATATCTTGACAAGTTTGTCATTGTTTTCATCGATGACATACTTATTTACTCGAAGAATGATCAAGAGCACGAAGAACACTTGAGAAAAGTACTAGAGTTGTTAAGGAAAGAAAAATTGTACGCTAAGTTTTCAAAGTGTGCATTTTGGTTGGAAGAAGTTCAATTCCTCGGTCACATAGTGAACAACGAAGGTATTCAGGTGGATCCAGCAAAGATTGAAACTGTTGAAAAGTGGGAAACCCGAAAACTCCGAAACACATACGCCAGTTTTTAGGACTAGCTGGTTACTACAGAAGGTTCATCCAAGACTTTTCCAGAATAGCAAAATCCTTGACTGCATTAACGCATAAAGGGAAGAAATTTGAATGGAAGGATGAACAAGAGAAAGCGTTTCAGTTATTGAAGAAAAAGTTAACTACGGCACCTATATTGTCATTATCTGAAGGGAATGATGATTTTGTGATATATTGTGACGCCTCAAAGCAAGGTCTCGGTTGTGTATTAATGCAACGAATGAAAGTAATTGCTTATGCGTCTAGACAATTGAAGATTCACGAACAAAATTATACGACGCATGATTTGGAATTAGGCGCGGTTGTTTTTTCATTAAAGACTTGGAGGCACTACTTATATGGGGTCAAAAGTATTATATATACCGACCACAAAAGTTTTCAACACATATTTAATCAGAAACAACTGAATATGAGGCAGCGTAGGTGGATTGAATTGTTGAATGATTACAACTTTGAGATTCGTTACCACCCGGGGAAGGCAAATGTGGTAGCCGACGCCTTGAGCAGGAAGGACAGAGAACCCATTCGAGTAAAATCTATGAATATAATGATTCACAATAACCTTACTACTCAAATAAAGGAGGCGCAACAAGGATTTTTAAAAGAGGGAAATTTAAAGGATGAAATACCCAAAGGATCGGAGAAGCATCTTAATATTCGGGAAGACGGAACCCGGTATAGGGCTGAAAGGATTTGGGTACCAAAATTTGGAGATATGAGAGAAATGGTACTTAGAGAAGCTCATAAAACCATATACTCAATACATCCTGGAACGGGGAAGATGTACAAAGATCTCAAGAAACATTTTTGGTGGCCGGGTATGAAAGCCGATGTTGCTAAATACGTAGGAGAATGTTTGACGTGTTCTAAGGTCAAAGCTGAGCATCAGAAACCATCAGGTCTACTTCAATAACCCGAAATCTCGGAATGGAAATGGGAAAACATTACCATGGATTTCATCACTAAATTTCCAAGGACTGCAAGTGGTTTTGATACTATTTGGGTAATAGTTGATCGTCTCACCAAATCAGCACACTTCCTGCCAATAAGAGAAGATGACAAGATGGAGAAGTTAGCAAGACTGTATTTGAAGGAAGTCGTCTCCAGACATGGAATACCAATCTCCATTATCTCTGATAGGGATGGCAGATTTATTTCAAGATTCTGGCAGACATTACAGCAAGCATTAGGAACTCGTCTAGACATGAGTACTGCCTATTATTCACAAACTGATGGGCAGAGTGAAAGGATGATACAAACGCTTGAAGACATGCTACGATCATGTGTTATTGATTTCGGAAACAGTTGGGATCGACATCTACCGTTAGCAGAATTTTCCTATAACAATAGCTACCATTCAAGCATTGAGATGGCACCGTTTGAAGCACTTTATGGTAGAAAGTGCAGGTCTCCGATTTGTTGGAGTGAAGTGGGGGATAGACAGATTACGGGTTCAGAGATAATACAAGAAACTACCGAGAAGATCATCCAAATTCAACAACGGTTAAAAACCGCCCAAAGTCGACAAAAGAGCTACGCTGACATTAAAAGAAAAGATATAGAATTTGAAATTGGAGAGATGGTCATGCTTAAAGTTGCACCTTGGAAAGGCGTTGTTCGATTTTGTAAACGAAGGAAATTAAATCCAAGGTATATTGGATCATTCAAGATTATTGATCGTATCGAACCAGTAGCTTACCGACTTGAGTTATCTCAACAACTCGCGGCTGTACATAACACTTTCCACGTATCGAATTTGAAGAAATGTTTTGCTAAAGAAGATCTCACTATTCCGTTAGATGAAATCCAAATCAACGAAAAACTTCAATTCATCGAAGAACCCGTCGAAATAATGGATCGTGAGGTTAAAAGACTTAAGCAAAACAAGATACCAATTGTTAAGGTTCGATGGAATGCTCGTAGAGGACCCGAGTTCACCTGGGAACAAGAAGATCAGATGAAGAAGAAATACCCGCATTTATTTCCAGAAGATACGTCAATACCTCCAACTACTTAAAATTTCGGGACGAAATTTATTTAACGGGTAGGTACTGTAGTGACCCGAACTTTTCCGTGTTTATATATATATTAAATGAAATTTTTATTTGCATGACTAAGTGTTTCCAACATGTTAAGCAATCAAACTTGTTAATACTTGATTAATTGAAATAGGTTTCATATAGACAATTGACCACCCAAGTTGACCGGTGATTCACGAACGTTAAAAACTTGTAAAAACTATATGATGACATATATATGGATATATATATATATAGTTAACATGATATTATGATAAGTAAACATATCATTAAGTATATTAACAATGAACTACATATGTAAAAACAAGACTATTAACTTAATGATTTTGAAACGAGACATATATGTAACGATTATCGTTGTAACGACATTTAATGTATATATATCATATTAAGAGATATTCATACATCATAATATCATGATAATATAATAATTTAAAATCTCATTTGATATTATAAACATTGGGTTAACAACATTTAACAAGGTCGTTAACCTAAAGGTTTCAAAACAACACTTACATTTAACGACTAACGATGACTTAACGACTCAGTTAAAATGTATATACATATAGTGTTTTAATATGTATTCATACACTTTTGAAAGACTTCAATACACTTATCAAAATACTTCTACTTAATAAAAATGCTTACAATTACATCCTCGTTCAGTTTCATCAACAATTCTACTCGTATGCACCTGTATTCGTACTCGTACAATACACAGCTTTTAGATGTATGTAGTATTGGTATATACACTCCAATGATCAGCTATTAGCAGCCCATGTGATTCACCTAACACATGTGGGAACCATCATTTGGCAACTAGCATGAAATATCTCATAAAATTACAAAAATATGAGTAATCATTCATGACTTATTTACATGAAAACAAAATTACATATCCTTTATATCTAATCCATACACCAACGACCAAAAAAACCTACAAACACTTTCATTATTCAATTTTCTTCATCTAATTGATCTCTCTCAAGTTCTATCTTCAAGTTCTAAGTGTTCTTCATAAATTCTACAAGTTCTAGTTTCATAAAATCAAGAATACTTCCAAGTTTGCTAGCTTACTTCCAATCTTGTAGAGTGATCATCCAACCTCAAGAAATCTTTCTTATTTACAGTAAGATATCTTTCTAATACAAGGTAATACTCATATTCAAACTTTGATTCAATTTCTATAACTATAACAATCTTATTTCGAGTGGAAATCTTACTTGAACTTGTTTTCGTGTCATGATTCTACTTCAAGAACTTTCAAGCCATCCAAGATCCTTTGAAGCTAGATCCATTTGTTTCTTTTCCAGTAGGTTTATCCACAAAACTTGAGGTAGTAATGATGTTCTTAACATCATTTGATTCATACATATAAAGCTATCTTATTCGAAGGTTTAAACTTAAAATCACTAGAACATAGTTTAGTTAATTCTAAACTTGTTCGCAAACAAAAGTTAATCCTTCTAACTTGACTTTTAAAATCAACTAAACACATGTTCTATATCTATATGATATGCTAACTTAATGATTTAAAACCTGAAAACACGAAAAACACCGTAAAACTGGACATACGCCGTCGTAGTAACACCGCGGGCTGTTTTGGGTTTGATAATTAAAAACTATGATAAACTTTGATTTAAAAGTTGTTCTTCTGGGAAAATTATTTTTCTTATGAACATGAAACTCTATCCAAATATCAAGGTTAAACTCAAAGTGGAAGTATGTTTTTCAAAATGGTCATCAAGACGTCGTTCTTTCGACTAAAATGACTACCTCCTACAAAAATGACTTGTAACTTATATTTCTGACTATAAACCTATACTTTTTCTGTTTAGATTCATAAAATAGAGTTCAATATGAAACCATAGCAGTTTGATTCACTCAAAACGGATTTAAAATGAAGAAGTTATGGGTAAAACAAGATTGGATATTTTTTGATTTTTGTAGCTACGGGAAATATTAACAATTCTATACAAATCATATCCTAGCTAACTTATATTGTATTATACATGTATTCTAATATATTATGTAATCTTGGGATACCATAGACACGTATGCAAATGTTTTGACATTTCATATCGACCCATGTATATATATTATTTGGAACAACCATAGACACTCTATATGCAGTAATGTTGGAGTTAGCTATACAGGGTTGAGGTTGATTCCAAAAATATATATACTTTGAGTTGTGATCTAGCCTGAGACGTGTATACACTGGGTCGTGGATTGATTCAAGATAATATATATCGATTTATTTCTGTACATCTAACTGTGGACAACTAGTTGTAGGTTACTAACGAGGACAGCTGACTTAATAAACTTAAAACATCAAAATGTATTAAAAGTGTTGTAAATATATTTTGAACATACTTTGATATATATGTACATATTTGTTATAGGTTCGTGAATCGACCAGTGGCCAAGTCTTACTTCCCGACGAAGTAAAAATTTGTGAAAGTGAGTTATAATCCCACTTTTAAAATCTAATATTTTGGGATGAGAATACATGCAGTTTTATAAATGTTTTACGAAATAGACACAAGTAATTGAAACTACATTATATGGGTGAATGATCGAAGCCGAATATGCCCCTTTTGCTTGGTAGCCTAAGAATTAGTAAACCGATCTACTAATTGACGCGAATCCTAAAGATAGATCTATTGGGCCTAACGAACCCCATCCAAAGTACCGGATGCTTTAGTACTTCGAATTCGTTTTTATCATGTCCGAAGGATTTCCCGGAATGATAGGGGATATTCTTATATGCATCTTGTTAATGTCGGTTACCAGGTGTTCACCATATGAATGAATTTTATCTCTATGTATGGGATGTATATTGAAATATGAAATCTTGTGGTCTATTATTATGATTTGATAATATATAGGTTAAACCTATAACTCACCAACATTTTTGTTGACGTTTTAAGCATGTTTATTCTCAGGTGATTATTAAGAGCTTCCGCTGTTGCATACTAAAATAAGGACAAGATTTGGAGTCCATGCTTGTATGATATTATGTAAAAACTGCATTCAAGAAACTTATTTTTGATGTAATATATTCTTATTGTAAACCATTATGTAATGGTCGTGTGTAAACGGTATATTTTAGATTATCATTATTTGATAATCTACGTAATGCTTTTTAAACCTTTATCGATAAAATAAAGGTTATGGTTGTTTTAAAAATGAATGCAGTCTTTGAAAAACGTCTCATATAGAGGTCAAAACCTCGCGACGAAATCAATTAATATGGAACGTTTATAATCAATATGAACGGGACATTTCAATAGTAGAGGTTGACATTAAAGGATAATTCATGTTTTATCCTTCAACAAAATACGACTAAAATGAGAAGTGATGTGTTAGTGCAAATCATAGGCTTTTATAATATTTTATGTACATACCGAAATGACTTCATTTGTTATATGATTTGAAGTCGCAATCTCTGTTCGAAAGTTAAATTTCAACCACAAGCTTCTGTCGCCCACCTGCATTGCAGTATACACATTCAGTGCTTCCACTGGTCTCATTTCTTTTCTTAGTTCATCAAGTAAAACAGTGTAATTGTTATCGATTTTAATTCTACAGATGCAGATATCAATAACAAATGAAAATTACTAATAAAATGAACAACAAAATAATAATGAACAATGTAGTGTTTTTCAAAATTAGAAATAACAAACACTGAAAAGAACACTTCTTTGTAGAGTAGGTGATATACCCGTATAACAACTTTGATAACACAAATCACCGAATCATAGATGTATGGATTTACATGTCTCCATTTGAAATTCTGGTGGTGTGAAATTCATCAGCCGTTCCTAAGACAAATTCTCCTAAAATTTGTTTTCTTTCTTCTTTCTCCATAATGAGGATAAGACTTTGCTGTTGCAATTTTTATATCACTTAAAACTTCATTACCCTTTGTTTGCAATCACACATTCTATGTCAAATCTTGTGAACCCATCATACTCATTGCGACCAACATGGGTGCAAAATTGACCCATTTTAGAATAACCAAATATTACTCAACAAAACTCAGTAAATCCATATATCATTACAACAACATTTTTTCCTTCATATAAAATCAGTGAACTTCAATCAATATAGCAATAAACCAAAACATAAACAATTATATGAACAAAGATTCAAACCGAAATATAGACTCACCAAATTAGTCATGGCAATAGGCTTACCGGTATGAGTGTCAACATCACATAACCTAGTCCAACAAAATGCTCAGTCCATATCATACCCATATTGCCACCCAGTTCCAATTTACAGCAACTTTGAGTAAATAAATGTGACCAGTCAACCAAATACTTTGACTTTCACCATGTTGATTTTGAATTCCATTGTTGCCTACATATCCGTCTTCCTGCACTCAAATTGTAACAGAGTGTGAAATTAATATATTTAAGTAACAGATTTATAGGTTTATGAGTTGAAAATTATTAATGGTAATAGGTCAGCCTCATCAAGACTTATGCATCTCGGTAAAATACGAAGATATACTCATCATCGTCACGGTATTCCTTTATCGTGTTCACAGAATATGCATTCAACCTATTAATGTCGGCCACACCAACCTTGAACAATAGTTTCTTGCCAACTATCTGTTGAAGTTCATAGGGTATCTCACCATCTTATACAACCGACTTCTTCAACTCATAAGCCATTTTATTGAAGAACTTTTTAAGATCATCTTCGAACATTGTAAAGGAGGCTGATCATGAATCGTTGATAAGCCTAACCGGTACTTTGAACCTACAAAAATATTGATCATCAATGGTTGAGTGTGCTTTTGAGGGCCTATATTGACATAAAACAGTCAGGAGGACATACCTTAAGCAAAGCTTGACATTCAGGAAAATAGTGAGCAAGTATAAGTGTATAACCAAAATTTTTAGCAAATTGGTCCACGAAAGAACTGGAGAATTCGTTCATGTTTTTATTAACAAACCTGTAGCAAAATTCTATTGTGGAAATCAATATTAACAAACTTGTAGTCAAATCGGTGTTCTTCAACAATTGATTCCGGCAAATATGCATCGTTAAAATGCTTGAGGCGTAGAATGAAAAACATGTAATCCAATCGATTATTTTAAACATGGAGGCATAAAGAAACCCTTTATTTCAAAGGAACATTGGTTTAGTTGGTCGATAATCAAGTAGTTTGTTGCATAATCGACTGGTTTAACTACGATCCAATACTGAGATATTATTTCATACGTAAGATTCGGTTAGGAATGACCAATCGGTACAGTTGCGATTCAATATCTAGAGAGAATGAGGAGTTTTTTGTATTGTGAAAAACTTCTTTACTCTTTTCATTTACTTCTCATCTTCCATCAATATATTAAAGCACATTACGTAATCAATTTTACATAAACATTTAATTAAACACTTTAGATGCATAATCATATCATGAACCAAATAATAACAGCAATATCATAACAATCTGATACCTGTAATAAACTGATGATAATTATCCTGAAACCGTGATTGGAAACACAGAAGCGAGAAGAAAAAATCCATATCAATTTTCTACCTAGGATAGAGCACCATCGTGTGTATTTACCGAAAAGGTTTCGGTGAAACTTGCGAAGGATGACGATATAGAGTGTCAATATTGTCTGGCAGTGGTTACAATCGCCTTTGAGAATTGGCCAAATGACGAACTACGTGTTCACGACGGTGGTCGTAATGAGGTTTTCGACGGAGGTCACAGATGGAACGGAGTGCGGTGGGGCTCGCAGATGGAACGGATTCTGGGAAACGAAAGGAGGAAGTTCGATTGAGAGATTGTTCGTTTTACCTTGCAAAGGATCTGGGTTATTTTTTAGAAACCCTAATTTGTCGATGCAAGTGGAAGACCCTCATCGATTATAAAGTACACATCGAATCAATTAATGTATTAGGGTTTGTAACAGAATCGAAGGAGCGCTGTAGGAGATGAATATTGTGAGAATTCTTGTGCGTGATTTTTTTGAGATGCCCACGTGGATTTTCTTTTGATTAATTAGTGCTAATTGTGATTAATTAAGAATATTACACCTAAGCATTAATCAGCATTCATGATTAAGAAGTAATTATAGAGTGCCACGTGGAATTAAAGTTCACGATTTATAATATGTAATAGATAGAAAGATATATATATATATATATATATATATATATATATATATATATATATATATATATATATATATATATACTAGTTAAATGACCCGTGAAATCACGGGTCTGTTAAAAGAAAATTGTTAAATGATATATTAAAGTAATAGCATGACCTAACTCGTTTAATATATAAGAAACAACCTAAATCATTAAAAACACAATCTCTTAAAAAAAAAAAACGTCAAACTAAAATTTATGCAGCAATAGCAAACTTTATGAAAGAAAACCAATTGCTTGTTTCGGAAAATTTACATTAACAGAAAGTATTCACTTGTCTCAAAATATTTCTGGTAGTCTAGTGAACGTAATATATACATTATAAGCCGACAATACAACAAACTTTAAGAAACACCAAAAGGAGCACATTTAAGGTAAATGAGTGACAAATTCAGTGTATACTAATAATAATGTAGTTGTTATTTTGGACAATAATTGAAGCATGAAGAATCACATAATAATTATACCTCAAGGCCATTGCTCTTAAACAAAGAAACTTGTTAAAAGAACAAATGCAATTGAAGTCCAATCAAAATTGTCACATAAATTCACTTGACAGTTAAGTTGACCAACCGTCTCACATACCTACTGCATGTTGATTAAGGAGCTGCATAAGAACATACATTTTATGATAATAGTATGTTTTGATCCTCCATAAAAAAACATGAAAGACTCAACCCACAAGCTGCAATGCTGAATAAACAACAAATGACAACGTATAAGCAAACGCATAAGAACTCATAAAACAAATCCAAAACCGTACATTCAGGCTTTAAAAAAATTAAGAAAAGAATGTTGACAAAATAAAGGTTACTAATACTCAATTAAAACCATCAAGTAGAACCAACTTTTCATAACATAAGTTTTTGTTTCAAGCTTCCTGTTATAAACAAATTCAGCCCTATGCAAATAAAAAAATGAAAAACTACAATTCGGATCATGATTTAGAGAAAATGGAGTGTCTTCACATCAAACATTTCTTACTATCCAGATTCACAACAAACACAGTTATGAAAACCTACTTGTGCTAGAACTGATAAGTGCCATCAGTATGTGTATTTAGCAAATAAAATAAAAACGCAAAAATGAAAACCGCCTATTACTTGTTTTGGGGCAACCCAACCCATTTTGGCACAACAAAGCTACCTTTTGTACCCATTTGTTGTTTTGGGGCTTACACAATTTTCAACTCTAGGCTTCTTCAAGTTGTTGTTTTTTATCGTGAACTATAACATAAGAGATAGAACTACTCCCATGCCTAATTAACGGCAAACCTTATGTTCGCATATGAAGGTTTAATGAGTCACAAAAATATAGCTCGCATTGACATGAATTTATCTGAAAGCTTCAAAAAGGAATATGTGTTGGTACTAATGCAGCTTAAAGAAGCCAGTGACCAGGCATATGCACTCACTATAATTAAATTTTGTTTACCAACACATTTTGTATCCAGTATTCTAGTGGCATATTCAATCCCTTTGATACAAATTCAACCCCAAAGGTTAATCATGGGTTCCATTATATAAAAGAATTTAATGAAAATTAAAGAGCACGCATCAGAGAATTACGAATAGAGGCGTTACCCTGTGACAACAGCTCCAGAAACAGCAAAACTTGAACCTTTTGAACCAGCTACCAAATTCTCTAAGCCAGCACACACATTCTTACCTAAAAGAATTGGAACAGATACATATGAAAGAACAAAGTAAAGTTACCATCATAGTTGGCATGGATGCCACTAATTGAATCAACAACTTTTGCTTTCAAGGAGATACAGTTGTCCATAGATTTTCATATTTTCCACCATCCATCTTCTACTTGAGACCTTTTGTTTCAAAACTGACTCAAATTTCACCGAAACTTTCAAAACTGACTCAACCTATGTTATGCACCATGTAAGTATCATATGACATGTACCTTTTTCATTTAAGCATTTCATCGAACACATGAAACTTTTTATGGTTTTCGCCTTCTTTTTCATTGAAGCATTTCATCAAACACGTGAAGATCATAATAAACCATAGAACTATAAGTCTTAAGCTCACTTCAGCATAAGTAATCACACTTAATCCCAAAACTGTATTAGAAGTAAATAACAATAAATGAAGAGAACTTACAAAAACCTGACATGTAAGCTTCTTCCATTTGAAGCAGTTTCATATAAATTATCTTAGAGGGATTTCGCAACATCCCCAACTTACAGCAAAAATGAATCTTGGGACGCAAACTGACATTATATATTTCAGAGGTTAAGCTGTACAAAAGACAGTCATAAAAGCATTACTAACCACTTTCTTAAAATTGAAACAAATGGGATAATTATGTAAACCCCAATAATTGTGCAAAGTAAACAAATTCTAATTTTATTATACATTTTATTAAATTATATGTTAGTATAAGAACAGATGCCCACAAAACCAAGGAAACAAAATGCATCTAGCTTTGATTTTGATAGAAATAGGTTGTCAATACAACTAACCATGACAATATGAAACGTACTGAAATCAACTCTAAATTTAAATATGCACCAGTAAAAAAAATAACTACAACAAATAATACCAATAATGTAACCAATAAAAATAATACCTACACCAAGACCACATAAACATCAATTCGACATTCAATATATTAACAAACCAAGTAATAATCGTACAAAATTGAACCAAATGAAATGAAATCAAACTAACCTTTAAAAGTTCCAATATTAATTACAACTTTTGTCTCCTGAATCAAAAATTTAAACTGTTAAAGAAGAAAGACAGATAAGTAAAGCCAAAAAGGTGAAACCTAATGTAAACAAATGATCAAAAACTTACCACAATGTTATGCAAGTTTTGTTAACCTTTTAAATAAATTGATAAACTTCAGCTCGTCCCTGCAAAAGCATACAAAGTTAGCTTAACACTTCTATTAAAAAATGTACTAATTTCTTATTTGCATTACCTGCAACTATAGCATTCAGTCAGAATTCATATTTTCTTCACACTGAAAAAACAAATACTTGAAAGTAACAATAAATCACGGTTTAAAAAAGCTCAACAAATACACTTTCAAGACAACTTGATCCCCATCTCCACATCTTCCAATCCTAAAACCTATTCACACATCCATGAACTAATTTAGTGAATAAATGCTTTTGATCCAAATTAGGCTTCACGTAGACAAAGAACCAAAAACGTAAACTGCAAGCGTATGTATACATTAAACATCAAAAAATTATAGCCAAAATAGTACAGTGGTAATAGTATGTTTCCCTCATTTTGTTAGTAATTAGTGTAGATATCTCCATATCACAAGTAGATGGTGTTTGTAACCATTGAAATATTCAAGTATCAATCATGTAAACAATTATTTACAGACCATTAGTTAAACTCACGTATCATTTATTAAATCGTAACAACCTTATTTTATTGCATAATCATATGCTAAAGAATGTATTGAAGAAAGACAATACTTTTCACATACACATTTAAGCAAATACTTGGCGTGCATCAATCGAATGTTCATTTAACTAATATAAACATCATCGTAACATCGTTTTAACATAATACTTCATAAGTATTTGAATCTGAGAAAAGGAACAATTAAGATAACTCGGAATTTAATGGTACACCATAAAATATTTATGGTAAAAAAACTCATAGTTTAAAAGTATATATAAAAGAAAAAAGATATAAAGTATGTATACCTCCAACTATCCCATCCTTAAAATTCATGCCAATTCTGAAGTTATTCAAAAATCAAATATTAACTCTCATCATATTCCAAGCAACAAATAGCATGAACACATAATCAACTATAAATACAAAATATTGGGGTTTAGCAGAATAAGAAATAGAAAAATACCTCTTAAAAACTCTTGTCTTTGTCTTCGTACGGCAACATAAGTAAAATCAAAACCCTAAGTAAGAATATAACCAAATTGACACAATAATTGTATTTACAGCAAAGAAAGACTGAAGGTGAAGAGGAAGAGGAGAGGCGCCATTTGGAAGGAAAAAAGAGTGGAATTGTGGCGTGTGTTTTTGTTTAGGGTTTTTTTATTCGAGAAAGTAGCTGGATGATAAAAGAGCAAGTTTGTTAATTAATGAATTTGTAATAATTAGATTAATGACATTATCTAGGCTGTCTAGATTTTTTTCTTTTTTCTTTTTAATTTTTTTTAACCAAAGAAATTGCTTTTTTTAATTTTTTTTAACCAAAGAAATTGTTTTTTTATGATATCATCATCATCATTTTAGCATTATAATAGAATATATATATATATATATATATATATATATATATATATATATATATATATATATATATTACTTTGATATTATGTGTCATCGGGAGCCGAATCATTTCAAAATATTGTAGTGAGTGGAGTTTTGATATTCTTGCAAATTGTCATAGGTTCAATATTACTATTATTGAAAAATTAAATGTTTCATTTGACGAGTTAAAAGTGAAATATAAGTGTAAGTATTCTAAGTATGAGTATCATGAACTCCAACATGAAGCGAAGAATATAGACTCTAATAAGAGTTGCAATATATAGACTCTGGCAAGACGATTTGTTAAAATTAAAGACTAAAAAATATGATTAAAAACTTAGGAGATAAGAAAAAGATATTCGAATCAAGAGAAGATCTCAACTTTTTCCTCCTAATGCCAGGTCTATAAATAGATTAGGCGTGTTAGCTTATTTTATTGTTCGTTCGACACCTTAGGGTGCGCCGTTGATCAACGTGTTACCACACACGATTGTTTGGCGTATTGAACCAAGCTCCTAGTCGTTTGAAAAAAAAAAGATCATAAAATGAAAATATTACCATTTGATTTATCAATGGTTACATTTTTAAAAAAAAATTTGTTTTTACTATTAATTTTTAAATCAAACATTTTACCTATATAAACTAACACTATCTAACTCATTTTTACATCACCAATTTCTTACTCAAACACACTCAAATATTTTAATTTTCTTAAACTCAAAACGTCAAAAGAAAAAAAAAAACACACAAACAAAATCAATCCAACATTAACACTCAACATCCATCAACACCCGCTAACGATATGTGGCAATCGTTTCTCCGGGACAATGCTGAACATAATATTTTTCCTTCACCAACGGGATCTTCTAACCCGCAACAATATATCGGTTTCTCGAATTATGCGATCAATCCATTTTCTTATCACCCTATGCTACCGGCCGATTTCCACATCCATCACAATTCACAAATATTCAACAACCTATTTTCAACCAATTATTAATACACCTTTGAGAACGCCATCGAAAGATACCCAACCCGACCCAGATTTGGTTCAAGAAACTCAAGACGACGTCGAAGAAGTTGAAGAAACCCAAGACGACGATACGGGTAAGAAAGAAAAAAGGGTGAAATTTATGTGGTCCGACGAAGAAAGCAAGATTTTAGGGGATGTGTTGGGCATGCGCTTCCCAAAATAATATTATATGAAAGTCTTAAACAACCGGGACGCTTTGGGCCACAATCCAATTCAAGTACAAATGGTTGGTAAACACGCCTTGCCGACAAGATCAATTGACCGAAAAATTGAGTAAGATGAATAAAAAGACTTCAAGATATTTTTAGCTATTTACGAAAAGCTTGCAAAACATTGTCAAAGTAAACAGTTGAACGCAAATATTATGCAACATGCAAGAAAACACTTCAAAATATAAACCAAACGGTCATTCGTATATCAGGATGCTTGGCGTATAAACGGTCATTCGTATATCTGAATGCTTGGCCGACCTGACTCCGACACCTAACACGACTCCACTAAATTTGAAGCCTTTCTTCCGAGGGGATCCTATCCGTCGTCTACAAGGTCTTGATAGTTCCAAGAGTGCAAGAATGTCGGTTCGTCGAATGCGGCTTCTCGTTATTTTTCAAAAGTAGGCGGAGCTTCGGTTGTCGATTTCGTGCTTTTTACAAAACTTACTATAGATGATTTAAGAAAGGAAGCAAAGACGCATATGATGTTTGATGGTTTAAGACTTCTATCTCTTCCGGTTGCTCATGATATTCCTCCCGAACAATATGATTTATTCATGAAAGCTCAAAACAAGATCACCAAGAAATACGTCAAGACGTTGACTCCGACGTCTGCGAAAAATAATTCTATCTATTTTAATATGTAGTTTTTAATTAAATTTATTTAACATATTAGTGTTTAAATTACTTTAAGTTTATGTAACTGTGTTTTTATTTAATGAAATATTTCATTTTAAATAGTTTTTAGTTTTGTACGAGTAGTTTTTAATAGATTTTACCATAAAAATAAATAATATATATATATATATATATATATATATATATATATATATATATATATATATATATATATATATATATATATATATATATTATAGTTATAATAATAATACCGATACTGGTAATAATAATCATATAGTTAATAGTTAATAATAATTAATATTTATATTTATAAGTATAATAATAAAATAATTAGAAGTATGTTTATTGTGATGGTGAATACATATGTCATTGATATACTAGTGTAGTGTGATAGATCAGTGATGGGAATGAAGTGATGAGACAAAGCTGATATGTCACTGTAACGACCCAACCCTCGTTATAACAAAAACACGACCCAAAAAAAAAAAAATTCAGGGCCTGTACAACTGGACGGCGTCCAGATTTCTGAACGGCGTCCAGTACTGAAGACCTGGACTACGTCCAGCCTTTTTGGACGGCGTCCAATTTGGCTAAAAAGTTCTGATCAGTTTTTACATTACGCTTGAACGAAAAACCCGTTTCCCGACAATTTCCAATGAAACCAATTATCACAACATATCAAAATAAGTAAAGCTAATAGATTTCCAACTTCAAAACGAGTTTACAAAATGGGGCCCACAACGGCCGTTTTACGAGTTCCGTACAAATCATGAGTTTCGACCACATTAGTTTAATTACCAAACGACACTATGAGCATGGTGTTTGGGGGTTAAACTACCCAAGTCTTGGTCAAGCTCCAAAAGCTATCAAATCCCAAAAGCGTCCCCTAGACAACAAGCGGGATCTCTAATCCAATCGAATGCCCTTACCCTTATCAACGCCGGAGCCTATAAAAAGATAAACAACGAGAGGGTAAGCAAAAAAAGCTTAATGAATGCAATAATTATACACATACATATATAATATACCTACTTGCATCCACTTACACACATACCGCATACATGCTAGCAACACAATTAGCTTACAATTTCAAGTATAAAGCTAGTAACCTCCAATACCGCAAGCTAACAACAACAAAGACATATATATATGCTACACTACAACACATTAACCATGGTTAACCAATTGAGCAAGGGAAGGGTGTTTAAAGACCGTCGAGTTCATAATAACCATTAGTGCACTTAACACGTCGTACACTAACCCCACGGGTGGCATCTTAACACGTCGATACTTCACCCTAGGTGGCGTCTTAACACGTCGACACTTCAGCCCGAGTGGTGTCTTAACACTTCGACACTTCACTCTTCATTTTATTTGAGGTGGCATCTTAACACGTCGATACTTCACCTCGAGTGGCGCCTTAACACATCGGCACTTCACCCGTTAATCTCTTGGAGTGGCATCTTAGCACATCGATACTTCACTCCGGGCGGTGTCTTAACACATCGACACTTCACCCCGGATAGCGTCTTAACACATCGACACTTCACCCGTCATATTACTTTGAGTGGTGTCTTAGCACATCGACACTTCACTCATCACGTGAAATGTGGTGTCTTAGCACATCGACACTTCACATATCACGCTACCACAAATAAATACATTATATACCTACGCGTATAATTATTCCACTCACCTTAGAGTCTTTTGTGAAGGATAACCGAGCTTGCAAACTTCAATGTAACTCACCTATTACATTATGCACATAATCAATCACAAGATCAAGTTGGTCAACCAACTCACTCACCATTCAAGTGTCATTTTGGCCCATGGTGCAATTTCGACCCATTTGCACACTTAACCCTAATATTGGGTCAACTTCGCCAAAAACACCAACCCTATCCATTTATGGTCTTAACACACATATAGTCACGTGTTAACTCATTTTCACACTAACAAGACAACTTAGGCCATCAAAGACCCGTTTTACCCATTCGAGGTTTTCCACACCCATTCGGGTCACCACATGCCCAAAAAGCACCCATTTACATAACATCTAGGTGTGCTAGCAGTTAACTAACCAATTTAAGACTCATAAACTCATTTATCATTTCAAAACCCTAGGTTGGTCATCCTTTGAGTATTCATGACTCCAACTTACCCAAAATCCCCAAATCACTAATAAATGGGTTTTATACACATCACTAGCCCAAACCCTAACCCTCAACACATTAAACTAAGAAAATCAAGTTTAGGACTTACCACCACAACCAAAACGTAGCAAGTGAGGAGATGAACAACTTTAATGCTCGAGCTCTAACCCGAAACAAGCTTCTTCCTCTTCTATTTGAGCTTTCTCACACTTGAAACACACTCTCTCTCTAGAATTGAAGTGGATGAAGTTTGGTGGTTGTAAATGGAGTAAATGAAGCTCCATCAACTGACCTAAGGCTTTAAATTCGGTCCCCAAGTGAAATTACCAAAATACCCACTTTAAATATCTAAAAACACAAAAGCAGGCTTGCCAGGCAATCTGGACGGCGTCCAGAATTTTGGACGGCGTCCAGCCCTTCAATCTGGGACGGCGTCCCAACCTGTTGGACGGCGTCCAACATAACATGGAAAAACTGGTTCTTACAACTCTCACCCACTTGAACCGGGTTGTGACCTCGCAATCCAAGCCGCATGACAAGCAGGAAGATACACAAGAACAAACTCTTCGGGCTCCCAAATAAACTTGGAACCTCTACTACGACACCATTGAACTTTAAAAGTCCGAACCACTTTATTTCTCAATCTTTTGACCTTCTCGTCGAGTATAGCAATCGGCTCCTCAACATATTCCAACTTATTATTTAGCTCAATCTCGTCCAATGGTACCCATGATGAATCATCCGCAAGACACTTACGAAGATGGGATACATGGAATGTATTATGGATCCCCGCAAGTTCTTCGGGTAATTCCAAATGATAAGCAACTTCGCTAACCCGAGCCAAAACTTTAAATGGGCCAATAAACCGAGGAGCTAACTTTCCCCGTTTTCGAAACCGAATAATACCTTTCCATGGCGAAACCTTAAGCATCACCATGTCGCCCTCTTGGAATTCGATCATTCGCCTACGTTTATCGGCATACGACTTTTGTCTATCTTGCGCCTTTTTAAAATGATCCCGAATCACATCAATCTTGCTATTCGTCTCTAAAACCAAATCGGTACTCCCGATTTCCTTTTGTCCCACTTCACCCCAATAAATTGGAGTTCGACACCTTCGCCCATAAAGCATCTCATACGGTGGCATCCCGATACTAGTATGATAACTATTATTGTACGAGAATTCCACCAAAGGTAAGTGCTCGTCCCTACTACCACCGAAATCAATAATACACGCCCGTAACATATCCTCTAATGTTTGATTCGTACGTTCGGTTTGACTATCTGTTTGAGGATGATAAGCCGTGCTCAATTTTAATTGTGTACCCATATCATCGTGAAAATTTTCCCAAAACCGAGATGTAAAACTGGTATCTCGATCCAAAATAATAGACATAGGAACCCCATGTCGAGCGACTACTTCCTTGATAAACAATTTAGCCAAGGTCTCCGATGATATCGCTTCCCGAATGGGAAGAAACAAAGCACTTTTTGTCAATCGGTCAACTATCACCCAATTTGAATCAAATTGGTTTCTCGCCGTCTTAGGTAACTTTGTGATGAAATCAATGGTAATGTGCTCCCATTTCCACTTCGGGATTTCTAGCGGTTGCAACTTACCATACGGCTTTTGGTGCTCGGCTTTAACTTGCAAATACGTGACGCATTGCTCCACATACTTTACAACATCATGTTTCATGCCCGACCACCAATACTCTTTTCTTAAATCAAGATACATTTTCGTCGCGCCAGGATGAATGGAATACTTTGACTTATGTGCTTCATCAAGTAGCACTTGTCGATAATCACCCATTTTAGGCACCAACACCCTTCCTTGAAAAGACAACAAACCACGCGATCCCATAGTAATGAATTCCGTTTGTCCCACAATTCGTTCCGCATGCTTGTTGTGAACGTAAGCCTCTATTTGGATCACACCAAGTTTTTCAAGAAAATCGTTAGTAATAATCATACGTAACAATCCCAATCGTAACACCGGGTGATGACTCTTTCGACTTAACGCATCCGCGACCACATTCGCCTTGCCCGGATGATAAAGTATCTCACAATCATAGTCTTTTACCACATCCATCCACCTACGTTGACGATAATTCAAATCTCGTTGATTAAAGAGATGTTTCAAACTCTTATGATCCGAATAAATCGTACTCTTGACACCATACAAGTAATGGCGCCAAATTTTCAACGCATGCACAACCGCCGCCAACTCAAGATCATGAGTCGGATATCTCGTTTCGTGCTCCTTTAATTGTCAAGAGGCGTAAGCAATGACTTTGCCTCTTTGCATTAGAACACACCCGAGCCCATTTAGAGAGGCATCACAATACACCGTCATGTCTTCCACACCTTCCGGCAACACTAACACCGGAGCTTGACACAATTTCTCTTTTAGCAATTGAAAAGCAATTTCTTGCTCGTTCTCCCAAATAAACCTCACGTTCTTCCTCGTCAATTTTGTCAACGAAGAAGCGACCTTAGAAAAGTCTTGGATAAACCGACGATAATAACCGGCCAATCCGAGAAAACTTCGGATTTTCGTAGGCGTAGTCGGTCGTCTCCAACTCTTCACCGTCTCTATCTTCCCCGGATCTACTTGAATACCATTTTCGTTCACAATATGGCCAAGGAATTGAACTTCCCTTAGCCAAAATTCACATTTGGAGAATTTAGCATACAACTTCTCCTTCCGCAACGTCTTTAACACACACCGCAAATGAAGTTCATGTTCTTTCATACTCTTTGAATAGACAAGTATGTCGTCAATGAACACAATTACCGACTTGTCCAACATAGGTTGGCACACTCAGTTCATAAGATCCATGAATGCCGCCGGTGCATTCGTAAGACCAAAAGGCATAACTACGAATTCAAAATGTCCGTAACGAGTTCGAAAAGCCGTTTTCTCAATATCTTCCTCGCGGACCCGCATTTGGTGATAGCCGGACCGTAGGTCGATTTTAGAGAAATACGTTGCACCTTGAAGTTGGTCAAACAAATCGTCAATCCTAGGCAATGGATAACGATTCTTGATCGTCACTTTGTTCAACTCCCGATAATCGATGCACATCCGCATACTACCATCCTTCTTCTTCACAAATAAAACCGGAGCGCCCCATGGCGAAGCACTCGGTCGAATGAAGCCCTTCTCAAGCAACTCTTGGGTTTGATTCAACAACTCTTGCATTTCTGTTGGCGCTAAACGATAAGGAGTTTTAGCAATGGGGGTAGCCCCCGAAACCAACTCAATGCGAAATTCAACTTGTCTTTCCGCCGGAACACCCGGTAACTCGTCCGAAAAAACGTCTTCGAATTCACTAACCACCGGAATTTCACGAATGGGTGGTGGATCATCACGAGTATCAACAACATGGGTAAGAAAAGCCATGCCACCACTAACAAGAAAACGACGTGCCCGCGCAAAAGTGCATATCGGCACAAGTCTTCTTCGTTTATCACCGTGAATAATTAACTCTCCCCCACTTGGGGTCTTCACTCGAATATATTTTTCATGGCATGCAATATCGGCTCTATTATGATCGAGCCAATCCATACCAACCACGATATCAAAATCACCCAAAGTCATCGGGATAAGATCAATCTTAAAGTTTTCGGCACCAAAAACGACATCACAATTTTTACACACATCAACCACTAGCACCGTCTTGCCGTCCGCTATTTCGACTTCTACCAGACGACTTAACTTAGCTAACGGTATATTAAATCTAGGCACAAATTTTGGAGACACAAACGACAAGTTTGCACTGCTATCAAATAGAATCCTTGCCGGATTAGAATTAACCATGAAAGTACCTGAGACAACTTCGTTGAATTGTTTGGCTTCATCATTGGTCATCAAATAATTGCGACCCCTAGCTGTACCCTCCACCTTCTCCAACCTCTTAACATTATCATTGCGCAAATCGGGACATTCCGGCCTCTTGTGTGAAATGTCCCGTTCTTATTGATTAAAAACGTTCCATATTAATTGATTTCGTTGCGAGGTTTTGACCTCTATATGAGACGTTTTTCAAAGACTGCATTCATTTTTAAAACAAACCATAACCTTTATTTCATAAATAAAGGTTTAAAAAGCTTTACGTAGATTATCAAATAATGATAATCTAAAATATCCTGTTTACACACGACCATTACATAATGGTTTACAATACAAATATGATACATCGAAATCAGTTTCTTGAATGCAGTTTTTACACAATATCATACAAGCATGGACTCCAAATCTCGTCCTTATTTAAGTATGCGACAGCGGAAGCTCTAAATAATCACCTGAGAATAAACATGCTTAAAACGTCAACAAAAATGTTGGTGAGTTATAGGTTTAACCTATATATATCAAATCGTAACAATGGACCACAAGATTTCATATTTCAATACACATCCCATACATAGAGATAAAAATCATTCATATGGTGAACACCTGGTAACCGACATTAACAAGATGCATATATAAGAATATCCCCATCATTCCGGGACACCCTTCGGATATGATATAAATTTCGAAGTACTAAAGCATCCGATACTTTGGATGGGGTTTGTTAGGCCCAATAGATCTATCTTTAGGATTCGCGTCAATTAGGGTGTCTGTTCCCTAATTCTTAGATTACCAGACTTAATAAAAAGGGGCATATTCTATTTCGATAATTCAACCATAGAATGTAGTTTCACGTACTTGTGTCTATTTTGTAAATCATTTATAAAACCTGCACGTATTCTCATCCCAAAAATATTAGATTTTAAAAGTGGGACTATAACTCACTTTCACAGATTTTTACTTCGTCGGGAAGTAAGACTTGGCCACTGATTGATTCACGAACCTATAACAATATATACATATATATCAAAGTATGTTCAAAATATATTTACAACACTTTTAATATATTTTGATGTTTTAAGTTTATTAAGTCAGCTGTCCTCGTTAGTAACCTACAACTAGTTGTCCACAGTTAGATGTACAGAAATAAATCGATAAATATTATCTTGAATCAATCCACGACCCAGTGTATACGTATCTCGGTATTGATCACAACTCAAACTATATATATTTTGGAATCAACCTCAACCCTGTATAGCTAACTCCAACATTCACATATAGAGTGTCTATGGTTGTTCCGAAATATATATAGATGTGTCGACATGATAGGTCGAAACATTGTATACGTGTCTATGGTATCTCAAGATTACTTAATATACAATACAAGTTGATTAAGTTATGGTTGGAATAGATTTGTTACCAATTTTCACGTAGCTAAAATGAGAAAAATTATCCAATCTTGTTTTACCCATAACTTCTTCGTTTTAAATCCGTTTTGAGTGAATCAAATTGATATGGTTTCATATTGAACTCTATTTTATGAATCTAAACAGAAAAAGTATAGGTTTATAGTCATAAAAATAAGTTACAAGTCGTTTTTGTAAAGGTAGTCATTTCAGTCGAAAGAACGACGTCTAGATGACCATTTTAGAAAACATACTTCCACTTTGAGTTTAACCATAATTTTTGGATATAGTTTCATGTTCATAATAAAAATCATTTTCTTAGAATAACAACTTTTAAATCAAAGTTTATCATAGTTTTTAATTAACCAACCCAAAACAGCCCGCGGTGTTACTACGACGGCGTAAATCCGGTTTTACGGTGTTTTTCGTGTTTCCAGGTTTTAAATCATTAAGTTAGCATATCATATAGATATAGAACATGTGTTTAGTTAATTTTAAAAGTCAAGTTAGAAGGATTAACTTTTGTTTGCGAACAAGTTTAGAATTAACTAAACTATGTTCTAGTGATTACGAGTTTAAACCTTCGAATAAGATAGTTTTATATATATGAATCGAATGATGTTATGAACATCATTACTACCTCAAGTTTAGTAGATAAACCTACTGGAAGTGACAAGAAATGATCTAGCTTCAAAGGATCTTGGATGGCTTGAAAGTTCTTGAAGTAGGATCATGACACAGAAACAAGTTCAAGTAAGATTTTTACTCGAATTAAGATAGTTTATAGTTATAGAAATTGAATCAAAGTTTGAATATGAATATTACCTTGAATAATAAAGATAACCTACTGTATATAACAAAGTTTTCTTGATCTTAGATGATTACTTGGAATGGATTAGAAAGCTTGGAAGTAAATTAGTAAACTTGAAGGGATTTTTGAAGTGTTCTTGAAGTGTTCTTCCTATGATGATTATAGCTTGATTCTTGAAGTGATTTTTGATGAAGATGATGATTAACTACTGGAAAAATACGTTCATAATAGTGTGTGTGTGTGTGTTGAGAGAGAATTAGAAAGAGAATTGGATGTGAAATGGAGTGAATGATGAGTGGTAATTGGTGAGTGGTGAGTGGGGTTAAAAGGAGTTCTAGTTAGTTGACTAGCTCATGGTAGAAGTTAAAATTGATTAGTCATACATGACATAATCAAGAGTGGAATCCCATGCTAGTTCCTATTGGTATATACTCATAGTAAGTACGTTTTGAAGCTGTGTATAATACGGGTAAGAATACGACTAGAATTCTTGATGAAAGAAAAGAATGGAAAAGTAACTGTAACCATTTTCGTTAAGTATGAGTGTTTTGATATATGTCTTGAAGTCTTCCAAAAGTATTTTAATACATCTAAATACACTACATGTATATACATTTTAACTGAGTCGTTAAGTCATCGTTAGTCGTTACATGTAAGTGTTGTTTTGAAACCTTTAAGTTAACGATCTCAATTAATGTTGTTAACCCATTGTTTATTATATCTAATGAGATGTTAAATTATTATATTATCATGATATTATGATATATTAATATATCTTAATATGATATATATACATTTAAATGTCGTTACAACGATAATCGTTACATATATGTCTTGTTTCGAAATCCTTAAGTTAGTAGTCTTGTTTATATGTATATAACTCATTGTTAATATACTTATGGAGATACTTACTTATCATAATCTCATGTTAACCATATGTATATCCATATATATCGTCATATCGTTTTTACAAGTTTTAACGTTCGTGAATCGCCGGTCAACTTGGGTGGTCAATTGTCTATATGAAACATATTTCAGTTAATCAAGTCTTAACAAGTTTGATTGCTTAACATGTTGGAAACATTTAATCATGTAAATATCAATCTCAATTAATATATATAAACATGGAAAAGTTCGGGTCACTACAGTACCTACCCGTTAAATAAATTTCGTCCCGAAATTTTAAGCTGTTGAAGGTGTTGACGAATCTTCTGGAAATAGATGCGGGTATTTCTTCTTCATCTGATCTTCACGCTCCCAGGTGAACTCAGGTCCTCTACGAGCATTCCATCGAACCTTAACAATTGGTATCTTGTTTTGCTTAAGTCTTTTAACCTCACGATCCATTATTTCGACGGGTTCTTCGATGAATTGGAGTTTTTCGTTGATTTGGATTTCATCTAACGGAATAGTGAGATCTTCTTTAGCAAAACATTTCTTCAAATTCGAGACATGGAAAGTGTTATGTACAGCCGTGAGTTGTTGAGGTAACTCAAGTCGGTAAGCTACTGGTCAGACACGATCAATAATCTTGAATGGTCCAATATACCTTGGATTTAATTTCCCTCGTTTACCAAATCGAACAACGCCTTTCCAAGGTGCAACTTTAAGCATGACCATCTCTCCAATTTCAAATTCTATATCTTTTCTTTTAATGTCAGCGTAGCTCTTTTGTCGACTTTGGGCGGTTTTCAACCGTTGTTGAATTTGGATGATCTTCTTGGTAGTTTCTTGTATAATCTCCGGACCCGTAATCTGTCTATCCCCCACTTCACTTCAACAAATCAGAGACCTGCACTTTCTACCATAAAGTGCTTCAAACGGCGCCATCTCAATGCTTGAATGGTAGCTGTTGTTGTAGGAAAATTCTGCTAACGGTAGATGTCGATCCCAACTGTTTCCGAAATCAATAACACATGCTTGTAGCATGTCTTCAAGAGTTTGTATCGTCCTTTCGCTCTTCCCATCAGTTTGTGGATGATAGGCAGTACTCATGTCTAGACGAGTTCCTAATGCTTGCTGTAATGTCTGCCAGAATCTTGAAATAAATCTGTCATCCCTATCAGAGATAATAGAGATTGGTATTCCATGTCTGGAGATGACTTCCTTCAAATACAGTCGTGCTAACTTCTCCATCTTGTCATCTTCTCTTATTGGCAGGAAGTGTGCTGATTTGGTGAGACGATCAACTATTACCCAAATAGTATCAAAACCACTTGCAGTCCTTGGCAATTTAGTGTTGAAATCCATGGTAATGTTTTCCCATTTCCATTCCGGGATTTTGAGTTGTTGAAGTAGACCTGATGGTTTCTGATGCTCAGCTTTGACCTTAGAACACGTCAAACATTCTCCTACATATTTAGCAACGTCGGCTTTCATACCCGGCCACCAAAAATGTTTCTTGAGATCCTTGTACATCTTCCCCGTTCCAGGATGTATTGAGTATCTGGCTTTATGAGCTTCTCTAAGTACCATTTCTCTCATATCTCCAAATTTTGGTACCCAAATCCTTTCAGCCCTATACCGGGTTCCGTCTTACCGAATATTAAGATGCTTCTCCGATCCTTTGGGTATTTCATCATTTAAATTTCCCTTTTGTAAAACTCCTTGTTGCGCCTCCTTTATTTGAGTAGTAAGGTTATTATGAATCATTATATTCATAGATTTTACTCGAATGGGTTCTCTGTCCTTCCTGCTCAAGGCATCGGCTACCACATTTGCCTTCCCCGGGTGGTAACGAATCTCAAAGTCGTAATCATTCAATAATTCAATCCACCTACGCTGCCTCATATTCAGTTGTTTCTGGTTAAATATGTGTTGAAGACTTTTGTGGTCGGTATATATAATACTTTTGACCCCATATAAGTAGTGCCTCCAAGTCTTTAATACAAAAACAACCGCGCCTAATTCCAAATCATGCGTTATATAATTTTGTTCGTGAATCTTCAATTGTCTAGACGCATAAGCAATCACCTTCGTTCGTTGCATTAATACACAACCGAGACCTTGCTTTGATGCGTCACAATAAATCACAAAATCGTCATTCCCTTCAGGTAATGACAATATAGGTGTCGTAGTTAGCTTTTTCTTCAATAACTGAAACGCTTTCTCTTGTTCATCCTTCCATTCAAATTTCTTCCCTTTATGCGTTAATGCAATCAAGGGTTTTGCTATTCTGGAAAAGTCTTGGATGAACCTTCTGTAGTAACCAGCTAGTCCTAAAAACTGGCGTATGTGTTTCGGAGTTTTCGGGGTTTCCCACTTTTCAACAGTTTCTATCTTTGCCGGATCCACCTTAATACCTTTTTTGTTCACTATGTGAACGAGGAATTGAACTTCTTCCAACCAAAATGCACACTTTGAAAATTTAGCGTACAATTCTTCCTTCCTCAATACTTCTAACACCTTTCTCAAATGTTCACCGTGTTCTTGGTCATTCTTTGAGTAAATAAGTATGTCATCAATGAAAACAATGACAAACTTGTCAAGGTATGGTCCACACACTCGGTTCATAAGGTCCATGAACATAGCTGGTGCATTAGTTAAACCAAATGGCATGACCATAAACTTGTAATGACCGTAACGTGTTCTGAAAGCAGTCTTTGGAATATCATCTTCTTTCACCCGCATTTGATGATACCCGGAACGTAAGTCAATCTTTGAATAAACAGACGAGCCTTGTAGTTGATCAAATAAGTCGTCGATTCTCGGTAGTGGGTAGCGGTTCTTGATGGTAAGTTTGTTCAACTCTCGGTAGTCGATACACAACCTGAATGTACCATCTTTCTTCTTGACAAACAAAACAGGAGCTCCCCACGGTGATGTGCTTGGTCGAATGAAACCATGCTCTAAAAGTTCTTGTAATTGGCTTTGCAGTTCTTTCATCTCGCTGGGTGCGAGTCTGTAAGGAGCACGAGCTATTGGTGCAGCTCCTGGTACAAGATCTATTTGAAATTCAACGGATCGATGTGGGGGTAATCCCGGTAATTCTTTCGAAAATACATCGGGAAATTCTTTTGCGACGGGAACATCATTGATGCTCTTTTCTTCAGTTTGTACTTTCTCGACGTGTGCTAGAACAGCATAGCAACCTTTTCTTATTAGTTTTTGTGCCTTCAAATTACTAATAAGATGTAGCTTCGTGTTGCCCTTTTCTCCGTACACCATTAAGGGTTTTCCTTTTTCTCGTATAATGCGAATTGCATTTTTGTAACAAACAATCTCTACTTTCACTTCTTTCAACCAGTCCATACCAATTATCACATCAAAACTCCCTAACTCTACTGGTATCAAGTCAATCTTAAATGTTTCGCTAACCAGTTTAATTTCTCGATTCCGACATATATTATCTGCTGAAATTAATTTACCATTTGCTAATTCGAGTAAAAATTTACTATCCAAAGGCGTCAATGGACAACTTAATTTAGCACAAAAATCTCTACTCATATCGCTTCTATCCGCACCCGAATCAAATAAAACGTAAGCAGATTTATTGTCAATAAGAAACGTACCCATAACAAGCTCCGGGTCTTCTTGTGCCTCTGCCGCATTAATATTGAAAACTCTTCTGCGGCCTTGTCCATTCGTGTTCTCCTGGTTCGGGCAATTTCTAATAATGTGGCCTGGTTTTTCACATTTATAACAAACTACATTGGCATAACTTGCTCCGACACTACTTGCTCCGCCATTACTCGTTCCGACACCATTTGTTCCTTTCGTTCTATTAACCCCTGGTCCGTAGTCCTCACACTTCGCCGCGCTATGACCATTTCTTTTACACTTGTTGCAAAATTTGGTGCAGAACCCCGAGTGATACTTTTCACACCTTTGGCATAGCTGCTTCTGATTGTTGTTGTTGTTGCGGTTATTATTGTTGTTGGGATGATTGTTGTAGTTGTTGTTGTTGTTGTTGTTGTTGTTGTTGTTGTTGTTGTTGTTGTTGTTGTTGTTGTTGTTGTTGTGCCGTTTGTTGTAGTTGCAATTGATGTTGCGATTGTTGGGATAATTGTTGCGATTATTGTTGTAATTGCTGTTGTTGTTGTATTGGTGATTCTTATCACCGTTTTCCTCCTACTTTCTTTTGACTTGCTTCACATTGGCCTCTTCAGCAGTCTGTTCTTTAATTCTTTCTTCAATCTGGTTCACTAGTTTGTGAGCCATTCTACATGCCTGTTGTATGGAGGCGGGCTCGTGTGAACTTATATCTTCTTGGATTCTTTCCGGTAATCCTTTCACAAACGCGTCGATCTTCTCTTCCTCATCTTCGAATGCTCCCGGACACAATAGGCACAATTCTGTGAATCGTCTTTCGTACGTGGTAATATCAAATCCTCGGGTTCGTAACCCTCTAAGTTCTGTCTTGAGCTTATTGACCTCGGTTCTGGGACGGTACTTCTCGTTCATCAAGTGCTTGAATACTGACCACGGTAGTGCGTACGCATCGTCTTGTCCCACTTGCTCTAGATAGGTATTCCACCATGTTAACGCAGAACCTGTGAAGGTATACGTAGCGTACTTCCCTTTGTCCTCTTCAGTACACTTACTTATGGCAAACACCGATTTGACCTTCTCGGACCACCGTTTCAATCCGATAGGTCCTTCGGTTCCATCAAATTCCAAAGGTTTGCAGGCAGTGAATTCTTCCTACACGATTTCCTGTACTGCTAGATCCAAGGTTATTGTTGGTATGTAGCGCAGCCTGTACTGCGGCTATGTTTGAAGCTAGAAAAGTACGGAATTCCTCTTCATTCATATTCACGGTGTGTCGAGTAGTCGGTGCCATTTCCTTCAAAATAGTCAAATGGAACAAGTTAATCATACAGAATATCAAGAGTAGTTAATAGTATTTCGTAGCATAATATGAACTCATTTATAAAAGCTTTTTCTTCATATTAGCGTTTTATAAGTTTAAATTCGGGCAATACCTACCCGTTAAGTTCATACTTAGTAGCTAATATACAATTCAACTACTACAATTCTATATGAAAAACTGATTATAATAATATTTCGCGTTCAAACTTTTATACAATATTTTACAAACTTACAATACCGCTTATTTTACATAAAGCATGAAATATAGCACACAATAACTTTGATACAAGATAGTTGTGAAGATAATTCTAGCTAGTACACAAGTCGTTCAGCAAAGGCAATAAAGACACGTAATTCATACGTCCAGAAACAAGTCATGCATTCTGGTTTTACTATGACTACTTCCCATCCTTGGTCTTGTGGAACATAACCGTTATGGCCGTTGATAAGACAGCGTGTTGTAACGTCGTCAAAGGGACGAGGGTTACGTAATGTCCAACAGTCCCGTAACAATCTAAAAACCTCATTTCTTACCCCAATTACCGACTCCGTCACTTGTGGGAACATTTTGTTTAATAGTTGTAGGCCGATGTTCTTGTTCTCACTTTGGTGAGAAGCGAACATTACTAATCCGTAAGCATAACATGCTTCTTTATGTTGCATGTTAGCCGCTTTTTCTAAATCACGAAGTCCAATATTCGGATATATTGAGTCAAAATAATTTCTTAACCCATTGCGTAAAATAGCATTTGGGTTCCCCGCAATATATGCGTCAAAGTAAACACATCGTAACTTATGGATTTCCCAATGTGATATCCCCCATCTTTCGAACGAAAGCCTTTTATAAACCAAGGCATTCTTGGAACGTTCTTCGAATGTCTTACAAACTGATCTCGCCTTAAATAGTTGTGCCGAAGAATTCTGACCGACTCTAGACAAGATTTCATCAATCATGTCTCCGGGTAGGTCTCTTAAAATATTGGGTTGTCTATCCATTTTGTGTTTTTATACTGTAAAATAGACAAGAGTTAGATTCATAAAAAAAATACTTATTAATACAAGCAATTTTTACATATATCATAAAGCATAAGCACCCTATATTACATATATTACACCACACGAATACAACTATCTTATTCTGACTCGCTCATTTCTTCTTCTTCGGTTTTGGTTCATTTTGCCAAGTTTCTAGGGATATATGATGTTCCCCTAATACTAGCTGTCGTTTTCCACAACGGTTTAGAAAAACCTGGTGGTTTAGAGGTTCCCGGGTCATTGTTACAACTTAAGGACTTCGGGGGTTGACGATACATATAAAGTTCATCGGGGTTGGATTTAGATTTCTCTATTTTTATGTCCTTTCCCTTATTATTTTCTTTTGCCTTTTTAAATTCAGTTGGGGTAATTTCTATAACATCATCGGAATTCTCATCGGAATCCGATTCATCGGAGAATTGGTAATCCTCCCAATATTTTGCTTCCTTGGCGGAAACACCATTGACCATAATTAACCTTGGTCGGTTGGTTGAGGATTTTCTTTTACTTAACAGTTTTATTATTTCCCCCACCGGTTCTATTTCTTCATCCGGTTCCGATTCTTCTTCCGGTTCCGATTCTTCTTCCGGTTCCGACTCTTCTTCCGGTTCCTCTTCGGGAACTTGTGAATCGGTCCACGAATCATTCCAATTTACATTTGACTCTTCATTATTATTAGGTGAGTCAATGGGACTTGTTCTAGAGGTAGACATCTATCACATAATATCAAACGCGTTAAGAGATTAATATATCACATAATATTCACATGTTAAAAATATATAGTTTCCAACAAAATTTGTTAAGCAATCATTTTTCAAGTAAACACGGTCGAAGTCCAGACTCACTAATGCATACTAAAAAACTAGATAAGACACACTAATTCAAAATTCTGGTTCTCTAAGACCAACGCTCGGATACCAACTGAAATGTCCCGTTCTTATTGATTAAAAACATTCCATATTAATTGATTTCGTTGCGAGGTTTTGACCTCTATATGAGACGTTTTTCAAAGACTGAATTCATTTTTAAAACAAACCATAACCTTTATTTCATAAATAAAGGTTTAAAAAGCTTTACGTAGATTATCAAATAATGATAATCTAAAATATCCTGTTTACACACGACCATTACATAATGGTTTACAATACAAATATGATACATCTAAATCAGTTTCTTGAATGCAGTTTTTACACAATATCATACAAGCATGGACTCCAAATCTCGTCCTTATTTAAGTATGCGACAGCAGAAGCTCTTAATAATCACCTGAGAATAAACATGCTTAAAACATCAACAAAAATGTTGGTGAGTTATAGGTTTAACCTATATATATCAAATCGTAACAATAGACCACAAGATTTCATATTTCAATACACATCCCATACATAGAGATAAAAATCATTCATATGGTGAACACCTGGTAACCGACATTAACAAGATGCATATATAAGAATATCCCCATCATTCCGGGACACCCTTCGGATATGATATAAATTTCGAAGTACTAAAGCATCCGATACTTTGGATGGGGTTTGTTAGGCCTAATAGATCTATCTTTAGGATTCGCGTCAATTAGGGTGTCTGTTCCCTAATTCTTAGATTACCAGACTTAATAAAAAGGAGCATATTCGATTTCGATAATTCAACCATAGAATGTAGTTTCACGTACTTGTGTCTATTTTGTAAATCATTTATAAAACCTGCACGTATTCTCATCCCAAAAATATTAGATTTTAAAAGTGGGACTATAACTCACTTTCACAGATTTTTACTTCGTCGGGAAGTAAGACTTGGCCACTGGTTGATTCACGAACCTATAACAATATATACATATATATCAAAGTATGTTCAAAATATATTTACAACACTTTTAATATATTTTGATGTTTTAAGTTTATTAAGTCAGCTGTCCTCGTTAGTAACCTACAACTAGTTGTCCACAGTTAGATGTATAGAAATAAATCGATAAATATTATCTTGAATCAATCCACGACCCAGTGTATACGTATCTCAGTATTGATCACAACTCAAACTATATATATTTTGGAATCAACCTCAACCCTGTATAGCTAACTCCAACATTCACATATAGAGTGTCTATGGTTGTTCCGAAATATATATAGATGTGTCGACATGATAGGTCGAAACATTGTATACGTGTCTATGGTATCTCAAGATTACATAATATACAATACAAGTTGATTAAGTTATGGTTGGAATAGATTTGTTACCAATTTTCACGTAGCTAAAATGAGAAAAATTATCCAATCTTGTTTTACCCATAACTTCTTCATTTTAAATCCGTTTTGAGTGAATCAAATTGCTATGGTTTCATATTGAACTCTATTTTATGAATCTAAACAGAAAAAGTATAGGTTTATAGTCGGAAAAATAAGTTACAAGTCGTTTTTGTAAAGGTAGTCATTTCAGTCGAAAGAACGACGTCTAGATGACCATTTTAGAAAACATACTTCCACTTTGAGTTTAACCATAATTTTTGGATATAGTTTCATGTTCATAATAAAAATCATTTTCTTAGAATAACAACTTTTAAATCAAAGTTTATCATAGTTTTTAATTAACCAACCCAAAACAGCCCGCGGTGTTACTACGACGGCGTAAATCCGGTTTTACGGTGTTTTTCGTGTTTCCAGGTTTTAAATCATTAAGTTAGCATATCATATAGATATAGAACATGTGTTTAGTTAATTTTAAAAGTCAAGTTAGAAGGATTAACTTTTGTTTGCGAACAAGTTTAGAATTAACTAAACTATGTTCTAGTGATTACGAGTTTAAACCTTCGAATAAGATAGTTTTATATATATGAATCGAATGATGTTATGAACATCATTACTACCTAAAGTTTAATAGGTAAACCTACTGGAAGTGACAAGAAATGATCTAGCTTCAAAGGATCTTGGACGGCTTGAAAGTTCTTGAAGTAGGAACATGACACAAAAACAAGTTCAAGTAAGATTTTTACTCGAATTAAGATAGTTTATAGTTATAGAAATTGAATCAAAGTTTGAATATGAATATTACCTTGAATAAGAAAGATAACCTAATGTATATAACAAAGTTTTCTTGATCTTAGATGATTACTTGGAATGGATTAGAAAGCTTGGAAGTAAATTAGTAAACTTGAAGGGATTTTTGAAGTGTTCTTGAAGTGTTCTTCCTATGATGATTATAGCTTGATTCTTGAAGTGATTTTTGATGAATATGATGATTAACTACTGTAAAAATACGTTCATAATAGTGTGTGTATGTTGAGAGAGAATTAGAAAGAGAATTGGAAGTGAAATAGAGTGAATGATGAGTGGTAATTGGTGAGTGGGGTTAAAAGGAGTTCTAGTTAGTTGACTAGCTCATGGTAGAAGTTAAAATTGATTAGTCATACATGAAATAATCAAGAGTGGAATCCCATGCTAGTTCCTATTGGTATATACTCATAGTAAGTATGTTTTGAAGCTGTGTATAATACGGGTAAGAATACGACTAGAATTCTTGATGAAAGAAAAGAATGGGAAAGTAACTGTAACCATTTTCGTTAAGTATGAGTGTTTTGATATATGTCTTGAAGTCTTCCAAAAGTATTTTAATACATCTAAATACACTACATGTATATACATTTTAACTGAGTCGTTAAGTCATTTAGTCGTTACATGTAAGTGTTGTTTTGAAACCTTTAAGTTAACGATCTCAATTAATGTTGTTAACCCATTGTTTATTATATCTAATGAGATGTTAAATTATTATATTATCATGATATTATGATATATTAATATATCTTAATATGATATATATATACATTTAAATATCGTTACAACGATAATAGTTACATATATGTCTCGTTTCGAAATCCTTAAGTTAGTAGTCTTGTTTATATGTATATAACTCATTGTTAATATACTTATGGAGATACTTACTTATCATAATCTCATGTTAACCATATGTATATCCATATATATCGTCATATCGTTTTTACAAGTTTTAACGTTCGTGAATCGCCGGTCAACTTGGGTGGTCAATTGTCTATATGAAACATATTTCAATTAATCAAGTCTTAACAAGTTTGATTGCTTAACATGTTGGAAACATTTAATCATGTAAATATCAATCTCAATTAATATATATAAACATGGAAAAGTTCGGGTCACTACATTGTGCCCTTCTTTAATTAAAACATGTGATTTTGTTTGCGGAGGATAGACTCGGATATTCACGCGCCATGTGACCCTTTTGTCCACAATTGTAGCACGAATAAGAAAAATCCCCGGAAGCACCCTTCTTCCCACTACTAACATTACCGGAACCCTTCTTGTTCTTTTTGTTTGAAAAGTTCGAATGGCTCGAACCTTCATTCTTTCTCTTGCCAAAAGTAAAGCCACTCTTCCTTAACACGAGTGCCTCGAAGCCCTTGGCCATATCAAACAACTCATCAAAAGTCTTTACCACCGTTACACTAATCTTCTCTTGATAGTTGTCATTTAAAATTCGATAGAAGTCTTCCTTCAACATTTTATCATTGCCGACGTACTCCGGGCAAAATTAGGTCTTGGACAAAAACACGGATTTTAGAGTGTTCAAATCCATCGACCCTTGCCTCAAGGAACGTAACTCGTCCTTAAGCCTAGTAAGATCGGCCGAAGTTCGGTATTCTTTGAAAAATTCGGACTTGAATTCATCCCAAGTGAATTCCATGCATTGCTCTTCACCATAAACTTGAAGCTTTGCGTCCCACCACAACTTAGCATCGCCTCTCAACATACCACACCCGTATCTTGTCTTCTTCTCGGGAGGACATTCACAAGTACGGAAGGCCCCCTCCATGTCGGAGATCCAATGGGCACTCTTTAGAGGGTCTCGTTCACCTTCAAAGGTGGGAGGTTGAGAATCCTTGAAGTTCTTATAGAGAAAGTCCCGTCTTCTCGCATTATCTTCGTGAAGAACGGCCTTAACTTGCTCCTTTACTACATTGACTAGTTGTTCATCAATCGTATCTAGAAACATTTTCTTAACATCCTCGAGGAACTCCGCCTTTTGACGTTTAAATATGGCCTCAACTTTGGCCGTGAACTCAACGTCCTCACTCGTACTTCCGTCATTGGTGTCGTGTCCATTTCTCATCTTCATTCTATAAAACGGAAAAGATTAAACAACGAAACGAAATGACTTAACACATATGTATATACATATACACCACACTAACCCATCTTGCTTAACATTCGTCGTACATTGCTTGTTTGACACGATTTGAACCCGTAACAATGGTAGCTAATCATTGTTACGCGAGCACGTCGCACGAACTTGCTAGTACAATGCCTATCTCGCTTGATGATTGCTAACACAACACAAAACAATTAGTGCAAGGTTAGTTCACATAAACCTATTCACTACTCAACACTCGGTCCGACCCGTCTCCTACAACTCCCGCATAAACAACGCACACACAATTAAATCTAAGTCTAGGCACCTATCTCAAGTCGCCTAAATCCCTTAGACCATGCTCTGATACCACTTGTAACGACCCAACCCTCGTTATAACAAAAACACGACCCAAAAAAAAAAAAATCAGGGCCTGTACAACTGGACGGCGTCCAGTACTGAAGACCTGGACGGCGTCCAGCCTTTTTGAACGGCGTCCAATTTGGCTAAAAAGTTCTGATCAGTTTTTACATTACGCTTGAACGAAAAAACCGTTTCCCGACAATTTCCAATGAAACCAATTATCACAACATATCAAAATAAGTAAAGTTAATAGATTTCCAACTTCGAAACGAGTTTACAAAATGGGGCCCACAACGGTCGTTTTACGAGTTCCGTACAAATCATGAGTTTCGACCACATTAGTTTAATTACCAAACGACACTATGAGCATAGTGTTTGGGGGTTAAACTACCCAAGTCTTGGTCAAGCTCCAAAAGCTATCAAATCCCAAAAGCGTCCCCTAGACAACAAGCGGGATCTCTAATCCAATCGAATGCCCTTACCCTTATCAACGCCGGAGCCTATAAAAAGATAAACAACGAGAGGGTAAGCAAAAAAAGCTTAGTGAATGCAATAATTATACACATACATATATAATATAATATACCTACTTACATCCACTTACACACATACCGCATACATGCTAGCAACACAATTAGCTTACAATTTCAAGTATAAAGCTAGTAACCTCCAATACCGCAAGCTAACAACAACAAAGGCATATATATATGCTACACTACAACACATTAACCATGGTTAACCAATTGAGCAAGGGAACGGTGTTTAAAGACCGTCGGAGTTCATAACAACCATTAGTGCACTTAACACGTCGTACACTAACCCCACGGGTGGCATCTTAACACGTCGATACTTCACCCTAGGTGGCGTCTTAACACGTCGACACTTCACCCCGAGTGTGTCTTAACACTTCGACACTTCACTCTTCATTTTATTTGAGGTGGCATCTTAACACGTCGATACTTCACCTCGAGTGGCGCCTTAACACATCGGCACTTCACCCGTTAATCTCTTGAAGTGGCATCTTAGCACATCGATACTTCACTCCGGTTGGTGTCTTAACACATCGACACTTCACCCGTCATATTACTTTGAGTGGTGTCTTAGCACATCGACACTTCACTCGTCACGTGAAATGTGGTGTCTTAGCACATCGACACTTCACATCTCACGCTACTACAAATAAATACATTATATACCTACGCGTATAATTATTCCACTCACCTTAGAGTCTTTTGTGAAGGATAACTGAGCTTGCAAACTTCAATGTAACTCACCTATTACATTATGCACATAATCAATCACAAGATCAAGTTGGTCAACCAACTCACTCACCATTCAAGTGTCATTTTGGCCCATGGTGCAATTTCGACCCATTTGCACACTTAACCCTAATATTGGGTCAACTTCGCCAAAAACACCAACCCTAGCCATTTATGGTCTTAACACACATATAGTCACGTGTTAACTCATTTTCACACTAACAAGACAACTTAGGCCATCAAAGACCCGTTTTACCCATTCGAGGTTTTCCACACCCATTCGGGTCACCACATGCCCAAAAAGCACCCATTTACATAACATCTAGGTGTGCTAGCGGTTAACTAACCAATTTAAGACTCATAAACTCATTTATCATTTCAAAACCCTAGGTTAGTCATCCTTTGAGTCTTCATGACTCCAACATACCCAAAATCCCCAAATCACTAACAAATGGGTTTTATACACATCACTAGCCCTAACCCTCAACACATTAAACTAAGAAAATCAAGTTTAGAACTTACCACCACAACCAAAACGTAGCAAGTGAGGAGATGAACAACTTTAATGCTCGAGCTCTAACCCGAAACAAACTTCTTCCTCTTCTATTTGAGCTTTCTCACACTTGAAACACACTCTCTCTCTAGAATTGAAGTGGATGAAGTTTGGTGGTTGTAAATGGAGTAAATGAAGCTCCACCAACTAACCTAAGGCCTTAAATTCGGCCCCCAAGTGAAATTACCAAAATACCCACTTTAAATATCTAAAAACACAAAAGCAGGCTTGCCAGGCAATCTGGACGGCGTCCAGAATTTTGGACGGCGTCCAGCCCTTCAATCTGGGACGGCATCCCACCATGTTGGACGGCGTCCAACATAACATGGAAAAACTGGTTCTTACAGTCACAGTGTTGTTGTGAAGACATATGTTATGAATAAGAGTATTTTATGTATCAATTATATTATAAGCAGAGGTGTCTTTGAGCATAGGCAAGATAGGTAACCGCCTAGGGCCCAGAATTTCGAATGGCCCAAAATTTTGAATATGTAAATATTTTTCTTAATATATTTAATTAAATCAAATAAAAAATTATCAACTAAAGTTAAATACCTTGTTTTTAATAGTTAACTACAATGTAAGTTAATAAATAGATAAATTGGAGTATTATTTTTTTATGCGTAGTAAAAAAATTTAATGTATATGTTGGCTCATTTTAATTTTCGTCTAGGGCCTTTAAATTGTTGAGACGACCATGATTATGATTATAAGTTATCAACTAATGTATGGTTACGATTCACAACTTTTAATACATCGATATACTTTTATAGCAATTATAGCAATTATATTATATTCTTATAGACTTCAAATACAAATGTCGTCAACATTTGAGTTTGAGAAAATGTTTGTCTTTTGGAAAAATAGTGATTTATTCTGTTAACTATTTAACTTAATTATCATTAACATCATATTTAATTTAGTAATATCTACATTTGATTTGACCAATAAATTATGAGAGTTGATAAAATAATCAAATGACACATGTTATAAATTTATGAGATCATGATGAGTAGGTAGAAAAAAAAAATTCTATTTGTTTTGAAAAGAGTAGTGATTTATCTTCCTAAATTTTTAACTTAAATATCATTTTCTCAATTAAATATCGACACTTGGTTTGACCAACAGATCATGAGAGTGGAGAGAATAAGCACATGATACATGTCGCAAATTTATGTAACAAGTTGTCGAACTTTCGCTTCGCGCCGGAGGTTCGGTTTTTAATGTATTTTATTGTGTTTAGTTACGGAGCTTGCGAGTCAAAAATCAAAGTATATGAAAAGTATCCTAAATATTTCGTTTTTTTTAAAAAGTGTCCATTTTGCGTATAGTTAGTGACATTGTGTTCTTAAAATTATTTCGCGTTTAACGATGGTGTCGAAAAAATTTAACTCGTTGCGAGCGAGAAGATATGACACGTTGAATATTTGAGTGGAGTTTATTTAAGATATTTTATGAAAATTTTGATTTGACACTTTAACCCCCTGTTTTTGAGGCCGATTTTAAATTTTGAACAAAGTGTGGGGGCGTTTGTGGTGTTATTTAAAAGAAAGGAAGGGAAAAAAAGTTGAAAAGAATAAAATGCCCATGGTACTATTTATCATTTTTATCTAATAGTTAATATGGTAATTAGGAGGATGAGTAAAATCATTGGGTGTTGATATCTACACTTTAGTTTTTGATATATTCACTCATATTTATGCATTAATAATTTGCACCGTACGTATAAATAAATGATGCGCTAATTTAGTAGATTTATCAAAAAATCAAGTGAAAAATATCATCACCCAAAATGATTATTGATTAGGTAGGAGGAAAATTTATTTTTCTTGCAAAAAGTATCAATCATAAATGTTTGAAAACTTTGCTAACGATTCACAAATAAATTGAACAATTATAGAATGACTTGAAATGGATTGAAAGGTCAAAATAAGTATATTATTGTCGAGTTACTCGAGCGTTATAAACATGGCATAAAGATATCTTTTTAAATAAGTGATTACAACAAAATTTTAAAGATAAAATAGTAGTTTGCTAAATACATGATTCATTAACTATGAGTTAGAGGAATGGTGACGGATTACACTCGGTGTTCAATTGGTGTTATTCGGAACTTTGAGGGTAAAACGTGAGATAGGACTATACGGAGATCTATAAGAAATACCCCTCCCGTTCCAAAAAAGTGTCTGGTTTGACTTTTTGTTGAATTTAAGATATATTTATGAAATGTCTAATTCGTCCCTCATTTAATGTTATTGTAAAGAGTAGTAATAAATTAATTAGTATAATTTAATGTTGAATTTCCAATAATAAAATGGTAGAATTGGAACTTTAGAGGTTTTTTATAGTTATTTAACGTAAGAGACAATATTATTGAGACAAAAAAAAATAGTAAGGAGGACAATTTTTTCAGGACGGAGAGAGTATTGAAAAAAATATATAAATAGAAAGTATGGAACTTTAAAAAATTATGTCTATTTTGAGACTTTGACACGTTCTTAGAGCACAAGTGTCGAAGGTTTTTTCGCCGTTATACTAAATCGGCGACGGGGACGAGAGTGAAATAGAAACCACGCCAGCGTCCTTGGCCAGCGTCATTTTCTCGCTGTCGGCTAACCGGCGTCGAATTGCATTGTTTAAATGTTTTTCTGGAAAAATAGTTGTTGGCATCATGGTTTGAACATTTAATTTTTTAATTTTCTGTATTACTCATATATATATATATATATGTATATATATATATATATATATGTATATATATATATATATATATATATGGGCAGGATCAATGCGGAAGTAACCAATCGGGGGGAAGCAAAAAATTTTATTTTTTTCGTTTTTATTGGAATTTTTTTTTCCGGCATCAAAATCACACAAAAATATGAACATTTAGAAAAGTTACTTCGTGATGAATGTTATTATTTAGGCGGGAAAACGATCGACAAAAATAACATTCAAGATAATATTGTTCGTGAAGAATATGAACGTTTTTTTTCTTCATGTTTTGTGAAGTAAAATTTAGCCCGATTTAGAGTTTAGGGTTTGGTGTTTTGGTTTATTCCATAAACCCAAAACACCAAACCCTAAACACTAAACCCTAAACTCTAAACCGTTCGTGTTAAAAACTCAATCTAAATTCTAAATCTAAACCCTAAATCTAAACCCTAAACCCTAAATTTCTAAACCCTAATATCTAAACCCTATAAACCCTAATATCTAAACCCTAATATCTAAACCCTAATAGCTAAAACCTCAACATACGCTCGAAAAACACGACAATTGTTATATATTACTTATTCGAGCGTTTTCCCGCAAAAATAAAAACATTTATCACAAAGTGTCTTTATTAAATGTTCATATTTTCATCTCATCTATAATGTTCGTAAACAAAGTTTTTTCAAAAAACGAAAAAAAAAAAGTTTTTTTGCTTCCCCCCACTTCATCCCGATTAGTTACTTCCCTCTTGATCCTACAACTATATATATATATATATATATATATATATATATATATATATATATATATATATATTATGTATCCCATTCACTTTAAATAAAAACGTTAAACACTCTCAATATTTCATATTGTATACTTCCTTAATTTTATAAAATAATGTCGTACATGCTTTTTCTGAAGATGAATGTGAATTAATTGAGTTCGATTTGTTAGATAGTATCGACTATTTTGAAGATGACGAGTTAAATTCAACTGCTACATCACATTCTCGTCGTTACATACATCATGAACATCAGTCGGCTCATGACCAACTGGTGGGAGATTATTTGTAGCAAAATGCTAGTATACCGCTAACAAATGCAAACGAAGATTTCGGATGAGACGACGTGTTTTTCTCAGAATTATGGATGACATACTAAGTTACGCTGCAAATCAACTGTGACGACCCGGAAATTTCCGACTAAATTTAAACTTAATCTTTGTATAATAAATGTTTCCGACACGATAAGCAAAGTCTGTAATGTTGAGTCTCGAAAGTTTTGAACTATTTCATATATCCATTTAAACCTTGTATTCCCGACGATTCACGAACAAGTGTTGTAAATATATATAAATATATATATATATATATATATATATATATATATATATATATATATATATATCTAAATAAAATAATAAAGTTCTATTAAGATAAAAATATAAATATAAATATATATATATATATATATATATATATATATATATATATATATGATATAAATCTATATATGAATATATATATGATTTATAAATATATATATATATATATATATATATATATATATATATATATATGATATAAATCTATATATGAATATATATATGATTTCTATTTATAACTATTATATTATAAAATATATGAAATATATAAATATTAAATATTCAATAAATATTATCAGATCATATATAATATAATTATTACATAATTAATAAATTAAATGTAATTACAAGTTGAATTATAATTGTTATATTATTTTTACATTCATCATTGTTATTAATATCAATATTAGTATATAAATATTAAAAAGGTTATAATATGAAATTTGATACATTGATTTGTTATAGTATCATTATTATTAATGTTATTATTATCATTATTAATATCAATATTAATATAATTAATAGTAAAATTATAATTTTAGTTATTATGATTAATATCAGTATTATCAATATTATTGAAATTATAAATTATTATTATTATTATTATTATTATTATTATAGTTACTAGAAAATAACACAAATTTAATTATTATTATCATTAAGAATATTATTAATATCATTTTTATGATTAGTAATAATATTATTATCATACTTGTATTATTATTAGTTAAAATATTAAGGGTATTATTATTATCCTATTTATTAAAAGATTAACTATAATCTATAAATATAAATATATAAATATAAGAGGAATACAAATAGATATATAAATGTAGATATATAAATACTATAATATAATCAGATATACATATACATATACGAAATTACAATATATATATATAAGTAAATACAGGTATACAGATATATAATTATATAGCTACGGTATATATTAAATATAAATACAGAATATGTACACATTCAGTTTTCAATTATTTTTAAACAATAGGCAGTACGATTTGATTCCAAAATAATTCAGAAAACTTCATAATCTGTTAGATATCACATTCTTATTGTACGATTCAGTTGAAAAGAAGCTGCCTTATTATTATTTATATTCTACTGAATAATTCTTGTCTGCAATTTGTTAAGGGTCGGTTTCAATTGACAGATACCAACAAATGTGACCAAATATGTTACTATATCACTTCCTCAATCACATTACAGATATCATTGACTACAATTTAGGAATTTCAAACCAAAAACTCAACAGAAAACACAATATACAGCTCGTACCTCTGTTACCATCAATTTTTCCAAAATCTTGAAATCTTTATAAATTCTCAAAATCTATTAATGCACTACTGTTCTAAACCTCCTATTTAAACTTTCTAGAAAGATTCAAACCCTAATTTTTCGTATCAAGGAGGAATTTTGAAGTCAAACTTTCGAAATTTAAAAGTCAACTATCAGTTCATCCCAAAATTTGTAAAAGTGTTAAAGTTTCTGTTTCAATTGAGAAAGATTATAGGTATAATTAGGAACCTTTTTCATGAAGAAAGTATAATCTAAACGGGTCTTAATCTCAAAAATCAAAATTGGGTGTTCTTCGTAAGTTTATTTCTGTTACTGTTATAATTATTTTTATTTCTTCTTTTTCTGTTTTGAATAATTCTAATACTTAAAAAGAGGCGTTTCTGTTTTAATTACGAGTTTTAAAACAAATCGTATAGTTTGATATTGTTATGGTTCTGGTCGATTTTGATATGGAGAAGAAGAAGAAAGAATTAAGAAACAGATAGATAAACGATATATAGATATAAGATGAAATAATAACATAAAAGAGAAACTGGTTCGATGGTCAAGAGTGTATATGTGTGAGCGGGAGATCTCGGGTTCGAACCCGGTTTTGCGACGTTTTCTTTTTGGAAGAGGTTTTGAGGTAGCTTTATTTATTTATTTATTATTACTTATTAATATTAATTATTATTATTGTTAATATTAATATGATTATTATTATTTTAATTATTATTGTTATTGTTATTATTATGATTATTATTATCATTACCATACTTACAATTATTATTATTATTACCATATTTATAAGCATTATAATTATTACTATCATTAATATTAGTATTAGTATTTAGTATAAGTATTATTTATATTTGTATAATTATTATTAATTTTATCATTTAAAGTATCGTTATTAATATGATTATTAAGATTGTTGTTATTGCTAGTATTATAATTATTATTAATAATTAATAATATCATATTTATATATACAAGTATTAGAAATGTCATTAACATTAGTATTTTGTAAGTATTATTAAGATTATTATAAATTGTACCCTTTAAATATTATTATTATTATTATTATTAGGATTATGAATATTATTATTATTACTATTATGAAAATAATAAAACTTATTAGTGTTTTTGTTAATATTAGTAATAGTATCATTTTAAAATTATTAGTATTATTAATATTGACGTAAGTATTATTATTAATATTAGCACTTTCGTTAACATGAATATCATTAACAAGTACTATTATTATTGAAAATTAATATAATTATTACTAAAAGTATCATTATTTTAAATCTATATTTTTATAAAAAAAACTATTATTAATACTATCATAAATATTATTAGTACTTTGAAAATTACTATTATTATCAGTATAATTATTCTAGTGTTATTATAACTTGTATTTTGTAAACAAAAGAGTAATTACATAAAAGTATATTTAATATACATAACTTAACTATAATAATATTTTTATATACAAAATGAATACATTTAATTAAATAATGAAATATATATAAGTTATTAATATAAAAATTATATCACTAATAGTAATATATATATTTATTCGATTACGATTATATATATTAATGAATACACAAATGATATAGGTTCGTGAATCCAAGGCCAACCCTGCATTGTTCAATATCGTCATATGTATTTTTACTACAAAATACATTATAGTGAGTTTCATTTGCTCCCTTTTTAAATGTTTTTGCAATATATATTTTTGGGACTGAGAATACATGCGCTGCTTTTATAACTATTTTATGAAATAGACACAAGTAATCGAAACTACATTCTATGGTTGAATTATTAAACCGAATATGCCCCTTTTTAGTCTGGTAATCTAAGAATTAGGGAACAGACACTCTAATTGACGCGAATCCTAAAGATAGATCTATTGGGCCCAACAAGCCCCATCCAAAGTACCAGATGCTTTAGTACTTCGAATTTATCATGTCCGAAGGGAGTCCCGGAATGATGGGGATATTCTATATGCATCTTCTTAAGGTCGGTTACCAGGTGTTCACCAAATGAATGATTTTTATCTCTATGCAGTTTGCGAAATGCCTGATATGAGAATGATGTTTATGAAATATGAAAATCTTGTGGTCTATTAAAATGATGGAAATGATTGTTTATGATAAACTAATAAACTCACCAACCTTTTGGTTGACACTTTAAAGCATGTTTATTCTCGGGTATGAAAGAAATCTTCCGCTGTGCATTTGCTCATTTTAGAGATATTACTTGGAGTCATTCATGACATATTTCAAAAGACGTTGCATTCGAGTCATTGAGTTCATCAAGATTATTATTGAGTCAATTATAGTTGGATATATTATGAAATGGTATGCACGCCGTCAACTTTCGATGAAATGGAAGTTTGTCTTTTAAAAACGAATGCAATGTTTGTAAAATGTATCATATAGAGGTCAAGTACCTCGCGATGTAACCAAATGTAATGTATTCGTCCAGATGGATTAGGACGGGTCGTTAGAGTTGGTATCAAAGCGGTGGTCTTAGCGAACCAGGTCTGCATTAGTGTGTCTAACTGATAGTCGTTAGGATGCATTAGTGAGTCTGGACTTCGACTGTGTCTGCATGTCAAAAGTAAAGATGTTCCAAGGTTTACAAAGTAGTTCGACAACTAGTTACGTTACAAAGTTTAAAGTACAAATGAAACATATGCAACACAATTTAAAAGTAGCCAAAAGACGCTCCACGTATGCATGTATACTCGACATCCATTGCAAGTATCAAAAAGAATGAGCGGAAGCATGTATCATTAAGCATTCAAGGACCTGAGAAAACATAAAAGAATCTGTCAACGAAAACGTTGGTGAAATCATAGTTGTAAGCATAAAGTATATTTGTATCACAAGGTTTAGTATAAATCGTTTATCAAGCGTATACATCTCAAAAGATGTGTTTGTATCACGAGCACCCAATTATCAAACTTAACTGAATCTTACCTCTGCATAATAGTGTTAGAACCTACACTATACATCGAAAGTATGTTTCATTCATCTGAATGAGGGTTCGTCAAACCCGCATGGCCACACAACATAATTTCTCGCTTACACTCTACGAGTGTAACTAATGATAATTGGACTTGAGGATTTTCGTTCTAACTCGTATGTATCTTTGCTTTTGTATAGTATTCAAAGTATCAAAGTATGAAAAGTATATATATATACATGTGAAAAATATATATAAGTATGTAATGTATATGTTTTCTCATCCCACGATTTTAAAAGTATAATAGTATTTGAGAGGTGGGGCTATGATCTCACCTTGAGTGTAGGAATGTAAATTTACTCCAACAAGTAACGTGTGCAAGAACAATGCTAGTCTCGACCTAAACAATTAGGTTGTATCAATAGCGATAGTCACGATTGGTCAAAGATGTTCAATTAGTCCTATGGCTCGTTACGACTCGATTATGTAGCATGTGAATCACGTTGTCAAGTTTCATGCAAGAATCAAGTATAAAATAAGATTAGAATGATTGCATAAGTGTTTTGTTATGTTTGACTAAAAGTCAAACTTGGTCAAAGTCAACAAAAAGTCAACGGGGTTGGGTCGGGTCCCGAACTATTTTCCTGAGCTTAGAAATCATGTATGAGCATGTTGGCCAAGTTTCATGTTGATCGGGGGTGCGTAGCATACTTAGAATTAAGCGAAAATTGACATTTTTGGGCAGTCTACCTCAGATGCGCCGCATCCAAGGCAGATGCGCCGCATCTATGTCTGGTGCAGCAATTCTGGGGCAGTTTAACACTTAGACGATTTCAACTTCAAACGATCATAACTTTTGACTCGTTAACATTCAAAACACGTATCTTATATCGTTGGAAAGGTAATTTAAAGAGGAATACAACTAAACACATTTCATGAATCAATGCCATCATTAACAACAATGAAAACCTCAATAAATGATCGTTAACTATTCAAAATCGAAGTTTCAAGTTCATAAAACGCATTTCTTGACTTGGGAATCCAATCTACACATACGATACGCCGTTTTGAAGGTAATGAAACATACAATACAACTAATCACTAACTAATAACATTTCATGGCATTCAAAGCATCAAAAGTTCATTTTAGAGTTCATCAAACCCTAATCAAAATCATGAATTCAACCATTTTGTAAATGAAGCTTTTCTAAATCAACCTACACATCAAAATGAAGCTAATGATGCTAGTAACACATTTAATACATGAACTTTAACATTTAAACAACATTTAATCAACCAAAAGCAAGGATTAAGCACATCCATTTCAAATGTTCAAACTAGTTACTCAAAACAACAAATCGAGCAAACAAAACATGTATTCATGTTATACTTGAGCCATAGACACTAACTAACAACTTTATAAGTTAAAAACATCAAGAACACAAAATCTAGTGATTTTAGAAAGTTACCCAAATGTAATGAAATCGGTATGGAATCGAAGAGGAAGTTGCAAGGATTCCAAAAATGTAATTTGTTTTGCAAAACACCTGCTAGCTCGGATTTGGATGATGATTCTTTGAAATGGGGTGTTGAGAGAAAATGGAGGAAGTAGTAAAATGAGAGAGAGATGAATGAATGGGTAAGAGGGGTTTGACCCTTTGACCTAGTCAAAGGTTTGATCCTTTGGCGAGTTTGGTCCCTCAACTTTCATTCGGGTGCGTGAATTACCTAAACGAGATAATTTAAAACGCGTATCAACGGGAGATGTTATAAATATATAACGGACTTTAAAATGAATAAACGGAAAGTAAACGGAAAAAGGCGGGATGTTACAAAAATCAACCAGTCTACGAATCAATACTCTGAATTTTGAAAAAGGCGGGATGTTACAAAAATCAACCAGTCTACGAATCAATACTCTGAATTTTGAAAAAGTTGAATAAAGTAGCAGAAACTGTAGACAACTGTATACGACCTTAACCGTCGAAAGTTTGATAATAAAGAATAGTATGTTGAAAAAGCTCAGAAAAGTTGGAACTGAAAAACGGATTGAGCTAACCACGAAGGAGACCAAGGACAAATACAAGGACCATACCCTATATTCAAAGAATCCAGGTAATTCTGGATCCGTTGAAATCTTTAGAGAATATCTTGCTCCGAAGTCATGTTAGAATCTTGTGGGAAAAAAAAATTTCTTCAACCATCGAGCTTAGAAATTCTAAAATATCATCATAAATATCTTCGATATTTCTGAAGATATTTTCATAAATATTCTCGTCCGAAATTATTTAACTCTTCGTGCTATCTATACTACATCATAAAAGAAACTACTTTAGTTTCTAAATTTCTTTAAAATTTGAGTTTAAAATACGAATGTTATTGAAGTAGTGTTGGGAACTGAAGGACGAGTTAATATAATATAATGACACTTGATCAACGTGATTATATTACAGTAAGTCATGCTGAGTTTCTAATGGAACGTGATGATTCACAGACCATAACGTCATCAGGTGCCATGTTACACGACACTTACATTCTATCTGATCTATAAACATGTCAAGAACATATTTTCTTGATAGTTCTATCTTTTCCCTTGAATTCTGGTAATTTAACCAATAAAGATCCTGCTATTACAATTTCTCTCTTAGAACGTTAGCTATGTTCATTCCGAATTTCATATCTATGAATTCTGGACCATTATTCGCTTGACTTAAAAGCGGGAAGAGAAAATAAAAGTATGGAACTCCAAAATATAAAGGAAACAAAGAGGGTGGATTTATAGTGAAATATCCGACAGAGCAATCATGACAGATTATCGCATTTAATCAAAGAAGATCCTATTTCTTTAATTATTGGAGAATCAAATCTTATTACGAAGATTTTTTTTTTAAATTCCTTGAATTCCAGAAATCCACCATGACTACGTCAAATGTTAACATCTCTATCTCAATCTTTTGTGACAGTTTCACTCGTACGCTCCGCATAATCTAATCGTTTTATCTATATTAATCAATAATGATAAAACTCTATTTATCAACTCATATTCGTCATGAAAACATCTTTATTGTTAGCCATGACGACCTCACTCAAATTTCGAGATGAAATTTCTTTAACGGGAAGGTACTGTGACGACCCAGAAATTTCCGACTAAATTTAAACTTAATCTTTGTATAATAAATGTTTCCGACACGATAAGCAAAGTCTGTAATGTTGAGTCTCGAAAGTTTTGAACTATTTCATATATCCATTTAAACCTTGACCATTCCCGACGATTCACGAACAAGTGTTGTAAATATATATAAATATGTATATATATATCTAAATAAAATAATAAAGTTCTATTAAGATAAATATATATATATATATATATATATATATATATATATATATATATATATATATATATATATATATATATATATATATATATATATGATATAAATCTATATATGAATATATATGTGATTTCTATTTATAACTATTATATTGTAAAATATATGAAATATATAAATATTAAATATTCAATAAATATTATCATATCATATATAATATAATTATTACATAATTAATAAATTAAATGTAATTACAAGTTGAATTAAAATTGTTATATTATTTTTACATTCATCATTGTTATTAATATCAATATTAGTACTATAAATATTAATAAAGGTTATAATATGAAATTTGATACATTGATTTGTTATAGTATCATTATTATTAATGTTATTATTATCATTGTTAATATTAATATTAATATAATTAATAGTGAAATTATAATTTTAGTTATTATGATTAACATCAGTATTATCAATATTATTGAAATTATAAATTATTATTATTATCATTATTATAGTTACTAGAAAATAACACAAATTTAATTATTATTATCATTAAGAATATTATTAATATCATTTTTATGATTAGTAATAATATTATTATCATACTTGTATTATTATTAGTTAAAATATTAAGGGTATTATTATTATCCTATTTATTAAAAGATTAACTATAATCTATAAAATATAAATATATAAATATAAGAGGAATACAAATAGATATATAAATGTAGATATATAAATACTGTAATATAATCAGATATACATATACATATACGAAATTACAGTATATACATATAAGTAAATACAGGTATACAGATATATAATTATATAGCTACGGTATATATTAAATATAAATACAGAATATGTACACATTCAGTTTTCAATTATTTTTAAACAATAGGCAGTACGGTTTGATTCCAAAATAATTCATAAAACTTCAAAATCTATTAGATATCACATTCTTATAGTACGATTCAGTTGAAAAGAAGCTGCCTTTTTATTATTTATATTCTACTGAATAATTCTTGTCTGCAATTTGTTAAGGGTCAGTTTCGATTGACAGATACCAACAAATGTGACCAAATATGTTACTATATCACTTCCTCAATCACATTACAGATATCATTGACTACAATTTAGGAATTTCAAACCAAAAACTCAACAGAAAACACAATATACAGCTCGTACCTCTGTTACTATCAATTTTTCCAAAATCTTGAAATCTTTATAAATTCTCAAAATCTATTAATGCACTACTGTTCTAAAACCTCTCATTTAAACTTTCTGGAAAGATTCAAACCCCAATTTTTCGTATCAAGGAGGAATTTTGAAGTCAAACTTTCGAAATTTAAAAGTCAACTATCAGTTCATCCCAAAATTTGTAAAAGTGTTAAAGTTTCTGTTTCAATTGAGAATCGAGAAAGATTATAGGTATAATTAGGAACCTTTTTCATGAAGAAAGTATAATCTAAACGGGTCTTAATCTCAAAAATCAAAATTGGGTGTTCTTCGTAAGTTTATTTCTGTTACTGTTATAATTATTTTTATTTCTTCTTTTTCTGTTTTGAATAATTCTAATACTTAAACAGAGGTGTTTCTGTTTTAATTACGAGTTTTAAAACAAATCGTATAATTTGATATTGTTATGGTTTTGGTCGATTTTGATATGGAGAAGAAGAAGAAAGAATTAAGAAACAGATAGATAAACGATATATAGATATAAGATGGAATAATAACAGAAAAGAGAAACTGGTTCGATGGTCAAGAGTGTATATGTGTGAGCGGGAGATCTCGGGTTCGAACCCGGTTTGCGACGTTTTCTTTTTGGAAGAGGTTTTGAGGTAGCCTTTATTTATTTATTTATTTATTATTACTTATTAATACTAATTATTATTATTGTTAATATTAATATGATTATTATTGTTTTGATTATTATTGTTATTGTTATTATTATGATTATTATTATTATTATCAGTATCATACTTACAATTATTATTATTATTACCATATTTATAAGCATTATAATTATTACTATCATTAATATTAGTATTAGTATTTAATATAAGTATTATTTATATTTGTATAATTATTATTAATTTTATCATGTAAAGTATCGTTATTAATATGATTATTAAGATTGTTGTTATTGCTAGTATTATAATTATTATTAATAATATCATATTTATATATACAAGTATTAGAAATGTCATTAACATTAGTATTTTGTAAGTATTATTAAGATTATTATAAACTGTACCCTTTAAATATTATTATTATTAGGATTATGAATATTATTATTATTACTATTATGAAAATAATAAAACTTATTAGTGTTTTCGTTAATATTAGTAATAGTATCATTTTAAAATTATTAGTATTATTAATATTGACGTAAGTATTATTATTAATATTAGCACTTTCGTTAACATGAATATCATTAACAAGTACTATTATTATTGAAAATTAATATAATTATTACTAAAAGTATCATTATTTTAAATCTATATTTTTATAAAAACTATTATTAATACTATCATAAATATTATTAGTACTATGAAAATTACTATTATTATCAGTATAATTATTCTAGTGTTATTATAACTTGTATTTTGTAAACAAAAGAGTAATTACATAAAAGTATATTTAATATACATAACTTAACTATAATAATATTTTTATATACAAAATGAATACATTTAATTAAATAATAAAATATATATAAGTTATTAATATAAAAATTATATCACTAATAGTAATATATATATTTATTCGATTACGATTATATATATTAATGAATACACAAATGATATAGGTTCGTGAATTCAAGGCCAACCCTGCATTGTTCAATATCGTCATATGTATTTTTACTACAAAATACATTATAGTGAGTTTCGTTTGCTCCCTTTTTAAATGCTTTTGCAATATATATTTTTGGGACTGAGAATACATGCGCTGCTTTTATAACTGTTTTACGAAATAGACACAAGTAATCGAAACTACATTCTATGGTTGAATTATTAAACCGAATATGCCCCTTTTTAGTCTGGTAATCTAAGAATTAGGGAACAGACACCCTAATTGACGTGAATCCCAAAGATAGATCTATTGGGCCCAACAAGCCCCATCCAAAGTACCGGATGCTTTAGTACTTCGAATTTATCATGTCCGAAGGGAGTCCCAGAATGATGGGGATATTCTATATGCATCTTGTTAAGGTCGGTTACTAGGAGTTCACCATATGAATGATTTTTATCTCTATGCAGTTTGCGAAATGCCTGATATGAGAATGATGTTTATGAAATATGAAAATCTTGTGGTTTATTAAAATGATGGAAATGATTGTTTATGATAAACTAATGAACTCACCAACCTTTTGGTTAACACTTTAAAGCATGTTTATTCTCAGGTATGAAAGAAATCTTTCGCTGTGCATTTGCTCATTTTAGAGATATTACTTGGAGTCATTCATGACATATTTCAAAAGACGTTGCATTCGAGTCATTGAGTTCATCAAGTTTATTATTGAGTCAATTATAGTTGGATATATTATGAAATGGTATGCATGCTGTCAACTTTCGATGAAATGGAAGTTTGCCTTTTAAAAATGAATGCAATGTTTGTAAAATGTATCATATAGAGGTCAAGTACCTCACGATGTAACCAAATGTAATGTATTCGTCCAGATGGATTAGGACGGGTCGTTAGATCAGCTACCCTGCTATTTTAGATGGTTTCATCGAAGACACGATGCAAGAGGCGATATGAGTATTAGTACCAAATTTAAAAATACATCGGTTTTACGTCAGCTGGCTTATGGTAGTACACGAGATGCATTCGATGACTACTAGCAAATTTCGGAACGAGTGTCACGAGAAACTCTACATAATATCACAAGGTGCATAATTGATTTGTATGAAAATATGTACATGAGAGACCACACAGCATGACATTATACGTTTGTACACTGCTCATTAAAGTCTTCATGGGTTCCCGAGAATGATGAAGAGCATTGATTGTATGCATTGAGCATTTCCAAAATGTCCAAACGGGTGGAGAGGCCAATATATCCGAGGTGATCACAACTACCCAACTATAATGCTTGTTCAACTCAATGCTTAACGAGGAGATGCCAGATGTTCCATATATTATAAACGGCGTAGATTACAAAAGAGGGTACTATTAAGCTGACAAGATTTACCCAATGTGGTCGGCATTCGTTAAGTCGTATTCTAATGTAGTTGATCCAAAGCATGATTACTTTTCAAAGAAACAAGCTGGTGCTCAAAAGGACGTCTAGAGGGCTTTCGGAATTCTACAAGGTCGGTGACATATTCTTCAACAAACGGCAAGGACTTACGAGGTGAATCTTATGAGACGACTCATGTATACGTGCATCATATTAAATAGCATGATTGTTGAGACAACGTTTTTAACATAGCGGAGAATGAGTTAATGTTTGAACTACTTCGTAATATGCAGTCCACTTGGATCGATAGGTGTTCAACTCACAATCGAAGAAATAAGGAACTACGTGATCGATAAGCACGAAGGATTACAATTCGATTTGGTTGAGCATTTGTGGTCTCTTCGAGAATAAAGGTAAATTTTATGAATTTTAGTTTATTTGTTATGAAATGTATTTTTTTTATATCAATGAAATATTTTTTAAAGTTTAATTTTTTTATTTTAAATATTTTATTTAAATAAAATCAATTAAATAAAAATAAAATTCTTAAAATAAATAAAATAATAATAATGTACACTGAAATGAACAATGAATGACAGCTTCAAATTTTTAGCAGAATCGGTTCCAGTGTCTCAAATGAACACTGAACGACACTCTTTTATCTTAAAGTGGAATTTGAAAAATTAAAAACTTTGTCACTTCTGTTGCTAAAATAATATAATAAAAATCAATGAGAATTGTAAATGGTAATTCTAAACTTCTATGATAAAGAATTCTATAAGGGAGCTATAAAAATAAAATAATAATAATAATAAAAAAACTAATAATGCTATTTACAATCACATGGTCTTTGTTACGAGTATTTTCTAAAAACAAAATTTAAAAATAAAAACAAATTGTGATTCGTAAATAAAAATACACAAAATAAAACATAAAATCCGAGTTTTAATAAAACTTATAAATCCAAATATAACAACAAATAATATTATGCTAATTAATAATTTAAAAATATAATATAATAAATTTTAATTAATAAACAAAATAAGGGTAAATACTAACCGTGATTTATATGAAATCACACTAATTGTCCTTATCTTTAAAACTCACATTGATTATCTATATGATTTTCATTAATTGCACAAATAATTCTTATCTTTTCTTTAAGGGCAATTTTGGGATCGAATACTTTCATTTGTCACTCAAGCACACGTTCGAGCTGAAATCCAAACTGCACCATGGGACATCGAACTACAATTTATACGAGCATGTGGTCGAGCATCTATGCAATCGAGCTGGCCGGTAAATTCTCCCTATATGGACTATATATATACAACCAATATTAATGTTCAGTTGATTTAAAGAAATCAAGGACATTCTTAAGGATCGAACATATGACTTATCCATATCCCATAACTCAAGAACATGGGTTAACCGTTAGGCTATGCCCGCAAGTTCAATCATTCTTATCTATTAAAAACTACATCAATTGTCCCTGACTTACCTAAGAGCACTGGGTGTGGTGACGCGTCAGTTCAGTGTTAGTTCAGTGTCTTGCTGATGACTGGACGCTGACTGGACTGACACTGAAAACTGACACTGGTGAAAAAACAGGTGAATTGGGAAGAATGTCAGTTCAGTGTCTTGGAGAGAGAAGATATTTTATGTTTTATTATATAATCCTTTATTTAAATTAATTAATTTATTTTATAAAACAATATTAACACAAAAAAAAAAAAAAAAAAAAAAAACCTTGGATTCCAAATAAACACGTCATCTTTTATTTATATTATTATTATTATCCTTATCATCTATCATCTACTCCTACCATCTCTTTCTCTTTCCCCCTTCATATACAGACATATACATATAGATACAAATACGCACCAAATAAACCATTTTTTTGAATATTTCTTTGAAGCTTTAAGCTTGTATAACGTTCGAAAATTCAAAAAATGGGACCACATATGCATTTTTGGTCGACGTCGTGCTAGCGACTTTGAGGTTTGAGACGCCGAACCGACACCGAAATGGTGTCGACCGACCGTCGATGGGAATGAAAACAGAATCCGACGCCGAACTGACAGCATCCACACCTAATGCTCTAATAATGTATGTGTCGTTGATGGTCTACTTAAAATGTGCGTTCATCACCTCTCATATTAGCGTTTTTAAGTAAAACATAGATTATCAACGTACACTTTAAAGTAAGTAATAAACAATTGACATAACTTTTAAAGATAATGACTATTAATGTATTTTAATAAAGGGGGTGATACTCACACACTCCTTTTTGATCCATACACACTAACTTACTAATATACCCTTACTTATGATAATGCAGGTTCAATTTCCTAGGTAAATTTAGGGATATAATTGTAAGTATTATGACCAAAAGTGTGTATGGATCAAAAAGGAGTGTGTGAGTATCAACTCCCTTTAATAAACCATTCAGGCTTGCTTGAGTGGCCACCGAGTTGCCCAATGAAACACACCACCCGGGTTCAATTCCTGGTCATGCCAAATTGTTCAAAAAGGAAGTGTGACTAGAGGGTGCGCATAATGCGCAATTCACCCGGTACCAGGTCTCGCGCTCGGGGGCTTGATTACCCGAGGTTTTACCTTCTATGGGGAACCAATGTGCTCGTTCATAGGAGGGTTCCTCGCTTACCAAAAAAAAAAAAAAAAAAAAAAAAATCACATGACGACTACCTGCCCGGACATCATCAAATCAATCAGGCACAACCAGAGTACAATTAAGAGATAAAGATGATGATGATGTAATTTCATTTAATAAATCTATAATAATTTACTCATTTTACCACACGATAAATGTAATAAAAAAACAAGATAATAACGAATGAAGTGGTGTATATAATTTGAAAAGTTGTGGGATATACTCTTTGTCACCATCCAATCATAGGCGAGTCAACCAAAAAATTGGGAATCTTTTTCACCGGCGGGATATAAGCAAGTAGATGAGTATACGAAATATCGTTTCTCTGCTTCTACGGAACTAATTATTTCTCAATTAAATATTTATTTAATAATCTTAATTCTTAAATCAATTTCAATTTCACATAAACATCATCCCCCTTCCTGTTCCATTTATTTCTCGCTTTTCCTATGTTCTTGCTACTACATAATTCTCTAACGATATAAGGTTAGTTCCTTTTTTTTTTTTTTAATTCTATACTTTTTTATTTGTTTATTTATGATCGCAAGTTCGCAATCGAGTACTTATTTGTCTGAATTTTAGTTTTTCTGTTTGCAGTTATTGTTTATTATCAGTTTAATTAAGTGATCATATAAGTTTAATATATATCATTGAAATTGAATGATGTTGACCACAGTTTTTGACCAAAAAACTTTTTGATTTTGATATTTTGTATATGTAAATGCATAATCTGTGATTGTATGAATATAAAACTGTATTTATGTAGTTTTTAATGTAGTTAGTTACTATTAATTATGTGTGTTTTTCCAGTCTCTTTTAAGGGTTTTGGTACTGATTGTTATGATCATGTATTTTATGTTGAAATTATGGTGGAAAAAACTTACTATAACAAGATTTTGATTTTGATTCCCCAAAAGTAGTTCATGTTTGGCCTCTTAATGGAAATTCAAACCTTTTTAATTTTTATAAATCCTTTAAGACATACTTGCTGATATTGTTAAAAACTGGCCGAATTTTTAGTTATAACATATCTGATAGGGGCCATAATTGCTGAATATTGTTGTTGCTGCTGTTATTATTTATTTCATAAGTTAAAGTAGTATCAGATATTAGACCTTTTACTTCACACACACACACACACACAAATGTCAAATAGGAGTTTTTTTTTTTAGTTACAGATTATGCTAATAATTTTACTTGGGCTGTTGATAGCAAATAATTCAATGGACCAGCATTTAAAGAATCCTGTTTCTGGTGAGTGGTTTTAATTTATATTGTACATGTAACATATAAATGATTTTGTTCATATATTAATGCAACAAATATATGAATATTTTGTTCATATATTAATGCAACAAATGTTTTTTTTTTTTTTTTTTTTCTTTTTTTTTTTTTTTTTGAGATAAAGGTCGGCGAGATGCTCAATCAGTGTCAACTATATTTCAAGAAGTAGAAGACGCATGGGGAATTCGACGTGATTCAAACCGAGCATCGAGTGACATTAGTTTGTTTTCAAGCTCATTGCCTGTCATTCCACATGAAAAATGTGCATACATATTCTACATTAATCACCTTTAAATTAACGTTACACATAATTTGGTTTAACAAATGGTTGCTGTTGTGCAGCGAATTTTGTTGACTCGAATTATAATAAGCAATCTCAAGAAGACGAGAATGAAGATACAGTTGGTGAAATATCTGTTAGTTTGACTGAAAGTATGCTTCCTGGGGACGAAGACGAGTTATTAGCCGGCATAACAGACGATTTTGACCTTGCTGACTTACCTACTCAGTTGGAGGATTTGCATGATGACTTATTTGAAAGTGGAGGTGGAATGGAAATGGATTTCGATTCGCAAGACGGGATTCGATACGGTCTCTCGAACTTAAGTTTGTCTGATGCTGTACCAGTAACCGGTCGTTACGAGCTTCTTAATGGTGGGCCCCCTGTTGTTGGAGAACACCCGTATGGGGAACATCCTTCGAGGACTTTATTTGTTAGGAACATTAATAGCAATGTTGAAGACTCTGAATTGAGATCACTCTTTGAGGTATGATTTTATCAACTTTTGTTGCAATTACTTGTTATTATACGTATATAGGAATAGGATATAGGATTGTGCGTATGCGTACAATTAAGTTTTGGAAGTGGTGATTTGTGTAGGAATATGGAGAAATTAGAAATATGTATACTGCATGTAAGCACAGGGGATTTGTGATGATATCATATTATGACATCAGGCATGCTCGAGCTGCAATGAGAGAACTTCAAAACAAGCCTTTGAGACGGAGAAAACTAGACATCCATTTTTCGATCCCTAAGGTCCGTGTCGTGCAAATGTAGTATAATTGTTACCCATATGTATGAGAACATGTCAATTTAAGCCCATGTGTTTGATAAGGGGTCAATTGGGTTATTTTAAAATGTTAGCTGAAACGAATCGGGTCAAATGTAGTACAATTGTTACCGATATGTATCATATTTTATGTTTCCATACATTTCAGGATAATCCATCAGAAAAGGATATCAACCAAGGAACACTCGTTGTTTTTAACTTGGATGCATCTGTATCTAGTGAAGATCTTCGTCACATATTTGCAGCTTATGGGGAAGTCAAAGAGGTGATATTTGAGCGTTTGTTTTGTTCAAATATTTGTTACTCTGAATACAAGTTGACTTTTTTTTTAAATTTTTTTTCTATGAAAAGCAGATTAGGGAAACGCCACACAAGATACACCACAAGTTTATTGAATTTTATGACGTTAGAGGTGCAGAGATGGCTCTTAATGCTCTAAATGGGAGTGAAATTGCTGGTAAACGTATAAAGCTTGAGCACAGCAGGCCTGGTGGTGCTCGTAGAACGTATGTATTTCGTTTTATTATTTTTTGGTACCTCAAATCCATATTTATTATTATGAAATATAGTACATTTTGAGTTAAGATGAAAAATATGATTACAAATGTTTTTCTATATGCAGCATGATACAACAAAGGAGTCAAGAGCTGGACCAGGATGAAACTCGAGCCTTCTGGCACCATATTGGCTCACCAGTGATCAACTCTCCTCCTGGTTAGTATCTGCATCATCTATAAGCTGTCACGATGACACCATCTTGTAGATGTGGCAGAATGGGTAGGTCAGTCATATTGGTTAGCATGCCAATCTGGGTGGTTTTTGGTACAGGGCGAAATGGGTCAGGTTGTTTGGATTGACCCGAAACACTTTTTGAACATATTAATTACATTTGTAACTAATTTGAAAACCAAGTATGGTAAAACAGAGTTAATGATTCTTCAATAATAACATCATACCATATATAACAGGTAACTGGGCTCATTTAAGCAGTCCAGGGGATCGCAGTTCACAACAAGGGTTCAGTTGGTCGTCAGGATTCAGAACAATTAGTCCCGTTAACAGCACCCCGTTACATGGCCTGGCTACCGTACTTCCAAACAATATGTCCAGCCCCGTGAAAATATCACCGATCGGTAAAGATCAAAACACCAAAAACAGCTTTATCAAGTCAATACAGGGTTTTGACCATCAACAACCTCGTTCTTTTTCTGATAACGAACCATTTATCAATTCGAATCTTGACCAGTCTAGTATTGGTAGACTATCTGGTCCAGAGTTTCTATGGGGAAGTCCAACTACTTACTCTGACCACCAAAGTTCTTCTTCTTGGCGGGGTTCTTCGGTGGGCCCGGTGGGCCTGTTTCCATCCACTGAACAACGAAAAGTGTATGCAAGTCCTAGTCAGCATGGTACGTTTCTGGGATCACGTCATCATGTAGGATCTGCTCCATCTGGCCTACCTTTTGATAGCCATTTCACACCCTACCCCGAATCTTCAGAGAGAGCCTTTATGAGTCCCGTAATCTTTAATGGAAGTGGGTCCCCAACTTCAAGAATGACATCATTTTCTAACAAGGGACCGATATTTGTCAGTACCGGATCTTATCAGGGGGTGGGACCATTAAATGAGGTGTTAATCGAACGCAATCGGACTCGGCGAGTTGATTGTCCTGTGAACCAGATCGGAAATAAGCAGTATCAACTTGATTTGGATAAGATTATGAGTGGGGAAGATACTAGAACAACTTTAATGATTAAAAATATCCCTAACAAGTAAGAAAGCAATAATCTTTTTTGGTTCGTATTATGTAAAATTAGATTGTTGGTTTCTCATTGTATTTTTTTTTTTTTTTTTTTTTTTTGTTTTTTTTTTGTTTGACAAAAGGTACACTTCAAAGATGTTGCTTGCAGCTATCGATGAAACTCACAAGGGAACTTATGACTTTGTGTATTTGCCTATTGATTTTAAGGTATACACTTATCACCATGAAATCACCTTTATTGACAAACTGTTTCTAATTAAATTTCATCGTTCATGATCATAGAATAAATGCAACGTGGGTTATGCATTCATCAATATGGGGTCTCCTTCACACATTGTCTCCTTTTATGAGGTTTTTCAATATATCATTTACATATAACTGTTAATCTATATATACATTGATTTATTCCCTTTTATTGGATATATAGAGGATATTTATATTTATGGAATTTCATATTGTACAGACATTTAATGGGAAAAAGTGGGAGAAGTTTAACAGTGAAAAAGTCGCTTCATTGGCATATGGGCGGATCCAAGGGAAGATGGCACTCATTACACATTTTCAGAATTCGAGTCTAATGAACGAGGACAAATGGTGCAGACCAATTCTTTTTCAGTCAGAAGCTCAGGAAGATGATAATCAGGTACTATGTGTTCTATAAAATTGCAACGTTTGACTATTGACTTTAATAGAAGTATTTGACTATTGACCATATGTCTAAAATCTTGAGAAGTTTATAACTTCTGTTATGTTCTCTAATGATCATTTGCTAATCTCATTTGTTATTAATATTATCCAGGAATCGATTCCGTACCATAATATGAACATATGTATTCGTCAACCAGATGGATCTTACTCGGTGGATTCATTAGATTCTTCAAGCAGTAGTCTGGAATAAAACTAGACTTGAAGTACACTTCTATTTAGCAGGGTTGCTGTTTTTCGTACCGTTTTGATGAAAGATAACACTGATTCGAAGTTGGCTTATTAAAAACTGAGAAAAAGCAGAGGTATTGTGATAATGTGCATTCTTTGACACGTTCTACAAGTTAATCTGTGAAACATGTGTGTGTATATGTATGTACATATTGTTATGTGAGTCGGAATTATAGTGCCGAGGGGCTGTTTAAGTGTATAGAATGGAGATGATAGATCCCGGATGGTAACTATTATTGTGTAAGTGTATGATATGAAGTTATGCTACCATGACAATATGTAAAATTTCTTAATAATGATCTCATAGATCTTATATGTATATATTGACAAATTGTTAACCTATAAAATTTTATATATGTAACATGATTATGATTTAGTTCTTATGACATTGATCCTTTTTTGTGTATTAATTGAATGCATTAAATTTAATAAGAATAGTAATAGGGGTTTTTATTCTATTTGTAATGTCTCTTATTAGGTTTAGAGGTAAATGTAATTTATTATGGACCTGCTGGCTCAATAAACCATTGTAATTTTTTTGTTCTCGCCTCTCTAGCAATGTTAGAGGGTGTGGTCACAAAATTTTGTTGTTTCAAAAAAAGAAAAAAAGAAAAGAAAAAGAAAGTCGGAAGCATATCATCACTCTCTTTTTCCGTCATTGTTCTTCACTGAAATTTTTATGAAAATAATACGTACCCCGGATAATGGTGTGATGTGATCAGTGACTATAGATGGGCCGGTTGATTAAACTAAAAAAAATCATTAACGGGGTAAACACTAATAAAAACCTTATTTTTTTAGTAGAAATTTTTTTTTTTTTAGTGTAGACTTTTTTTTTTTTGTGAAATCCAGACGGGGCTGGTGCCCCTACTTGTCCCTTATAAGTTCCGGCCCTGGGTGCGATGATGTCAATGACTTAACTTATAACATAGTAATCGAAGGAATGTCAAGTAGAACATTCATACTCGACTAGTAGTTTTGTTATTCAAGATTCAAGATGCATGATTACATTGCAACAAAGGCCGCACACCCGAAATAATCTAAGTTATGGGGTAGCGAAAATTAGCAATAAACTACTGGTTTATTTGTTAAACAAATACTCCAAATATCAAAAGCGAAGCATCATATTTGAAGGGCATCTGCAATAGATCCAGCGAGACTTAAAACTTCAAAAGGAGCTTTGTTTTCAATGCATTTTACAGTAGGGGGACATGAGTCTGTGATCCAGAAGTACGTGAACGCCTTGTTCGAGCTTTCTGCAAAAAAAAAAAATAAAAAAAAAATTAAAGTGTTAGTGGACATAAGAATCCATACCAAGTGTTTAACATGGGTAACAACTAACAAGTAACAACCCAAGACAAGGTACTTCTGTACCATACGGGTCAAATTGAGACGGGTCAAATTGAGTTCACCCAAACAACTATCCAGATGTTAAATAACGTGTCATATTTTGCAACAATATTGTAATAATCATAATCCAAGTTTCATGGTTTGTGGAATATGATGCAATAAAATCAAATATAAGACGAACATTGTTCCATGAAATCATACGAATAAACATCTGACATTGCAAAATAAATATATTTTCAAACTCAGAGAACTAAAACATAACGAAAGAGACAGAGAAACTGACCACCATTTTTGTGAATAAATTTCTCCCAAGAGTTTTTAGGAAACGCCGCATGAGTAACATAGGCACTGACCTTGGTCGCACCATGAGCTGCCAAAACTTTCTGCAACAAAAGAATATAAAATAAAAACAATTCCTTTGTATAAAACTGTCCGTGATTTAATAATTATTCTATTAAAAAGTTGTATAGAAAACTAACATCCCCCAAAAAAACACACTTCAACAGAACTGAAGATAGAAAAATAATTAGTAAGCAAAGATGTCAACATGTTTAGCCAGCTAGCAAGTAAATTCTGAAGTGAGTAGCTACTTAATAAAGATTTAAACAGACCCCAGAGTATTTACAAACAGACCCCTCAACTATGCAACATGTTGAAAAGTTACCTGGCATTCAATCAAAGTGCCTCCAGATTGCACCAAATCATCAACAATAACTACATGGCAACCGCTAGGATTACCTTCTTTTAGCCGTACTATTCTTTTATCACCCTCACGAACTTTCGCACACACCACCTGAAAATTTCCAATATCGTTACCTTGACATAGAAATATATACGGTCATGCATATGTTATATACTTATATTTTTTCATATTTGCTAAAATGGCAGCTCACCATGGGAAAATGATCCAATTGTTTGTGAAATCGTTTCCAAGCTCCATCATCGGGAAATGCAATAACAATCTAAACAATGATAATGAGTAACCGATATTCTAAAAGCGACAGTTTCTAATTATAACAACGAAAGTACATACAAAAGACTACTATTACAAACTCTGTCTCTAAATATTAAGAAGCCAAATCATTAGAATTTGCAAGTGCTTACATTATCAGTATCAGGAAGCGCATGAAGACGTTGCTTCAAAAGAGGAATCCCGGTTTCAAAACAAGGCAAAACATTGTCCCCAAAATAAAATCTTTCCTGTGAAAAAAATAAAAAGATTGCAGCATGAGTATACTTGTATTTGCATCCAATTTTAAATGATACATCTTAATAACAAACAGTTGTGCTGCAAATAAGTACTGTAAATGATTTTGCTAACGTTAGCACGCTTAAAACACTTGTACTATTAACTGCCACCATAAAGTTAATAACCAACTGCTATGTACAAGTGTATTAAGCGCGTTAACGAGACATCCCTGAGGGTTGTAGTTAGCAAAATCCATAAGTAAAATGAGCCAACATTAGTACGTTTTGTATTGTTAAACCGGTTTTATCTTATGTCTCTAATATCATCATTGCATTTTATTTAACTTCAACTTCACCGAATAAAACTAATTGAAGTATAAAAATGATAAATAAATATACTTAAAACAATAGTATTTGTTTAAAATCTGACCTGCAAAGCATGTATGTCATAAATGACTAAGCTTGTAGGACCACCTCGTGATATAGGAATATTCGATAATATCCTAGCCATGGTGAATGCAGTAGCAACATCTCCTTCTTCTTCCATTCTTTCAAAAGAACCAGTCGGAAAGAACGGTAATACTAACGTAAAAGACGCAACAAATAGCCTTGGTAGTGCAAAGATGACTGATAACTGCTCAAATATGACAGCTGGCGAGCTAAAAGACGCGAGAAAAGAAACATGTTGGCCTCTTATTTCTTGGGCATTGTTTATGAATAAGTTAGGAAAACCATCATCAAAACTCCTGAAATGTGATTTAACAAGCCAAGTTCTTTGTTTATCAGTATATATACATCATTATTTTGTATAAACAACAAAGCATAAATGAACAATAAAATTAATGAAAAATAAGTAACATAAAAACAAAAGGTAAATTAACCAAGAAAATAAAAACTGGAACTCTAATTTTGTTTGAATTATACAAGTTAGACATAAAGTTAACAACCTTCATTACCCAAATCAAACAAACAAATTAAAAGATAATATAACTGTAAGTATAATTAGTTATCTTCTGTACACATAAGTTCACTATCACTGATTAATTAAAACTATTGCGCCAAAACCCTAAATCAACATTACGCAAAGTAAAAGAGAGAAATTGAAAGGAATGAAAATTAATAATAAAAAAGACCTCCAATTGATGGATTGAAGTTGAATGTGGTGAGATTGGGCAGAGATTTTGCGAGCAAGTTGTTCAGCTTCAACACAGTAAAACAAAAGCACTTGTTTCTTTTGTGGTTTCTCCATTGAACACATTGCTTGAGATACGTTAATGGCAGAAATAAAAGGTACTGTAATTTGTTATGGTTACCGATATTCTGTCGCTTTTATAGTGCCACTTTTTGGTTTTCGAAAAGCATGATTCCAACCAAAATATCATGCCATCTTTTTTACAGTATATAAGTAGAAGTGATTGGTACGATGGGACTAAACTGCCCGTTGCGATTATCTCCCGTTTCGACTATGCCGATGCAGTGATAATAACCTCGCCCCCATCACTGTCCGGAGGAAACCTTGAAAACGATCCAAGGGCACGGCCAAGTAAAACTCCCCTCCCCTTTACCCAAAACGATATGAGAAATGTGTCATAGGTGGATACTTCATGAGATGAAATTGTGTTTTTTATATAAGTACTTATTATTTTTTTTTTTTGAAAAGCAAGTAAAATTATATTAATATAACGGAGTCAATTACAAAGCCCTATAAGACTATACATTGTAGCATATAATGGAAATTTACATTTACATTAAAGAGCTATAATATTTTAGGACGAGGCCTCGCTACGCACCGCGGCACTTAAAATATAAGCTGGGAGGAAGCAATCAAACAGTATCGCAGATGCGATGACAAAGTCGATCACAACCACCCATTTAGCCAAGTGCGAAACGACAACCACGGCCCGAAATATTATAGTGAATTATCACGTGGGCTTCCGGAGGGTATCGTATGTTCCGATTTTAGCCTATACCCATTCTTTGCGTGTTCGAGGAAATGTAGAAAGATGGATTAATGAGCCATTGATGCCATACAATTGTTGCTTTTTTTTGCCCTTTTTGAGATCCATGCAAAGGTTTGGGATTGAATTTCGGCGAGGATGATGGCGACATTCCATTCTTTTTTACTGAAGACTTTAGCGTTGCGGTATTTCCAAATTATATACATTGAGGCTCATTTGGTGGCTTGCCAAATTGAGGTACCGGTATGTGTAGAAGCGAAGTTTTGATTGCTTGATGTAATGTCATGGATGTTGGTTAGAGAATTATAAGTACTTATTTTTAGTTTTTTAACTAACCCTTCTAATTATCTTACTCTATATGCTTAAAGTGTCTCGTAGTTTATACTGTTAGTGCCAGAATTATGGAGAACATTCAAACGGTTTGGAGATGTAAGGGATATCTACATGGCAAGCAAAAGATTGAGGAATGGCAAAAAGTTTGCTTTCGTCAGATTTGCCAATGTTCAGGATGAAGAGAGACTCCTTCGTTCTTTATGCACAATAAGATTGGAGGGTTTAACTATCAGAATCTTCAAGGCAGAGAATAGAAAGGTGGCATCCTGGCGCAATGATTTTCAGTATAATCGTGACTTTCTACCATTTCACCAGACCCAAGGAGGGGGTATTAGAGGGTTCAATAGATATCGTGATTCCAGACAATACAATGAAGTCACTGGGAATGGGTTTGATCTAAGGGATAAACTAAATATAAAAGAGGAATGGAAGAAGAAACACACGTTTGAAGAAGAAGAGATGATAGGGTCTAGGCATGGCAACGTCAAAGATAACAGCAACCATTTTATCAAAATTCAGAATTTCAACAGACCCTTATTTAAAAGATCTGTATTTGGCACAATTAAAGATTGGAAGATTATTGAACAGTTCGGAGATTTGTGTAGAGCGGATGGACTTACAAACTGTGAAATAAAGTATCTGGGTGGTTTGGATATGTTACTAATTTTTGGTTCAACCATTGAGGCTGAAAATATCCTGAGTAATAAAAATCTGGCGATACATCAGTGGTGTAAGGACCTTAAAATGATGAAGGAACCAATTTATTCGGTCAAAAAACTTGTGTGGATCGAGATATCAGGTGTTCCAATTACATGCTGGAATGAGGACTCCTTCAAGAGTATTGCCACTAATTGGGGTGGTGTGATTGAAACGGAGAATTGTTCCATCACAAATGAACATCAGAATCTCAAGTCGGGCCACGTTCTAATCCTGGCATCTAATCCAGGACACATCAATGGGAGTTGTAGAATTGATCTTGGCGCAGGGATTGTTAGGGTTTTCGTTAAGGAGGATTGCAACAGGATCATCAAGTTAAACACCCTAATTCCTAATGAGTCTTCGGATAACATTAATGGATCGGGTGGTGATGATACTGAATTTGTGGATGATACCTTTGCCAACACAGAGAATGAGGATGATGACAATGATAGCTGCTTTGAATATGAATCAGAAGATGAAGATTTATCAGATAACATAATCAAAATCCTGGAATTCGAAGATGAGCAAAATAATCTCAACATCAACGATGGTGCTCAATCACAACAACAAGTTTCAGGAAACTGCGGTGACCAGAAGGCGAAAAATTCCGGCATAGAAGATGTACAGTCAGGGTGTTTTGGTTTCGATAAATGTTCCCAAGAAAAAAGCAATGATGAGGCTGAAAGCATGCACACCGTTTCACGAGAAGTCCCCATTAACCCTAGTCCCAAACAAAAAATTAATGATGAAATGTCCCGTTCATATTGATTATAAACGTTCCATATTAATTGATTTCGTTGCGAGGTTTTGACCTCTATATGAGACGTTTTTCAAAGACTGCATTCATTTTTTAAACAACCATAGCCTTTATTTTATCAATAAAGGTTTTAAAAACATTACGTAGATTATCAAATAATGATAATCTAAAATATACTGTTTACACACGACCATTACATAATGGTTTACAATAGAAATATATTACATCGACATATGCTTCTTGAATGCAGTTTTTACACAATATCATACAAACATGGACTCCAAATCTTGTCCTTATTTTAGTATGCAACAGCGGAAGCTCTTAGTATTCACCTGAGAATAAACATGCTTTAAACGTCAACAAAAATGTTGGTGAGTTATAGGTTTAACCTATATATATCAAATCGTAACAATAGACCACAAGATTTCATATTTCAATACACATCCCATACATAGAGATAAAAATCATTCATATGGTGAACACCTGGTAACCGACATTAACAATATGCATATATAAGAATATCCCCATCATTTCGGGACACCCTTCGGATATGATATAAATTTCGAAGTACTAAAGCATCCGGTACTTTGGATAGGGTTTGTTAGGCCCAATAGATCTATCTTTAGGATTCGCGTCAATTAGGGTGTCTGTTCCCTAATTCTTAGATTACCAAACTTAATAAAAAGGGGCATATTCGATTTCGATAATTCAACCATAGAATGTAGTTTCACGTACTTGTGCCTATTTTGTAAATCATTTATAAAACCTGCATGTATTCTCATCTCAAAAATATTAGATTTTAAAAGTGGGACTATAACTCACTTTCACAGATATTTCCTTCCTCGAAAATAAGACTTGACCACGGATCTATTCACGAACCTATACAAATATGTACATATATATCAAAGTATGATCAAAATATAATTACAACCATTTTTATTATGTTTTAAAGATTTGAGTGTATTAAGTCAGCTGTCCTCGTTAGTAACCTACAACTAGTTGTCCACAGTTAGATGTACAGAAATAAATCGATATATATTATCTTGAATCAATCCACGACCCAGTGTATACACGTCTCAGGCTAGATCACAACTCAAAGTATATATATTTTTGGAATCAACCTCAACCCTGTATAGCTAACTCCAACATTACTGCATATAGAGTGTCTATGGTTGTTCCAAATAATATATATACATGGGTCGATATGATATGTCAAAACATTTGCATACGTGTCTATGGTATCCCAAGATTACATAATATATTAAAATACATGTATAATACAATATAAGTTAGCTAGGATATGATTTGTATAGATTTGTTAAACATTTCTCGTAGCTAAAAAGATCAAAAATATCCAATCTTGTTTTACCCATAACTTCTTCATTTTAAATCCGTTTTGAGTGAATCAAATTGCTATGGTTTCATATTGAACTCTATTTTATGAATCTAAACAGAAAAAGTATAGGTTTATAGTCGAAAATATAAGTTACAAGTCGTTTTTGTAAAGGTAGTCATTTCAGTCGAAAGAACGACGTCTAGATGACCATTTTAGAAAACATACTTCCACTTTGAGTTTAACCTTGATTTTTGGATATAGTTTCATGTTCATATGAAAAATCATTTTTCCAGAGGAACAACTTTTAAATCAAATTTTATCATAGTTTTTAATTAACTAACCCAAAACAGCCCGCGTTGTTACTACAACGGCGTATATCCGGTTTTACGGTGTTTTTCGTGTTTTCCGATTTTAAATCATTAAGTTAGCATATCATATAGATATAGAACATGTATTTAGTTGATTTTAAAAGTCAAGTTAGAAGGATTAACTTTTGTTTGCGAACAATTTTAGAATTAACTAAACTATGTTCTAATGATTACAAGTTTAAACATTCGAATAAGACAGCTTTATATGTATGAATCGAATGATGTTATGAACATCATTACTACCTCAAGTTTTCTAGATAAAACTACTGGAAATGAGAAAAATGGATCTAGTTTCAAAGGATCCTTGGATGGCTTGAAAGTTCTTGAAACAGAATCATGACACGAAAACAGTTCAAGTAAGATTTTCACTCGAAATAAGATTGTTATAGTTGTAGAAATTGAATCAAAGTTTGAATATGAATATTACCTTGAATTAGAAAGATAACCTACTATAAATAACAAAGGTTCCTTGATATTAGATGATTAGTTGGAATGGATTAGAAAGCTTGGAAGTAGACTTGCAAACTTGGAAGTATTCTTGATTTTTACGAAACTATACTTATGGAATTTATGCACTTAAAACTTGAAGATGGAACTTGAGAGAGATCAATTAGATGAAGAAAATTAAAGAATGAAAGTGTTTGTAGGTGTTTTTGGTCGTTGGTATATGGATTAGATATAAAGGATATGTAATTTTGTTTTCATGTAAATAAGTCATGAATGATTACTCATATTTTTGTAATTTTATGAGATATTTCATGCTAGTTGCCAAATGATGGTTCCCACATGTGTTAGGTGACTCACATGGGCTGCCAAGAGCTGATCATTGGAGTGTATATACCAATAGTACATACATCTAAAAGCTGTGTATTGTACGAGTACGAATACGGGTGCATACGAGTAGAATTGTTGATGAAACTGAACGAGGATGTAATTGTAAGCATTTTTGTTAAGTAGAAGTATTTTGATAAGTGTCTTGAAGTCTTTCAAAAATGTATGAATACATATTAAAACACTACATGTATATACATTTTAACTGAGTCGTTAAGTCATCGTTAGTCGTTACATGTAAATGTTGTTTTGAAACCTTTAGGTTAACGATCTTGTTAAATGTTGTTAACCCATTGTTTATTATATCAAATGAGATGTTAAATTGTTACATTATCATGATATTATGATATATAATATATCTTAGTATGATATATATACAGTTAAATGTCGTTACAACGATAATCGTTACATATATGTCTCGTTTCGAAATCATTAAGTTAGTAGTCTTATTTTTACATATGTAGTTCATTGTTAATACACTTAATGATATATTTACTTATCATTTAACATAATTAACCAAGTGTATCAATATCTTAATATGATTCATATGTACCTAGTAAGACGTTGTTATAACGATAATCGTTATATATATCGTTTTTGAGTTTCTTAATTTAATAGTCTCATTTTTATGTATATAACTCATTGTTAAAATATCTAATGAGATACTTACTTACAATAAAATCATGTTAACTATATATATAACCATATATATGTCATCGTATAGTTTTTACAAGTTTTAACGTTTGTGAATCACCGGTCAACTTGGGTGGTCAATTGTCTATATGAAACCTATTTCAATTAATCAAGTCTTAACAAGTTTGATTGCTTAACACATTGGAAACATTTAGTCATGTAAATATCAATCTCAATTAATATATATAAACATGGAAAAGTTCGGGCCACTACAGTACCTACCCGTTAAATAAATTTCGTCCCGAAATTTTAAGCTGTTGAAGGTGTTGACGAATCTTCTGGAAATAGATGCGGATATTTCTTCTTCATCTGATCTTCACACTCCCAGGTGAACTCGGGTCCTCTACGAGCATTCCATCGAACATTAACAATCGGTATCTTGTTTTGCTTAAGTCTCTTAACCTCACGATCCATTATTTCGACGGGTTCTTCAATGAACTGAAGTTTTTCATTGATTTGGATTTCGTCCAACGGAATAGTGAGATCTTCTTTAGCAAAATATTTTTTCAAATTCGAGACGTGAAAAGTGTTATGTACAACTGCGAGTTGTTGGGGTAACTCAAGTCGGTAAGCTACTGGTCCGACACGTTCAATAATCTTGAATGGTCCAATATACCTTGGATTCAGTTTCCCTCATTTACCAAATCGAACAACGCCTTTCCAAGGTGAAACTTTAAGCATGATCATCTCGCTAATTTCAAATTCTATATCTTTTCTTTTAATGTCAGCGTAGCTCTTTTGTCGACTTTGAGCGGTTTTCAATCGTTGTTGAATTTGGATGATCTTCTCGGTAGTTTCTTGTATTATATCCGGTCCCGTAATCTGTCTATCCCCCACTTCACTCAAACAAATTAGAGACCTGCACTTTCTACCATAAAGTGCTTCAAACGGCGCCATCTTAATGCTTGAATGGTAGCTATTGTTGTAGGAAAATTCTGCTAACGGTAGATGTCGATCCCAACTATTTTCGAAATCAATAACACATGCTCGTAGCATGTCTTCAAGCATTTGTATCGTCCTTTCGCTCTGCCCATTAGTTTGTGGATGATAGGCAGTACTCATGTCTAGACGAGTTCCTAATGCTTGCTGTAATGTCTGCCAGAATCTTGAAATAAATCTGCCATCCCAATCAGAGATAATAGAGATTGGTATTCCATGTCTGGAGACGACTTCCTTCAAATACAGTCGTGCTAACTTCTCCATCTTGTCATCTTCTCTTATTGGCAGGAAGTATGCTGACTTGGTGAGACGATCAACTATTACCCAAATAGTATCATAACCACTTGCAGTCCTTGGCAATTTAGTAATGAAATCCATGGTAATGTTTTCCCATTTCCATTCCGAGATTTCAGGTTGTTGTAGTAGACCTGATAGTTTCTGATGTTCAGCTTTGACCTTAGAACACGTCAAACATTCTCCTACATATTTAGCAATATCGGCTTTCATACCCGGCCACCAAAAGTGTTTCTTGAGATCTTTATACATCTTCCCCGCTCCGGGATGTATTGAATATCTGGTTTTATGTGCTTCTTTAAGTACCATTTCTCTCACATCTCTAAACCTTGGTACCCAAATTCTATCAGCCCTATATCGGGTTCCGTCTTCTCGAATATTAATATGTTTCTCTGATCCTTTAGGTATCTCATTCTTCGACTTTCCTTCTTTTACAACCCCCTGTTGCGCCTCCTTTATTTGATTAGTAAGGTTAGTACGAATAATTATATTTATAGCTTTTACCCGTATAGGTTCTCTGTCCTTTCTACTCAAAGCGTCGGCTACCACATTCGCCTTCCCCGGGTGGTATCGAATCTCAAAATCATAATCATTCAACAGTTCAATCCACCTGCGTTGTCTCATATTCAGTTGCTTCTGATTAAATATATGTTGGAGACTTTTGTGGTCGGTATATATAATACTTTTGACCCCATATAAATAATGCCTCCAAGTCTTTAATGCAAAAATAACAGCACCCAATTCCAAATCATGAGTTGTATAATTTTGCTCGTGAATCTTCAATTGTCTAGACGCATAAGCAATCACCTTCATTCAATGCATTAATACACAACCGAGACCTTGCTTTGATGTGTCACAATAAATCACAAAACCATAATTCCCTTCAGGCAATGATAATATAGGTGCCGTAGTTAGCTTTTTCTTCAATAACTGAAACGCCTTCTCTTGTTCATCCTTCCATTCAAATTTCTTTACGTTAATGCAGTCAAGGGTTTTGCTATTTTGGAGAAATCTTGGATGAATCTTCTGTAGTAACCAGCCAATCCTAAAAATTGACGTATATGCTTCGGAGTTTTTGGGGTTTCCCACTTTTCAACGGTTTTGATCTTTGCCGGGTCCACCTGGATACCTTCTTTGTTCACTATGTGACCGAAAAATTGAACTTCTTCCAACCAACATGCACACTTTGAAAACTTAGAGTACAATTTTTCTTTCCTCAATACTTCTAGCACTTTTCTCAAATGTTCTTCGTGCTCTTGATCATTCTTTGAGTAAATAAGTATGTCATCGTTGAAAACAATGACAAACTTGTCAAGATATGGCCCACACACTCGGTTCATAAGGTCCATGAACACAGCTGGTGCGTTAGTCAATCCAAACGGCATAACCATAAACTCGTAATGACCATAACACGTCCTAAATGCAGTTTTTGGAATATCATCCTCCTTTACTCGCATTTGATGATATCCAGAACGTAAATCGATTTTTGAATAAATCGACGAGCCTTGTAGTTGATCAAATAAGTCGTCAATTCTCGGCAGTGGATAACGGTTTTTGATGGTAAGTTTATTTAACTCTCTGTAGTCAATAAACAACCTAAATGTACCATCCTTCTTCTTGACAAACAAAACAGGAGCTCCCCATGGTGATGTGCTTGGTCGAATGAAATCACGTTCTAATAGTTCTTGCAGTTGGCTTTGCAGTTCTTTCATCTCGCTGGGTGCGAGTCTATAAAGAGCACGAGCTATTGGTGCAGCTCCTGGTACAAGATCTATTTGAAATTCAACAGATCGATGTGGAGGTAGTCCCGGTAATTCTTTCAGAAATACATCGGGAAATTCTTTTGTGACGGGAACATCATTGATGCTCTTTTCTTCAGTTTGTACTTTCTCGACGTGTGCTAGAACAGCATAGCAACCTTTTCTTATTAGTTTTTGTGCCTTCAAATTACTAATAAGATGTAGCTTCGTGTTGCCCTTTTCTCCGTACACCATTAATGGTTCTCCTTCTTCTCGTACAATGCGAATTGCATTTTTGTAACATACGATCTCTGCTTTCATCTCCTTCAGCCAGTCCATGCCAACTATTACATCAAAACTCCCTAACTCTACTGGTATCAAATCAATCTTAAATATTTCGCTACCCAGTTTAATTTCTCGATTCCGGCATATATAATCTGCTGAAATTAATTTACCGTTTGCTAATTCGAGTAAAAATTTATTATCCAACGGCGTCAATGGACAACTTAATTTAGCACAAAAATCTCTACTCATATAACTTCTATCCGCACCCGAATCAAATAAAACGTAAGCAGATTTATTGTCAATAAGAAACGTACCCGTAACAAGCTCCGGGTCTTCCTGTGCCTCTGCCGCATTAATATTGAAAACTCTTCCGCGGCCTTGTCCATTCGTGTTCTCCTGGTTCGGGCAATTTCTAATAATGTGGCCCGGTTTTCCACATTTATAACAAACTACATTGGCATAACTTGCTCCGACACTACTTGCTCCGCCATTACTCGTTCTGACACCATTTGTTCCTTTCGTTCTGTTAACCCCTGGTCCGTAGACCTCACACTTCGCCGCACTATGAGCATTTCTTTTACACTTGTTGCAAAATTTGGTGCAGAACCCCGAGTGATACTTTTCACACCTTTGGCATAGCTGCTTCTGATTGTTTGAAATGTCTCGTTCATATTTATTATAAACGTTCCATATTAATTGATTTTGTTGCGAGGTTTTGACCTCTACATGAGACGTTTTTTAAAGACTGCATTCATTTTTAAAATAAACATAACCTTTATTTTATCAATAAAGGTTTTAAAAATATTACGTAGATTATCAAATAATGATAATCTAAAATATACTGTTTACACACGACCATTACATAATGGTTTACAATAGAAATATATTACATCGACATATGTTTCTTGAATGCAGTTTTTACACAATATTATACAAACATGGACTCCAAATCTTGTCTTTATTTTAGTATGCAACAGCGGAAGCTCTTAGTATTCACCTGAGAATAAACATGCTTTAAACGTCAACAAAAATATTGGTGAGTTATAGGTTTAACCTATATATATCAAATCGTAACAAAAGACCACAAGATTTCATATTTCAATATACATCTCATACATAGAGATAAAAATTATTCATATGATGAACACTTGGTAACCGACATTAACAAGATGCATATATAAGAATATCCCCATCATTCCAGGACACCCTTCGGATATGATATAAATTTCAAAGTACTAAAGCATCCGGTACTTTGGATGGGGCTTGTTAGGCCCAATAGATCTATCTTTAGGATTCGCGTCAATTAGGGTGTCTGTTCCCTAATTCTTAGATTATCAGACTTAATAAAAAGGGGCATATTCGATTTCGATAATTCAACCATAGAATGTAGTTTCACGTACTTGTGCCTATTTTGTAAATCATTTATAAAACCTGCATGTATTCTCATCCCAAAAATATTAGATTTTAAAAGTGGGACTATAACTCACTTTCACAGATTTTTACTTCGTCGGGAAGTAAGACTTGGCCACTGGTCAATTCACGAACCTATAACAAATATGTACATATATATCAAAGTATGTTCAAAATATATTTACAACATTTTTAATACGTTTTAATGTTTTAAGTTTATTAAGTCAGCTGTCCTCGTTAGTAACCTACAACTTGTTGTCCACAATTAGATGTACAGAAATAAATCGATATATATTATCTTGAATCAATCCATGACCCAGTATATACACGTCTCAGTCTAGATCACAACTCAAACTATATATATTTTTGGAATCAACCTCAACCCTGTATAGCTAACTCTGACATTACTGCATATAGAGTGTCTATGGTTGTTCCAAATAATATATATAGATGGGTCGATATGATATGTCAAAACATTTGCATAAGTGTCTATGGTATCCCAAGATTACATAATATATTAGAATACATGTATAATACAATATAAGTTAGCTAGGATATGATTTGTATAGAATTGTTAATATTTCCCGTAGCTACTAAAATCAAAAAATATCCAATCTTGTTTTACCCATAACTTCTTCATTTTAAATCCGTTTTGAGTGAATCAAATTGTTATGGTTTCATATTGAACTCTAACAGAAAAAGTATAGGTTTATAGTCGGAAATATAAGTTACAAGTCATTTTTGTAAGAGGTAGTCATTTCAGTCGAAAGAACGACGTCTTGATGACCATTTTGAAAAACATACTTCCACTTTGAGTTTAACCATGATTTTTGGATATAGTTTCATGTTCATAAGAAAAATCATTTTCCCAGAAGAACAACTTATAAATCAAAGTTTATCATAGTTTTTAATTATCAAACCCAAAACAGCCTGCGGTGTTACTACAACTGCGTATATCCGGTTTTACGGTGTTTTTCGTGTTTTCCAGTTTTAAATCATTAAGTTAGCATATCATATAGATATAGAACATGTGTTTAGTTGATTTTAAAAGTCAAGTTAGAAGGATTAACTTTTGTTTGCGAATAAGTTTAGAATTAACTAAACTATGTTCTAGTGATTTCAAGTTTAAACCTTCGAATAAGATAGCTTTATATGTATGAATCGAATGATGTTATGAACATCATTACTACCTCAAGTTTTCTGGATAAAACTACTGGAAATGAGAAAAATGGATCGAGCTTCAAAGGATCCTTGGATGGCTTGAAAGTTCTTGAAGCAGAATCATGACACGAAAACAAGTTCAAGTAAGATTTTCACTCGAAATAAGATTGTTATAGTTATAGAAATTGAATCAAATTTTGAATATGAGTATTACCTTGTATTAGAAAGATATCTTACTGTAAATAAGAAAGATTTCTTGAGGTTGGATGATCACTCTACAAGATTGGAAGTAAGCTAGCAAACTTGGAAGTATTCTTGATTTTATGAAACTAGAACTTGTAGAATTTATGAAGAACACTTAGAACTTGAAGATAGAACTTGAGAGAGATCAATTAGATGAAGAAAATTGAAGAATGAAAGTGTTTGTAGGTGTTTTTGGTCGTTGGTGTATGGATTAGATATAAAGGATATGTAATTTTGTTTTCATGTAAATAAGTCATGAATGATTACTCATATTTTTGTAATTTTATGAAATATTTCATGCTAGTTGCCAAATGATGGTTCCCACATATGTTAGGTGACTCACATGGGCTGCTAAGAGCTGATCATTGGAGTGTATATACCAATAGTACATACATCTAAAAGCTGTGTATTGTACGAGTACGAATACGGGTGTATACGAGTAGAATTGTTGATGAAACTGAACGAGGATGTAATTGTAAGCATTTTTGTTAAGTAGAAGTATTTTGATAAGTGTCTTGAAGTCTTTCAAAAGTGTATGAATATATATTAAAACACTACATGTATATACATTTTAACTGAGTAGTTAAGTCATCGTTAGTCGTTACATGTAAGTGTTGTTTTGAAACCTTTAGGTTAACGATCTTGTTAAATGTTGTTAACCCAATGTTTATAATATCAAATGAGATTTTAAATTATTATATTATCATGATATTATGATGTACGAATATCTCTTAATATGATATATATACATTAAATGTCGTTACAACGATAATCGTTACATATATGTCTTGTTTCAAAATCATTAAGTTAGTAGTCTTGTTTTTACATATGTAGTTCATTGTTAATATACTTAATGATATGTTTACTTATCATAATATCATGTTAACTATATATATAACCATATATATGTCATCATATAGTTTTTACAAGTTTTAACGTTCGTGAATCACCAGTCAACTTGGGTGGTCAATTGTCTATATGAAACCTATTTCAATTAATCAAGTCTTAATAAGTTTGATTGCTTAACATGTTGGAAACACTTAATCATAACAATTTTATTTAATATATATATAAACATGGAAAAGTTCGGGTCACTACATTGTTGTTGTTGCTGCGGTTGTTATTGTTGTTGGGATGATTGTTGTAGTTGTTGTTGTTGTTGTTGTTTTGCCGTTTGTTGTAGTTGCGATTGATGTTGCGATTGTTAGGATAGTTGTTGTTATTATGGTGACTCTTATCACTGTTTTCCTCCCACTTTCTTTTGACTAGCTTCACGTTAGCCTCTTCGGCCGCCTGTTATTTAATTCTTCCCTCAATCTGGTTCACTAGTTTGTGAGCCATTCTACATGCCTTTTGTATGGAGGCAGGCTCGTGTGAACTTATATCTTCTTGGATTCTCTCCGGTAACCCTTTCACAAACGCGTCGATCTTCTCTTCCTCATCTTCGAATGCTCTCGGACACAATAGGCACAATTCCGTGAATCGTCTTTCGTACGAAGTAATATCGAATCCCTGTGTTCGTAACCCTCTAAGTTCTGACTTGAGCTTATTGACCTCGGTTCTCGGGCGGTACTTCTCGTTCATCAAGTGCTTGAATACTGACCACGGTAGCGCGTAAGCAGCATCTTGTCCCACTTGCTCTAGATAGGTATTCCACCATGTTAACGCAATACATGTGAAGGTATGTGTAGCGTACTTCACTTTGTCTCCTTCAGCACACTTACTTATGACAAACACCGATTCAAATTTCTCGGTCCACCGTTTCAATCCGATTGGTCCTTCGGTCCCATCAAATTCTGAAGGTTTGCAGGCAGTGAATTCCTTGTAGGAGCATCCTACACGATTTCTTGCGCCGTTAGCTGTATTGCTAGATTCAGAGTTATTGTTGGTATGTAGCGCGACCTGTACTGCGGCTATGTTTGAAGCAAGAAAGGCACGAAATTCCTCTTCGCTCGTATTCAAGGTGTGTCGAGTAGTCGGTGCCATTTCCTTCAAAATAGTCAAATGAAACAATTTAATCATACAGAATATTAAGAGTAGTCAATAGTATCTCGTAGCATAATATGAACTTATTTATAAAAGCTTTTTCTTCATATTAGCGTTTTATAAGTTTAAATTCGGGTACTACCTACCCGTTAAGTTCATACTTAGTAGCTAATATACAATTCAACTACTACAATTCCATATGAAAAACTGATTATAATAATATATCACATACAAATATTCTTCAAACTTACAACTTCGCTATATTACATATAACATGAAATATAGTACACTATGATACAGGACAGTTTTGAAGATAAATCTAGTTAATACGCAAGTTGTTCAGCAAAGGAAATAAAGACACGTAATTCATAAGTCCAGAAACAAGTCATGCATTCTGGTTTTACTAAGAAGACTTCCCATCCTTGGTCTTGTAGAAAATAACCGTTATGACCATTAGCTAGGCAGCATGTTGTAATGTCGTCAAAAGGACGAGGGTTTCGTAATGTCCAACAGCCCCGTAATAATCTAAAAACCTTTTTTCTCACCCCAACTACTGAATCCGTCACTTGTGGGAAAGTTTTATTTAAAAGCTGCAATCCGATGTTCTTTTTCTCACTTTGGTAAGAAGCGAACATCACTAACCCGTATGCATAACATGCTTCTTAATGTTGCATGTTAGAAGCTCTTTCTAATTCACGAAATCCTATGTTGGGATATGTTGAGTCAAAATAGGTTCTTGACCCGTAGCGTAAAATTGCATTTAGGTTCCCCGCATTTAATGCTTTAAAGAAAACACGGCGTAACTTACGATCTCCCCAATGTGATATACCCCACCTATCAAAGGAAAGCCTTTTATAAACTAAGGCATTTCTGGAAAGTCTTTCAAATGTTTGACAAGTTAATTTCGCATTAACTAAATGTGCTGATGAATTCTGACCGACTCTAGACAAGATTTCCTCAATCATATCCTCTGGTAGGTCTTCTAAAATATTCGGTTGTCTACCCTTAACGTCCATTTTGATTTTATACTGTAAAATAGACAAGGATTAGATTCGTAATAACAAATAATACAAGCAATTTTTACATAGGACATAAAAGTACAAGCACACTACAATACATTTATTACACAACATGCTCACACCCCTCTAATCTGAATCACTGGTTTCTTCTTCTTCGGACTTGGTTCTTTTTCCTAATCTTTTAGGGATATATGATGTTCCTCTAATACGAGTCGTCTTTTTCCACATTGGTTTAGAAAAACCTGGTGGTTTAGAGGTTCCCGGGTTATTGTCACGATATTGAAAATATGGGTGTTGACGGTACATATAAAGTTCATCGGGGTCGGAATCAGATTTCTCTATTTTGATGCCTTTTCCCTTATTATTTTCTTTTGCCTCATTAAATTGGGTTGGGGTAATTTCTATAACATCATCGGAATCCTCATCAGGATCTGATTCATCGGAAAATTGGTAATTTTCCCAATATTTTGCTTCCTTAGCGGAAACACCATTGACCATTATTAACTTTGGTCCATTGGTTGAGGATTTTCTTTTATTTGACCGGTTTTCTGTGGTTCCTACTATTCCCCTCTCCAGAACCTCTTCTTCTTCTGGTTCCTCTTCTTCCGGTTCCTCTTCTTCCGGTTCCTCTTCTTCCGGTTCCGTTTCCTCTTCTTCCGGTTCTTCGGGAACTTGTGAATCTTGCCAATATATATTCAACTCTTCGTTATTATTAGGTGAGTCAATGGGATTTGTGCTAGAGGTAGACATCTATCACACAATATCAAACATGTTAAGAGATTAATATATCACATAATATTTACATGTTAATAATATATAGTTTCCAACAAAAATGTTAAGCAATTATTTTTAAAGAAAACACGGTCGAAGTCCAGACTCACTAATGCATCCTAACAAACTCGATAAGACACACTAATTCAAATTTTCTGGTTCTCTAAGACCAACACTCGGATACCAACTGAAATGTCCCGTTCATATTGATTATAAACGTTCCATATTAATTGATTTTGTTGCGAGGTTTTGACCTCTATATGAGACGTTTTTCAAAGACTGCATTCATTTTTAAAACAACCATAACCTTTATTTTATCAATAAAGGTTTTAAAAACATTACGTAGATTATCAAATAATGATAATCTAAAATATACTGTTTACACACGACCATTACATAATGGTTTACAATAGAAATATATTACATCGACATATGCTTCTTGAATGCAGTTTTTACACAATATCATACAAACATGGACTCCAAATCTTATCCTTATTTTAGTATGCAACAGCGGAAGCTCTTAGTATTCACCTGAGAATAAACATGCTTTAAACGTCAACAAAAATGTTGGTGAGTTATAGGTTTAACCTATATATATCAAATCGTAACAATAGACCACAAGATTTCATATTTCAATACACATCCCATACATAGAGATAAAAATCATTCATATGGTGAACACCTGGTAACCGACATTAACAAGATGCATATATAAGAATATCCCCATCATTCCGGGACACCCTTCGGATATGATATAAATTTCAAAGTACTAAAGCATCCAGTACTTTGGATGGGGTTTGTTAGGCCCAATAGATCTATCTTTAGGATTCGCGTCAATTAGGGTGTCTGTTCCCTAATTCTTAGATTACCAGACTTAATAAAAAGGGGCATATTTGTGACGACCCGGAAATTTCCGACCAAATTAAAACTTAATCTTTATATGTTCCAACACAATAAGCAAAGCCTGTAATGTTGAGTCTCGAAATGTTTGAACTATTTATATAGATTCATTTAACCTGTGACTATTTCCGACGATTCACGAACAATTGTGTGTAAATAAATATGTAAATATATATACATGTATAAATATAAGAGTGCATATTAAGTTGTATTAATAAAATACAAAATAATCATTTGAATTAAAAATGTAAAATAATGTACAAGATAATTAAGATTAAAATTTATTTATGATTTAAACGAATTCTTATTTTTATTTATTATCATTTTTATGATATTATTTAGTTATTTTATTAGAATTATTATTAATATTATTAGGGTATTTACTATTAATATTTATTAAAAATAAAAATAGGGAATCCCATTATGTTAGAAGTAACTATCAATTTTTTTTCTTTTTCTTCACATGAAAATAATTTACGTACTTCATGTCTCCAGTTTGTTGCAAGTCTACTTCACAAATCAATTGGAAATCAATTTAACTGTTAAATCATGTACCTAATCACTCTATATAAGTTACAAACTGCAATTTGAGTTGAAAACAAAGAAAACCCAGAAAATAAGCTCGACACTCTGTACATTCATCTTTTTCACCATATTTTGATTTAGAACAAATTTTCAAAATGTAATAATGCAGTCATGTTAGGAATCGTCTATCTAAACTATCTGTAAGTTTTCAATCCTCAATTCTTTCTAATAATTTCTAATTTGAGAGTCAAAGTTTTGATTTTCAAAGTCAACTAAGTGTTCTTGAATCAAATTCGAGTTTGTTTTGATATCTCCAGTTAATTTGATGATCCATAAAGATTATAGGAATGATTTACAACACAATTCATGTTGTAATCATAACCTATAACACTCTTAATCTAAAAATCAATTTTTGAGTTCTTGAGTTCTTCACAGTGATATACACTAACGTGAATTCGAAACAAATTTCAAAAACTAAAAATGTAGAGTTGTTAGGAATCATTTACTTAAACTTCCTGCAAAATCTCAAGTTCCAATTCTTGATAACGAATTCGAACTTGCGAGTCAAAGTTAAATTGTCAAAAGTCAACTATTTTGTTCTTGGAGAAATTAGAGCTTGTTTTGATGTTTTAAGTTCAATTGACGATTTCAATAGTTTTTAGGAATGATTTGAAACATGTTTCATGTTGTAAAGATTGTCCAAAACGAACTCAAAATTGAAAACAAATTTTTTTTTTCTTGGCTACTAGCAAGAAGTAGGATTTTTTTGTTTTTTTTTCTCATTTTTTTATATCATGAACACATTTTTATTTTTTGTTTCATGTTTGTTTAGAAGTCCTAAAACCATTTTGATGATTGACTATTAAGAATGAAGTTGTTTGATTGTTTAGATTTTGGTGAAGAAGATGAAGTGGGTTGAAACATGTAATAGATAAGTATTTGGGTTTGTATTATAAATCAGAAAAACTGAAATGGAGGAATGGTTAAGGGTGTTGATGAGTGAACGAGAGGTCTCGGGTTCGAGCCCGGCTTGGTGCAATTTTTTTAAAACTGACTCCTAAGGTAGTTTTATACTTTTAAAAATTATTATTATTATTAATATTATTATTATTATCCTTAGGTATTTCTACAATTATTAATTTTACAAAACAAAAGATATATGTGTAAATATATTATTACATAAAATATACTAATATTACATAAAATTATGTTTCAACTAATATTATTAATATAACATTAATTAAATATCAAATAAGCATCATAATATATTATAAGAATAATTAATACATAACAAATATATAAACTTGATTGATTTATACTATAATGTGTTAATACTTGATATAGGTTCGTGAATCCGAGGCCAACCCTGCATTGTTCAATGTCGTCATATGTATTTTTACTACAAAATATAGTATTGTGAGTTTCATTTACCTTTTTACCCTTTATATTTTTGGGCTGAGAATACATGCGCAACTTTTATAACTGTTTTACGAAATAGACACAAGTAATCGAAATTACGTTCTATGGTTGAATGATCGAAACTGAATATGCCCCTTTTTATTAAGTCTGGTAATCTAAGAATTAGGGAACAGACACCCTAATTGACGCGAACTCTAAAGATAGATCTATCGGGTCCAACAAGCCCCATCCAAAGTACCGGATGCTTTAGTACTTCGAAATTTATATCATGTCCGAAGGAGGATCCCGGAATGATGGGGATATTCTTATATGCATATTTTGAATGTCGGTTACCAGGTGTTCAATCCATATGAATGATATTTTTGTCTCTATGCATGGGACGTATGATTATGAGAAATGGAAATATGAAATCTTGTGGTCTATTAAAATTATGAAATGATTCTTTATGATAAACTAATGAACTCACCAACCTTTTGGTTGACACTTTAAAGCATGTTTATTCTCAGGTACGAAAGAAATCTTCCGCTGTGCATTTGCTCATATTAGAGATATTACTTGGAGTCATTCATGACATATTTCAAAAGATGTTGCATTCGAGTCGTTGAGTTCATCAAGATTATTATTAAGTCAATTATATTTGGATATATTATGAAATGCTTTACATGCCTGTCAACTGTCGATGTAACGAAAGTTTGTCTTTTAAAAACGAATGCAATGTTTGTAAAATTTATCATATAGAGGTCAATTACCTCGCGATGTAATCAACTGTTGTGAATCGTTTGCAATCGATATGGACTTCGTCCGGATGGATTAGGACGAGTCTCTACAATATTCGATTTCGATAATTCAACCATAGAATGTAGTTTCACGTACTTGTGTCTATTTTGTAAATCATTTATAAAACCTGCATGTATTCTCATCTCAAAAATATTAGATTTTAAAAGTGGGACTATAACTCACTTTCACAGATATTTCCTTCCTCGGAAATAAGACTTGGCCACGGATTGATTCACGAACCTATACAAATATGTACATATATATCAAAGTATGATCAAAATATAATTACATCCATTTTTATTATGTTTTAAAGATTTGAGTGTATTAAGTCAGCTGTCCTCGTTAGTAACCTACAACTAGTTGTCCACAGTTAGATGTACAGAAATAAATCGATATATATTATCTTGAATCAATCCACGACCCAGTGTATACATGTCTTAGGCTAGATCACAACTCAAAGTATATATATTTTTGGAATCAACCTCAACCTTGTATAGCTAACTCCAACATTACTGCATATAGAGTGTCTATGGTTGTTCCAAATAATATATATACATGGGTCGATATGATATGTCAAAACATTTGCATACGTGTCTATGGTATCTCAAGATTACATAATATATTAAAATACATGTATAATACAATATAAGTTAGCTAGGATATGAATTGTATAGATTTGTTAAACATTTTCCGTAGCTAAAAAGATCAAAAATATCCAATCTTGTTTTACCCATAACTTCTTCATGTTAAATCCGTTTTGAGTGAATCAAATTGCTATGGTTTCATATTGAACTCTATTTTATGAATCTAAACATAAAAAGTACAGGTTTATAGTCAGAAATATAAGTTACAAGTCATTTTTGTAAAGGTAGTCATTTCAGTCGAAAGAACGACGTCTAGATGACCATTTTAGAAAACATACTTCCACTTTGAATATAACCTTGATTTTTGGATATAGTTTCATGTTCATATGAAAAATCATTTTCCCAGAGGAACAACTTTTAAATCAAAGTTTATCATAGTTTTTAATTAACTAACCCAAAACAGCCCGCGGTGTTAATACAACGGCGTATATCCGATTTTACGGTGTTTTTCGTGTTTTTCGGTTTTAAATCATTAAGTTAGCATATCATATAGATATAGAACATGTTTTTAGTTGATTTTAAAAGTCAAGTTAGAAGGATTAACTTTTGTTTGCGAATAAGTTTAGAATTAACTAAACTATGTTCTAGTGATTACAAGTTTAAACCTTCGAATAAGATAGCTTTATATATATGAATCGAATGATGTTATGAACATCATTACTACCTCAAGTTTTCTGGATAAAACTACTGAAAATGAGAAAAATGGATCTAGCTTCAAAGGATCCTTGGATGGCTTGAAAGTTCTTGAAACAGAATCATGACACGAAAACAGTTCAAGTAAGATTTTCACTCGAAATAAGATTGTTATAGTTGTAGAAATTGAATCAAAGTTTGAATATGAATATTACCTTGAATTAGAAAGATAACCTACTGTAAATAACAAAGGTTCCTTAATCTTAGATGATTACTTGGAATGGATTAGAAAGCTTGGAAGTAGACTTGCAAACTTGGAAGTATTCTTGATTTTTATGAAACTATACTTATGGAATTTATGAAGAACACTTAGAACTTGAAGATGGAACTTGAGAGAGATCAATTAGATGAAGAAAATTGAAGAATGAAAGTTTTTGTAGGTATTTTTGGTCGTTGGTATATGGATTAGATATAAAGGATATGTAATTTTGTTTTCATGTAAATAAGTCATGAATGATTACTCATATTTTTGTAATTTTATGAGATATTTCATGCTAGTTGCCAAATGATGGTTCTCACATGTGTTAGGTGACTCAAATGGGCTGCTAAGAGCTGATCATTGGAGTGTATATACTAATAGTACATACATCTAAAACCTGTGTATTGTACGAGTACGAATACGGGTGCATACGAGTAGAATTGTTGATGAAACTGAACGAGGATGTAATTGTAAGCATTTTTATTAAGTAGAAGTATTTTGATAAGTGTCTTGAAGTCTTTCAAAAATGTATGAATACATATTAAAACACTACATGTATATACATTTTAACTGAGTCGTTAAGTCATCGTTAGTCGTTACATGTAAATGTTGTTTTGAAACCTTTAGGTTAACGATCTTGTTAAATGTTGTTAACCCATTGTTTATTATATCAAATGAGATGTTAAATTGTTACATTATCATGATATTATGATATATAATATATCTTAGTATGATATATATACAGTTAAATGTCGTTACAACGATAATCGTTACATATATGTCTCGTTTCGAAATCATTAAGTTAGTAGTCTTATTTTTACATATGTAGTTCATTGTTAATACACTTAATGATATATTTACTTATCATTTAACATAATTAACCAAGTGTGTCAATATCTTAATATGATTCATATGTACCTAGTAAGACGTTGTTATAACGATAATCGTTATATATATCGTTTTTGAGTTTCTTAATTTAATAGTCTCATTTTTATGTATATAACTCATTGTTAAAATATCTAATGAGATACTTACTTACAATAAAATCATGTTAACTATATATATAACCATATATATGTCATCGTATAGTTTTTACAAGTTTTAACGTTCGTGAATCACCGGTCAACTTGGGTGGTCAATTGTCTATATGAAACCTATTTCAATTAATCAAGTCTTAACAAGTTTGATTGCTTAACACGTTGGAAACATTTTGTCATGTAAATATCAATCTCAATTAATATATATAAACATGGAAAAGTTCGGGTCACTACAAATGAGTCTACATCACCTACAGTTATTCCAGACTCATTGGAGAACGAAAATACGGCTACAATTAATAGGTATGACATTAAAAGGGGATCTGATGTGGGCCCAGGTGAAGCAAAAGATGTAGATATCGGACCTGGGCATGACATAGACGCGGATGGGCCACAAGGTGAAGTTGGGCCAGATGAAAACGAGCCCACTCCAAATAAAAATAATTGTGACAGGCCTGGGTTGGGTGGACATTCCATTGGGCCCTCAATTAACCTGGTGGACATTTCAAATGAAAACTTAAACAAAAACAAGGGACACGTTTCCAAGCCTGATACAGGAAAGTCATTGTGTAATTCTCCTTCACAAATAAAAAGAAAAAAACAGATCGGCACCGAGAAAAATACAAATAAACAAAAGAAGGTCAATGAGAAGAAAGATTGCTGTTGGACAAGTGTAAGGAGGTGGAAATCATCTTCCCGCATGATGAATCTCAAAAGCTCTGCGAGAAAAATGAGGCCGTCTGTAACAACCCGAGTTTTTCCATTAAAACTTCCGTTAAATACTTGACGATCGTTAGTTAAATCATACAATTTTCATACGCCAAATTTTTTTTCCAGAATAGTTAACAGTGGCTACGTGAAACTTTTTCGTATTTAAAGTAATTAAATGCGTACTTGATCCTTAGTGGATTACTTGAATTAATATGTTATATTAATTAGTGAACTTAATTCGGTTGACAAATTAAACTAGAAACGACACGATTAAAGTTAATCGCCTAGAAAACTTTTTAAGTTTATGGAACTCAGAAAAACGATAGAATAATTATTGTTAATAATTATTGAACTTACGAAAGAAATTTAATTTATTATTTACTTAATGAATTAAACACGGTGATTTTGTTTCAACGACTAATGTTCCGGAGATTCGGTACGGTTAACGGCACTCGAAACGAACCACGCGCGAACGAGCTTTTACACAAAACGAGCTCGAGACCCGAGCCCAAGGCCACATGGACATGATCTCATACCTCATCATCCTTGGCCCCATGAGTAGCCAATGCATGTTGATTATTAGTTTAGGCCCATGTTTGTTGACTAATTAGTTTAGGCCCATATTTGTTGACTTTTGATTTTTAGGCACTAAGTAACTAGTTAGATAATTCTCTATACAATTTTAATCATTCATTCCATCCTATCTATGAGAAAATTCAGCTCATTCCTCCTCCCTCTCTTCTTCTTCACATCAAACACACACACACACAAATCAACCATCAAACTTGCTTGTTTGCTCTTACTCGTTTGATCAATCTTGCTCCGATCGTCGTTCTCTACGCGCTAGTATAAACAATTTTGTGATCAAAGGTATAATTAGCTGAACCCTAATATTTAAAATCAGATTTTTATTAAGGTTTCATAAATTAGGTTGTCTATTGCCCAAGTCTTGATGTTTGTTGATTGTTTAATGATTTAGATCACTCGTTTTGTTTATTTGTTGCGAAAACCGAATTGTATATTGCATGATCAGTGAATTTTGATTTTTATAATGCATGATATTATATGATAATTAGGTTCCTTACGAAAAACTATTAATTTTAGGCTTTGGATTCGCTTGATTTCGTTTCCGGATGATCAAGTTATGATCAATTGAAATTAACGTTGTGTTTTTGTGATTGATCAGAAATTTTGGGTTTGATAGACCACGAATTGGATTGTGAAATTAATACCATTAGATAGGTAATTTAAAAACACTCAGGTTACACTAGGATATCATGTTGTTTGCTTATGTATAACTTGAGATATGCTTGATTTAGTGAAAAAGTGGATTTATACAGCACTTGCATGAAAACAGCCTTGTATGATAAAATGTGTTAACTTATGGATTTAAATATTTACATATTTGAAATTTACACAAAAATTACTTCACTTTTCATGTAGATATCATAGTATAATTGTATCTAGATCTTCGGATAATTGCGTGCGAATGTGACTAACTAAACTAAAATTGAAACAGAAACTTGCTCTCTGTTTTATACTCTGTGGTTTGTGTTTATTGAATTAGCATGTATGCTTCTGGAAAATGAATCTTAACATGATATGTGACATATGGTTAGTTAATGTCAATCTCTGAAACCTTATGCATTGGGCACAATAGAACCATACTTTATGTAAATTCTGATTTGAGCTGAAAAACTGAATGTTCAACTTTCATGAATAAACTGTACAAATTGGCTAAACTAAAATTGATCAATTTTTGATATGTGTTATTTTAACTTGTTTGTGAACTATGGCCACTGTTCTTGTATCGATTGCATGTTCCTAACTCCGGTTATAGCTAAAACCAAATCAGTGCGCGGTCAGAAACTGACTTGGTGAACCCCAAATGTATCCCTTCTGATTCCTGACTTTTAATTATCGTATGAGACCCTAGCTGGACTTTTTGGAATTGATTTTAAGTATATTTATGATCTGGAGTTTTCCATTTTTTCATGAATTATGTACCATGAGATAATATGCTAAGTATGCTACGTGTTCATGAATTTTGTGCACAACGATAAACTGAAATTGTGAAAATGATTATTCATGACCTGAAACGTGTTGTTTGACTTAGGTTTGACATATTGACTCATATTTGACATGAACCTACTGATGTTGACTTTAGTTGACTACTTTGACCAAGTTTGACTTTCGGTTGACTTTGTTTGACTTGCATGAATTAGTTGACTGTATGTTGACTTCTACTTTGAAACGCGTCGATTCGAGCAATAAGACAACTTATACTATGAAACCACACTTGTTTAAGAAATATTTATTGACCAACCTAAATACATATACTTAGGTTGCATTACTCGGCTATAAACCGTACAAGTAAATTGTCCACTTTTCAATCCGAGCTTTATTCAAAGGTGAGTCTACATTCCCGCTTTTTACATGTTTTCAGGGATGAGAATACACGCTATTATACTTACATTATCAAATGCTTTTTGTATTGAAACGAGTACTATATCTGCATATTGAGTTTGTACACAAAGCCTCTAGCTTGAATACTTTAAATACCATCGGTGTAGGCACAATTTAGATGGACGGGTCCGTTAGGTTGACAACCTCACCCGCTATAAAAACTGTGGTGCATTTACTTTGAACATAATACATTCGTACAAGTGTATAACATTTTTATGAGGTAAAGGCGGGTATAGTGGATTCTATACTCGGGTCTTTGCTAGTATTCAGGTGCTCATAGATTATGCAAACGTTTCGCAACTTGGAGTTGTACTTGTAAAATCTCGTAGTCAAGGAACTTAAACTATTTTCTGATAACTGTTTTTCAGATACTATACAACGTCATTTAAAACTGTGGTTTACGAACAAATGAGATAAAATTTGACATGGTATTGTCTACGAATATTTGAAACTTGACATGGTATTGTCTACGAATATTTGAAACTTGACATGGTATTGTCTACAAATGATTGAAACTTGACATGGTAGTGTCAACAAACTTTTGAAATGGGACACGGAGTTGTCTACAAACTTTTAACATTGAACCTTGGTGGTCTTCCACTAATAACCGTTTTCGAAATGTATTTCTTAAACATACTGTAGTGTTTACCTAAAACCTGTAGATTCACTCAACATTGTTCTTGATTTGTTTTGCGTGTTTTATTCTCAGGTATTAATTGCTTCCGCTGTAGAATATTACTGTTACGTAGAAGTCAAGCCAAGCACTGGGACCAGAGTTAACATTCCGTTAAAGGGATTTTTGACGGGGTGTTACAGATGGTATCAGAGCTTTGGCTATAGGGAACTAGGATACATTAGTGTGTCTAACCGTAGGACGCATTAGTGAAGTCTAGTCTATAGCCGTGTGTCTTGGACGACTTTATGCACCGTACTTACACTGTATGTGTCACTATGCTACATGTAGAGCTACACATTACATCACGTACATATACACCTTACACTCATATGATATGGGCTTGAACTGAACACCATACTACAAAACACATACGTACACACGACGTGGGATTTAACTAAATTAAGTTGATTACGCCATTTGGAACTTATGGAGTGATGTCGAATGGAAATGTGAGATAGCGTAATGTAATGACCGGGATTACATTACGGTAACTCATATAGAAGTTCCGACATCGCAAAATAAGAAATTGGGAGCGAGTCAAGTAGGTTACTTGGATAAATACCGTTTAGAACATAAACCGTTTAATTTCAAATATGAGTAGAAATTTACACGGTACGATTTAATTGTTATTATAACCTATAAGGAGCGTGTAATCAAGTCACAATTCGTCACTACCCGACACTGTCCGTCACCCCTGATTTCTACTTGGCACTAGGAAGACACTGCTTGGACATACTCATCATCTTATACCACTACTCCTTGCTATTTATCGTTGGTTACTACTACTCAACGCCGCCTCTCACTACTAGTCGCGACCGATCACTACTTCTCACTGCTTATCATTTTTGATCCACCGACATCTTACTGCAATTATTGTACCAATTACATATAGGCTAATCCTATCGCTATCATACTTATTATATTAGATTTTGTCTGATATATTTCCTAAATTTCCTTCGTAAATTACGGAAATCTTTTTGCTATATACACGTATTCAAGGAGATAAACATAGCATCCAACACTCAATTCATATCAAACCCTATTCCAAACACATAATATGGATTTCTCATCTGATTCATCGAGCTCCATGGACAGCGTAACCAGAACGAATGAACGAACCTATTAGCCATCATCTTTTCTGGATGAATTGGGGGTGGGTTCGTAGTCGACTTAATCAATGGAGGCGAGAAGAAGGCGATCCCTTCCACCAACCGAATTCACCTCTTGGTGAAGAACCTGAAGCACTTACCGGCGAATCAATCCAGAACACCATTTTCACCCTCATTTCCAGGATATCCCGCCACGAATATCTAATATCCAGAATTCTAGATCTTATTCATCCACTTGTCCGAACCGCCAATCATCCCGGAATAGTAGAAGAAGTCAACGAGCTTCGCGCTCGAGTAGTGGCTCTGGAGAATATGGTGCAAAATCTAAGAGCATCAGCAGCACCAGCAGCATAACCAGCACCACCAGTACCATCAACATCACCACCAACAGCATCAGCTTCACCAACAACAACATCCGCATCCCACACCTCAACATCACACTCGGTACTTCGAATATCAACATCATACGCCCCATAGATACCAAGGAATATTAGTAATTGTGAGTCAAGATGTATTGACTCATTCTTCCTGAAAAAAAAATTATATATGTATACTTTATATATATATATATATATGGTTTGGAACAATAATAAAACTTTTCGTACTAAACTATTACGTGTGAATCTTAACTAGTATGTACTACTTGGTTAAATCATATCACTAATATGCTATGATGTACATCCTTCGTTAATGACTTAACAATCATTAATCACTGCTTCAGCACAATAAACTCCATTTCATAATAAACTAAGTGTATTATTCAAATACATGTTTGATTCTTTACTTCTATTTTCGATGTACTCGAAACTTTCTAGAAAACATTATTCGTGCCTTGTAAATTTCACAAGAACTTCACGAGCATCAATATCATATACCGAGGTATATCAATAAACAATGAACGATGAAGTATTGATTCATAACTTCATTAGCGAAATATTTCGCGACAATTATGAAATCTCTAAGGTTTTGGAGATTATCTTCAACCGTAAATCAAATGAGTTTAATATTATATTAACTCATTAAATCCATGATTACATCTGAAGAATATATACGAATATATATCTTCATAAAGATTGTAATTAAAAACTCTTCTGTACAAACTGTAAATTGTAAAAATATTTAACGGGTAGGTAAAACCCGAGAAATATTTATATCTCACATTAATATGTTACATTATACATTCTTCAAATTCTGATTCAATAATCAGTAACTATACTAATTACACTCACAAAGATATGTGTATCCGTTCACTAAAGAACAACTGCTACATATTCTGATTTTGACATATCGGAATCTAAGTAAAGCTTTAGCAAATATTATCTTCCTAAAGATCACTACATTCATGAATTATATTCATTTGTATTCTATGATGAATTATCACATCAAACCATCGAAATTATCATTCATTACTTTTGAAATCAACAACGCCTATTCGTCAACCATTAGATCCGTTAACCATTACAATCAGCGTTTAATCATCTAAAAATAAATTCTCTTGAAACCATCTCGGATTGATAACCAACGATTCAGATTCGTTAACCTTGAGAATGCTGACGAAACAGCAAAAGCTATAGATAGTCTTAATGGCCAAAAGTTTGATGATAAAGAATAACGTATTGAAAAAGCTCAGATTTGGAACTGAAAAACGGATTGAGCTAACCATGAAGGAGACCAAGGACAAATACAAGGACCAAACCCTATATTCAAAGAATCCAGGTAATTCTGGATTCGATGACATCTTTAGAGAATATCTTGCTCCGAAGTCATGCTGAATTTCTAATGGAAGATGATGATTCACAGACCTTACAATCATCATGAACCATGTTACATAACTCTTTCATTCTATTTAACTTCTAAACATATCAAGGAAATATATTTCTTGATGATTCGGTCTTTTTCGGATATTCTGGTAATTTGACAAATCAAATCGTGCTATTACATTTCCTTTCTACTTTGTATATTATGATCATTCTAAACTCCATACCTACGAATTCTGGACCATTACTTGCTTGATTTAAAGTCAAGAAGAGAAAACAAGATGAAAACGGATACTATGACGATGAACAGCGAATGTTTCTGTATCATCACCAGCTATTGATCCGTATTATTTGACCATGTATAGAAGAACAAGTTGAAGATCTTCTTGGATAAAAAGCATGAGTCTTCGAAAAATAGGTCAGAATATAAAATAAAAAAAACAACAAACATGGAAGATCATAAACCATTTATATCAATAAGTATTGAAAAACAGAGGAGTGGTAGAATTAAAAATACTGTCACCCCTAGAGCATTATAGAAGAACAGAGATTCTTCCGGTGGTAAACTAAAAAGAAGAATGACTGCATACACAGTCAAAATTGTAACGAAAATCAAGAGCGGATGAAGCATCTTCACAGAATTTTTGAAAATAGAATTTTGAAAGTAAGAAGATTGAGGTTGAGAAAATAAGGACGCAGAGATGATTAATTTATATCAAAACTTTCTACCATAGCAACGCGTCAGCCGATTAAGATAATCGTATAAAAAAAAGATTCTAATTTCCTTAATTACCGGATCCAAATCTCACAGATTTCAAAAGATTATATTCAAATTCCTTAAATTTAGGAGAATCAATAGTGATTACATCGAAAAGTCAAGGCGGACAACTATTACTTCAATACATCCATTAGTGACATATTCAGTCGTATTTTCACACGTAACCGAATAATTTCATTCATATTCTTGATGATAAGAAATTCTATACACTTAACTCGTATTCATTACGAAACCTAACGGACCTTAGAAGTCCATCCGTATAGAGATCTCGAAAGATTATTTAATCTTATCATATTATTTGACGAAACACTCGTATATGACCAAATTCTTTTATTAAAAGAATGTATGAAGGCTTACGTCTGGAAAGACAAACTATTCAAGCCAAGTATAAAATTTATTTTCCAACTTAGTTATAGAATTCAAGCTCACGTTGCAACGTGGATTTCTAATGATACGAAAATATTTTATTTTCATCAATAACTGCTATCATCCAAATTTCGGGACGAAATTTTCAATAACGGGTGGGTAATGTAACAACCCGAGTTTTTCCATTAAAACTTCCGTTAAATACTTGACGATCGTTAGTTAAATCATACAATTTTCATACGCCAATTTTTTTTTTCCAGAATAGTTAACAGTGGCTACGTGAAACTTTTTCGTATTTAAAGTAATTAAATGCGTACTTGATCCTTAGTGGATTACTTGAATTAATATGTTATATTAATTAGTGAACTTAATTCGGTTGACAAATTAAACTAGAAACGACACGATTAAAGTTAATCGCCTAGAAAACTTTTTAAGTTAACGGAACTCAGAAAAACGATAGAATAATTATTGTTAATAATTATTGAACTTACGAAAGAAATTTAATTTATTATTTACTTAATGAATTAAACACGGTGATTTTGTTTCAACGACTAGTTAATGTTCTGGAGATTCGGTACGGTTAACGGCACTCGAAACGAACCACGCGCGAACGAGCTTTTACACAAAACGAGCCCGAGACCCGAGCCCAAGGCCACATGGACATGACCTCATACCTCATCATCCTTGGCCCCATGAGTAGCCAATGCATGTTGACTATTAGTTTAAGCCCATGTTTGTTGACTAATTAGTTTAGGCCCATGTTTGTTGACTTTTGATTTTTAGGCACTAAGTAACTAGTTAGATAATTCTCTATACAATTTTAATCATTCATTCCATCCTATCTATGAGAAAATGCAGCTCATTCCTCCTCCCTCTCTTCTTCTTCACATCAAACACACACACACACACATAAATCAACCATCAAACTTGCTTGTTTGCTCTTACTCGTTTGATCAATCTTGCTCCGATCGTCGTTCTCTACGCGCTAGTATAAACAATTTTGTGATCAAAGGTATAATTAGCTAAACCCTAATCTTTAAAATCAGATTTTTATTAAGGTTTCATAAATTAGGTTGTCTATTGCTCAAGTCTTGATGTTTGTTGATTGTTTAATGCGTTAGATCACTCGTTTTGTTTATTTGTTGCGAAAACCGAATTGTATATTGCATGATCAGTGAATTTTGATTTTTCTAATGCATGATATTATATGATAATTAGGTTCCTTACGAAAAACTATTAATTTTAGGCTTTGGATTCGCTTGATTTCGTTTCCGGATGATCAAGTTATGATCAATTGAAATTAACGTTGTGTTTTTGTGATTGATCGGAAATTCTGGGTTTTATAGACCACTAATTGGATTGTGAAATTAATACCATTAGATAGGTAATTTAAAAACACTCAGGTTACACTAGGATATAATGTTGTTTGCTTATGTATAACTTGAGATATGCTTGATTTAGTGAAAAAGTGGATTTATACAGCACTTGCATGAAAATAGCCTTGTATGATAAAATGTATTAACTTCTGGATTTAAATCTTTGCATATTTGAAATTTACACAAAAATTACTTCACTTTTCATGTAGGTATCATAGTCTAATTGTATCTAGATCTTCGGATAATTGCGTGCGAATGTGACTAACTAAACTAGAATTGAAACAGCAACTTGCTCTCTGTTTTATACTCTATGGTTTGTGTTTATTGAATTAGAATGCATGCTTCTGGAAAATGAATCTTAACATGATATGTGACATATGGTTAGTTAATGTCAATCTCTGAAACCTTATGCATTGGGCACAATAGATCCATACTTTATGTAAATTCTGATTTGAGCTGAAAAACTGAATGTTCAACTTGCATGAATAAACTGTACAAATTGGCTAAACTAAAATTGATCAATTTTTGATATGTATTAGTTTAACTTGTTTGTGAACTATGGCCACTGTTCTTGTATCGATTGCATGTTCCTAACTCCGGTTATAGCTAAAACCAAATCAGTGCGCGGTCAGAAACTGACTTGGTGAACCCCAAATGTATCCCTTCTGATTCCTGACTTTTAATTATCGTATGAGACCCTAGCTGGACTTTTTGGAATTGATTTTAAGTATATTTATGATCTGGAGTTTTCCATTTTTTCATGAATTATGTACCATGAGATAATATGCTAAGTATGCTACGTGTTCATGAATTTTGTGCACAACGATAAACTGAAATTGTGAAAATGATTATTCATGACCTGAAACGTGTTGTTTGACTTAGGTTTGACATATTGACTCATATTTGACATGAACCTACTGATGTTGACTTTAGTTGACTACTTTGACCAAGTTTGACTTTCGGTTGACTTTGTTTGACTTGCATGAATTAGTTGACTGTATGTTGACTTCTACTTTGAAACGCGTCGATTCGAGCAATAAGACAACTTATACTATGAAACCACACTTATTTAAGAAATATTTATTGACCAACCTAAATACATATACTTAGGTTGCATTACTCAGCTATAAACCGTACAAGTAAATTGTCCACTTTTCAATCCGAGCTTTATTCAAAGGTGAGTCTACATTCCCGCTTTTTACATGTTTTCAGGGATGAGAATACACGCTGTTATACTTACATTATCAAATGTTTTTTGTATTGAAACGAGTACTATATCTGCATATTGAGTTTGTACACAAAGCCTCTAGCTTGAATACTTTAAATACCATCGGTGTAGGCACAATTTAGATGGACGGGTCCGTTAGGTTGACAACCTCACCCGCTATAAAAACTGTGGTGCATTTACTTTGAACATAATACATTCGTACAAGTGTATAACATTTTTATGAGGTAAAGGCGGGTATAGTGGATTCTATACTCGGGTCTTTGCTAGTATTCAGGTGCTCATAGAATATGCAAACGTTTCGCAACTTGGAGTTGTACTTGTAAAATCTCGTAGTCAAGGAACTTAAACTATTTTCTGATAACTGTTTTTCAGATACTATACAACGTCATTTAAAACTGTGGTTTACGTACAAATGAGATAAAATTTGACATGGTATTGTCTACGAATATTTGAAACTTGACATGGTATTGTCTACGAATATTTGAAACTTGACATTGTATTGTCTATAAATGATTAAAACTTGACATGGTAGTGTCAACAAACTTTTGAAATGGGACACAGAGTTGTCTACAAACTTTTAACATTGAACCTTGGTGGTCTTCCACAAATAACCGTTTTCGAAATGTATTTCTTAAACATACTGTAGTGTTTACCTAAAACCTGTAAATTCACTCAACATTGTTGTTGATCCGTTTTGTGTGTTTTATTCTCAGGTATTAATTGCTTCCGCTGTAGAATATTTCTGTTACGTAGAAGTCAAGCCAAGCACTGGGACCAGAGTTAACATTCCGTTAAAGGGATTTTTAACGGGGTGTTACACCGTCGAACGCGCCGCTTCGCTCTAAATGCTCATCTTGCATTGACACACAGGAAGATTGTTTGAAGTCCTCAAGAGCAGATTCGGTTCAGAACTCATCAAATTCGGGTCAGAACACATCAATTGACTCATTTGCAAATATGGGTATTAAAGAATACGGGGCTAAATTGGGTTTGAAGTGGAGACAGAATGTAATGACCCAGAATTTTCAGACCAAATTATACTTATGAGATTAATATTTACATAAATTAAACCATACCAACATGATAAGCAATCCAAATTGTTAAGACTTGTGTTTTTGAAAAGAGTTTTACACAACGTTTGACCGTCCAATATGACCGATGATATCACGAACTATATAACATACGATAATTATACGTTTGTGTATATATATGTATTTATATATATTTAACATGATCTAAGGATGGTTTAACATCTCATTGTGTACTAATGACAATGAGTTATAAGTATATTTTGAAACTACTAACTTAAGTTTTCAAAACGATAACTATATGTAACATTCTTTGATATATATACATATAATCTATAATGCTTATACATGTATCGTATATATAATGTATTTAATCACTTTTTAAGGACTTAAATACATAAAAAAAATATAAGCATATTCACAAAAAATAGCTATATTTGAATTCTCGTTCCGTTTCCTCAAGATTTCTATACGTATATCTAGGGTATATGTACCCGTATCATACCTAGTTTCTATACGTATTTACTATTGGTATATACACATCAAATCAACATCCTAATCAACATTATTACTGCCCTAGATATGAGGTAACTAGGATTTGTCAATTAGTATGAATTATTAGTAAGAAAACAAAATTAGGAATCATTTTCTTTCTTTATAAACTAAAAACATTTTTATAAATGAACACCATTTCTTCACTCCATTTTCTCATACCTACACCCTCATTTCTCTCTCAAAATACTCCTAACTTCATACTTGATCATCTCCAAGCATTTTCCCCATCATTTAGCTTCAATTACAAGCCTTAAACACCATAAGAAAACTCTTTCAAGAACATATCAAAATAACCACCCATTTGAAGAAGTTTACTTCCAACCTTTTGATCTAACTCTACCACTCTTTGATTCCAAGATTATTTCTTATCTTTTGCAGTAACTTTGTCCAAGTAACTTGAGGTAGTAACCTTGTTTATAATCTTATTCAATTCATATTCATATAGCTATCTTATTTTGTGTTATAAAATTTTAACAACAAGAACATAGTTTGAATGATTTCAAACTTGTTCGCAAACTAAATAGATCCTTCTAACTTGACTTTTAAAATACTTCAAGACCTGTACTATATCATAATGATATGCTAACCTAACAAGATATAACTTGGTTTTACAAAGAACATCTTAAAAACTGAATCTACGTCGTCGGAGTGCAACCGGGGGCTGTTTTGGGTTGGATAATTAAAAACCATCTTGAACTTTGAATTGGAAGTTCATGTTCTGGAAAAATGATATTTCTTATAAATATGTTAACACATAAAAATTTCATGGTTTAACTCAAAGTGTAAGTATTTTTAGAAAAATGATCATTAAATGTTGATTTTATGATGGAAAATGATCACTTTCATAAGTTTCACCAAAGTTTGACCTATAATCTATGATTTCGAATATAAACTAAGGTATTTTCAGTTCATATTCTTAAAATTTGACTCAATCCAAGGAAGTGGCAAGTTGAACCAACAAAAACGGAGTTGTAATGAAGAAACTACGACTAAAACAAGATTGGGTATCCGAAGCTAGTTTAGCTACGAAAATATTTGGAGAAAAAGTAAATTAATCATATCTTTTCTAATTAATATGATATTTTATATATAATTACTTATGATTTGATTTTATATATTTCAGGACCACCCGTAAACAACACGAGAAGATTAATCATAAGACCTCATGATTGTACGCAACACGTCATTTGACAACACGGTACTTTATGTACGCAACACGTCATTTGATAACATGGTACCATGGGTCGAGATTAATTCTGATCAATACGAATACGATGGGGTCTTTATTTATTTTATTTAAGCAACTAATTGTGGACCACTAACATCGGACTGCTAACTACGGACTAAGAAAATATTAAAAGTATATATATATATGTAACGATTACTTAAAAAGAAAATATGTTGATATATTATATATATGGTTAGGTTCGTGATATCTATCGGAGACCAAGTCGAATTAAATACCTTCAAGGCAAAAGTGAGTTTCATTTGCTCCCTTTTTAATTGCTTTTGCAATATATATTTTTGGGCTGAGAATACATGCGCTGCTTTTGTAAATGTTTACAAAATAGACACAAGTACTTAAAAATATATTCTTCGTTGAGTTGTACCACTGGCATATTTCCCCGTAGCTTGGTAACTACTATTTACATGGGTATTGTAAACGCGAATCCTGTTGATAGATCTATCGGGCCTGACAACCCCAACCGGACTGGACGACCAGTATTCAACGGTTGCACAGTACTTCGTTTTGGTGACTACACTTGGTACGGTGTAGTGAGATTTCATAATAAAGGGAATATGCGACGTTGATTAAATGTTAAGTATGGTTACCAAGTGCTCAACCACTTAGAATGCTTTACATACACTTGCGAGTGTATTATGTTTATGATTATGAAATCTTGTGGTCTATTAACATATTGAAATGATTGTTATGATAAAACTATGAACTCACCAACCTTTTGGTTGACACTTTAAAGCATGTTTATTCTCAGGTACGAATTAAGTCTTCTGCTGTGCATTTGCTCAATATAAGGACATTACTTGGAGCCGATCATTGCAATGGGACCAAATGTTGATGACTTCGTCCAGGTGGATTAGGACGGGTCCTTTCAGTTGGTATCAGAGCGGTGGTCGTAGAGAAACCAGGTCTTGCATTAGTGTGTCTAACTAGTAGTTTTTAGGATGCATTAATGAGTCTGGACTTCGACCGTGTCTACATGTCAAAAGTTTTGCTTATCATTTCTAGTCGGAAATCATCTGCTTATCATCCTTAGGAAATTACCTGCTTATCATTCATAAGTCTAGACACGTTTTACTACATTTACTGCATTGATAGTGTATAGACGAATTCTTATCTTAGCATATCTGTTATTGCGAACTTTGACTGATATCTTTTCAAAGATTCTCCGTAATTTACGGGATTTTGGTATTATATATACATATGTAAATTATGTATTGAAGAGTACCAAATCTAACTCCTATAATCTATTCCATACCAAAAATTCATTTTCCCCATTATACAAGATGGATTCCGCATCTAGTTCGAATTCTTCAGATTCCGACAGTTATGCCGATATGGATTTCCATTTGGGCTCCGAAAGCAGCGTCACCAGAATGGATCAACCAATTTCCCATCATCTATTCTGGATGAATTGGGGATGGGTTCGTAATATACTAAATCACTGGAGACAAGAAGATGGTGATCCATTCCATCCACCAAATTGCCCTCTTGGCGATGAACCTGAAGCACTTACCGGTGAACCTATTCGAAACACCATTTTCTCTCTCATTTCTAGAGTATCTCATCACGATTATATACTATCCCATATTACAAATCTTGTTCATTCGCTCGCTCCAACCGCCAATCATCCCGGTGTACTAGCAGAAGTTAACGAACTTCGCGCTCGCGTGACGGCTTTGGAGAACATGGTGCAAAGGTTGAAAACACCAGCAGCAGCACCAGCAGCATAATCAGCACCACCATCAATAACATCAACAATACCATTATCACCACTAACAAACAACATCCGCATCACACGTCTCGACATCATAATCTGTCCCATAAATATCAACATCATACGCACGATAGATACCAAGGAGTACCAACAATAATGAACGATGAAGTATTGATCCATAACTTCATTGATATTCTGCGAAGAATATGTGGTTTCAAAAAGTTTTAGAGATTTCTTATTCTAGCTCAAACCGAAAAGCAAATGAGATTAATATCATATTAACTCATTAAATTCATGATTTCATCTGAAGAAAATATATATGTATATATGTTTTCTAAAGATTGTAATTAAAAGTTCTTTTGTACAAAATAATAATGGTGAAATTTTTTTTTAACTGGTAGGTAATACCCGAGGAATAATTAGATTTCATCTTAATAAGTTACATTGTACATTCGTCGAAGCTGATTCAACAGTCATTTACTATCCTACTTACAACCACCGATACACGTATCCGTTCACCGCAGAATAACCATTTTCATTCAATTTCATATTTGGATTTTGACTTCCCAGAATCCAACAAGTGGCATAAGAAGAAAACATATGACAAAATAAAATCTGTTAGAAACAAACAAATTAACTATGAAAAATTTTGTTAAGAATCCACGCTAACTGTTCCAGCTAACTGTTCCTAGCTAACTAATTACATTTTATTTATCGCAGTTTATTTATCGCAATTTAATTATCGCACTTTTATTTATCGTCATTTAATTTCTGTAATTATTTTACGCACTTTAAATATCGGGACACGTATACAATGTTTTGACATATCATATCGACGCATCCATATATATTATTTGGAATCACCATAGACACTCTATATGCAGTAATGATCGAGTTCTCTATACATGGTTGAGGTTGATTCTACAATAATATATATAGTTTGAGTTGTGATCGAGTCTGAGACGTATACGGGTCACGACACGTATTAATTAATTCGTATATTATATATTAAACTATATATGAATTATTGGACTGTTACTGTGGACTATCGACTGTGGACTAATGACATTGGACAATTAAAATGAATTAAAATATTGATTATAATATATGAAACTAAATATTTCTTCAAGATTGCCACTTGATTTCATCTTAAACCTCATAGTATCTCGACGATTACAATCAGCGTTCAAATCTATCATGATTCTTAAAAACACCTCAATCGAGAGGATAAACCAACCGCATTTCATCTACGGAAGAAAAGATTGATGCATATAGTTATGCACCTGAAAAACCCTCGAAAACTGAGTAAACGTTTGACACGTATCTGTTCTAGTTCCTTTGACATTGTTATTACCAAAGATCGTTTTGCAATCCCTTTCCAAAGTAGCTAATTTTGTCACAGCTCCAGCAAGTCAACTCCGACTTTTCATCCGAAACAACTTTATTATAACCGCGATATATATGCGTACTCTTTATTGTTACTGGGGAACCTTTTATATTCCACAATATTACCATCAGCGATTAATCATTCTAAAAAACACAATTCTCCTGAAACTACCTCGGTTTGATAACCGATGACTCAGATCAGTTAACTTTGAAAATGCTAACAAAGCAGCATGTTGTAGATGATCTTAATGGCCAAAAGTTTGATGATAAAGAAAGGAGTGTTAGGAACGCTCGATAGAAAATTTAGTACCGAAAAACGGATTATGCGAAACTATGAAGAAAGTCGTGGACAAATCACAAAGAATAAGTTTGCCTTCAAAGAATCCAAATGATTCTGTGCCTGCTGAAATTGTTAGCAAACATCTTATTTCTCATTCTAAACCTTAACAGACAAATCTTCTTCATCATCCATTGATATTAGAAATTCTAAGATATTCTCGTATGTTCTATTATAAATATCCTCCATATTTCTGGCGATATTTTCACAACTATTCTTATCTGAGATCATTTATCTCTCCGTAATATCTGCAACATAAAAGAAACTATGTTAGTTTCTAAATTCTGAAACCTTCAAGTTTAAAATATGAATGTTTTGAAGTAGTGTTGGGAACTGAAGCATGGATTAGTATAATATAATGACACTTGATCAACGTCATTATATTACAGTAAGTCATGCTGAGTTTCTAATGAAGCATGATACCGTCATCATGTGCCATTTACACGACTCTTACATTCTATCTAATCTCTAAACATATCAAGAGAATATTTTTCTGGATGACTCAGTCTTCTCCAGGGTATTCTGGTAATTTAACAAATCAAAATCGTTCTATTACCATTTTCTTCTTAGAGCATTAGCTATGTTCATTCTGAATTTCATATCTACGAATTCCGGACCATTACTCGCTTGACTCGAAGTCGGGAAGAGAAAACGAAAGCATGAAGCTCCGAAAAATAATGAAGAATATAAACTCCGATAATAACCCCGAAATTACAAATCATGTATATCGATGCAGATAGCAATATAGAGACACGAGAGAATTAGAAACACTATAAACACAAGAGTATAGTAGAAGTAAATAGATTCTTCTGGTGGTAGATGAAAAAGAAGAATGATAGATATAAAAGTTAGGAGTATATCAAGAATCAGGACTGGATGGAGCATATTGATGAATGCTTTAAAGTAAGAATCAAGGGAGAAAGAATAGAAGGTGTGAGTCGTGGAAAATAAGGAAACGAAGGGGTGAATTTATAGTGAAATATCCGACAGAGCAATCGAAACAGATTATTGCATATAATCAAAGAAGATCCTGATTTCCTTAATCACCAAAGAACCAAATCTTATTACGTAAGATTCTCTTTAAATCCCTTAAATCCCGGAAATCAATCATAACTACGTCATCGGTTAAGACGAATATATTTTACTCATCTCACTCTTTTATGATGGTCTCATTTATATCCTTCGCATAATCGAATCGTTTTATCTACATTACTTAATAATGATAAAACTCCATTATCACCTTATATTTGTCATGAAAACCTTCTTATTGTTATCCATAACAACCTCTATCAAATTTCGGGGACGAAATTTCTTTAACGGGTAGGTACCGTAATGACCCAGAATTTTCTGTCCAAATTATACTTATGAGATTAATATTTACATAAATTAAACCATACCAACATGATAAGCAATCCAAATTGTTAAGACTTGTGTTTTTGAAAAGAGTTTTACACAACGTTTGACCGTCCAATATGACCGATGATATCACGAACTATATAACATACGATAATTATACGTTTGTGTATATATATGTATTTATATATATTTAACATGATCTAAGGATGGTTTAACATCTCATTGTGTACTAATGACAATGAGTTATAAGTATATTTTGAAACTACTAACTTAAGTTTTCAAAACGATAACTATATGTAACATTCTTTGATATATATATACATATAATCTATAATGCTTATACATGTATCGTATATATAATGTATTTAATCACTTTTTAAGGACTTAAATACATAAAACAATATAAGTATATTCACAAAAGATAGCTATTTTTGAATTCTCGTTCCGTTTCCTCAAGATTTCTATACGTATATCTAGGGTATATGTACCCGTATCATACCCAGCTTCTATACGTATTTACTATTGGTATATACACATCAAATCAACATCCTAATCAACATTATTACTGCCCTAGATATGAAGTAACTAGGATTTGTCAAGTAGTATGAATTATTAGTAAGAAAACAAAATTAGGAATCCTTTTCTTTCTTTATAAACTAAAAACGTTTTTATAAATGAACACCATTTCTTCACTCCATTTTCTCATACCTACACCCTCATTTCTCTCTCAAAATACTCCTAACTTCATACTTGATCATCTCCAAGCATTTTCCCCATCATTTAGCTTCAATTACAAGCCTTAAACACCATAAGAAAACTCTTTCAAGAACATATCAAAATAACCACCCATTTGAAGAAGTTTACTTCCAACCTTTTGATCTAACTCCACCACTCTTTGATTCCAAGATTATTTCTTATCTTTTGCAGTAACTTTGTCCAAGTAACTTGAGATAGTAACCTTGTTCATAATCTTATTCAATTCATATAGCTATCTTATTTTGTGGTATAAAATTTTAACAACAAGAACATAGTTTGAATGATTTCAAACTTGTTCGCAAACTAAATAGATCCTTCTAACTTGACTTTTAAAATACTTCAAGACCTGTAATATATCATAATGATATGCTAACCTAACAAGATATAACTTGGTTTTACAAAGAACATCTTAAAAACTGAATCTACGTCGTCGGAGTGCAACCGGGGGCTGTTTTGGGTTGGATAATTAAAAACCATCTTGAACTTTGAATTGGAAGTTCATGTTATGGAAAAATGATATTTCTTATGAATATGTTAACACATAAAAATTTCATGGTTTAACTCAAAGTGTAAGTATTTTTAGAAAAATGATCATTAAATGTTGTTTTTATGATGAAAAATGATCACTCTCATAAGTTTCACCAAAGTTTGACCTATAACCTATGATTTCAAATACAAACTAAGGTATTTTCAGTTCATATTCTTAAAATTTGACTCGATCCAAGGAAGTGCAAGTTGAACCAACAAAAACGGAGTTGTAATGAGGAAACTACGACTAAAACAAGATTGGGTATCCGAAGCTAGTTTAGCTACGAAAATATTTGGAGAAAAAGTAAATTAATCATATCTTTTCTAATTAATATGATATTTTATATATAATTACTTATGATTTGATTTTATATATTTCAGGACCACCCGTAAACAACACGAGAAGATTAATCATAAGACCTCATGATTGTACGCAACACGTCATTTGACAACACGGTAATTTATGTACGCAACACGTCATTTGATAACATGGTACCATGGGTCGAGATTAATTCTGATCAATAAGAATACGATGGGGTCTTTATTTATTTTATTTAAGCAACTAATTGTGGACCACTAATATCGGACTGCTAACTACGGACTAAGAAAATATTAAAAGTATTAAAAGTATATATATATGTAACGATTACTTAAAAAGAAAATATGTTGATATATTATATATATGGTTAGGTTCGTGATATCTATCGGAGACCAAGTCGAATTAAATACCTTCAAGGCAAAAGTGAGTTTCATTTACTCCCTTTTTAATTGCTTTTGCAATATATATTTTTGAGCTGAGAATACATGCGCTGCTTTTATAAATATTTACAAAATAGACACAAGTACTTAAAAATATATTCTACGTTGAGTTGTACCACTGGCATATTTTCCGGTAGCTTGGTAACTACTATTTACATGGGTATTGTAAACGCGAATCCTGTTGATAGATCTATCGGGCCTGACAACCCCAACCGGACTGGACGACTAGTATTCAACGGTTGCACAGTACTTCGTTTTGGTGACTACACTTGGTACGGTGTAGTGAGATTTCATAATAAAGGGAATATGCCACGTTGATTAAATGTTAAGTATGGTTACCAAGTGCTCAACCACTTAGAATGCTTTACAAACACTTGCGAGTGTATTATGTTTATGATTATGAAATCTTGTGGTCTATTAACATATTGAAATGATTGTTATGATAAAACTATGAACTCACCAACCTTTTGGTTGACACTTTAAAGCATGTTTATTCTCAGGTACGAATTAAGTCTTCTGCTGTGCATTTGCTCAATATAAGGACATTACTTGGAGCCGATCATCGCAATGGGACCAAATGTTGATGACTTCGTCCAGGTGGATTAGGACGGGTCCTTTCACAGAAGTCTCCCTCTCAGTAAGTTGTATCATCCCTAATCGAAATTAGCTCTAATTATGAAGATTATATCTATCAATATTCGAAGCTTTAAACACGGGGGGTTGGTGATAAATCGGGGTGGATACGCAAATTAATTGCAACTGAAAAACCTTCTTTTTTAGCTATCCAGGAGACCAAATTGTGTATGGTAGACCTAAGATGGATCTACAACTTGTGGGGGTCTAATGACTGTAATTTCATTCAAAGGGAAAGGGTGGGTAACTCGGGTGGGTTGCTTCTTATATGGGATACCAAGTGTTTTGAAGCTACATCAGTTATTAACTCTGAGTTTTCGATTGGTGTCAATGGCAAATGGAAGGACAATGATAAGGAATTCAACATCGGTAACGTATATGGACCTCACGATGATCTCGGTAAGTTAAGATTTTGGAACTCTCTTACTTACCTTATCAATCGATACCAGAGGCCATGGATTTTGTGTGGGGACTTTAATGAAGTGCGTAACCCGAGTGAAAGATTGAACTGTGAATATATAGATTATAGAGCCAGGCACTTCAATGAATTTATATCCAACAACTGTTTGATAGATATTCCATTAGGTGGACGACGCTTCACACGGGTTAGCGACAACGGGCTTAAATTTAGTAAATTAGATAGGTTTTTGGTATCTGAGGATTTTACTGATATGTGGAAGGATCTTACGGCAACGGTTATGGATAGGGATAAATCGGACCATTGCCTGATCATTCTAAAGGACGAAGAAAGAAATTTTGGGCCAAAACCCTTCAAAGTGTTCGACGCATGGTTTAAAGAAGAAGAGTTGGATCCTATTATTCGTGGTGCCTGGTCTATTCCAGTTAAGGGTATGATTCGTAAGGATTGTGGTTTTAAAAATAGACTTAAGAATGCAAAGAAGGCGCTAAAGGATTGGAATGGGGGTAAATTTAAAGAGCTGGATCGTGATATTGATAGACTCAAGAATGAAGCATACGAATTCGAATTGAAGGCCTAATCCTCTCGGCTAACTGATGCAGAAATAAATCAGTGGAGAGAAAACGAAAGCAATGGATCGATAAAGAAAATGTTAAAGTTAGAATGCTTAAGCAGAAAGCGAGGGTTAAGTGGGTTACAGACGGGGATGAAAACTCAAAATTTTTCCACTCAATAATTCGAGGCAGAAACACCAAAACAAACATCAGAGGCCTAATGATTAATGGGGTTTGGAACGATTCACCAAAAGACATCAAAGAAGCGATTTTCAATCACTTCAATGACGTCTTTCAGGAACCGACTGTGGACAGGCCTAGTTTGGAGAATTTATATTACCCTTCTATCACAGACAATGAGGCCTTGGCACTTGAAGAACCATTTGAAGAAAAGGAAATATTCAAAGCTATTCGTGACTGCGGTAGTAGTAAAGCCCTCGGGCCGGACGGTTTTAATCTAGGATTTTACAAGAAATTCTGAGACGTTATCAAAGAAGATCTTGTAAATGCTATTCTGTGGTTTTGGGAGAAGGGGGAGTTCTCTCATGGATGTAATGCGTCATTTGTCACTTTAATACCAAAAAAAGATGATCCCTTGTGCCTCGGTGACTATCGACCAATAAGTCTCATAGGTAGCTACTACAAGGTGGTGGCCAAAATTCTCTCGAACCGTCTCCGAAAGATTTTACCATCACTTATTGGGTCGGAACAAAGCGCGTTTTTGAAAGGACGCTTCATCCTTGACGGCGCTCTTATTGTTAACGAATGTATAGATTACCTTAAAGCAAGTAGACAAAGGGGATTACTTTTCAAGGTAGATTTTGAAAAGGTGTTTGATTGCCTTAATTGGAACTTTCTCATGGAGGTGATGAAGTGTATGGGGTTCGGGTGTAGATGGCGAAAGTGGATTATGGCATGCTTAACTTCGGCATCGATTTCTATTCTCGTCAATGGTTCTCCCACTAATGAATTCTCTCCATCAAGAGGGATTAGACAAGGAGATCCACTATCCCCTTTTCTTTTTATTATTGCATCCGAAGGTTTGAATATTTTGGCAAAGGCCGCGGTAGATACGGGATTGTTCAAAGGTGTGAGTATTGGTAATGACCAAATTCCAATTTCACATCTCCAATACGCCGATGACACAATCTTCTTAGGAGAATGTAGTCGCTCGAACATGTATAGCTTAAAAAATCTTCTCACATGTTTCGAGTTAGCGTCCGGGTTAAAGGTTAATTTTGTGAAAAGTTGTTTGTATGGTGTTGGCATTTCTATGGAAGAAGCAAGTTTGTTAGCAAATTGTATTGGATGTCAAGTGGATAAATTGCCCTTCAAATACCTAGGGTTACCCATCGGTACTAAAATGAATAAAATCAAAGATTGGCAACCGGTAATTGACAAATTTAAAGCAAGGTTGTCAAGTTGGAAGATGCGAATGATGTCGTTTGGAGGAAGATTGGTTCTTACAAAGTCGGTCCTAAATAGTCTCCCGTTGTATTTCTTCTCGCTCTTTCGTGCTCCCGATTGTGTGATAAAAATTCTTGAGAGTGTGAGACGTTCTTTCTTTTGGGGTGGGGGGGATTCGGGTTCAAAAATTGCTTGGGTAAAATGGGATAAGGTCATTGCTTCATACGACCGTGGGGGGCTAAACATCGGGTTTTTAAAATATAAAAATTTGGCTCTTATGGGAAAGTGGTGGTGGAGGTTTAAATTCGAAACTAACTCACTTTGGGTTAAATTAAATCAGAGTATCTATGGTCCTTCGGGTGGTTTGGAGATGGAAGGTGATTCACTTCACCCGACATCTTCAACTACTTGGTCTAACATTATGATGGCAGGTTGTAAGTTACAAGAGGCGAACGTCAACTTTAGAAACTCCTTCTCAAGACGGATATGCAGTGATTCAATAATCTCTTTTTGGAATGAAAAATGGATTGGCAACAACACTCTTCGTTCTACCTTTCCTAGGCTATTCATGTTGGAAGTTCAACACGATGCGACAATCAGGTACAGAATTCAAGTTTCAAGCAAAGGAACGGTTTTCAAATTGGTTTGGAGCAGGGCACCAACAGGCCGCACAAGAAGTGAATTATCAAATCTCATCAACTTGTTGGAAGGCTTCGAGTTCAGTAACAGCGATTCGTGGAGCTGCACTTTCACATCTAATGGAGTCTTTTCGGTAAAAAGATTAACTCAAGCAATCGAGGAACAGCAAGCAGAATACGCCTCTGACCCCGAGACACTTCGAAACAATCTTGCACCCAAAAAATTAGAGGTGTTTGTATGGCAACTTCTAAAAAGGCGTCTACCGGTTCGGGTCGAGCTAGATAAAAGAGGGCTCGACCTACACTCGGTTAGGTGCCCGATTTGTGACGACGGGTTAGAGACGGTCGAGCATACTTTCATTTTTTGTAAGCAGGTAATGGAACTTTGGGAGCGAGTTTTCGGTTGGTGGAATTCGGGTCACTTTAACAACCTTAGTCTAAGCGAATTACTTCGAGGTAACAATGTTAATGCGTCTACAAACTTCGGGAAAAAAGTTTGGCAATCGGTCGAATGGGTTTGTTCGTACTTCATTTGGAAATGTCGAAACGATTTGGTGTTTCGTAATAAAAAATGGAACATCCCGATGGCTCTAAATGAAATACAAATCAAATCCTTCGAGTGGATCTCTCATAGGTCGAAAGGGAAGAAGCTTGATTGGCACATTTGGTTGAGTAACCCGAGTTTATTTCTCTCCATGTAAACACATTCAATTTCTTGTCGAGTACATTGCTCTCTCTGCAATGGTTTTTTTTTCACATTCTTGTGTAGTAATGTTGTATTGCTAAGGCTATAATAATGCCTTGTTTTTGTACAATCTTTTCATGAATCAATATATATTTGCTTTTCAAAAAAAAAAAAAAAAATTCTGACAAAGAATTTGTTATTGATTCTTTTGATAATAAAGATTTTTGTGATTTTCATCTATCTATGTGTGTATAATTTGTACAAGTACCATTAACAATATTCTACTCAACATCCGTTATAAAGAAATCTCAATATTTCTTACATCCATCATACTCATATTACCCAACACCACAAATACTCGTAACACATCCATATCTATACAAAACTTAAAACTCAACCCAAAACTGTAGCTAAATTCGATATCAAAAAGAGAGAAAACTGACTAAACCAATTAAAATCATTATTCGATTATTACTTACTGTATAATGTAGACCTCGTTCATGTTATGCATTTTTTTAAATAAATCTTTCTATATTTTGGTCATCTTGGTTCTACCACATTACAAAAGTGTACATCTGCTATACGTCAATTAACATACGGTAAATATGCTGATATGTTTGTCAAATACTTAGAAATTGGTGAGATTACGATCCAAGAAAATGGCTAAACTTTATTTGGAATCGTCAAAAAGATCGTGATACAAGAGAAAAAGAAATACAAGATAGAAAAAACATGAATAACTTAGGGACATTCTCATCGTGCACATTTGAAATCCTCCATCACATTTTTGTACTTAAAACTAATTTATATAATTGTATGTGTCTCTTAATTAAAATAAGTTATTTTATTATTAATGTAATATATTTTTTTAGTATAAATATTGTACTTATTAATTAATGTATATTTTATTTACATATTCTTTTTTATTTATAATATTTTATTTAATTTAATATAATATAACCAAAAACAATAAACAAAATTTTATGTTAAATAAAATAAGAAAAAATGAATTAAAATAGCGTGACTTATTTGTCACATCGCCCACCAGTCTCCCCCAACTTCTTCCTTACTACATTTCTTCATTCTAATACCTTTTTCATACCATTTTCACGTTATAACCATTCTAAAAAAAATCTTAACACGTATTTACATCACCGTCACTATTACGAATTAGTCTAAGTAGAACCATTCCTTTTTATTAATGTGACATATGAGTTAAATGCATTTCAAGGATAATTTTTGAATTCACTATATTATGTTAAACATAATTTTTGAATTCACTATATCATGTTAAATATAAAAAGAAATATTATACGTACTTTATTACTTCATAACTTCATTTCATTTAATTTTGAACATCAATTTTTTTTAAATAAATAAATAAATAAAAGACTTATTATCATTTTTCAGTTTTATGTCATTAATAATAAACACTAGATAGATATAAAAAGCGTTTCAAATTTTAACTTAAATGCTACTATTGTTTTTTAATTGAATTTTTTTATTTTTATTAGAGTAAATGATTGAAAATTTAACTGAAAATAAATTTGACATAAAATCTATTTTTATTTATTTTTTATATAGTTCAAGGTATTTTACATTTTATACTCAAATCAAAAAATTTATAGAGTAAATTATTATAAGTAATAAATGAACTGTAAATCTCTGTAAAGTTTTGTTCTAATATAATTTGTTGCTTTTAAAAAAAAAATAAAAAAAAAATTGAAAAATGTAATAAATCTCAATAGTTATTTTATATAGTTATAAAAAATTTAGTTATGACAAAAAGTAATAACTAACAAATAAAAATGATACGGAAAAATTATTTATAGTCATTTTTGTTAACTTAGCTCATCATTATTTCATTATTCTGCTTTAATGATTTATTTAAAGATAGGCTTAGGTTCTATATTTAGTAAGATAATCTAAGCAATAAGTATAATGAGTATGATACGCGGAGATGATAAGATACCTATTTGGGGTCGTTATTTACGATGTACAACTAGATGTCCAGTGGCGGAACTAGGAATTGTTTTTTCACCGAGGAAAAAAAAATTCTAACCGTAGCAATTTTTTGGACAAAAATTGGAGGTTTGAAGGCAAAATTTGAAGGTTTTAGGGCAAAATTTGAAGAATTTTAGGCAAAATTTGAAGAATTTTGGGCAAAATTTGAAGGTTTTGGGGCAAAAAAATCCACTGGGGCAAAGTCGGAAAATCCAAAAGTTTTCCACTAAAATTTCAAAATCGACTGGGGGCGAGTGCCCCCCGGTCCCTTCATAAAAACGCCCCTGTGCATGTCCGAAATTATTAAGCATATTACTTAGGGTTATGTTTAGAAAAAACTCATTAAATTAGGTAGATGTCTGGAATTACGTTTAAGCTTACTATATTTTTGTTTATAAATTCAACTGAAGTATGAAATATAATAAATAATTTTTTGTTAGTGAATTTTTTATTTCAATTCAGAATTCATATTTATTCATAGTAACTTTAAATTATAAATATGAAAATTAATGTATAGATAAACGTAACTTTAAATGCTACATTTAGCATCTTCCTTAATTTAAATACTTTATACTTTATAATAATACAACTGTAAATGTAAATTAAAGTTAGTTAATTTTTTTAATAATTACTGTTTAAAATAAACTACTCAGAATTATTTAATTAATTAATTAATATTAAATAATTAAATAAGTCATTCATTTGAATGGTAGTTTATGAAAAAGAAATGGAGCAACAAACAACATGGCGCAGAGTAATTGCAATAAAAATACGATCGACCTTTGATTGCAATAAAATGGCCTTTGATTCGAATTGTCTGAATAAAGGAGCATTGTCGGCCTTCATTGCCTTGATCCCAAAGGTGTCGAAACCAATTGTTATTAAGGATTTTAGACCCATTTCATTAATCGGTATGCTTTATAAGATTATTGCAAAGGTGCTTGAACATAGATTGTCCCGAGTTATAAATAAGATAATCAGCGATGTCCAATCGGCGTTCATAACAGGGCGTCAGATTTTAGATGGGCCTCTAATCTTGAGTGAAGTTATCGAATGGTATAAAAGGAAGAATCGGAAACTCATGATATTCAAAGTTGACTTCGAAAAAGCGTACGATTCGGTTAATTGGAAATTTTTGGATTATATGATGATGCGAATGGGTTTTGGTTCGAAATGGAGAACGTGGATCAAAATGTGCCTTAATTCAGCGAGGTCTTCGGTCCTGATAAACGGTAGTCCGACTGAGGAGTTTCCTATCAGAAAGGGACTTCGCCAGGGTGATCCTTTAAGTCCTTTTCTTTTTTTGATTGTGATGGAAGGACTACATTTTATGCTGGAAGAAGGCGTCGACTCGGGGTTGTTTCAAGGAGCATCAGTTGGTGCAGCTAACTTTAATGTTTCACATCTTTTTTATGCAGATGATGTAGTGATCGTATCGGAGTGGAACTCAATGAACATGTCGAACATTGTCCAGATTTTGAATGTTTTTTATCGTGCATCGGGGTTGAAGATCAACATGGAGAAATCAAATGTTTACGGAATAGGTGTTATTCCTTCGGAACTGGAAATTATGGCAACACAAACAGGTTGTTTAGCGGGCAATCTACCGTTCAAGTATTTGGGCTTACCTTTAGGCGCAAACATGAATTCATTGCATAATTGGGCTGAGTTAACAGCTAGGTTCGAAAAAAAGTTGTCATCATGGAAGGCGAATTTGTTGTCTTCTGGAGGTAGGTTGACACTCATAAAAGCTGTATTGGGAGGATTAGGCATTTATTTACTGTCCTTATTTAAGTGCCCTTCAGGGGTTTTAAAATGTCTAGAAAGTAGTCGAATGAGATTTTTTTGGGGCGGAGATTCAGGGAACTCAAAAATGGCATGGGTCAGGTGGGAGCAAATTCTTGCTCAACATGAAAAGGGAGGTCTAAACATTGGGAGTTTGAAAGCTTTCAATATGGCTCTTTTGTTAAAATGGAAATGGCGATTTTTGAATAAACCTGATATGTTATGGACACGGGCTATTAAAGAGATTTATGGTCGTGAAGGTATTGGCACGAATCACAGGCTACATAAGTCAAGCGTCTGGGGAAACATTGTTTCATCATGGAGTTGTTTGAATGACAAGAACATCATTCGTCATGACGTTTTTAAGAAGAAAGTTGGCAACGGTTTGAATTCAAGATTTTGGAAAGACGTGTGGGTTGGAGATACTTCGTTGGCTATGAGGTACAATCGTATTTTTAAACTTGATGCTAATGATGACTGCTTAGTTGCGGACAGGTTCGTTAATGGTGATTGGCAATGGAATTGGATTCGTCCGTTGCGGTCATGTCGACATCTTGCTGAAGTTGAAGATTTGTTGACTACTGTTTCGCATTTAGTGCTAACCGAACAGGAAGATACATGGGTTTGCTCATTAACGACTGATGGGTGCTACAAAGTTTGTACAGGTAGAAAGATTTTTGATGACATTACGTTACCAACGGCTCAGGTGGCGACTAAATGGGTATCAATTCTACCGCGCAAAGTCAATATTTTTCTGTGGAGGGTGGCTCTCGATAAGCTCCCAACACGTCTCAATTTGTCAAAAAAAGGGTTGGAGATTCAACAAATTAATTGTCCATCTTGCTCTTATGCTATTGAGTCTTTGGATCACACTTTGTTTGGTTGCCCAGTTGCTAAAGAGGTGTGGTCAAGGATTCAAGTGTGGACTAATGTTGGTATTCCTTCGTTCGACTCATGGTTGCTTTGGATAGCTTGGTTGGATGCTTGGTCGTGTTCGAGAAAACAGATGGATCATGCGTACGTCATTGGAGCAGCATATATGTGGATTATGTGGCGGTTCAGAAACGGGATGATTTTCGGTACTCAAAAATTGAAGAAATGTGATCTTTTTGATTCTATATGTAATTTTTCATTTTCTTGGATTAGATATAGAAGCAAATGTAATTTATCTAGGACCGTTTGGTTTCATAATCCTTTGTAACTCTTTGTTTTGTGCGCCTCTTCTAGCGACTTGCTAGGTTGAGGTTGTTTATAAAATGGCTGTTCGAAAAAAAAAAAATAAAAATACGATCGACGTGCGAATCTGCTTGACGATCATGCGAAAGTTGACAAACATTCGTTTTTCTTCATTCTCAATTCCTTTCTTTTCCGTACATCCTAGGGTGTGACGATCGCTCCAAATCCATAGGGATGAACACGTCATTCATTGATTTCATTGCGAGGTATTTGACCTCTATATGATACGTTTTGTAAACATTGCATTCTTTTGAAAAGGAATACCATAAATGTATATTTAAATCAAAGGTTTTCGACAACTAATGATTTCTACATATAGACAATCACCGTATATAATAGTTTACAATAGTGCTTTCGTTGACAATACAGTCAAATAAGGTACATGGTGATGAATTGGTGAATGCAACGTTTTCTTGAAAAATATGCCAGGTAAGACTCCATGCACATAGCTTGTATATCATATAAGCAAACAGCGGAAGACTTCTAGGGAACCTGAGAATAAAATGCTAAAAAGTGTCAACACAAAGGTTGGTGAGTTCATAGTTTATATGTTTCGCATAATCTGTATATAAAGATGGATCACAAGATTTCAGTTGTTTCTTCCATAAATGTTTATCAAAATATTCTACAAGAATGAGCACCCTGGTAACTAAGCTTTAACGTCTATATAATAAGTACCCCTCGTTTAACATGCAACCAACATGTACAATACACTCAAATAGCATACGTCTGTTTTATAGTTCAGGATAGGATTTCTATACCTGGAACAGACGGGGATGTCAAACCCTATGGATCCATATACTACTACTCGCGCCCACCAGTTCTTATAACTGGCAGTTAACAGTTACCAAAGCTAAGGGATTTTCGGTTCAAACTCGGTGTAGAATTTAGTATGTACTTGTATCCATTGCGTTTAAAATAAAGTGCATGTATTCTCAGCCCAAAAATATAAATAAAAAGGGATCGTATGAAACTCACTTTTCAATATTGTGGTTCAATATTGTAGGCAAAATATGTAGATGCAATGACAACAGCGAATGCATGGTTGGTCTGAGATTCACGAACAATACACCCGAACATTATCCATAACCTCCTTAGCTATAACCCACTTGAAACTCGTTTTCAAAATCACCCGAACATAACCCCATCGTTGTATTTTATGTATATTATTATTTTTGTATCATAAAAATAATAATACTAATAGTAATAAGATTGATAATAATAATATTAAGTATAATATTAAAATATTGATACTATGAAGTAACAAGTGTGTTTTATAAAAAAAATGATTGAGTGTAATCCATCTATCTATCCATATGCGTATATATATAGAGATATAGATGTAGATATTTTAAATTTAATAATATAATAAAATATTAATATAATATAATAAAATAATAAAATAATAATCATTTTTGTTGTTTTCCTTATCGACATAATTAAATATAATATATATAATAATATAATAATATTGAAATAAAATATAATAATATAATAATAAATTTTGAATCGTAAATGTTTTTAAAAGTCGTATTTATCGAATACTTCAGGGTTATATTATGTAACTTATAATTAATAATTTCTATTATGTCGCTTTCATGTGAATAGTAAATTAATTAATTTCGTTTCATTTACTATTCAATGAATAGTAAATGAATTAATTTAAATTCAACTATTTAAGCTACACGTTGTTGTACGTTGTGCTTTACAAATTGTACATTTTTAATTTAACTTCGTTTCTTAAAAAAAATTACAAAAATTATATCATAAAAATAAAACGACTTAATACGTAAAATTTTTAAATTGAAAAAGTATCGTTTAATAGTAAATTTTTATCATTTCATATAAAAATATTATAAAATCTAGTTTTCTAGAACTAATTATATTCAATATTCATAAACACGTTTAAATACACATCGCAAGTTATTCATACAATTAATACCTTATTACGTTTTCAAGTTATAGTATATATATATATGTATCTATTTACATATAATTGTTCGTGAATCGCTGAGAACAATCAAACGGTAATTGAACAGTTCAAAATTTTGAGATTCAACTTCATGGACTTTGCTTATCGTGTCAGAAACGTTAAAGATTAAGTTTAAATTTGGTCAGAAATTTCCGGGTCATCACAGTATCCCCCCGTTTAAGAAATTTCGTCCCGAAATTTGAGTGAGGTCGTCATGGCTAACAATAAAAATGTTTTCATGACGTATATGAGTCGATAAATAGAGTTTATCACTGCTGAATAATATGGATATAACAATCTGATTACTCGAAGCGTATGAGAGAAGTTATCGTATAATAGTGAATTGAAGAAATAGAGATTCGTCTTAACTCTTGACATAATAACGATTGATTTTCGGAATTTAAGGAATAGAAAATCTTCAAAATTTAAATAAGATTTGATTTTTCGGAATTTGCGGAAATTAGGATTTTCTTTGATTAAATGCGTAATCTGACTCTATTACTGCGTCCGATATTTTGCTATAAATTGACCTCTTCCGTTTCATTTATTTTCAACACTCCTATAATTTTCGTTATTATTTCATACATCCCAATAGATTGTGAAAATGCTTAATCCAGTTCTGATTCTTGATATTTTCCTGGCTATCGTATCCTTCATTCTTCTTTTTCATCTGCCACCAGAGGAAGTTATTTTCTTCTACTATTACCTTGGGGTTATAGTGTTTTTCATTCTCCCGTGTCTTTATATTGCTATACGCATTGATATACACGGTTTGTAATTTCGGGGTTGTTTTCAGGCTTTATATTTTCCATTATATTTCGGAGCTTCATGCTTTAGTTTTCTCTTCCCGACTTTAAGTCAAGCGAATAATGGTCCAAAATTCGTAGGTATGGATTTTGAAATGAACATAATTAATGTTCTAAGAAAGAAACGGTAATGGCACAATTTGACTTGTCAAATTACCAGAATACCTCGAAAAAGACCGAATCATCAAGAAAAATATTTTCTTGATATGTTTAGAGGTTAAATAGAATGAAAGAGTTATGTAACCTGGTTCATGATGAGGGTATGATCTGTGAACCTTTATCACGTTCCATTAGAAACTCAGCATGACTTACTATAATATAATCACGTTGATCAAGTGTCATTATATTATACTAACTCATGCTTCAGTTCCCAACACTACTTCAAAAACATCCATTTTTCGAAATTTTCAGAAATTAGAAACTAAAATAGTTTCTTTTATGGTGTAACACAGATATCGTAAAGAGAAAATTGATTTTCGATAAGAATGATTATGAAATTATCTCCAGAAATATGGAGGATATTTATAATGAAAGATACGATGATATCTTAGAATTTCTAATATCAGAGGATGATGAAGAATATTGTCCGCAAGGGTTTAGATTCGGAAGCAAGGTATTCGTTAATGGCTTCAGCAGATACTGAATTATTTGGATTCTTTGAAGGCAGATTTCGTTCTTGTGATTTATCCACAGCCTCTTTCATACTTTGCTCAATCCGTTTTCCAGTTCCAAACTTTCTCTTTTTCTCAGCTTTACCACCATACTATTCTTTATCATCAAACTTTTGACTGTTAAGGTCGTTTACAGTTTTTACTGCTTCTTCAGCATTTTTCCAAAATTCGGAGAACTAGTTTCATAGTTTGGGGTGTTTTTCGGAAACTTCACATTCGAAGTATGTAAGTCCAGGAGGTAGACGTTATATGTACACATATAACTGTTGGCGTAGACGTGCTACAAGATTTCAAAATACTGATTGCTAATTCCCAATAGTTGGTATGACAATTGCCGTTACAAGATGTGGATGAGTACATGATACGGTTTCAATGAGTATAAGGATTTTTTTTTTGGAAGGTCAAAGATCAATGAAGTTGTTGGTAAATTTACTGCTAATGTGGTGGAACATGAAAGGTTCCCCAGTAACAAAAACATATATGCCAAAGTTACAAGTCTGAAAGGTCGTCGTTGACTGGTTGAACGGTTGATAATACTGGATACTTTTGGAAAGGAACTGCAAGGTTATTTTCAGTAATAACAATGCTAAAGGATCTTTCATATTTTTGAAGTCAAAGTATAGCTTTGAAAGATGTAGAGATCTAAGAATGATGTCACCCGTTAAATCTTGACTTGGATTCTGATCCGTCAATATCAGAATATGTAATTGAATTTGTATGGAAACGATTGTATATCGCTGTGAGCATAGTTAATAATTTTTGAATCAAAGTTGAAGAATGTACAGTGTAACATATTAATTGTGAACTTAAATATTTCCCGGGAATTACCTACCCGTTAAAGATTTCACAAGTAATATTTTGTACAAAAGAATTTTTATTACCGTCTTTATGAAAATATATGTATGTATATTTTCTTCAGATGTAATACAGATTTGATGAGTTAATATCATATTAAGCTCATTTAATTTTTGACTTGAATTAGAAATGAATAAAACATTAAAGATTTAATAATCTTTACGGAGTATTTCACTAATGTAATCAATACTCAGTTTTATTGATTTTTTCTCAGTGAATCATGTTGGTGCTCATGGAACTCTTGCTAACTTCGCAAGGTACGAATGATGTTTTCTAGAAAGTTTCGAATACATCGAAGATGAAAGTATAAAATCAACCTTATAATTGAATAATATATTTAGTTTATTATGAAATGGAATTCATTGAGTTGGAAACAGAGATTGTAGTTAACGATGGTTAAGTCATTAACGAAGTATGTACATCATAGCATATTAGTAATATGAATTAACCGAGTAGTACCTACCAGTTAAGATTCACACGTAATAACTTGGTACGAAAAGATTTATTTTGATTTCAAAATTCATATATATTAAATATACATAAAATTTCTTCAGGGGAAATAAGTTAATACTTCATCGGTTATTGTTGCTGGTATTTCTTGGTAACTACGATGCGTATGACGTTGATGTTCAAGGTACATATGGTGATGTTGAGGCTTGCGGTGGGGATGTTGTTGGTGGTGGTAATGGTACTGTTGGTGTTGTTGTCGGTGGTACTGTTGATGCCGGAGATTCTGCTGGTGCTTGTAACCTTTGCACCATATTCTCCAATGCCACTACCCGAGCGCGAAGCTCGTTGACTTCTTCTACTACACCGGGATGATTGGCGGTTCGGACGAGCGGATGAATAAGATCCAGAATTTGAGAGAGTATATGATCATGACGAGATATTCTGGAGATGAGAGAGAAAATGGTATTACGAACAGGTTCGCCGGTAAGTGCTTCAGGTTCTTCGCCAAGAGGGCAATGTGGTGGATGGAAGGGATCGCCTTCTTCTTGTCTCCAATAATTAATTAGGCTACGAACCCATCCCCAATTCATCCAGAATAGGTGATGGCTGATTGGTTGATCCATTCCGGTTACACTGTCTTCGGAATTCAGGTGAATATCTAGATCGGAATAGCTGTCGGAATTTAAGGAATTTGAACTAGATACGGGATCCATCTTGTATAATTAGATAGATGATTTTTGATATGAAATAGATTATAGAATTTAGTTTGGTATTCTTCAATACATAATTTACATATGTATATATAATACCAAATTCCATAAATCATGGAGAAATTTTCGGAAGATGTCAGGAAACGTTTACAGTAACAGATACGCTAAGATATGAATTTTTGTCTATACACTATTTATGCAATCAATGCAGTAAAACGTGTCTAGACTTAAGAATGATAAGCATGTAATTTTCGACAAGAAGTAATAAGCAAAACTTTTAACATGCAGACACGGTCGAAGTCCAGACTTACTAATGCATCTTAACAACTATCAGTTAGACACATTCATGCAAGACCTGGTTCGCTAGGACCAACGCTCTGATACCAACTGTGACGATCGCTCCAAATCCATAGGGATGAACACGTCATTCATTGATTTCATTGCGAGGTATTTGACCTCTATATGATACGTTTTGTAAACATTGCATTCTTTTGAAAAGGAATACCATAAATGTATATTTAAATCAAAGGTTTTCGACAACTAATGATTTCTACATATAGACAATCACCGTATATAATAGTTTACAATAGTGCTTTCGTTGACAATACAGTCAAATAAGGTACATGGTGATGAATTGGTGAATGCAACGTTTTCTTGAAAAATATGCCAGGTAAGACTCCATGCACATAGCTTGTATATCATATAAGCAAACAGCGGAAGACTTCTAGGGAACCTGAGAATAAACATGCTAACAAGTGTCAACACAAAGGTTGGTGAGTTCATAGTTTATATGTTTCGCATAATCTGTATATAAAGATGGATCACAAGATTTCAGTTGTTTCTTCCATAAATGTTTATCAAAATATTCTACAAGAATGAGCACACTGGTAACTAAGCTTTAACGTCTATATAATAAGTACCCCTCGTTTAACATGCAACCAACATGTACAATACACTCAAATAGCATACGTATGTTTTATAGTTCAGGATAGGATTTCTATACCTGGAACAGACGGGGATGTCAAACCCTATGGATCCATATACTACTACTCGCGCCCACCAGTTCTTATAACTGGCAGTTAACAGTTACCAAAGCTAAGGGATTTTCGGTTCAAACTCGGTGTAGAATTTAGTATGTACTTGTATCCATTGCGTTTAAAATAAAGTGCATGTATTCTCAGCCCAAAAATATAAATAAAAAGGGATCGTATGAAACTCACTTTTCAATATTGTGGTTCAATATTGTAGGCAAAATATGTAGATGCAATGACAACAGCGAATGCATGGTTGGTCTGAGATTCACGAACAATACACCCGAACATTATCCATAACCTCCTTAGCTATAACCCACTTGAAACTCGTTTTCAAAATCACCCGAACATAACCCCATCGTTGTATTTTATGTATATTATTATTTTTGTATCATAAAAATAATAATACTAATAGTAATAAGATTGATAATAATAATATTAAGTATAATATTAAAATATTGATACTATGAAGTAACAAGTGTGTTTTATAAAAAAAATGATTGAGTGTAATCCATCTATCTATCCATATGCGTATATATATAGAGATATAGATGTAGATATTTTAAATTTAATAATATAATAAAATATTAATATAATATAATAAAATAATAAAATAATAATCATTTTTGTTGTTTTCCTTATCGACATAATTAAATATAATATATATAATAATATAATAATATTGAAATAAAATATAATAATATAATAATAAATTTTGAATCGTAAATGTTTTTAAAAGTCGTATTTATCGAATACTTCAGGGTTATATTATGTAACTTATAATTAATAATTTCTATTATGTCGCTTTCATGTGAATAGTAAATTAATTAATTTCGTTTCATTTACTATTCAATGAATAGTAAATGAATTAATTTAAATTCAACTATTTAAGCTACACGTTGTTGTACGTTGTGCTTTACAAATTGTACATTTTTAATTTAACTTCGTTTCTTAAAAAAAATTACAAAAATTATATCATAAAAATAAAACGACTTAATACGTAAAATTTTTAAATTGAAAAAGTATCGTTTAATAGTAAATTTTTATCATTTCATATAAAAATATTATAAAATCTAGTTTTCTAGAACTAATTATATTCAATATTCATAAACACGTTTAAATACACATCGCAAGTTATTCATACAATTAATACCTTATTACGTTTTCAAGTTATAGTATATATATATATATGTATCTATTTACATATAATTGTTCGTGAATCGCTGAGAACAATCAAACGGTAATTGAACAGTTCAAAATTTCGAGATTCAACTTCATGGACTTTGCTTATCGTGTCAGAAACGTTAAAGATTAAGTTTAAATTTGGTCAGAAATTTCCGGGTCATCACATAGGGTTTTAGTTTTCTCATTCCTTATCTCATAAATCTTCATATTCATTCATTTACATAATCATATATCCTTACAGTTACATACAATTATACAATTACAATCGCGTTTTTGGAGAATCTTCGAAGTTGAAATTTGAAATCTGCTTGCGTCTAATTCAAATTCAGCATCTGTTGTCCTTGCGCGAATTCATTCCAGGTGCAATTTGATCGTGTGATCGACGGAATGCTTACAATTAGGCCGGAGAATTGTTGTTTATTTAAAGTTTTAATCAAACAGTTACTAGGACCTAGGGGCTAGGGTTAGAGGTTTTTAACTTCTGTACGGATTTTGATTATTTAAGAGCTGAACTGCTCTGTATTTAAGAAATTAAATATTAAATATAAGGAATTGATCGTTTAAACAAACTTGTAATTCGACCACGAGTCATTTCACTAGTATAATAATAGATAAAAAGAAATATTATACGTTCTTTATTACTTCATAACTTCGTTTCATTTAATTTTGAACATCAATTTGTACAACAACAACAACAACAAAAAACATAAAAGACTTATTATTTTTGACAAAATTACGCTCGTCGTCCCTGAACTTGTATCCAGCCTTCTCAGGTCATCCTTAAACTTTTTTTTTTGCTGGCGTCGTCCCTGAACTTGTACTTTGTAACTCCGGTCTTCCCTCCGTCTACATTCCGTCCATTTTTTCTGTCAAGTTGAATCATGTGCATATCATGTTGGAGTATTTTTGTCTTTTTATCCTTTCTTCCCTTTTCTTCATCTTCATCTTCATCCCCAATTTCATAAACCCTAACCCTATTTTCTTTTCCACCTTACCTTTTCATCCTTCAAGTCCAACCGCTTCTTGATTTGACATCACATCCCAAATCCCGTCACACCCGATAGTCAAAAACTCATCATCTTCAGTCAAAACCGTTTGTAACATATGGTCTTGCAGTCAAAGGTGATGATGATTCAAACCCAATAGGTGATTTCATGCATAACCACCCTTGATAAAACCACCTAATGACTCAACCCTTATCTTTTCTTCCATGTAACTAGGCCTACGATCTTGTGACATCTGTACTGCAATTTGGAAAACTAAGAAGAAGAAAAAACATTCAATTCCATACCTTAAAATCTGGAAAACTATACTCTTCAACCAATATCCAACAGATTCCAGATGCAGACACAATATCCATGAAATAATAATTTACAACAACGAAAAAATTCAATTTCACAACCAGAATAGTAATATTTTACAATATGAGGTAAACCCTAATTTAATACAGAGTATGAGTTAAAAAAAAAAAAAACCCTAACTTTACACCACCACAAACAAATAAAAATAAAAGCCAAATTTAAAGAAGAAGAATTACCGAATCAGAATGAGAAACAAGATCGATGGATACAGAAGCGGAATCAGCAGCTGGGTCAGATTTAGGAACAAAAATATCAATTTGAGCAGAGCAAATGGTTTGTTCGCACAGTTGAAATCACGAATTGAACAGAGCAAATTGATTCATTCATTACATCTAAACTTTGCCTATTTTAATTTGAAAGGTGAAGGAGAAATGGGGATTTGAAAAAAGGAAAAAAAAAGAAAAAAAAAAGGAAGAGAAAGAAAATACTGGTTTTGAAAGGTGAAAAAATAGAAAAGAAGATAAAAGATAAAATTAAATTAATTTATTATAGAAAATGATAAAAAGACTGAAGTACCCTCACATGATTCGCACATAAGTCAGTTTAACAGAAAAATTAGACGGAATATAGACGGAGGGACGACCGGAGTTACAAAGTACAAGTTCAGGGACGACACCAGTAAAAAAAAAGTTTAAGGATGACCTGAGAAGGCTGGATACAAGTTCAGGGACGACGAGCGTAATTTTGTCTTATTATTTTTCAGTTTTATGTCATTAATAATAAACATTAGATATAAGACACGTTTCATATTTTAACTTAAAAGTTAATACTATTGTTTTTAATTTGATGTTTTGTATTTTTTATTAAGTAAATGATTTAAAATTTAACTGAAAATAACTTTGACATAAAATCTATTTTTATTTATTTCTGTATATAGTTAAGGGTATTTTACATTTTATACTCAAATCAAAAAGAGTACATGATTATAAGTAATAAATGAAATGTAACTTGAAAAATATAATACATCTTAATAGTTATTTTATATCGTTATATAAAAAATTTAGTTAGGACTAAAAAGAATAAATAACAAGTAAAAATGGCGTGAAAAATTATTTATAGTCATTTTTTTAACTTAGCTCATCATTTAAGTTAGGATTTATTTAAAGATAGGCTTAAAGTCTATACTTAGTAAGATAATCTAAGCAATAAGTATGATACACGGAGATTGATAAGATAACTATGTGTGGTGGTTATTTAGGATGTACAACTAGACTAAGCATATTCAAAATTTGTAATAATATCATTTAAGGCTATGTTTAGAGAAAAAAAAAAAAACTCAATGAAATTGAGTAGGTGTCTAGAATTACGTTTAAGCTTACTATATTTTTGTTTATAAAATCAACTAAAGTATGAAGTATAAATATTGTTTTATTACTGAATTTCTTTATTTAAATCTAGAATTCATATTTATTCATAGTAATTTAAGTTATAAATAAGAAAATTAATGTATGGTTAAACACTTAAACGTAACTTTAAATGTTATTTAAATACTTTATAATACAACTGTATACATTAAAGTTAATTATTATTATTCTTTTTGATAATTAATATTTAAAATAACCTACTCAAAATTAATTATTATTTAATTAATTAAAATTAAACAAGTCATTCATTTGAATGGTAGTTTATGAAAAAAGAAAGGGGATGATTCTCACACACACTTTTTTGATCTTCACACACTAATTGAGTATTATTAGAAGAGTGAAAGGTTAAAATAGGTGTGTGACTATAAAAAAAAAAAAGTGTGTGTAAGAATCTCCAAAAAGAAAAAGAAAAAAGAAATGGAGCAACAAACAACATGGCGCAGAGTAATTGCATTAAAAATCCGATCGACGTGCGAATCTGTTTGACGATCATGCGAAAGTTGACAAACATTCGTTTTTCTTCATTCTCAATTCCATTCTTTTCCGTACATCCTAGGGTTTTAGTTTTCTCATTCCTTATCTCATAATTCTTCATATTCATTCATTTACATAATCATATATCCTTACAGTTACATACAATTATACAATTACAATCGCGTTTTTGGAGAATCTTCGAAGTTGAAATTTGAAATCTGTTTGCGTTTAATTCAAATTCATCATCTGTTGTCCTTGCGCGAATTCATTCCAGGTGCAATTTGATCGTGTGATCGACGGAATGCTTACAATTAGGCCGGAGAATTGTTGTTTATTTAAAGTTTTAATCAAACAGTTACTAGGACCTAGGGGCTAGGGTTAGAGGTTTTTAACTTATGTACGGATTTTGATTATTTAAGAGCTGAACTGCTCTGTATTTAAGAAATTAAATATTAAATATAAGGAATTGATCTGTTGTACTAATATTGTCAGATAAAACAGCCCCTTTCTTTAAGTCTATTAAATCTATGCCTGTGGATTATAGGTATATGGATGGAGGTGCAAAGTTTAGAGAGAGTGGTAGTGGTATGGGATCTCAAATTGTTTCTGAGAATGTTGATCAGGTAGATGATGATTATTCACCGTATGGTCATAGTCCTAATTTACTGAAGGATGATAAAAATGTGAATCCACCGATTTTGCATCGGAAAGCGGTTTCACCGTCACGAGGCTGGGATGAAGCTGATGTGTACAATGCGAAGAAGGTATCTCTTGACTTCAGTGCTATTTTTTGAGATATATACTCAAGTGCGGAGCTTTGTGTACACAGGGCGGGGCATCCGCCCCAGCTGGATTTTAAAAAAAAAACAAATTGTACACTAAAAAAAATTTGTTTTACTAAAAAATAAGGTTATTTTTAGCGTTTGCCCCAGCTGTAATGAAAAATTTAATAAAATTTTTGCACCCGCCCCATCTGTGGTCGGGTTCAAGTTCCACCACTGTATATACTGATGTGTACAATGTGTAATGTGTAAATTTGCCAATACATATTGACTTTTGAGTTGAAGTTATGTATGTATCTAATAGTTTATATTTCTGTGGTTGTACGGATACAGAAGAATTATGCTTGGTTTAAAGCCCCTGATGGGAACTGGGAACTGGCCAGGATTATATCAGTGTCAGGCACCGAGTCACTCATAGCATACTCTGAAGAAAAAGTGAGTTACAATTTGATGTTTTGAATGATTTCTTATATAAGGAAGTTCAAGCAATGAGTTTGGTATGTTGTTTCTAAATCTATAGGTAACAAAGGTGCAATCTGACAGTCTGTTACCTGCAAATCCAGAAATTCTTGATGGGGTTGATGATCTCATGCAACTAAGTTATCTAAGCGAGCCATCAGTCTTGTACAATCTTCAATATAGATATGATCGAGATATGATATATGTAAGAATTTGTAGCTGTTTCATGATTTGAATTTTACATATGGAAAGATGAAGCTTGTATTATTGTGACATATTTTTCTGTGTCCTAGTCGAAAGCAGGTCCTGTTTTAGTTGCCATCAATCCCTTTAAGAATGTTTCTTATTATGGAGATGATTATATTGAAGCCTATAAGAGGAAAAAAGTTGATAGCCCTCATGTGTATGCCATTGCTGATACAGCTATCCGGGAAATGATCAGAGGTTGTTTCAATTTCCTTGTCAAATTCTATCATTATATCTTCAGCTTTGTTTCTTTTTTGTGTTTGATATTCTCTTTAATTGTCTCTTTCTTTTCATTTTACAGATGAAGTAAACCAATCCATCGTGATAAGGTTAGTTTAACTATATTGCTGGAAACACATTTGTCAGTGTTTTCTGTTCTTTTAGTGGACAGTATATGTGCGGCACAATATATTAGTTTATAAAACTACTGATGTATAGAACATTCGTGTTATGCATCTAATCTGCACCCTTTATTGATTTTTAGTGGTGAAAGTGGAGCAGGGAAAACTGAAACAGCAAAGATAGCATTGCAATATTTAGCTGCAGTTAGAGGAGGTAGTGGAATAGAATATGAGATATTGAAAACTAATCCAATATTGGAGGGGTTTGGTAATGCAAAAACATCCAAAAATGACAATTCGAGTCGTTTCGTAAGTTCACTATTGCTATACGTTCACAAATGTTGAAATAAGAGTGATCATTATATCAATAGGGTATTTTATTTTTCCTAATCTCTTCAGGGAAAGTTAATTGAAATCCACTTCAGTGAGATTGGAAAAATATCGGGTGCCAGTATCCAAACATGTAAGATGTCACATTTTTTTGAAATCATGAAAAGAAATACTTTGTACAAAGTTTCTTTGTAATTTATTCTGAGATATAAGTACTGATTACCTTCTGTGATTTTGTGAACGTTAATTTGTTGCAGTTCTTCTTGAAAAGGTACTGATCCAATCTTCTACTTTTTCTTACATTCATTCTTCAAACTACACGCCACTAACTTGATCCAACTATGATCAGTCGAGAGTTGTTCAATGTGCGGAAGGCGAAAGGTCATATCATTCCTTTTATCAGCTTTGTGCAGGAGCTCCACCTTATCTTAGAGGTAATAAGTTAGATGTTTTTTATCATTTTCGATTAATGTTTTTATATATCTACCCGTGTACTTTATGGCAGATAAATTAAACTTGAAGAGTGTGCATGAGTACAAATATTTACAGCAAAGCAATTGCTATTCAATTCCTGGGGTTAATGATGCTGAAGAATTTGGTATTGTAATGGTACTGTATCTTTTTTCTTTATATGGAACAAATTTAGTGATCAACATGCTATTAATCTCAGAAACCTGAATTAACGACATTGTTGTTGTTTCTTCTTTCAGGAAGCTCTGGACATTGTTCATGTTAGCAAAGAAGACCAAGAAAATGTTTTTGCAATGGTTGCAGCAGTGTTGTGGCTGGGAAATGTAACATTTTCAGTTGTTGATAACGAAAACCATGCTGAACCTGTTATTGATGAAGGTAAGAACTTTCAAAAGTCCGTAATTACTTCTACCATGCAACAGATTTTGTGATCCAAATACTAATCCATTAGTATTGGTTCGTCACAAATATTACCACCTTTTGATTTCATATACTGTAAAATAATGGCTTGATAAAAGTACATACATTGTTATATCTACTTGAGGTTGCTACGATACAACTGATATGGTACTTAATTGTCAATGATAGCTCTTCTTACTGTTGCTAAATTGCTTGGATGTGGAGCTGAGCAACTACAGTGTGCTTTTTCTACTAGGAACATGACTGTTAGTAATGAAAATATTACTCAAAGGCTTACACTAGCCCAGGTAAGAATATTATTGAATACGTGTATCACAATGCATAATAATTACTAAAATTGATATTATGATCCTTTCAGGCGAGTGATTCAAGGGATGCATTGGCAAAATCAATATATTCTTGTTTGTTTGATTGGTTAGTGGAACAAATCAACAAATCACTTTCTGCAGGAAAACGTCGGACTGGAAGATCTATCAGCATTCTTGATATTTACGGATTTGAATCATTTGACGTATGTCTTGTGATTTCTCATTTCATTGTCATCTTTTTCTTAAAAGATTATGATGTTTGACCATTTTTTTTGTTTGACATATCTAGGTAAATAGTTTAGAGCAGTTCTGCATTAATTATGCAAATGAGAGATTGCAGCAACACTTCAATCGTCACTTATTCAAGTTAGAACAGGAGGTAATCCGTTTGGCGTCACAATCTATACATTTTACGTTTAGCAGTTTTTATATCTAATGAAAGCTAATTTTTATTTTTTAGGAATATATCCAAGATGGCATTGACTGGGCAAGGGTGGAGTTTGAGGACAACCAAGCTTGTCTGAGTCTTTTTGAAAAAGTATCCGGACTCTTTTTGATTTATTTTAATTCTTTATCTGAATGTTTCCTCATTGAGTGTATTTAGTTATCTGTTCGGTTATATGGACATTATATCTAATATTTATGCACTTTTAGAAACTTATTGTTATTCTTTACAGAAACCATTGGGACTACTAACTCTGCTAGATGAAGAATCAACTTTTCCAAATGGGACAGATATGTCATTTGCCGACAAGCTAAAACAGCACTTGAAGTCTCATCCATGTTTTAGAGGAGAACGAGGCAAAGCATTTACAGTTCGCCATTATGCTGGTGAAGTATGCAATCTATCTATCTTCAGATAATAGTTCTATATTAAAATCTATGCAAATGCTTGCGAGTAAGTATTGTATTTGTTATCGAAAGTTAATGTTTCAATTTTTCTTGGTAGGTTACATATGACACAACTGGGTTTCTGGAGAAAAATCGCGATCTTTTGCATTTAGATTCCATTCAACTTTTGTCTTCTTGCACATCTCAACTTCCTCAGATATTTGCTTCGAATATGCTTTCTCTGTCTGAGAAGTCTGCGTTTGGTTCAGTAAATAAATTAGGTGGAGCGGATTCACAGAAGCTTAGTGTGATGTTAAAGTTTAAGGTTTGTACACTATATGCTTACAGATTAGGTTTGTCTATGTTTTGTATGTAAAGGTAGCAATTTTGACCCATTTTCTTGTGAGTGGGTTGATTTAAGTTATGTTTTCTCTCTAATGGGTTGAAAGTCTCCCGACTATACCATTTAAAAGAAAGTAAGTGATTGTTATGAAGTAAGCCATCTATAATCAGATTTGACACATTAGTTATATATTAAAAATTGGATAAGTAATGTTCCGGGTCAACTGAATCAGGCCCGCGGCCCGACCAGGTTCAAAATGTTAATTAATCTGCCCGACCTACCCATTTTGGCACCTCTATCATAGAATCTGAAACAGCATTATATATAACTGAACCACCTACTGTTAATGCTTTTGATTTGCTCTGCAAACTGTTTACAATAATATTTCTTGTGTAATTATTATAGTCTTTTTGTATTTGTATTAGTGAGCTATGTATTTATGCTCACTGAAAGCTGCATTGTACTTAATTTTATTCAGGGTCAATTATTCCAATTGGTGCAACGTTTGGGGAATACAAGATCGCATTTCATTCGTTGCATTAAGCCCAATAATTCACACTCTCCTGGAATTTACGATCAACAACTTGTACTACAGCAGCTAAAATGTTGTGGTGTTCTAGAAGTTGTTCGGATATCAAGATCCGGATTCCCAACAAGAATGACCCATCAAAAGTTCTCAAGAAGGTTGACTTTACTTTTAAAAGTCAAATATAATATGTTTATTAACTGCCTTTTTTTTTTTACTCCAATATGATCTTACATTAGGTATGGTTTTCTTCTTCTTGACCATGTTGCATCACAAGATCCATTAAGTGTGTCGGTGGCCATTCTTAATCAATTTGATATTCTTCCCGAAATGTATCAAGTTGGCTATACAAAGCTGTTCTTTAGAACTGGACAGGTTGGCCAACACTTTTAACATCTTTCAATTATCTTCTAGCTGATTACAAATAGTGGAGAAAATATCATATACGAATGTTTCAAGAAATTAGTCATAATAAAAAATTTAAAACTTGCATACGAATTATAACAAAATACCTACATTAACTATGCAATTGTGGTTGATAACTCTGATAGACAAGTCTTTTATGTTATCTGCAATTTATGCCAGATTGGTAAGCTTGAGGATACCAGAAACCGTACTTTAAATGGAATTTTGCGTGTTCAGAGCTGCTTTAGAGGTCACAAAGCTCGTCATATATTGAGGGAGATGAAACGAAGAATTTTCACTCTTCAGTCATGTACGCCTTTTATAGACATATTTCAAATCTGTTAAGTGCATTTTAGTACATACTGGTGATTATATGTTTAACATATTCTTACAGTTGTTCGTGGTCAAAAAGATAGAAAAGTATTTGCAATCTTACTACACAGACACAGATCAGCCATACTTATACAAAAGCGGATCAAGGCAAGGATTATAAGGAAAAAGTTTAAAATACTTAATGATGCATCAGCTGTTGTACAAGCCGGTAATATATTTATATGATGTTCTGATTCAAATCCCATCACTTGTATGGAATAATGAATAATCATTCCATGAAGAACTGAATGTTAAACACTTATGCAGTTATTCGAGGATGGCTGGTGCGCAAATGTACAACCGACATTGCACTGATTCAGTTTGGTTCTCGACAGGTGATTTTACTTCCATTTTCTTTATCTATTCTTTATTGTTGTCGTAGTAGAGTATAGTTGTGAAGTTTGTACTGCATATTGAATTATTTTAAATTTCTTTGATGATTAGATAATAGTGTATATCATTGATTATGAACAGGGTAACAAGGACGATGTGGTGGTGAACAAAGTATATCTTGCGGATCTACAACATAGAATTTTGAAATCTGAGATTGGTTTAAGAGAAAAAGAAGAGGAAAAAGAAATGCTTTCATTACGTATCGAACAATATGAAAACCGTTGGTCAGAATACGAGCGTAAAATGAAATCAATGGAAGAAACATGGCAAAAACAAATGAATTCACTTCAAGCAAGCCTAAACTTAGCAAAACAAACTCTAACCACTATTGAGGATATCTCAGATCCTTTAGTAAACCAACCACCCAACGAAACCGCCAATGAACGAAATTCAAATGGTGTAGGAACGAGCGACAATGAAATGACTGCAGGACTGAGTTTGATCAGTCGCTTAGCTGAGGAATTTGAACAAAGAAGCCAAGTGTTTGGAGATGATGCTAAGTTTTTGGTTGAGGTTAAATCGGGTCAAGCAGAGGCCGATTTGGACCCAGAAGAGGAACTAAGAAGGTTAAAGCTTAGTTTTGAAGGGTGGAAGAAAGATTTTGGTGCAAGACTTAGGGAAACAAAAGTAATATTGAACAAGTTAAGTAGTGAAGAAAGTAGTGGTGGAAAGGTTAAAACGAATTGGTGGGGAAGACTTAACAGTTCAAGGATTAATTAATTAATATAAATTTAAATAATTTTAGTGTGAGAGCATAAAGTTTTCATTGGGTGTGCTTGCAGTGGCTTTAAGGTGTTCTTGGTGTTACTACCAGTTAATGGCATAATGAAAGGTTTTCAAGGGGGGAAAACCTTATGTTTACATGACAAATTTGGATGATTTACTCGTAACGCGTGAATTATAACGGCATAATCTTGATTGCGATCAAGACGAATAACAAGAAAGGATTACCTAGAAACAGCATTTGTTTTTGTATGCTTGCGGGTCATCTGTCTTGTACGGAGGAGTTTGTATGATACTGTATTGTGTTTTTTTGTGATAAACATAATTTACTTGAGTTGGTAATGATGAATATATGATAAGAATGTTGAAACATGTATAGATTTCGAATGGTGTAAACATAACTGTTAGGCTTTGTTACAGAGATTTTTATTAATGGAAAGGAAGAGAAATGAAGAGGGAGGTATATGATTGAGAAGAAAGGGAGTGATTATAATCTTAATTTTGGTGTTCTCTAGTTTGAAAGAAATGAATGGATTAGAGTATGGAAAATCAAGTGAAGGTTGTCTCTCTTCCCTTCCAAATCAGTCCAGATCGGTCCAAATTGGACGGATGAGAATGTTACTAATTATCATCCCCCTTCCTTCCTCTTCCATCAACAAAAATACTCTCGAACACCCATTTGTTTTCATCTCCCTTCCAAAACCCTTCTTTTCTCTCCAAATTCATACTCGGGAACACAGCCTTAGTGGAGACTGACAGTTTGAATTAAATTTGACTCAAATATAAAAGAGTTAAAACTAAAAATAAGTTACTCCGTATATACTTTCATTGTTATAAACTCAAATAAGTACGAGTGAAGGCTATGAATTTATTATTTATGTGTCATTATCAACATATATAGAGTTTTGTCCTGAAAAATAATAAGGTATTTACAGTATTAAACATGTTAACGTCGTTAATTTTTTTCCGTTAAAACATAGTCATGTGCAAAGCATGTGAGAGCATTTTTGCCTTCTTATTTTTCCCATTTTATTTAATTTATAGTGTTCACGTTCAGTTTAACTACTTTCATCTTTATCACCCCATATTCTAAACACTAATCTTGAAAATGATTTGACTTAATGGACTTTTTTAACATCCTTTAATCGCAAGGACCGCACACGCAAAAAATGAGCAAACCACAGGGATTGTTCATGTATTTTTTCCTGTTCAACAAATGACATATAGTTAGTTTTATCGGTCTAACAGGTAACCGGTCACATTTTGTTTACATTAACACACATTTTTAAAGTTTATGACCTACAATGGTATTTTTTAGATATATAGCTTACTAGCTTACGTTGGAACAAAACTGAAACTATATATATGACCTATTTGTACCTTTAACCCAATATAAAAAGAAAAGTAATGTTTATCTAGTTCATCTTAAATGCAGTAAAAAAAGGAAAAAGGAAAATGTGATGACCCGAAAAATTTCGACTTATTTAAACTAATTCTCTATACGATTTATTATTTTGACTCGTTAAACAAAGTCTGTTAGATTGAGTCTCAAAATTTTAGAACTGTTTCATATATTCAATTACCTTTTACTACTCTCGACGATTCATCAACAATTATATATATATATATATATATATATATATATATATATATATATATATATATATATATATATATATATATATATATATATATATATATATATATATATATATATATATATATATATTATAAGATGTACAAGTAAAAAAATGACTTTCCTACAGCAAAAACGACTTTTCTACAGTAAAACACTATTTGCTACAGTAAAACCAACTTTGCTACAGTAAAACAATATTTGCTACAGTTAAAACGACTTTGCTACAGTAACACTATTTGCTACAGTGGACACTATTTGCTACAGTACCCCCCTATTTGCTACAGTAAACACTATTTGATGTCGACGAACTAGCAAACAAAAGCGGATCGGGCGGCCATGCGATCGCATTGCAAAAACACTGAAAACTCATGCGATTGCATGAGCTACAGTAAATGAAAAAGTATTATAAATACGCCAGATTCTGCTCGACTCATCTTCACACTTTTCTTCTGTAATTCATATTTATATTTATAATTTTAAATTTTAATTTTAATTTTAAGTTTAATAATAATAAAGTATATTCGAGGGTGTTTTAATTCGGGTTTCAAACCGTTTTAAGTTAAGAAAATATTGGGTATTGTTCGGGGTATTGGTTGTAAATCCAAGACCAACCATACGGTCATCCACTATCTTTACGTCTACGTAATTTGCCTACAATATTGAACCTCAATATTGAAAAGTGAGTTTATAGTCTCCCTTTTTAAATACTTTAAATATTTTTGGGCTGAGAATACATGCAATTTATTTTAAACGCAATAAGACACAAGTACATACTAAATTCTACACTGAGTTAAACCGAAAATCCCTTAGCTTTGGTAACTAGTAGCTGCCAGTACATAGGATCCATAGGGCTTGACATCCCCGTCCGAGCTAGAGCGCTAGCCTTTTAACGGACGTATGTTATTTGAGTTTATGACACGTTGGTTTGCGTGTATTAAAACGAATGGGGTAATTATCATTATAACGTTAAAGTTTAGTTACCAGGGTGCTCTGTCACGTAGAATCTATTGATAAACTTTTGATGGAATCTTGTGGTCTATCTTTATATATATTTATGACTCGAGCAATTAAACCTATAACTCACCAACATTCGTGTTGACTTTTTAGCATGTTTTATTCTCAGGTCCTTAGACTGCTTCCACTGTGATGTGCTTGTTGCCTGCATGGAGTCTCTCATGCTTTGTATAAAATTTATTGCATTCGAAATAAAACTGCGTTATGTAATAAATAATTGGACTGTGATGTCAACCTGTATGATAAAAACTTATGTATTTTGGAGATTTGCTTATACCTAAGCACTCGCTCACATGCTTATAACTTTCTATGTTTAGAAAGTCACTTATTTTAATGAATGCAGTATTTTATCAAAACGTATCATATAGAGGTCAAAACCTCACTGTGGAATCAATAATTAACGTGCCGAGTCAATAGCGATTTTGACGGGTCGCTACAGAAAATTAATCAAAATAATCTTTTTAAATATCACATATAAAATTGTATCTTTTAAAAAAAATTTGATTCATGCATTTTTATTCTTACTCACCCAAAACATTAGACGTTCGCTACTTCGTCCAACATTTGATTGAACTTGATTACCGGATAATTTTGAGGGTTGTCATTGAGAACTTTTTGTGTGCTCGTGATGAGTGGCTTCAACCATCTCTAATTTGGTATGTGTAGAATGAGTAGAATGAGAGAGCAATTTCGTATGTGTAGAATGAAAGAGAAAGATTTGGTATGTTTGAAAAGAGAAAGATATTAAATTTAAGTTAAATAAGAATATATTTATAATTGAATTTAAATATAAAAAAAAACAAATTGACGCTCCAACGAATCAAACGCCATGAACCAATGCGATGATGCCATGTGCCACTTTGTGCCGTTGAGAGTACTGTTGAACCCACGCCCAACGCCCCTCCACAACACCCACAAAGGGCGCGTAACAGGTGTTGTTCAGGTCCAACTCGAACGCACCACGCCCCACAACGAGCGTGTAAGTGTGTAACGAATGGTCTAATGGCTTTTAGCCGATAATAAGAGTTACCAACATAAATGTATTATTGAGCAACCATAACATTTTATGTGAGGTACAACTTCAAATTGCAACTTCTTCTATCTCTCATTCTAACACATATAATATTGCCTTCACACACTCTATAGAAAGACCAAAATATGAGAGTTAGAACACGCTCATAGTGTGCAAATTTGAGCCATGAGCCAAGCCACTCATAAGAGGCCACCAAAAGATCTCAGCCACAACCCTCAAAATTGTCCGATCCGAGTTCACTCAAATGGAGGGTGAACAACTAGTTTTTTGTGCGAACTAGTAGATGAAGTTGAAAAAAAGAAAATATTAGAGAGGATAAATTCTTATATGTGATTTTTAGAAAGGGTATTTAATTCAAAATCCTTTTATTTTATATAGTGTTAGATATTTAAGATGAAGTGAATTTATTGGTTTTGTGGAAATTTTGTATAAGAGAATAAAATGCAATTAAAATTTAGAATTAAAATTAAATTAATTTTTTTTAATACTCCGTATATTTGTTAATAACGGTATTTTTTACTGTAGTCTGTACGTATAACATTTGAACCTTTATTTTAAACTGAGTTTCATACAATGCTTTTATAACGATGAAATCAAATAGAATTCTTGTTCAAATCTTCCCTCTCTTTCAACTCTCCAAAACCTGCCTCACAAATCACTCTCGCTATTCATCTCTACCTTCACCACACAATCTTGAAACTGTAACCAAACTTATATCCATTTTCAACCAACAACCCACGCCTACACTTACCACAACAGAACTCAGCAAAATCGGGTCAACAATCACTACTGATGTTGTTGAAATAGCCTTAAAAAGCTTCAAGAAATGGGAACCAGCGTTAAAGCTCTTCAATTGGGCGTCAAATCAACCTGGGTATCACCACACATGCTATACCTACAATGCCATGGCAAGTATCCTATCAGGTGCTCGACAAAATGCCGCAATGAAACAACTTTATGTCGATTTGGTTAGTTCGGGTTGTTACGTTAATCCGGGCGTGTTGGGTTATTTGGTTAAGTATTTAGGTAGGTTAGGGATGGTTACTGAGGCGAATGAGTTGTTTGATCATGTTAAGAAGTTGGGTTGTGTTCCGAATGAGTTTAGTTATAATTTGTTACTAGAAGCTATATCGAAGACAGGTTGTGTTGAGTTAATGACTATGAGGATGAACGAGATGAAGAATAATGGATGGATGCCTGATAAGTATACTTTGACTTCGGTTTTGCAGTGTTGTTGTATGGCAAATAAGTTTGAAAACGCATTGGAAGTGTTTCAAAAGATACATGAACTTGGTTGGGTTGACTCGTATGTTTTCACAATCTTAATCATCTCGTTGACTAAAGCGGATGAGGTTGATAAAGCAATCTTTTTGATCAACAAAATGGATGATTTTAAGATAAACTTGAATGAGAAGACTTATTATGTTTTGATTCATGGGTTTGTGAAAAACGGCAAGGTAGATTATGCGTTAAGTCTATTTAAAAAGATGCAAAGTTTTGGTTTTGTGCCTGTGATTTCGCTCTACGCTGTACTCATCGAAGGACTCTGCAAAAATAAAGATTTTAACCAAGTTTTACAATTGTATAATCAAATGAATCAAATGGGTATTCATCCTGATCTGAATGTACTTAAACTTCTTGCATCGGCTGTACATGATGATAATGATAGAGATATAATGCTCTTTCTCAAAGAAGCAAAAGACCATGTCAATAAGAAATCGATGACTACTATATTTAATACTGTGTTGACTAACTTGGTCAATGGGGGATTAATTGACAAAGCCCATCATCATTTGCGAGCTATGATGAAAAGTGATGACGCAGGTTATGTTTCCTTAGATTCATCTTCGTTTGGAATTGTTATTGATGGGTTATGCCAAAAAGGCGAGTTGGATATGGCGTTAACCCTCTTCAATGATATGGATCAAATCAGCTGTGAAAAAAGTTTACTACTTTACAATAATTTAATTAATGCATTGAGCGTTGCAAACAAAGTGGAAAAATGCCATGAGCTGCTCAAAGAGATGAAAACGAATAGATTTGCACCATCAGAGTTCACCCACAATGCAATATTTGGATACTACTGCAAAATTGGTGATGTAGATGGTGCGTGTAACATGTTACGTGAGATACGTACTCATGGGCATCAACCATGGATTAAACTTTACACCATGCTTGTAAAGAAGCTTTCCACTAGCCGAAAAGTGGATCAAGCGTGTAACTTTATGGCCATGATGGTGGAAATAGGTTTTGTTCCTGATATTATTGCTTATTCTGCAGTAATTGATGGTTGGTTAAAGATTGGTGAAGTGGACTATGCTTGTAAAATGTTTAAAGATATTTCTGCTAACGGACGTTACCCTGATGTTGTTACTTATAATACTATGATAAGTGGTCTTTGCAAAGCTAGACGAGTTTCAGAAGCTGTAAATGTTTACAATGAAATGTTACAAAAATGTCTTGTTCCTTCTGTTGTGACATACAATTTGTTGATTGATGCTTATTGTAAAGATAACGACATCGATCAAGCGGTTGGCTTTTATTCAATGATGGCTGAGAAAAACCGAAAACCTAACGTTGTTACTTACACAACGTTAATTGACGGCTTGTGCAATGCTGGAAGATCAGATGAAGCTTTGTTAATCTGGAACGAAATGGCGTGTTCGCCCAATAAAATAACTTATATGGCTCTCGTTAACGGTCTTTGTAAAAACAGGAAACCAGATGTGGCTTTAAAATTGCTTAAAGAAATGGAAGAAAAGAATTTGAAGGCGGATAGTTATGTGTATGTGACGTTAGTAGATGCGTTTATATCTGTATCGAATGCACCCATGGCTCTATATGTTTTAAGAAAAATGATTGAGAATCGAAGGTTGCCAGTTTCGCATGATAAAAACTGTGTAATTTTAAGGGAGGCTGTAGTGAAATTATTGGATGATGCGTCGACTTGTTCTGAAATCCAGAAGCTTATTGAAGATGGTGATCTTCCAATTCATTTACTACAAACATGAAGCTGATACATAAGCATTTTGAACGTGTATATAAACAGACTTTCATCTTTGGGAGCTTGTTTTGATGGATTACTTGGTTTTCAGATGAAGTGATTAACATATTTGATTGGACTCTTGTTAATACAGTGGTTCAGATTAAGAGCAGTGAAAATGTCGGTGGCGATGTTTGTGAAAAAGAAAACGAAAAGCTACAGAAACCAAATTTTAACAAGGTGAACTACAATGTCTTTGCTAATTTTACCACATTTTTGTGAGTTATAATGTGTTAAGTTCTTATAGTTTACATTTGTGGAAGTATAATGGTTGTTTTGACAGTTGAAAGACATTAAAAATGGTTGAAAATTGAAGGCGTTTGGTTAAGTAAAATTCTGAAAGAAACTGATAGTATGGTATCATCAGATGTTATATTGAGTAGTTTCCAGGTTACACACAAAGTTGTATTGAGTTCATGTCTATTTGAGTTCAAATCTGAATTTTGTTTTCTTTTTTCATTCTTCTTACAGTTTTCACTATCAAGTGAAAATGTAAATCTTGTATATTATGGAGTATATATTGTTTGTAGTAAAGATATTTTGCTCAATAAATGTGTACTTTTTCACGAGATAATACACTTAGTGATAATTTAGGCGGGTCATACCGGTTGTTTCAAGTGGGTTATCATGGAGTTGGGCAAAATACAGCTTACATAAAAACAGGTAAAATGGGTCATCAAGAAGGTTTTGGGTGGGTCGACGATTTTAGTCAATAACTTCGTTTCCTTATATAATTAAAAGTTTTTATGAAGAATTTATGCTTGTCAATTAGAAGAGGTGAGCATTTGAAAAGTTCACACATACGTTTCAAATTAGAAAATATTACATATACATGACGTATATTATTCGAGTATCAACTTACTGATAGTTAAATTTGTCTCCCAAAATAATATAAACCCCGTAAATTATAAAATTGGTAAAGAGTCATGTACGGATTAAAATTGGTTTAAGCAGGTTGTTGTACTTGTACCAAAAAAGCTTGTGGGCATGGGTTATAGGTATGTTGACTATAGAAGGAAGGCATGTTGGGCCTAGGTTTGCTACGGCGTAGGAATTGTGAAGATGCCAGAATATATGAAACTCTTCAACATCTGACAGCAACTTATTAAGCTATTAGTCTCACGGTAACTAGCAGGTCTCACCTCAACGGTAAGACCCTTTTCGTTTTCTTTCAAGTGACAACTGCCTCTTCCTGTTGCGGGGGCTTGTAAAAGCAAACCCCCCACCCCAGGGCCCCATCATCTTCGGCCGACTCTCGTTTCGTTTAGTTGACCCTACCCACTTCGAAAATTGTGTGAGTTATAGTGGGCCATGAAGGTGTGTTTCCCCAAAGGAATTAGATGGACGTAGAGGCGTGCGTATCTAGCTACAAGTATCTGGGGTCCTTTGACGCCACTAATATTTAATTTCATTTTATAAATTATTACTAGAATTTTATAAAAAACTACTAAATTTAAAAATAAGACCTCATATGTTTTAAAAATCAACGGCCTTTAAGTAAATAGACGTCTTTTTTTTACAAAGTACCACTCATTGTATATGTCCTCATTGTGTTTCGTTCATAAATTCGCCATTGGATGGACGTAGGGTACCATTAAGTAATATGTATAAATGAATAAATGATTATATAATACTCTTCGTCTCAAACAAGTGTCCACATTACTATTTTGGGATGTCCGATTTCAAGTGTCGACATGTAATGGGACGGAAGTTAGTGTGATTTTCTAAAACTGTATGCAAAAGGTAAGTGGACATTTGTAATGAGACGGATGTAGTATAATTTATTAGGTCCGCTTTTTAGGTTTCTAGCTGTGTGTTTGGATGATATTTTTCCGAGCTTAAGAGAACTTACAAAACTTAAACTTATATTTTAATAAATTACAAGCCACACTCGTTGTTTCCTAGGTTATAAAAAGTTGAGTTGATAAAAATATAAAAGCTTAAAAAGTTATGCTCTTCATAACTAATTTTCAAAATAAATTCGTAATTTAAGTAATATTAAATTATATATAACTATATAACTATTCTTAATATAACTATTTAATTTAACTACTATTATCACACATTATATAAGTTTTACTTTTAGTTACTATCATCACACATACTAAAAATAATAAGCTACATCTCTAGCATTACTTATAACTAACTACTTCAAATAAGCTAACTTTCAACTAACTACTTCGTATAAGCTAACTTTCGACCCAAAACCCACGTAGGTTGATAATTGCGACAATAATCGTTGCATCGAAACATCAATGGATGATTAATGTTGCGTTTGATAATAACATGATTAAATGTTAAATGATTCATAATCTGAATGATTCAAAAGTTCTGGATAAATTTCGTTATGAATGACAATAAAGTCTTTGATAATCATTTTAAATGGACAATATGAATTAGGTAAAAGTACCTTATTAACTTTTTTTATAAATAAAAAATTTAATATAGTTGTTTTATATATGTTGTTCATATAAATTAAAGGACAATGTTAAACGTAGTCCTAAGGGCTACGTTTAAGCATGTCATATTTAAGATTAAATACTTTGTTGAATTAATTACATAGTATAAATATTCTTTCTTTATTATCGACTTTACTTATATAATTTTGATGTTAATATTATTTATGACAGAGTTGAGTTATGAATATGGAATTAAACTATATTTGATATATTTAAACGTAGCTCTTAGAGTTACGTTTATTATTTTCATAATTTAAAAAAGAATATTGCATAAAATTTAGCTGTTTTTTGATTAAGAAAATTATTTTAAATCTGAATGCTAAATATGGAACCATTTAGCATCATATATTTAGCATCATATTGTGATGACCCGCCCTAATCCATCTGGACGAATACATTACATTTGGTTACATCGCGAGGTACTTGACCTCTAAATGATACATTTTACAAACATTGCATTCGCTTTTGAAAGACAAACTTTCATTTCATCGAAAGTTGACGACATGCATACCATTTCATAATATATCAAACTATAAATGACTTAATAATATTCTTGATGAACTCAACGACTCAAATGCAACGTCTTTTGAAATATGCCATGAATGACTCCAAGTAATATCTCTAAAATGAGCAAATGCACAGCGGAAGATTTCTTTCATACATGAGAATAAACATGCTTTAAAGTGTCAACCAAAAGGTTGGTGAGTTCATAAGTTTATCATAAACAATAAAATTCATCATTTTGATAGACCACAAGATTTAAATCCAGTACACCTATCTCGTGTACGAAACCAATTTTTCATAATGCTTGGCAGAGTAGGTTCGTATCCTTTTCTCCCCCGTAGGTTGTCTCGCGATTTTTAAATAATCGTGCACATATCTCGTGCACAAAACTAATACACATAACCTGTGTATAAAAATCATTCTCTCGATACATAATATTCATTTCGATTTCATTGCTCAACATGGTAACCGACCTTAACATATAATGCGCATCAATAATATCTCCAAAACAGAACATCTCGTCTGTATAATATATAAACTTCGAAGTACTAAACACCACGCCCACTAGCTCTCCCGTCTAGTGAACATTCTGGGTGGGGGTGTTAAACCCGGTAGCTACCTTTAGGATTCGCGTGAATTAGGGCCATACCCGTTTCTAATTCTTAGATTACCAAGCAATAATAATCAGGGGAAAATATTCACAACAATTAGTGGCAATTATAACGTCCAACTAATTCAATAATAATCCACAGTACTTCTGTCTGCATAATAATTCATTTGAGGAATGTTTTGCTTGTGTCTATCTCGTCAAACATTTATAAAAGCATCTCAGTCCAAAAATATAGATTTCAAAGGCATTTAATAAAACAGTTGTAAAACAGTTATAAAGCAGCGCATGTATTCTCAGTCCCAAAAATGTAAAGAGTAAAAGGGAATCAAATGAACTCACGATACGATATTTTGTAGTAAAAATATGCATACGGCGGAACTGAACAATGCAAGGTTGGCCTCGAATTCACGAACCTATATCATTTATGTATATATTAACACATATAATTGAAGTCAAATAATTTATGTATTATTATTAATATTGTAACAGACTGAAACCCGGGCTAGTTGTAAGTGGACTATTTTTGCCCTTAGGGTTTGTGCTTAGTCTTAAGTGTTTTTTATTTTAATTATTTTATTTGTGTTTTATTATAATTGTGTTATGACCAGTTTGTGACAAGGGTCCCAGAACAGGTTTGTTTATTTCAATTGGACCTCGTTTGGGTTACCTAATCTTGTGCGAAAGATATCAGATAACTGGTAAATACCCGTGTGTTGCACAGTGTGGGAATTAAACCCAACTAAGAGACTAGTGTACTGTATTTCCTTCCCATTTCTAGAAAATTCACCAAACACACCGTACCTTCATCCCTCCCACCTAACCAAACCCTAATTCTCCATTGTTGATCTTGAGCTCGAATTGGTCTTGAAATCACGTTCTTTACACTCTACTGATTCTTTTAAGGTATGAATCATGAGCTTTTATGATCAATTTAGTGTTAAAATGGTGTTTTTAAGTGTATTTGTTCAAAAGCTTGATTTTGTGTCAAAATCCATGGATTTGATGTTGTTATGGTCAAAACTTTGTGGGTTTATAGTCTATAACATGTAGTAATTGAGTTGTGGTAAGTTTTGGTGTCGAAAACGAGCTCTAGATCGAGTTTTGGTGAATTTAGCTTGAAGTCCGTAGGTTGTGTTCAGAATCTGCAGATGATGAACACAGTCGGCCGACTGTCGGTCGACAGTCGACCGACTGGCGAGTGAACCGACCGATTGAGTTTGACTTTCGGCAGATTGTGGAAATACCAAATAAGTCGACCGATTGGGAAAGTCAGTCGACCGGTTGTGTCTACAGTCGACCGACTGTCTATGTCAGTCGACCGATTGAGGAGACAGTCGACCGACTGTGTGTCCAGGGCAGAATGTTTTACCAAAGTGCCTTTTTCTAGCCGTTATGCTGCCCGTTTGTAACTTGATTTTTGCTGTTCTTAGGAGATAAGGACAAGGAAGAAGCTCAGAAATAATAACTGAGCAGTTGCTGGTAATTGGTGAGTGGGTCTATCTACGGATAGAGTTTAGGTAGCATATCATGCTACAGTGGTCGACTCTTTTACCATGTATAGTGTAGGAATTGCCATGATAGAATAATATCGTTTGCCTGATGTTGTATGTGAATTATGTGTACACTGTGTGAATGGCACCAATCGGGCTTAGGAAGATGGGGACTCGAGACCGTGCCTAGGAGAGGTTAGAGTCCGTATGAGGTCAACCGTGCCTAGGGGAGGTTGGGTCCATAGGCTACTGATTGTGGAGTATAGTGTGAATGATGCATCCCCTGCATCTGGATAACTATACTGTGAATTGAGTAGCAGGGACTATCGGTAGACTCAGGCCCGATCAGGTGGGAGTCGTGTGCTCGTACAAGCCGTCGATCCTCATATTGTCTTAATGTATGCTAGTTGGTAGTTAGCAAGTGTTGTTGTTAGTATATAGCTTGTGTGTGGCTTAAGCTATATCTGTTAGATAGATTCCATTCACTTAGCGGTGCGCTAATCCCCCACATATTCCCCCCTTGCAGGTTTAGGTACTGCTAGTCAGGATGGGTGCTGTTGCAGAAGACATGTTTGACAACCCAACTCTGATGTGGACTTTTGTATAAATAATGTTTTGTAATAACGTAACACCGTTGTGTAAACTTAAACGTAATTACACGGATTAATGTAAAGATGTGGCTTATATTGTATTTGTTAATAAAGTCTTCCGCTGTGTATTTAAAAAAAAAAAAATGGCCGGTGTTACAAATATAACTGTTATTTTAGTAATTCATGTGTAAATATATTTATTTTATATACTTTAAAATATAATTTTATTAAGTATATTTTATGTAACTAACCTTTATTGTAATAATAATAATAATATTAATATTAATATTAATAATTATAATGAGAGTGATAATAATAGTATTGATATAACACTATATTTAAACTTGTAATTAAATTTAATACACTAATATTACATATGTCATTTCTAACAATTATATAATATATATTGTGACGATCCTTCTAAATCCCTTTGGACGAATACATCATTCATTGATTTCATAGTGAGGTTTTGACCTCTATATGATACGTTTTGTAAACATTGCATTCTTTTAAAAAGGCACACCATAAATGAATATATAAATCCAAGGTTTTCAACGTCTGATAATTTACACGTATAGACAATTACCGTATATAATAGTTTACAATACTACGTCCGTTGACAAAGCAGTCAAAATAAGATACACGGTGATGATTTTGTGAATGCAAAGTTTTCTTGAATAAAGCATGTATGACTCCATGCACATAGGTTGTATAACGTATAAGCAAACAGCGGAAGACTTCTAGGAACCTGAGAATAAACATGTTTAAAGTGTCAACACAAAGGTTGGTGAGTTCATAGTTTTAATGTTTCGCATAATCTGTATATAAAGGTGGATCACAAGATTTCAGTTGTTTCATCCAGAAACGTTTATCAAAAGATTCTACATAACAGAGCACCCTGGTAACTAAACTTTAACGTCTATATAATAAGTACCCTTTGTATAATAATCTTAATAATACACGCAAACCAACGTATACGCTTCTCAAATAGCATACGTCCGTTAAAAGGCTAGTGCTCTAGCTCGGACGGGGATGTCAAGCCCTATGGATCCATATACTACTACTTGCGCCCACCAGTTCTTATAACCGGTAGTTACTAGTTACCAAAGCTAAGGGATTTTCGGTTCAAGCTCAATGTAGAATTAAGTATGTACTTGTATCCATTGCATTTAAAATAAAGTGCATGTATTCTCAGCCCAAAAATATAGATTTCAAAAGCAATTAAAAAGGGAGCATATGAAACTCACCTTAGCGGTCATTCACCAAAAAGTGACCGAAACTCGGAATGCAAAATTAACCGTAGATCTCAACCTAGAGAACATATATTGGTCAATACATATCTAATAAGCTAGTATGGGTCATAGTGTATCACAATCCTAATGCTCGAGACTGACATACAAAAGTTATCAAAAGTCATTTCAAAAAGTCAACCTGACTCAATAGTAACTTTTAAAATCTATACTATAGTTTGAATGATCATGGTAATTGGATATATTTTAACATTTCATATAGTTTCCTAATACTTGTAAAACCAGATTTAGTATTTATAAAGCTTTAAAACATGATAAGACAGTCAACTTGACAATTGGTCAACAAAACGAGACGTGCCTTATATGGAAATTCATTTACTCGATTAGTAATATCTAAAAATCCAATTTATCAATCTCATAGACAAGTTGTTTAAATATTAATTTACAGTTTCAAACACAATTTCAATTAACGTTAATCATAATTCAGTTGTCCATATCTTTTAATTCATTCATCGAAATTACGCGATCTCTAAATGAAAAGTTATTGATTTTTCGCCAGCTTTCTAAAAACATGCATATCATATACCTTTTATCAATAACATATGTATCAAATTCTTGATCTATCATAAACTATTTAACGACAAAATTAATCGTACTAGCATGCATAATCCTATATACTCGAGCACTAGTCAGGGATACACTATTAATATATAATAGATAAGATATAAATGCTTACGTATTAATATTGTGATTCAATATTGTAGGAAAGTACGTAGACGCAACGGAGATGATAAACACTAGATTGACCTCACGAGCTATACCCCGATCCATACCCATAACCTTCATAGCTATAACCCATAATTTCCTTAATTCTATCCCTCTCGAAAAATTCATTTTGAAAACATGCAAGCAGAACCTCGTCGTAGTATTTTATGTATAAATAATAATAATACTAATACTAATAATAATAATTAATATTAATAATAATAATAATAATAATAATAATAATAATAATAATAATAAAATTAATAATAAATATTTTTTGTATTTATATGCTTGAGAGATCGAGAGAAGTGAATTGTGTGTGCAAAACTGAACTGAATGATTGAGCTTTATAATGTGGCCTGATTCTGATGCCCATGCGAGTGCATGGGATTTTAGTGCAAATCTCATTCACTTGCATGAGCTCATGCACTCGCATGGGTTTTATGCCTATTTCCCATGCGATCGCATGACCGTCAGATCCAGCTCACATATTTTTTGTTTTCTTGTTTGTCTACATAATTAAATATAATATATATAATATATATAATTTAAATAATTAATTATATATTATATTAAATTCATGTGCATAGTTGACTTGTAATTTTCGTTCCGATGACTCGTACGTTGTCACTCGACTTATGTCCCAGTTCCGGTTTCTCGAACGCATTTTCGTACGCTTAGAAAACTCGCAATTTACGTTTTGTGACTCGTACCTTTGTCAAAATATAGTCTTAAATTATCAATAAACTATATCATTCAAAGTGTATCTTAAACTTTCGAGTGTTTTGGTCATTTACTTCTATAAATCATTGTCTCGCTATTTGTTGATATATATATATATAATAACAAATCGTTTTATGACCAAGTTAATATATATTTTCAACATTCATAAACACGTTTTAAATATACGTCGCAAGTTATTCATACAATTCCAACTTATTATATATATTCAAATAAATATTTAAACCAATAAGTTTAATGTACGGTATCAAACAATTAATACATTGTTACATTTTCAAGTTATAGTATATATATATATGTATCTATATACATATAATTGTTCGCGAATCGTCAAGAACAACTGAAAGGTATTTGAGTAGTTCAAAAATTTTGAGATTCAGTTTTATAGACTTAGCTTATCGTGTCGTAAATGTTAATCATATAAAGATTAAGTTTAAATTTGGTCAGAAATTTTCGGGTCATCACAGTACCTACCCGTTAAAGAAATTTCGTCCCGAAATTTGAGTGAGGTCGTCATGACTAACAATAAAAATGTTTTCATGACATATACGTGTTGATAAATAGAGTTTATCACCGTTGAATAATATGGATAAAACAATCCGATTATTCGAAGCGTATGAGAGAAGTTGTCGTAAAAGAGTGAAATGAAGAATAGAGATTCGTCTTAACTCTTGACGTATTAACGATTGATTTCCATAATTTAAGGAATAGAAAATCTTCATAATCTAAATAAGATTTGATTCTTCAGAATTTAAGGAAATTAAGATTTCTTTTGATTTAAATGCGTAATTTTCCTCGATTGCTATGTTTTATATTTCGCTATAAATTGACCTCTTCCGTTTCATTATTTTCATCACTCTTACATCTTCTTCCTCATTTCATATTTTCAAAAGATTGTAAAAAACACTTCATCCAGTTCTGATTCTTGATATACTCCTAACTTTCATATCTGTCATTCTTCTTTTTCATCTACCACCGGAGGAATCTGCTTACTTCTACTTTGCCCTTGGGGTTATAGTGCTTTTAATTCTCCCGTGTCTTTATGTTGCGATAAACATTGATATACACGGTTTGTAATTTATGTGTTGTTATCGGGCTTTATATTCTCCCTTATATTTCAAAGTTTCTGCTTCTGTCTTCTATAATTATTATCATCCCCAGTTAATGCTTTCTTTTATTTGCTGCGATTTATACCCCCATTTCTATTTCGGAGTTTTGTCCCTTCGTTTCTTCTTCTTGTGACTAAGCATTGCTTGTAATGGTCCAGAATTCGTAGATATGAATTTTGGAATGAACATTGTTAATGTTCTAAGAAGAAAATGGTAATGGCACGATCTTAATTTGTTAAATTACCAGAATACCCTGGAAAAGACAGAATCATCAAGAAATATTTTTTTGATATTTTAATGATTAACTAGAATACAAGAGTCGTATGACATAGCGCATGATGTCGTTATGATCTGTGAATCATCACGTTCCATTTAGAAACTCAGCATGACTTACTGTAATATAATCACGTTGATCAAGTGTCATTATATTATACTAACTCATGCTTCAGCTCCCAACACCACTTCAAAAATATTCATATTTTAAACTCTAAGGTTTCAGAATTTAGAAACTAAAATAGTTTCTCTTATGATGTAACACAGATATCGCAAGGAGAAAATTGATTTCCGATAAGAATGATTATGGAATTATCTCCAGAAATATGGAGGATATTTATAATGAAAGATACGATGATATCTTAGAATTTCTAATATCATAGGATGATGAAGAATATTGTCCGCAAGGGTTTAGATTCGGAAGCAAGGTATTCGTTAATGGCTTCAGCAGATACTGAATCATTTTGATTCTTTGAAGACAGGTTTCGTCCTTGTGATTTATCCACAGCCTCCTTTATACTTTGCTCAATCCGTTTTCCAGTTCCAACCCTTTTCTTTTTCTGAGCTTTTCCAACACACTATTCTTTATCATCAAACTTTTTACTGTTAAGGTCGTTTACAGTTTTTGCTGCTTCATCAGTACTTTTCAAAATTTTGAGAACTAGTTCGCGGTTTAAGGTATTTTTCTGAAACCTCACATTCAAAGTCTGTAAGTCTTGAAGGTAGACTTTATATGTATATATATAACTGTTGGCATAAAATTGCTACGAGATTCAAAATACTGATTGCTAATTCTCGATGAGTCGTATGGCAATTCTCGTTACAAGATGCGGATGAGTAAATGATAGGGTTCTGATAAATATAACAATTTTTTAGAAAATCATAGATCATTATGGTTGCTGATAAGTTTACTGCTAATGTGGTGGAATATGAAAGGTTCTCCAGTAAAAATGATGAAGGGGTAATCGATATAATAAGGCTTATTCGAATGAACAATTGAAGGTGATTTGCTGGAGTAGTGACAAAACTGTCTATTTTGAAAAGGGATTGAAAAGTTATTTTAGCTAATAAATGTCAAAGGGTCTGACACGGATATGTATTAATCTATGACTTTAGTTTCGAGGGTTTTTCAGGTATAAGACTGCGGTTAACATGTGATTGGATCATCATCTCGATGATTCATTATTTGAAGTGTCTTCAGGAATTTTCCTAGGGTTTGAACACAGATTGTAATCGTTAATATACATATAATGTTCTAGCACAGTTTTGAAGTCAAAGTATAGCTTTGAAAGATTTAGGAATCTAAGAATGATGTATTTTGTTAAATCTTGTCTTGGATTCTAATTTTTTTTTTTCAAAATCAGAACATGTAATCAAATTTGGATGAGGATGGTTGTTTTGATTTTTATAAAAGAATATATATTGTGTGAAAGTAGTGAGTATAGTTGATAATTTGTTGAATCAGAATTGAAGAATGTAACATATTAATTGTGAATTTATATATCTCTCGGTTATTACCTACCCGTTAAAATATTCTCACCATTAACAGTTTGTACAAAAGAATTTTCTTAATTACAATCTTTATGAAAATATACCTACATATATATTTTCTTTAGATGTAATAATGGATTTAATGAGTTAACATAATATTAATCTTATCTGGTTTTTGACTAGTACTAGAATATATAATCTCTAAAACTTTTAGAAACTACATATTCTCTGCAGAATATTTCTTCGATGAAGTTATGAATCAATACTTCATCGTTTGTTGTTGTTAGTATTCCTTGGTATCTATGGTGCGTATGACGTTGATGTTCGAGGTACAGATTGTGATGTTGAGGTGTGCGATGCGGATGTTGTTGTTGGTGGTGGTAATTGAAATGTCCCGTTCTTATTGATTAAAAACGTTCCATATTAATTGATTTCGTTGCGAGGTTTTGACCTCTATATGAGACGTTTTTCAAAGACTGCATTCATTTTAAAACAAACCATAACCTTTATTTAATCAATAAAGGTTTAAAAAGCTTTACGTAGATTATCAAATAATGATAATCTAAAATATCCTGTAAACACACGACCATTACATAATGGTTTACAATACAAATATGTTACAACAAAATAAGTTTCTTGAATGCAGTTTTTACACAATATCATACAAGCATGGACTCCAAATCTCGTCCTTATTTAAGTATGCGACAGCGGAAGCTCTTAATAATCACCTGAGAATAAACATGCTTAAAACGTCAACAAAAATGTTGGTGAGTTATAGGTTTAACCTATATATATCAAATCATAATAATAGACCACAAGATTTCATATTTCAATACACATCCCATACATAGAGATAAAAATCATTCATATGGTGAACACCTGGTAACCGACATTAACAAGATGCATATATAATAATATCCCCATTATTCCGGGACACCCTTCGGATATGATATAAATTTCGAAGTACTAAAGCATCCGGTACTTTGGATGGGGTTTGTTAGGCCCAATAGATCTATATTTAGGATTCATTAGGGTGTCTGTTCCCTAATTCTTAGATTACCAGACTTAATAAAAAGGGGCATATTCGATTTCGATAATTCAACCATAGAATGTAGTTTCACGTACTTATGTCTATTTTGTAAATCATTTATAAAACCTGCATGTATTCTCATCCCAAAAATATTAGATTTTAAAAGTGGGACTATAACTCACTTTCACAGATTTTTACTTCGTCGGGAAGTAAGACTTGGCCACTGGTTGATTCACGAACCTATAACAATATATACATATATATCAAAGTATGTTCAAAATATATTTACAACACTTTTAATATATTTTGATGTTTTAAGTTAATTAAGTCAGCTGTCCTCGTTAGTAACCTACAACTAGTTGTCCACAGTTAGATGTACAGAAATAAATCGATAAATATTATCTTGAATCAATCCACGACCCAGTGTATACGTATCTCAGTATTGATCACAACTCAAACTATATATATTTTGGAATCAACCTCAACCCTGTATAGCTAACTCCAACATTCACATATAGAGTGTCTATGGTTGTTCCGAAATATATATAGATGTGTCGACATAATAGGTCTAAACATTGTATACGTGTCTATGGTATCTCAAGATTACATAATATACAATACAAGTTGATTAAGTTATGGTTGGAATAGATTTTTTACCAATTTTCACGTAGCTAAAATGAGAAAAATTATCCAATCTTGTTTTACCCATAACTTCTTCATTTTAAATCCGTTTTGAGTGAATCAAATTGCTATGGTTTCATATTGAACTCTATTTTATGAATCTAAACAGAAAAATTATAGATTTATAGTCGAAAAAATAAGTTACAAGTCGTTTTTATAAAGGTAGTCATTTCAGTCGAAAGAACGACGTCTAGATGACCATTTTAGAAAACATACTTCCACTTTGAGTTTAACCATAATTTTTGGATATAGTTTCATGTTCATAATAAAAATCATTTTCTCAGAATAACAACTTTTAAATCAAAGTTTATCATAGTTTTTAATTAACTAACCCAAAACAGCCCGCGGTGTTACTACGACGGCGTAAATCCGGTTTTACGGTGTTTTTCGTGTTTTCAGGTTTTAAATCATTAAGTTAGCATATTATATAGATATATAACATGTGTTTAGTTGATTTTAAAAGTTAAGTTAGAAGGATTAACTTTTGTTTGCGAACAAGTTTAGAATTAACTAAACTATGTTCTAGTGATTACAAGTTTAAACCTTCGAATAAGATAGCTTTATATGTATGAATCGAATGATGTTATGAACATCATTACTACCTTAAGTTCCTTGGATAAACCTACTGGAAAATAGAAAAATGGATCTAGCTTCAACGGATCCTTGGATGGCTCGAAGTTCTTGAAGCAGAATCATGACACGAAAACAAGTTCAAGTAAGATCATCACTTGAAATAAGATTGTTATAGTTATAGAAATTGAACCAAAGTTTGAAATTGACTATTACCTTGTATTAGAATGATAACCTACTGTAAGAAACAAAGATTTCTCGAGGTTAGATGATCACCTTACAAGATTGGAAGTGAGCTAGCAAACTTGAAAGTATTCTTGATTTTATGTAACTAGAACTTGTAGAATATATGAAGAACACTTAGAACTTGAAGATAGAACTTGAGAGAGATCAATTAGATGAAGAAAATTGAAGAATGAAAGTGTTTGTAGGTGTTTTTGGTCGTTGGTGTATGGATTAGATATAAAGGATATGTAATTTTGTTTTCATGTAAATAAGTCATGAATGATTACTCATATTTTTGTAATTTTATGAGATATTTCATGCTAGTTGCCAAATGATGGTTCCCACATGTGTTAGGTGACTCACATGGGCTGCTAAGAGCTGATAATTGGAGTGTATATACCAATAGTACATACATCTAAAAGCTGTGTATTGTACGAGTACGAATACGGGTGCATACGAGTAGAATTGTTGATGAAACTGAACGAGGATGTAATTGTAAGCATTTTTTTTAAGTAGAAGTATTTTGATAAGTGTATTGAAGTCTTTCAAAAGTGTATAAATACATATTAAAACACTACATGTATATACATTTTAACTGAGTCGTTAACTCATCGTTAGTCGTTACATGTAAGTGTTGTTTTGAAACCTTTAGGTTAACGATCTTGTTAAATGTTGTTAACCCAATTTTTATAATATCAAATGAGATTTTAAATTATTATATTATCATGATATTATCATGTATGAATATCTCTTAATATGATATATATACATTAAATGTCTTTACAACGATAATCGTTACATATATGTCTCGTTTAAAAATCATTAAGTTAGTAGTCTTGTTTTTACATATGTAGTTTATTGTTAATATACTTAATGATATGTTTACTTATCATAGTATCATGTTAACTATATATATATATCCATATATATGTCATCATATAGTTTTTTTACAAGTTTTAACGTTCGTGAATCACCGGTCAACTTGGGTGGTCAATTGTCTATATGAAACATATTTCAATTAATCAAGTCTTAACAAGTTTGATTGCTTAACATGTTGGAAATATTTAATCATGTAAATATCAATCTCAATTAATATATATAAACATGGAAAAAGTTCGGGTCACTACAGTACCTACCCGTTAAATAAATTTCGTCCCGAAATTTTAAGCTGTTGAAGGTGTTGACGAATCTTCTGGAAATAGATGCGGGTATTTCTTCTTCATCTGATCTTCACGCTCCCAGGTGAACTTGGGTCCTCTACGAGCATTCCATCGAACCTTAACAATTGGTATCTTGTTTTGCTTAAGTCTTTTAACCTCACGATCCATTATTTCGACGGGTTCTTCGATGAATTGAAGTTTTTCGTTGATTTGGATTTCATCTAACGGAATAGTGAGATCTTGTTTAGCAAAACATTTCTTCAAATTCGAGACGTGGAAAGTGTTATGTATAGCCGCGAGTTGTTGAGGTAACTCAAGTCGGTAAGCTACTGGTCCGACACGATCAATAATCTTGAATGGTCCAATATACCTTGGATTTAATTTCCCTCGTTTACCAAATCGAACAACGCCTTTCCAAGGTGCAACTTTAAGCATGACCATCTCTCCAATTTCAAATTCTATATCTTTTCTTTTAATGTCAGCGTAGCTCTTTTGTCGACTTTGGGCGGTTTTCAACCGTTGTTGAATTTGGATGATCTTCTCGGTAGTTTCTTGTATAACCTCCGGACCCGTAATCTGTCTATCCCCCACTTCACTCCAACAAATCAGAGACCTGCACTTTCTACCATAAAGTGCTTCAAACGGCGCCATCTCAATGCTTGAATGGTGGCTGTTGTTGTAGGAAAATTCTGCTAACGATAGATGTCGATCCCAACTGTTTCCGAAATCAATAACACATGCTCGTAGCATGTCTTCAAGCGTTTGTATCGTCCTTTCGCTCTGCCCATCAGTTTGTGGATGATAGGCAGTACTCATGTCTAGACGAGTTCCTAATGCTTGCTGTAATGTCTGCCAGAATCTTGAAATAAATCTGCCATCCCTATCAGAGATAATAGAGATTGGTATTCCATGTCTGGAGACGACTTTCTTCAAATAAAGTCGTGCTAACTTCTCCATCTTGTCATCTTCTCTTATTGGCAGGAAGTGTGCTGATTTGGTGAGACGATCAACTATTACCCAAATAGTATCAAAACCACTTGCAGTCCTTGGCAATTTAGTGATGAAATCCATGGTAATGTTTTCCCATTTTCATTCCGGGATTTCGGGTTGTTGAAGTAGACCTGATGGTTTCTGATGCTCAGCTTTGACCTTAGAACACGTCAAACATTCTCCTACGTATTTAGCAACATCGACTTTCATACCCGGCCACCAAAAATGTTTCTTGAGATCCTTGTACATCTTCCCCATTCCAGGATGTATTGAGTATCTGGTTTTATGAGCTTCTCTAAGTACCATTTCTCTCATATCTCCAAATTTTGGTACCCAAATCCTTTCAGCCCTATACCGGGTTCCGTCTTCCCGAATATTAAGATGCTTCTCCGATCCTTTGGGTATTTCATCCTTTAAATTTCCCTCTTTTAAAACTCCTTGTTGCGCCTCCTTTATTTGAGTAGTAAGGTTATTGTGAATCATTATATTCATAGATTTTACTCGAATGGGTTCTCTGTCCTTTCTACTCAAGGCGTCGGCTACCACATTTGCCTTCCCCGGGTGGTAATGAATCTCAAAGTCGTAATCATTCAACAATTCAATCCACCTACGCTGCCTCATGTTCAGTTGTTTCTGATTAAATATGTGTTGAAGACTTTTGTGGTCGGTATATATAATACTTTTGACCCCATATAAGTAGTGCCTCCAAGTCTTTAATGCAAAAACAACCGCGCCTAATTCCAAATCATGCGTCGTATAATTTTGTTCGTGAATCTTCAATTGTCTAGACGCATAAGCAATCACCTTCGTTCATTGCATTAATACACAACCGAGACCTTGCTTTGATGCGTCACAATAAATCACAAAATCATCATTCCCTTCAGGCAATGACAATATAGGTGCCGTAGTTAGCTTTTTCTTCAATAACTGAAACTCTTTCTCTTGTTCATCATTCCATTCAAATTTCTTCCCTTTATGCGTTAATGCAGTCAAGGGTTTTGCTATTCTGGAAAAGTTTTGGATGAACCTTCTGTAGTAACCAGCTAGTCCTAAAAACTGGCGTATGTGTTTCGGAGTTTTCGGGGTCTCCCACTTTTCAACAGTTTCTATCTTTGCCGGATCCACCTTAATACCTTCTTTGTTCACTATGTGACCGAGGAATTGAACTTCTTCCAACCAAAATGCACACTTTGAAAACTTAGCGTACAATTCTTCCTTCCTCAATACTTCTAACACCTTTCACAAATGTTCACCATGTTCTTGGTCATTCTTTGAGTAAATAAGTATGTCATCAATGAAAACAATGACAAATTGTCAAGGTATGGTCCACACACTCGGTTCATAAGGTCCATGAACACAGCTGGTGCATTAGTTAAACCAAACGGCATGACCATAAACTCGTAATGACCGTAACGTGTTCTGAAAGCAGTCTTTGGAATATCATCTTCTTTCACCCGCATTTGATGATACCCGGAACGTAAGTCAATCTTTGAATAAACAGACGAGCCTTGTAGTTGATCAAATAAGTCGTCGATTCTTGGTAGTGGGTAGCGGTTCTTGATGGTAAGTTTGTTCAACTCTCGGTAGTCGATACACAACCTGAATGTACCATCTTTCTTCTTGACAAACAAAACAGGAGCTCCCCACGGTGATGTGCTTGGTCGAATGAAACCACGCTCTAAAAGTTCTTGTAATTGGCTTTGCAGTTCTTTCATCTCGCTGGGTGCAAGTCTGTAAGGAGCACGAGCTATTGGTGCAGCTCCTGGTACAAGATCTATTTGAAATTCAACGGATCGATGTGGGGGTAATCCCGGTAATTCTTTCGGAAATACATCGGGAAATTCTTTTGCGACGGGAACATTATTGATGCTCTTTTCTTCAGTTTGTACTTTCTCGACGTGTGCTAGAACAGCATAGCAACCTTTTCTTATTAGTTTTTGTGCCTTCAAATTACTAATAAGATGTAGCTTTGTGTCGCCCTTTTCTCCGTACACCATTAAGGGTTTTCCTTTTTCTCGTATAATGCGAATTGCATTTTTGTAACAAACGATCTCTGCTTTCACTTCTTTCAACCAGTCCATACCGATTATTACATTAAAACTCCCTAACTCTACTGGTATCAAATCAATCTTAAATGTTTCGCTAACCAGTTTAATTTCTCGATTCCGACATATATTATCTGCTGAAATTAATTTACCATTTGCTAATTCGAGTAAAAATTTACTATCCAAAGGCGTCAATGGACAACTTAATTTAGCACAAAAATCTCTACTCATATAACTTCTATCCGCACCCGAATCAAATAAAACGTAAGCAGATTTATTGTCAATAAGAAACGTACCCGTAACAAGCTCAGGGTCTTCCTGTGCCTCTGCCGCATTAATATTGAAAACTCTTCCGCGGCCTTGTCCATTCGTGTTCTCCTGGTTCGGGCAATTTCTAATAATGTGGCCCGGTTTTCCACATTTATAACAAACTACATTGGCATAACTTGCTCCGACACTACTTGCTCCGCCATTACTCGTTCTGACACCATTTGTTCCTTTCGTTCTATTAACCCCTGGTCCGTAGACCTCACACTTCGCCGTGCTATGACCATTTCTTTTACACTTGTTGCAAAATTTGGTGCAGAACCCCGAGTGATACTTTTCACACCTTTGGCATAGCTGCTTCTGATTGTTGTTGTTGTTGCGGTTATTATTGTTATTGGGATGATTGTTGTAGTTGCTGTTGTTGTTGTTGTTGTTGTTGGGCCGTTTATTGTAGTTGCGATTGATGTTGCGATTGTTGGGATAATTGTTGCGATTATTGTTGTAATTGCTGTTGTTGTTGTATTGGTGATTCTTATCACCGTTTTCCTCCCACTTTCTTTTAACTTGCTTCACATTGGCCTCTTCAGCAGTCTGTTCTTTAATTCTTTCTTCAATCTGGTTCACTAGTTTGTGAGCCATTCTACATGCCTGTTGTATGGAGGCGGGCTCGTGTGAACTTATATCTTCTTGGATTCTTTCCGGTTATCCTTTCACAAACGCGTCGATCTTCTCTTCCTCATCTTCGAACGCTCCCGGACACAATAGGCACAATTCTGTGAATCGTCTTTCGTACGTGGTAATATCAAATCCTTGGGTTCGTAACCCTCTAAGTTCTGTCTTGAGCTTATTGACCTCGGTTCTGGGATGGTACTTCTCGTTCATCAAGTGCTTGAATGCTGACCACGATAGTGCGTAAGCATCATCTTGTCCCACTTGCTCTAGATAGGTATTCCACCATGTTAACGCAGAACCTGTGAAGGTATGCGTAGCGTACTTCACTTTGTCCTCTTCAGTACACTTACTTATGGCAAACACCGATTCGACCTTCTTGGTCTACCGTTTCAATCCGATCGGTCCTTCGGTTCCATCAAATTCCAAAGGTTTGCAGGCAGTGAATTCTTTGTAGGTGCATCCTACACGATTTCCTGTACTGCTAGATCCAAGGTTATTGTTGGTATGTAGAGCAGCCTGTACTGCGGCTATGTTTGAAGCTAGAAAAGTACGGAATTCCTATTCATTCATATTCACGGTGTGTCGAGTAGTCGGTGCCATTTCCTTCAAAATAGTCAAATGGAACAAGTTAATCATACAGAATATTAAGAGTAGTTAATAGTATTTCGTAGCATAATATGAACTCATTTATAAAAGCTTTTTCTTCATATTAGCGTTTTATAAGTTTAAATTCGGGTAGTACCTACCCGTTAAGTTCATACTTAGTAGCTAATATACAATTCAACCACTACAATTCTATATGAAAAACTGATTATAATAATATTTCGCGTTCAAACTTTTACACAATATTTTACAAACTTACAATACCGCTTATTTTACATATAACATGAAATATAGCACACAATAAATTTGATACAAGATGGTTGTGAAGATAATTCTAGCTAGTACACAAGTCGTTCTGCAAAGGCAATAAAGACACGTAATTCATACGTCCAGAAACAAGTCATGCATTCTGGTTTTACTAGGATTATTTCTCATCCTTGGTCTTGTGGAACATAACCGTTATGGCCGTTGATAAGACAGCGTGTTGTAACGTCGTCAAAGGGACGAGGGTTACGTAATGTCCAAAAGTCCCATAACAATCTAAAAACCTCATTTCTTACCCCAATTACCGACTCCGTCACTTGTGGGAACGTTTTGTTTAATAGTTGTAGCCCGATGTTCTTGTTCTCATGACGAGGTCATGAGCGTGTCACTTTCAAAACAAGCTTCAAACGGGATAGAACTAAGGAAATTATGGGTTATAGCTATGGAGGTTATGAGTAATGTTCATGGGTATTGTTCGCAAGTCAAACATAGTATTTATCATCTCTGTTGCGTCTACGTACTTTCATGCAATATTGAATCTCAATATTGATACGTAAGCATTCATATCTTATCTTTTATATATTCATAGTGTATACATGTCTAGTGCTCGAGTATATATTTATACATGCTTGTATGCTAAATTTTATCGTTAAACAGTTTATAATGAATCACGAATTAAATACATATAGGTATATGATATACATGTTTTCGGAAAGCTGGCGAAAAATCAATAACTTTTCATTTAGAAATCGCGTAATTTCGATGAACGAATCAAAAGATATGGTCAACTGAATTATAATTGACATTAATTGGAATTGCTTTTGAATCTGCAATTAATATTTAAACAACCTGTTTATGAGATTGATAAAATACTACTAGCCAAGTAAATGAATCCTCATATTAGGCACGTCTCGTTTTGTTGAACATTTGTCAAAATTGACTTTTTGAAATGACTTTTGATAACTTTTGTATGTCGATCTCGAGCATTAGGATTGTGATACACTATAACCCAACCTAGTTTATTTGTCATGTATTGACCAACATATGTTCTCTAGGTTGAGATCTACGGTTAATCTTGCATTCCGAGTTACGGTCACTTTTTGATGAATGACCTTATGTGCTGCTAAGGTGAGTTTCATTTGCTCCCTTTTTAATTGCTTTTGCAATATATATTTTTGGGCTGAGAATACATGCACTTTATTTTAAACGCAATGGATACAAGTACATACTAAATTCTACACTGAGTTTGAACCGAAAATCCCTTAGCTTTGGTAACTAGTAACTGCCAGTTATAAGAACTTGTGGGCGCGAGTAGTAGTATATGGATCCATAGGGCTTTATATCCCCGTCCGAGCTAGAGCGCTAGCCTTTTAACGGACGTATGCTATTTGAGAAGCGTACACGTTGGTTTGCATGTATTATTAAGATGATTATACAAAGGGTATAAAATATATATATGTTAAGTTTAGTTACCAGGGTGCTCAATTTCGTAGAATATTTTGATAAACGTTTCTGGATGAAACAACTGAAAACTTTTGATTCACCTTTATATACAGATTATGCGCAACATTAAAACTATGAACTCACCAACCTTTGTGTTGACACTTTTAAGCATGTTTATTCTCAGGTTTCTAGAAGTCTTTCGCTGTTTGCTTATATGTGATACAAGCTATGTGCATGGAGTCATACATGCTTTATTCAAGAAAACTTTGCATTCACAAAATCATCACCGTGTATCTTATTTTGACTTCATTGTCAACGGATGTATTATGGTAAACTATTATTTATGGTGATTGTCTATATGTAGAAATCATCAAACGTTGAAAACCTTAGAAATTGATATTCGTTTATTGTGTACCTTTTGAAAAGAATGCAATGTTTACAAAACGTATCATATAGAGGTCAAATACCTCGCAATGAAATCAATGAATGACGTGTTCGTCCAGATGGATTTGGATGGGTCGTCACAGTTGGTATCAGAGCGTTGGTCCTAGTGAACCAGGTCTTGCATAAGTGTGTCTAACTGATAGTTGTTAGGATCCATTAGTAAGTCTGGACTTCGACTGTGTCTGCATGTCAAAAGTTTTGCTTATCATTTCTTGTCAGAAATTACCTGTCTATCATATTAAGTCTAAACGCGTCTTATTGCATTGATTGCATAGATAGTGTATAGATAAAATTTATATCTTGGCATATCTAGTACAGTAAACTTTGACTGCCATCTTCCAAAAATTTCTCCGTAATTTACGGGATTTTGGTATTATATATACATATGTAAGTTATGTATTGAAGAGTACCAATCTAAATTCTATAATCTATTTCATATCAAAAATCATCTCTCTAATTATACAAGATGTATCCCGTATCTAGTTCAAATTCCTTAAATTTCGACAGCTATTCCGATATGGATATTCACCTGAACTCTGAAGAAAGTGTAACCGGAATGGATCAACCAATCAGCCATCACCTATTCTAGATGAATTGGGGATGGGTTCGTAGCCTGCTTAATCATTGGAGACAAGAAGAAGATGATCCCTTCCATCCACCACATTCACCTCTTGGCGAAGAACCTGAAGCACTTACCGGCGAACCTATTCGTAATACTATTTTCTCTCTCATTTCCAGAGTATCTCATCATAATTATATACTATCCCATATTATAAATCTTATTTATCCGATCGTCCGAACCACCGATCATCCCGGTATAATAGAAGAAGTCAACGAGCTTCATGCTCGGGTAGTGGCTTTGGAGAATATGGTGCAAGGGTTACGAACACCAGCAACATAACCGGTACCACCATCATCCACACCAACAGGATCATTACCACCACCAACAACCACATCCGCATCACACGCCTCAACATCACAATCTGTACCTCGGATATCAACATCATACGCACCATAGGTACCAAGAAGTACCAGCAACGACAAACGATGAAGTATGGATTCATAACTTCATCGGAGAAACATTCTACGACGATTATGTAATTTCTAAAGTTTAGAGATTATATATTCTAGCCTTAACCCTAAATCAGATAGAGTAGAAACCCTTATCAGAATGGTGTAAGATACAAGCTAGACTTGTTTTACCAACAGCATCAACAGTACCCTTAGCCTCACCAGCACAGTCAGTGCTGTCAACATCGTCAGAATCAGCAGTACCTCTAACATCACAAGCTCCGTCAGTTCAAGAAAGCACCGTGGACATCATTACGAGTCAACAACGAGTATATTGTATCAATGAGTTCTGAAGTAATAACTCAATTCATCTAAAGAATTTATATGTATATCTTATATATATAAATTTTAAAACCATCATGAATCTTTTCATACTAAGCTATTATGTGTAAATTTTAAGGGGTAGATACTACTCGGTTAATTCATATTACTAATATGCTATGATGTACATCCTTCGTTAACAACTTAACCATCGTTAATTATAAATCTCTGTTTCAACTCAATGAATTCCATTTCCTAATAAACCAAGTGTATTATTCAATTACATAATTGATTTTACATTTTCATTTTCGACATACTCAAAACTTTCCAGAAAACATCATCTATGCATTGTAAGGTTCACAAAAATTCCACGAGCATCAACATTCTTCACCGAGGAATAAGAATAAATAATGAAGTATTGATTTCATTAGTGAAATACTCCGTGAAGATTATGTAATCCTTAATGTTTTAGAGATTATTCATTCAATTCAAAAATCAAATGAACTTAATATGATATTAACCCATCAAATCTGTATTACATCTGAAGAAAATATACATACATATATTTTCATAAAGACGGTAATAAAAAAAATTCTTTTATACAAAGTATTAATTGTGAAATCTTTAACGGGTAGGTAATACTCGGAAAATATATAAGTTAACAATTAATATGTTATACCGTACATTCTTCAACTTTGATTCAAAAATTATTAACTATGCTCAAAGCGATATACAATCGTTTCCATACAAATTCATTTACATATTCTGATTTTAAAAAATCAGAATTCAAGCAAAGATTTAACAGAAAACATCACTCTTAGATTCTTACATCTTTCAAATTCTATACTTTGACTTCAAAACTGAAATGTCCCGTTCTTATTGATTAAAAACGTTCCATATTAATTGATTTCGTTGCGAGGTTTTGACCTCTATATGAGACGTTTTTCAAAGACTCCATTCATTTTAAAACAAACCATAACCTTTATTTCATCAATAAAGGTTTAAAAAGCTTTACGTAGATTATCAAATAATGATAATCTAAATATCCTGTTTACACGCGACCATTATATAATGGTTTACAATACAAATATGTTACAACGAAATAAGTTTCTTGAATGCAGTTTTTACACAATATCGTACAAGCATGGACTCAAAATCTCGTCCTTATTTAAGTATGCGACAGCGGAAGCTCTTAATAATCACCTGAGAATAAACATGCTTAAAACGTCAACAAAAATGTTGGTGAGTTATAGGTTTAACCTATATATTATCAAATCATAATAATAGACCACAAGATTTCATATTTCAATACTCATCCCATACATAGAGATAAAAATCATTCATATGGTGAACACCTGGTAACCGACATTAACAAGATGCATATTTAAGAATATCCCCATCATTCCGGGACACCCTTCGGATATGATATAAATTTCGAAGTACTAAAGCATCCGGTACTTTGGATGGGGTTTGTTAGGCCCAATAGATCTATCTTTAGGATTCGCGTCAATTAGGGTGTCTGTTCCCTAATTCTTAGATTACCAGACTTAATAAAAAGGGGCATATTCGATTTCGATAATTCAACCATAGAATGTAGTTTCACGTACTTGTGTCTATTTTGTAAATCATTTATAAAACCTGCATGTATTCTCATCCCAAAAATATTAGATTTTAAAAGTGGGACTATAACTCACTTTCACAGATTTTTTACTTCGTCGGGAAGTAAGACTTGGCCACTGATCAATTCACGAACCTATAACAAATATGTACATATATATCAAAGTATGTTCAAAATATATTTACAACACTTTTAATACATTTTGATGTTTTAAGTTTATTAAGTCAGCTGTCCTCGTTAGTAACCTACAACTAGTTGTCCACAGTTAGATGTACAGAAATAAATCGATATATATTATCTTGAATCAATCCACAACCCAGTGAATACATATCTCATTATTGATCACAACTCAAACTATATATATTTTGGAATCAACCTCAGCCCTGTATAGCTAACTCCAACATTCACATATAGAGTGTCTATGGTTGTTCCAAAATATATATAGATGTGTCGACATGATAGGTTGAAACATTGTATACGTGTCTATGGTATCTCAAGATTACATAATATACAATACAAGTTGATTAAGTTATGGTTGGAATAGATTTGTTACCAATTTTCACGTAGCTAAAATGAGTAGTTTTTACCAATTTTGTTTTGCTCGCCATTTCTTCATTTCTAATCCGTTTTGAGTGATTTAAGCGGCCACGGTTTCGTATTGAACTTGACTTTATGAAACTAAACAGAAAAGGTATAGGTTTATAGTCAGAAATACAAGTTACAAGTCATTTTTGAAAGAGGTAGTCATTTCCGTCGAAAGAACGACATCTTGATGACTGTTTTGAAAAACATACTTTCACTTTAAGTTTAACCATGATTTTTGGATATGGTTTCATGTTCATAAGAAAAATCATTTTCCCAGAAGTATAGCTTTTAAATCAAAGTTTTTCATAGTTTTTAATTATCCAAACCAAAACAGCCCCCGGTTGTAACTACGACGGCGTAAATCCGGTTTTATGGTGTTTATCGTGTTTCCGGGTTTTAAATCATTAAGTTAGCATATCATATAGATATAGATCATGTGTATAGTTGATTTTAAAATTGTAGTTAGAAGGATTAACTTTATTTGCGAACAAGTTTAGAATTAACTAAACTATGTTCTAGTGATTACTAGTTTACCACTTCGAATATGATAGCTTTTTATGTATGAATCGAATGATGTTATGAACATCATTACTACCTTAAGTTCCTTGGATAAACCTACTGGAAAATATAAAAATGGATCTAGCTTCAACGGATCCTTGGATGGCTCGAAGTTCTTAAAGCAGAATCATGACACAAAAACAAGTTCAAGTAAGATCATCACTTGAAATAAGATTGTTATAGTTATAGAAATTGAACCAAAGTTTGAATATGATTATTACCTTGTATTAGAATGATAACCTACTATAAGAAACAAAGATTTCTTGAGGTTGGATGATCACCTTACAAGATTGGAAGTGAGCTAGCAAACTTGAAAGTATTCTTGATTTTATGTAACTAGAACTTGTAGAATTTATGAAGAACACTTAGAACTTGAAGTTAGAACTTGAGAGAGATCAATTAGATGAAGAAAATTGAAGAATGAAAGTGTTTGTAGGTGTTTTTGGTCATTGGTGTATGGATTAGATATAAAGGATATGTAATTTTGTTTTCATGTAAATAAGTCATGAATGATTACTCATATTTTTGTAATTTTATGAGATATTTCATGCTAGTTTCCAAATGATGGTTCCCACATGTGTTAGGTGACTCACATGGGCTGCTAAGAGCTGATCATTGGAGTGTATATACCAATAGTACATACATCTAAAAGCTGTGTATTGTACGAGTACGAATACGGGTGCATACGAGTAGAATTGTTGATGAAACTGAACGAGGATGTAATTGTAAGCATTTTTGTTAAGTAGAAGTATTTTTATAATTGTCTTGAAGTCTTTCAAAAGTGTATGAATACATATTAAAACACTACATGTATATACATTTTAACTGAGTCGTTAAGTCATCGTTAGTCGTTACATGTAAGTGTTGTTTTGAGACCTTTAGGTTAACGATCTTGTTAAATGTTGTTAACCCAAAGTTTATAATATCAAATGAGATTTTAAATTATTATATTATCATGATATTATGATATATTAATATATCTTAATATGATATATACATTTAAATGTCGTTACAACGATAATCGTTACATATATGTCTCGTTTCGAAATCCTTAAGTTAGTAGTCTTGTTTTTACTTAAGTAGTTCATTGTTAATACACTTAATGATATATTTAATTATCATATTATCATGTTATATATAATATAACAATGTATTAATATGCTTCATATATTTTTAGTAAGACGTGGTTATAACGATAATCGTTATATGTATCGTTTCGAGTTTCATACGTCAATAGTCTCCTTTTTAAGTATATAACTTATTGTTACTATTTTTAATGAGATACTTGATGATCATTATATCATGTTAAACATATATATATTCATTTATGTATCATCATGTCATATACAACTTATAGCGTTCGTGAATCATTGGTCAAACTGGGTAATCAGACGTTTACAAAATTTCCGTTTCAATTAACCAAGTCTTAACAAGTTTGATTGCTTAACATGTTGGAAACATTTAATCATGTAAATATAGTTTTCATTAAACATATAATCATAGAAAGGTTCGGAAAAGTTCGGGTCACTACAGTATCTACCCGTTAAATAAATTTCGTCCCGAAATTTTAAGCGATTGGAGGTGTTGGCTCATCTTCTGGAAATAAGTGCGGGTACTTCTTCTTCATCTGATCTTCTAGTTCCCAGGTGAACTCGGGTCCTCTACAAGCATTCCATCAAACCTTAACAATCGGTATCTTGTTTTGTTTAAGTCTCTTAACCTCATGATCCATTATTTCAACGGGTTCTTCAATGAATTGAAGTTTTTCATTGATTTGGATTTTGTCCAACGGAATAGTGAGATCTTCTTTAGCAAAACATTTATTCAAATTCGAGACGTGGAAAGTGTTATGTACAGCCGCGAGTTGTTGAGGTAACTCAAGTCGGTAAGCTACTGGTCCGACACGATCAATAATCTTGAATGGTCCAATATACCTTGGATTTAATTTCCCTCGTTTACCAAATCGAACAACACCTTTCCAAGGTGCAATCTTAAGCATGACCATCTCTCCAATTTCAAATTCTATATCTTTTCTTTTAATGTCGGCGTAGCTCTTTTATCGACTTTGGGCGGTTTTCAACCGTTGTTGAATTTGGATGATCTTCTCAGTAGTTTCTTGTATTATCTCCGGACCCGTAATCTGTCTATCCCCCACTTCACTCCAACAAATCGGAGACCTACACTTTCTACCATAAAGTACTTCAAACGGAGCCATCTCAATGCTTGAATGGTAGCTATTGTTGTAGGAAAATTCTGCTAACGGTAGATTTCGATCCCAACTGTTTCCGAAATCAATAACACATACTCGTAGCATGTCTTCAAGCGTTTGTATCGTCCTTTCACTCTGCCCATCAGTTTGTGGATGATAGGCAGTACTCATGTCTAGACGAGTTCCTAATGCTTGCTGTAATGTCTGCCAGAATCTTGAAATAAATCTGCCATCCCTATTAGAGATAATAGAGATTGGTATTCCATGTCTGGAGACGACTTCCTTCAAATACAGTCGTGCTAACTTCTCCATCTTGTCATCTTCTCTTATTGGCAGGAAGTGTGCTGATTTGGTGAGACGATCAACTATTACCTAAATAGTATCAAAATCACTTGCAGTCCTTGGCAATTTAGTGATGAAATCCATGGTAATGTTTTCCCATTTCCATTCCGGGATTTCGGGTTGTTGAAGTAGACCTAATGATTTCTGATGCTCCGCTTTGACCTTAGAACACGTCAAACATTCCCCTACGTATTTAGCAACATCGGCTTTCATACCTGGCCACCAAAAATGTTTCTTGAGATCCTTGTACATCTTCCCCGTTCCAGGATGTATTGAGTATCTGGTTTTATGAGCTTCTCTAAGTACTATTTCTCTCATATCTCCAAATTTTGGTACCCAAATCCTTTCAGCCCTATACCGGGTTCCATTATCCTGAATATTAAGATGCTTCTCCGATCCTTTGGGTATTTCATTATTTAAATTTCCCTCTTTTAAAACTCCTTGTTGCGCCTCCTTTATTTGAGTAGTAAGGTTATTGTGAATCATTATATTCATAGATTTTACTTGAATGGGTTCTCTGTCCTTTCTACTCAAGGCGTCGGCTACCACATTTGCCTTCCCCGGGTGGTAACGAATCTCAAAGTCGTAATCATTCAACAATTCAATCCACCTACGCTGCCTCATGTTCAGTTGTTTCTGATTAAATATGTGTTGAAGACTTTTGTGGTCGGTATATATAATACTTTTGACCCCATATAAGTAGTGCCTCCAAGTCTTTAATGCAAAAACAACCGCGCCTAATTCCAAATCATGCGTCGTATAATTTTGCTCGTGAATATTCAATTGTCTAGACGCATAAGCAATTACCTTCGTTCGTTGCATTAATATACAACCGAGACCTTGCTTTGAGGCGTCACAATATATCACAAAATCATCATTCCCTTCAGGCAATGACAATATAGGTGCCGTAGTTAGCTTTTTCTTCAATAACTGAAATGCCTTCTCTTGTTCATCCTTCCATTCAAATTTCTTCCCTTTATGCGTTAATGAAGTCAAGGGTTTTGCTATTTTGGAGAAATCTTGGATGAATCTTCTGTAGTAACCAGCCAATCCTAAAAATTGACGTATATGCTTCGGAGTTTTTGGGGTTTCCCACTTTTCAACGGTTTCGATCTTTGCCGGGTCCACCTGGATACCTTCTTTGTTCACTATGTGACCGAGGAATTGAACTTCTTCCAACCAAAATGCACACTTTGAAAACTTAGAATACAGTTTTTCTTTCCTCAATACTTCTAGCACATTTTTCTCAAATGTTCTTCGTGCTCTTGATCATTCTTTGAGTAAATAAGTATGTCATCGATGAAAACAATGACAAACTTGTCAAGATATGGCCCACACACTCAGTTCGTAAGGTCCATGAACATAGCTGGTGCGTTAGTCAATCCAAACGGCATAACCATAAACTCGTAATGACCATAACGCGTCCTAAAAGCCGTTTTTGGAATATCATCCTCCTTTACTCGCATTTGATGATATCCAGAACGTAAATCGATCTTCGAATAAACCGACGAGCCTTGTAGTTGATCAAATAAGTAGTCAATTCTCGGCAGTGGATAACGGTTTTTGATGGTAAGTTTGTTCAACTCTCTGTAGTCAATACGCAACCTAAATGTACCATCTTTCTTCTTGACAAACAAAACAGGAGCTCCCCATGGTGATGTGCTTGGTCGAATGAAACCACGTTCTAATAGTTCTTGCAGTTGGCTTTGCAGTTCTTTCATCTCGCTGGGTGCGAGTCTGTAAGGAGCACGAGCTATTGGTGCAGCTCCTGGTACAAGATCTATTTGAAATTCAACAGATCGATGTGGAGGTAGTCCCGGTAATTCTTTCAGAAATACATCGGGAAATTCTTTTGCGACAAAAACATCATTGATGCTCTTTTCTTCCGTTTGTACTTTCTCGACATGTGCTAGAACAGCATAGCAACCTTTTCTTATTAGTTTTTGTGCCTTCAAATTACTAATAAGATGTAGCTTCGTGTTGCCCTTTTCTCCGTACACCATTAAGGGTTCTCCTTCTACTCGTACAATGCGAATTGCATTTTTATAACATATGATCTCTGCTTTCACCTTCTTCAGCCAGTCTATGCCAACTATTACATCAAAACTCCCTAACTCTACTGGTATCAAATCAATCTTAAATATTTCGCTACCCAGTTTAATTTCTCGATTCCGGCATATATAATCTGCTGAAATTAATTTACCGTTTGCTAATTTGAGTAAAAATTTGCTATCCAACGGTGTCAATGGACAACTTAATTTAGCACAAAAATCTCTACTCATATAGCTTCTATCCGCACCCGAATCAAATAAAACGCAAGCAAATTTATTGTCAATAAGAAACGTACCCGTAACAAGCTCCGGGTCTTCCTGTGCCTCTGCCGCATTAATATTGAAAACTCTTCCGCGGCCTTGTCCATTCGTGTTCTCCTGGTTCGGGCAATTTCTAATAATGTGGCCCAGTTTTCCACATTTATAACAAAATACATTGGCATAACTTGCTCCGACACTACTTGCTCCACCATTACTCGTTCCGACACCATTTGTTCCTTTCGTTCTATTAACCCCTGGTCCGTAGACCTCACACTTCGCCGCGCTATGAACATTTCTTTTACACTTGTTGCAAAATTTGGTGCAGAACCCCGAGTGATACTTTTCACACCTTTGGCATAGCTGCTTCTGATTATTGTTGTTGTTGCGGTTGTTATTGTTGTTGGGATGATTGTTGTAGTTGCTATTGTTGTTGTTGTTGTTGTTGTTGGGCCGTTTGTTGTAGTTGCGATTGATGTTGCGATTGTTGGGATAGTTGTTGCGATTATTGTTGTAATTGCTGTTGTTATTGTATTGGTGATCCTTATCACCGTTTTCCTCCCACTTTCTTTTGACTTGCTTCACATTGGCCTCTTCAGCCGCCTGTTCTTTAATTCTTTCCTCAATCTGGTTCACTAGTTTGTGAGCCATTCTACATGCCTGTTGTATGGAGGCGGGCTCGTGTGAACTTATATCTTCTTGGATTCTTTCCGGTAATCCTTTCACAAATGCATCGATCTTCTCTTCCTCATCTTCGAACGCTCCCGGACACAATAGGCACAATTCTGTGAATCGTCTTTCATACGTGGTAATATCAAATCCTTGGGTTCGTAACCCTCTAAGTTCTGTCTTGAGCTTATTGACCTCGGTTCTGGGACGGTACTTCTCGTTCATCAAGTGCTTGAATGCTGACCACGGTAGTGCGTAAGCATCATCTTGTCCCACTTGCTCTAGATAGGTATTCCACCATGTTAACGCAGTACCTGTGAAGGTATGCGTAGCGTACTTCACTTTGTCCTCTTCAGTACACTTACTTATGGCAAACACCGATTCGACCTTCTCGGTCCACCGTTTCAATCTGATCGGTCCTTCGGTTCCATCAAATTCCAAAGGTTTGCAGGCAGTGAATTCTTTGTAGGTGCATCCTACACGATTTCATGTACTGCTAGATCCAAGGTTATTGTTGGTATGTAGCGCAGCCTGTACTGCGGCTATGTTTGAAGCAAGAAAGGCACGAAATTCCTCTTCGCTCATATTCAAGGTGTCTCGAGTAGTTGGTGCCATTTCCTTCAAAATAGTCAAATGAAACAAGTTAATCATACAGAATATTAAGAGTAGTCAATAGTATCTCGTAGCATAATATGAACTCATTTATAAAAGCTTTTTCTTCATATTAGCGTTTTATAAGTTTAAATTCGGGTAGTACCTACCCATTAAGTTCATACTTAGTAGCTAATATACAATTCAGCTACTACAATTCTATATGAAAAACTGATTATAATAATATTTCGCGTTCAAACTTTTACACAATATTTTACAAACTTACAATACCGCTTATTTTACATATAGCATGAAATATAGCACACAATAAATTTGATACAAGATGGTTGTGAAGATAATTCTAGCTAGTACACAAGTCGTTCAGCAAAGGCAATAAAGACACGTAATTCATACGTCCAGAAACAAGTCATGCATTCTGGTTTTACTAGGACTACTTCCCATCCTTGGTCTTGTGAAACATAACCGTTATGGCCGTTGATAAGACAGCGTGTTGTAACATCGTCAAAGGGACGAGGGTTACGTAATGTCCAACAGTCCCGTAACTATCTAAAAACCTCATTTCTTACCCCAATTACCGACTCCGTCACTTCTGGGAACGTTTTGCTTAATAGTTGTAGCCCGATGTTCTTGTTCTCACTTTGGTGAGAAGCAAACATTACTAACCTGTAAGCATAACATGCTTCTTTATGTTGTATGTTAGCCGCTTTTTCTAAATTACGAAGTCCTATATTCGGATATGTTGAGTCAAAATAATTTCTTAACCCGTTGCGTAAAATAGCATTTGGGTTCCCCGCAATATATGCGTCAAAGTAAACACATCGTAACTTATGGATTTCCCAATGTGATATCCCCCATCTTTCGAACGAAAGCCTTTTATAAACCAAGGCATTCTTGGAACGTTCTTCGAATGTCTTACAAACTGATCTCGCCTTAAATAGTTGTGCCGAGGAATTCTGACCGACTCTAGACAAGATTTCATCAATCATGTCTCCGGGTAGGTCTCTTAAAATATTGGGTTGTCTATCCATTTTGTGTTTTTATACTATAAAATAGACAAGAGTTAGATTAAAAAAAAAATACTTATTAATACAAGCAATTTTTACATATATCATAAAGCAAAAGCACACTATATTACATATATTACACCACACGAATACAACTATCTTATTCCGACTCGCTCGTTTCTTCTTCTTCGGTTTTGGTTCGTTTTGCCAAGTTTCTAGGGATATATGATGTTCCCCTAATACGAGCCGTCGTTTTCCACATTGGTTTAGAAAAACCTGGTGGTTTAGAGGTTCCCGGGTTATTGTCACAACTTAAGAAATACGGGTGTTGACGATACATACAAAGTTCATCGGGTTTGGAATCAAATTTCTCTATTTTTATGCCCTTTCTCTTATTGTTCTCTTTTGCCTTATTAAAATGTGTTGGGGTAATTTCTATAACATCATCGGAATCCTTGTCGGGATCCGATTCATCGGAGAATTGGTAATCCTCCCAATACTTTGCTTCCTTGGCGGAAACACCATTGACCATAATTAACTTTGGTTGGTTGGTTGAGGATTTTCTTCTACTTAACCGTTTTATTATTTCCCCCACTGGTTCTATTTTTTCTTCCAGTTCCGATTCTTCTTCCGGTTCCGATTCTTCTTCCGGTTCCGACTCTTCTTCCGGTTCCTCTTCGGGAACTTGTGAATCAGTCCACGAATCATTCCAATTTACATTTGACTCTTCATTATTATTAGGTGAGTCAATGGGACTTGTTCTAGAGGTAGACATCTATCACATAATATCAAACACGTTAAGAGATTAATATATCACATAATATTCACATGTTAAAAATATATAGTTTCCAACAAAATTTGTTAAGCAATCATTTTTCAAGTAAACACGGTCGAAGTCCAGACTCACTAATGCATCCTAACAAACTCGATAAGACACACTAATGCAAAATTTTGGTTCTCTAAGACCAACGCTCGGATACCAACTGAAATGTCCCGTTCTTATTGATTAAAAACGTTCCATATTAATTGATTTCGTTGCGAGGTTTCGACCTCTATATGAGACGTTTTTCAAAGACTGCATTCATTTTAAAACAAACCATAACCTTTATTTCATCAATAAAGGTTTAAAAAGCTTTACGTAGATTATCAAATAATGATAATCTAAAATATCCTGTTTACACGCGACCATTACATAATGGTTTACAATACAAATATGTTACAACAAAATAAGTTTCTTGAATGCAGTTTTTACACAATATCGTACAAGCATGGACTCCAAATCTCGTCCTTATTTAAGTATGCGATAGCGGAAGCTCTTAATAATCACCTGAGAATAAACATGCTTAAAACGTCAACAAAAATGTTGGTGAGTTATAGGTTTAACCTATATATTATCAAATCATAATAATAGACCACAAGATTTCATATTTCAATACTCATCCCATACATAGAGATAAAAATCATTCATATGGTGAACACCTGGTAATCGGCATTAACAAGATGCATATTTAAGAATATCCCCATCATTCCGGGACACCCTTCGGATATGATATAAATTTCGAAGTACTAAAGCATCCGGTACTTTGGATGGGGTTTGTTAGGCCCAATAGATCTATCTTTAGGATTCGCGTCAATTAGGGTGTCTGTTCCCTAATTCTTAGATTACCAGACTTAATAAAAAGGGGCATATTCGATTTCGATAATTCAACCATAGAATGTAGTTTCACGTACTTGTGTCTATTTTGTAAATCATTTATAAAACCTGCATGTATTCTCATCCCAAAAATATTAGATTTTAAAAGTGGGACTATAACTCACTTTCACAGATTTTTTACTTCATCGGGAAGTAAGACTTGGCCACTGGTCGATTCACGAACCTATAACAAATATGTACATATATATCAAAGTATGTTCAAAATATATTTACAACACTTTTAATACATTTTGATGTTTTAAGTTTATTAAGTCAGCTGTCCTCGTTAGTAACCTACAACTAGTTGTCCACAGTTAGATGTACAGAAATAAATCGATATATATTATCTTGAATCAATCCACGACCCAGTGTATACATATCTCAGTATTGATCACAACTCAAACTATATATATTTTGGAATCAACCTCAGTCCTGTATAGCTAACTCCAACATTCACATATAGAGTGTCTATGGTTGTTCCGAAATATATATAGGTGTGTCGACATGATAGGTCGAAATATTGTATACGTGTCTATGGTATCTCAAGATTACATAATATACAATACAAGTTGATTAAGCTATGGTTGGAATAGATTTGTTACCAATTTTCACGTAGCTAAAATGAGTAGTTTTTACCAATTTTGTTTTGCTCGCCATTTCTTCGTTTCTAATCCGTTTTGAGTGATTTAAGAGGCCACAGTTTCGTATTGAACTTGAATTTATGAAACTAAACAGAAAAGGTATAGGTTTATAGTCGGAAATACAAGTTACAAGTCATTTTTGAAAGAGGTAGTCATTTCCGTCGAAAGAACGACATCTTGATGACTGTTTTGAAAAACATACTTTCACTTTGAGTTTAACCATGTTTTTTGGATATGGTTTCATGTTCATAATAAAAATCATTTTCCCAGAAGTATAGCTTTTAAATCAAAGTTTTTCATAGTTTTTAATTATCCAAACCAAAACAGCCCCCGGTTGTAACTACGACGGCGTAAATCCGGTTTTATGGTGTTTATCGTGTTTCCGGGTTTTAAATCATTAAGTTAGCATATCATATAGATATATATCATGTGTATAGTTGATTTTAAAAGTGTAGTTAGAAGGATTAACTTTATTTGCGAACAATTTTAGAATTAACTAAACTATGTTCTAGTGATTACTAGTTTACCACTTCGAATATGATAGCTTTTTATGTATGAATCGAATGATGTTATGAACATCATTACTGTAACGACCCTGGTTTTTCCTACGTTATTTATTAATAATTATTATTATTAATACGCTTGATTAAACGAATGTATGTTATTACATTTACATGTTGCTTTAATTGCCCGTACTTGAACTTTAAATGCCCGAAACGTCTTTGTGACACCCGGAACTTGCACGAATAATATTTTAAGATATTATTTACATTCATGATTAATTTTATTAATCATTTTAATTAACTAAAGCTATTAGTTAGTTACTTGGGCTTATGTTGGACTTTTAGTGGACTTACATGTTACTTGCATACAACTTGGGCTTTATACATGTACATGGACTAGTGTAAGCCCACCCTACTTATTACTTGGATTAATTAGCCCACTCTTGAAGCTTGTAAGTATCATTTAGCTTGGAACTAACTAGTTTGACCATTTGGAATCTTGTTGGCTCACTATCCCCATGCACACCACCTTATTGTCCAACTTTAAGCCTTCTTTACATGCAATTATCCAACAAACTTCTTCCTCCCTCCAAATTGCTGCAGAATGCCGAGTTTTAGCATGCCCATATGGGGTGTTTTGATTTCCATTTTTCATTTACAACTCACTTGAAGTCTTCTCTCAAAACACACACTTGATTCCTCTCAAACTTGCTTCATTCTCTCTCACTTTTTCTCTAGTTCTTGTAAGTAATCTTGAAGACTTTTTCTTTTCTTCTTTTCTTCTTAAAACCAAATTTATACAACCCTTAATCATCATCAATCATTGTTGTTTGTTTACTTGTTCTTACTTAATGTTTGAATACATGTAGTTACTAGTTATATGTTACTTACTTTCTAGCTTTCAAGAACAAACTTACTAGTTTGATTTCTTCATCTTATATCTTGTATTTATCAAGAACATCCAAGAACATAATCTATCTAGTTATGTTCTACATATTTTGTTTCAAAAGATTTAAAGTTTATAGTCTTTATAATTGTTACTTGTGTTCTTGTTTGTTGTATGTTACTAGAATACCACCTTCATGGTTGGTTTAGGCTTATCATTCATTTTCTTTATTTCTTATTGTTAGTTGCTTACTACACATTTGAACAAGGACATGAAACCAACAAGAGCTTACACTTTGGTGCAAGTATCATGGATCCAACACTTGGTTGTGATCTTTCTTAGTGTTCATGAACTTGTTCATAAACTTACATGTAACCTTGGTTCATCAAACACTTACAACACTTGCACTTGAGTTATGATGGACAAACCTTGGTCAAAATGATGTTAACACATCAACGAGTTGTACACTTGAAGCTATACGCATCAAGGATGAGAACCGTGATGAACATCAAGCACCGAGACAACCGGAACTCTCCAAAACCCACTGTTTCTGTCCAAATGTTTCTGACCTACTGCTTCTGGAACAGACCAGTAGACCTGGGCTGTTCTAACCTTGATTTTTAGATAGAACTTTTCGAGTAGATAACTTTTCATATAGGACTCGTCTTAATCCGAGTTACGGTTTAGGATTTACGGCCCTCCGATCGTTACCATGTCCTTTAACGTTGTGCAGAAATTTCTGACCTACTCGCACTTAGACCGTCGCCACGGTCAAACCAAGACGAGTTTGCTTCTGTAAATTTTACCACACTTAAGGGACTCATAGACGGAGCCATGACCACTGGTCTCACCTTAATTCAGTAAGGGTAGAGGCCGTGGTGACTGACCGAAGTCAGCCTTTGTTTTAAACGATTTTCATAAACGAGTCTTACTTGTTACCTTTTGTTTAATGATGATTGATGATGACCCTTATGACCTTAATTATGTACTTGTAAACCTATTGAGACGACTTATTGACTTAGTGCTATTTGACTTAGGTTGAGGACGTTTGGACCGTTACTTGCACACCACTTTCCGACTACTACCTTACCATTACTACTAATCATTGTGAGTTATAGCATTCCCTTTTTACTTTAACTTATTTTGGGAACTGAGAATACATGCGGATTTTATGTTTTACATACTAGGCACGAGTACTTAAACTTTATATATGTGTGGGTTATATAACGGCAGAAACATTCCCTTTAGCTCGGTAACGTTTAATCATCGGTTTTTGAACCGTGAACGCGAATCTTAGATATGGATCCATAGGGTTTGACATCCCCACTCGGGCTAGTAGCGCTAGCATTTAACGAGTGTTTAATACTTCGAGGTTATACGCACTTGCCAAGTGCACTTTAAGGGGGTACATTAAACGTTAAGTTAGTTACCGGGTGCCCACGGTTAAGCATATACTTTTACATACTTTTGAAACGCTCGTTGTAGCACTGAAATCTCGTGGCCTACTTACATTACTGTTATACTTAAACTATAGCTCACCAACCTTTGTGTTGACCTTTTTAAGCATGTATTTTCTCAGGTGTTTGAAGTCGCTTCCGCTATCTTACTAGTCGTGCTGTAGAACCCGCTGCCTAGAGTTGTTATCGCATGACTACTTATGTTGCATTCAAACTTTTTACTTATGAACTTATGTTATGTAACGACCATTATGGTCACGTACACTTATTTAATGCTTCTACTTAGCGAAGCATACTTTTGATTTGTAAAACAATTGACGTATGTTATGACGTCACTTCTATTTATGAATGTAAACTCTGTTTTGAAAACGCATATAGTACTTAACCTTGTAATGATCCTGTTGTTGATGGTCCGTACATGATGATTTAGTACGGGGCGTCACATTTGGTATCAGAGCATTGGTTGTAGGGAATTAGGATGCATTAGTGAGTCTAAGACCGACCCGAGTAGGATTCACTAATAGGGCTAATCTACAACTTGTTAGTTTACTTGTTTCCGCTGAACTTACTGCATGCTGCTGCTTACTGTTACTGCTATATGCCGTATGCTACTACGTGATTTCACTACTGCATGCTATTACTTGCTTTCAATTGCATGCTAGTTTCGTACGATTACTGATATTGCCATGCTACTTATTGTTATACATGATTTAAACTGTTGGCCTATTATTTGCTAGCTTTATGACATACTGACATGGAAAATTTATTTTTCCTTGTTCAGATGTCGGACGTTCCACCTACTGACATCCCGAGCGGCTCAGGCCCCGTTGTTCCTCCCACTGCTGCACCTGTTGCTGCTGCTGCTGCTGCTGACATTCCGGCCCCGACACCCACTGGCGACCCCGGCGCCTCTAGTTCTGGAGCTAGCTCTAGTGTGCCTATCCCGGCGTCTTCTTCCAGACCCCTGAGGCAACTGGCTCGCATTGGTGGCATGGAGATCCCCGCAGAATTCGGGGAAGGTCCCTTCCGTAACCACTGGCGCACACCTTGCCGACGCACTGCCGACGGTCGCTTAGCCGTGATTACGCCAGGCCGACACCGACAGATGTTGGCCGCTTTCGGATACGTTGAGCCACCCGCGCCACCACCGCATGATTCAGACGACGGTTCTTCCACCGATGCTTCTTCAGACAACACCTCATCTGACGACTCCAGTGATGAGGAGGATCCCGCTGACCGACCGATTCAGGCACCTTCTACCCCGCCGAAGAAGCGGTATCGCTTCGCTGGCATAATTCCTGGTCGTACTGTCACTGACGCTTATGGTCGGCGTCGTAGGATCACTGCTCGTAAACGGCTGGTGCCGTACCCCGCCGACCCACTGATATTACCGTCTCCACCCAGAGCCGGACCATCCACTTCAGCACCACCAGCTCCACCTGCACCGCCAGCACCACCTGCCCCATCACTTTCCTCTAATGAGGAAATGAGGCGGGAGATTGAGATTCTCCAGACTCGAGTTACTGAGCTCGAGGAGCAGATGGCTCATGTTTTGGACATCTTGTACCCACCATCGCCGTAGGACTTTGTACTAGATTCTGTATTGTAATCTCTTTTGTAATTTCATATTTCACTTATGTAATGTACGAACTTATTGTAATGTATGAACTTATTATCATTAATGAATGGAATTTGTGTTGCTTACTTCTTGCGCAAGTGTTCTATTTACGTTATCATCTCATGGTTTTGTGGTACCTATATCTGCTTGCGTTATTTAATCAACATGTGTTGTGCTGTTTTAATGTTGGTTGTTATATAATGTACTATTATTATTTGCATAATGGATTTTGACTTGAGTCAAAATGTTTGTATAGAACATCATGGCCAACGGGAGATCTATCCCCACCGCGGCACAAATTGAAGAAATGATTAACGAGCGAGTCGCTGCTGCACTAGCTGAAAGACAACCCCAAGTTCCACCACCACCGCCTGTCAATCCACCTGTCGTCCGAGATGGGTGTACTTACAAGGAATTTCAAAACTGCAAGCCACACTACTTCAATGGCACTGAGGGACCCGTCGGTCTCACCAGATGGTTCGAAAAGTTGGAATCGGTATTCAGGGTTAGCAATTGTTCTGAGGCTAACAAAACGAAATTTGCATCTTGCACGCTGTCTGATGGCGCGCTCACATGGTGGAATACCATGGCCCAAGCGAAAGGAATTGATGAGGCGTATGCTACGCCTTGGGAAGAATTTAAATGTGCTATGATCGAGGAATACTGTCCGAGAACCGAGATTCAAAAGATGGAAATCGAATTTATGCAATTGAAAACTGTAGGGAACGACCTTAACAGCTACAACCGTAGGTTTTTGGAATTGGCTCTTATGTGTCCAACCATGGTCACCCCCGAATTTAAGCGTTTGGAGAAATACTTCTCGGGACTTCCTAAGTCCATCAAGGGTAATGTTACCTCATCCAAGCCACCAAGTGTTCCCGAAGCAATGCGCATGGCGCATACTCTCTTGAATCAAATCATCCTTGACGAGCCGGAGAAGACTAAGTTCGAAACTGTTAGTGGTGAAAAGAGGAAATGGGACAACAACCACAACAACAACAGGGGTAGGAACTATGATCAAAACCCGGCAAAGCGACATGAAGGGTTTAGGCAAAACAACAACATACACAACAACAACACCAACCCCAACAACAACAACCGCACCAATCCGAACTACAAAGGAACCTTACCACAATGCAATAGGTGCTACAAGCACCACACTGGGTATTGCAATGTTATCTGTGAGAAGTGCCAACGATCTGGACATGTTGGCAAGGATTGCAAGGTTACCACTTTGAATGTGAAGCCAAACCACAACAACAATGGGCCTAAGAAGTGTTATGAATGTGGAAAGACGGGCCATTTCAGAAACGAGTGTCCTAACAAGCGTAAGGATGGCGGACCACCACGTGCTAGAGCCTTCAATGTTAATGCAAGAGACGCTCGCGACAACCCCGACTTGGTGACAGGTATATTCAAGATCAACAATCTTTTAGCTTCTGTCCTATTTGATACTGGTGCCGATAGGAGCTATGTGTGTAGACATTTTTGTGATAAGTTAGATTGGTCGTTAGTTCCTTTGAAGGAAAGTATGCTTGTCGAGGTAGCCAATGGAAAACTTGAAAAGGTCGACCATATTAGTCGTGGAGCTATTATCAACATAGCTGGTGCAGATTTCGAAATTGATTTGATACCTATCAAACTGGGAAGTTTTGACGCGATCGTCGGTATGGATTGGTTGAGCAAGATAAAGGCCGATGTTATCTGTGGAGATAAAGCACTTCGCATACCACAAGGAGATGGCGAACCACTGGTTATCTATGGAGAGAGATGTACCTCGAAGTTGAACCTCATTAGTTGCGTGAAAGCGCAAAAGATTATGAAGAAGGGACGCTTTGCTGTCCTAGCACATGTGAAAGCGGTAGAAACTGAGGTGAAGAACGTGAACGACGTACGAATTGTGAACGAATTTTCTGATGTCTTCCCAGAGGAATTGCCTGGATTACCACCGCAGAGGGCAGTAGAGTTTCAGATTGACTTAGTGCCAGGAGCTGCACCTGTAGCTCGCGCACCTTATAGACTCGCACCTTCCGAGATGCAAGAATTACAGAGTCAACTACAAGAGCTATTAGATCGAGGGTTTATCCAACCAAGCTTCTCGCCTTGGGGCGCACCTGTGTTGTTTGTAAAGAAGAAGGATGGATCCTTCCGTATGTGTATCGACTACCGTGAACTCAACAAATTGACTATCAAGAATCGATATCCTCTTCCACGAATTGATGATCTTTTTGATCAACTACAAGGATCGAGCGTTTATTCAAAGATCGATTTGCGATCCGGATATCACCAGCTGAGGGTGAAGGAAAGTGACGTGATGAAAACTGCATTCAGGACCCGTTATGGTCATTATGAGTTCCTCGTGATGCCATTCGGTTTGACAAATGCACCTGCCGTGTTCATGGATCTCATGAATCGTGTCTGCAAGCCTTACTTGGATAAGTTTGTTATCGTCTTCATAGATGATATCCTCATCTACTCTAAGAGCGAAGAAGAACATGAGCAACACCTTCGACTAGTGCTTGAACTCTTAAGACAAGAGCAACTTTACGCCAAATTCTCCAAGTGCGAATTTTGGTTGAAGGAAGTACAGTTTTTGGGTCATGTTGTGAGCGACCAGGGTATCAAAGTTGATCCCGCCAAGATTGAAGCCATCAGCAAGTGGGAGACCCCCACTACTCCAACGCATATTCGCCAATTTCTAGGTCTCGCCGGTTATTATCGAAGGTTTATCGAAGGATTTTCTCTGATTGCGCGTCCTTTGACCGCACTGACTCACAAGGGCAAGAAGTTCATTTGGGAACCCACACAAGAATCAGCATTCCAAACTTTGAAGAAGAAGTTAACCTCCGCACCTATCCTATCACTTCCGGAAGGCAGTGACGACTTTGTTGTTTATTGCGATGCATCGAAGAGTGGTTTTGGTTGTGTACTGATGCAACGATCAAAGGTTATTGCCTATGCCTCCCGCCAATTGAAGATTCACGAGCGGAACTACACTACACATGATCTTGAACTTGGAGCCGTTGTCTTTGCACTCAAATTGTGGAGACATTATTTGTATGGAACTAAGAGCACTATCTTCACCGATCACAAGAGTCTCCAGCACATCTTCGATCAGAAGCAATTGAATATGAGACAGCGTCGATGGATCGAGACGCTCAATGACTACGATTGTGAACTCCGTTATCACCCTGGCAAGGCCAATGTTGTAGCTGACGCTTTGAGCCGAAAGGAGAGGACGGCACCTCTCCGTGTTAGGGCTCTGAACATCACCATCCATTCGAACCTCAACAACCAGATCAGAGTAGCCCAAGTTGAGGCTCTCAAGGAGGAGAACATATCTCACGAGCATTTGAACATACTTGTCTCTCGATTCGAGGTTAGAGAGTCTGGACTCCGATGTTATGCCGGAAGAATTTGGGTACCTTACTATGGAGATCTACGAAGCCTGATACTTGATGAAGCACACAAATCGAGATATTCGATTCACCCCGGTGCAGGTAAGATGTACCACGACCTTAAAGAACAGTATTGGTGGCCGAATCTTAAGAAGGACGTTGCGACTTATGTTGGCAAGTGTTTGACTTGCTCGAAGGTTAAAGCCGAGCATCAGAGACCTTCTGGGTTACTTCAACAGCCGGAAATCCCACAATGGAAGTGGGAAAGGATCACAATGGATTTCATTACTAAGCTGCCGAAGACGGTGGGCGGATGCGATACTATTTGGGTTATTGTTGACCGCCTCACCAAATCTGCACACTTCCTAGCGATGAAGGAAACTGATACAATGGAAAGACTTGCTCAGCTGTACATCAAAGAGGTTGTATCTCGTCATGGTGTACCTTTATCAATCATCTCCGATCGCGATCCCCGTTTTGCTTCCAGATTTTGGCGTTCTTTGCAAGAAGCCATGGGAACTCGTCTTGACATGAGTACTGCTTATCATCCTCAGACTGACGGGCAAAGTGAACGAACGATTCAGACCTTGGAGGACATGCTGCGTGCATGTGTCATTGATTTTGGAAAGGCCTGGGAAAGGCATTTGCCACTCGCCGAATTCTCGTACAACAACAGTTATCACTCAAGCATTAATGCTGCACCTTTTGAAGCATTGTATGGTCGTAAGTGCCGATCTCCTATTTGTTGGGCCGAAGTAGGTGAAAAGCAAATCACCGGACCCGAGGTAGTTCACGAAACCACGGAGAAGATTGCTCAGATCCAAGCTAGACTTAAGACTGCCCGTGATCGCCAAAAGAGCTATGCCGATCTTAAACGGAAAGACTTTGAATTTAATGTTGGTGATCGTGTAATGTTGAAGGTTGCACCTTGGAAAGGTGTGATCCGTTTTGGAAAACGTGGAAAGTTGAACCCACGATACATTGGTCCTTTCGAGATTTTGGAACGTGTTGGACCCGTTGCTTATCGTCTTGATCTACCAGCACAATTGAGCTCAGTTCATCCTACCTTCCATGTGTCAAACTTGAAGAAGTGTCTTGCTGCACCCGAACTCATCATACCTTTGGAAGAACTTACTATTGATGACAAACTCCACTTTGTGGAGGAACCTGTTGAGATTATGGATCGTGAGATCAAAACTTTGAAACGCAACAAGATTCCGATTGTACGAGTACGATGGAATGCCAAACGAGGACCTGAGTTTACTTGGGAACGAGAGGATCAAATGATGCGGAAATATCCTCATCTTTTCCCGACTCCTCCATCTACTTCAGCTTAAATTTCGGGACGAAATTTTCTTTAACAGGTGGGTAATGTAACGACCCTGGTTTTTCCTACGTTATTTATTAATAATTATTATTATTAATACGCTTGATTAAACGAATGTATGTTATTACATTTACATGTTGCTTTAATTGCCCGTACTTGAACTTTAAATGCCCGAAACGTCTTTGTGACACCCGGAACTTGCACGAATAATATTTTAAGATATTATTTACATTCATGATTAATTTTATTAATCATTTTAATTAACTAAAGCTATTAGTTAGTTACTTGGGCTTATGTTGGACTTTTAGTGGACTTACATGTTACTTGCATACAACTTGGGCTTTATACATGTACATGGACTAGTGTAAGCCCACCCTACTTATTACTTGGATTAATTAGCCCACTCTTGAAGCTTGTAAGTATCATTTAGCTTGGAACTAACTAGTTTGACCATTTGGAATCTTGTTGGCTCACTATCCCCATGCACACCACCTTATTGTCCAACTTTAAGCCTTCTTTACATGCAATTATCCAACAAACTTCTTCCTCCCTCCAAATTGCTGCAGAATGCCGAGTTTTAGCATGCCCATATGGGGTGTTTTGATTTCCATTTTTCATTTACAACTCACTTGAAGTCTTCTCTCAAAACACACACTTGATTCCTCTCAAACTTGCTTCATTCTCTCTCACTTTTTCTCTAGTTCTTGTAAGTAATCTTGAAGACTTTTTCTTTTCTTCTTTTCTTCTTAAAACCAAATTTATACAACCCTTAATCATCATCAATCATTGTTGTTTGTTTACTTGTTCTTACTTAATGTTTGAATACATGTAGTTACTAGTTATATGTTACTTACTTTCTAGCTTTCAAGAACAAACTTACTAGTTTGATTTCTTCATCTTATATCTTGTATTTATCAAGAACATCCAAGAACATAATCTATCTAGTTATGTTCTACATATTTTGTTTCAAAAGATTTAAAGTTTATAGTCTTTATAATTGTTACTTGTGTTCTTGTTTGTTGTATGTTACTAGAATACCACCTTCATGGTTGGTTTAGGCTTATCATTCATTTTCTTTATTTCTTATTGTTAGTTGCTTACTACACATTTGAACAAGGACATGAAACCAACAAGAGCTTACACTTTGGTGCAAGTATCATGGATCCAACACTTGGTTGTGATCTTTCTTAGTGTTCATGAACTTGTTCATAAACTTACATGTAACCTTGGTTCATCAAACACTTACAACACTTGCACTTGAGTTATGATGGACAAACCTTGGTCAAAATGATGTTAACACATCAACGAGTTGTACACTTGAAGCTATACGCATCAAGGATGAGAACCGTGATGAACATCAAGCACCGAGACAACCGGAACTCTCCAAAACCCACTGTTTCTGTCCAAATGTTTCTGACCTACTGCTTCTGGAACAGACCAGTAGACCTGGGCTGTTCTAACCTTGATTTTTAGATAGAACTTTTCGAGTAGATAACTTTTCATATAGGACTCGTCTTAATCCGAGTTACGGTTTAGGATTTACGGCCCTCCGATCGTTACCATGTCCTTTAACGTTGTGCAGAAATTTCTGACCTACTCGCACTTAGACCGTCGCCACGGTCAAACCAAGACGAGTTTGCTTCTGTAAATTTTACCACACTTAAGGGACTCATAGACGGAGCCATGACCACTGGTCTCACCTTAATTCAGTAAGGGTAGAGGCCGTGGTGACTGACCGAAGTCAGCCTTTGTTTTAAACGATTTTCATAAACGAGTCTTACTTGTTACCTTTTGTTTAATGATGATTGATGATGACCCTTATGACCTTAATTATGTACTTGTAAACCTATTGAGACGACTTATTGACTTAGTGCTATTTGACTTAGGTTGAGGACGTTTGGACCGTTACTTGCACACCACTTTCCGACTACTACCTTACCATTACTACTAATCATTGTGAGTTATAGCATTCCCTTTTTACTTTAACTTATTTTGGGAACTGAGAATACATGCGGATTTTATGTTTTACATACTAGGCACGAGTACTTAAACTTTATATATGTGTGGGTTATATAACGGCAGAAACATTCCCTTTAGCTCGGTAACGTTTAATCATCGGTTTTTGAACCGTGAACGCGAATCTTAGATATGGATCCATAGGGTTTGACATCCCCACTCGGGCTAGTAGCGCTAGCATTTAACGAGTGTTTAATACTTCGAGGTTATACGCACTTGCCAAGTGCACTTTAAGGGGGTACATTAAACGTTAAGTTAGTTACCGGGTGCCCACGGTTAAGCATATACTTTTACATACTTTTGAAACGCTCGTTGTAGCACTGAAATCTCGTGGCCTACTTACATTACTGTTATACTTAAACTATAGCTCACCAACCTTTGTGTTGACCTTTTTAAGCATGTATTTTCTCAGGTGTTTGAAGTCGCTTCCGCTATCTTACTAGTCGTGCTGTAGAACCCGCTGCCTAGAGTTGTTATCGCATGACTACTTATGTTGCATTCAAACTTTTTACTTATGAACTTATGTTATGTAACGACCATTATGGTCACGTACACTTATTTAATGCTTCTACTTAGCGAAGCATACTTTTGATTTGTAAAACAATTGACGTATGTTATGACGTCACTTCTATTTATGAATGTAAACTCTGTTTTGAAAACGCATATAGTACTTAACCTTGTAATGATCCTGTTGTTGATGGTCCGTACATGATGATTTAGTACGGGGCGTCACAATTACTACCTTAAGTTCCTTGGATAAACCTACTGGAAAATAGAAAAATGGATCTAGCTTCAACGGATCCTTGGATGGCTCGAAGTTCTTAAAGCAGAATCATGACACAAAAACAAGTTCAAGTAAGATCATCACTTGAAATAAGATTGTTATAGTTATAGAAATTGAACCAAAGTTTGAATATGATTATTACCTTGTATTAGAATGATAACCTACTATAAGAAACAAAGATTTCTTGAGGTTGGATGATCACCTTACAAGATTGGAAGTGAGCTAGCAAACTTGAAAGTATTCTTGATTTTATGTAACTAGAACTTGTAGAATTTATGAAGAACACTTAGAACTTGAAGTTAGAACTTGAGAGAGATCAATTAGATGAAGAAAATTGAAGAATGAAAGTGTTTGTAGGTGTTTTTGGTCGTTGGTGTATGGATTAGATATAAAGGATATGTAATTTTGTTTTCATGTAAATAAGTCATGAATGATTACTCATATTTTTGTAATTTTATGAGATATTTCATGCTAGTTGCCAAATTATGGTTCCCACATGTGTTAGGTGACTCACATGGGCTGCTAAGAGCTGATCATTGGAGTGTATATACCAATAGTACATACATCTAAAAGCTATGTATTGTACGAGTACGAATACGGGTGCATACGAGTAGAATTGTTGATGAAACTGAACGAGGATGTAATTGTAAGCATTTTTGTTAAGTAGAAGTATTTTTATAATTTTCTTGAAGTCTTTCAAAAGTGTATGAATACATATTAAAACACTACATGTATATACATTTTAACTGAGTCGTTAAGTCATCGTTAGTCGTTACATGTAAGTGTTGTTTTGAGACCTTTAGGTTAACGATCTTGTTAAATGTTGTTAACCCAAAGTTTATAATATCAAATGAGATTTTAAATTATTATATTATCATGATATTATGATATATTAATATATCTTAATATGATATATACATTTAAATATCGTTACAACGATAATCATTACATATATGTCTCGTTTTGAAATCCTTAAGTTAGTAGTCTTGTTTTTACTTATGTAGTTCATTGTTAATACACTTAATGATATATTTAATTATCATATTATCATGTTATATATAATATAACAATGTATTAATATGCTTCATATATTTTTAGTAAGACGTGGTTATAACGATAATCGTTATATGTATCGTTTCGAGTTTCACACGTCAATAGTCTCCTTTTTAAGTATATAACTCATTGTTACTATTTTTAATGAGATACTTGATGATCATTATATCATGTTAAACATATATATTTATTCATTTATGTATCATCATGTCATATACAACTTATAGCGTTCGTGAATCATTGGTCAAACTGGGTAATCAGACGTTTACAAAATTTCCGTTTCAATTAACCAAGTCTTAACAAGTTTGATTGCTTAACATGTTGGAAACATTTAATCATGTAAATATAGTTTTCATTAAACATATAATCATATAAAGGTTCGGAAAAGTTTGGGTCACTACAAAAACTGTGCTAGAACATCACTTCTATTCATAAACTCAGGAAAAAAAAATTTGTATCGCTCAAAATTCTAGAACATCATATGTATCTTGACAATTACAATCTTCATACAAACCCTTCAAACTTTTGAAAACACCTCGGATTGATAACCGACGATTCGGTTATGATAACTTTGAATGCTGATGAAGCAGCAAAAACTGTAAACGACCTTAACAGCCAAAAGTTTGATGATAAAGAATAGTGTGTTGGCAAAGCTCAGAAAAAGAGAAGGTTTGGAACTGGAAAACAGATTGAGCAAAGTATGAAGGAGGCTGTGGATAAATCACAAAGACTAAACCTACCTTCAAAGAATCCAAATTATTCAGTATCTGCTGAAGCCATTAACGAATACCTTGCTTCCGAATCTAAACTCTTGCGGACAATATTCTTCATCATCCTCTGATATTAGAAATTCTAAGATATCATCGTATCTTTCATTATAAATATCCTCCATATTTCTGGAGATAATTCCATAATCATTCTTATCGAAAATCAATTTTCTCTGTGCGATATCTATGTAACATCATAAAAGAAACTATTTTAGTTTCTAAATTCTGAAACCTTCGAGTTTAAAATATGAATATTTTTAAAGTGGTGTTAGGAGCTGAAGCATGAGTTAGTATAATATAATGACACTTGATCAACGTGATTATATTACAGTAAGTCATGCTGAGTTTCTAAATGGAACGTGATAATTACAGATCATAACGTCATCATGTGCTATGTCATACGACTCTTGTATTCTATTTAATCTCTAAAATATCAAGAAAATATTTCTTGATGATTCGGTCTTTTCCAGGGTATTCTGGTAATTTAACAAATTAAGATCGTACCATTACCATTTTCTTCTCGGAACATTAACTATGTTCATCCAAAACTCCATACCTACGAATTCTGGACCATTACAAGAGATGTCTAATCGCAAGAAGAAGAAACGAAGGGACAAAGCTCCGAAATAGAAATTGGAGTATAAATCGCAGCAAATAGGAGGGAGTATTAACTGTGAATGACAATGATTATAGAAGACAGAAGTATGGACATTGAAATATAAGGGGAGATATAAAGCCCGATAACAAACCCGAAATTACAAACTGTGTATATCAATGCGTATAGCAATATAAAGACACGGGAGAATGAAAAACACTATAACCCCAAGGTAATGGTAGAAGAAAATAACTTCCTCCGGTGGTAGATGAAAAAGAAGAATGACAGATATGAAAGTTAGGAGTATATCAAGAATCAGAACTGGATGAAGCATTTTTTTACAATCTTTTGAAAATAGGAAATGAGGAAGAAGATGTAAGAGTGATGAAAATAATGAAATGGAAGAGGTCAATTTATAGCGAAATATCAAACATAGCAATCGAGGCAAATTACGCATTTAATCAAAAGAAATCTTAATTTCCTTAAATTCCGAAGAATCAAATCTTATTTAGATTATGAAGATTTTCTATTCCTTAAATTACGGAAATCAATCGTTAATACGTCAAGAGTTAAGACGAATCTCTATTCTTCATTTCACTCTTTTACGATAACTTCTCTCATACGCTTCGAATAATCGGATTGTTTTATCCATATTATTTAACGGTGATAAAACTCTATTTATCAACACATATACGGTATGAAAACATTTTTATTGTTAGTCATGACGACCTCACTCAAATTTCGGGACGAAATTTCTTTAACGGGTAGGTACTGTGATGACCCGGAAATTTCTGACCAAATTTAAACTTAATCTTTGTATGATTAACATTTCCGACACGATAAGCAAAGTCTGTAAAACTGAATCTCAAAATTTTTGAACCATTCAAATACCTTTCGGTTGTTCTCGACGATTTGCGAACAATTATATGTATATAGATGCATATATATATATATACACACTATAACTTGAAAACGTAACAATGTATTAATTGTTTAATACCGTACATTAAACTAATTGGTTTAAATATTTATTTGAATATATATGATAAGTTGGAATATTAATTGTATGAATAACTTGCGATGTATATTTAAAACATGTTTATGAATGTTGAAAATATATATTAACTTGGTCATAAAACAATTTGTTATTATATATATATCAACAAATAGCCAGACAATGATTTATAGAAGTAAATGACCAAAACACTCGAAAGTTTAAGATACACTTTGAATGATATAGTTTATTGATAATTTAAGACTATATTTTGACAAAGGTACGAGTCACAAAACGTAAATTGCGAGTTTTCTAAGCGTACAAAAATGCGTTTGAGAAACCGGAATCGGGACATAAGTCGAGTGACAACGTACGAGTCATTGGAACGAAAATTACAAGTCAACTATGCACATAAATTTAATATAATATATAATTAATTATTTAAATTATATATATTATATATATTATATTTAATTATGTCGACAAACAAGAAAACAAAAAATATGTGAGCTGGATCTGACGGCCATGCGATCGCATGAGAAATAGGCATAAAACCCATGCGAGTGCATGAGCTCATGCAAGTGCATGAGATTTGCACTAAAATCCCATGCACTCGCATGAGCATCAGAATCAGGAATTATGCCTATAAATACCAGGTTTCTGCTCGAGTTTTTTTACACATATATTACTCCGTAAGTATTTATTTATTATAATAATAATAATAATAATAATAATAATAATAATAATAATAATTATTATTATTATTATTATTATTATTATTATTATTATTATTATTAAGATTATTATTATTATTAATCTTAATATTTTTAGTAATATTATACATAAAATATTACGACGAGGTCATGAGCGTGTCACTTTCAAAACAAGCTTCAAACGGGATAGAACTAAGGAAATTATGGGTTATAGCTATGGAGGTTATGAGTAATGTTCATGGGTATTGTTCGCAAGTCAAACCTAGTATTTATCATCTCTATTGCGTCTACGTACTTTCCTGCAATATTGAATCTCAATATTGATACGTGAGCATTCATATCTTATCTTTTATATATTAATAGTGTATACATGTCTAGTGCTCGAGTATATATTTATACATACTTGTATGCTAAATTTCGTCATTAAACAGTTTATAATGAATCACGAATTAAATAGATATAGGTATGTGATATACATGTTTTCGGAAAGCTGGCGAAAAATCAATAACTTTTCATTTAGAAATCGCGTAATTTCGATGAACGAATCAAAAGATATGGTCAACTGAATTATAATTGACATTAATTGGAATTGCTTTTGAATCTGCAATTAATATTTAAACAACCTATTTATGAGATTTATAAAATACTACTAGCCAAGTAAATGAATCCGTATATAAGGCACGTCTCGTTTTGTTGAACAATTGTCAAAATTGACTTTTTGATAACTTTTGTATGTCGATCTTGAGCATTAGGATTGTCATACACTATAACCCAACCTAGTTTATTAGACATGTATTGACCAACATATGTTCTCTAGGTTGAGATCTACGGTTAATCTTGCATTCTGAGTTACGGTCACTTTTTGATGAATGACCTTATGTGCTGCTAAGGTGAGTTTCATTTGCTCCCTTTTTAATTGCTTTTGCAATATATATTTTTGGGCTGAGAATACATGCACTTTATTTTAAACGCAATGGATACAAGTACATACTAAATTCTACACTGAGTTTGAACCGAAAATCCCTTAGCTTTGGTAACTAGTAACTGCCAGTTATAAGAACTTGTGGGCGCGAGTAGTAGTATATGGATCCATAGGGCTTGATATCCCCGTCCGAGCTAGAGCGCTAGCCTTTTAACGGATGTATGCTATTTGAGAAGTGTACACGTTGATTTGCGTGTATTATTAAGATGATTATACAAAGGGTATAAAATATATATACGTTAAGTTTAGTTACCAGGGTGCTCAATTTCGTAGAATATTTTGATAAACGTTTCTGGATGAAACAACTGAAAACTTTTGATTCACCTTTATATACAGATTATGCGCAACATTAAAACTATGAACTCACCAACCTTTGTGTTGACACTTTTAAGCATGTTTATTCTCAGGTTTCTAGAAGTCTTCCGCTGTTTGCTTATATGTGATACAAGCTATGTGCATGGAGTCATACATGCTTTATTCAAGAAAAGTTTGCATTCACAAAATCATCACCGTGTATCTTATTTTGACTTCATTGTCAACGGATGTATTATGGTAAACTATTATTTATGGTGATTGTCTATATGTAGAAATCATCAAACGTTGAAAACCTTAGAAATTGATATTCATTTATTGTGTACATTTTGAAAAGAATGCAATGTTTACAAAGCATATCATATAGAGGTCAAATACCTCGCAATGAAATCAATGAATGACGTGTTCGTCCAGATGGATTTGGACGTGTGGTCACACTGCTGGTGCTTGTAACCTTTGTACCATATTCTCTAAAGTCACCACTCGAGCACGAAGCTCGTTGACTTCTTCTACTACACCGGGATGATTGTCGGTTCGGACGAGCGGACGAATAAGATTTAGAATGTGAGATAGTATATAATTATGACTAGATACTCTGGAAATGAGAGAGAAAATGGTATTACGAACAGGTTCGCCGGTAAGTGCTTCAGGTTCTTTGCCAAGAGGGCAATGTGGTGGATGGAAGGGATTGCCTTCTTCTTGTCTCCAATAACTAAGTAAGCTACGAACCCATCCGCAATTCATCCAGAATAGATGATGGCTAATTGGTTGATCCATTCCGGTTACACTGTCTTCGGAGTTCAGGTGAATATCCATATCGGAATAGCGGTCAGAGTTTAAGGAATTTGAACTAGATACGGGATCCATCTTGTATAATTAGAGAGATGATTTTTGATATGAAATAGATTATAGAATTTAGATTGGTACTCTTCAATACATAATTTGCATATGTATATATAATACCAAAATTTCATAAATCACGGAGGAATTTTCGGAAGATGTCAAGTAAAGTTTACAGTAACAGATACGCTAAGATATGAATTTTGTCAATACATTATCTGTGCAGTAAATGCAGGAAAACGTGTCTAAATAAGCATGTAATTTCTGACAAGAATTGATAAGCAAAACTCGGTAAAAATAGATACGGTCATAGTCCAGACTCACTAATGCATCCTAACAATTACCAGTTAAACACACTAATGCAAATTCTGGTTCCCTATGACCTCAAACTCTGATACCAACTGTGACGATCCTTCCAAATCCCTTTGGATGAATACATCATTCATTGATTTCATAGTGAGGTTTTGACCTCTATATGATACGTTTTGTAAACATTGCATTCTTTTAAAAAGGCACACCATAAATGAATATATAAATCCAAGGTTTTCAACGTCTGATAATTTTCACGTATAGACAATTACCGTATATAATAGTTTACAATACTACGTCCGTTGACAAAGCAGTCAAAATAAGATACACGGTGATGATTTTGTGAATGCAAAGTTTTCTTGAATAAAGCATGTATGACTCCATGCACATAGCTTGTATAACGTATAAGCAAACAGCAGAAGACTTCTAGGAACCTGAGAATAAACATGTTTAAAAGTGTCAACACAAAGGTTGGTGAGTTCATAGTTTTAATGTTTCGCATAATCTGTATATAAAGGTGGATCACAAGATTTCAGTTGTTTCATCCAGAAACGTTTATCAAAAGATTCTACGTAACAGAGCACCCTGGTAACTAAACTTTAATGTCTATATAATAAGTACCCTTTGTATAATAATCTTAATAATATACGCAAACCAACGTATACGCTTCTCAAATAGCATACGTCCGTTAAAAGGCTAGTGCTCTAGCTCGGACGGGGATGTCAAGCCCTATGGATCCATATACTACTACTCGCGCCCACCAGTTCTTATAACCGGTAGTTACTAGTTACCAAAGCTAAGAGATTTTCGGTTCAAGCTCAGTGTAGAATTAAGTATGTACTTGTATCCATTGCGTTTAAAATAAAGTGCATGTATTCTCAGCCCAAAAATATAGATTTCAAAAGCAATTAAAAAGGGAGCATATGAAACTCACCTTAGCGGTCATTCACCAAAAAGTGACCGAAACTCGGAATGCAAAATTAACCGTAGATCTCAACCTAGAGAACATATGTTGGTCAATACATATCTAATAAGCTATGTTGGGTCATAGTGTATCACAATCCTAATGCTCGAGATTGACATACAAAAGTTATCAAAAGTCATTTCAAAAAGTCAACCTGACTCAATAGTAACTTTTAAAATCTATACTATAGTTTGAATGATCATGGTAATTGGATATATTTTAACATTTCATATAGTTTCCTAATACTTGTAAAACCAGATTTAGTATTTATAAAGCTTTAAAACATGATAAGACAGTCAACTTGACAATTGGTCAACAAAACGAGACGTGCCTTATATGGAAATTCATTTACTCGATTAGTAATATCTAAAAATCCAATTTATCAATCTCATAGACAAGCTGTTTAAATATTAATTTACAGTTTCAAACACAATTTCAATTAAAGTTAATCATAATTCAGTTGTCCATATCTTTTAATTCGTTCATCGAAATTACGCGATCTCTAAATGAAAAGTTATTGATTTTTCGCCAGCTTTCTAAAAACATGCATATCATATACCTTTTATCAATAAAATATGTATCAAATTCCTGATCTATCATAAACTATTTAACGACAAAATTAATCGTACTAGCATGCATAATCCTATATACTCGAGCACTAGTCAGGGATACACTATTAATATATAATAGATAAGATATAAATGCTTACGTATCAATATTGTGTTTCAATATTGTAGGAAAGTACGTAGACGCAACGAAGATGATAAACACTAGATTGACCTCACGAGCTATACCCCGATCCATACCCATAACCTCCATAGCTATAACCCATAATTTCCTTAATTCTATCCCTCTCGAAAAATTCATTTTGAAAACATGCAAGCAGAACCTCGTCGTAGTATTTTATGTATAAATAATAATAATACTAATACTAATACTAATAATTAATATTAATAATAATAATAATAATAATAATAATAAAATTAATAATAAATATTTTTTGTATTTATATGCTTGAGAGATCGAGAGAAGTGAATTGTGTGTGCAAAACTGAACCGAATGATTGAGCTTTATAATGTGGCCTGATTCTGATGCCCATGCGAGTGCATGGGATTTTAGTGCAAATCTCATGCACTTGCATGAGCTCATGCACTCGCATGGGTTTTATGCCTATTTCCCATGCGATCGCATGACCGTCAGATCCAGCTCACATATTTTTTGTTTTCTTGTTTGTCGACATAATTAAATATAATATATATAATATATATAATTTAAATAATTAATTATATATTATATTAAATTCATGTGCATAGTTGACTTGTAATTTTCGTTCCGATGACTCGTACGTTGTCACTCGACTTATGTCACGGTTCCGGTTTCTCGAACGCATTTTCGTACGCTTAGAAAACTCGCAATTTACGTTTTGTGACTCGTACCTTTGTCAAAATATAGTCTTAAATTATCAATAAACTATATCATTCAAAGTGTATCTTAAACTTTCGAGTATTTTGGTCATTTACTTCTATAAATCATTGTCTCGCTATTTGTTGATATATATATAATAACAAATCGTTTTATGACCAAGTTAATATATATTTTCAACATTCATAAACACGTTTTAAATATACGTCGCAAGTTAGTCATACAATTCCAACTTATTATATATATTCAAATAAATATTTAAACCAATAAGTTTAATGTACGGTATCAAACAATTAATACATTGTTACGTTTTCAAGTTATAGTATATATATATATATATATATATATATATATATATATATATATATATATATATATATGTATCTATATACATATAATTGTTCGCGAATCGTCAAGAACAACCGAAAGGTATTTGAGTAGTTCAAAAATTTTGAGATTCAGTTTTACAGACTTTGCTTATCGTGTCGAAAATGTTAATCATACAAAGTTTAAGTTTAAATTTGGTCAGAAATTTCTCGGTTATCACATATATAATAACATATTTTATTTACAACAATTGTTCGTGAATCGTCGGGATTGGTCGAATGTCAATTGCATATATGAAACAGTTCAAAATTTTTTGCGACTCAACCTAACAGACTTTGCTTAAAGTATTAAATCGTATCGAGAGTTTGGTTTAAAATTAGTCGAAAATTTCCGGGTCGTCACACATATGTAAATAGGGATGGCAATGGTCACCCAATCCAGTGGATATCCATCCGATCCACCCGATTTTAATGGATATGGATGAACCTAAATGGATATGGATACGGATACGGATATGGATGAACCTAAATGGATATGGATATGGATATGGATGAAAAAGTATCATCCATGAATATATCCATTAAAACCCGAAATACATATATTAATACATAAATATAGATATATGTATACACGTCTACTATTAAAAATGCATTTACTGTTACACATACATTTTGCTTGCAACCATATAATAAATTAACTATGATATTTTATAATAAAACACCTATATCTAACAAGATAAACATACAAATTACACATTTAATTTGTCATAATCTATGTTTGATGGTAAATTCAACAAATTGTGTTCTATTTTCGACAAAAAGTACAAGTTTTTGTAGATGTTCAGAAATATTATAACAGTTTTTGAATATCCAACGGATATCCATTAACCCGCTTAATCCAGTTGATATGGATATGGATGGATGAACTGGAATTAAATGGATATGGATGAACAAAAACTAAATGGAAATGGATATGGATACGGTACCACCCCATCCATATCCGATCCATTGATATCGCTGTGTAATTCATAAATTACAAAAATACTCATAAATTCAGTATTGAGCTATAAATCATCATTCGGCTATTAGTTAAACATAATTACTTTCGAAAATACTCCTTACATCGTAATACGGGTACAAGTCATACAACATGTTTATAGTATAGAATCTATAGATACAAGTCATACAAGTACTCTTCTTTTATCGGATCTTTAATTAATACTGTTGCTGCTAAAAATAAAGTCACAACGATACTAAACCCTAATTCGACTCACTCTCAAATTCAGAACCGTTGTTTGTTCGGAAACCGAAATTATCTTCTTCTTGCATTCCTTCCTACCATTATGACTGTAAGTCTATGTATGCATGTTTTCAATTCAAAGTTATTTGTAGAAATTGACACTATTTTAATCTTATTTTCTTGAAATTGAGCACAAGATTCATCTTTCTTTTCTGCATTATTGAAATTATCATGTTTTTTTTGTTACTTATGTATGTGAAATCGTAAATTGAAAGGCTTTTGTTTAAGAATACATGCTAACCCTAACCCTGAACCCTAATTTTTTTGTTGTTATTTTGAATATGTTGATGTTGATGTTGATTAGCAGCTTTATAATTGTGATTTTTTATTTTTTATTTTTTTTGGGACTAAAGTGTTGCTATGTAAATGCAGGTTTTTTTCAGAATTAAAAATTTGATTTAGTGATATCTGAAAGGTCATCTAGTCTAGTTATTAATTTGTAGACGAATGGACCTGATAAATCTTAGTTCATCTAGTGAAGGGAGCGATTGGGATCTCGACACGATCAAAGCATTAAACGATTCAGTTTTAGAGGACTCAGCTACCTCGAATCAGAATACTAGGGTTCTTCCTTCTACATTTATATCTTCATCCAGGCCAAGTAATGCTGGTAAAAAAACTCGTTAATAATGACGCTTATACTAGGCTAGATGATTACTGGGTTGCTGTTTAATGTAATTTGTATTTTGTTTATGTTGTAGTTCAACGTGTATCAAATCAACTTTCGCTTCCGCAAAAAAGAAAAGCTCCTATGAATGGACATTCTTCCAGTTCTAATTATGCTTTGGATTTGGATGATGATGATCAGCTTCAGATTATATCAAGTTCAAATAACAATTTTGGAAATTCGAATAGTAAGCTTACCAATATCTTTCAAAGAATGGTAACAAATTGGATTCCTGATATGATGCTATTTTTGGGACAAAGTTTGATTAATCAATTGTTCCCAACAGATTCTAAAAGGGCCCTTCCGTCATCCTTTCTGCCATCCACGTCTAGTTTTAGGCCAGGTGGAGGTGGCGGTGGTGGTGGCGGGCGTGAAACTTATGGAAACTCTTATTCATCACAAACTTGGCAAAATCATATGAAGGCTCATATGGAAGGTAGTTCCAGCCGGGCCAGTAATGATATGATGAAGGATAACCACCATGGAATTAGGATTTTGCCACCATCGATGAAGCCTCACATTCCACCTCCGTCTTATGGCGGTCCGCCTGATATGCATCGCCCTGCAGGGGTTGTTGGTGAACTACCAGTCGTTGATGAACGCCATATTATGCAAGCAATACAGGTAAGTATTCTTGTCTCGATGTTAACCTAGTCTAGATTTTTTTTTTTTCCTTTGAACACTTAACTGTGAGAAAGATATGTTTGTTTTATTACAGGAAGTTAATAATCAATCTTTAGCTGAAGAAACTTTACCCGAAGGTCTTCTGTCCGTGTCTCTTTTAAGACACCAGGTTTTCTACCCACCTGAACTGATTAATAAAGCTTCTCCCTTTTAGTTTGTTTTAGTAATTCTGTATATATCTGTTTATTGTTTTAAGTGTTTTTTATGTGCTTCTAGAAAATTGCATTGGCATGGATGGTTAAGAAGGAACAGAGTAGTACAGCTTGTGCTGGTGGTATTTTAGCTGATGACCAGGTAAAGAGCGTGCACATTGTAATTCATGACGGCTTACTAATGCAAACCCAGTTAACCCATTTGTTGGTAAATGGGTTAAAATTGACATAACATGGATTTGCTATCTAGGATTTATCTGTCCAAATTTTGAATTCCCATCTAAACTTAGTCGAGTTTGAAAAATTCGCTACTCTGGGAGTACTTGGTCAGTGCTTTTTAGGGAGTACTCGGGGAGTACTCGGACGTTGACCAAGTTTGACTTTGACTGATTTTGACCGAGTTTTGACTGCGTTTTGAACAATTTTGACCCATTTTCCGAGTAATCCCGAGTTGACTATATTTGGCTGAGTTTGACCATATTTGACCCAGTTTGATTACTCATCTCTGAGCGATCCAAGAACCGAGTACTCGGCGAGTAATTTCGAGTTCTACAACCCTGAACATACTCACGCTGTTTGTATTCTCCATAGGGACTTGGGAAGACCATTTCAACGATTGCGCTTATACTGAAACAGAAATCATCAACACCAAAAGTAGACGATTCTCATAATTTAAATGCTGAACCCATGAATTTAGATGATGTTGATAATGGAAAGGCCACAGTAGTTTTAGATGATGATAAGGACGAAGTGAAGTTAATAACTCAGGCCAGTAGTTCAACACAAAAAGTTAGTAACCGTAAACCCGCAGCTGGTTCACTAGTTGTGTGCCCCGCAAGTGTACTAAGACAATGGGCTCGTGAGCTCGATGATAAAGTCACAAAAGAAGCTAAGCTTAAAGTTCTAATCTATCATGGTAGTTATAGAACCAAAGACCCTGCTGAGCTGGCAAGTTATGATGTTGTTCTTACAACATATGCAATTGTTGGAAAAGAAGTCCCGACTAAAGTTGTTGATGAGCAAGATGAAGATGGGGACAGTTACGGGTTGAGTTCTGCATTTGCTAATAATAAGAAAAAGAAAAATTTTGGTAAAAAAAAGAAAGGTAAAAAAGGAATTGATGGCATCGTTGATTGTAGTGGTACTCTTGCAAAGGTGAACTGGTTAAGGGTGATATTAGATGAAGCTCAAACGATAAAAAATTGCCGAACACAGGTGTCAAAATCGTGTTGTGGGCTTAGAGCGAAAAAACGATGGTGTTTGTCTGGAACACCTATACAAAACTCGATTGATGAACTGTTCAGTTATTTCAGATTTTTAAAATGTGATCCGTACGCCAATTATAAATCTTTTTGCAGTCACATAAAGATCCCGATTTCAAGAAACTCAATGTACGGTTATAAGAAACTTAATGCAGTGCTCAAGGCTATAATGCTTAGGCGAACAAAAGGTGCACATATTTTAATAATAACATGTGTATAGTATAACGACACATGCACACATTTCTTCTTTTGGATATAATAACTTAAGTAAAAGGGTTGCACTTTTATGTAGCTAATAACGTTCGATTTTTTTTTTTTTTTTTTTTTTTCCAGACACTTTGATTGATGGTAAGCCTATTATTAACTTGCCTCCAAAAACAATAACCTTGCAAACAGTTGAATTTTCAACTGAAGAACGAGCTTTCTATCTCAAGCTTGAATCTGAATCACGCTCACGATTCAAGGTAATAAAGTCCCTACTTTTTTACATTTGAAATGGAATGACACTGAAACATTAATCTAGGGCTTATAACCAAATTAAATTAAAAAAGGTAAATATTCAAAAATTGCTTAACATCTTGATTATTTGATTGTGTCTAATCGGGATTAATGTAATTTATTTTTACACAGGCGTATGCAGCAGCAGGTACTGTAAGTCAAAATTACGCAAATATCCTTCTGATGCTTCTTCGGCTTCGTCAAGCTTGCGACCACCCGTTACTTGTGAAGGGATTTAGTTCAGAGTCTGTGAGTCGATATTCTACGAGAATGGCAAACGATCTTCCGGAAGATATGCGAGTCAATTTGTTAAATCTCTTGCAAACTCTCAACATATGCTCCTTGTGTAGTGTGAGTAGTCTCCTTACATTTAAATTAAACGAGTCAGTCAATACTATTTGTTTGTTTCATCTCTTATATTAGTGGTCAGACAGGTTAAACCTAAACGAGTAGCAAATAAAATTGTTATATTTAAAATAGTGTAGCCTTTTTGGTAAGGTGCGGTGTCTGATTTAAATCTTTGGCCAACTAATTCAATGGGATTCAAGTGTAGCCTTCTACATATAATATATATGTGCTCATAAGTGTTGCAGAAATCGGAATTAATCGGTTTTTGAGAGGTGAATTAGTAGTCAAAATCGGTCAACCATCAGGATTAATCGGTCAACATCTGTCAAAGTTAAACTCAGTCAACCATTCACATTGACAAATTAGGGATTAATTGGTCAAAGTGGTATTAATCACTCAAAGATGGGGTTGATCGGTCAAAGTAGGGATTAATCTGTCAACATCGGTCAAAAGCCAAACTCAGTTTACATCTGATTAGTCACGATGTTTGCAACCTATAGTATGTTTTTTGTTGTATGAATTTGCGGTGGTCTTAATCGATTATTTATGGTTTAACAGGACCCACCAGAAGATGCTGTTGTTACCATTTGTGGACATGTTTTTTGCTATCAGTGTGTCTCTGAATACTTAACAGGGGGTGACAATATTTGTCCAAAACTAAAATGCGAAAGCTCGATTGGTCCTGATCTTGTATTTAACAAAGCAACATTAAGAAATTCTCTCTCTAATGATAATGGTGGTGGAAGCTCGTCAAGAATTGATGAAAAATCTATAGTTCTTCAACAAGATTATAGTTCTGCCAAGATCAAAGCTGTAATTGAGATTATCCGGTCAAATTGCAGACCAAAAAGTTCGTATTCAGAAGCATCTTCAAGTTCGGGTGTTGAAGGACCAATAAAAGCAATCGTGTTTTCTCAGTGGACACGAATGTTGGATCTTGTTGAAATGTCACTTAATCAGTATTGTTTAGAATACAGGAGGCTTGATGGTTCGATGTCTTTGGCTTCAAGGGACAAGGCTGTCAAAGAATTCAATACTGATCCCGAGGTCGACTTCTTTCTTATTATTATATATTTGCTTAATTAATTCAAGATTAGTCAATCGGCCGGATGGGTAACAAGTCAAGAATATGGGTACTACATATATAGTAAAAGGAGAGAACTGAGGATTGGTGAGAACCGTGAAAACCAAAGGCTAACTAACGAACATATTAAACGGACTAACGGAAAAGGACCTGGGAAAAATTCGAAATTATATACTAATGGTGTATCCTATCGTATACACACATAAAAGGCATAATAGTTGCATAAAAATAGCATCAGGAAGGCTGGAAACAACAGTTTTGTGGAGATTGTCCGTCCAGCGTTCTCCGCTGTACAGGCTGCTCCGTCATGCGTAAGCCCTGAAGGCCGCCTAGCGCATAAGCCCTGGCCGGAGAGCGCCGCATTTAGCATAAATTTCGGAGCACATGTAACAGAACGTATCATCATTTGACACGTGTCCCCAAACAAATCTGGTAGATCTGACACTATAAATAGACCCCTTGGGTCGTCATTTTACACAAGTTCAGATATTCTGACAACTTTGAGAGCTGAGACTTCACTTCTCTTTCTCTCTCTACTTTCTCTCACTAGAAGTCATCCGGCTAGCACTCTTACGCTCTACGGACGACAGATTGACTAAGCCACCCCACAAGTTTCTACACTTGTGAACCGGGTCTGCAGGGATTATTTCCCGAGGGTAAAAATCAATCGGCAACACTCCGCCCTCATAAAGCTAGATCACTTCTAGTCTCTTGTTGACATACTAAGCCTTACCTCATAAGGAAATAGGTGTTAACAATGGCGCCATCTACTAATGCAAAGAACACACGAAACGGAAAAGGAACGAAAGCAGCTGAAGCTCCATTTGTACTTGAAGCAGTCAACAATCCATCAACTGACGACATGGTCACTGTTGAAGATGTACCTATTTCACCACTAGATGGTACGATTGAAGAAACAGTTGCTGAAACTACAGAAAGGCTTAAACATTTGGCAACTAATTCGGAGAAAAGGCCAGTAATCGAAGAAGCGACAGCTAAAAGTGCAGAAAGACTTCCAAAATTTGTTACTAATCCAGAGCGACGACCATTGATGCAACCACGGCGATGTCCGTTATTTATACCTTTTCGGCGGATGGCGGATGGCAAAGACAAGCAGATAATGAAAAGGCAATCTATATCAAAGTACAAGTTATCCAGGCTACTTGACAAGCTGGGCAGTCTTATTGATGATTCTGGGGATGATAATGACCTGAGTTGTGATAATAATGACTCTGATGATGAAATTGACAAAGATGAGTTCATGTCAGAAAAGCAGGCAATGTTGCTTTTAAATGACATTCTTAAGCAGACAGCTCCAGCAAAATACAAGCAACGCTTAGCGCAGCCCGCCGTCCGTGCTGTGGCTGTGGACAACTTTTTTGCCCTCATTACTGGAGAACAAGCCACCAAGCCACCAGCGATGGCAGAATCAACGCAGTGTTTCATTGATCGAATTGCTAATTATCCATTGCCCAGAAATCTTGCTATACCAACAATTGGAGTTTATGATGGCACAACGGATCCGGAAGACTTTTTGACAATGTTTGAAGGCGTTATGAGGTTGTAGCATTGGGAGGATGAAACTGCGTGTCATATGTTTCCTATGGTACTGCAGAAAATGGCACGTGAATGGTTTGCTGGTTTGCCGCCAAGGAGTATTACCAGTTTTCTCGATTTGAGAGCAAAATTTGTGATGCAATACCAAAATCTTCGGAGCTGTACTCTGACTCATCTTGATGCACACGAGATTACAATGCATCATAATGAATCTTTGAGCAATTTTATGAAACGTTATACACTTGAAGCACAGAAGATCCCTGATTGTCCAGAATCACAGCTTGTATCTGGCTTCATTTTTTGTCTGGACCAGCGACGGTTTAGTGCACTTGTTCATGCGTTACGGTATGACTTGCCAAAAACATTGCATCAGGCGTTGGAGGTAGCACAGAGGCATGTTCGAGCTGGTGAGCGTGGGTTAAACAAGTTTGAAACTGGTGGCAGTAGCAAGCCGCACAACGGAGGACGGTATTTTGACAGAAATCAGAGAAGGAATGATAATTCAAATGGAGGATGGAGAGGAAACAATCACCCTAATGATTTCCACCACAACAGAAGGCCAATCGAAAGGCACCCGTTGATAATGGCGCTTACTAAAACGCCGAAAGAGATCCTTTTCACTGAACCAATTCGGACCACTTTCAATGCTCCAGCACCTATGGAAGAGAGGGAGGGTCCAAAGAGTGAGTTGTGGTGTGATTTCCATGAGGCTTGGGGCCATGATACGGACAATTGCAAATCTTTGATGAGAGAAATTATAGCGAAAATCAAGGCAGGAGAATTGAATCATTTGTTGCCTGGCAAACAGTACAGGAGGAATGATCCTCGCAGGAAATTTGCGTGGCAAAGGAATGATGGTAGCAGAGGACGCCGTGGAGAGAACAGAAGAGAGCAGCATGGCGGAAGAGATAATCGGAACCAACCGCAGTACGGAGAACGGATCACAGAGCGTGAGACAACTCCAGAAGTTGTAATCAGGATGGTTTGGATTAACGATGGTCATTATGAAGAAGGTGAATCATCAAACAACAATTTGGACAGCTGGAGATATGCCCTAATTATCTTTCAGCCAATTCAGAATTGGGCGTTGTCCGTCCAACCAGCGTTGTCCGTCCAACCAGTGATCATTTCAGCAGAGATAGCAAATAAGTTTGTCAATTGTATCTACACAGATACAGGAAGTGAAGCTGACATCATCTACTGGCATTGTTTGAGAACTTTTCCAAGGCATGTGCAGAGCAGAGCTAGGCAAACGAGGTTGAAAGTTTCTGGACTAACAGGAGCACCGATAAATGCCATGGGGCAGATTCGTTTGGAAGTTGTTATGGGCACATTTCCACTATTGAGAGCAGAAAAGATTGACTTTACTATTCTAGATGCAAATTCTCGATTCAATGTCCTTTTTTGGGCGGACAGCGATAGCAAAATTTGACGCCATAACATCAACGGCCCATGCAGAGGTCAGATTCCCCACTCCAAATGGAGTCGCAGCCATACATTCACAGTATGTGCAGCCAACAAGGGAAAGATCAACGTTTGCAAATGGGCCAGAAGGCAGAATGAATCAGAGAAGGCGTGATAGGTTATTCAGCGAGGAAGAAGTTCAGGAGTTTTTCATTCCGTAAGCAAGTGTGAAGGCCGGACAGTGCTGGGCGCTCGGCATATGAAGAAGCAATTTGTCAACAAGTTATCAAGAACAGTGTTTATCTTCTCAATAAAGAGCAGTTTCATTTAGCATTTCAATAAAAGCAGTCTTTTACAATCGTTGTACTCATGCCTGTTTGGCATTTGAAGAACACATTTCGAATTATAAGATGAAGCAGCGTTTATCAAACTTACTGTGAACCATTGTGGTTATTTTGCAGTGCATACATTAGCAATTGCATACATTAAACATTCATGACGTACTAATTAGGCTTGATCCACCTAAAAGTCGTCATCAATCGTTTATGTACTGCACAGTACTGAACAATAATTTTATATTTTTCTTAAACAAAGTGCTGCCCGTGACAAATGTAAAACATTACATTTATAACCTGCCCACAGAACGATCGTATTTTTAAATACCTCCGATGGCGGAAGCTTTTGTGCCGGCCAGTAAAGGCACAAGGGATCGGCTAGAAAACGTTTAAGTTTTACTAGAACGCACCGAGGCATGATACAAAACTCAGATACTTGTCATGACAAACATTATAAAAAATTACTTCACAGAACGAAGTTATATATTTTATGTATGAAGGCAAAATAATTAGCAATTCTTCCTCATATACTTTATGACGGAAGGCGTAAGACGGAGAGTTTATTGATTTATAGTCATTCTTCTAAAACACTTCATAATTCTTCTTCATTAATTTTATGATGGAAGGCGTAATCAGACATCGTATTCTTGATACTGCAAGGCATTTACATATGAGTTACCTTATGCACTTTTCAAAATGATTTGCTCAAATTATACACTGTACAATTGTGTATAGAAATTTTATGCTCAGGTGCATAATTGATTGGTTTTAAAGCGTTAAGCATAAAAATATTTGCAACAAGCATATAAGCACACATAGTCATCACAATAAAGTCAGTATATATATATAATGTTAAAGTCAGTAAGAAATTTATTACAAAACATTGTTTGAAATTTTTACAAAGATCAATTAAACTGCACGCCAAGCACATCTTGAGCAGAAGAGTCTTCTTTGCTGCATACTTCATCATAAACATTTATCTTCAGATTTATCAATTTGTTCTTGGCCTCATCTTTTTCTTGAGTACCAGGAGGCATAAGTTTGGCAATGGCAGCAGAAGGAGTTTGGTTGGGAGCAAGGCGTTTGAACAGCTTGCCGGTCACATCAGCAATAGCATGGGCGCAAGCAGCATCAACATAATCATTGTAGGGATTCCCTACAAGACTGGATCCAAGCACCTTAGCTATCAGACCTGGCACACCTTTCTTAAGCTCAGCAAAATTGCCCTCGCCTTTCTCCGCCCTCCGGAGTAGCTCAGCAGACTTCTCTCTCTCTGCACTCGGCTGTTTCTCCAGCTCACCCACTTTCACCTGCTCAGCATCCTTTTCCCCTTGCAGAACAGCAGCAACATCTTGAGCACTTTTTAACTCAACTTCTTTAGCCTTTATTATTTTCTGCGCATCATTTAAGGCACGCTCAGCATCAGCAGCTCTTTTACGAGCATTGCACTTTCAGCTATGTCTTTACGAGCAAAGGCAAGAATAGACTCTTGATGTTTCTGCAGTTGCAGCACAGAGTCCAGGTGGTTGGTTAGCAGTACATGAGCTGCCATAGTTGATTCCCTGAGTTGATGAGAACGAAGAGCAGAGAATTGGGGTTTCAGCTCAGGGATAACACAACCCTGTACATCAATAAAATTTTATGAGTTATTTCAAACAGCTCACATCAATAAATTACAAGCATATATATGCAGAGGGTCTTATCGTTCATACCTGAATAAGAGTTGCAAATTCTTTATCTTTAGTGGCGGGGTTTGCAATGATGGCTTGCAAAGCCCTCACATGAGCAGGAAGAGTTGGCTCTTGAACATTGGAGGAGGTGATAGCAGGATTAGTGATATTAGGAAGAGGAGAATCATAAGCAGAGTTGCCTTCAGGCCTATCTTCATGAAATTCAGATTCATCGAAGGGGGCAAAGTTTGGGTCAGGCATTTTCAGGCCCTTCTCTCCTTCACTTTCAAGATTCTTCTCTGGCCTCCGGTCACCGCCCTCCGTAGCCTTCCCTTGGCTATCATCCGACTCTGCTAAAATTACTAACAAAAACAAATTAGTATTATGAACAAACATAACAGTTATAAGCAAAAACATGTGCATTTTCAAAAGAGAGCAGAATGGACATACTTCTTCTACGTTTTTGCTTTTTGCCCTCCTCAGTACTCTTCACCCTTTTAGAGCCTATGCTCTTCTTTCTTGTCTTTTGGATTGGAGGAGGAGTAGGGTTGGTTTCACCCGTAATGTCAACTGATGCCGATGTTTGCTGATCAGCGGTGGTGGTATCATCCGTTGTCCGCTCAGTGTCTGTATGATCAGACCCGGATTCGCTGTCTGAGCTGCCCACAGCAATTTCTTTCCCCTTTTCAGCATCAGCAGCAGCTTTAGCTTCAGCTGCAACTCTCTCCGCCTCAAGCTCTTCAACAGTTTTGTCACGAGCAGTGACCTCCACATCATCATCAAGATCAGGGGATAAAAGAGCAGAGCGGACCTGCATCACGGAGTTGCCTGCAAAGATTACATATTAATAGCAATATAAGTGCACATGACAAACAGTAGACAAAAATCTATATATATATAATAGGATGATCATATCACATCCTACCCTGTTTTTTCTCACGAAGTACTGGCACAGAATTGCTTGGCCATTCTTGGCTCACTTTGCACAGTACAAGGATTCCCTCATACCTTTCGTATGATCTGGGTGGAATACGGAGTCCTTTCAAGCTATTTACTATCCGCTGTTCTGCGGGAGAAATTTTAACACCCTTTCCTATGCCAGCATCAATAGCACCCCACTCCCGGACAACGGAGTATTCTTCCGGAATAACAGTTTCATCAACAAAGAAAAATGGACTTTTCCAGTCCTTCAAGTTTGAAACTCTATTTAGACCAACAAAATGATTATTTTTCTTACTATCAATAGTAAGCCAGCAATCGCTAATCGTGCGGATTCTAAACAAAGAGATAAAAACATTAATGCGAGGCTTTATATTAATAGCATTGCAGTACATTTCAAAAAGGATGATTTTTTGAAGACCATGGGGATGTATCTGACTAAGACAGGCCCCGTAATATCTAAGAAGGCGAAGAAGAAAGTTAGTAAGGGGAACACGGAGGTTGCCGTGGGTAATTTGTAAAGCGTATAAAGTAATTTTTCCCTCAGGAGGGTTGTCAGTAGTTTGTCCGATGGTGGGAAGAACAGGGTTGTATTGATTGAGATGGCGAAAGGCAATCTTTAATCCATCTAAATATTCACTAGTCAATGATGAAGCCATCGTGCTAACTTCTGGAATGTCAGCAGTATTTGATGAAGAAGGCTTGGCGTGTTCTTGGCCAGTACTCCGTGAAGAAGCCATGATAATACAGTAACAGATATCAACAAGAAGAAAATAGCAGTAAGATGAAGTGTACTGACCTTGGAAGACGGTAAACCTTAAAAAGTTGAAGACTGAAGAAGGCGATGAAGATTTGGGAGAAATATGCTTTTTGGATCTTGGCAAAGGTAAAAAAGTGATGGTAACAGGGTTATGACGGTTTTTATAAGGGTTCATCGGTGCAATTTTTATGGTCATGATTGAGACACGTGTATGGGTGAGTTTAAACGAAGGGTGCAAGATAACACTTTTTACAGCTGGAGGCGCGTGGATGATCTTAGCCGTAAAAAATTAATCATAACAGTGTCAGTAAAATTCGTCTGCATTTAATGCCTAAAATGTTTTCCCCGATGCAAGTGGGCAATGAACAGGCTGGTTTGGCATGCGTTATCAAAAATTTAACAACTTAATCATTTTTCAAATGCTTAAGTCCTTAAACTGGGGGGACTTAATGGTGTATCCTATCGTATACACACATAAAAGGCATAATAGTTGCATAAAAATAGCATCAGGAAGGCTGGAAACAACAGTTTTGTGGAGATTGTCCGTCCAGCGTTCTCCGCTGTACAGGCTGCTCCGTCATGCGTAAGCCCTGAAGGCCGCCTAGCGCATAAGCCCTGGCCGGAGAGCGCCGCATTTAGCATAAATTTCGGAGCACATGTAACAGAACGTATCATCATTTGATACGTGTCCCCAAACAAATCTGGTAGATCTGACACTATAAATAGACCCCTTGGGTCGTCATTTTACACAAGTTCAGATATTCTGACAACTTTGAGAGCTGAGACTTCACTTCTCTTTCTCTCTCTACTTTCTCTCACTAGAAGTCATCCGGCTAGCACTCTTACGCTCTACGGACGACAGATTGATTAAGCCACCCCACAAGTTTCTACACTTGTGAACCGGGTCTGCAGGGATTATTTCCCGAGGGTAAAAATCAATCGGCAACACTCCGCCCTCCTAAAGCTAGATCACTTCTAGTTTCTTGTTGACATACTAAGCCTTACCTCATAAGGAAATAGGTGTTAACATATACTGTAATTGATAGAAAATTGTTGGGATTTAGGGTTTGGGGTTTATTTAGGGTTTAGGGATCTAAACCCGAAACCCTAAAAACGGTTTAATAATTTAGATAAAACTTTTCTGCATTTTTTACTTTATATTTTTAGTCCTTTTCGTTAGTCGTTAATTTGTCCATTAGTTGGCCTTTTTGTAGAAGTTGACATGTTTTGCCATTTATTTATTGATGTAAGTTTAGTTTAGTTTTAGTTTTTCCAGTAGTTAACAAAGAAGGAAATGAGTTATGATGTTGCAGGTGATTGTTATGCTGATGTCATTGAAAGCTGGGAATCTTGGTCTGAACATGGTTGCTGCATCTCATGTTATTCTTTTAGATCTTTGGTGGAATCCAACTACTGAAGATCAAGCAATTGACCGAGCTCATAGAATCGGTCAGACTCGTCCTGTTACAGTCTCCAGACTCACCATCAAGGACACAGTTGAGGACCGAATCCTTTCTCTCCAGGTTTGTTTCTACTTTTTCACTTGTTGAATACTGTTGTAATTTTGTAATTTCTGCAAATTTAATTGTAAAAAAATGGTGAACGAATGCAGGAAGAGAAGAGGAAAATGGTGGCTTCTGCTTTCGGTGAAGATCAAAGTGGAACTTCAGCCGCTCGTTTAACTGCAGAAGATCTCAGATTTCTGTTCATGGGTGGGCATTGAATTAAAACTTATATTATTAGACGATGGTGTTGGGCGTTTTTGTTTAGATCAAGTGCAAAGCCCTGTCTGTAGATAGTGGTAATTACTATTTTTCTGTAGAGAAATGTTAGACTTTAATGTTGGATTATTTAAGCGATATAAGTTTGAAATTAGGATATGCTTTGTGACCGTTAAAAGTAACTTTGTAGACATTGTTTAACTTCATTTTCCGTTTTTCTGTCTACCATTAATTGTATGGTATTAGGTCTAGCAGACCAATTGGGAACACAGAATCTTTGAGATCATGGTACTAGAAATGTCAGATGACCTAATTTCGGCGCTACTTATTATTCACTGTTCAAGATTAACTTTAGATAACAAAAGGGATTCGGCGCTACTTATTATTTACTACCCGTGAAATCTTTCTTAAACCGGCTTGTGATATTCGGGCATTGGATTGTGTAGATGTAGTCAACATGAAATTGTTGATTGTTCAAGACTTGAAAGGTTTTACAGGTGCATGGATGAAAGTACAGTTAACATGACAACGTTGTTCGTTTTGCATGAATACGTCACTACTTTAGTTATTGGATATTTTCTAACAAATCAACTATTAAAGCTCGAGTTCGCTTATTTATGAACTTGAGTGATTATTCCTTAGCTTGCTTGAGATGATACTTAGTTGCATATCTGCACTTTTACTAAAGGTCTCGGGTGCCAATCTACTAGTTACATACATGAATTTTGAAATATACGATGTTCTTATATAGAAGAGTTCTTTAAGATGTTAAGCTCCATTAACTCCTTTCATTCTAGTAAATTAAAGGTTTAAACTAATTAAGTAACCTGCTATATGTCCGACTAGTTAATAACATTAATTTATATTTGATACATAATACATATATACTACTAGTACTATTATTATCACATCATAGATGTATTTATATGTACAGTTTTGGTTGTCTACAAGATCAAGCAAGTCGGCAGCTTTTCGATTAATTGGGTATAAAGTATAAATGTGTAGTTATAACAGAAGGTATCTACCGACTTAAAGCTCACCTGTCACCTTTCATTTTAGATGAAAGTGAATTTAACATATTTTGTCACAAACTCACAATTTCTCTTTCATATTTATATTTAATTTAATTTAATTAATCTATTATTTACACACTAGTGAAATGACCAGTGAAATCACGGGTTTGTTTAAACGAAATAATTTAATGACATGTTTTAGGTATTAAGTGAATGTAAATGCTAAAGTCATTTATTTTAATGACTCGTTTAACTAAGAAAATTGTCGTCGTTTTTACAAATATATAGAGACATGTATTTTCGCACACATATGTAACGTAATTAATTTCGTAAAAAAAATCTATATTTGAATATTAATAATATAATAACTATAATTATAATGTTTTTCAGAAAATTAAAATAGAATTATTATATAAAAGTTGTACAATATGCTTTAAAATTTGGGTGTTCTGTAGAAAATTATACTAGTACAATTTATTAGAGATTAATATTTCCTTTTATAAAAGATTTCGTATTATTTTTTTAATTAAATTAATATAAAATTATGACATCATCATTATGAAAATTAAAGAGTAATTAGCTTAATGATGACATCATCATTTTAGAGCTTTATATGACTATATATATATTTATTCGTTTCAAAATAACATTCATCTTATAAGTGTTTACGTTCTTCAGTTTTAAAAGTAAGAAAATATCATGACTGATCCCAAAAAGTTTATTTCAAAAGTTAAAATGGAACCTAAAATATATATCGATCATTCTCAAACTTTTACATTGTACACGGCTGATCAAGCCAAAATTGACCTGAGTGCAAAAATGTGAAGACTAACCTTCGGAAGGGTTTCCTCCGGTTGGTTAACGTGATGAGTATGAGGGGTGTTGTGGTGGTTGACTTTTGCTGAGCCTCCAAGGTGAGCTTAGAAGAGTGATCAGCGGTGGTAAGTGCAATTGTTGATCGTCCTTTAAATGTGTGATTATGAGTGGTATTTATAGGCATAAGATGACGGTTACCAAGGATAACCACCATTAGCCCACTAACCCACGATTACCACTCCTGGAATCCTCTAATCATGCCCACTACCGAATCCACGTTCTCCTAATTTGTCGGACGGGCAAACGGGTAAACCAAGTCAAATGACTACCGGTACGCTACGGGTGGCGTAGCGTAGGAATAATCGTGGCTTGAGAACAAGGTTGACTTAGCAGTAATCTAAGCAGGAGCTGAAGCCAAGTGTCCAGCTAGGAGATACGCCATGCGTCGCACGTGACGGCCATGGCGGGACGTACGTCATTAAGTCCCCCCAGTTTGGTTGGAATCGAATTACCTTTGATTGTAACCAAACTAAGTTAAATAAAATACTATAAAAAGCCATCATTAATTGTGACGACCCGGGAATTTTCGACCAAACTTAAACTTTAATTCTAATTTAATTTCGACATGAGAAGCAAAGTCTATTTAATTGAATATCAAAATGTTAAACTGTTGTTATACATTCAATTTGATCTTTGACCATTCCCGACGATTCATGAACAATCGCATGTAAATAAATATGTAATTATATTTTTATATATATATCTATATAAAAAAAAAAAATAAAAAAAATAAATAAATATATGTGTACAATTAATATTTTAAATTATTAAAGTACGCTTAATCAATTGAAATTAAAAATGTAAAATAATATTTAGGATAATAAAGATACTATAAAAATGAATATATATATATATATATATATATATATATATATATATATATATATATATATATATACATATATATATATATATATATATACATATATATATATATATATATATATATATATATATATATATATAAATATAAATTAAATGAATATATATACGAATTCTATCAGTAGCTATTATATGGTTACATTTATAAAATATATAAATATTAACTATTCAATAGATGCATTCATATAATAAATGTTACAATTATTAAATATTTTAAAATTAATAAATGTAAATATAAGTTTAAGTATAGTTGTTAAATTATTATCATTAATAATATTAATACTAAAATCAGTATTAGTAATATTATTATGTAATGCATAATATGAGATTTAATACGATTGATTTATTATATTATTATTATTATTATTATTATTATTATTATTATTATTATTATTATTAACATTAATGTTATCATTGTTAATATTATTATTATTAAAACCGGTAGTAAAATTTTAATTAGTTATTATTATGATATTAGTATTATTATTCATATTTCTATTATTATTATTAGCAAATTATTACTTTTATTATCATATTAAGTGTAATATTAATACAATTATATAAAAAGATTAATTATAAGATATGATCACTGAAATATATACATACAGTTATATATGTATACCTATATATATACAGGTTACCTATATATATAAGAAATGATATATATAAAAACAGATTTATATATATATATATATATATATATATATATATATATATATATATATATATATATAATTACGCATACTGATATATATATACGATTAAAATACCTACATAATTATCTAAATTATGTATTCTGTTTCCTCTCGTTATCAAGCTGCGATGTAAATTTTTTTATAATTACAAAACTGGTACGATCAAATCCCTAATAGTCCTAGTAGCAAACAATTTCTGTAAAGGTCGATTGGATTATTCTGAATGTCTTTTGATTCGATTAAATTGGTCGTACCTATTAAGCTAACAAACAAAACGTGAATTGCGTTACTTTAGCTGTGATTATAACTGTTAGCATCTATATGACACCTTACTTGTGCAATTCAGATTAAAACAGAAAAATCAAAACACAATTTGAAGAACACGCACAAAACCTCTGTTCATGAACAATTTTTCAAATACTTTGAATTCGAATGAAATCTAAAAATCGTTAAATGCAGTTATGTTGCAAATCTTCTTTTTAAACGATCTGGAAAGTTTCCAATCCCAATTTTTAGTATCGATTTCAAATTTGTCGAGTCAAACCAATTTCTAAAAAGTCAACAATTTATGTTCATCACAAAATTTGATTTCAGTTTGATGTTATTGTTTCAATTGAGTGTACAGAAAGATTATACGAACCATTTGGAAACTAATTCGTGTTGTGATGTTTGTCTAACAAGCTTTCAAAATTGAAATCACAATTTTTTTTTTAAAAAAAACGCAACGGCGGTAACAGTGCAGGTTATACATTTTTTTTTTCCGTTTTAATTGATTTTAATCCATCTCTAATTAGTTCAGTATCGTTTATAAATCCTAAACAATTAATAAGAAACGTTTTTTTATTAGTGGTATCGAACTCTGGGTCGATTTAGATGTTGGGAAGAAGGAAGTGGGAAACAGAAAAGAAACAACGAATAAATATAATTGAATCGTAATATTAAACAGAAAAGTGAAATTGGTCGAGTGGCTTGAGGGGTGTTCAGGGTAGCTAGAGGTCGTGGGTTCGAGTCCCGCCGGGAGCACTTCTTTTTGTTACAGCAGCCTTTAAAGGGTATAAACTTTTTATATATTTTTTTTTATGATTACTATTGTTATTAATTATTATTATTATTATTATCATTATTATTATTATTACTATCATTATTATTACTAATACAAGTAGTAAATGTAATTTATTATTAATACGATTATAATTACAATGATGATATTACTAAAATTAATATCATTACTAATATGTGTGTTATTATTATTAACATGTTTAGGATTATTATTATCACTATTAACGATATCATTATTATTATTAATATTATCATTATTAATAAAGTTATTATTATTAGTAACTCATTTGTAACGACCCGACTTTTTCGACTTGCTTTTATGCCTTGTATTTTAGCGAAACTGCGTATTTGTGCGTACTGTGCTACTTTATACTCTGGAACCTTTATATACATGGTTTACTTTCATTTATATATTAAAACGTGCCTTAGAGTACGTAGGATACTTAACTTGTTCACCGGAAGCTTTTATGACCGTTAGTGTCACTTGACGTTTCGAATAAACTGCGAACCGCGCACACGTTTAACTTTTGTCATAATCAGAATATTATGACTACAAAATATTAATTATTATTTTATAAAAATAATTACTTGGGTTTTTGGATGCTTAATTATTCGTAGTAATTTAATTATGCTTACTAGTTAGTCTTGTTGGACTTTCTACCTTGTTGGACCTAAGCCCACCCTACTCTAGCTAGTAACCCATTTATTTAGCCCACTTATTAATTACTAGTGACCCATTAATATGTAAGACAACTGCCCATTTATTAGAGGGAACATGCTAGCATTTATGTCAAGTATTATCCTTAATGTTGCATGAGATCCTAATATAAGCACTAACTTTAGACAACCATTAACCAAAAAGCAAACTTTTGTCCCCCCTCTAAATCACGGCCACCACCACCACCCTCACCCCTCATTCACCTATAAATACAAGCATCATTCCATCCATTTTACACTTGCTTTCATTTGTAATTTACACACACTCACTCTCTAATTCTTTCTCTAGTTCTTTCTCTCTCTTATTTCCTTTCTAGTCTTTCTCACTCTAAAACTTGTAAGTTTTTGATTTTTTTTCTTCTTCTTCTCCTTTCCTTTTCGTGATCATCATCATTCTTTAAAAGATCAAGCTTTTTAACTTTGATATTGATTACATCTTGTAGATTCAAGCATGAATCCTTCAAGAACATGGAAGATTCAAGCTTTCTAGCTTTGAATCTTCACCTACGTTCCGTTCCGTAATGAGCATAACCATTGGTGTCGACGTCTTCCTGATGGACGTGTCATACCGATCCCATCTTTCAGATACCGGATTATGACTACCGAGCGCCGAGCGCCGCCACCCCCAGCTGATTCAGACGACTCATCATCCGACGACTCATCCTCCGACGATTCTAGTGACGATGATTCCGACGAGGACCCTGAGGAGGCACCCGTGCAGCCACCCTCTACCCCGCCGAAGAAGCGGTATCGTTTCGATGGTACCGTTATTCCAGGGGTTAACGGAGGTAGGTCGTTCGTTAGCGCACATGGACTGAGGACTAGGGTCACCGCCCGCAAGCGGGTTGTGCCTTATCCTGCCGATCCATTCGTGCGTAAGGCTTACCGTTGCGCACCATCTATTTCTGGCGCTGGACCATCTGCACCACCTGCACCACCTGTACCGACTGCACTGAAATGTCCCGTTCTTATTGATTAAAAACGTTCCATATTAATTGATTTCGTTGCGAGGTTTTGACCTCTATATGAGACGTTTTTCAAAGACTGCATTCATTTTTAAAACAAACCATAACCTTTATTTCATAGATAAAGGTTTTAAAAAGCTTTACGTAGATTATCAAATAATGATAATCTAAAATATCCTGTTTACACACGACCATTACATAATGGTTTACAATACAAATATGTTACAACAAAATAAGTTTCTTGAATGCAGTTTTTACACAATATCATACAAGTATGGACTCCAAATCTCGTCCTTATTTAAGTATGCGACAGCGGAAGCTCTTAGTATTCACCTGAGAATAAACATGCTTTAAACGTCAACAAAAATGTTGGTGAGTTATAGGTTTAACCTATATATATCAAATCGTAACAATAGACCACAAGATTTCATATTTCAATACACATCCCATACATAGAGATAAAAATCATTCATATGGTGAACACCTGGTAACCGACAATAACAAGATGCATATATAAGAATATCCCCATCATTCCGGGACACCCTTCGGATATGATATAAATTTCGAAGTACTAAAGCATCCGGTACTTTGGATGGGGTTTGTTAGGCCCAATAGATCTATCTTTAGGATTCGCGTCAATTAGGGTGTCTGTTCCCTAATTCTTAGATTACCAGACTTAATTAAAAAGGGGCATATTCGATTTCGATAATTCAACCATAGAATGTAGTTTCACGTACTTGTGTCTATTTTGTAAATCATTTATAAAACCTGCATGTATTCTCATCCCAAAAATATTAGATTTTAAAAGTGGGACTATAACTCACTTTCACAGATTTTTACTTCGCCGGGAAGTAAGACTTGGCCACTGGTTGATTCACGAACCTATAACAATATATACATATATATCAAAGTATGTTCAAAATATATTTACAACACTTTTAATATATTTTGATGTTTTAAGTTTATTAAGTCAGCTGTCCTCGTTAGTAACCTACAACTAGTTGTCCACAGTTAGATGTACAGAAAAATAAATCGATAAATATTATCTTGAATCAATCCACGACCCAGTGTATACGTATCTCAGTATTGATCACAACTCAAACTATATATATTTTGGAATCAACCTCAACCCTGTATAGCTAACTCCAACATTCACATATAGAGTGTCTATGGTTGTTCCGAAATATATATAGATGTGTCGACATGATAGGTCGAAACATTGTATACGTGTCTATGGTATCTCAAGATTACATAATATACAATACAAGTTGATTAAGTTATGGTTGGAATAGATTTGTTACCAATTTTCACGTAGCTAAAATGAGAAAAATTATCCAATCTTGTTTTACCCATAACTTCTTCATTTTAAATCCGTTTTGAGTGAATCAAATTGCTATGGTTTCATATTGAACTCTATTTTATGAATCTAAACAGAAAAAGTATAGGTTTATAGTCGAAAAAATAAGTTACAAGTCGTTTTTGTAAAGGTAGTCATTTCAGTCGAAAGAACGACGTCTAGATGACCATTTTAGAAAACATACTTCCACTTTGAGTTTAACCATAATTTTTGGATATAGTTTCATGTTCATAATAAAAATCATTTTCTCAGAATAACAACTTTTAAATCAAAGTTTATCATAGTTTTTAATTAACTAACCCAAAACAGCCCGCGGTGTTACTACGACGGCGTAAATCCGGTTTTACGGTGTTTTTCGTGTTTCCAGGTTTTAAATCATTAAGTTAGCATATCATATAGATATAGAACATGTGTTTAGTTGATTTTAAAAGTCAAGTTAGAAGGATTAACTTTTGTTTGCGAACAAGTTTAGAATTAACTAAACTATGTTCTAGTGATTACAAGTTTAAACCTTCGAATAAGATAGCTTTATATGTATGAGTCGAATGATGTTATGAACATCATTACTACCTTAATTTCCTTGGATAAACCTACTGGAAAAGAGAAAAATGGATCTAGCTTCAATGGATCCTTGGATGACTCGAAGTTCTTGAAGCAGAATCATGACACGAAAACAAGTTCAAGTAAGATCATCACTTGAAATAAGATTGTTATAGTTATAGAAATTGAACCAAAGTTTGAATATGATTATTACCTTGTATTAGAATGATAACCTACTGTAATAAACAAAGATTTCTTGAGGTTGGATGATCACCTTACAAGATTGGAAGTGAGCTAGCAAACTTGAAAGTATTCTTGATTTTATGAAACTAGAACTTTTGGAATTTATGAAGAACACTTAGAACTTGAAGATAGAACTTGAGAGAGATCAATTAGATGAAGAAAATTGAAGAATGAAAGTGTTTGTAGGTGTTTTTGGTCGTTGGTGTATGGATTAGATATAAAGGATATGTAATTTTGTTTTCATGTAAATAAGTCATGAATGATTACTCATATTTTTGTAATTTTATGAGATATTTCATGCTAGTTGCCAAATGATGGTTCCCACATGTGTTAGGTGACTCACATGGGCTGCTAAGAGCTGATCATTGGAGTGTATATACCAATAGTACATACATCTAAAAGCTGTGTATTGTACGAGTACGAATACGGGTGCATACGAGTAGAATTGTTGATGAAACTGAACGAGGATGTAATTGTAAGCATTTTTGTTAAGTAGAAGTATTTTGATAAGTGTATTGAAGTCTTTCAAAAGTGTATAAATACATATTAAAACACTACATGTATATACATTTTAACTGAGTCGTTAAGTCATCGTTAGTCGTTACATGTAAATGTTGTTTTGAAACCTTTATGTTAACGATCTTGTTAAATGTTGTTAACCCAATGTTTATAATATCAAAAGAGATTTTAAATTATTATATTATCATGATATTATGATGTACGAATATCTCTTAATATGATATATATACATTAAATGTCGTTACAACGATAATCGTTACACATATGTCTCGTTTCAAAATCATTAAGTTAGTAGTCTTGTTTTTACATATGTAGTTCATTGTTAATATACTTAATGATATGTTTAATTATCATAATATAATGTTAACTATATATATAACCATATATATGTCATCATATAATTTTTACAAGTTTTAACGTTCGTGAATCACAAGGTCAACTTGGGTGGTCAATTGTCTATATGAAACCTATTTCAATTAATCAAGTCTTAACAAGTTTGATTGCTTAAAATGTTGGAAACATTTAATCATGTAAATATCAATCTCAATTAATATATATAAACATGGAAAAGTTCGGGTTACTACAGTACCTACCCGTTAAATAAATTTCGTCCCGAAATTTTAAGCTGTTGAAGGTGTTGACGAATCTTCTGGAAATAGATGCGGGTATTTCTTCTTCATCTAATCTTCACGCTCCCAGGTGAACTCGGGTCCTCTATGAGCATTCCATCGAACCTTAACAATTGGTATCTTGTTTTGCTTAAGTCTTTTAACCTCACGATCCATTATTTCGACGGGTTCTTCGATGAATTGGAGTTTTTCGTTGATTTGGATTTCATCTAACGGAATAGTGAGATCTTCTTTAGCAAAACATTTCTTCAAATTCGAGACGTGGAAAGTGTTATGTACAGCCGCGAGTTGTTGAGGTAACTCAAGTCGGTAAGCTACTGGTCCGACACGATCAATAATCTTGAATGGTCCAATATACCTTGGATTTAATTTCCCTCGTTTACCAAATCGAACAACGCCTTTCCAAGGTGCAACTTTAAGCATGACCATCTCTCCAATTTCAAATTCTATATCTTTTCTTTTAATGTCAGCGTAGCTCTTTTGTCGACTTTGGGCGGTTTTCAACCGTTGTTGAATTTGGATGATCTTCTCGGTAGTTTCTTGTATAATCTCCGGACCCGTAATATGTCTATCCCCCACTTCACTCCAACAAATCGGAGACCTGCACTTTCTACCATAAAGTGCTTCAAATGGCGCCATCTCAATGCTTGAATGGTAGCTGTTGTTGTAGGAAAATTCTGCTAATGGTAGATGTCGATCCCAACTGTTTCCGAAATCAATAACACATGCTCGTAGCATGTCTTCAAGCGTTTGTATCGTCCTTTCGCTCTGTCCATCAGTTTGTGGATGATAGGCAGTACTCATGTCTAGACGAGTTCCTAATGCTTGCTGTAATGTCTGCCAGAATCTTGAAATAAATCTGCCATCCCTATCAGAGATAATAGAGATTGGTATTCCATGTCTGGAGATGACTTCCTTCAAATACAGTCGTGCTAACTTCTCCATCTTGTCATCTTCTCTTATTGGCAGGAAGTGTGCTGATTTGGTGAGACGATCAACTATTACCCAAATAGTATCAAAACCACTTGCAGTCCTTGGCAATTTAGTGATGAAATCCATGGTAATGTTTTCCCATTTCCATTCTGGGATTTCGGGTTGTTGAAGTAGACCTGATGGTTTCTGATGCTCAGCTTTGACCTTAGAACACGTCAAACATTCTCCCACGTATTTAGCAACATCGGCTTTCATACCCGGCCACCAAAAATGTTTCTTGAGATCCTTGTACATCTTCCCCGTTCCAGGATGTATTGAGTATCTGGTTTTATGAGCTTCTCTAAGTACCATTTCTCTCATATCTCCAAATTTTGGTACCCAAATCCTTTCAGCCCTATACCGGGTTCCGTCTTCCCGAATATTAAGATGCTTCTCTGATCCTTTGGGTATTTCATCCTTTAAATTTCCCTCTTTTAAAACTCCTTGTTGCGCCTCCTTTATTTGAGTAGTAAGGTTATTATGAATCATTATATTCATAGATTTTACTCGAATGGGTTCTCTGTCCTTCCTGCTCAAGGCATCGGCTACCACATTTGCCTTCCCCGGGTGGTAACGAATCTCAAAGTCGTAATCATTCAATAATTCAATCCACCTACGCTGCCTCATATTCAGTTGTTTCTGATTAAATATGTGTTGAAGACTTTTGTGGTCGGTATATATAATACTTTTGACCCCATATAAGTAGTGCCTCCAAGTCTTTAATGCAAAAACAACCGCGCCTAATTCCAAATCATGCGTCGTATAATTTTGTTCGTGAATCTTCAATTGTCTAGACGCATAAGTAATCACCTTCGTTCGTTGCATTAATACACAACCGAGACCTTGCTTTGATGCGTCACAATAAATCACAAAATCATCATTCCCTTCAGGCAATGACAATATAGGTGCCGTAGTTAGCTTTTTCTTCAATAATTGAAACGCTTTCTCTTGTTCATCATTCCATTCAAATTTCTTCCCTTTATGCGTTAATGCAGTCAAGGGTTTTGCTATTCTGGAAAAGTCTTGGATGAACCTTCTGTAGTAACCAGCTAGTCCTAAAAACTGGCGTATGTGTTTCGGAGTTTTCGGGGTTTCCCACTTTTCAACAGTTTCTATCTTTGCCGGATCCACCTTAATACCTTCTTTGTTCACTATGTGACCGAGGAATTGAACTTCTTCCAACCAAAATGCACACTTTGAAAACTTAGCGTACAATTCTTCCTTCCTCAATACTTCTAACACCTTTCTCAAATGTTCACCGTGTTCTTGGTCATTCTTTGAGTAAATAAGTATGTCATCAATGAAAACAATGACAAACTTGTCAAGGTATGGTCCACACACTCGGTTCATAAGGTCCATGAACACAGCTGGTGCATTAGTTAAACCAAACGGCATGACCATAAACTCGTAATGACCGTAACGTGTTCTGAAAGCAGTCTTTGGAATATCATCTTCTTTCACCCGCATTTGATGATACCCGGAACGTAAGTCAATCTTTGAATAAACAGACGAGCCTTGTAGTTGATCAAATAAGTCATCGATTCTCGGTAGTGGGTAGCGGTTCTTGATGGTAAGTTTGTTCAACTCTCGGTAGTCGATACACAACCTGAATGTACCATCTTTCTTCTTGACAAACAAAACAGGAGCTCCCCACGGTGATGTGCTTGGTCAAATGAAACCACGCTCTAAAAGTTCTTGTAATTGGCTTTGTAGTTCTTTCATCTCGCTGGGTGCGAGTCTGTAAGGAGCACGAGCTATTGGTGCAGCTCCTGGTACAAGATCTATTTGAAATTCAACGGATCGATGTGGGGGTAATCCCGGTAATTCTTTCGGAAATACATCGGGAAATTCTTTTGCAATGGGAACATCATTGATGCTCTTTTCTTCAGTTTGTACTTTCTCGACGTGTGCTAGAACAGCATAGCAACCTTTTCTTATTAGTTTTTGTGCCTTCAAATTACTAATAAGATGTAGCTTCGTGTTGCCCTTTTCTCCGTACACCATTAAGGGTTTTCCTTTTTCTCGTATAATGCGAATTGCATTTTTGTAACAAACGATCTCTGCTTTCACTTCTTTCAACCAGTCCATACCGATTATCACATCAAAACTCCCTAACTCTACTGGTATCAAATCAATCTTAAATGTTTCGCTAACCAGTTTAATTTCTCGATTCTGACATATATTATCTGCTGAAATTAATTTACCATTTGCTAATTCGAGTAAAAATTTACTATCCAAAGGCGTCAATGGACAACTTAATTTAGCACAAAAATCTCTACTCATATAGCTTCTATCCGCACCCGAATCAAATAAAACGTAAGCAGATTTATTGTCAATAAGAAACGTACCCGTAACAAGCTCCGGGTCTTCCTGTGCCTCTGCCGCATTAATATTGAAAACTCTTCCGCGGCCTTGTCCATTCGTGTTCTCCTGGTTCGGGCAATTTCTAATAATGTGGCCCGGTTTTCCACATTTATAACAAACTACATTGGCATAACTTGCTCCGACACTACTTGCTCCGCCATTACTCGTTCCGACACCATTTGTTCCTTTCGTTCTATTAACCCCTGGTCCGTAGACCTCACACTTCGCCGCGCTATGACCATTTCTTTTACACTTGTTGCAAAATTTGGTGCAGAACCCCGAGTGATACTTTTCACACCTTTGGCATAGCTGCTTCTGATTGTTGTTGTTGTTGCGGTTATTATTGTTGTTGGGATGATTGTTGTAGTTGCTGTTGCTGTTGTTGTTGTTGTTGTTGTTATTGTTGGGCCGTTTGTTGTAGTTGCGATTGATGTTGCGATTGTTGGGATAATTGTTGCGATTATTGTTGTAATTGCTGCTATTGTTGTATTGGTGATTCTTATCACCGTTTTCCTCCCACTTTCTTTTGACTTGCTTCACATTGGCCTCTTCAGCAGTCTGTTCTTTAATTCTTTCTTCAATCTGGTTCACTAGTTTGTGAGCCATTCTACATGCCTGTTGTATAGAGGCGGGCTCGTGTGAACTTATATCTTCTTGGATTCTTTCCGGTAATCCTTTCACAAATGCGTCGATCTTCTCTTCCTCATCTTCGAATGCTCCCGGACACAATAGGCACAATTCTGTGAATCGTCTTTCATACGTGGTAATATCAAATCCTTGGGTTCGTAACCCTCTAAGTTCTGTCTTGAGCTTATTGACCTCGGTTCTGGGACGGTACTTCTCGTTCATCAAGTGCTTGAATGCTGACCACGGTAGTGCGTACGCATCATCTTGTCCCACTTGCTCTAGATAGGTATTCCACCATGTTAACGCAGAACCTGTGAAGGTATGCGTAGCGTACTTCACTTTGTCCTCTTCAGTACACTTACTTATGGCAAACACCGATTCGACCTTCTCGGTCCACCGTTTCAATCCGATCGGTCCTTCGGTTCCATCAAATTCCAAAGGTTTGCAGGCAGTGAATTCTTTGTAGGTGCATCCTACACGATTTCCTGTACTGCTAGATCCAAGGTTATTGTTGGTATGTAGCGCAGCCTGTACTGCGGCTATGTTTGAAGCTAGAAAAGTACGGAATTCCTCTTCATTCATATTCACGGTGTGTCGAGTAGTCGGTGCCATTTCCTTCAAAATAGTCAAATGGAACAAGTTAATCATACAGAATATTAAGAGTAGTTAATAGTATTTCGTAGCATAATATGAACTCATTTATAAAAGCTTTTTCTTCATATTAGCGTTTTATAAGTTTAAATTCGGGTAGTACCTACCCGTTAAGTTCATACTTAGTAGCTAATATACAATTCAACTACTACAATTCTATATGAAAAACTGATTATAATAATATTTCGCGTTCAAACTTTTATACAATATTTTACAAACTTACAATACCGCTTATTTTACATAAAGCTTGAAATATAGCACACAATAACTTTGATACAAGATAGTTGTGAAGATAATTCTAGCTAGTACACAAGTCGTTCAGCAAAGGCAATAAAGACACGTAATTCATACGTCCAGAAACAAGTCATGCATTCTGGTTTTACTAGGACTACTTCCCATCCTTGGTCTTGTGCAACATAACCGTTATGACCGTTTATAAGACAGCGTGTTGTAACGTCGTCAAAGGGACGAGGGTTACGTAATGTCCAACAGTCCCGTAATAATCTAAAAACCTCATTTCTTACCCCAATTACCGACTCCGTCACTTGTGGAAACGTTTTGTTTAATAGTTGTAGCCCGATGTTCTTGTTCTCACTTTGGTGAGAAGCGAACATTACTAATCCGTAAGCATAACATGCTTCTTTATGTTGCATGTTAGCCGCTTTTTCTAAATCGCGAAGTCCAATATTCGGATATATTGAGTCAAAATAATTTCTTAACCCGTTGCGTAAAATAGCATTTGGGTTCCCCGCAATATATGCGTCAAAGTAAACACATCGTAACTTATGGGTTTCCCAATGTGATATCCCCCATCTTTCAAACGAAAGTCTCTTATAAACTAAGACATTCTTGGAACGTTCTTCGAATGTCTTACAAACTGATCTCGCCTTAAATAGTTGTGCCGAGGAATTCTGGCCGACTCTAGACAAGATTTCATCAATCATGTCTCCGGGTAGGTCTCTTAAAATATTGGGTTGTCTATCCATTTTGTGTTTTTAAACTGTAAAATAGACAAGAGTTAGATTCATAAAAAAATACTTATTAATACAAGCAATTTTTACATATATCATAAAGCATAAGAACACTATATTACATATATTACACCACACGAATACAACTATCTTATTCCGATTCGCTCGTTTCTTCTTCTTCGGTTTTGGTTCGTTTTGCCAAGTTTCTAGGGATATATGATGTTCCCCTAATACGAGCCGTAATTTTCCACATTGGTTTAGAAAAACCCGGTGGTTTAGAGGTTCCCGGGTCATTGTTAAAACTTAAGGACTTCGGGGGTTGACGATACATTAAAAGTTCATCGGGGTTGGAATTAGATTTCTCTATTTTTATGCCCTTTCCCTTATTATTTTCTTTTGCCTTTTTAAATTCAGTTGGGGTAATTTCTATAACATCATCGGAATTCTTGTCGGAATCTGATTCATCGGAGAATTGGTAATCCTCCCAATATTTTGCTTCCTTGGCGGAAACACCATTGACCATAATTAACCTTGGTCGGTTGGTTGAGGATTTTCTTTTACTTAACCGTTTTATTATTTCCCCCACCGGTTCTATTTCTTCATCCGGTTCCGATTCTTCTTCCGGTTCCGATTCTTCTTCCGGTTCCGACTCTTCTTCCGGTTCCTCTTCGGGAACTTGTGAATCAGTCCACGAATCATTCCAATTTACATTTGACTCTTCATTATTATTAGGTGAGTCAATGGGACTTGTTCTAGAGGTAGACATCTATCACATAATATCAAACGCGTTAAGAGATTAATATATCACATAATATTCACATGTTAAAAATATATAGTTTCCAACAAAATTTGTTAAGCAATCATTTTTCAAGTAAACACGGTCGAAGTCCAGACTCACTAATGCATCCTAACAAACTCGATAAGACACACTAGTGCAAATTTTCTGGTTCTCTAAGACCAACGCTCGGATACCAACTGAAATGTCCCGTTCTTATTGATTAAAAACGTTCCATATTAATTGATTTCGTTGCGAGGTTTTGACCTCTATATGAGACGTTTTTCAAAGACTGCATTCATTTTTAAAACAAACCATAACCTTTATTTCATAGATAAAGGTTTTAAAAAGCTTTACGTAGATTATCAAATAATGATAATCTAAAATATCCTGTTTACACACGACCATTACATAATGGTTTACAATACAAATATGTTACAACAAAATAAGTTTCTTGAATGCAGTTTTTACACAATATCATACAAGTATGGACTCCAAATCTCGTCCTTATTTAAGTATGCGACAGCGGAAGCTCTTAGTATTCACCTGAGAATAAACATGCTTTAAACGTCAACAAAAATGTTGGTGAGTTATAGGTTTAACCTATATATATCAAATCGTAACAATAGACCACAAGATTTCATATTTCAATACACATCCCATACATAGAGATAAAAATCATTCATATGGTGAACACCTGGTAACCGACAATAACAAGATGCATATATAAGAATATCCCCATCATTCCGGGACACCCTTCGGATATGATATAAATTTCGAAGTACTAAAGCATCCGGTACTTTGGATGGGGTTTGTTAGGCCCAATAGATCTATCTTTAGGATTCGCGTCAATTAGGGTGTCTGTTCCCTAATTCTTAGATTACCAGACTTAATTAAAAAGGGGCATATTCGATTTCGATAATTCAACCATAGAATGTAGTTTCACGTACTTGTGTCTATTTTGTAAATCATTTATAAAACCTGCATGTATTCTCATCCCAAAAATATTAGATTTTAAAAGTGGGACTATAACTCACTTTCACAGATTTTTACTTCGCCGGGAAGTAAGACTTGGCCACTGGTTGATTCACGAACCTATAACAATATATACATATATATCAAAGTATGTTCAAAATATATTTACAACACTTTTAATATATTTTGATGTTTTAAGTTTATTAAGTCAGCTGTCCTCGTTAGTAACCTACAACTAGTTGTCCACAGTTAGATGTACAGAAAAATAAATCGATAAATATTATCTTGAATCAATCCACGACCCAGTGTATACGTATCTCAGTATTGATCACAACTCAAACTATATATATTTTGGAATCAACCTCAACCCTGTATAGCTAACTCCAACATTCACATATAGAGTGTCTATGGTTGTTCCGAAATATATATAGATGTGTCGACATGATAGGTCGAAACATTGTATACGTGTCTATGGTATCTCAAGATTACATAATATACAATACAAGTTGATTAAGTTATGGTTGGAATAGATTTGTTACCAATTTTCACGTAGCTAAAATGAGAAAAATTATCCAATCTTGTTTTACCCATAACTTCTTCATTTTAAATCCGTTTTGAGTGAATCAAATTGCTATGGTTTCATATTGAACTCTATTTTATGAATCTAAACAGAAAAAGTATAGGTTTATAGTCGAAAAAATAAGTTACAAGTCGTTTTTGTAAAGGTAGTCATTTCAGTCGAAAGAACGACGTCTAGATGACCATTTTAGAAAACATACTTCCACTTTGAGTTTAACCATAATTTTTGGATATAGTTTCATGTTCATAATAAAAATCATTTTCTCAGAATAACAACTTTTAAATCAAAGTTTATCATAGTTTTTAATTAACTAACCCAAAACAGCCCGCGGTGTTACTACGACGGCGTAAATCCGGTTTTACGGTGTTTTTCGTGTTTCCAGGTTTTAAATCATTAAGTTAGCATATCATATAGATATAGAACATGTGTTTAGTTGATTTTAAAAGTCAAGTTAGAAGGATTAACTTTTGTTTGCGAACAAGTTTAGAATTAACTAAACTATGTTCTAGTGATTACAAGTTTAAACCTTCGAATAAGATAGCTTTATATGTATGAGTCGAATGATGTTATGAACATCATTACTACCTTAATTTCCTTGGATAAACCTACTGGAAAAGAGAAAAATGGATCTAGCTTCAATGGATCCTTGGATGGCTCGAAGTTCTTGAAGCAGAATCATGACACGAAAACAAGTTCGAGTAAGATCATCACTTGAAATAAGATTGTTATAGTTATAGAAATTGAACCAAAGTTTGAATATGATTATTACCTTGTATTAGAATGATAACCTACTGTAAGAAACAAAGATTTCTTGAGGTTGGATGATCACCTTACAAGATTGGAAGTGAGCTAGCAAACTTGAAAGTATTCTTGATTTTATGAAACTAGAACTTTTGGAATTTATGAAGAACACTTAGAACTTGAAGATAGAACTTGAGAGAGATCAATTAGATGAAGAAAATTGAAGAATGAAAGTGTTTGTAGGTGTTTTTGGTCGTTGGTTTATGGATTAGATATAAAGGATATGTAATTTTGTTTTCATGTAAATAAGTCATGAATGATTACTCATATTTTTGTAATTTTATGAGATATTTCATGCTAGTTGCCAAATGATGGTTCCCACATGTGTTAGGTGACTCACATGGGCTGCTAAGAGCTGATCATTGGAGTGTATATACCAATAGTACATACATCTAAAAGCTGTGTATTGTACGAGTACGAATACGGGTGCATACGAGTAGAATTGTTGATGAAACTGAACGAGGATGTAATTGTAAGCATTTTTGTTAAGTAGAAGTATTTTGATAAGTGTATTGAAGTCTTTCAAAAGTGTATAAATACATATTAAAACACTACATGTATATACATTTTAACTGAGTCGTTAAGTCATCGTTAGTCGTTACATGTAAATGTTGTTTTGAAACCTTTATGTTAACGATCTTGTTAAATGTTGTTAACCCAATGTTTATAATATCAAAAGAGATTTTAAATTATTATATTATCATGATATTATGATGTACGAATATCTCTTAATATGATATATATACATTAAATGTCGTTACAACGATAATCGTTACACATATGTCTCGTTTCAAAATCATTAAGTTAGTAGTCTTGTTTTTACATATGTAGTTCATTGTTAATATACTTAATGATATGTTTAATTATCATAATATAATGTTAACTATATATATAACCATATATATGTCATCATATAATTTTTACAAGTTTTAACGTTCGTGAATCACCGGTCAACTTGGGTGGTCAATTGTCTATATGAAACCTATTTCAATTAATCAAGTCTTAACAAGTTTGATTGTTTAACATGTTGGAAACATTTAATCATGTAAATATCAATCTAAATTAATATATATAAACATGGAAAAGTTCGGGTCACTACACCGCCTGCCCCACAATCTCCCTCTGTCGAGGAACTGACGAGGGAAGTGGAGATCCTTCGTGCTCGGGTAATTGAGCTCGAGGACCAGATGTCCCACGTAATGGACATCCTTTATCCACCGTCACCATAGGGCATTGTAGTAGATTTCATTATGTAATCTCGTTGTAGTTTCATATTTTACTCATGTATTGTACGAAATTATGCGGATGTATGCAACTTATTATTAATGAATGAAACTTAGTGTTGTTTACTTTTTGTACGGTGTTCTAATTACGTTACTGTATGATGATTATGTAGTATCTGTATCTAGTTGCATTGCTTAGTTAACATGTGTTGCGTTGACTCCATGTTGGTTGCTATATACTATATTATTATTTATTAAATGCTGGATTTTGACTTAAGTCAAAATTTCTGTTTAGAAGGGCAATGGCAAACGAACGAGCAGCACCCACAGCAGCCCAAATCGAGTAAATGATCGCTGAGAGAGTAGCCGCAGCTATTGCAGAAATCAACCCACAAGCTCCACCAGTTGACCAGCCCATTCGTAACGGGTGTACATATAAGGAGTTTCAAAGCTGCAAGCCCCACATCTTTAGTGGTACTGAGGGACCAGTTGGTCTGACTAGGTGGTTTGAGAAATTAGAAGCTGTGTTCTGTGTAAGCAACTGCTCAGAGGCGAACAAAACCAAGTATGCTTCATGTACACTGTCAGACGGCGCCCTAACCTGGTGGAACACACTGGCTCAAGCTAAGGGTATTGACGAGACTTATGCCACTCCGTGGGAAGAATTTAAGGGAGCCCTGATCGAAGAGTACTGCCCCAGAGCAGAGATACAGAAAATGGAGGCTGAGTTCTGGGAGTTGAAGGTTGTGGGAAACGATCTTGATGGTTACAACCGTAGGTATCTGGAATTAGCGCTGATGTGTCCCACGATGGTTACCCCGGAATTTAAGAGAATGGAGCGATACTTGTGGGGACTTCCCAAGTCCATTCAAGGAAATGTCACCTCTTCTAATCCACCCAACATCCTGGCAGCTATGCGCATGGCCCAAACCCTTATGAACCAAATTATCAGCAAGGAATCGGAAAGGCAAAATCCTAATCGGGAGCCAGTGGTGAGAAGCGTAAGTGGGACAACAGCAAGGGGAGAGTCTATGATCAAACCCCCGCTAAGAGGCATAATGACGGAAGGAACCCCAACCCGAACACCAGCTCGAACCCCAACTACAAGGGTAGTCTACTGCAGTGCAAGAGGTGCTACAAGCACCATACCGGGTACTGTAATGTGGTCTGTGAAAAGTGCAAAAGGACTGGGCATATTGGCAAGGACTGCAAGATTCCCATCCCAGCTGTGAGGACCAACCCCAATGGACCAAGAAAGTGTTATGAGTGTAGACAACAGGGCCACTTCAGGAATGAGTGTCCCAACAAGTGAAAGGACGGCGGACCCTCGCATGGAAGAGCTTTCAATGTAAACGCAAGGGATGCCCGTGAGAACCCCGACTTGGTTACAGGTATATTCACTATCAACAATCTATTAGCTTCTGTCCTATTTGATACTGGTGCCAATAGGAGCTATGTTTGTAGACACTTTTGCTCTAAGATAGATTGGTCATTAGTGCCTTTAAAGGAGAGTATGCTAGTTGAGGTAGCCAATGGGAAACTTGAGAAAGTCGACCAAATTGGCCGAGGAGCTATTATCAACATAGCTGGTGTGGATTTTTCAATTGACTTGATACCCATCAAATTGGGAAGCTTTGACGTGATTGTCGGCATGGACTGGTTGACCAAAGTGAGGGCCGACATTATCTGTGGAGATAAAGCTCTTCGTATACCACAAGGAGATGATGAGCCACTGGTATTATACGGAGAGAGATGTAACTCGGAGCTGAACCTCATTAGTTGTATGAAAGCGCAGAAGATCATGAAGAAAGGACGTCTTGCTGGTTTAGCAGACGTGAAGGCTTTAGAAACAGAAGAGAAGAGCGTGAATGATGTGCGAATCGTGAATGAATTCCCCGACGTCTTTCCGGAAGAACTGCCTGGATTGCCACCACCGAGAGCCGTGGAGTTCCAGATCGATCTAGTGCCGGGAGCTGCACCCGTAGCTCGTGCACCTTATCGACTAGCACCTTCCGAACTGCAAGAGTTGTAGAGTCAACTGCAGGAATTGCTCGACCGAGGGTTTATCCAACCGAGCTCGTCGCCTTGGGGCGCACCTATTTTATTCGTGAAGAAGAAGGACGGATCCTTCCGCATGTGTATCGACTACCGCGAACTCAACAAATTAACGATCAAGAATCGATATCCTCTTCCCCTAATTGACGATCTTTTTGATCAGCTGCAAAGATCAAGCGTTTACTCTAAGATTGATTTGTGATCCGGTTATCACCAGTTGAGGGTGAAGGAGAGTGATGTGATGAAGACTGCGTTCAGAACCCGCTATGGTCATTATGAGTTTCTCGTGATGACGTTCGGTTTAACCAACGCACCCGCTGTATTCATGGACCTCATGAATCGTGTATGCAAGCCATACCTGGATAGGTTCGTTATCGTCTTCATAGATGATATCCTCATCTACTCCAAGAGCGAAGAAGAACATGAGCAACATCTCCGACTAATGCTTGAACTCTTGAGACAAGAGCAACTTTATGCCAAATTCTTCAAGTGTGAATTTTGGTTGAAGGAAGTCCAATTTCTGGGTCATATTGTGAGTGATAAAGGTATCAAATTTGATCCCGCAAAGATCGAGGCTATCAGCAAGTGGGAGACACCCACTACTTGTAGTGACCCGAACTTTTCCATGTTTATATATATTAATTGAGATTGATATTTACATGATTAAATGTTTCCAACATGTTAAGCAATCAAACTTGTTAAGACTTGATTAATTGAAATATGTTTCATATAGACAATTGACCACCCAAGTTGACCGGTGATTCACGAACGTTAAAACTTGTAAAAACTATATGATGACATATATATGGATATATATATAGTTAACATGATACTATGATAAGTAAACATATCATTAAGTATATTAACAATGAACTACATATGTAAAAACAAGACTACTAACTTAATGATTTTTAAACGAGACATATATGTAACGATTATCGTTGTAAAGACATTTAATGTATATATATCATATTAAGAGATATTCATACATGATAATATCATGATAATATAATAATTTAAAATCTCATTTGATATTATAAACATTGGGTTAACGACATTTAACAAGATCGTTAACCTAAAGGTTTCAAAACAACACTTACATGTAACGACTAACGATGACTTAACGACTCAGTTAAAATGTATATACATGTAGTGTTTTAATATGTATTTATACACTTTTGAAAGACTTCAATACACTTATCAAAATACTTCTACTTAACAAAAATGCTTACAATTACATCCTCGTTCAGTTTCATCAACAATTCTACTCGTATGCACCTGTATTCGTACTCGTACAATACACAGCTTTTAGATGTATGTACTATTGGTATATACACTCCAATGATCAGATCTTAGCAGCCCATGTGAGTCACCTAACACATGTGGGAACCATCATTTGGCAACTAGCATGAAATATCTCATAAAATAACAAAAATATGAGTAATCATTCATGACTTATTTACATGAAAACAAAATTACATATCCTTTATATCTAATCCATACACCAACGACCAAAAACACCTACAAACACTTTCATTCTTCAATTTTCTTCATCTAATTGATCTTTCTCAAGTTCTATCTTCAAGTTCTAAGTGTTCTTCATATATTCTACAAGTTCTAGTTACATAAAATCAAGAATACTTTCAAGTTTGCTAGCTCACTTCCAATCTTGTAAGGTGATCATCCAACCTCAAGAAATCTTTGTTTCTTACAGTAGGTTATCATTCTAATACAAGGTAATAATCATATTCAAACTTTGGTTCAATTTCTATAACTATAACAATCTTATTTCAAGTGATGATCTTACTTGAACTTGTTTTCGTGTCATGATTCTGCTTCAAGAACTTCGAGCCATCCAAGGATCCGTTGAAGCTAGATCCATTTTTCTCTTTTCCAGTAGGTTTATCCAAGGAACTTAAGGTAGTAATGATGTTCATAACATCATTCAATTCATACATATAAAGCTATCTTATTCCAAGGTTTAAACTTGTAATCACTAGAACATAGTTTAGTTAATTCTAAACTTGTTCGCAAACAAAAGTTAATCCTTCTAACTTGACTTTTAAAATCAACTAAACACATGTTCTATATCTATATGATATGCTAACTTAATAATTTAAAACCTGGAGACACGAAAAACACCGTAAAACCGGATTTACGCCGTCGTAGTAACACCGCGGGCTGTTTTGGGTTAGTTAATTAAAAACTATGATAAACTTTGATTTAAAAGTTGTTATTCTGAGAAAATGATTTTTATTATGAACATGAAACTATATCCGAAAATTATGGTTAAACTCAAAGTGGAAGTATGTTTTCTAAAATGGTCATCTAGACGTCGTTCTTTCGACTTAAATGACTACCTTTACAAAAACGACTTGTAACTTATTTTTCTGACTATAAACCTATACTTTTCTATTTAGATTCATAAAATAGAGTTCAATATGAAACCATAGCAATTTGATTCACTCAAAACGGATTTAAAATGAAGAAGTTATGGGTAAAACAAGATTGGATAATTTTTCTCATTTTAGCTACGTGAAAATTGGTAACAAATCTATTTCAACCATAACTTAATAAACTTGTATTGTATATTATGTAATCTTGAGATACCATAGACACGTATACAATGTTTCGACCTATCATGTCGACACATCTATATATATTTCGGAACAACCATAGACACTCTATATGTGAATGTTGGAGTTAGCTATACAGGGTTGAGGTTGATTCCAAAATATATATAGTTTGAGTTGTGATCAATACTGAGATACGTATACACTGGGTCGTGGATTGATTCAAGATAATATTTATCGATTTATTTCTGTACATCTAACTGTGGACAACTAGTTGTAGGTTACTAACGAGGACAGCTGACTTAATAAACTTAAAACATCAAAATATATTAAAAGTGTTGTAAATATATTTTGAACATACTTTGATATATATGTATACATTGTTATAGGTTCGTGAATCAACCAGTGGCCAAGTCTTACTTCCCGACGAAGTAAAAATCTGTGAAAGTGAGTTATAGTCCCACTTTTAAAATCTAATATGTTTGAGATGAGAATACATGCAGGTTTTATAAATGATTTACAAAATAGACACAAGTACGTGAAACTACATTCTATGGTTGAATTATCGAAATCGAATATGCCCCTTTTTATTAAGTCTGGTAATCTAAGAATTAGGGAACAGACACCCTAATTGACGCGAATCCTAAAGATAGATCCATTGGGCCTAACAAACCCCATCCAAAGTACCGGATGCTTTAGTACTTCGAAATTTATATCATATCTGAAGGGTGTCCCGGAATGATGGGGATATTCTTATATATGCATCTTGTTAATGTCGGTTACCAGGTGTTCACCATATGAATGATTTTTATCTCTATGTATGGGATGTGTATTGAAATATGAAATCTTGTGGTCTATTATTATGATTTGATATATATAGGTTAAACCTATAACTCACCAACATTTTTGTTGACGTTTTAAGCATGTTTATTCTCTGGTGATTATTAAGAGCTTCCGCTGTCGCATACTTAAATAAGGACGAGATTTGGAGTCCATGCTTGTATGATATTGTGTAAAAACTGCATTCAAGAAACTTATTTTGTTGTAACATATTTGTATTGTAAACCATTATGTAATGGTCGTGTGTAAACAGGATATTTTAGATTATCATTATTTGATAATCTACGTAAAGCTTTTTAAACCTTTATTGATGAAATAAAGGTTATGGTTTGTTTTAAAATGAATGCAGTCTTTGAAAAACGTCTCATATAGAGGTCAAAACCTCGCAACGAAATCAATTAATATGGAACGTTTTTAATCAATAAGAACGGGACATTTCAGTTGGTATCCGAGCATTGGTCTTAGAGAACCAGAATTTTGCATTAGTGTGTCTTATCGAGTTTGTTAGGATGCATTAGTGAGTCTGGACTTCGACCGTGTTTACTTGAAAAATGATTGCTTAACAAATTTTGTTGGAAACTATATATTTTTAACATGTGAATATTATGTGATATATTAATCTCTTAACACGTTTGATATTATGTGATAGATGTCTACCTCTAGAACAAGTCCCATTGACTCACATAATAATAATGAAGAGTCAAATGTAAATTGGAATGATTCGTGGACTGATTCACAAGTTCCCGAAGAGGAACCGGAAGAAGAGTCGGAACCGGAAGAAGAATCGGAACCGGAAGAAGAATCAGAACCGGATGAAGAAATAGAACCGGTGGGGGAAATAATAAAACGGTTAAGTAAAATAAAATCCTCAACCAACCGACCAAGGTTAATTATGGTCAGTGGTGTTTCCGCCAAGGAAGCAAAATATTGGGAGGATTACCAATTCTCCGATGAATCGGATTCCGACGAGAATTCCGATGATGTTATAGAAATTACCCCAACTGAATTTAAAAAGGCAAAAGAAAATAATAAGGGAAAGGGCATAAAAATAGAGAAATCTAATTCCAACCCCGATGAACTTTATATGTATCGTCAACCCCCGAAGTCCTTAAGTTGTAACAATGACCCGAGAACCTCTAAACCACCAGGTTTTTCTAAACCAATGTGGAAAACGACGGCTCGTATTAGGGGAACATCATATATCCCTCGAAACTTGGCAAAACGAACCAAAACCGAAGAAGAAGAAACAAGCGAGTCGGAATAAGATAGTTGTATTCGTGTGGTGTAATATATGTAATATAGTGTGCTTATGCTTTATGATATATGTAAAAATTGCTTGTATTAATAAGTATTTTTTTTTATGAATCTAACTCTTGTCTATTTTACAGTATAAAAACACAAAATGGATAGACAACCTAATATTTTAAGAGACCTACCCGGAGACATGATTGATGAAATCTTGTCTAGAGTCGGTCAGAATTCTTCGGCACAACTATTTAAGGCGAGATCAGTTTGTAAGACATTCGAAGAACGTTCCAAGAATGCCTTGGTTTATAAAAGGCTTTCGTTCGAAAGATGGGGGATATCACATTGGGAAATCCATAAGTTACGATGTGTTTACTTTGACGCATATATTGCGGGGAACCCAAATGCTATTTTACGCAATGGGTTAAGAAATTATTTTGACTCAATATATCCGAATATTGGACTTCGTGATTTAGAAAAAGCGCCTAACATGCAACATAAAGAAGCATGTTATGCTTATGGATTAGTAATGTTCGCTTCTCACCAAAGTGAGAACAAGAACATCGGGCTACAACTATTAAACAAAACGTTCCCACAAGTGACGGAGTCGGTAATTGGGGTAAGAAATGAGGTTTTTAGATTGTTACGGGACTGTTGGACATTACGTAACCCTCGTCCCTTTGACGACGTTACAACACGATGTCTTATCAACGGCCATAACGGTTATGTTCCACAAGACCAAGGATGGGAAGTAATCCTAGTAAAACCAGAATGCATGACTTGTTTCTGGACGTATGAATTACGTGTCTTTATTACCTTTGCTGAACGACTTGTGTACTAGCTAGAATTATCTTCACAACCATCTTGTATCAAATTTATTGTGTGCTATATTTCATGCTATATGTAAAATAAGCGGTATTGTAAGTTTGTAAAATATTGTGTAAAAGTTTGAACGCGAAATATTATTATAATCAGTTTTTCATATAGAATTGTAGTAGTTGAATTGTATATTAGCTACTAAGTATGAACTTAACGGGTAGGTACTACCCGAATTTAAACTTATAAAACGCTAATATGAAGAAAAAGCTTTTATAAATGAGTTCATATTATGCTACGAAATACTATTAACTACTCTTAATATTCTGTATGATTAACTTGTTCCATTTGACTATTTTGAAGGAAATGGCACCGACTACTCGACACATCGTGAATATGAATGAAGAGAAATTCCGTATTTTTCTAGCTTCAAACATAGCCGCAGTACAGGCTGCGCTACATACCAACAATAACCTTGGATCTAGCAGTACATGAAATCGTGTAGGATGCACCTACAAAGAATTCACTGCCTACAAACCTTTGGAATTTGATGGAACCGAAGGACCGATCGGATTGAAACGATGGACCGAGAAGGCCGAATCGGTGTTTGCCATAAGTAAGTGTACTGAAGAGGACAAAGTGAAGTACTCTATGCATACCTTCACAGGTTCTGCGTTAACATGGTGGAATACCTATCTAGAGCAAGTGGGACAAGACGATGCGTACGCACTACCATGGTCAGCATTCAAGCACTTGATGAACGAGAAATACCGTCCCAGAACCGAGGTCAATAAGCTCAAGACAGAACTTAGAGGGTTACGAACCCAAAGATTTGATATTACCACGTACGAAAGACGATTCACAGAATTGTGCCTATTGTGTCCGGGAGCATTCGAAGATGAGGAAGAGAAGATCGATGCGTTTGTGAAAGGATTACCGGAAAGAATCCAAGAAGATATAAGTTCACACGAGCCCGCCTCCATACAACAGGCATGTAGAATTGCTCACAAACTAGTGAACCAGATTGAAGAAAGAATTAAAGAACAGACTGCTGAAGAGGCCAATGTGAAGCAAGTCAAAAGAAAGTCGGAGGAAAACAGTGATAAGAATCACCAATACAACAACAACAGCAATTAGAACAATAATCGCAACAATTATCCCAGCATTCGCAACATCAATCGCAACTACAACAGACGGCCCAACAACAACAACAACAACAACAACAGCAACTACAACAATCATCCCAACAACAATAATAACCGCAACAATAACAACAATCAGAAGCAGCTATGCCAAAGGTGTGAAAAGTATCACTCGGGGTTCTGCACCAAATTTTGCAACAAGTGTAAAAGAAATGGTCATAGCGCGGCGAAGTGTGAGGTCTACGGACCAGGGGTTAATAGAATGAAAGGAACAAATGGTGTCGGAACGAGTAATGGCGGAGCAAGTAGTGTCGGAGCAAGTTATGCCAATGTAGTTTGTTATAAATGTGGAAAACCGGGCCACATTATTAGAAATTGCCCGAACCAGGAGAACACCAATGGACAAGGCCGCGGAAGAGTTTTCAATATTAATGCGGCAGAGGCACAGGAAGACCCGGAGCTTGTTACGGGTACGTTTCTTATTGACAATAAATCTGCTTACGTTTTATTTGATTCGGGTGCGGATAGAAGCTATATGAGTAGAGATTTTTGTGCTAAATTAAGTTGTCCATTGACGCCTTTGGATAGTCAATTTTTACTCGAATTAGCAAATGGTAAATTAATTTAAGCAGATAATATATGTCGGAATCGAGAAATTAAACTGGTTAGCGAAACATTTAAGATTGATTTGATACCAGTAGAGTTAGGGAGTTTTGATATGATAATCGGTATGGACTTGTTGAAAGAAGTGAAAGCAGAGATCGTTTGTTACAAAAATGCAATTCACATTATACGAGAAAAAGGAAAACCCTTAATGGTGTACGGAGAAAAGGGCAACACGAAGCTACATCTTATTAGTAATTTGAAGGCACAAAAACTAATAAGAAAAGGTTGCTATGCTGTTCTAGCACACGTCGAGAAAGTACAAACTGAAGAAAAGAGCATCAATGATGTTCCCATTGCAAAAGAATTTCCCGATGTATTTCCGAAAGAATTACCGGGATTACCCCCACATCGATCCGTTGAATTTCAAATAGATCTTGTACCAGGAGCTGCACCAATAGCTCGTGCTCCTTACAGACTTACACCCAACGAGATGAAAGAACTGCAAAGCCAATTACAAGAACTTTTAGAGCGTGGTTTCATTCGACCAAGCACATCACCGTGGGGAGCTCCTGTTTTGTTTGTCAAGAAGAAAGATGGTACATTCAGGTTGTGTATCGACTACCGAGAGTTGAACAAACTTACCATCAAGAACCGCTACCCACTACCGAGAATCGACGACTTATTTGATCAACTACAAGGCTCGTCTGTTTATTCAAAGATTGACTTACGTTCCGGGTATCATCAAATGCGGGTGAAAGAAGATGATATTCCAAAGACTGCTTTCAGAACACGTTACGGTCATTACGAGTTTATGGTCATGCCGTTTGGTTTAACTAATGCACCAGCTGTGTTCATGGACCTTATGAACCGAGTGTGTGGACCATACCTTGACAAGTTTGTCATTGTTTTCATTGATGACATACTTATTTACTCAAAGAATGACCAAGAACATGGTGAACATTTGAGAAAGGTGTTAGAAGTATTGAGGAAGGAAGAATTGTACGCTAAGTTTTCAAAGTGTGCATTTTGGTTGGAAGAATTTCAATTCCTCGGTCACATAGTTAACAAAGAAGGTATTAAGGTGGATCCGGTAAAGATAGAAACTGTTGAAAAGTGGGAAACCCCGAAAACTCCGAAACACATACGCCAGTTTTTAGGACTAGCTGGTTACTACAGAAGGTTCATCCAAGACTTTTCCAGAATAGCAAAACCCTTGACTGCATTAACGAATAAAGGGAAGAAATTTGAATGGAATGATGAACAAGAGAAAGCGTTTCAATTATTGAAGAAAAAGCTAACTACGGCACCTATATTGTCATTGCCTGAAGGGAATGATGATTTTGTGATTTATTGTGACGCATCAAAGCAAGGTCTCGGTTGTGTATTAATGCAACGAACGAAGGTGATTGCTTATGCGTCTAGACAATTGAAGATTCATGAACAAAATTATACGACGCATGATTTGGAATTAGGCGCGGTTGTTTTTGCATTAAAGACTTGGAGGCACTACTTATATGGGGTCAAAAGTATTATATATACCGACCACAAAAGTCTTCAACACATATTTAATCAGAAACAACTGAATATGAGGCAGCGTAGGTGGATTGAATTATTGAATGATTACGACTTTGAGATTCATTACCACCCGGGGAAGGCAAATGTGGTAGCCGATGCCTTGAGCAGGAAGGACAGAGAACCCATTCGAGTAAAATCTATGAATATAATGATTCATAATAACCTTACTACTCAAATAAAGGAGGCGCAACAAGGAGTTTTAAAAGAGGGAAATTTAAAGGATGAAATACCCAAAGGATCGGAGAAGCATCTTAATATTCGGGAAGACGGAACCCGGTATAGGGCTGAAAGGATTTGGGTACCAAAATTTGGAGATATGAGAGAAATGGTACTTAGAGAAGCTCATAAAACCAGATACTCAATACATCCTGGAACGGGGAAGATGTACAAGGATCTCAAGAAACATTTTTGGTGGCCGGGTATGAAAGCCGATGTTGCTAAATACGTAGGAGAATGTTTGACGTGTTCTAAGGTCAAAGCTGAGCATCAGAAACCATCAGGTCTACTTCAACAACCCGAAATCCCGGAATGGAAATGGGAAAACATTACCATGGATTTCATCACTAAATTGCCAAGGACTGCAAGTGGTTTTGATACTATTTGGGTAATAGTTGATCGTCTCACCAAATCAGCACACTTCCTGCCAATAAGAGAAGATGACAAGATGGAGAAGTTAGCACGACTGTATTTGAAGGAAGTCGTCTCCAGACATGGAATACCAATCTCTATTATCTCTGATAGGGATGGTAGATTTATTTCAAGATTCTGGCAGACATTACAGCAAGCATTAGGAACTCGTCTAGACATGAGTACTGCCTATCGCTTGAAGACATGCTACGAGCATGTGTTATTGATTTCGGAAACAGTTGGGATCGACATCTACCGTTAGCAGAATTTTCCTACAACAACAGCTACCATTCAAGCATCGAGATGGTGCCATTTGAAGCACTTTATGGTAGAAAGTGCAGGTCTCCAATTTGTTGGAGTGAAGTGGGGGATAGATAGATTACGGGTCCAGAGATTATACAAGAAACTACCGAGAAGATCATCCAAATTCAACAACGGTTGAAAATCGTCCAAAGTCGACAAAAGAACTACGCTGACATTAAAAGAAAAGATATAGAATTTGAAATTGGAGAGATGGTCATGCTTAAAGTTGCACCTTGGAAAGGCGTTGTTCGATTTGGTAAACGAGGGAAATTAAATCCAAGGTATATTGGACCATTCAAGATTATTGATCGTGTCGGACCAGTAGCTTACCGACTTGAGTTACCTCAACAACTCGCGGCTGTACATAACACTTTCCACGTCTCGAATTTGAAGAAATGTTTTGCTAAAGAAGATCTCACTATTCCGTTAGATGAAATCCAAATCAACGAAAAACTTCAATTCATCGAAGAACCCGTCGAAATAATGGACCGTGAGGTTAAAAGACTTAAGCAAAATAAGATACCAATTGTTAAGGTTCGATGGAATGCTCGTAGAGGACCTGAGTTCACCTGGGAGCGTGAAGATCAGATGAAGAAGAAATACCCGCATCTATTTCCAGAAGATTCGTCAACACCTTCAACAGCTTAAAATTTCGGGACGAAATTTATTTAACGGGTAGGTACTGTAGTGACCCGAACTTTTCCATGTTTATATATATTAATTGAGATTTATATTTATATGATTAAATGTTTCCAACATGTTAAGCAATCAAACTTGTTAAGACTTGATTAATTGAAATATGTTTCATATAGACAATTGACCACCCAAGTTGACCGGTGATTCACGAACGTTAAAACTTGTAAAAACTATATGATGACATATATATGGATATATATATATAGTTAACATGATACTATGATAAGTAAACATATCATTAAGTATATTAACAATGAACTACATATGTAAAAACAAGACTACTAACTTAATGATTTTTAAACGAGACATATATGTAACGATTATCATTGTAAAGACATTTAATGTATATATATCATATTAAGAGATATTCATACTTGATAATATCATGATAATATAATAATTTAAAATCTCATTTGATATTATAAACATTGGGTTAACAACATTTAACAAGATCGTTAACCTAAAGGTTTCAAAACAACACTTACATGTAACGACTAACGATGACTTAACGACTCAGTTAAAATGTATATACATGTAGTGTTTTAATATGTATTTATACACTTTTGAAAGACTTCAATACACTTATCAAAATACTTCTACTTAACAAAAATGCTTACAATTACATCCTCGTTCAGTTTCATCAACAATTCTACTCGTATGCACCCGTATTCGTACTCATACAATACACAGCTTTTAGATGTATGTACTATTGGTATATACACTCCAATGATCAGCTCTTAGCAGCCCATGTGAGTCACATAACACATGTGGGAACCATAATTTGGCAACTAGCATGAAATATCTCATAAAATTACAAAAATATGAGTAATCATTCATGACTTATTTACATGAAAACAAAATTACATATCCTTTATATCTAATCCATACACCAACGACCAAAAACACCTACAAACACTTTCATTCTTAAATTTTCTTCATCTAATTGATCTCTCTCAAGTTCTATCTTCAAGTTCTAAGTGTTCTTCATATATTCTACAAGTTCTAGTTACATAAAATCAAGAATACTTTCAAGTTTGCTAGCTCACTTCCAATCTTGTAAGGTGATCATCCAACCTCAAGAAATCTTTGTTTCTTACAGTAGGTTATCATTCTAATACAAGGTAATAATCATATTCAAACTTTGGTTCAATTTCTATAACTATAACAATCTTATTTCAAGTGATGATCTTACTTGAACTTGTTTTCGTGTCATGATTTTGCTTCAAGAACTTCGAGCCATCCAAGGATCCGTTGAAGCTAGATCCATTTTTCTCTTTTCCAGTAGGTTTATCCAAGGAACTTAAGGTAGTAATGATATTCATAACATCATTCGATTCATACATATAAAGCTATCTTATTCGAAGGTTTAAACTTGTAATCACTAGAACATAGTTTAGTTAATTCTAAACTTGTTCGCAAACAAAAGTTAATCCTTCTAAATTGACTTTTAAAATTAACTAAACACATGTTTTATATCTATATGATATTCTAACTTAATGATTTAAAACCTGGAGACACGAAAAACACCGTAAAACCGGATTTACGCCGTCGTAGTAACACCGCGGGCTGTTTTGGGTTAGTTAATTAAAAAATATGATAAACTTTGATTTAAAAGTTGTTATTCTGAGAAAATGATTTTTATTATGAACATGAAACTATATCCAAAAATTATGGTTAAACTCAAAGTGGAAGTATGTTTTCTAAAATGGTCATCTAGACGTCGTTCTTTCGACTGAAATGACTACCTTTAAAAAAATGACTTGTAACTTATTTTTCCGACTATAAACCTATACTTTTTCTGTTTAGATTCATAAAATAGAGTTTAATATGAAACCATAGCAATTTGATTCACTCAAAACGGATTTAAAATGAAGAAGTTATGGGTAAAACAAGATTGGATAATTTTTCTCATTTTAGCTACGTGAAAATTGGTAACAAATCTATTCCAACCATAACTTAATCAACTTGTATTGTATATTATGTAATCTTGAGATACCATAGACACGTATACAATGTTTTGACCTATCATGTCGACACATCTATATATATTTCGGAACAACCATAGACACTCTATATGTAAATGTTGGAGTTAGCTATACAGGGTTGAGGTTGATTCCAAAATATATATAGTTTGAGTTGTGATCAATACTGAGATACGTATACACTGGGTCGTGGATTGATTCAAGATAATATTTATCGATTTATTTCTGTACATCTAACTGTGGACAACTAGTTGTAGGTTACTAACGAGGACAGCTGACTTAATAAACTTAAAACATCAAAATATATTAAAAGTGTTGTAAATATATTTTGAACATACTTTGATATATATGTATACATTGTTATAGGTTCGTGAATCAACCAGTGGCCAAGTCTTACTTCCCGACGAAGTAAAAATCTGTGAAAGTGAGTTATAGTCCCACTTTTAAAATCTAATATTTTTGGGATGAGCATACATGCAGGTTTTATAAATGATTTACAAAATAGACACAAGTACGTGAAACTACATTCTATGGTTGAATTATCAAAATCGAATATGCCCCTTTTTATTAAGTCTGGTAATCTAAGAATTAGGGAACAGACACCCTAATTGACGCGAATCCTAAAGATAGATCTATTGGGCCTAACAAACCCTATCCAAAGTACCGGATGCTTTAGTACTTCGAAATTTATATCATATCCGAAGGGTGTCCCGGAATGATGGGGATATTCTTATATATGCATCTTGTTAATGTCGGTTACCAGGTGTTCACCATATGAATGATTTTTATCTCTATGTATGGGATGTGTATTGAAATATGAAATCTTGTGGTCTATTATTATGATTTGATATATATAGGTTAAACCTATAACTCACCAACATTTTAGTTGACGTTTTAAGCATGTTTATTCTCAGGTGATTATTAAGAGCTTCCGCTGTCGCATACTTAAATAAGGATGAGATTTGGAGTCCATGCTTGTATGATATTGTGTAAAAACTGCATTCAAGAAACTTATTTTGTTGTAACATATTTGTATTGTAAACCATTATGTAATGGTCGTGTGTAAACAGGATATTTTAGATTATCATTATTTGATAATCTACGTAAAGCTTTTTAAACCTTTATTGATGAAATAAAGGTTATGGTTTGTTTTAAAATGAATGCAGTCTTTGAAAAACGTCTCATACAGAGGTCAAAACCTCGCAACGAAATCAATTAATATGGAACGTTTTTAATCAATAAGAACGGGACATTTCACTACTCCAACTCACATCCGCCAAATTCTAGGCCTTGCCGGTTATTACCGAAGATTTATTGAAGGTTTTTCGTTGATTGTGTGTCCTTTGACCGCACTGACTCACAAAGGGAAGAAGTTCGTTTGGGAGAACGAACAAGAATCAGCATTTCAAACCTTGAAGCAGAAGTTAACCACCGCACCTATCTTGTCGCTTCCTGAAGGCAATGATGACTTCGTTGTGTACTGAGATGCTTCGAAAAATGGTTTTGGTTGCGTATTGATGCAAATAACGAAGGTCATTGCTTATGCTTCTCGTCAACTGAAGATACACGAGCAAAACTACACTACCCATGATCTCGAACTTGGAGCCGTTGTCTTGGCTTTGAAGTTATGGAGACACTATCTTTACGGGACAAAGAGTACCATATTCACCGATCACAAAAGCCTCTAGCACATCTTTGATCAGAAGCAGCTGAATATGAGACAACGTCAATGGATCGAGATGCTGAATGACTATGATTGTGAACTCCGTTACCATCCTGGCAAAGCCAATGTTGTAGCTGACGCTCTGAGTCGAAAGGAGAGAACGGTACCTCTTCGTGTTCGGGCTCTGAACATCATCATTCATTCAAATCTCAATAGCCAGATCCGAGTAGCCCAAGATGAGGCTCTCAAAGAGGAGAATATTTCTCAAGAACACTTGAACATTCTCGTTTCACGATTCGAGGTTAAGGAGACCGGACTCCGATGCTTTGCCGGAAGGATTTGGGTACCTAGTTATGGAGATCTACGGAGCCTTATACTAGATGAAGCCCATAAGTCGAGGTATTCAATTCATCCAGGAGCCGGTAAAATGTACCATGATCTCAAGGAACAGTATTAGTGACCTAATCTTAAGAAGGATGTTGCAACTTATGTTAGGAGGTGTTTAACTTGTTCGAAGGTTATGGCTGAACATCAGAGGCCATCTGGATTACTTCAACAATCGGAAATTCCACAATGGAAATGGGAAGCAATTACGATGGACTTCATCACAAAGCTACCGAAGACGGTAGGCGGTTATGATACCATCTGGGTTATCGTTGACCGACTTACTAAATTTGCACACTTCTTAGCCATGAAGGAAACAGATACAATAGAGAGACTTGCTCAACTGTACATTAAAGAAGTTGTGTCTCGTCATGGTGTACCCCTATCAATTATCTCAGATCGCGATACCCGTTTTGCTTCAAGATTTTGGCGTTCTTTGCAAGAAGCCTTGGGAACTCGTCTCGACATGAGCACTGCATATCACCCGCAGACTGACGGTCAGAGCGAACGAACGATTCAGACTTTAGAGGACATGTTGCATGCCTGTGTTATTAACTTCGGAAAGTCTTGGGAAAGGCATTTGCCGTTAGCCGAATTCTCTTACAACAATAGTTATCACTCGAGTATTAATGCCACACCTTTTGAAAATTGTATGGCCGCAAGTGCCGTTCTCCTATTTGTTGGGCCGAGTTAGGCGAAGTGCAAATCACCGGACCCGAGATAGTCCATGAAACGATGGAGAAGATTGCCCAGATTCGAGCGAGACTTAAGACGGCCCGTGATCGCCAAAAGAGTTATGCTGATCTTAAATGTAAAGACTTCGAATTCAACGTGGGTGACCGTGTGATGTTGAAAGTCGCACCTTGGAAAGGTGTGATCCGTTTTGGAAAGCGCGGAAGTTTAACCCGCGATATATTGGTCCTTTTGAAATCTTGGAACGTGTTGGACCCGTAGCTTACCGTCTAGATCTTCCAACCCAATTGAGCGCAGTTCATCCTACCTTCCACGTATCAAATTTGAAGAAGTGTCTTGCTCCACCGGAACTTATCATACCCCTGGAGGAACTTACGATTGATGACACACTTCACTTTGTGGAAGAACCTGTCGGAATCATGGACCGTGAGGTTAAGACTTTGAAGCACAATAAGATTCCAATTGTTCGAGTCCGATGGAATGCCAAACGTAGACCTGAGTTTACTTGGGAACGAGAGGATCAAATGATGCAGAAGTATCCTCACCTCTTCCAGACTTCAACACCTGCCTCATCTTAAATTTCGGGACGAAATTTCTGTTAACAGGTGGGTAATGTAATGACCCAACTTTTTCGACTTGCTTTTATGCCTTGTATTTTAGCGAAACTGCGTATTTGTGCGTACTGTGCTACTTTATACTCTGAAACCTTTATATACATGGTTTACTTTCATTTATATATTAAAACATAACTTAGAGTACGTAGGATACTTAACTTGTTCACCGGAAGCTTTTATGACCGTTAGTGTCACTTGACGTTTGGAATAAACTGCGAACCGCGCACACGTTTAACTTTTGTCATAATCGGAATATTATGACTACGAAATATTAATTATTATTTTATAAAAATAATTACTTGGGTTTTTGGATGCTTAATTATGCGTAGTAATTTAATTATGCTTACTAGTTAGTCTTGTTGGACTTTCTACCTTGTTAGACCTATGTCACGACCCGAAAAATTTCGACTAATTTTAAACCAAACTCTCGATACGATTTAATATTCTCTACACGATAAGCAAATTCTATTATGATTGAGTCTCAAAAATTTTGAACTGTTTCAATTGACCTTCGATCATTCCCGACGATTCACGAACCACTATTTGTAAATAGATACATATATATTTAAAAATATAAATATATATATATTAATTCGAAATATAATTTGAAATATTATATTCTTTGGTTATTAGAATTAACTTTGTAAATAGAAGATATAATAAAATTTATTATTAAAATAAATCTTCTATATAAATATATATATCTATATGTATATATATGTAAAGTATATCGAATATACATATATTGTTTCGAATTTATTTAGTAAACAATAATAACACACATCCATTATTTCGATTGATATTATAAAAGTTGCGAGCTTGTGAGTGTAATAAAATAAATAATAGATGAGCCTACTCGATCATGTTTCGCACATTTTATAACCAAAATAAATACATGAACTTAATTTAAAATTTGAGATTTTTCAGTGTACTTTTATCCGCCACTGATTTATTAAACGGGATACGATATCGCACTCCGAGTAAACTGTCGGCAGGAATAATACAAAATGGCAGCTGGATGCTCGCGATATTTATTCCTTCACTTCACTGTTTGTGTATGATTGAAATTACACAGTTTTCATTTGCATCTTTAAAAACTTATATGTATATATATATATATATATATATATATATATATATATATATATATATATATATATATATATATATATATATTATCATAGCATGTAGACTATAAACCACTCCATCTTCACTTGCACCACTATCACCTTGGCTCATCCACCGACAACCACACTTCGAGCCACACGACACCACCACACTCACCAGACCACCACCATCTCCGGTTCACCACCACCTGCGACCGACCACACCACCACGAACAAACACCACATTTCTTTCTCTCTCTCTCTCTCTCTCTCTCTCTTGTTACAACCACACCCGTCACCACTCCAGAACTGAAACCCAAATTGCTCACCATCTCTACTTGATAATGCTAAAAACGAACATATATTTCATAGCATTATTCCTCAAGAAAGACAAGCTTTTAGTTACAATTGTTCTATTTACAAGTGATATTCGTTTAAATAATAAAAGGTGAAGACAAAAGACAGATTCGACGAATTGAAGACGCAAACGACCAAAAAGCTCAAAAGTACAAAAGACAATCAAAGAGGTTCCAATTATTGATAAGAAACGTCTCGAAATTACAAGAGTACAAGATTCAAAACGCAAAGTACAAGATATTAAATTGTACGCAAGGACGTTCGAAAATCCGGAACCGGGACTAGAGTCAACTCTCAACGCTCGACGCAACGGACTAAAAATTACAAGTCAACTATGCACATAAATATAATATAATATTTAAATAATTCTTATAATTATTTATATATTATAATAAATAATAAAAACCGTCGGCAAGAAAGACTCCAAAGGGACTGAGCTGTAATTTCATTCTCCGCGACTCGCGGAGTTTGAAGAGTATTTCACCGCGAGTCGCGGAGCCCCAAAAGTCGAATTTTCCTATAAAAGCAACCGAATTCTGATCGCAAATCATCATCTTTTTTTTCTCCTCATTCATACGATATATTTATATTTATAATTTATATTTTAATTTTAATTTTAATTATAATTCTAATAATAAGGGTATGTTAGCGAATATTGTAAGGGTGTAAGTCGAAATTCTGTCCGTGTAACGCTACGCTATTTTTAATCATTGTAAGTTATGTTCAACCTTTTTACATTAATGTCTCGTAGCTAAGTTATTATTATGCTTATTTAAAATGAAGTAATCATGATGTTGGGCTAATTACTAAAATTGGGTAATTGGGCTTTGTACCATAATTGGGGTTTGGACAAAAGAACGACACTTGTGGAAATTAGACTATGGGCTATTAATGGGCTTTATATTTGTTTAACTAAATGATAGTTTGTTAATGTTAATATAAAGATTTACAATTGGGCGTCCCTATAAATTACCATATACACTCGATCGGACACGATGGGCGGGGTATTTATACCAACGAATAATCGTTCATTTAACCGGACACGGGAATGGATTAATAGCCACTAGAATAATTAAAACATGGGTGAAATTATGTACAAGGACACTTGGTATAATTGATAACAAAATATTAAAACCTTGGGTTACACTCAGTCGACATCCTGGTGTAATTATTAAACAAAGTATTAAAATCTTGTTACAGTTTAAGTCCCCAATTAGTTGGAATATTTAACTTCGGGTATAAGGATAATTTGACGAGGACACTCGCATTTTATATTTATGACTGATGGACTGTTATGGACAAAAACCAGACGGACATATTAAATAATCCAGGACAAAGGACAATTAACCCATGGGCATAAAACAAAAATCAACACGTCAAACATCATGATTACGGAAGTTTAAATAAGCATAATTCTTTTATTTCATATTTAATTTCCTTTATTTTATATTTAATTGCACTTCTAAATATCGCATTTTTATTATTATTGTATTTAATTGCACTTTTAATTATCGTACTTTTTAATTATCGCAAGTTTATTTTATCGCACTTTTATTATTCGCAATTTCATTATCGTTATTTACTTTATGCTTTAATTTAAGTCTTGTATTCATTTTTAATATTTTACATTTGGTTTTAACTGCGACTAAAGTTTTAAAATCGACAAACCGGTCATTAAACGGTAAAAACCCCCCTTTATAATAATAATATTACTTATATATATATATATATTTGTATTTTTATAAAAGTAAACTAATATAGCGTTAAGCTTTGTTTAAAGATTTTCCCTGTGGAACGAACCGGACTTACTAAAAACTACACTACTGTACGATTAGGTACACTGCCTATAAGTGTTGTAGCAAGGTTTAAGTATATCCATTCTATAAATAAATAAATATCTTGTGTAAAATTGTATCGTATTTAATAGTATTTCCTGCAAAAATTTAATAGTATTTTATACCACTCCGCTACCGCATCAAGTATTTTTGGCGCCGCTGCCGGGGAACTTTCTAAACGCCGGAAGCGCAACGCTAATATATATAAAAAAAAGAGATTTTTAGTTTACTTCTATTAAAAGTTGCTTTTGTAAAAATACGTTTTAAATATTCGAAAATATAAAAAGAAAAACAAAAATATAAGTATTTTTAAGATTTTGTTAAATATTTAAGTTTTATAAAGTTTCTTTATTTTTAATTTATAAAAACATAAGTTTTATTTAAGTATTTTGTTTTTATTTAAAAACATAAAAAAATTATATATATAAATCTAGTTTTAAGCATTTTATTTATTAAAATTATAAAGTAGTTCTATTTTATTTAAGTTTTTAAAATATAAGTTTTTATACACATATTTTTTTTAACAGAAAAAATTAAAAAAATAAATAAATAAATAAATAAAGAAAAACGCGTCGAATTTTAATAACCTGTCAGCTGAATTTTGGAACCCCGCGACTCGCGGGGTTTGAAGCTTTGAATACCGCAAGTCGCGGAGCTGCTCTGACACGCTGACAGAACCCTAATTTCACATTAATTACGGATTATATTATAATTATTAATATAAAACCCTAATTAGGTTTTAATTAAGTATTAATTTTAGTTTTTATTATTATTTTGTTTAATTAGTTTAATTAAAATATTAAATTAATAGTTTTATTAATTAAATAATATAAAAATAATATTTTTATAAAAATTGTAATTTTTACAACTTTTTGTATATTTTTATATTTTGTCCCTTTTTAATCGTTGTAGCATAATATTTGTATTTTTAGCACATATTTAGTTTTAAACTTAGTTTTTGCTATAGTTATTTTTACTCCTAGATTTTTAGGCTTTGCCGTAAAATTCCTTAAGTGCTTTTTCTTTAGACTAAGATTTAGGTGCTTTAGAATTTTGCGACGCCTTTTTAAGTTGTAGTTTCTTTTTAAGTTATTTCCATTTGGGATTTAGTTTTTCCTGTAAGCTTTAATATTTTTAGACGACTTTTACCTATGTATGAATTATCATTCCAATTAGTAATTTCAATTTGCGATTATAATTTTAAGTTAGTTGTAGTAATAAGGTTAGGTTAGTCAAGTATTTTTAAGTTTTTAAGTTTCTTTTATTTTTTCGTCACCTTTTATTTTTCAACCATTTTTCTTTTTCGACCTTTTTCGACGAACTCTTTTTCTTTCTTATTTCTCGCTATTCTAGTTTTAGGACATAGATTTTTATTCTACTTCTTATCTAAATTTCTTAAAATTACGAAAATTTATTTTGAGTGGTTAAATTGATAGACATCAAAATTTTCTGGTTCGTAGTAATAGTTGGATTTGTACGTGGACCGGGTTATTGGAGCCAAACAGTCCTCAATTATATTGAGACCAAACGAATCCTGCCCCTCTGCTGCATCTTTTGGCTATTCGAATCGTGGGCAAAATCAGAAAAGTCTATTGATTGGATAACTTATTATAATTTTTCTTTCCTTTTTAAAACTAATAGGATATTCAGTGAATGCACCGAGCAAGACGTTCACCACCTTTTGTACGTTCACCACCTGTAACTAGATCAAGACATTTAGCAAATATAACCGCCGTTGATTTTTCTTTAGAATCGTCATCCAGTAGACCAAGTACTTCAGTTCAAATTTCCGATAATCCATTTTTTGAACCCGACCTCACAATTGAGAATCCGGAAAATATTCAGGAACGGTTCGTAGATCCTGAACCATTAAACTTTCCTCCGGAGCCACCAATTATTCAAACAGAGATTGTTGAGGAACGAACCATTAAATCAGAATCATCTAGTGATACCGATTCAACAAATTCAATTATGGAGAATCTGGAGCCTTTAAGTATGGAAGACCGAATGAGAGCTAAACGCACTGGCCAAGGTCACGCAATTACTCATCCAGACATTAATGCGCCAGATTATGAAATCAAAGGACAAATTCTACACATGGTGACTAATCAATGCCAATTTAGTGGTGCGCCGAAGGAAGATCCAAATGAACATCTACGTACCTTTAATAGGATCTGCACACTATTTAAAATCCGAGAAGTGGAGGATGAACAGATATATCTCATGTTATTTCCCTGGACTTTAAAGGGAGAAGCCAAAGATTGGTTGGAATCGTTACCTGAAGGGGCGATCGATACATGGCCGTTTTAGTTGACAAATTTCTTAAACAATTCTTTCCTGCATCTAAAGCCGTAAGACTTCAAGCAGAAATTGTTACGTTCACACAGAAACCAAATGAAACTCTATATGAGGCGTGGACTAGATATGGAAAGTTGTTAAGAGGATGTCCGCAACATGGTTTAGACACCTGTCAAATAGTACAAATATTCTACCAAGGATGCGACATCACTACAAGAAAAGACATAGATATAGCAGCTGGTGGTTCTATTATGAAGAAAACCGAAACTGATGCTTACAAAATTATTGATAATACTGCTTCCCACTCACATGAGTGGCACCAAGAAAAAGACATCGTTAGATCATCTAAAGCAGCTAGAGCCGATTCTAGCCATGACTTAGATTCCATTTCCGCAAAGATAGATGCTGTGGAGAGACGAATGGAAAAGATGACTAAAGATATTCACTCAATACGAATTAGTTGTGAGCAGTGTGGAGGACCACATTTGACAAAAGATTGTCTCAGTATTGAATTAACAATGGAACAAAGAGAGAATATTTCATACATAAACCAAAGGCCTGGAAATAATTATCAGAATAATTATCAACCGCCAAGACCGATTTACAATCAAAACCATAATTATAACAGAAATATTCCATACAACAACCAACAAGGTCCTAGCAATCAACAAGTATCCAATAATACTTATAATCAGCAAAGACCTAATTTTCAAAACAAACCACCACAACAAACCGATGATAAAAAGCCGAATTTAGAAGATATGATGACGAAGCTAGTTGAAACTCAAACGCAGTTTTTCACATCTCAGAAACAAACCAATGAACAAAATGCTCAAGCATTTAGAAATCAACAAGCTTCTATTCAAAATCTGGAACAAGAAGTGAGTAACCTAGCAAGGTTAATAGGTGAAAGAAAACTGGGAAGTCTACCTAGTGATACAAATGCTAACCCCCGGAGTGAAACAGCTAAAGCCATTACCACAAGAAGTGGCACAACACTTAAACCTCCTGAAATACCTGTAACTTCTGATGAAGCCATTCCTACTCCACAAGAACCACAACCTGATCAAGATAAGGAAAAAGAACCGGTAGTTGAAAAGGTTAATGAAGATAACACAGTTAAGGATAAACCTTATGTTAAACCATACCAACCACCACTTCCTTACCCGAGTAAAATGAAGAAAGAGAAACTTGAAGCCGAGCAATCCAAATTCTTGGATATGTTTAAACAGATAAATGTAAATCTTCCTTTCATTGATGTGATTTCAGGAATGCCTAGATATGCTAAATTCTTGAAAGATCTAATTTCAAATAGAAAGAAAATGGAAGAACTCTCGGCTGTTACTATGAATGCTAATTGTTCAGCAGTGCTGTTGAATAAGATACCAGAAAAATTATCTGATCCAGGAAGTTTCACAATTCCATGTTTTCTGGGTAGTCTTAGTTCAATAGAAGCATTGGCAGACTTAGGTGCTAGTATAAATCTAATGCCGTATTCACTATACACTAAACTAGACCTTGGAGAATTGAAACCAACCAGAATAAGCATACAACTAGCCGATAGATCAATAAAATATCCTAGAGGGATAATGGAGAACATGCTAGTTAAAGTTGGTACTTTAGTATTTCCAGTAGATTTTGTTGTTTTGGACATGGAAGAAGATTCTCAAGTTCCTCTCATATTAGGAAGACCATTCTTAAACACGGCTAAAGCAATGATAGACGTGTTCGGTAAGAAACTGACCCTAAGTATAGAGGATGAGAGTGTTACCTTTTCAGTTGATAGAGCAATGCAACAACCACAATCTGCAGATGATACATGTTATTATATTCAAACTATAGATGCACATGCAGAATTATTAGAAGAATTTCCAGAATTACAAGGAACAGGAGAATGTTCTTTAGGAGAAGGTAATGAACCAATTGATGAAGCTGAAATGTTAGCTACACTTATAGCTAATGGATATGAACCAACAACAGAAGAAATTCAAATGCTAAAAGAAGAAGACAGATATCGATACAAATCATCGATAGAAGAACCTCCGAAATTAGAGTTAAAGCCACTTCCAAACCATTTGGAATACGCTTATTTACATGGTGAATCTGAATTACCTGTAATAATATCGTCTTCTCTTACTAAAAATGAGAAATCACAACTCATTTCTGTGTTGAAAGCTCATAAACCAGCCATTGCATGAAAGATTCATGATATTAAAGGAATAAGTCCTTCGTATTGCACACATAAAATCTTTATGGAAGAAGGTCATAAAACGTATGTGCAACGCCAACGAAGACTAAATCCTAATATGCAAGATGTAGTTAAGAAAGAGATTATTAAACTGCTAGATGCAGGTTTGATATATCCAATTTCTGATAGTCCATGGGTAAGCCCAGTTCAATGCGTGCCGAAGAAGGGTGGCATGACTGTCATTACAAATGAGAAAAATGAGCTTATTCCTACTAGGACTGTAACAGGATGGCGTGTGTGTATTGATTATAGAAAATTAAATGACGCCACCAGAAAAGATCACTTTCCCTTACCTTTCATAGATCAAATGTTGGAAAGATTAGCCGGAAATAGTTACTATTGTTTTCTAGATGGATTTTCCGGATATTTTCAAATTCCAATAGCACCTGAGGACCAAGAGAAAACCACATTCACGTGCCCTTATGGTACTTTTGATTACAAACGCATGCCATTTGGACTTTGCAACGCCCCTGCAACCTTTCAAAGGTGTATGATGGCGATTTTTCACGACATGATAGAAGAATGCATGGAAGTATTCATGGATGACTTTTCAGTCTTCGGTGATACATTTAAATCATGTCTAGTTAATCTGGAACGAATGCTAATTAGATGTGAACAATCAAATCTAGTTCTTAATTGGGAGAAATGCCATTTCATGGTTAAAGAAGGCATCGTTCTTGGACATAAAATTTCAAAAGAAGGAATTGAAGTGGATAGAGCTAAAGTAGATGTAATTGCTAAACTTTCACATCCCACCAATGTTAGAGGAGTTAGGAGTTTTTTAGGGCATGCCGGTTTTTACCGACGTTTCATAAAAGATTTTTCTAAAATTGCCACTCCTATGAATAAACTCCTAGAAAAGGATGCGCCATTCATCTTTTCAGATGAGTGTATCAAATCTTTTAATATTCTTAAAGAGAAACTCACTAATGCGCCGATCATGATAACACCAAATTGGAATCTACCATTTGAACTAATGTGCGATGCAAGTGATTTTGCAATGGGAGCCGTTTTAGGACAAAGGATTGAAAAACGATTTCAACCTATATATTATGCTAGTAAGACATTACAAGGAGCACAAACGAACTATACAACTACTGAAAAAGAACTCCTTGCTATTGTCTTTGCTTTTGACAAATTTCAATCATATCTCGTTCTAGCAAAAACGGTGGTCTATACCGACCATTCTGCTCTTAGATACCTATTTTCAAAACAAGATGCTAAACCAAGATTAATCCGTTGGATCTTACTCTTACAAGAGTTTGATATTGAAATCCGAGATAAAAGAGGAGCAGAAAATCTCGCCGCTGATCATCTTTCTCGTCTTGAAAATCCCGAATTAGAAGTTCTAAATGAATCAGCTATACAAGACAACTTTCCTGATGAATATCTATTGAAAATAGATTATAAAGAAATCCCATGGTTTGCAGACTATGCAAACTACTTAGTTTGTGGATTCCTTGAAAAAGGATTATCGTACCAAAGACGAAAGAAATTCTTCAGTGATATAAAACACTATTTTTGGGAAGATCCACATCTGTTTAAAAGTTGTCCCGATGGAATAATACGCCGATGTGTATTTGGAGATGAAGCTAGTAAAATATTAAACCATTGTCACACAGGACCAACAGGAGGGCATTATGGGCCTCAACTAACAGCAAGAAAAGTTTATGATGCTGGATTCTATTGGCCTACAATTTACAAAGACGCACACCTTCTTTGCAAATCCTGTGATGCATGTCAAAGGGCCGAAAAAATAAGTCAACGTGATGAAATGCCACAAAATGTCATCCAAGTATGTGAAGTATTTGACATATGGGGTATTGACTTTATGGGTCCATTTCCAAAATCTCATAATAATCTATATATACTCGTAGCCATTGATTATGTATCTAAATGGGCGGAAGCACAAGCTCTCCCAACTAACGATGCACGAGTTGTAGTCAACTTTTTAAAACGTCTTTTTGCAAGGTTTGGAACACCGAAAGCTTTAATAAGTGATCGGGGTACTCATTTCTGTAATAATCAACTTGAGAAAGTTCTTAAAAGATATGGAGTAACTCATAAAATCTCCACCGCATATCATCCACAAACAAGTGGACAAGTTGAAAATACCAACCGAGCTTTAAAACGTATTCTAGAGAAAACCATAGGATCAAATCCGAAGGAATGGTCCATTAAATTGGAGGATGCACTCTGGGCTTTTAGAACAGCTTACAAAACTCCAATTGGAACCACACCTTTTAGACTTGTTTATGGAAAAGCATGTCATCTTCCAGTAGAAATTGAACACAAAGCATTTTGGGCTTTGAAGACATGTAATCTTGATTTACATGAAGCTGGACGTCTACGATTAAGTCAACTAAACGAATTAGAAGAATTAAGACATGAAGCATACGAAAATTCGTTAATCTATAAAGAAAGAACGAAGAAATGGCATGATAAAAGAATCAGAAGTTCAAAAGAATTTAAAGAAGGAGACAGAGTTCTTCTTTTCAATTCACGATTGAAGCTATTTCCTGGAAAATTGAAATCAAGATGGTCTGGACCATTCATAGTCAAAAGAGTTTTCCCATACGGAACGATAGAATTAATAAATTCAAATGGGATTGAATTTAAAGTTAATGGTCACCGAGTTAAACATTACATACATGGTCCGATGGAAGTCGACAACGAAGTTAATCACAATTTCGACACCACAGCTAACTAAGTGTGGGGAGAATCAAGTCTTTAAAGGATAATATGTATTTCTGTTAGAGTTAGATTGTCTGTTTTTGTGTAGTTCTCGAAAATGGAACCCGAATGGTCTTTCCCTAGCAGACCCTAAAGAACTAGTCTTCTCCCCCCATTCTGATTTTTTTTTTTTTTAGGTTTTTACAAAATGAAGACTGCCTGTGAACTAAACCATGGTCTAATGCTACACGCTTTGATCACTAAAAGAAATAATGACATACTACCAAGTGAAATAGTATCAGTAATCAGAGAAAGAATGGACGGAGTTAGAAAAGAATCCAGATGCGAAGATAATAAATTACAATTTGGTAAAGGAAAATCAAAATCCGCAGCGAAAAGAAGAGCACGACACCTAGAAAGATGTCACAAATGCGGAAAATGGTCACATGGAGGTAAATGTTCAAATAATCAAACCTATTCAAATACCGAATTTGTTACTTTATGCAGAGACGGACCGTTCATATGTTTAGAAGAAAAGACACTGAATGCTCGAGGTTACGCCTATGTAGCCATGGAAAACCAATTAAACCGACTATCTTATGAATGGGATAGATCATATAACTAAGAAATCTATTCCACAGGTATGTCTGTACAGTTTTTATTTTTATTTTTATTTTTAACCTTTTGATAATAAACGCTAATTTGTTCGCTAAAAAGTATTAAATTGGTATTGAATAAAATTAGGTTTGGCGACCGAAATTATTGATATCATTCAAAAAATTTATTACATCACTGCGAAATTTAACGTTTATTCTTAAGGTATAAATATCTTTAAACAATCAACCCAAAATATTTCAAAAAATTCGTCATGAGTTAAATTAGGTTTTGGAACCGAAATTACTTTACCGAAAAGAGGGGCGCATATTTTTGATAATATTTGATTGATTAAAGTGGGATAAAAAGCCAAAAAAATTTTTAATTTTATTTTTACCATGTTTTTAAAATTAATATTTAAATCTTAAATTAATATTGTAAACTTTGTAAAAAAAAAAAAATATATTTTTAAAATTGTAAATATTTGAAAAATTAATATAAGTTTGGTATGAATTTATAATATAAATTTTTAAATTAATTTTGGTGTGAATTTTTAATTTTTAAAAAAATATAAAATTTTAATTTTATGCATTTCGAATTTTAAGTTTGGTGTGAATTTTTAATATAAATTTTGAATTTTATATTTAAGTTGTGTGAATTTAAAAAACAAAAATTTACTTTATCTCATTAAGTTAAAAATATGATTTTTAAAATTCGTCGTAAGTTGAAGACTAGGTCTTTGAACCGAAATTGCTTTACCCGAGAGAGGGACGAGAACTTTTATTATCATTATTTTTAATCTCATTGAATTAAAGTATGCCAAAAACATTAAAAAACCCAAAAAAAAAAAAAAAAAAAAAATCTTAGCTTTTAAAACAATCGCTACAAAAAGACAAATTTTAAAATTTTGTCGAGAGACGGACTAGGACATCGATCCGAAACGACCTCGTCCTAAATAACAAGGGAAACAAAATTTTAAAATTAAGTACTTAATTGTTTCATAAGTTAATGATTATATAAAAAAAAAAAATATAGCAAACTCCGCGACTCGCGGAGTTTGAAGGCTTAAATGCCGCGAGTCGCGGGAGTACCGGATTACAGAAAAAAAAATAAAGAGCTGCAACAGCTCAGTTTCACACTCCACAACTCAAACAAACTGCGAAAAAAACCCACGAAAAACCCGAAAAAAACCCCCAAAATCACAATTTTTAACCGTTAATCACCAAATCTTTTACTAAAATCATGTTGAGAAGGATGCTATCTAGGAATTACTCAAGAAAAACGGTTAATATTTACACCTAAACACCATTTAATCCGAAATTAGTGTTCTTGAGCAATTTTTTCCCCAATTTGATTTTGATGCTTTTTAGTGTAATTAGGCTTAAATTGTTTATGTATTATGCTTGTATAACCTAGATTGATGCTATTTAACATGATTAGAAGCCTTAAACTTCAAATTTTGAATAATCTAGGGTTTGTGTTCTTGAGCAATTTGGGGCTTTTTGATATAAACAGGTTATGGCCGATTTTTGTCATGAATTGTTGCTAAATTAAGTAGTGTAACATGTTTAGGTAGTTAAATGATCCAAACTTTGAGCCTAAACATGATTTTGAGAATTAAAGTGGACTTTTTCAAGTCTAAAATTCATGAACTTGATTTTTGAAAGATAATGCCATTTGAAACTTGTTTAATTGCTAGTAATGATTATTTTGATATGTTATTTGAGTTGAATGCTTATGAACTTGGCGAACATTTTCGTATATGCTTATTTGAAAAAGTGTAGATTTGATAAAAATGTGAAAATAAGCTTAAGTTTAAAATGTCATTGTAATTATTTTGATTGATGATTTTACTGACACTAATGCATATTTGGATGCACAAAAATTGTGTTTGATGTGTTTTGCAAACTGAAAGGGGTGAATCTTCATCCCAAGCCCGTAATGCTCCTGCTGAGAATGCGGAACAACAGGAGGTGGATAACTACTACAAGCAGGATATACCTCATCCAGTCATGACCTTTTTCGATATGCACTTGGAAGAGTTGCACCCGAACCTGAGATTTGACAGACTTTGGATAGATTATCCAAAATATCAAAGGGGTTTGCATACTCTTCATTCTAAGGTTGTTGAGGTACCGAGGGTCATAGAATGGGGACCCTTAGAAGCTGTAGAATTGGCCGGGCCAATTAGGGAATTACTTGTACAGAGGTATGGTAATTCTACTTTTAATGACTGGGTACGTTTATTCACCATGCGTAGACCTGTATATAAAGTATGGTGTGAAGAATTGTTGTGTAGTATAGAGTTGAATGATCGGGTAGCTAGTTTAACCGATCGTTCTTTTATTAGATTTTTGTTAGGCGGTTCGATGCGCCACATGTCTTTACTAGACATGGCTCAGGCTTTACGTATATATACGCCTGAGGAGTTAGCATCTGCCGATTGTAGAGGGTTGATACTAAACGGTAGAAAGATAGATGAAAATTTTGATACACACGGTGTGTGGAGTCAAATGACAAGCCATCACCGTTTCAAAGGGGGAAATTACTCTTATTTGGATATAGATAGAGCCGAATTAAGAGTGATACATAGGTTTTTAGCTAATTCGATTACACAAAGGGGTAAGAACAAGGAAAAAGTAAATGAACAGGATTTGTTTTACCATATGTGTATTCGAGACCCACAAAGCGCTGTAAGTATACCGTATTGTGTGGGTTATTATTTATCAGCTATGGTTCGGGGGATGCGACCGCATAGCATAATAGGAGGTGGTATTTTTATTACTTTGATTGGTGAATATCTCGGTGTGGATATAAGTCGGGGGGGATTATTAGTAGAAGAACCAGAACCCCGCGATACTATAAGTTTAAATGTATACCATGGTGCGAAAGTTTTGAAGAGGCGAAATAACGCCGCAGTACGATACCATGGTAGACATCCACAGGTGGAGAGAAACCAACAGCAAGGTAATGTAGGAGGGGGGAATGAGATGCAAGAAATGCAAAGGTTTATAGCTTCTCAGGAATACGAAAATGCTAGACAGAGAGCATTTGAAGATTGGCAAGTTCATCAGAACCAAATCATAGCTCATTGCCAACATATAGGTAGAAACTATATTCCTACACCGAAACCCATCTTCCCTCCCTAGTCTATAGAGATGCAGCCACCATATCCTACGTATAACCCTGCCGAAGCATTCTATAGCACCTATGGTTATGCCTGGAACCCCTATTGGTACCAGTATCATCCCTAGTATACTTATTTTTTTTTTGTAATTTGTAATGATTGATACGTTTAATACTTTTGTTAATATTGTAATAGTTTTTATAATTGTCTAACTTTTATTCTTAGATTTTAATAATTTTTGAATGTGGGGTAATATACCAAACTTCAAAAATATGTATATATGGTTGCAGTTTATCTTATGTACACAACAGGGTAAAACAACGCATTTTCAAAGACTGGCATTAAGTTCAGCAAAAGCAACTAATTTTGACGACAAGATATATGTGAAATAACAACAAGACGGAATGAACAAATGATGTGCACCATTTATCATTCAGCAAACAAACGCCAATATATTTGGAAACTTTGGTAAAAATTTAATCATTTTCACACAAATCACCCTCAATAATTTAAATTATTCCTGATTTCTTGCAAATGAGGGCATTGCAAGATCTTAAGTGTGGGAAGGGGTTAAATTCTTTCGGATTTTAAAATTTTTTACTTTATACACTTGGTTACCATTAAAAATACTAGTAAAGCAGTAGTTATATTAGAATCTAGTGCTCTCTGATAAAAAAGAACAGCCCTAGTCTTATATACTAACTACCCAATTCTAGTAAAATTTTTTAAAATTTTCAATTAAATGAACTCAAAATCATGTTTATACATATTTATGAACGATAAAACTAGGTTTTAACACCGAAATTATTGTTACCTCGGAAAGGACATAAATTGAGAAACAAACTAAAATGTTAAAATTCATTTAAAATGGAATAGAGGACGATAAAAAGGAAAATAAAAGCCAAGTGTGGGAAAATTTACCAAGTTATCTTAAACATATGTCACATATATCTGTAACAAATAACTGAAAATACTTTTGCTTTGGACTAAACTAAACTGTTTTAACTGATGAAAGAAAAGAAGAGATGGATCTACACGATGAATCAATTACATCATTAAAAGGAAGTAAAGTCTTCCGAAAAAAGAAACGCGCTTCTTGATTTAGGTCATGAAGTTGTCGTTCAGACCAGCTGTAGGTTGACGAAAAATCTAGAAAAGTCATCACTAAAATCAGCAGGAAATCCACGGACCTCAGCATTAAACAGGGTCGCCAAGTGGTCAGATTTATCCTAACCATGAGAAGGATTTATCTCGTACAATGGGGGGGCACCATGCAAATTAGCTGGATAAGACTAATGAATCAGATCCCCAGAAAGGATAATCTCCTTAAAGATTAAAAATCAGCTTTTAAGACTGATATTACTCAATCCTTGAGATTGACCTTAAAGATTGAGAATTCAAACTCATGGAATTCAATGATATCTAAACTCGAGCTTGAACGAGAAAATATTTTGATCAAAATTACAAACCGATTTGTTTTCTGAAAACCCTATTTTCAATGCGTTCATTACCATTGAACGTAAAATCCTAGGAATTCACCTGGAATTCATTAGGTCACCTGAACTAAATCGGGTGTCAACCGTAAGAACGGTGGTTGCATAGTGGTAAAAGACAGGACCTTGTGCCATACCGAAAAAAAAAAATTATTATAAGGGTGAGCTTTACTATTGCTCCTACCAAGGATAGTAATTGCGTCCGACACGTTATAGACCATAATTAAAAGCATATCAGGGGACATTGCCTTAACAGTTGCTTGTTCAACGCTTTCCTTTCAACCGGACGGTAGTTTACCGAAAGGTAATATACGGGACAAGTAAACTGGACGTGTTGCTTTTCAAATACAAGGTTAGCAAGTGGATGACACAAAACCGCAAGTTTTGAGCTAAAATTTTCAAATCTGAAACCCACCAAACCCACAAAAATATTTTGCAAACACCGGTAAAGGGTTATTCCGGAAAACTTATCTAGGGTAAAAACTAGATTTAATTTTCAAAAGATCAAATGTTTTCATAAAGATCCAATTTCCTTAATGGATCTAAATTTTTATAGTCATGTGGGACTGTAAACCATATCGTTACTACCATTGTTTATACCGCCGTATAGAAATCACTGATGTACAAAGTGTGAAGAATAAAGAAGTGATTCTAGTATTTCAAGACGATATTGCTTGAGGACAAGCAACGCTCAAGTGTGGGAATATTTGATAATGCTAAAAACGAACATATATTTCATAGCATTATTCCTCAAGAAAGACAAGCTTTTAGTTACAATTGTTCTATTTACAAGTGATATTCGTTTAAATAATAAAAGGTGAAGACAAAAGACAGATTCGACGAATTGAAGACGCAAACGACCAAAAAGCTCAAAAGTACAAAAGACAATCAAAGAGGTTCCAATTATTGATAAGAAACGTCTCGAAATTACAAGAGTACAAGATTCAAAACGCAAAGTACAAGATATTAAATTGTACGCAAGGACGTTTGAAAATCCGGAACCGGGACTAGAGTCAACTCTCAACGCTCAACGCAACGGACTAAAAATTACAAGTCAACTATGCACATAAATATAATATAATATTTAAATAATTCTTATAATTATTTATATATTATAATAAATAATAAAAACCGTCGGCAAGAAAGACTCCAAAGGGACTGAGCTGTAATTTCATTCTCCGCGACTCGCGGAGTTTGAAGAGTATTTCACCGCGAGTCGCGGAGCCCCAAAAGTCGAATTTTCCTATAAAAGCAATCGAATTCTGATCGCAAATCATCATCTTTTTTTTCTCCTCATTCATACGATATATTTATATTTATAATTTATATTTTAATTTTAATTTTAATTATAATTTTAATAATAAGGGTATGTTAGCGAATATTGTAAGGGTGTAAGTCGAAATTCTGTCCGTGTAACGCTACGCTATTTTTAATCATTGTAAGTTATGTTCAACCTTTTTACATTAATGTCTCGTAGCTAAGTTATTATTATGCTTATTTAAAACAAAGTAATCATGATCTTGGGCTAATTACTAAAATTGGGTAATTGGGCTTTGTACCATAATTGGGGTTTGGACAAAAGAACGACACTTGTGGAAATTAGACTATGGGCTATTAACGGGCTTTATATTTGTTTAACTAAATGATAGTTTGTTAATGTTAATATAAAGATTTACAATTGGGCGTCCCTATAAATTACCATATACACTCGATCGGACACGATGGGTGGGGTATTTATACCAACGAATAATCGTTCATTTAACCGGACACGGGAATGAATTAATAGCCACTAGAATAATTAAAACATGGGTGAAATTATGTACAAGGACACTTGGTATAATTGATAACAAAATATTAAAACCTTGGGTTACACTCAGTCGACATCCTGGTGTAATTATTAAACAAAGTATTAAAATCTTGTTACAGTTTAAGTCCCCAATTAGTTGGAATATTTAACTTCGGGTATAAGGATAATTTGACGAGGACACTCGCATTTTATATTTATGACTGATGGACTGTTATGGACAAAAACCAGACGGACATATTAAATAATCCAGGACAAAGGACAATTAACCCATGGGCATAAAACAAAAATCAACACGTCAAACATCATGATTACGGAAGTTTAAATAAGCATAATTCTTTTATTTCATATTTAATTTCCTTTATTTTATATTTAATTGCACTTCTAAATATCGCATTTTTATTATTATTGTATTTAATTGCACTTTTAATTATCGTACTTTTTAATTATCGCAAGTTTATTTTATCGCACTTTTATTATTCGCAATTTCATTATCGTTATTTACTTTATGCTTTAATTTAAGTCTTGTATTCATTTTTAATATTTTACATTTGGTTTTAACTGCGACTAAAGTTTTAAAATCGACAAACCGGTCATTAAACAGTAAAAACCCCCCTTTATAATAATAATATTACTTATATATATATATATTTGTATTTTTATAAAAGTAAACTAATATAGCGTTAAGCTTTGTTTAAAGATTTTCCCTGTGGAACGAACCGGACTTACTAAAAACTACACTACTGTACGATTAGGTACACTGCCTATAAGTGTTGTAGCAAGGTTTAAGTATATCCATTCTATAAATAAATAAATATCTTGTGTAAAATTGTATCGTATTTAATAGTATTTCCTGCAAAAATTTAATAGTATTTTATACCACTCCGCTACCGCATCACTACTCTCGTTCTATCTCTATCTCTCTCTCCTAATTGTGATCGAGAACCACCATGGATTCCACCACCATAATCTTCTTTAAATACCCATTTTTTTTGTTGTTACGAAGATCACCCATCAAATACTTCCGTTTTTCTGTTTTGATCACGGTTGAGCACACCACGACCCAACATGCTCACATATACATCTATATGTATATTACTCTCTTCATGTCTCGTATTATATATCAACTAGCACCCACAACACACTACCCGATCGATCACCATGAATCACCTTGCTACTATTCGAAACCCACATAAACCCATCATCGAAACCTGCTACTATACATATGTATATATATATATATATATATATATATATATATATATATATATATATATATATATATATATATATATATATATATATATATATATATATATATATATATATATATATTTTACTGCTCGATTACTGCAACTGCTGCCATAATCTTGCTGCTACAAACACCATAGTTGGTTGCTGCTACTGTTCCTGTATTTCTGTTTTACTACCGTTCAATAAACACTCAATATCACCATCGTAACTACCATATTTTTCTTCCCGTTCCCTGCTGCATCCGATATGCCTACTTCTGTTTACTGTTATAGCAACAACAACGATGATGAATGTAATGAAGATGATGATTGATGATGTTTATGTTGATGATGATGAGGATAGTTATATATATATATATATATATATATATATATATATATATATATATATATATATATATATATATATATATATATATATATATATATATATATATATATATTTTATATTCAATGATGATGATGAAAATTAAAAAAAAAAAACGAATGGTATCATGATAATGGTATTGTTCCTTTATAAAAATCGAACCCCAATTGCAATTTGATTAGGTAATACAGCTGGTATTTCCTGTCTTCCACTTCTACTTCATTTTATAAAAAAAATTAAAAGTTTACTTGGGCTAGATGGCCATGTTTCTGTTTTACGAATTGGGCTCTTAAATTGGGCTACCGATTATTTGTTGCCAATTGAGATCCAACATCATAAATTTTTCCTAGATGATTAAGGTTGATGAATTAAAGACGATTAGGAGTGATATGATGCAGCAAGGGTAGAATTAAAACAGAAAAATGAGTTAGATTAGATGGTTTGGTGTGTGGGTGTTTAAGCGAGAGGTCATGGGTTCAAGCCCAGGCGGGAGCATTTTATTTTTAAATCTAATTCCTTAAAAGGTAGCATTATATTTATTACAATTATTGTTATTATTATTATTATTATTATTATTATTATTATTATTATTATTATTATTATTATTATTATTATTATTATTATTATTATTATTATTATTATTATTATTATTATTATTATCATTCTAATAAAAGTATCATTATAACTAAAATTATCAAAGTTATCATTTTTATTAAACCTATCATTTTTTTTTATCAAATTTTAACATTATTAGTAAAGTTATTATCTTTATCTTTATTAAAACTTATATTTTTTTTATTTTTATTATTACTATTATTACTATCATTATTAGTATTATTACTATTTTTACTACTAGTATTATTATTATTATCATTATAACTATGTTACTATTATCAATGCTACTATTAATATTATTATCAATATGACTATGAAAATTAGTCATATAAAAATATACTTAACAAAAACTATATTAATATATTTACTTCTTTAAAGTATACAAATAAATGCATTTAATTAAGTTCCTAATGAAACACCTAATCTACTAAGATAACATTTATAATATATAAATCTGTTCGAGTACAATTGAGGTGTTAATATATATATTTGATATAGGTTCGTGAGACCGAGATCAACCCTACATTTGTTAAATGTCGTCATATGTATTTTTACTACAAAATACAGTATGGTGAGTTTCATTTGCTCCCTTTTTAATTTCTTTGCAATATATATTTTTGGGCTGAGAATACATGCGCTGCTTTTATGAATGCTTTACGAAATAGACATAAGTACTTAAAATACATTCTACGTTGAGTTGTACCACTGGCATACTTCCCTATAGCTTGGTAACTACTATTTACATGGGTAGTGTAAACGCGAATCCTGTTGATAGATCTATCGGGCTTGACAACCCCAACCGGACTGGACGACCAGTATTCAACGGTTGCACAGTACTTCGTTTCGGTGACTACTCTTGGTACACTGTAGTGAGATTTCATAATAAAGGGAATATGCGACGTTGATTAAATGTTAAGTATGGTTACCAAGTGCTCAACCACTTAGAATATTTTTGTTAAAACGTTTGTGTATATGAAATCTTGTGGTCTATTGAAACTATTGATAACTGTTGCTACGATAAACCTATGAACTCACCAACCTTTTGGTTGACACTTTTAAGCATGTTTATTCTCAGGTATGAAAGAAATCTTCCGCTGTGCATTCGCTCATTTTAAGGACATTACTTAGGACAGTACCTCGCAATGGGACCAGATGTTGATGACTTCATCCAGGTGGATAAGGACGGGTCGTTACAGGTGGTATCAGAGCGGTGGTCGTAGCGAACCAGGTCTTGCATTAGTGTGTCTAACTAGTAGTTTTTAGGACGCGTTAATGAGTCTGGACTTCGACCTAGTAGTTGTTAGGTTATATTAATGAGTCTAGACTTGAACCTGGTCTACATGTTAAAAGTTTTTGCTTACCACCATTTGTCGAAAGATATATAGTTATCATTTTCAGTCTCGACACGTCTTATTGCAATTATCGCATAGACAGTGTACAGACGTATTCATATCCCATCACCTTAAACTTTGTCTGACACGTTTCCAAAATTACCTCCGTAATCTACGGGACCTCCTGTACTATGTATAGGTATTCTATGTAATTAGAATATTATCCGATATCCGAAAATTATTTCTTATCGAAAAACCCTTTACTCAATCATACGAAATGGAACTCACCACTAGTTTAAATTCCTAGGATTCTGACAGCTATTCCGATATGGAGTTTCACCTAAGGTCCGAAAGCAGTGTCACCAGAATGAATCATCCAATCAGCCATCCCCAATTCATCTGATGGATTCGTAGTCGACTTAATCAATGGAGACGCGAAAAAGGCGATCCTTTCCATCAACCAAATTCATCTCTTGACGAAGGACCTGAAGCACTTACCGTCGAACCTGTCCGAAACACCATATTCCCTCTCATTGCCAGGATATCTCACAACGATTATATGATATTCCAAATTCTGAACCTTATTCATCCGCTCGTTCCGACCGATAATCATCCAGGAATAATATAAGAAGTTAACGAACTTCACGCTCGAGTAATCAATTTGGAGAATATGGTGCAAAACTTAACAGCTCCAACCACATCACCGGAACCAACAGTACCACCAAGATTAACACCAGTACCACCAACAACCCAAGTTTCAACATCACACGCCTCAACATCTCATTCTGTACCTCGAGCATAATCATCGTTCTACGTATCATTCTATCTACTCTATCTTCGTTCTACATATCGTTCTACATCGATTATCTCCCCTCAACATGGTGATTATGTAATTTCTAAAGTTCTAGAGATTATGTAATCTAGTATTAACGATAAATCAAATGAGTTTAATATCTTATTGACTCATTAAATCCATGATTACATCTGAAGAAAATATATATGTATGTATATTTTCATAAAGATTGTAATTAAAATCCTTTTGTACCAACTGTTAATGATGAAAATATTTTAACGGGTAGGTAATACCCGAGGAATATTTGGATTTCACATTGATAAGTTACACTGTACATTCTTCAAATCCGATTCAACAGTCATTTACTATCCTACTTACATCCACAAAGATACGAATCCGATCACCGCAGAATAATCATTTTCATTCAATTTCATATTTGGATTTTGACCAATCAGAATCCAACAAGTGGCATAATGAAGAAAACATTGGACAAAAATAAAATTTGTTAGAAACAAACAAATTAACTATGAGAAATTTTGTTAAGAATCCACGCTAACTGTTCCTAGCTAACTGGTTACATTTTATTTATCGCAATTTAATTATCGCAATTTTATTTACCGTCATTTAAATACTGTTATTTATTTTACGTACTTTACATATCGTCGGATAAATCGGGACACATGTACACAATACGTCGGATTAATTCTGAGACAATAAGTTATACACGGGTCATGATACGTATTTATTAATTCGAATATTTGGTACATCTTAACACAATAAGTATACAATACATTTTGATAAATCCTAAGACAATACGTACACAATACGTCTTAGTTAACTCTAAGACAATACGTCTACAATACGTCTCTGGGTTGATGCAAATACAATACGTATACAATACGTCGTGGGATAATTCTAAGATTATATATATATATATATATATATATATATATATATATATATATATATATATATATATATATATATATATATATATATATATATATATATATAAATCAATTATTGGACTATCAACATTGGACAAGTAAAAATGAATTTAAAATATTGATTGTAACATATGAAACTAAACAATTCTTCAAGTTTGCCACTTGATTTCATCTTAAACCTCATTTGAATCTTGACGATTCCAATTCATGTTCAAATCTTTCATGATTCTTGAAAACACCTCGATCGAGAGGATGAACCAGCCACACTTCATCTACGGAAGAAAAGATTGATGCATATAGTTATGCACCTGAAAAACCCTCGGAAAAACTGAGTAAACGTTTAACACATATCTGTGCTAGCTCCTTTGGCGTTATTATTACCCAAATAACTTTGCAATTCCTTTCCAAATTAGCCAATTTTGTCACAGCTCCAGTAAGTCAACTCTGACTTTTCATCTGAGACAACCTTATTATAACCTTGATATATATGCGTATTCTTTATTGTTACTGGGGAACCTTTTATATTCCACCATATTACCATCAGCGTTTAATCATCTAAAAACACAATTCTCCTGAAACCACCTCGGTTTGATAACCAATGACCCAGATCCGTTAACTTTGAAAATGCTGACGAAGCATCATGTTGTAGATGGTCTTAATGGCCAAAAGTTGATGATAAAGAAGGAAGTGTTAGGAACGCTCGATAGAAAATTTGGTACTGAAAAACAGATTGAGCTAACCATGAAGGAAACAAAGAATAAATACAAAGACCAAACCCTATATTCAAAGAATCCAGGTAATTCTGGATCCACCAAAATCTTTAGAGAATATCTTGTTCCGAAGACATGTTAAAATCTTGCGGAAAATCTTTCTTCATCAACCTTGGAACTAAGAAATTCCAAAATATCATCATAAATATCTTCGATATTTCTGAGGATATTTTCATAAATATTCTTGTCTGAATTATATACCTCTTCGTGTTTTCAGTATTCCATTATATTGGAAACTTTTGTAAAATCTAAGTATAAATTATGAATGAATTGTGGAGAAGTGTTGGGGAATTGAAGAATGGGTTAGTATAATATAATGACGCTTGGCCAACGTGATTATATTACAGTAAGCCATGCTAAATTCCTAATGTAACGTGATGATGATTCACATACCTTATCCTCATCATGTGTCATGTCACACGACTCTTTCATTCTACTTAATCTCTAAGCATATCACGGAAATATTTTATTTCTGTTCCCTCGTAATTCCAACAAATTGTTAATAAATCGTGCTATTACATTTTCTTTCTGATTAGAAGATTTTCTTTAAATTTCATGAATTTCGGAAATCAACCGTGACTACGTCAAAAGTTAAGACGAATCTTTAATTTTCTCATTTCACTCTTTTGTGACAGCTTCATTCGTACGCTTCACATAATCGAATCGTTTTATCTATATTAATCAATAATGATAAAACTCTATTTATCAACTCATATTCGTCATAAAAACAATTTTATTGTTAGCCATGATGACCTCACTCAAATTTCGGGACGAAATTTATTTAACGGGTAGGTACTGTCACGACCCGGAAAATTTTGACTAATTTTAAACCAAACTCTCGATACGATTTAATATTCTCTACACGATAAGCAAATTCTATTATGATTGAGTCTCAAAAATTTTGAACTGTTTCAATTGACCTTCGATCATTCCTGACGATTCACGAACCACTATTTGTAAATAGATACATATATATTTAAAAATATAAATATATATATATATATATATTAATTTGAAATATAATTTGAAATATTATATTCTTTGGTTATTAGAATTAACTTTGTAAATAGAAGATATAATAAAATTTATTATTAAAATAAATCTTCTATATAAATATATATATCTATATGTATATATATGTAAAGTATATCGAATATACATATATTGTTTCGAATTTATTTAGTAAACAATAATAACACACGTCCATTATTTCGATTGATATTATAAAAGTTGCGAGCTTGTGAGTGTAATAAAATAAATAATAGACGAGCCTACTCGATCATGTTTCGCACATTTTATGACCAAAATAAATACATGAACTTAATTTAAAATTTGAGATTTTTCAGTGTACTTTTATCCGCCACTGATTTATCAAACGGGACACGATATCGCACTCCGAGTAAACTGTCGGCAGGAATAATACAAAATGGCAGCTGGATGCTCGAGATATTTATTCCTTCACTTCACTGTTCGTGTATGATTGAAATTACACAGTTTTCATTTGCATCTTTAAAAACTTATATGTATATATATAGATATATATATATATATATATACACATATATATATATATACATATATATATATATATATATACATATATATATATACATATATATATATATACATATATATATATACATATATATATATATATATATATATATATATATATATATATATATATATATATATATATATATATATATATATATATATATATATATATTATCATAGCATGTAGACTATAAACCACTCCATCTTCACTTGCACCACTATCACCTTGGCTCATCCACCGACAACCACACTTCGAGCCACACGACACCACCACACTCACCAGACCACCACCATCTCCGGTTCACCACCACCTGCGACCGTCCACACCACCACGAACAAACACCACCTTTCTTTCTCTCTCTCTCTCTCTCCCTCTCTCTCTTGTTACAACCACACCCGTCACCACTCCAGAACCGAAACCCAAATTGCTCACCATCTCTCCTCTCGTTCTATCTCTCTCTCTCTCTCTCTCTCTCTCCTAATTGTGACCGAGAACCACCATGGATTCCACCACCATAATCTTCTTCAAACACCCATTTTTTTGTTGTTGTTGTTTTCCGGTCAATAAAACCACCCGAAGATCACCCATCAAATACTTCCGTTTTTCTGTTTTGATCACGGTTGAGCACACCACGACCCAACATGCTCACATATACATCTATATGTATATTACTCTCTTCATGTCTCGTATTATATATCAACTAGCACTTACAACCCGCTACCCGATCGATCACCATGAATCAACTTGCTACTATTTGAAACCCACATAAACCCATCATCGAAACCTGCTACTATATATATATATATATATTTTTTACTGCCCGATTACTGCAACTGCTGCCGTAATCTTGCTGCTACAAACACCATAGTTCGTTGCTGCTACTGTTCCTGTATTTCTGTTTTACTACCGTTCAATAAACACTCAATATCACCATCGAAACTACCATATTTTTCTTCCCGTTCCATGCTGCATCCGATATGCCTACTTCTGTTTACTGTTACAGCAACAACAATGATGATGAACGTAATGAAGATGATGATTGATGATGTTTATGTTGATGATGATGAGGATAGTTATATATATATATATATATATATATATATATTTTATATTCAACGATGATGATGAAATTTAAAAAAAAAAAAAAAACGAATGGTATGATGATAATGGTATTGTTTCTTTATAAAAATCGAACCCCACTTGCAATTTGATTAGGTAATACAGCTGGTATTTCCTGTCTTCCACTTCTACTTCGTTTTTTAAAAAAAATTAAAAGTTTACTTGGGCTAGATGGCCATGTTTCCGTTTTACGAATTGGGCTCTTAAATTGGGCTACCGATTATTTGTTGCCAATTGAGATCCAACATCATAAATTTTTCCTAGATGATTAAGGTTGATGAATTAAAGACGATTAGGAGTGATATGATGCAGCAAGGGTAGAATTAAAACAGAAAAATGAGTTAGATCAGATGGTTTGGTGTGTGGGTGTTTAAGCGAGAGGTCATGGGTTCAAGCCCAGGCGGGAGCGTTTTATTTTTAAATCTAATTCCTTAAAAGGTAGCATTATATTTATTACAATTATTGTTATTGTTATTGTTATTATTATTATTATTATTATTATTATTATTATTATTATTATTATTATTATTATTATTATTAATATTATTATTATTATCATTCTAATAAAAGTATCATTATAACTAAAATTATCAAAGTTATCATTTTTATTAAACCTATCATTTTTTTTTATCAAATTTTAACATTATTAGTAAAGTTATTATCTTTATCTTTATTAAAACTTATATTTTTTTATTTTTATTATTACTATTATTACTATCATTATTAGTATTATTACTATTTTTACTACTAGTATTATTATTATTATGATCATTATAACTATGTTACTATTATCAATGCTACTATTAATATTATTATCAATATGACTATGAAAATTAGTCATATAAAAATATACTTAACAAAAACTATATTAATATATTTACTTCTTTAAAGTATACAAATAAATACATTTAATTAAGTTCCTAATGAAACACCTAATCTACTAAGATAACATTTATAATATATAAATCTGTTCGAGTACAATTGAGGTGTTAATATATATATTTGATATAGGTTCGTGAGTTCGAGATCAACCCTACATTTGTTAAATGTCGTCATATGTATTTTTACTACAAAATACAGTATGATGAGTTTCATTTGCTCCCTTTTTAATTTCTTTGCAATATATATTTTTGGGCTGAGAATACATGCGATGCTTTTATGAATGCTTTACGAAATAGACATAAGTACTTAAAATACATTCTACGTTGAGTTGTACCACTGTCATACTTCCCTGTAGCTTGGTAACTACTATATACATGGGTATTGTAAACGCGAATCCTGTTGATAGATCTATCGGGCTTGACAACCCCAACCGGACTGGACGACTAGTATTCAACGGTTGCACAGTACTTCATTTCAGTGACTACTCTTGGTACAGTGTAGTGAGATTTCATAATAAAGGGAATATGCGACGTTGATTAAATGTTAAGTATGGTTACCAAGTGCTCAACCACTTAGAATATTTTTGTTAAAACGTTTGTGTATATGAAATCTTGTGGTCTATTGAAACTATTGATAACTGTTGTTATGATAAACCTATGAACTCACCAACCTTTTGGTTGACACTTTTAAGCATGTTTATTCTCATGTATGAAAGAAATCTTCCGCTGTGCATTCGCTCATTTTAAGGACATTACTTAGGACAGTACCTCACAATGGGACCAGATGTTGATGACTTCGTCCAGGTGGATAAGGACGGGTCGTTACAACCTAAGCGCACCCTACTCTAGCTAGTAGCCCATTTATTTAGCCACTTATTAATTACTAGTGACCCATTAATATGTAAGACAAATGTCCATTTATTAGAGAGAACATGCTAGCATTTATGTCAAGTATTATCCTTAATGTTGCATGGGATCCTAACATAAGCACCAACTTTAGACAACCATTAACTAAAAAGCAAACTTTTGTCCCCCTTGTCCCCCCCTCTAAATCACGGCCACCACCACCACCCTCACCCCTCATTCACCTATAAATACAAGCCTCATTCCATCCATTTTACACTTGCTTTCATTTGTAATTTACACACACTCACTCTCTAATTCTTTCTCTAGTTCTTTCTCTCTCTTATTTCCTTTCTAGTCTTTCTCACTCTAAAACTTGTAAGTTTTTGATTTTTCTTCTTCTTCTTCCCCTTTCCTTTTCGTGATCATCATCATTCTTTAAAAGATCAAACTTTTTAGCTTTGATCTTGATTACATCTTGTAGATTCAAGCATGAATCCTTCAAGAACATGGAAGATTCAAGCTTTCTAGCTTTGAATCTTCACCTACTTTGTAGATCTATATCTTTTAGCTTTAATATTCTTATTTTGTTGTAAAGATTCAAACTTTTGTTTGTAATCTTTATGTAACTTAAAGATCCAAGCTTTATGCTTCAAGATCTTCAAGAACAACCAAGATACAAGCTTTCTAGCTTGAATCTTCATATATTTTTGTTGGATCTAAGTTTTCTAACTTATGATCTTATTGTTTTGTTATAAAGATTCAAACTTGTGTTTATGGTCTTCATATAACTTAAAGATCTAAGCTTTATGCTTCAAGTTCTTCAAGAACACTAAAGGTTCAAGCTTTCTAGTTTTGTGACCTTATAACTTGTGTTAAAAGGATCCAAGCTCTCTAGCTTAGGGTTTCATCACTTCATTTGACTTAGATTATGTTCATACTTGCTTGATTGAAGTAAAGTTTGTAGCTTTTGTTGTAAATGTAACCTTGGTTCATCATCCATCCAAGACTCTTAAATGAGTTGTGTTCTTACTTGGTCTTAACATATTGTGTGTTGATGGTAGAATCTTGGTCAAGGTGATGCTAACCCATCAACGAGTTGTACACTTGAAGCTACAAGCATCAAGGATGAGAACCGTGATGAGCATCAAGCACCCAGAACCCCACTGGAGCATTTGTTTACTATTTTTCGGGATCTGATCAGTAACCTGGGCTACTTTAAAGTTGATTTTCAGTTAGTTCGGTTTGAGTATATGATTTTCCGTTTAGGCCTCGTCTTAATCCGAGTTACGGTTTAGGATTTATGGCCCTCCGAAAGTCACTACGCCCTTGTAACGTTGTGCTGAAATTTCTGACCTACTCCCACTTAAACCGTCGCCACGGTCAAACAAAGACGAGTTAGGTTCTGAAAATTGCTCAGCGGTTAGAGGACTCACATACGGAGCCATAGCCACTAACTACGCATCTTTTCAATTTACGTAGAGGTCGTAGAAGCTGATCCAAGTCAGCCTATTGTTTTGACCTCTATACTTGATTATCTTACTTTGCTTGTATGATGATGAATGATGATGATGATGATGATACTTAAACTTATTTTATGCACTAATAGAACTTATAAAGACAACCTACTGACCTAGTAACCTTTGATTTAGGTTGACGACCTTTCGGACCGACTTAATACTTGCACACTTTCGTATCGACTTGTATTGCTTATTCACTGTGAGTTATAGCTTCCCTTTTTACTTTACTATTTTTGGGACTGAGAATACATGCGCTTTTTATGTTTTACTTATTTGACACGAGTACTTAAACTTTACATATGTGTGGGTTATATAACGGCATAAACTTTCCCCTTAGCACGATAACGTTTAACTATTGGTTTTTGAACCGGTAGATGCGAATCTTAGATATGGATCCATAGGGTTTGACATCCCCACTCGGGCTAGTCACGCTAGCATTTAACGAGTGTTTAATACTTCGAGGACATACACACTCGCCAGGTGTACTTTTAGGGGGTGATATTTATATTTACGTTAAGTCTAGTTACCATGTGCCCACGGTTATACATATACTTTTCATACTGTTTTGAAACATTGAAATCTCGTGGTCAATCTTATATTACTGTTACAATTTAAACTATAGCTCACTAACATTATTGTTGACGTTTTTAAGCATGTTTTCTCAGGTGCTTAGAGGTTTGTTGCTTCCGCTATTAGACTTGCTGTCATGCTGTTTAGAATTGCTGTTAAGGACCTGCTGTGTTAGATATTCGTTGCATAACTTAGGGATGTCTCAATCATGGAACTTTTCTTTTGCATTCGTAGTTTATGTTATTTTCAAATAATGACTTTGTAACGACCTTTGTGTCACGTTATCTTTTGCAGACGCTATGTCTTTTTATGAATGCAAACTGGTTTTCAAACAGCATATAGTATTTGACCGTGTAAAGATCCTGTTATTGACGAATCGTACACTATGGTTTTGTACGGGGCGTCACATCATTAATATCAAAACTATCATTTTTAACAAATAAATATTTTTATACAAAATATATTTAGTACATATACTATAACGATATTAACATCTCATATAACTACATATTAACATTATATAGATAAATATATATTTTTATCATGTATAAACCCTAAAATAAATTGTTATATTAGCTCTATAAAATATATAAACTAATTATATTAAATTTATCTATATCTATATAACATATGAGATAACAAGTATATTATTAATAATAATATATATAAACTTGTTCGATTACGATTATATGTTTTAATTGATATACAAATGATATAGGTTCGTGAATCCGAGGCCAACCCTGCATTGTTCAATATAGTCATATGTATTTTTACTACAAAATACATTAGGTGAGTTTCATTACTCCCTTTTTAAATGCTTTTGTAATATATATTTTTGGGACTGAGAATACATGCGCTGTTTTTATAACTGTTTTACGAAATAGACACAAGTAATCGAAACTACATTATATGGTTGAATGATCGAAGCCGAATATGCCCCTTTTGCTTGGTAACTTATGAAATGCCCCGTTCATATTAATTATAAACGTTTCATATTAATTGATTTCTTTGCGAGGTTTTGACCTCTATATGAGACGTTTTCAAAGCTTGCATTCATTTTAAAATAACCATAACCTTTATTATTGAATAAAGGTTTAAAAGCATAAGTTTTGATTGTCGATCAAAGACAATCTCCTCAAAATACATGTATTTTACACACACCATTACGTACTTGTCAACAATATATTACAAATACAATTCCCGAATGCAAGTTTATTTATTTAGAAAAGCATGATGACTCCAAATCTTGACGTTGAGTAAACATGCAACAGCGGAAGCTTTCTAATAATCACCTGAGAATAAACATGCTTAAAAAGTCAATAAAATTGTTGGTGAGTCATAGGTTTAGTTTCTATATAATAATCATAACATTTAATAAGCCACAAGATTTCATTTAATTAAATGCGCAGGATCATTACAACTGCAAAAATCATTCATACGATGAGTTGCCTGGTAACCGACCTTAACATAGAGCGCTTAAGATATCTGGCATCATACATTCCACTATTTAAATGTATGACAAGAACCCTTCGAAGTACTAAAGCATTTTCACTATTCAAAAATGGGGGTGGTTGGTGCCCGTAGATCTACCTTTAGGATTCGCGTCAATTAGTGTTTTTCACTAATTCTTAGGTTACCAAGCATAATAATAATAATAAGTACAGATATCTGGTATAACAAAACAATCGTAGAATGTAGTTTCATGAACTTGTGCTTATTTTATAAAACATTTATAAATTTGCATGTATTTTCATCCCAAAATAATTTAGATAGTAAAAATGGGACTGTAACTCACTTGTGATGATTTCCGAATAGATGGTAATAAGACTTGGCCTTTGACAAATTCACGAACCTAATAATAATATTCTTGTGTCAAGATATATATATAATTAATATTCCATACTTATGATACTTGTGATAATTTTAATTGTCCATTGTTAGTAGTCCAATGTTCGTAGTCCAATAGTCCGATAGTCCAACAGTATAAATATATATATAAATATAAATGCGTATATTGTGTTAGAATTTACTAACACTATAATATATTGTCTTAATATAATAAGACACATAATATTTATATTGTCTGAAGCAATCCGCGACCCATTGTATACATGTCTCAGGCTCGATCACAACTCAAAGTATATATATTATGTTGGAATCCACTTCGACCCACAGCTAACTCGAGATTACTGCCAATGATGTCTTATAGTTTGTTCCAATAATATATATAGAAGAAGTCAAAATAATATGTCAAAACTTTGTATATGAATCCACGGTGATCAAGTCATATATATATATATATATATATATATATATATATATATATATATATATATATATATATATATATATATATATATATATATATATATATATATATATATATGGTGCCTTACGATCTTTATTAAGACTATAATATATTGTCGTAGAACTTAATCACGACTATTATAAATTGTATTTCCATAAGTTCGGGAACAAGACATGTATAAATACATGTAGGATACAAGTTTAGTTAGCTAGGATAAGGTTAGCATCCATTTTTATTAATCAAAACCGTAGCTAAAAACAAACAAAAATATCCAATTTTGTTTTACCCATAATTTCTTCGTTACAAATCCGTTTTGAGTGATTCGACTTGCCATAGTTTTGTATCGAACCGTTATTTATTAATCTAAACAGAAAAAGTATATGTTTATAGTCAAAAATACAGCTTAGGTTTCAAATACAAGAAGATAGTCATATCCATCGTAAGAACGACATCTTGATGACTCTTTTGAAAAACATACTTCTAATTAGAGTTTAACCATGGATTTTAGATATATTTCATATCCATATAAAATAAGATTTTTAACCAAAGAAAATCTTTTAATTCAAAGTTTAAGATAGGTTTTTAAAATCAAACCCAAAATAGCCCCCGATAATCTATGACGGCGTATGTTCAGTTTTAAGGTGTTTTTTGTATTTACAAGTTTTATATCCTTATGTTAGCTTGACATACTATCATAATACATGTGTTGAAGTATTTTAAAAGTCAAGTTAGAAGGATTAAGTTTGTTTGTGAACAAGTTTAGAATTAATCTAAACTATGTTCTTGTTGTTGTAAGTTATAAACTCATAATAAGACAGCTATATGGATATGAATCGAAAAAGATTATGAATAAGGTGACTACCTCAAATTAAATGAACAAAGTTGCTGATAAGATAAGATGATAATCTTGTGATCAAAGATATCCTTGATGGCTTGTAATCCTTGGAGTAGAATCATACAATGAACAAAAGTTCGAATAAGATTTCTACCTTGAATTAAGATAGTTATAAGTATATGAATTGAACCAAAGCTTATACATGATTCTTACCTTGATAAATAGGAGTAGATGAGTTAATAAAGTGTTCTTGAAGCTAGTTTATGATCAAAGTGAATGAAGATTTTCTAGTACTTGAAGTATGTGTTTTTAATGAGTGTTTAAAGAGTAAGAAATGGAGAGAATACTTGGAGTTCTTGTGTGTGAGTATTATGAGAGTGAAGGTAAGTTAAATAGTTGATATGAATGAGTAAAAAGAGTGTTAAAAGTTGTGGTTCATGTATATGGTTAAGAGACTTTATCAAAATTTGGAATATAGCATAATAATGCAAACTAGAAGTTAAATGTTGGTTCCCACAAGTCTCCATCATGTTTATCCTTGTCTTGTGACTCATAGGACTGCTAAGGAGGCTATAATTGGTATTTTATATTGGTATATACTCATAGTATTTAAGTATGGAAGCTGGGTATGATACGGGTGTAAATACCGAATGAATACGAATAGAATTCTTGATGGAATTAAATGAGATTATGAGTATAGCTATCTTTGTTGAGTATAAGTATGTTAGTATATATGTTTAAGTCCTTCAAAAGTGTATTAATATGTATTAATACAATACATATACATACATTTTAATTTAGAAGTTATTACAACGTTAATCGTTATATATATGTATATAGTCTTGAAGTCTTTAAGTTAGTAATCTCATTTTATGTATATAACCAATTGTTAATATATGTAATGAGATACTTAAATATTATTTAACAATCATGAGTATATATTTATATTCATATATACGTCATTAAATAATTATTACGAATTATGACGTTCGTGAATCGTCAGACAGACGGGGTGGCCAAATGTTTGTATAAAATTCATTTCAAATAACCAAGTCTTAATGAGTTTGATTGGTTAACATGTTGGAAACATTAATTATGTAAATATTAATCTTCTATATATTAACGGAAAAATCCGAGTCGTTACATTACACACCCGTTAAATTAAATTTAGACCCGAAATTTAGAATAGTACCTAGTTAATGTGCGATATCGGAAAACAAATGTGGGTACTTCAGCTTCATTTGGTCTTCTCGTTCCCAAGTGAATTCAGGTCCTCTACGAGCATTCCACCGAACCTTAACGATTGGTATCTTACTTTTTTTGAGTCGTTTGACCTCACGATCCATAATTTCGACGGGTTCTTCGATGAAATTTAGTTTCTCGTCAATCTTAATTTCGTTTAAAGGGATAATGAGATCTTTGGTAGCTAGGCATTTCTTCAAGTTCGAAACATGAAAGGTGTTGTGAATCTTTTCTAATTGTGGAGGTAGTTCAAGTCGATAGGCCACCGGCCCAATGCGTTTTTCGATCTTGAATGGCCCAATGTATCTTGGGCTCAATTTCCCTCGCTTTCCAAAATGAATAACACCTTTCCAAGGTGATACCTTAAGCATAACCATATAACCCTCCTCAAACTCTAAAGGTTTCCTTCTAACAACCGCGCAGCTCTTTTGCCGAATCCGGGCTGTTTTCAATCGTTGCTGAATCTGAATGACCTTGTCGGTAGTTTCCTGGATAATTTCTGGACCTGTAATCTGTTTTCCACCTACATCACTCCAACAAATCGGAGACCTGCACTTCTTCCCATAAAGTGCCTCGAATGGTGCCGCCTCAATACTAGAATGATAGCTGTTGTTGTAGGAAAACTCAGCTAACGGTAGATGTCGATCCCAACTGCTTCCAAAATTAATAACACATGCTCGTAGCATGTCTTCGAGTGTCTAAATTGTCCTTTCACTCTGCCCATCATTTTGTGGATGATAGGCAGTACTTAAATCTATACGAGTTCCCAACGCTTCGTGTAATGCCTGCCAGAATCTAGAAGTAAATCTGCTATCATGATCAGAGATAATAGAGATTGGTATACCATGTCTAGAAACAACTTCTTTCAGATATAATCGTGCTAATTTCTCTATACCATCCTCTTCTTTTATTGGCAGAAAGTGTGCTGACTTAGTAAGACGATCGACTATTACCCAAATCATATCATAACCACCTGCGGTTCTCGGTAACTTAGCAATGAAATCCATGGTAATGTTTTCCCATTTCCATTCTGGGATTTCAGGTTGTTGGAGTAGACCCGATGGTTTCTGATGCTCAGCTTTGACTTTAGAACAAGTCAAACATGCTCCTACATATATGGCTATATCGGCCTTCATTCCTGGCCACCAAAAGTTTTTCTTGAGGTCATGGTATATTTTCCCCGCTCCAGGATGTATTGAATATCTGGTTTTATGTGCTTCATCTAGTACCACTTTCCTCAAATCCCCATTCCTTGGTACCCAAATTCTTTCAGCTAAATACCTGTCAACATTCGAAACTTGAGTAAACGTTTAACACGTATATGTGCTAACTTCTTTGGCGTTGTTATTACCGAAAATAACTTTGCAACTCTTTTTCACAATAGTCAGTTTTGTCACAGCTCCAGCAAGTCAACTTCGACTTTTCGTTCGAAACAACTTTATTATAACCTTGATATATATGTTGTCTTTTCGCCTTCGTTACCGGGGAACTGTTTAAATGTAGTGACCCGAACTTTTCCATGTTTATATATATTAATTGAGATTGAAATTTACATGATTAAATGTTTCCAACATGTTAAGCAATCAAACTTGTTAAGACTTGATTAATTGAAATATGTTTCATATAGACAATTGACCACCCAAGTTGACCGGTGATTCACGAACGTTAAAACTTGTAAAAACTATATGATGACATATATATGGTTATATATATAGTTAACATGATACTATGATAAGTAAACATATTATTAAGTATATTAACAATGAACTACATATGTAAAAACAAGACTACTAACTTAATGATTTTTAAACGAGACATATATGTAACGATTATCGTTGTAAAGACATTTAATGTATATATATCATATTAAGAGATATTCATACATGATAATATCATGATAATATAATAATTTAAAATCTCATTTGATATTATAAACATTGGGTTAACAACATTTAACAAGATCGTTAACCTAAAGGTTTCAAAACAACACTTACATGTAACGACTAACGATGACTTAACGACTCACTTAAAATGTATATACATGTAGTGTTTTAATATGTATTTATACACTTTTGAAAGACTTCAATACACTTATCAAAATACTTCTACTTAACAAAAATGCTTACAATTACATCCTCGTTCAGTTTCATCAACAATTCTACTCGTATACACCCGTATTCGTACTCGTACAATACATAGCTTTTAGATGTATGTACTATTGGTATATACACTCCAATGATCAGCTCTTAGCAGCCCATGTGAGTCACCTAACACATGTGGGAACCATCATTTGGCAACTAGCATGAAATATCTCATAAAATTACAAAAATATGAGTAATCATTCATGACTTATTTACATGAAAACAAAATTACATATCCTTTATATCTAATCCATACACCAACGACCAAAAACACCTACAAACACCTTCATTCTTCAATTTTCTTCATCTAATTGATCTCTCTCAAGTTCTATCTTCAAGTTCTAAGTGTTCTTCATAAATTCCAAAAGTTCTAGTTTCATAAAATCAAGAATACTTTCAAGTTTGCTAGCTCACTTCCAATCTTGTAAGGTGATCATCCAACCTCAAGAAATCTTTTTTTCTTACAGTAGGTTATCATTCTAATACAAGGTAATAATCATATTCAAACTTTGGTTCAATTTCTATAACTATAACAATCTTATTTCAAGTGATGATCTTACTTGAACTTGTTTTCGTGTCATGATTCTGCTTCAAGAACTTCGAGCCATCCAAGGATCCGTTGAAGCTAGATCCATTTTTCTCTTTTCCAGTAGGTTTATACAAGGAACTTAAGGTAGTAATGATGTTCATAACATCATTCGATTCATACATATAAAGCTATCTTATTCGAAGGTTTAAACTTGTAATCACTAGAACATAGTTTAGTTAATTCTAAACTTGTTCGCAAACAAAAGTTAATCCTTCTAACTTGACTTTTAAAATCAACTAAACACATGTTCTATATCTATATGATATGCTAACTTAATGATTTAAAACCTGGAGACACGAAAAACACCGTAAAACCGGATTTACGCCGTCGTAGTAACACCACGGGCTGTTTTGGGTTAGTTAATTAAAAACTATGATAAACTTTGATTTAAAAGTTGTTATTCTGAGAAAATGATTTTTATTATGAACATGAAACTATATCCAAAAATTATAGTTAAACTCAAAGTGGAAGTATGTTTTCTAAAATGGTCATCTAGACGTCGTTCTTTCGACTGAAATGACTACCTTTACAAAAACGACTTGTAACTTATTTTTCCGACTATAAACCTATAATTTTTATGTTTAGATTCATAAAATAGAGTTCAATATGAAACCATAGCAATTTGATTCACTCAAAATAGATTTAAAATGAAGAAGTTATTGGTAAAACAAGATTGGATAATTTTTCTCATTTTAGCTACGTGAAAATTGGTAACAAATCTATTCCAACCATAACTTAATCAACTTGTATTGTATATTATGTAATCTTGAGATACCATAGATACGTATACAATGTTTCGACCTATCATGTCGACACATCTATATATATTTCGGAACAACCATAGACACTCTATATGTGAATGTTGGAGTTAGCTATACAGGGTTGAGGTTGATTCCAAAATATATATAGTTTGAGTTGTGATCAATACTGAGATACGTATACACTGGGTCGTGGATTGATTCAAGATAATATTTATCGATTTATTTCTGTACATCTAACTGTGGACAACTAGTTGTAGGTTACTAACGAGGACAGCTGACTTAATAAACTTAAAACATCAAAATATATTAAAAGTGTTGTAAATATATTTTGAACATACTTTGATATATATGTATATATTGTTATAGGTTCGTGAATCAACCAGTGGCCAAGTCTTACTTCTCGACGAAGTAAAAATCTGTGAAAGTGAGTTATAGTCCCACTTTTAAAATCTAATATTTTTGGGATGAGAATACATGCAGGTTTTATAAATGATTTACAAAATAGACACAAGTACGTGAAACTACATTCTATGGTTGAATTATCGAAATCGAATATGCCCCTTTTTATTAAGTCTGGTAATCTAAGAATTAGGGAACAGACACCCTAATTGACGCGAATCCTAAAGATAGATCTATCGGGACCAACAAGCCCCATCCAAAGTACCGGATGCTTTAGTACTTCGAAATTTATATCATATCCGAAGGGTGTCCCGGAATGATGGGGATATTCATATATATGCATCTTGTTAATGTCGGTTACCAGGTGTTCACCATATGAATGATTTTTATCTCTATGTATGGGATGTGTATTGAAATATGAAATCTTGTGGTCTATTGTTACGATTTGATATATATAGGTTAAACCTATAACTCACCAACATTTTTGTTGACGTTTAAAGCATGTTTATTCTCAGGTGAATACTAAGAGCTTCCGCTGTTGCATACTAAAATAAGGACAAGATTTGGAGTCCATGTTTGTATGATATTGTGTAAAAACTGCATTCAAGAAACTGATTTCGATGTAACATATTTGTATTGTAAACCATTATGTAATGGTCGTGTGTAAACAGGATATTTTAGATTATCATTATTTGATAATCTACGTAAAGCTTTTTAAACCTTTATTTATGAAATAAAGGTTATGGTTTGTTTTAAAAATGAATGCAGTCTTTGAAAAACGTCTCATATAGAGGTCAAAACCTCGCAACGAAATCAATTAATATGGAACGTTTTTAATCAATAAGTGTAGTGACCCGAACTTTTCCATGTTTATAGAAATTAATTAAGATTGATATTTACATGATTAAATGTTTCCAACATGTTAAGCAATCAAACTTGTTAAGACTTGATTAATTGAAATATGTTTCATATAGACAATTGACCACCCAAGTTGACCGGTGATTCACGAACGTTAAAACTTATAAAAACTATACGATGACATATATATGGTTATATATATAGTTAACATGTTTTTATTATAAGTATGTATCTCATTAGGTTTTTTAACAATGAGTTATATACATAAAAATGAGACTATTAATTTAAGAAACTCGAAAACGATATATATAACGATTATCGTTATAACAACGTACATATGAATCATATTAAGATATTGATACACTTGGTTAATTATGTTAAATTATAAGTAAATATATTATTAAGTGTATTAACAATGAAATACATATGTAAAAATAAGGCTACTAACTTAATGATTTCGAAACGAGACATATATGTAACGATTATCGTTGTAACGACATTTAACTGTATATACATCATACTAAGATATATTATATATCATAATATCATGATAATATAATAATTTAATATCTCATTTGTTATAATAAACAATGGGTTAATAACATTCAACAAGATCGTTAACCTAAAGGTTTCAAAACAACATTTACATGTAACGACTAACGATGACTTAACGACTCAGTTAAAATGTATATACATGTAGTGTTTTAATATGTATTCATACACTTTTGAAAGACTTCAAGACACTTATCAAAATACTTCTACTTAATAAAAATGCTTACAATTACATCCTCGTTCAGTTTCATCAACAATTCTACTCGTATGCACCGGTATTCGTACTCGTACAATACACAGCTTTTAGATGTATGTACTATTGGTATATACACTCCAATGATCAGCTCTTAGCAGCCCATGTGAGTCACCTAACACATGTGGGAACGATCATTTGGCAACTAGCATGAAATATCTCATAAAATTACAAAAATATGAGTAATCATTCATGACTTATTTACATGAAAACAAAATTACATATCCTTTATATCTAATCCATACACCAACGACCAAAAACACCTACAAATACTTTCATTCTTCAATTTTCTTCATCTAATTGATCTCTCTCAAGTTCTATCTTCAAGTTCTAAGTGTTCTTCATAAATTTCAAAAGTTCTAGTTTCATAAAATCAAGAATACTTTCAAGTTTGCTAGCTCACTTCCAATCTTGTAAGGTGATCATCCAACCTCAAGAAATCTTTGTTTCTTACAGTAGGTTATCATTCTAATACAAGGTAATAATCATATTCAAACTTTGGTTCAATTTCTATAACTATAACAATCTTATTTCAAGTGATGATCTTACTTGAACTTGTTTTCGTGTCATGATTCTGCTTCAAGAACTTCGAGCCATCCAAGGATCCGTTGAAGCTAGATCCATTTTTCTCTTTTCTAGTAGGTTTATCCAAGGAACTTAAGGTAGTAATGATGTTCATAACATCATTTGATTCATACATATAAAGCTATCTTATTCGAAGGTTTAAACTTGTAATCACTAGAACATAGTTTAGTTAATTCTAAACTTGTTCGCAAACAAAAGTTAATCCTTCTAACTTGACTTTTAAAATCAACTAAACACATGTTCTATATCTATATGATATGCTAACTTAATGATTTAAAACCTGGAAACACGAAAAACACCGTAAAACTGGATTTACGCCGTCGTAGTAACACCGCGGGCTGTTTTGGGTTAGTTAATTAAAAACTATGATAAACTTTGATTTAAAAGTTGTTATTCTGAGAAAATGATTTTTATTATGAACATGAAACTATATCCAAAAATTATGGTTAAACTCAAAGTGGAAGTATGTTTTCTAAAATGGTCATCTAGACGTCGTTCTTTCGACTGAAATGACTACCTTTACAAAAACGACTTGTAACTTATTTTTCCGACTATAAACCTATACTTTTTCTGTTTAGATTCATAAAATAGAGTTCAATATGAAACCATAGCAATTTGATTCACTCAAAACGGATTTAAAATGAAGAAGTTATGGGTAAAACAAGATTGGATAATTTTTCTCATTTTAGCTACGTGAAAATTGGTAACAAATCTATTCCAACCAAAACTTAATCAACTTGTATTGTATATTATGTAATCTTGAGATACCATAGACACGTATACAATGTTTCGACCTATCATGTCGACACATCTATATATATTTCGGAACAACCATAGACACTCTATATGTGAATGTTGGAGTTAGCTATACAGGGTTGAGGTTGATTCCAAAATATATATAGTTTGAGTTGTGATCAATACTGAGATACGTATACACTGGGTCGTGGATTGATTCAAGATAATATTTATCGATTTATTTCTGTACATCTAACTGTGGACAACTAGTTGTAGGTTACTAACGAGGACAGCTGACTTAATAAACGTAAAACATCAAAATATATTAAAAGTGTTGTAAATATATTTTGAACATACTTTGATATATATGTATATATTGTTATAGGTTCGTGAATCAACCAGTGGCCAAGTCTTACTTCCCGACGAAGTAAAAATCTGTGAAAGTGAGTTATAGTCCCACTTTTAAAATCTAATATTTTTGGGATGAGAATACATGCAGGTTTTATAAATGATTTACAAAATAGACACAAGTACGTGAAACTACATTCTATGGTTGAATTATCTAAATCGAATATGCCCCTTTTTATTAAGTCTGGTAATCTAAGAATTAGGGAACAGACACCCTAATTGACGCGAATCCTAAAGATAGATCTATTGGGCCTAACAAACCCCATCCAAAGTACCGGATGCTTTAGTACTTCGAAATTTATATCATATCCGAAGGGTGTCCCGGAATGATGGGGATATTCTTATATATGCATCTTGTTAATGTCGGTTACCAGGTGTTCACCATATGAATGATTTTTATCTCTATGTATGGGATGTGTATTGAAATCTGAAATCTTGTGGTCTATTATTATGATTTGATATATATAGGTTAAACCTATAACTCACCAACATTTTTGTTGACGTTTTAAGCATGTTTATTCTCAGGTGATTATTAAGAGCTTTCGCTGTCGCATACTTAAATAAGGACGAGATTTGGAGTCCATGCTTGTATGATATTGTGTAAAAACTGCATTCAAGAAACTTATTTTGTTGTAACATATTTGTATTGTAAACCATTATGTAATGGTCGTGTGTAAACAAGATATTTTAGATTATCATTATTTGATAATCTACGTAAAGCTTTTTAAAACCTTTATCTATGAAATAAAGGTTATGGTTTGTTTTAAAATGAATGCAGTCTTTGAAAAACGTCTCATATAGAGGTCAAAACCTCGCAACGAAATCAATTAATATGGAACGTTTTTAATCAATAAGAACGGGACATTTCAGTTGGTATCCGAGCGTTGGTCTTAGAGAACCAGAATTTTGCATTAGTGTGTCTTATCGAGTTTGTTAGGATGCATTAGTAAGTCTGGACTTCGACCGTGTTTACTTGAAAAATGATTGCTTAACAAATTTTGTTGGAAACTATATATTTTTAACATGTGAATATTATGTGATATATTAATCTCTTAACGCGTTTGATATTATGTGATAGATGTCTACCTCTAGAACAAGTCCCATTGACTCACCTAATAATAATGAAGAGTCAAATGTAAATTGGAATGATTCGTGGACTGATTCACAAGTTCCCGAAGAGGAACCGGAAGAAGAGTCGGAACCGGAAGAAGAATCGGAACTGGAAGAAGAATCTGAACCGGATGAAGAAGTAGAACCGGTGGGGGAAATAATAAAACGGTTAAGTAAAAGAAAATCCTCAACCAACCGACCAAGGTTAATTATGGTCAATGGTGTTTCCGCCAAGGAAGCAAAATATTGGGAGGATTACCAATTTTCCGATGAATCGGATTCTGACGAGAATTCCGATGATGTTATAGAAATTACCCCAACTGAATTTAAAAAGGCAAAAGAAAATAATAAGGGAAAGGGCATAAAAATAGAGAAATCTAATTCCAACCCCGATGAACTTTATATGTATCGTCAACCCCCGAAGTCCTTAAGTTGTAACAATGACCCGGGAACCTCTAAACCACCAGGTTTTTCTAAACCAATGTGGATAACGACGGCTCGTATTAGGGGAACATCATATATCCCTAGAAACTTGGCAAAACGAACCAAAACCGAAGAAGAAGAAACAAGCGAGTCGGAATAAGATAGTTGTATTCGTGTGGTGTAATATATGTAATATAGTGTGCTTATGCTTTATGATATATGTAAAAATTGCTGGTATTAATAAGTATTTTTTTTTTATGAATCTAACTCTTGTCTATTTTACAGTATAAAAACACAAAATGGATAGACAACCCAATATTTTAAGAGACCTACCCGGAGACATGATTGATGAAATCTTGTCTAGAGTCGGTCAGAATTCTTCGGCACAACTATTTAAGGCGAGATCAGTTTGTAAGACATTCGAAGAACGTTCCAAGAATGCCTTGGTTTATAAAAGGCTTTCGTTCGAAAGATGGGGGATATCACATTGGGAAATCCATAAGTTACGATGTGTTTACTTTGACGCATATATTGCGGGGAACCCAAATGCTATTTTACGCAATGGGTTAAGAAATTATTTTGACTCAATATATCCGAATATTGGACTTCGTGATTTAGAAAAAGCGGCTAACATGCAACATAAAGAAGCATGTTATGCTTACAGATTAGTAATGTTCGCTTCTCACCAAAGTGAGAACAAGAACATCGGGCTACAACTATTAAACAAAACGTTCCCACAAGTGACGGAGTCGGTAATTGGGGTAAGAAATGAGGTTTTTAGATTGTTACGGGACTGTTGGACATTACGTAACCCTCGTCCCTTTGACGACGTTACAACACGATGTCTTATCAACGGCCGTAACGGTTATGTTCCACAAGACCAAGGATGGGAAGTAGTCCTAGTAAAACCAGAATGCATGACATGTTTCTGGACGTATGAATTACGTGTCTTTATTGCCTTTGCTGAACGACTTGTGTACTAGCTAGAATTATCTTCACAACCATCTTGTATCAAATTTATTGTGTGCTATATTTCATGCTATATGTAAAATAAGCGGTATTGTAAATTTGTAAAATATTGTGTAAACGTTTGAACGCGAAATATTATTATAATCAGTTTTTCATATAGAATTGTAGTAGTTGAATTGTATATTAGCTACTAAGTATGAACTTAACGGGTAGGTACTACCCGAATTTAAACTTATAAAACGCTAATATGAAGAAAAAGCTTTTATAAATGAGTTCATATTATGCTACGAAATACTATTAACTACTCTTAATATTCTGTATGATTAACTTGTTCCATTTGACTATTTTGAAGGAAATGGCACCGAATACTCGACACACCGTGAATATGAATGAAGAGGAATTCCGTACTTTTCTAGCTTCAAACATAGCCGCAGTACAGGCTGCGCTACATACCAACAATAACCTTGGATCTGGCAGTACAGGAAATGGTGTAGGATGCACCTACAAAGAATTCACTGCCTGCAAACCTTTGGAATTTGATGGAACCGAAGGACCGATCGGATTGAAACGGTGGACCGAGAAGGTCGAATCGGTGTTTGCCATAAGTAAGTGTACTGAAGAGGACAAAGTGAAGTACGCTACGCATACCTTCACAGGTTCTGCGTTAACATGGTGGAATACCTATCTAGAGCAAGTGGGACAAGATGATGCGTACGCACTACCGTGGTCAGCATTCAAGCACTTGATGAACGAGAAGTACCGTCCTAGAACCGAGGTCAATAAGCTCAAGACAGAACTTAGAGGGTTACGAACCCAAGGATTTGATATTACCACGTACGAAAGACGATTCACAGAATTGTGCCTATTGTGTCCGGGAGCATTCGAAGATGAGGAAGAGAAGATCGACGCGTTTGTGAAAGGATTACCGGAAAGAATCCAAGAAGATATAAGTTCACACGAGCCCGCCTCCATACAACAGGCATGTAGAATGGCTCACAAACTAGTGAACCAGATTGAAGAAAGAATTAAAGAACAGACTGCTGAAGAGGCCAATGTGAAGCAAGTCAAAAGAAAGTGGGAGGAAAACGGTGATAAGAATCACCAATACAACAACAACAGTAATTACAACAATAATCGCAACAATTATCCCAACAATCGCAACATCAATCGCAACTACAACAAACGGCCCAACAACAACAACAACAACAACAACAGTAGCTACAACAATCATCCGAACAACAATAATAACCGCAACAACAACAACAATCAGAAGCAGCTATGCCAAAGGTGTGAAAAGTATCACTCGGGGTTCTGCACCAAATTTTGCAACAAGTGTAAAAGAAATGGTCATAGCGCGGCGAAGTGTGATGTCTACGGTCCAGGGGTTAACAGAACGAAAGGAACAAATGGTGTCGGAACGAGTAATGGCTGAGCAAGTAGTGTCGGAGCAAGTTATGCCAATGTAGTTTGTTATAAATGTGGAAAACCGGGCCACATTTTTAGAAATTGCCCGAACCAGGAGAACACGAATGGACAAGGCCGCAGAAGAGTTTTCAATATTAATGCGGCAGAGGCACAGGAAGACCCGGAGCTTGTTACGGGTACGTTTCTTATTGACAATAAATCTGCTTACGTTTTATTTGATTCGGGTGCGGATAGAAGCTATATGAGTAGAGATTTTTGTGCTAAATTAAGTTGTCCATTGACGCCTTTGGATAGTAAATTTTTACTCGAATTAGCAAATGGTAAATTAATTTCAGCAGATAATATATGTCGGAATTGAGAAATTAAACTGGTTAGCGAAACATTTAAGATTGATTTGATACCAGTAGAGTTAGGGAGTTTTGATGTGATAATCGGTATGGACTGGTTGAAAGAAGTGAAAGCAGAGATCGTTTGTTACAAAAATGCAATTCGCATTATACGAGAAAAAGGAAAACCCTTAATGGTGTACGGAGAAAAGGGCAACACGAAGCTACATCTTATTAGTAATTTGAAGGCACAAAAACTAATAAGAAAAGGTTGCTATGCTGTTCTAGCACACGTCGAGAAAGTACAAACTGAAGAAAAGAGCATCAATGATGTTCCCATTGCAAAAGAATTTCCCGATGTATTTCCGAAAGAATTACCGGGATTACCCCCACATCGATCCGTTGAATTTCAAATAGATCTTGTACCAGGAGCTGCACCAATAGCTCGTGCTCCATACAGACTCGCACCCAGCGAGATGAAAGAACTACAAAGCCAATTACAAGAACTTTTAGAGCGTGGTTTCATTCGACCAAGCACATCACCGTGGGGAGCTCCTGTTTTGTTTGTCAAGAAGAAAGATGGTACATTCAGGTTGTGTATCGACTACCGAGAGTTGAACAAACTTACCATCAAGAACCGCTACCCACTACCGAGAATCGACGACTTATTTGATCAACTACAAGGCTCGTCTGTTTATTCAAAGATTGACTTACGTTCCGGGTATCATCAAATGCGGGTGAAAGAAGATGATATTCCAAAGACTGCTTTTAGAACACGTTACGGTCATTACGAGTTTATGGTCATGCCGTTTGGTTTAACTAATGCACCAGCTGTGTTCATGGACCTTATGAACCGAGTGTGTGGACCATACCTTGACAAGTTTGTCATTGTTTTCATTGATGACATACTTATTTACTCAAAGAATGACCAAGAACACGGTGAACATTTGAGAAAGGTGTTAGAAGTATTGAGGAAGGAAGAATTGTACGCTAAGTTTTCAAAGTGTGCATTTTGGTTGGAAGAAGTTCAATTCCTCGGTCACATAGTGAATAAAGAAGGTATTAAGGTGGATCCGGCAAAGATAGAAACTGTTGAAAAGTGGGAAACCCCGAAAACTCCGAAACACATACGCCAGTTTTTAGGACTAGCTGGTTACTACAGAAGGTTCATCCAAGACTTTTCCAGAATAGCAAAACCCTTGACTGTATTAACGCATAAAGGGAAGAAATTTGAATGGAATGATGAACAAGAGAAAGCATTTCAGTTATTGAAGAAAAAGCTAACTACGGCACCTATATTGTCATTGCCTGAAGGGAATGATGATTTTGTGATTTATTGTGACGCATCAAAGCAAGGTCTCGGTTGTGTATTAATGCAACGAACGAAGGTGATTGCTTATGCTTCTAGACAATTGAAGATTCATGAACAAAATTATACGACGCATGATTTGGAATTAGGCGCGGTTGTTTTTGCATTAAAGACTTGGAGGCACTACTTATATGGTGTTAAAAGTATTATATATACTGACCACAAAAGTCTTCAACACATATTTAATCAGAAACAACTGAATATGAGGCAGCGTAGGTGGATTGAATTGTTGAATGATTACGACTTTGAGATTCGTTACCACCCGGGGAAGGCAAATGTGGTAGCCGATGCCTTGAGCAGGAAGGACAGAGAACCCATTCGAGTAAAATCTATGAATATAATGATTCATAATAACCTTACTACTCAAATAAAGGAGGCGCAACAAGGTGTTTTAAAAGAGGGAAATTTAAAGGATGAAATACCCAAAGGATCGGAGAAGCATCTTAATATTCGGGAAGACGGAACCCGATATAGGGCTGAAAGGATTTGGGTACCAAAATTTGGAGATATGAGAGAAATGGTACTTAGAGAAGCTCATAAAACCAGATACTCAATACATCCTGGAACGGGGAAGATGTACAAGGATCTCAAGAAACATTTTTGGTGGCCGGGTATGAAAACCGATGTTGCTAAATACGTAGGAGAATGTTTGACGTGTTCTAAGGTCAAAGCTGAGCATCAGAAACCATCAGGTCTACTTCAACAACCCGAAATCCCAGAATGGAAATGGGAAAACATTACCATGGATTTCATCACTAAATTGCCAAGGACTGCAAGTGGTTTTGATACTATTTGGGTAATAGTTGATCGTCTCACCAAATCAGCACACTTCCTGCCAATAAGAGAAGATGACAAGATGGAGAAGTTAGCACGACTGTATTTGAAGGAAGTCGTCTCCAGACATGGAATACCAATCTCTATTATCTCTGATAGGGATGGCAGATTTATTTCAAGATTCTGGCAGACATTACAGCAAGCATTAGGAACTCGTCTAGACATGAGTACTGCCTATCATCCACAAACTGATGGGCAGAGCGAAAGGACGATACAAATGCTTGAAGACATGCTACGAGCATGTGTTATTGATTTCGGAAACAGTTGGGATCGACATCTACCGTTAGCAGAATTTTCCTACAACAACAGCTACCATTCAAGCATTGAGATGGCGCCGTTTGAAGCACTTTATGGTAGAAAGTGCAGGTCTCCGATTTGTTGGAATGAAGTGGGGGATAGACAGATTACGGGTCCGGAGATTATACAAGAAACTACCGAGAAGATCATCCAAATTCAACAACGGTTGAAAACCGCCCAAAGTCGACAAAAGAGCTACGCTGACATTAAAAGAAAAGATATAGAATTTGAAATTGGAGAGATGGTCATGCTTAAAGTTGCACCTTGGAAAGGCGTTGTTCGATTTGGTAAACGAGGGAAATTAAATCCAAGGTATATTGGACCATTCAAGATTATTGATCGTGTCGGACCAGTAGCTTACCGACTTGAGTTACCTCAACAACTCGCGGATGTACATAACACTTTCCACGTCTCGAATTTGAAGAAATGTTTTGCTAAAGAAGATCTCACTATTTCGTTAGATGAAATCCAAATCAACGAAAAACTTCAATTCATCGAAGAACCCGTCGAAATAATGGATCGTGAGGTTAAAAGACTTAAGCAAAACAAGATACCAATTGTTAAGGTTCGATGGAATGCTCGTAGAGGACCCGAGTTCACCTGGGAGCGTGAAGATCAGATGAAGAAGAAATACCCGCATCTATTTCCAGAAGATTCGTCAACACCTTCAACAGCTTAAAATTTCGGGACGAAATTTATTTAACGGGTAGGTACTGTAGTGACCCGAACTTTTCCATGTTTATATAAATTAATTAAGATTGATATTTACATGATTAAATGTTTCCAACATTTTAAGCAATCAAACTTGTTAAGACTTGATTAATTGAAATATGTTTCATATAGACAATTGACCACCCAAGTTGACCGGTGATTCACGAACGTTAAAACTTATAAAAACTATACGATGACATATATATGGTTATATATATAGTTAACATGTTTTTATTATAAGTATGTATCTCATTAGGTTTTTTACCAATGAGTTATATACATAAAAATGAGACTATTAATTTAAGAAACTCGAAAACGATATATATAATGATTATCGTTATAACAACGTCTTACTAGGTACATATGAATCATATTAAGATATTGATACACTTGGTTAATTATGTTAAATTATAAGTAAATATATTATTAAGTGTATTAACAATGAAATACATATGTAAAAATAAGGCTACTAACTTAATGATTTCGAAACGAGACATATATGTAACGATTATCGTTGTAACGACATTTAACTGTATATACATCATACTAAGATATATTATATATCATAATATCATGATAATATAATAATTTAATATCTCATTTGTTATAATAAACAATGGGTTAATAACATTCAACAAGATCGTTAACCTAAAGGTTTCAAAACAACATTTACATGTAACGACTAACGATGACTTAACGACTCAGTTAAAATGTATATACATGTAGTGTTTTAATATGTATTCATACACTTTTGAAAGACTTCAAGACACTTATCAAAATACTTCTACTTAAAAAAAATGCTTACAATTACATCCTCGTTCAGTTTCATCAACAATTCTACTCGTATGCACCCGTATTCGTACTCGTACAATACACAGCTTTTAGATGTATGTACTATTGGTATATACACTCCAATGATCAGCTCTTAGCAGCCCATGTGAGTCACCTAACACATGTGGGAACCATCATTTGGCAACTAGCATAAAATATCTCATAAAATTACAAAAATATGAGTAATCATTCATGACTTATTTACATGAAAACAAAATTACATATCCTTTATATCTAATCCATACACCAACGACCAAAAACACCTACAAATACTTTCATTCTTCAATTTTCTTCATCTAATTGATCTCTCTCAAGTTCTATCTTCAAGTTCTAAGTGTTCTTCATAAATTTCAAAAGTTCTAGTTTCATAAAATCAAGAATACTTTCAAGTTTGCTAGCTCACTTCCAATCTTGTAAGGTGATCATCCAACCTCAAGAAATCTTTGTTTCTTACAGTAGGTTATCATTCTAATACAAGGTAATAATCATATTCAAACTTTGGTTCAATTTCTATAACTATAACAATCTTATTTCAAGTGATGATCTTACTTGAACTTGTTTTCGTGTCATGATTCTGCTTCAAGAACTTCGAGCCATCCAAGGATCCGTTGAAGCTAGATCCATTTTTCTCTTTTCCAGTAGGTTTATCCAAGGAACTTAAGGTAGTAATGATGTTCATAACATCATTTGATTCATACATATAAAGCTATCTTATTCGAAGGTTTAAACTTGGAATCACTAGAACATAGTTTAGTTAATTCTAAATTTGTTCGCAAACAAAAGTTAATCCTTCTAACTTGACTTTTAAAATCAACTAAATACATGTTCTATATCTATATGATATGCTAACTTAATGATTTAAAACCTGGAAACACGAAAAACACCGTAAAACCGGATTTACGCCGTCGTAGTAACACCGCGGGCTGTTTTGGGTTAGTTAATTAAAAACTATGATAAACTTTGATTTAAAAGTTGTTATTCTGAGAAAATGATTTTTATTATGAACATGAAACTATATCCAAAAATTATGGTTAAACTCAAAGTGGAAGTATGTTTTCTAAAATGGTCATCTAGACGTCGTTCTTTCGACTGAAATGACTACCTTTACAAAAACGACTTGTAACTTATTTTTCTGACTATAAACCTATACTTTTTCTGTTTAGATTCATAAAATAGAGTTCAATATGAAACCATAGCAATTTGATTCACTCAAAACGGATTTAAAATGAAGAAGTTATGGGTAGAACAAGATTGGATAATTTTTCTCATTTTAGCTACGTGAAAATTGGTAACAAATCTATTCCAACCAAAACTTAATCAACTTGTATTGTATATTATGTAATCTTGAGATACCATAGACACGTATACAATGTTTCGACCTATCATGTCGACACATCTATATATATTTCGGAACAACCATAGACACTCTATATGTGAATGTTGGAGTTAGCTATACAGGGTTGAGGTTGATTCCAAAATATATATAGTTTGAGTTGTGATCAATACTGAGATACGTATACACTGGGTCGTGGATTGATTCAAGATAATATTTATCGATTTATTTCTGTACATCTAACTGTGGACAACTAGTTGTAGGTTACTAACGAGGACAGCTGACTTAATAAACTTAAAACATCAAAATATTTTAAAAGTGTTGTAAATATATTTTGAACATACTTTGATATATATGTATATATTGTTATAGGTTCGTGAATCAACCAGTGGCCAAGTCTTACTTCCCGACGAAGTAAAAATCTGTGAAAGTGAGTTATAGTCCCACTTTTAAAATCTAATATTTTTGGGATGAGAATACATGCAGGTTTTATAAATGATTTACAAAATAGACACAAGTACGTGAAACTACATTCTATGGTTGAATTATCGAAATCGAATATGTCCCTTTTTATTAAGTCTGGTAATCTAAGAATTAGGGAACAGACACCCTAATTGACGCGAATCCTAAAGATAGATCTATTGGGCCTAACAAACCCCATCCAAAGTACCGGAGGCTTTAGTACTTCGAAATTTATATCATATCCGAAGGGTGTCCCGGAATGATGGGGATATTCTTATATATGCATCTTGTTAATGTCGGTTACCAGGTGTTCACCATATGAATGATTTTTATCTCTATGTATGGGATGTGTATTGAAATCTGAAATCTTGTGGTCTATTATTATGATTTGATATATATAGGTTAAACCTATAACTCACCAACATTTTTGTTGACGTTTTAAGCATGTTTATTCTCAGGTGATTATTAAGAGCTTTCGCTGTCACATACTTAAATAAGGACGAGATTTGGAGTCCATGCTTGTATGATATTGTGTAAAAACTGCATTCAAGAAACTTATTTTGTTGTAACATATTTGTATTGTAAACCATTATGTAATGGTCGTGTGTAAACAGGATATTTTAGATTATCATTATTTGATAATCTACGTAAAGCTTTTTAAAACCTTTATCTATGAAATAAAGGTTATGGTTTGTTTTAAAATGAATGCAGTCTTTGAAAAAAGTCTCATATAGAGGTCAAAACCTCGCAACGAAATCAATTAATATGGAACGTTTTTAATCAATAAGAACGGGACATTTCAGTTGGTATCCGAGCGTTGGTCTTAGAGAACCAGAATTTTGCATTAGTGTGTTTTATCGAGTTTGTTAGGATGCATTAGTAAGTCTGGACTTCGATCGTGTTTACTTGAAAAATGATTGCTTAACAAATTTTGTTGGAAACTATATATTTTTAACATGTGAATATTATGTGATATATTAATCTCTTAACGCGTTTGATATTATGTGATAGATGTCTACCTCTAGAACAAGTCCCATTGACTCACCTAATAATAATGAAGAGTTAAATGTAAATTGGAATGATTCGTGGACTGATTCACAAGTTCCCGAAGAGGAACCGGAAGAAGAGTCGGAACCGGAAGAAGAATCGGAACCGGAAGAAGAATCGGAACCGGATGAAGAAGTAGAACCGGTGGGGGAAATAATAAAACGGTTAAGTAAAAGAAAATCCTCAACCAACCGACCAAGGTTAATTATGGTCAATGGTGTTTCCGCCAAGGAAGCAAAATATTGGGAGGATTACCAATTTTCCGATGAATCGGATTCTGACGAGAATTCCGATGATGTTATAGAAATTACCCCAACTGAATTTAAAAAGGCAAAAGAAAATAATAAGGGAAAGGGCATAAAAATAGAGAAATCTAATTCCAACCCCGATGAACTTTATATGTATCGTCAACCCCCGAAGTCCTTAAGTTGTAACAATGACCCGGGAACCTCTAAACCACCAGGTTTTTCTAAACCAATGTGGATAACGAAGGCTCGTATTAGGGGAACATCATATATCCCTAGAAACTTGGCAAAACGAACCAAAACCGAAGAAGAAGAAACAAGCGAGTCGGAATAAGATAGTTGTATTCGTGTGGTGTAATATATGTAATATAGTGTGCTTATGCTTTATGATATATGTAAAAATTGCTGGTATTAATAAGTATTTTTTTTTTTATGAATCTAACTCTTGTCTATTTTACAGTATAAAAACACAAAATGGATAGACAACCCAATATTTTAAGAGACCTACCCGGAGACATGATTGATGAAATCTTGTCTAGAGTCGGTCAGAATTCTTCGGCACAACTATTTAAGGCGAGATCAGTTTGTAAGATATTCGAAGAACGTTCCAAGAATGCCTTGGTTTATAAAAGGCTTTCGTTCGAAAGATGGGGGATATCACATTGGGAAATCCATAAGTTACGATGTGTTTACTTTGACGCATATATTGCGGGGAACCCAAATGCTATTTTACGCAATGGGTTAAGAAATTATTTTGACTCAATATATCCGAATATTGGACTTCGTGATTTAGAAAAAGCGGCTAACATGCAACATAAAGAAGCATGTTATGCTTACGGATTAGTAATGTTCGCTTCTCACCAAAGTGAGAACAAGAACATCGGGCTACAACTATTAAACAAAACGTTCCCACAAGTGACGGAGTCGGTAATTGGGGTAAGAAATGAGGTTTTTAGATTGTTACGGGACTGTTGGACATTACGTAACCCTCGTCCCTTTGACGACGTTACAACACGATGTCTTATCAACGGCCGTAACGGTTATGTTCCACAAGACCAAGGATGGGAAGTAGTCCTAGTAAAACCAGAATGCATGACTTGTTTCTGGACGTATGAATTACGTGTCTTTATTGCCTTTGCTGAACGACTTGTGTACTAGCTAGAATTATCTTCACAACCATCTTGTATCAAATTTATTGTGTGCTATATTTCATGCTATATGTAAAATAAGCGGTATTGTAAATTTGTAAAATATTGTGTAAACGTTTGAACGCGAAATATTATTATAATCAGTTTTTCATATAGAATTGTAGTAGTTGAATTGTATATTAGCTACTAAGTATGAACTTAACGGGTAGGTACTACCCGAATTTAAACTTATAAAACGCTAATATGAAGAAAAAGCTTTTATAAATGAGTTCATATTATGCTACGAAATACTATTAACTACTCTTAATATTCTGTATGATTAACTTGTTCCATTTGACTATTTTGAAGGAAATGGCACCGAATACTCGACACACCGTGAATATGAATGAAGAGGAATTCCGTACTTTTCTAGCTTCAAACATAGCCGCAGTACAGGCTGCGCTACATACCAACAATAACCTTGGATCTGGCAGTACAGGAAATGGTGTAGGATGCACCTACAAAGAATTCACTGCCTGCAAACCTTTGGAATTTGATGGAACCGAAGGACCGATCGGATTGAAACGGTGGACCGAGAAGGTCGAATCGGTGTTTGCCATAAGTAAGTGTACTGAAGAGGACAAAGTGAAGTACGCTACGCATACCTTCACAGGTTCTGCGTTAACATGGTGGAATACCTATCTAGAGCAAGTGGGACAAGATGATGCGTACGCACTACCGTGGTCAGCATTCAAGCACTTGATGAACGAGAAGTACCGTCCTAGAACCGAGGTCAATAAGCTCAAGACAGAACTTAGAGGGTTACGAACCCAAGGATTTGATATTACCACGTACGAAAGACGATTCACAGAATTGTGCCTATTGTGTCCGGGAGCATTCGAAGATGAGGAAGAGAAGATCGACGCGTTTGTGAAAGGATTACCGGAAAGAATCCAAGAAGATATAAGTTCACACGAGCCCGCCTCCATACAACAGGCATGTAGAATGGCTCACAAACTAGTGAACCAGATTGAAGAAAGAATTAAAGAACAGACTGCTGAAGAGGCCAATGTGAAGCAAGTCAAAAGAAAGTGGGAGGAAAACGGTGATAAGAATCACCAATACAACAACAACAGTAATTACAACAATAATCGCAACAATTATCCCAACAATCGCAACATCAATCGCAACTACAACAAACGGCCCAACAACAACAACAACAACAACAACAGTAGCTACAACAATCATCCGAACAACAATAATAACCGCAACAACAACAACAATCAGAAGCAGCTATGCCAAAGGTGTGAAAAGTATCACTCGGGGTTCTGCACCAAATTTTGCAACAAGTGTAAAATAAATGGTCATAGCGCGGCGAAGTGTGATGTCTACGGTCCAGGGGTTAACAGAACGAAAGGAACAAATGGTGTCGGAACGAGTAATGGCTGAGCAAGTAGTGTCGGAGCAAGTTATGCCAATGTAGTTTGTTATAAATGTGGAAAACCGGGCCACATTATTAGAAATTGCCCGAACCAGGAGAACACGAATGGACAAGGCCGCAGAAGAGTTTTCAATATTAATGCGGCAGAGGCACAGGAAGACCCGGAGCTTGTTACGGGTACGTTTCTTATTGACAATAAATCTGCTTACGTTTTATTTGATTCGGGTGCGGATAGAAGCTATATGAGTAGAGATTTTTGTGCTAAATTAAGTTGTCCATTGACGCCTTTGGATAGTAAATTTTTACTCGAATTAGCAAATGGTAAATTAATTTCAGCAGATAATATATGTCGGAATCGAGAAATTAAACTGGTTAGCGAAACATTTAAGATTGATTTGATACCAGTAGAGTTAGGGAGTTTTGATGTGATAATCGGTATGGACTGGTTGAAAGAAGTGAAAGCAGAGATCGTTTGTTACAAAAATGCAATTCGCATTATACGAGAAAAAGGAAAACCCTTAATGGTGTACGGAGAAAAGGGCAACACGAAGCTACATCTTATTAGTAATTTGAAGGCACAAAAACTAATAAGAAAAGGTTGCTATGCTGTTCTAGCACACGTCGAGAAAGTACAAACTGAAGAAAAGAGCATCAATGATGTTCCCATTGCAAAAGAATTTCCCGATGTATTTCCGAAAGAATTACCGGGATTACCCCCACATCGATCCGTTGAATTTCAAATAGATCTTGTACCAGGAGCTGCACCAATAGCTCGTGCTCCATACAGACTCGCACCCAGCGAGATGAAAGAACTACAAAGCCAATTACAAGAACTTTTAGAGCGTGGTTTCATTCGACCAAGCACATCACCGTGGGGAGCTCCTGTTTTGTTTGTCAAGAAGAAAGATGGTACATTCAGGTTGTGTATCGACTACCGAGAGTTGAACAAACTTACCATCAAGAACCGCTACCCACTACCGAGAATCGACGACTTATTTGATCAACTACAAGGCTCGTCTGTTTATTCAAAGATTGACTTACGTTCCGGGTATCATCAAATGCGGGTGAAAGAAGATGATATTCCAAAGACTGCTTTTAGAACACGTTACGGTCATTACGAGTTTATGGTCATGCCGTTGGTTTAACTAATGCACCAGCTGTGTTCATGGACCTTATGAACCGAGTGTGTGGACCATACCTTGACAAGTTTGTCATTGTTTTCATTGATGACATACTTATTTACTCAAAGAATGACGAAGAACACGGTGAACATTTGAGAAAGGTGTTAGAAGTATTGAGGAAGGAAGAATTGTACGCTAAGTTTTCAAAGTGTGCATTTTGGTTGGAAGAAGTTCAATTCCTCGGTCACATAGTGAACAAAGAAGGTATTAAGGTGGATCCGGCAAAGATAGAAACTGTTGAAAAGTGGGAAACCCCGAAAACTCCGAAACACATACGCTAGTTTTTAGGACTAGCTGGTTACTACAGAAGGTTCATCCAAGACTTTTCCAGAATAGCAAAACCCTTGACTGCATTAACGCATAAAGGGAAGAAATTTGAATGGAATGATGAACAAGAGAAAGCGTTTCAGTTATTGAAGAAAAAGCTAACTACGGCACCTATATTGTCATTGCCTGAAGGGAATGATGATTTTGTGATTTATTGTGACGCATCAAAGCAAGGTCTCGGTTGTGTATTAATGCAACGAACGAAGGTGATTGCTTATGCGTCTAGACAATTGAAGATTCACGAGCAAAATTATACGACGCATGATTTGGAATTAGGCGCGGTTGTTTTTGCATTAAAGACTTGGAGGCACTACTTATATGGGGTCAAAAGTATTATATATACCGACCACAAAAGTCTTCAACACATATTTAATCAAAAACAACTGAATATGAGGCAACGTAGGTGGATTGAATTATTGAATGATTACGACTTTGAGATTCGTTACCACCCGGGGAAGGCAAATGTGGTAGCCGATGCCTTGAGCAGGAAGGACAAAGAACCCATTCGAGTAAAATCTATGAATATAATGATTCATAATAACCTTACTACTCAAATAAAGGAGGAGCAACAAGGAGTTTTAAAAGAGGGAAATTTAAAGGATGAAATACCCAAAGGATCGGAGAAGCATCTTAATATTCGGGAAGACGGAACCCGGTATAGGGCTGAAAGGATTTGGGTACCAAAATTTGGAGATATGAGAGAAATGGTACTTAGAGAAGCTCATAAAACCAGATACTCAATACATCCTGGAACGGGGAAGATGTACAAGGATCTCAAGAAACATTTTTGGTGGCCGGGTATGAAAGCCGATGTTGCTAAATACGTAGGAGAATGTTTGACGTGTTCTAAGTTCAAAGCTGAGCATCAGAAACCATCAGGTCTACTTCAACAACCCGAAATCCCAGAATGGAAATGGGAAAACATTACCATGGATTTCATCACTAAATTGCCAAGGACTGCAAGTGGTTTTGATACTATTTGGGTAATAGTTGATCGTCTCACCAAATCAGCACACTTCCTGCCAATAAGAGAAGATGACAAGATGGAGAAGTTAGCACGACTGTATTTGAAGGAAGTCATCTCCAGACATGGAATACCAATCTCTATTATCTCTGATAGGGATGGCAGATTTATTTCAAGATTCTGGCAGACATTACAGCAAGCATTAGGAACTCGTCTAGACATGAGTACTGCCTATCATCCACAAACTGACGGGCAGAGCGAAAGAATGATACAAACGCTTGAAGACATGCTACGAGCATGTGTTATTGATTTCGGAAACAGTTGGGATCGACATCTACCGTTAGCAGAATTTTCCTACAACAACAGCTACCATTCAAGCATTGAGATGGCACCGTTTGAAGCACTTTATGGTAGAAAGTGCAGGTCTCCGATTTGTTGGAGTGAAGTGGGGGATAGACATATTACGGGTCCGGAGATTATACAAGAAACTACCGAGAAGATCATCCAAATTCAACAACGGTTGAAAACCGCCCAAAGTCGACAAAAGAGCTACGCTGACATTAAAAGAAAAGATATAGAATTTGAAATTGGAGAGATGGTCATGCTTAAAGTTGCACCTTGGAAAGGCGTTGTTCGATTTGGTAAACGAGGGAAATTAAATCCAAGGTATATTGGACCATTCAAGATTATTGATCGTGTCGGACCAGTAGCTTACCGACTTGAGTTACCTCAACAACTCGCGGCTGTACATAACACTTTGCACGTCTCGAATTTGAAGAAATGTTTTGCTAAAGAAGATCTCATTATTCCGTTAGATGAAATCCAAATCAACGAAAAACTTCAATTCATCGAAGAACCTGTCGAAATAATGGATCGTGAGGTTAAAAGACTTAAGCAAAACAAGATACCAATTGTTAAGGTTCGATGGAATGCTCGTAGAGGACCCGAGTTCACCTGGGAGCGTGAAGATCAGATGAAGAATAAGTACCCGCATCTATTTCCAGAAGATTCGTCAACACCTTCAATAGCTTAAAATTTCGGGACGAAATTTATTTAACGGGTAGGTACTGTAGTGACCCGAACTTTTCCATGTTTATATATATTAATTGAGATTGATATTTACATGATTAAATGTTTCCAACATGTTAAGCAATCAAACTTGTTAAGACTTGATTAATTGAAATATGTTTCATATAGACAATTGACCACCCAAGTTGACCGGTGATTCACGAACGTTAAAACTTGTAAAAACTATATGATGACATATATATGGTTATATATATAGTTAACATGATACTATGATAAGTAAACATATCATTAAGTATATTAACAATGAACTACATATGTAAAAACAAGACTACTAACTTAATGATTTTTAAACGAGACATATATGTAACGATTATCGTTGTAAAGACATTTAATGTATATATATCATATTAAGAGATATTCATACATGATAATATCATGATAATATAATAATTTAAAATCTCTTTTGATATTATAAACATTGGGTTAACAACATTTAACAAGATCGTTAACTTAAAGGTTTCAAAACAACACTTACATGTAACGACTAACGATGACTTAACGACTCACTTAAAATGTATATACATGTAGTGTTTTAATATGTATTTATACACTTTTGAAAGACTTCAATACACTTATCAAAATACTTCTACTTAACAAAAATGCTTACAATTACATCCTCGTTCAGTTTCATCAACAATTCTACTCGTATGCACCCGTATTCGTACTCGTACAATACACAGCTTTTAGATGTATGTACTATTGATATATACACTCCAATGATCAGCTCTTAGCAGCCCATGTGAGTCACCTAACACATGTGGGAACCATCATTTGGCAACTAGCATGAAATATCTCATAAAATTACAAAAATATGAGTAATCATTCATGACTTATTTACATGAAAACAAAATTACATATTCTTTATATCTAATCCATACACCAACGACCAAAAACACCTACAAACACTTTCATTCTTCAATTTTATTCATCTAATTGATCTCTCTCAAGTTCTATCTTCAAGTTCTAAGTGTTCTTCATTAATTCCAAAAGTTCTAGTTTCATAAAATCAAGAATACTTTCAAGTTTGCTAGCTCACTTCCAATCTTGTAAGGTGATCATCCAACCTCAAGAAATCTTTGTTTCTTACAGTAGGTTATCATTATAATACAAGGTAATAATCATATTCAAACTTTGGTTCAATTTCTATAACTATAACAATCTTATTTCAAGTGATGATCTTACTTGAACTTGTTTTCGTGTCATGATTCTGCTTCAAGAACTTCGAGCCATTCAAGGATCCGTTGAAGCTAGATCCATTTTTCTCTTTTCCAGTAGGTTTATCCAAGGAACTTAAGGTAGTAATGATGTTCATAACATCATTCGATTCATACATATAAAGCTATCTTATTCGAAGGTTTAAACTTGTAATTACTAGAACATAGTTTAGTTAATTCTAAACTTGTTCGCAAACAAAAGTTAATCCTTCTAACTTGACTTTTAAAATCAACTAAACACATGTTCTATATCTATATGATATGCTAACTTAATGATTTAAAACCTGGAGACACGAAAAACACCGTAAAACTGGATTTACGCCGTCGTAGTAACACCACGGGCTGTTTTGGGTTAGTTAATTAAAAACTATGATAAACTTTGATTTAAAAGTTGTTATTCTGAGAAAATGATTTTTATTATGAACATGAAACTATATCCAATTTTTATAGTTAAACTCAAAGTGGAAGTATGTTTTCTAAAATGGTCATCTAGACGTCGTTCTTTCGACTGAAATGACTACCTTTACAAAAACGACTTGTAACTTATTTTTCCGACTATAAACCTATACTTTTTCTGTTTAGATTCATAAAATGGAGTTCAATATGAAACCATAGCAATTTGATTCACTCAAAACGGATTTAAAATGAAGAAGTTATTGGTAAAACAAGATTGGATAATTTTTCTCATTTTAGCTACGTGAAAATTGGTAACAAATCTATTCCAACCATAACTTAATCAACTTGTATTGTATATTATGTAATCTTGAGATACCATAGACACGTATACAATGTTTCGACCTATCATGTCGACACATCTATATATATTTCGGAACAACCATAGACACTCTATATGTGAATGTTGGAGTTAGCTATACAGGGTTGAGGTTGATTCCAAAATATATATAGTTTGAGTTGTGATCAATACTGAGATACGTATACACTGGGTCGTGGATTGATTCAAGATAATATTTATCGATTTATTTCTGTACATCTAACTGTGGACAACTAGTTGTAGGTTACTAACGAGGACAACTGACTTAATAAACTTAAAACATCAAAATATATTAAAAGTGTTGTAAATATATTTTGAACATACTTTGATATATATGTATATATTGTTATAGGTTCGTGAATCAACCAGTGGCCAAGTCTTACTTCTCGACGAAGTAAAAATCTGTGAAAGTGAGTTATAGTCCCACTTTTAAAATCTAATATTTTTGGGATGAGAATACATGCAGGTTTTATAAATGATTTACAAAATAGACACAAGTAGGTGAAACTACATTCTATGGTTGAATTATCGAAATCGAATATGCCCCTTTTTATTAAGTCTGGTAATCTAAGAATTAGGGAACAGACACCCTAATTGACGCGAATCCTAAAGATAGATCTATCGGGCCCAACAAGCCCCATCCAAAGTACCGGATGCTTTAGTACTTCGAAATTTATATCATATCCGAAGGGTGTCCCGGAATGATGGGGATATTCATATATATATGTATCTTGTTAATGTCGGTTACCAGGTGTTCACCATATGAATGATTTTTATCTCTATGTATGGGATGTGTATTGAAATATGAAATCTTGTGGTCTATTGTTACGATTTGATATATATAGGTTAAACCTATAACTCACCAACATTTTTGTTGACGTTTAAAGCATGTTTATTCTCAGGTGAATACTAAGAGCTTCCGCTGTTGCATACTAAAATAAGGACAAGATTTGGAGTCCATGTTTGTATGATATTGTGTAAAAACTGCATTCAAGAAACTGATTTCGATGTAACATATTTGTATTGTAAACCATTATGTAATGGTCGTGTGTAAACAGGATATTTTAGATTATCATTATTTGATAATCTACGTAAAGCTTTTTAAACCTTTATTTATGAAATAAAGGTTATGGTTTGTTTTAAAAATGAATACAGTCTTTGAAAAACGTCTCATATAGAGGTCAAAACCTCGCAACGAAATCAATTAATATGGAACGTTTTTAATCAATAAGAACGGGACATTTCAGTTGGTATCCGAGCGTTGGTCTTAGAGAACCAGAATTTTGTATTAGTGTGTCTTATCGAGTTTGTTAGGATGCATTAGTGAGTCTGGACTTCGACCGTGTTTACTTGAAAAATGATTGCTTAACAAATTTTGTTGGAAACTATATATTTTTAACATGTGAATATTATGTGATATATTAATCTCTTAACGCATTTGATATTATGTGATAGATGTCTACCTCTAGAACAAGTCCCATTGACTCACCTAATAATAATGAAGAGTCAAATGTAAATTGGAATGATTCGTGGACTGATTCACAAGTTCCCGAAGAGGAACCGGAAGAAGAGTCGGAACCGGAAGAAGAATCGGAACCGGAAGAAGAATTAGAACCAGATGAAGAAATAGAACCGGTGGGGGAAATAATAAAACGGTTAAGTAAAAGAAAATCCTCAACCAACCGACCAAGGTTAATTATGGTCAATGGTGTTTCCGCCAAGGAAGCAAAATATTGGGAGGATTACCTATTCTCCGATGAATCGGATTCCGACGAGAATTCCGATGATGTTATAGAAATTACCCCAACTGAATTTAAAAAGGCAAAAGAAAATAATAAGGGAAAGGGCATAAAAATAGAGAAATCTAATTCCAACCCCGATGAACTTTATATGTATCGTCAACCCCCGAAGTCCTTAAGTTGTAACAATGACCCGGGAACCTCTAAACCACCAGGTTTTTCTAAACCAATGTGGACAATGACGGCTCGTATTAGGGGAACATCATATATCCCTAGAAACTTGGCAAAACGAACCATAACCGAACAAGAAGAAACGTGCGAGTCGGAATAAGATAGTTATATTCGTGTGGTGTAATATATGTAATATAGTGTGCTTATGCTTTATGATATATGTAAAAATTGCTTGTATTAATAAGTATTTTTTTTATGAATCTAACTCTTGTCTATTTTACAGTATAAAAACACAAAATGGATAGACAACCCAATATTTTAAGAGACCTACCCTGGAGACATGATTGATGAAATCTTGTCTAGAGTCGGTCAGAATTCCTCGGCACAACTATTTAAGGCGAGATCAGTTTGTAAGACATTCGAAGAACGTTCCAAGAATGCCTTGGTTTATAAAAGGCTTTCGTTCAGAAGATGGGGGATATCACATTGGGAAATCCATAAGTTACGATGTGTTTACTTTGACGCATATATTGCGGGGAACCCAAATGCTATTTTACGCAACGGGTTAAGAAATTATTTTGACTCAGTATATCCGAATATAGGACTTCGTGATTTAGAAAAAGCGGCTAACATGCAACATAAAGAAGCATGTTATGCTTACGGGTTAGTAATGTTCGCTTCTCACCAAAGTGAGAACAAGAACATCGGGCTACAACTATTAAACAAAACGTTCCCACAAGTGACGGAGTCGGTAATTGGGGTAAGAAATGAGGTTTTTAGGTTATTACGAGACTGTTGGTCATTACGTAACCCTCGTCCCTTTGACGACGTTACAACACGCTGTCTTATCAACGGCCATAACGGTTATGTTCCACAAGACCAAGGATGGGAAGTAGTCCTAGTAAAACCAGAATGCATGACATGTTTCTGGACGTATGAATTACGTGTCTTTATTGCCTTTGTTGAACGACTTGTGTACTAGCTAGAATTATCTTCACAACTATCTTGTATCAAAGTTATTGTGTGCTATATTTCATGCTTTATGTAAAATAAGCGGTATTGTAAGTTTGTAAAATATTGTATAAAAGTTTGAACGCGAAATATTATTACAATCAGTTTTTCATATAGAATTGTAGTAGTTGAATTGTATATTAGCTACTAAGTATGAACTTAACGGGTAGGTACTACCCGAATTTAAACTTATAAAACGCTAATATGAAGAAAAAGCTTTTATAAATGAGTTCATATTATGCTACGAAATACTATTAACTACTCTTAATATTCTGTATGATTAACTTGTTCCATTTGACTATTTTGAAGGAAATGGCACCGACTACTCGACACACCGTGAATATGAATGAAGAGGAATTCCGTACTTTTCTAGCTTCAAACATAGCCGCAGTACAGGCTGCGCTACATACCAACAATAACCTTGGATCTAGCAGTACAGGAAATCGTGTAGGATGCACCTACAAAGAATTCACTGCCTGCAAACCTTTGGAATTTGATGGAACCGAAGGACCGATCGGATTGAAACGGTGGACCGAGAAGGTCGAATCGGTGTTTGCCATAAGTAAGTGTACTGAAGAGGACAAAGTGAAGTACGCTACGCATACATTCACAGGTTCTGCATTAACATGGTGGAATACCTATCTAGAGCAAGTGGGACAAGATGATGCTTACGCACTACCGTGGTCAGCATTCAAGCACTTAATGAACGAGAAGTACCGTCCCAGAACTGAGGTCAATAAGCTCAAGACAGAACTTAGAGGGTTACGAACCCAAGGATTTAATATTACCACGTACGAAAGACGATTCACAGAATTATGCCTATTGTGTCCGGGAGCATTCGAAGATGAGGAAGAGAAGATCGACGCGTTTGTGAAAGGATTACCGGAAAGAATCCAAGAAGATATAAGTTCACACGAGCCCGCCTCCATACAACAGGCATGTAGAATGGCTCACAAACTAGTGAACCAGATTGAAGAAAGAATTAAAGAACAGACTGCTGAAGAGGCCAATGTGAAGCAAGTCAAAAGAAAGTGGGAGGAAAACGGTGATAAGAATCACCAATACAACAACAACAGCAATTACAATAATAATCGCAACAATTATCCCAACAATCGCAACATCAATCGCAACTACAACAAATGGCCCAACAACAACAACAACAACAACAATAGCAACTACAACAATAATAACCGCAACAACAACAACAATCAGAAGCAGCTATGCCAAAGGTGTGAAAAGTATCACTCGGGGTTCTGCACCAAATTTTGCAACAAGTGTAAAAGAAATGGTCATAGCGTGGCGAAGTGTGAGGTCTACGGACCAGGGGTTTATAGAACGAAAGGAACAAATGGTGTCGGAACGAGTAATGGCGGAGCAAGTAGTGTCGGAGCAAGTTATGCCAATGTAGTTTGTTATAAATGTGGAAAACCGGGCCACATTATTAGAAATTGCCCGAACCAGGAGAACACGAATGGACAAGGCCGCGGAAGAGTTTTCAATATTAATGCGGCAGAGGCATAGGAAGACCCGGAGCTTGTTACGGGTACGTTTCTTATTGACAATAAATCTGCTTACGTTTTATTTGATTCGGGTGCGGATAGAAGCTATATGAGTAGAGATTTTTGTGCTAAATTAAGTTGTCCATTGACGCCTTTGGATAGTAAATTTTTACTCGAATTAGCAAATGGTAAATTAATTTCAGCAGATAATATATGTCGGAATCGAGAAATTAAACTGGTTAGCGAAACATTTAAGATTGATTTGATACCAGTAGAGTTAGGGAGTTTTGATGTGATAATCGGTATGGACTGGTTGAAAGAAGTGAAAGCAGAGATCGTTTGTTACAAAAATGCAATTCGCATTATACGAGAAAAAGGAAAACCCTTAATGGTGTACGGAGAAAAGGGCAACACGAAACTACATCTTATTAGTAATTTGAAGGCACAAAAACTAATAAGAAAAGGTTGCTATGCTGTTCTAGCACACGTCGAGAAAGTACAAACTGAAGAAAAGAGCATCAATGATGTTCCCGTCGCAAAAGAATTTCCCGATGTATTTCCGAAAGAATTACCGGGATTACCCCCACATCGATCCGTTGAATTTCAAATAGATCTTGTACCAGGAGCTGCACCAATAGCTCGTGCTCCTTACAGACTCGCACCCAGCGAGATGAAAGAACTTCAAAGCCAATTACAAGAACTTTTAGAGCGTGGTTTCATTCGACCAAGCACATCACCGTGGGGAGCTCCTGTTTTGTTTGTCAAGAAGAAAGATGGTACATTCAGGTTGTGTATCGACTACTGAGAGTTGAACAAACTTACCATCAAGAACCGCTACCCACTACCGAGAATCGACGACTTATTTGATCAACTACAAGGCTCGTCTATTTATTCAAAGATTGACTTATGTTCCGGGTATCATCAAATGCGGGTGAAAGAAGATGATATTCCAAAGACTGCTTTCAGAACACGTTACGGTCATTACGAGTTTATGGTCATGCCGTTTGGTTTAACTAATGCACCAGCTGTGTTCATGGACCTTATGAACCGAGTGTGTGGACCATACCTTGACAAGTTTGTCATTGTTTTCATTGATGACATACTTATTTACTCAAAGAATGACCAAGAACACGGTGAACATTTGAGAAAGGTGTTAGAAGTATTGAGGAAGGAAGAATTGTACGCTAAGTTTTCAAAGTGTGCATTTTGGTTGGAAGAAGTTCAATTCCTCGGTCACATAGTGAACAAAGAAGGTATTAAAGTGGATCCGGCAAAGATAGAAACTGTTGAAAAGTGGGAAACCCCAAAAACTTCGAAATACATACGCCAGTTTTTAGGACTAGCTGGTTACTACAGAAGTTCATCCAAGACTTTTCCAGAATAGCAAAACCCTTGACTGCATTAACGCATAAAGGAAAGAAATTTGAATGGAAGGATGAACAAGAGAAAGCGTTTCAGTTGTTGAAGAAAAAGCTAACTACGGCACCTATATTGTCATTGCCTGAAGGGAATGATGATTTTGTGATTTATTGTGACGCATCAAAGCAAGGTCTCGGTTGTGTATTAATGCAACGAACGAAGGTGATTGCTTATGCGTCTAGACAATTGAAGATTCACGAGCAAAATTATACGACGCATGATTTGAAATTAGGCGCGGTTGTTTTTGCATTAAAGACTTGGAGGCACTACTTATATGGGGTCAAAAGTATTATATATACCGACCACAAAAGTCTTCAACACATATTTAATCAGAAACAACTGAATATGAGGCAGCGTAGGTGGATTGAATTATTGAATGATTACGACTTTGAGATTCGTTACCACCCGGGGAAGGCAAATGTGGTAGCCGATGCCTTGAGCAGGAAGGACAGATAACCCATTCGAGTAAAATCTATGAATATAATGATTCATAATAACCTTACTACTCAAATAAAGGAGGCGCAACAAGGAGTTTTAAAAGAGGGAAATTTAAAGGATGAAATACCCAAAGGATCGGAGAAGCATCTTAATATTCGGGAAGACGGAACCCGGTATAGGGCTGAAAGGATTTGGGTACCAAAATTTGGAGATATGAGAGAAATGGTACTTAGAGAAGCTCATAAAACCAGATACTCAATACATCCTGGAACGGGGAAGATGTACAAGGATCTCAAGAAACATTTTTGGTGGCCGGGTATGAAAGCCGATGTTGCTAAATACGTAGGAGAATGTTTGACGTGTTCTAAGGTCAAAGCTGAGCATCAGAAACCATCAGGTCTACTTCAACAACCCGAAATCCCAGAATGGAAATGGGAAAACATTACCATGGATTTCATCACTAAATTGCCAAGGACTGCAAGTGGTTTTGATACTATTTGGGTAATAGTTGATCGTCTCACCAAATCAGCACACTTCCTGCCAATAAGAGAAGATGACAAGATGGAGAAGTTAGCACGACTGTATTTGAAGGAAGTCATCTCCAGACATGGAATACCAATCTCTATTATCTCTGATAGGGATGGCAGATTTATTTCAAGATTCTGGCAGACATTACAGCAAGCATTAGGAACTCGTCTAGACATGAGTACTGCCTATCATCCACAAACTGATGGGCAGAGCGAAAGGACGATACAAACGCTTGAAGACATGCTACGAGCATGTGTTATTGATTTCGGAAACAGTTGGGATCGACATCTACCGTTAGCAGAATTTTCCTACAACAACAGCTACCATTCAAGCATTGAGATGGCGCCGTTTGAAGCACTTTATGGTAGAAAGTGCAGGTCTCCGATTTGTTGGAGTGAAGTGGGGGATAGACAGATTACGGGTCCGGAGATTATACAAGAAACTACCGAGAAGATCATCCAAATTCAACAACGGTTGAAAACCGCCCAAAGTCGACAAAAGAGCTACGCTGACATTAAAAGAAAAGATATAGAATTTGAAATTGGAGAGATGGTCATGCTTAAAGTTGCACCTTGGAAAGGCGTTGTTCGATTTGGTAAACGAGGGAAATTAAATCCAAGGTATATTGGACCATTCAAGATTATTGATCGTGTCGGACCAGTAGCTTACCGACTTGAGTTACCTCAACAACTCGCGGCTGTACATAACACTTTCCACGTCTCGAATTTGAAGAAATGTTTTGCTAAAGAAGATCTCATTATTCCGTTAGATGAAATCCAAATCAACAAAAAACTTCAATTCATCGAAGAACCTGTCGAAATAATGGATCGTGAGGTTAAAAGACTTAAGCAAAACAAGATACCAATTGTTAAAGTTTGATGGAATGCTCGTAGAGGACCCGAGTTCACCTGGGAGCGTGAAGATCAGATGAAGAAGAAGTACCCGCATCTATTTCCAGAAGATTCGTCAACACCTTCAATAGCTTAAAATTTCGGGACGAAATTTATTTAACGGGTAGGTACTGTAGTGACCCGAACTTTTCCATGTTTATATATATTAATTGAGATTGATATTTACATGATTAAATGTTTCCAACATGTTAAGCAATCAAACTTGTTAAGACTTGATTAATTGAAATATGTTTCATATAGACAATTGACCACCCAAGTTGACCGGTGATTCACGAACGTTAAAACTTGTAAAAACTATATGATGACATATATATGGTTATATATATAGTTAACATGATACTATGATAAGTAAACATATCATTAAGTATATTAACAATGAACTACATATGTAAAAACAAGACTACTAACTTAATGATTTTTAAACGAGACATATATGTAACGATTATCGTTGTAAAGACATTTAATGTATATATATCATATTAAGAGATATTCATACATAATAATATCATGATAATATAATAATTTAAAATCTCATTTGATATTATAAACATTGGGTTAACAACATTTAACAAGATCGTTAACCTAAAGGTTTCAAAACAACACTTACATGTAACGACTAACGATGACTTAACGACTCACTTAAAATGTATATACATGTAGTGTTTTAATATGTATTTATACACTTTTGAAAGACTTCAATACACTTATCAAAATACTTCTACTTAACAAAAATGCTTACAATTACATCCTCGTTCAGTTTCATCAACAATTCTACTCGTATGCACCCGTATTCGTACTCGTACAATACACAGCTTTTAGATGTATGTACTATTGGTATATTGTAACGACCCGCACTTTTTCGATCATTCTATACTTATAAGATTAATATTTACATAAATTAAACCTTGCCAACATGATAAGCAATCCAAATTGTCGAGACTGATATTTCCGAAAAGAGTTTTACACAACGTTTGACCGTCTAGTTTGACCGATGATATCACGAACTATACAATATATGATAATTATACGTTTGTGTATATAAATGTATATATACATATTTAACATGATTAATAAATGTTTTAATATCTCATTTTGTATTAATAACAACAAGTTATATGTGTATTTTGAAACTACTAACTTAAGTTTTCAAAACAATAACTATACGTAACGTTATTTGACATAAATACTTAAGACTTATAATGTTATACATATATTGTATAAGTAATGTATTTAATTACTTTTAAAGAACTTAAATACATAAAACCATATAAGTGTATTCACAAAAGATAGCTATATTTGAATCCTCATTTCATTTTTCACAAAATTTCTATACGTATACCTAGAGTATTTGTACTCGTATCATACCTAGCTCCTATACGTATTTACTAATAGTAAATACACATCAAAATCACCACCTAACCAGCCATTATTCATGCCCTTAGAGCTAGGTAATTACTTTTGGATGATTACTTGACTAATTATACAAGAAAACAACTAAAACTTTTGTCCTTGTACACCATCAAAAACGCCACCATCACCACCTTAAATACTTCCATTCATTTCCCATTTTTGATTCACTTTCACTTCAATTATCTTAGCAAAAACACACACTCTTTCAAGAACTCTAAACTCCATAACACTTCAGCAACTTACCAAGAAGATCTAGCTTCAAAAACCATACTAAAACACCATAAGAAAACCATACAAAAACACTTCAAGAAAACCCTCCAAGAACACCAACTTACTTCCAAACTTTCATCCACTTCTATCACCCTTTTGATTCTAGCTTCTTACTTCTCTTTTACAGCAACTTCATCCAAGGAACTTGAGGTAGAATCTATGTTCATAACCTTATTCGATTCATATATATATAGCTATCATATTTTGTGGTATACAAGTTTAACAACAAGAACATAGTTTGAATGTTTTCAAACTTGTTTGCAAACTAAATAGATCCTTCTAATTTAACTTTTAAAATACTTCAAGACCTGTAATATAACTTATGTATATGCTAATTTAACAAGGTAAAACTTGGTTTTTCAAAGTATAAGTATTTTTAGAAAAATGGTCATTAAATGATTTTGTTGTAACAAAAATGTTTAACTTCATATGTTTCACTAATGTTTCACTTATGCCGTATGATTTTGAATACAAACCAAGGTATTTACAGTTCATAGTCTTAAAGAAGAACTCGATCCAAGAAGATGGCAATTTGAATCAACGAAAACGGACTTGTAACGAAGAAACTATGACCGAAACAAAATTGGCTATCCTAGACATTTTCAACTTCGGGATTCATTGGAAAAATTTACATAAAATCACATACTTCTAAGATAACATGATATTTTATATATATGTACTCATAATTCAATTTCATATGGTTCAGGATCACCCGTAAACAACACGAGAAGATTAATCATAAGATTCCATGATTGTACGCAACACGTCATTTGACAACACCGGTACTTTATGTACGCAACACGTCATTTGACAACACCGGTACCATGGGTCAAGATTAATCTCGACAAATACATATACGATGGGGTTTTATTTATTTCGTTGGGGGTTTTATTTATTTCATTGCGGGTATATTAAACATCTAAAAATGAACCATTAAAATTGAATTACTAACAACGAACTGCTAACTACGGACTAAGGAATTATTCAAAGTATTAAAAGTATAACAAGTATATATATGTGACGTTTGTTTAAAAAGAAAAGGTATTGATATATTATATATGGATAGGTTCGTGATATCAACCGGAAGACCGAGTCAAAATATATATATCATCAAGACAAGAGTGAGTATATAGTCCCACTTTTAAACTCTAAATATTTCGGGATGAGAATACATGTATTTTATGTTTTACGTTATGGACACAAGTAACTGAAAAATATATTCTACGTTGAGTTGTACCACTGGCATACTTCCCTGTAGCTTGGTAACTGTTATTTACAGCGGTATTGTAAACGCGAATCCTGTTGATAGATCTATCGGGCCTGACAACCCCAACCGGACTGGACGACCAGTATTCAACGGTTGCACAGTACTTCGTTTCGTGACTACACTTGGTACGGTGTAGTAAAATTTCATAATAAAGGGAATATGCGACGTGATTAAATGTTAAGTATGGTTACCAAGTGCTCAACCACTTAGAATATTTTTATTAAACTGTTTATATACGAAATCTTGTGGTCTATATATATATTGCTGCCGGCATTAAACCTATATCTCACCAACTTTATGTTGACCTTTTTAAAACATGTCTATTCTCAGGTGATTTCTAAAGCTTCCGCTGCATCATGTTGGATCTAACCAGGATCTTGCGTACGCATGTTTGTGTCAAAAATAAAACTGCATATCCGAGATGTTGTATTGTAAAATATGCTAGAAACCGTGTTGTTGTCATCATTTGTAAAGTTTGTAAGTCGAAGATTATCGCTAAACGTTAATCTTCTTTTTATTGTCTTAAGCTTGTAACAAAAATAATGGTTGTGGTTTGTAATGTATAATATATGCAGTTTTTCTTTTAAAAAATGTCTCATATAGAGGTCAATACCTCGCAATGAAATCATACGTTATCTAACGCGTTCTTATGGTTAAGGACGGGTTATGACATGTGGTATCAGAGCGTTGGTCTTAGCGAACCAGGTTTGCATTAGTGTGTCTAACCAAGAAGTCGTTAGGATACATTAGTAAAGTCTGGACTTTGACCGGGTCTGATTTTAAAAAAAAAAAAAACCATTGCTTATCACTGTTGGTTAAAATTTATGTGTAAATATTATGTAAGTACTAATGGGTTAGTTGTTGTGTGATAGATGTCGGGCTCGAAACTTATTATCACATTCAGCGACTCCGAACCAGAATCTTCAGATGGTGTTCCAGTCATTAACCTATCCGATGACGAAAATAATATCTTTGGGGAAGACTCACAAATTCCGGATGAACCGACTATAGAGAACCCGGAAAGTGAACCCGAGGAGGAAAGTGAACCCGAGGAGGAAAGTGAACCCGAGGAAGAAATACAGGAAATTACAAAAGACGAGTTCGAACTAGGAAAGAAACGAAAGGCTAATGAATTAGAAAATCCAAATCCCGAGTTTAATGAGAATGATGTGGCACCAATTCCACTCAACACTACCACCCCTATCCCCGCTATTCCTATTCGTTCTATCCCGGCATCCAGTTCTTCAGTCCCACAGCCAAAATATAGGCAGACAGTTAGGATAAGCGTTAAGCAAATCTTTGTGTCTAAACGTCCTAGAAAATAGATCAAACGATGCGCTGCTGTGTCAAACCATGGAACCGAATAATGTTTTGTATAATATTAATAGTGTGGTTTGCTTAATGTTCGATGTAAGATAAGCATATGTAAAATATTGAAGTATGAAATGCAATAATTTTCCATGGTTAAGTATTATTTAGATTGTAGTAATTGATTCTGTACTAAGCTATTAAGTATGAACATTAACGGGTAGGTACTACCCAAGATATAATTATAAAACGCTAATAAGAAGAAAAGGCTTTTATAATAATACCTAGTTCATATTATTAATAAGCTATAATGTACTATAAATACACACTACATCTATAATAATCCATGTGAATAATTATTTTCTTTCATTAGGAAATGGCGCGATTGAATCGAATGACGGAACAAGAACTCGAGGAACTCATCAACCAGCGAGTGAACGACAGAATGTTATGGGTTGAGGCTGCAAGAGCTGCTGCAGTTAATCCAAATCCTCGTGTAGGATGCTCCTATAAGACGTTTCAAGCTTGCAAGCCCTCATCATTCAGTGGAACGGAAGGACCGATCGGTTTAACCCGATGGATAGAAAAGATGGAGACGGTGTTTAAAATCAGTGGTTGTGATGAAAAAGACATGACCAAGTTTGCATCGTGCACTTTACAAGATAGTGCACTCACATGGTGGAAGAATTATGTGAAGGCGGTAGGAGGAGATGTAGCTTATGATACTCCATGGGAAGAATTCAAAGCAATGATAATCACCGAGTATTGTCCAAGGAATGAGGTTATTAAGTTAGAAGATGAGTTACGAAGTTTGAAGGTGGTTGGTACTGAAATCACCAACTACAATCAGCGATTCATGGAATTGGTTTTACTATGTCCTGAATTGGTTCCAACCGAAGCACGGAAGATTGAAATGTACAAAGGTGGTTTGCCCAAAAAGGTCAAGGCAAACGTTACGGCGTCGAAACCTAAGACAATTCATGAAGCTATAACCATGGCGAACGAGTTAATGGATCAGGTCATTCTGGATAAGAAAGCATTCACTACTGAGGTGAAGGTATCGAGTAACAAAAGGAAGTGGAACGGAAATTATGATCGAGGTTACCAACAGCAATCTTTTAAGAAACCAGAAACCCCGAAAGGTGCGGGTAGCGGTTCAGGCTTTGGTTACAAAGGACAAAGTCCTTTATGCAACCGTTGTCACAAACATCATTTTGGTTACTGTAGTGTGTTGTGCACTAAATGCAATAGACAGGGACATCTTGCTGAAGATTGTAAGCCTCTCGTTACAAATGCAAATGGTAACAAGACTCCTGCCACCAACGCAAATAGAACTGCTTTGGCTAACATTACTTGTTTTGGGTGTGGAAAACAAGGTCACTATAAGAGCCAGTGCCCGAATCAGAATGGCGGACCTGCACGTGGAAGAGCGTTTGTTATTAATGCTAGAGAGGCACGAGAAGACCCGGAGCTTGTTACGGGTACGTTTACCATTAATAACTTATCAGCATCTGTCTTATTTGATACTGGCGCCGATAGAAGTTACGTGTGTATAAATTTTTACACTAAATTGAATTGTTCATCATTACCTCTAGATGCTAAGTACTTGATTGAGTTAGCTAATGGTAAACTAATTAAAGCCGATAAAATTTGTCGTGATTGTGAAATAAATCTAGCCGGAGAAACGTTTAGAATCGACTTAATACCCGTAGAATTAGGAGGTTTTGATGTAATAGTCGGCATGGACTGGATGTCCAAAATAGGAGCGGAAGTTGTTTGTGCCAAGAAGGCAATTCGTATTCCTGGTAAGGATAAAATACCGGTGATGATTTATGGAGAGAAGGGTAATTCAAAGCTAAAACTCATTAGCTGTTTGAAAGCCAAGAAGTGTTTAGAAAAGGGATGTTACGCTATTTTAGCACATGTTAATAAAGTCAAAAAGAAAGAAAACTGCATCAACGACGTGCCTGTGGCAAGAGATTTTCCTGAAGTTTTTCCGGAAGAATTGCCGGGATTACCTCCATTTAGATCGGTAGAATTTCAAATAGATTTAGTACCAGGAGCTGCACCAGTGGCTCGTGCTCCATATAGACTTGCACCGTCCGAGTTAAAAGAACTTCAAAGTCAGTTAAAAGAATTACTGGACCGTGGATTCATACGACCGAGTACTTCGCCGTGGGGAGCTCCAATTTTGTTTGTTAAGAAGAAAGATGGATCTTTTAGGATGTGTATAGACTATCGTGAATTAAATAAGTTAACTATCAAGAATCGGTATCCACTACCGAGAATTGATGACTTATTTGATCAATTGCAAGGATCATGTGTTTATTCAAAAATCGACTTAAGATCGGGCTATCATCAACTACGCGTCAAAGAAGAGGACATTCCGAAAACTGCTTTTCGGACACGTTATGGTCATTACGAATTTTTGGTTATGCCGTTTGGATTGACGAATGCGCCAGCTGTATTCATGGACCTCATGAATCGAGTTTGTAGTCCGTATTTAGATAAGTTTGTTATCGTTTTCATTGATGATATTCTTATCTATTCCAAGAGTGAGCAAGAGCATGAAGAGCATTTAAGGTTGATACTGGAGTTGTTGAGAAAAGAACAACTTTATGCTAAATTTTCTAAGTGTGCTTTCTGGTTGAAAGAAGTGCAATTTCTTGGTCACGTTGTTAGTAGCAAAGGAATTCAGGTTGATCCAGTAAAAATTGAAGCCATTGAAAAATGGGAGACTCCTAAGATACCAATGCAGATACGCCAATTTTTGGGTTTAGCCGGTTATTATAGAAGGTTTATTCAAGATTTTTCCCGAATAGCTAAGCCGTTGACAGCGTTAACGCAAAAAGGGAAGAAATATGAATGGACCTCGGAGCAGGAGAACGCATTTCAAATACTGAAGAAGAAGTTAACTACGGCACCTATATTATCGTTACCAGAAGGGAACGATGATTTCGAAATATATTGTGACGCTTCGCGACAAGGTTTTGGTTGTGTTCTTATGCAACGGAAGAAAGTGATTGCATTTGCATCCCGACAATTGAAGATTCACGAGCGAAATTATACGACGCATGATCTAGAATTGGGAGCAGTCGTGTTTGCATTGAAGATGTGGAGACACTACTTGTATGGGGTTAAATTCACTGTGTTTACTGATCATAAAAGCCTTCAACATATTTTTGATCAGAAACAATTGAACATGAGGCAACGTAGGTGGGTCGAGTTAATAAACGACTATGATTGTGAAATTCGTTATCATCCCGGAAAGGCGAACGTGGTGGCCGATGCTTTAAGCAGAAAGGAACGAGAACCAATTCGAGTTCGAGCAATGAATATAAAAATTCGCCTAAATCTCAACTCACAAATCAAAGAAGTTCAACGAGAAGCACTTACTAAAGAAAATAAAGGAAATGAAATAATGAAGAAGTATGAGAAGCAACTCGTTATGCGGGAAGATGGAATTCGATATTTTGCAAATCGTATTTGGGTACCGAAGTTGGGTGGATTAAGGAAGTTGATATTGAACGAGGCACATAAGACAAGATATTCGATACATCCTGGAGTTGGAAAGATGTACCAAGATCTTAAGACGCATTATTGGTGGCCTAATTTAAAAACAGACGTTGCAACATATGTTGGGGAGTGTTTAACTTGTTCCAAGGTTAAAGCAGAACACCAGAAGCCGTCAGGGTTACTTCAACAACCAGAAATCCCAGAATGGAAATGGGACGGTATTACCATGGATTTCATCACGAAGTTACCAAAGACTGCCTGGGGATACGACACCATTTGGGTGATTGTTGATCGTCTCACCAAGTCTGCACATTTCTTGCCTATAAAGGAAACGGATAGAATGGAGAAACTATTACGATTGTATATAAAGGAAGTTGTTTCAAGGCATGGAATACCTATTTCCATTATATCCGATCGTGATAGTAGATTTACCTCAAAATTCTGGCAATCACTACAGGAGGCACTAGGAACTCGGTTGGATATGAGTACCGCATATCATCCACAAACCGATGGACAGAGTGAAAGAACGATTCAGACTCTCGAAGACATGCTCAGGGCATGTGTGATCGATTTTGGAAACGGATGGGATAAATATCTACCGTTAGCAGAATTCTCGTATAATAATAGTTATCATGCGAGCATTGGAGCTGCGCCATTTGAAGCATTGTATGGAAGGAAGTGTAGATCTCCTATCTGTTGGAATGAAGTAGGAGATCGACATTTAACTGGTCCCGAGATCATACATGAAACGACTGAGAAGATAGTGCAAATCAAGGAGAGATTGAAAACAGCCCGTAGTCGCCAAAAGAGCTACGCCGATGTCCGAAGGAAACCATTAGAGTTTCAGGTCGGGGACATGGTTATGCTAAAGGTGTCACCTTGGAAAGGTGTGATACGTTTTGGAAAAAGGGGTAAACTGAACCCAAGGTACGTAGGCCCGTTTAAGATCATCGAACGCATTGGACCGGTAGCTTATCGGCTCGAGTTACCGCAACAACTCGCCGGAGTACATAATACCTTTCACGTCTCGAACCTTAAGAAGTGTCTTGCAAAGGAAGACCTCACCATTCCTCTTGAAGAAATCCATGTCGACGAGAAACTACAATTCGTCGAAGAACCAATTGAAATCATGGACCGTGAAGTTAAACAGCTCAAACAGAGCAATATACCGATTGTTAAGGTTCGTTGGAATGCTAGAAGAGGTCCCGAGTTTACTTGGGAACGAGAGGATCAGATGAAACGAAAGTATCCGCATTTGTTTCTCGATGACGCAAAATAGGTACAATTTTAAAATTTCGGGACGAAATTTATTTAACGGGGAGGTAATGTAACGACCCGCACTTTTTCGATCATTCTATACTTATAAGATTAATATTTACATAAATTAAACCTTGCCAACATGATAAGCAATCCAAATTGTCGAGACTGATATTTCCGAAAAGAGTTTTACACAACGTTTGACCGTCTAGTTTGACCGATGATATCACGAACTATACAATATATGATAATTATACGTTTGTGTATATAAATGTATATATACATATTTAACATGATTAATAAATGTTTTAATATCTCATTTTGTATTAATAACAACAAGTTATATGTGTATTTTGAAACTACTAACTTAAGTTTTCAAAACAATAACTATACGTAACGTTATTTGACATAAATACTTAAGACTTATAATGTTATACATATATTGTATAAGTAATGTATTTAATTACTTTTAAAGAACTTAAATACATAAAACCATATAAGTGTATTCACAAAAGATAGCTATATTTGAATCCTCATTTCATTTTTCACAAAATTTCTATACGTATACCTAGAGTATTTGTACTCGTATCATACCTAGCTCCTATACGTATTTACTAATAGTAAATACACATCAAAATCACCACCTAACCAGCCATTATTCATGCCCTTAGAGCTAGGTAATTACTTTTGGATGATTACTTGACTAATTATACAAGAAAACAACTAAAACTTTTGTCCTTGTACACCATCAAAAACGCCACCATCACCACCTTAAATACTTCCATTCATTTCCCATTTTTGATTCACTTTCACTTCAATTATCTTAGCAAAAACACACACTCTTTCAAGAACTCTAAACTCCATAACACTTCAGCAACTTACCAAGAAGATCTAGCTTCAAAAACCATACTAAAACACCATAAGAAAACCATACAAAAACACTTCAAGAAAACCCTCCAAGAACACCAACTTACTTCCAAACTTTCATCCACTTCTATCACCCTTTTGATTCTAGCTTCTTACTTCTCTTTTACAGCAACTTCATCCAAGGAACTTGAGGTAGAATCTATGTTCATAACCTTATTCGATTCATATATATATAGCTATCATATTTTGTGGTATACAAGTTTAACAACAAGAACATAGTTTGAATGTTTTCAAACTTGTTTGCAAACTAAATAGATCCTTCTAATTTAACTTTTAAAATACTTCAAGACCTGTAATATAACTTATGTATATGCTAATTTAACAAGGTAAAACTTGGTTTTTCAAAGTATAAGTATTTTTAGAAAAATGGTCATTAAATGATTTTGTTGTAACAAAAATGTTTAACTTCATATGTTTCACTAATGTTTCACTTATGCCGTATGATTTTGAATACAAACCAAGGTATTTACAGTTCATAGTCTTAAAGAAGAACTCGATCCAAGAAGATGGCAATTTGAATCAACGAAAACGGACTTGTAACGAAGAAACTATGACCGAAACAAAATTGGCTATCCTAGACATTTTCAACTTCGGGATTCATTGGAAAAATTTACATAAAATCACATACTTCTAAGATAACATGATATTTTATATATATGTACTCATAATTCAATTTCATATGGTTCAGGATCACCCGTAAACAACACGAGAAGATTAATCATAAGATTCCATGATTGTACGCAACACGTCATTTGACAACACCGGTACTTTATGTACGCAACACGTCATTTGACAACACCGGTACCATGGGTCAAGATTAATCTCGACAAATACATATACGATGGGGTTTTATTTATTTCGTTGGGGGTTTTATTTATTTCATTGCGGGTATATTAAACATCTAAAAATGAACCATTAAAATTGAATTACTAACAACGAACTGCTAACTACGGACTAAGGAATTATTCAAAGTATTAAAAGTATAACAAGTATATATATGTGACGTTTGTTTAAAAAGAAAAGGTATTGATATATTATATATGGATAGGTTCGTGATATCAACCGGAAGACCGAGTCAAAATATATATATCATCAAGACAAGAGTGAGTATATAGTCCCACTTTTAAACTCTAAATATTTCGGGATGAGAATACATGTATTTTATGTTTTACGTTATGGACACAAGTAACTGAAAAATATATTCTACGTTGAGTTGTACCACTGGCATACTTCCCTGTAGCTTGGTAACTGTTATTTACAGCGGTATTGTAAACGCGAATCCTGTTGATAGATCTATCGGGCCTGACAACCCCAACCGGACTGGACGACCAGTATTCAACGGTTGCACAGTACTTCGTTTCGTGACTACACTTGGTACGGTGTAGTAAAATTTCATAATAAAGGGAATATGCGACGTGATTAAATGTTAAGTATGGTTACCAAGTGCTCAACCACTTAGAATATTTTTATTAAACTGTTTATATACGAAATCTTGTGGTCTATATATATATTGCTGCCGGCATTAAACCTATATCTCACCAACTTTATGTTGACCTTTTTAAAACATGTCTATTCTCAGGTGATTTCTAAAGCTTCCGCTGCATCATGTTGGATCTAACCAGGATCTTGCGTACGCATGTTTGTGTCAAAAATAAAACTGCATATCCGAGATGTTGTATTGTAAAATATGCTAGAAACCGTGTTGTTGTCATCATTTGTAAAGTTTGTAAGTCGAAGATTATCGCTAAACGTTAATCTTCTTTTTATTGTCTTAAGCTTGTAACAAAAATAATGGTTGTGGTTTGTAATGTATAATATATGCAGTTTTTCTTTTAAAAAATGTCTCATATAGAGGTCAATACCTCGCAATGAAATCATACGTTATCTAACGCGTTCTTATGGTTAAGGACGGGTTATGACATATATACACTCCAATGATCAGCTCTTAGCAGCCCATGTGAGTCACCTAACACATGTGGGAACCATCATTTGGCAACTAGCATGAAATATCTCATAAAATTACAAAAATATGAGTAATCATTCATGACTTATTTACATGAAAACAAAATTACATATCCTTTATATCTAATCCATACACCAACGACCAAAAACACCTACAAACACTTTCATTCTTCAATTTTCTTCATCTAATTGATCTCTCTCAAGTTCTATCTTCAAGTTCTAAGTGTTCTTCATTAATTCCAAAAGTTCTAGTTTCATAAAATCAAGAATACTTTCAAGTTTGCTAGCTCACTTCCAATCTTGTAAGGTCATCATCCAACCTCAAGAAATCTTTGTTTCTTACAGTAGGTTATCATTCTAATACAAGGTAATAATCATATTCAAACTTTGGTTCAATTTCTATAACTATAACAATCTTATTTCAAGTGATGATCTTACTTGAACTTGTTTTCGTGTCATGATTCTGCTTCAAGAACTTCGAGCCATTCAAGGATCCGTTGAAGCTAGATCCATTTTTCTCTTTTCCAGTAGGTTTATCCAAGGAACTTAAGGTAGTAATGATGTTCATAACATCATTCGATTCATACATATAAAGCTATCTTATTCGAAGGTTTAAACTTGTAATCACTAGAACATAGTTTAGTTAATTCTAAACTTGTTCGCAAACAAAAGTTAATCCTTCTAACTTGACTTTTAAAATCAACTAAACACATGTTCTATATCTATATGATATGCTAACTTAATGATTTAAAACCTGGAGACACGAAAAATACCGTAAAATCGGATTTACGCCGTCGTAGTAACACCACGGGCTGTTTTGGGTTAGTTAATTAAAAACTATGATAAACTTTGATTTAAAAGTTGTTATTCTGAGAAAATGATTTTTATTATGAACATGAAACTATATCCAATTTTTATAGTTAAACTCAAAGTGGAAGTATATTTTCTAAAATGGTCATCTAGACGTCGTTCTTTCGACTGAAATGACTACCTTTACAAAAACGACTTGTAACTTATTTTTCCGACTATAAACCTATACTTTTTCTTTTTAGATTCATAAAATAGAGTTCAATATGAAACCATAGCAATTTGATTCACTCAAAACGGATTTAAAATGAAGAAGTTATTGGTAAAACAAGATTGGATAATTTTTCTCATTTTAGCTACGTGAAAATTGGTAACAAATCTATTCCAACCATAACTTAATCAACTTGTATTGTATATTATGTAATCTTGAGATACCATAGACACGTATACAATGTTTCGACCTATCATGTCGACACATCTATATATATTTCGGAACAACCATAGACACTCTATATGTGAATGTTGGAGTTAGCTATACAGGATTGAGGTTGATTCCAAAATATATATAGTTTGAGTTGTGATCAATACTGAGATACGTATACACTGGGTCGTGGATTGATTCAAGATAATATTTATCGATTTATTTCTGTACATCTAACTGTGGACAACTAGTTGTAGGTTACTAACGAGGACAGCTGACTTAATAAACTTAAAACATCAAAATATATTAAAAGTGTTGTAAATATATTTTGAACATACTTTGATATATATGTATATATTGTTATAGGTTCGTGAATCAACCAGTGGCCAAGTCTTACTTCTCGAAGAAGTAAAAATCTGTGAAAGTGAGTTATAGTCCCACTTTTAAAATCTAATATTTTTGGGATGAGAATACATGCAGGTTTTATAAATGATTTACAAAATAGACACAAGTACGTGAAACTACATTCTATGGTTGAATTATCGAAATCGAATATGCCCCTTTTTATTAAGTCTGGTAATCTAAGAATTAGGGAACAGACACCCTAATTGACGCGAATCCTAAAGATAGATCTATCGGGCCCAACAAGCCCCATCCAAAGTACCGGATGCTTTAGTACTTCGAGATTTATATCATATCCGAAGGGTGTCCCGGAATGATGGGGATATTCATATATATGCATCTTGTTAATGTCGGTTACCAGGTGTTCACCATATGAATGATTTTTATCTCTATGTATGGGATGTGTATTGAAATATGAAATCTTGTGGTCTATTGTTACGATTTGATATATATAGGTTAAACCTATAACTCACCAACATTTTTGTTGACGTTTAAAGCATGTTTATTCTCAGGTGAATACTAAGAGCTTCCGCTGTTGCATACTAAAATAAGGACAAGATTTGGAGTCCATGTTTGTATGATATTGTGTAAAAACTGCATTCAAGAAACTGATTTCGATGTAACATATTTGTATTGTAAACCATTATGTAATGGTCGTGTGTAAACAGGATATTTTAGATTATCATTATTTGATAATCTACGTAAAGCTTTTTAAACCTTTATTTATGAAATAAAGGTTATGGTTTGTTTTAAAAATGAATGCAGTCTTTTAAAAACGTCTCATATAGAGGTCAAAACCTCGCAACGAAATCAATTAATATGGAACGTTTTTAATCAATAAGAACGGGACATTTCATTAAATCCCACCACATTAACAGTAAACGTACCAGCAACTTCACTACTCTTTGGCAAAAGTCACTTCGATAAATTACTATATTTATTCATTAATACCCTATCATATACTCATCCGCGTTCTGTAACGATAATTGCCATACCAATTACCGGGAATCAGCAATCAGTATTTCGAATCTCGCAACGTTTCTACATTAACAGTTATATATATACATATAACCTTTATTTCTTAGAATTACGATCTTTCATTCTGAAATTCTAAAAAGCACTCAGTCTACAAATCAATACTCTGAATGTTGAAAAAGCTGAATGAAGCAGCAGAAACCGTAGACAACTGTAAATGACCTTAATCATCAGAAGTTTGGTGATAAAGAATAATATGTTGGAAAAGCTCAGAAAAGTTGGAACTGGAAAACGGATTGAGCTAACCACGAAGGAGACCAAGGACAAATACAAGGACCATACCCTATATTCAAAGAATCCAGATAATTCTGGGTCCGTTGAAATCTTTAGAGAATATCTTGCTCCGAAGTCATGTTAAAATCTTGCGGAAAATTTTTCTTCATCAACCTTCGAACTTGGAAATTCCAAAATATCATCATAAATATCTTCGATATTTCTGAGGATATTTTCATAAATATTCTCGTCCGAAATTATATACCTCTTCTTGCTTTTTGTGTTTCATTATATTGAAAACTTCTGTAAAATCTAAGTTTAATTTATGAATGAATTTTGGGGAAATGTAAAGAAATTGATGCATGACTTAGTATAATATAATGACACTTGATCAATGTGATTATATTACAGTAAGTCATGCCGAGTTTCTAATGGAACGTGATGATTCACAGATCCTAACATCATCATGTGCCATGTTACATAACTCTTTCATTCTGCTTAACTTCTGAACATATCAAGAAAGTATATTCTTGATAGCTCTATTCTCAGTGATTCTAGTTATTTGACAAATCAAATCGTGATATTACATTCTTTCTTGTTTAGAACATTAAGTTCATTCGAAACTCCACACTTACGAATTCTGGATCATTACTCGCTTTACTAGAGGTTGAGAAGATAATAAAAAGGCAAAGAGCTCCAAAATATAAGAGAAAATATAAAGCCCAATAATAACACGGAGGTTACAAACCATGGATATTAATACGAATAGCAATATAAAGACACGGTATAATAGTATCACCCCAAGGTTATAGTAGAAGTAAACAGATTCTTCTAGTGGAAGATTGAAAAGAAGGATGACAGAAATGATAATTAGGAAAATATCAAGGATTAGAACGGGATTAAGCATTTTCACAATCTTTTGGATGCACGAAATAAGAAAGAAAGTATAGGAATGGTGTGAATAATGGAACGGAAGAACTTAATTTATAAAGGAAAAATCAGACGTAACAATCGAGACAGATCACCGTAATTGATTATAGAGATCTTAATTTCCTTATTCACCAAAGTCTCAAATCTTTTAGATCCCGAAGATTTTCTTTAAATCCCTTGAATTCCGGAATTCAAGCAAAACAACGTCAAAAGCTAAGACACATCTTATTTTCTAAATTCAACCAAGACAACGTCAAAAGTTAAAACAAAACTTCATTTATTCATTTCACTCTTTTGTGATAGCTTCATTCGTGCTCTTCGAATAGTCGAATTATTTTATCTGTATTATTCAATAATGATAAAACTCTGTTTATCAGCTCATATTCGTCAGGAAAACATATTTATTGTTAGCCATGACGACCTCACTCAAATTTCGGGACGAAATTTCTTTAACGGGTAGGTACTGTGATGACCCGGGAATTTCCGACCAAATTTAAACTTAATCTTATATGATTTCGACACGATAAGCAAAGTCTGTAATGTTCAGTCTCGAAAACTTTGAAATTTATATTCATGTAATCAATTACCTTTTGACCATCCTCGATGATTCAAGAACAATCGTTTGTAAATAAATAAATAAATATATATATATATATATATATATATATATATATATATATATATATATATATATATATATATATATATATATATATATGAATCCAATACATAAATAAAGATAAAGGTTAAAGATTCAATATATCAATTAATAAATGATAAAAGTAATTACTAAATTAAAATATAGTTATTAATACTATTGTTATTACCTTTATTATGATTAAAGAAAAAAAATGTTAATAGTAACATCATTGTATCATTATTATTATTATCATTGTTATTAGTAAAAATTATAAATTTAATTATTATTAGGATTATTAAAGGTATGATTATTAATTGAATATTAGTTATTATTGTTCCTAGTAATTAGAAGTTATTAAAATTATCATTTTTTTTAGTATTAATATTATCATTAGTCATTAACAATAATAGTATTAATAAAAAAATTGTTATTAGTATTACTAGTGTCAAAGTTTCATATACTAAATCATCGTATCGAATTCGAATTTCTAGAGTCAAAGTTTACAAAATAAAGTCAAACAATTTGTTCGTCAATAAATTCGAAGTGGTTTCGATGTTATAGGTTCAATTGAGGATTCAAATAGTTTCTAGGAGTGATTGTCAACAGAATTCGTGTTATAAATTTTGTCTAAAACGCTATAGAAATTGAGAAGTGATTTGTGTTTTTCGTGTTCATATAAACACTGTTATAGCTTCGATTTTTTTTTTTTGCTGTTTTCAAATAATTTAATTATTACAGGATAATCGTTTATATTTGTTTATAAAATCCTAAAACGGAATCAGTGTGTGTTATAAATATGGGAATCCATTTCTGGTCGATTCAGTTAGTATAAGGAAGAGAAGAAGATAGGCACAAGAATACTGGGTTAAGAAAAATTAAATCGGGTTTAGATTAGAAAAGCAGGAGCAGAGTGGCGGTTAAGTGTGTTTGTGTGTAAGCAGGAGGTCACGGGTTCGAGCCCGGCTATGGGCATTTCTTTTTGCAAAAAGCTTATGAAGGGGTATACACTTTTATTTTATCTCTATTATTATTATTATTATTTTTTGTTATTGTTATTATTATTATTGTTATTATAAATATTATTTCTATTATTGTTATTAGTATTGTTATTATTGATTATTATTAGTTATTATTATTATTACTACAAGTATTATAATTGTTATTACTAGTAACGCTAAAAAATAAAAAAATAAAATAAGTGTTAGTTACTATTAATATGAATATAATTACAATTATAGATAATATTAATATTATTATCATTTTTTTATCAAGTAACATCATTAAAAATTATTAGGGTTATTATTAGTAGTAGAAATAATATTGATATAAGTATTATTATGATTGTTAATATTATTGTTATTATTATCATGATTAAGATTATTAATATTATTATCATTATGAAACAATACATTATGTTATTATTTTTCATAAACATTATTATTAGTATCATTGTTATAAATATAAGTATTATTATTATTATTATTATTATTATTATTATTATTATTATTATTATTATTATTATTAAAGTATCATTACTTTTAAATCTATCATTTCTATTAAAATTATTATATTAATATTATTATTATTAGTATCAGTATTATCTATATCATTATTATTAATATAGTTATGACTACTAAACTACAAGTTCTAATGACGACATTAAGGTCATAAGTGTAAAAATAAAGATTTTATATATAAATATACTTAGTACACATAACTTAACTATAGTAACAATTATATTTATATAAATGAAAATATATAAATAAATAATGAAACTTACAAATTAATAAAGATATAAATTACATCACTAATAATAAAATATATCTATTTATTCAATTACAAGTATATGTTTTAATATATATACAAATGATATAGGTTCGTGAATCCGAGGCCAACCCTGCATTGTTCAGTTTCGTTATATGTATTTTTACTACAAAATACAGTATGGTGAGTTCATTTGATCCCCTTTTACTCTTTACGTTTTTGGGCTGAGAATACATGCAAATGCTTTATTAACTGTTTTACAATATTTATATGCGTGAGTTTCATTTGCCTTTTTACCCTTTATATTTTTGGGCTGAGAATACATGCGTAACTTTTATAAATGATTTACAAAATAGACACAAGTACGTGAAACTACATTCTATGGTTGAATGATCGAAATCGAATATGCCCCTTTTTATTAAGTCTGGTAATCTAAGAATTAGGGAACAGACACCCTAATTGACGCGAACTCTAAAGATAGATCTATCGGGCCCAACAAGCCCCATCCAAAGTACCAGATGCTTTAGTACTTCGAAATTTATATCATGTTCGAAGGAGGATCCCAGAATGATGGGGATATTCTTATATACATATTGTGAATGTTGGTTACCAGGTGTTCAATCCATATGAATGATTTTTGTCTCTATGCATGGGACGTATGTTTATGAGAAATGGAAATATGAAATCTTGTGATCTATTAAAATTATGAAATGATTATTTATGTTAAACTAATGAACTCACCAACCTTTTAGTTGACACTTTAAAGCATGTTTATTCTCAGGTATTAAAGAAATCTTCCGCTGTACAATTGCTCATTTTAAAGATATTACTTGGAGTCATTCATTACATATTTCAAAAGACGTTGCATTCGAGTCGTTGAGTTCATCAAGAGTATTATTAAGTCATTTATAGTTAGATATATTATAAAATGGTATGCACGCCGTCAACTTTCGATGTAATGAAAGATTGTCTTTTCAAAAACGAATGCAATATTTGTAAAATGTATCATATAGAGGTCAAGAACCTTGCGATGAAATCAACTGTTGTGAATCGTTTATAGTCGATATGGACTTCGTCCGGATGGATTTGGACGGGTCTTCACAGTTGGTATCAGAGCGGTGGTCTTAGTGAACCAGGTCTTGCATTATTATGTCTAACTTATAGTCGTTAGGATGCATTAGTAAGTCTGGACTTCGACCGTGTCTGCATGTCAAAAGTTTTGCTTATCATTTTTGTCAGAAATCATCTGTTTATCATCCTTAGGAAATTACCTGTTTATCATTCTTAGTCTAGACACATCTTACTGCAATGATTGCATGAATAGTATATAGACAAAATTCGTATCTTAGCGTATCTGCTAATTCATATCTTAGCGTATCTGTTACTGTAGACCTTGCTTGATATCTCTCGTAAATTTCTCCTTAATTTAAGGGATCCTGGTACTATATATATCTATGCAAATTATGCATGGAGATCGCGTAAGATGGCCTCTACGAATCGATCAAGTTCCTCTAACTCCGAAGACAGCGTGACAGGAGCACACCAACCAATCAACTACCATGATTACTGGAGAAAATGGGGGTGGGTTCGCGACATACTCACTCTATGGAGAAGGGAAGAAGGTACTCCATATCATGAACCGAATCTACCACCTAACCTTGGAGTACTCGACCCGCTCACCGGCGAACCTGTTCGCAACACCGTTTATACCATTTTTGCCAGAATTTTTCGTCTTGAGACTACCATTAACGGAACTAGAGAAGATATCCGATCTCTACCTCACACTGATAACCAACTAGGGTTAGTAGAAGAAGTTAAAGAACTTCGAGCTCGAGTGTTAACTTTAGAGAGCACGGTACACAATTTGCAAGCACCAGCCGTATCACCAACACCAGTAACATCACCAACCTTAGCACCAATAGCATTAGTACCACTAACAACAACACCCGCATCACCAGCTTCGACATCTCATTCTGTACCTCGAGTATAATCATCGTTCTACGTATCGTTCTATCTATGTTATTTTCATTCGACATGGCGATTATGTAATCTCTAATGTTTTAGAGATTATATATTCTTGTTCTAATGGTAAATCAAATGAGATTAATAGCACCATTAACTCATTAAATCCGTGATTATATCTGAAGAAAATATATGTATATATGTTTTCATAAAGATTGTAATTAAAAATTCTTTTGTACAAACTGTTAATGATGAAAATATTTTAACGGGTAGGTAATACCCGAGGAATATTTAAATTTCACATTAATAAGATACACTGTACCTTCTTCGAATCTGATTCAACAACCATTTACTATCCTATTTACATCTACCGATATACGTATCCATTCACCAAAGAATAACTATTTTCATTCAAATTCAATTTCATATTTGGATTTTGACCTATCAGAATCCAACAAGTGGCATAATGAAGAAATAATGGACACAATAAAAATTGATTAGAACCAGACTAATTAACAATATGAAATTTTGTTAAGAAACCACGCTAACAAGATCCTAGCTAACTGTTCCTAGCTAACTGATAATTCTGTATCACATTTTATTTTATCGCAATTTATTTATCGCAATTTAATTATCGCAATTTATTTATCGCATTTTATTTATCGCAATTTTAATTCTCACAATTTTATTTATCGTCATTTAATTTCTGTTATTTATTTTACGCACTTTAAATATCGGGACACGTATACAAGGTTTTGACATATCATATCGACGCATCTATATATATTATTTGGAATAACCATAGACACTCTATATGCAGTAATGCAGGAGTTAGTTATACAGGGTTGAGGTTGATTCTACAATAATATATATAGTTTGAGTTGTGATCGAGTCTGAGACATGTACACGGGTCACGATACGTATTAATTAATTCGAATATTATATATTCCTAATTGTGGACTATCAACTGAGGACTACCAATATTGGACAATTAAAATGAATTAAAATATTGATTATAACATATGAAACAAAACAATTCTTCAAGTTTGCCACTTGATTTCATCCTAAACTTCATTTATATCTTGACGATTACGATCTGCGTTCAAACCTTTCATGATACTTGAAAACACCTCAATCGAGAGGATGAACCAACCGCACTTCATCCACGGAAGAAAAGATCGATGCATATAGTTATGCACCTGAAAACATTCGAAACTTGAGTAAACGTTTAACACGTATCTGTGCTAACTTCTTTGGCGTTGTTATTACCGAAAATAACTTTGCAACTCTTTTTCACAATAGTCAGTTTTGTCACAGCTCCAGCAAGTCAACTTCGACTTTTCGTTCGAAACAACTTTATTATAACCTTGATATATATGTTGTCTTTTCGCCTTCGTTACCGGGGAACTGTTTAAATCCCACCACATTAACAGTAAACGTACCAGCAACTTCACTACTCTTTGGCAAAAGTCACTTCGATAAATCACTATATTTATTCATTAATATCCTATCATATACTCATCCGCGTTCTGTAACGATAATTGCCATACCAATTACCGGGAATCAGCAATCAGTATTTTGAATCTCGCAACGTTTCTACATTAACAGTTATATATATATACATATAACCTTTATTTCTTAGAATTATGATCTTTCATTCTGAAATTCTAAAAAGCACTCAGTCTACAAATCAATACTCTGAATGTTGAAAAAGCTGAATGAAGCAGCAGAAACCGTAGACAACTGTAAATGACCTTAATCATCGGAAGTTTGGTGATAAAGAATAATATGTTGGAAAAGCTCAGAAAAGTTGGAACTGGAAAATGGATTGAGCTAACCACGAAGGAGACCAAGGACAAATACAAGGACCATACCCTATATTCAAAGAATCCAGATAATTCTGGGTCCGTTGAAATCTTTAGAGAATATCTTGCTCCGAAGTCATGTTAAAATCTTGCGGAAAATTTTTCTTCATCAACCTTCGAACTTGGAAATTCCAAAATATCATCATAAATATCTTCGATATTTCTGAGGATATTTTCATAAATATTCTCGTCCGAAATTATATACCTCTTCGTGCTTTTTGTGTTTCATTATATTGGAAACTTCTGTAAAATCTAAGTTTAATTTATGAATGAATTTTGGGGAAATGTAAAGAAATTGATGCATGAATTAGTATAATATAATGACACTTGATCAACGTGATTATATTACAGTAAGTCATGCCAAGTTTCTAATGGAACGTGATGATTCACAGATCCTAACATCATCATGTGCCATGTTACATAACTCTTTCATTCTGCTTAACTTCTGAACATATCAAGAAAGTATATTCTTGATAGCTCTATTCTCAGTGATTCTGGTTATTTGACAAATCAAATCGTGCTATTACGTTCTTTCTTGTTTAGAACATTAAGTTCATTCGAAACTCCACACTTACGAATTCTGGATCATTACTCGCTTTACTAGAGGTCGAGAAGATAATAAAAAGGCAAAGAGCTCCAAAATATAAGAGAAAATATAAAGCCCAATAATAACACGGAGGTTACAAACCATGGATATTAATACGAATAGCAATATAAAGACACGGTATAATAGTATCACCCCAAGGTAATAGTAGAAGTAAACAGATTCTTCTAGTGGAAGATTGAAAAGAAGGATGACAGAAATGATAATTAGGAAAATATCAAGGATTAGAACGGGATTAAGCATTTTCACAATCTTTTGGATGCACGAAATAAGAAAGAAAGTATAGGAATGGTGTGAATAATGGAACGGAAGAACTTAATTTATAAAGGAAAAATCAGACGTAACAATCGAGACAGATCACCGTAATTGATTATAGAGATCTTAATTTCCTTATTCACCAAAGTCTCAAATCTTTTAGATCCCGAAGATTTTCTTTAAATCCCTTGAATTCCGGAATTCAAGCAAAACAACGTCAAAAGCTAAGACACATCTTATTTTCTAAATTCAACCAAGACAACGTCAAAAGTTAAAACAAAACTTCATTTATTCATTTCACTCTTTTGTGATAGCTTCATTCGTGCTCTTCGAATAGTCGAATTATTTTATCTGTATTATTCAATAATGATAAAACTCTGTTTATCAGCTCATATTCGTCAGGAAAACATATTTATTGTTAGCCATGACGACCTCACTCAAATTTCGGGATGAAATTTCATTAACGGGTAGGTACTGTGATGACCCGGGAATTTTCTACCAAATTTAAACTTAATCTTATATGATTTCGACACGATAAGCAAAGTCTGTAATGTTCAGTCTCGAAAACTTTGAAATTTATATTCATGTAATCAATTACCTTTTGACCATCCTCGATGATTCAAGAACAATCGTTTGTAAATATATATATATGTATGAATCCAATACATAAATAAAGATAAAGGTTAAAGATTCAATATATCAATTAATAAATGATAAAAGTAATTACTAAATTAAAATATAGTTATTAATACTATTGTTATTACCTTTATTATGATTAAAGAAAAAAAATGTTAATAGTAACATCATTGTATCATTATTATTATTATCATTGTTATTAGTAAAAATTATAAATTTAATTATTATTAGGATTATTAAAGGTATGATTATTAATTGAATATTAGTTATTATTATTCCTAGCAATTAGAAGTTATTAAAATTATCATTTTTTTTAGTATTAATATTATCATTAGTCATTAACAATAATAGTATTAATAAAAAAATTGTTATTAGTATTACTAGTGATAATATATATATATATATATATATATATATATATATATATATATATATATATATATATATATATATATATATATATATATATATATATATATATATATATATATATATATATATATATATATATATATATATATCATGTATATAAACAGATATATAGAGATAATGAAATATACATATATAAAATGCAGCTAAATATATATATAAATATATACATATACATCTATAGATATATATAAAAACACAGATTCAGATATATACATTAAAATTCTGGTCTTTAAACAGATTTCATGACAAGATCGAATCTCACAATCAAACAAAGTCTGTTACAAGTCGATATCTGTGATTGTTATTTTATTTTTCTTTTGTACCTTATGAAACAGTGTTGTCGATCCTGTTAAGCTATAAGACACGATTACTCTCAGTGCTAAGGAATCCAATTAAGTTTACCTTATAAATTACCAATCTCAAAAACCCTTTACACCTATTGTCATATCAAATTATTCAGAAAAACTTTGTTACAGCCTTATTTTACCCTGTTCGTGAACTCCAGGTTCAATCCTTCGAATTATTAACCCATTCTAAAATCTATAAATGCAAAGACATTTTAAATCGTTCGTGTAAACTTTATGCAAAGTTTGATATACTAAATCATCGTATCGAATTCGAATTTCTAGAGTCAAAGTTTACAAAATAAAGTCAAACAATTTGTTCGTCAATAAATTCGAAGTGGTTTCGATGTTATAGGTTCAATTGAGGATTCAAATAGTTTCTAGGAGTGATTGTCAACAGAATTCGTGTTATAAATTTTGTCTAAAACGCTATAGAAATTGAGAAGTGATTTGTGTTTTTCGTGTTCATATAAACACTGTTATAGCTTCGATTTTTTTTTGCTGTTTTCAAATAATTTAATTATTACAGGATAATCGTTTATATTTGTTTATAAAATCCTAAAACTGAATCAGTGTGTGTTATAAATATGGGAATCCATTTCTGGTCGATTCAGTTAGTATAAGGAAGAGAAGAAGATAGGCACAAGAATACTGGGTTAAGAAAAATTAAATCGGGTTTAGATTAGAAAAGCAGGAGCAGAGTGGCGGTTAAGTGTGTTTGTGTGTAAGCAGGAGGTCACGGGTTCGAGCCCGGCTATGGGCATTTCTTTTTGCAAAAAGCTTATGAAGGGGTATACACTTTTATTTTATCTCTATTATTATTATTATTTTTTGTTATTGTTATTATTATTATTGTTATTATAAATATTATTTCTATTATTGTTATTAGTATTGTTATTATTGATTATTATTAGTTATTATTATTATTACTACAAGTATTATAATTGTTATTACTAGTAACGCTAAAAAAAAAAATAAGTGTTAGTTACTATTAATATGAATATAATTACAATTATAGATAATATTAATATTATTATCATTTTTTTTATCAAGTAACATCATTAAAAATTATTAGGGTTATTATTAGTAGTAGAAGTAATATTGATATAAGTATTATTATGATTGTTAATATTATTTTTATTATTATCATGATTAAGATTATTAATATTATTATCATTATGAAACAATACATTATGTTATTATTTTTCATAAACATTATTATTAGTATCATTGTTATAAATATAAGTATTATTATTATTATTATTATTATTATTATTATTATTATTATTATTATTATTAAAAGTATCATTACTTTTAAATCTATCATTTCTATTAAAATTATTATATTAATATTATTATTATTAGTATCAGTATTATCTATATCATTATTATTAATATAATTATGACTACTAAACTACAAGTTCTAATGACGACATTAAGGTCATAAGTGTAAAAATAAAGATTTTATATATAAATATACTTAGTACACATAACTTAACTATAGTAACAATTATATTTATATAAATGAAAATATATAAATAAATAATGAAACTTACAAATTAATAAAGATATAAATTACATCACTAATAATAAAATATATCTATTTATTCAATTACAAGTATATGCTTTAATATATATACAAATGATATAGGTTCGTGAATCCGAGGCCAACCCTGCATTGTTCAGTTTCGTTATATGTATTTTTACTACAAAATACAGTATGGTGAGTTCATTTGATCCCCTTTTACTCTTTACGTTTTTGGGCTGAGAATACATGCAAATGCTTTATTAACTGTTTTACAATATTTATATCTTGACGATTACGATCTGCGTTCAAACCTTTCATGATACTTGAAAACACCTCAATCGAGAGGATGAACCAACCGCACTTCATCCACGGAAGAAAAGATCTATGCATATAGTTATGCACCTGAAAACATTCGAAACTTGAGTAAACGTTTAACACGTATCTGTGCTAACTTCTTTGGCGTTGTTATTACCGAAAATAACTTTGCAACTCTTTTTCACAATAGTCAGTTTTGTCACAGCTCCAGCAAGTCAACTTCGACTTTTCGTTCGAAACAACTTTATTATAACCTTGATATATATGTTGTCTTTTCGCCTTCGTTACCGGGGAACTGTTTAAATCCCACCACATTAACAGTAAACGTACCAGCAACTTCACTACTCTTTGGCAAAAGTCACTTCGATAAATCACTATATTTATTCATTAATATCCTATCATATACTCATCCGCGTTCTGTAACGATAATTGCCATACCAATTACCGGGAATCAGCAATCAGTATTTCGAATCTCGCAACGTTTATACATTAACAGTTATATATATATACATATAACCTTTATTTCTTAGAATTATGATCTTTCATTCTGAAATTCTAAAAAGCACTCAGTCTACAAATCAATACTCTGAATGTTGAAAAAGCTGAATGAAGCAGCAGAAACCGTAGACAACTGTAAATGACCTTAATCATCGGAAGTTTGGTGATAAAGAATAATATGTTGGAAAAGCTCAGAAAAGTTGGAACTGGAAAATGGATTGAGCTAACCACGAAGGAGACCAAGGACAAATACAAGGACCATACCCTATATTCAAAGAATCCAGATAATTCTGGGTCCGTTGAAATCTTTAGAGAATATCTTGCTCCGAAGTCATGTTAAAATCTTGCGGAAAATTTTTCTTCATCAACCTTCGAACTTGGAAATTCCAAAATATCATCATAAATATCTTCGATATTTCTGAGGATATTTTCATAAATATTCTCGTCCGAAATTATATACCTCTTCGTGCTTTTTGTGTTTCATTATATTGGAAACTTCTGTAAAATCTAAGTTTAATTTATGAATGAATTTTGGGGAAATGTAAAGAAATTGATGCATGAATTAGTATAATATAATGACACTTGATCAACGTGATTTTATTACAGTAAGTCATGCCAAGTTTCTAATGGAACGTGATGATTCACAGATCCTAGCATCATCATGTGCCATGTTACATAACTCTTTCATTCTGCTTAACTTCTGAACATATCAAGAAAGTATATTCTTGATAGCTCTATTCTCAGTGATTCTGGTTATTTGACAAATCAAATCGTGCTATTACGTTCTTTCTTGTTTAGAACATTAAGTTCATTCGAAACTCCACACTTACGAATTCTGGATCATTACTCGCTTTACTAGAGGTCGAGAAGATAATAAAAAGGCAAAGAGCTCCAAAATATAAGAGAAAATATAAAGCCCAATAATAACACGGAGGTTACAAACCATGGATATTAATACGAATAGCAATATAAAGACACGGTATAATAGTATCACCCCAAGGTAATAGTAGAAGTAAACAGATTCTTCTAGTGGAAGATTGAAAAGAAGGATGACAGAAATGATAATTAGGAAAATATCAAGGATTAGAACGGGATTAAGCATTTTCACAATCTTTTGGATGCACGAAATAAGAAAGAAAGTATAGGAATGGTGTGAATAATGGAACGGAAGACCTTAATTTATAAAGGAAAAATCAGACGTAACAATCGAGACAGATCACCGTAATTGATTATAGAGATCTTAATTTCCTTATTCACCAAAGTCTCAAATCTTTTAGATCCCGAAGATTTTCTTTAAATCCCTTGAATTCCGGAATTCAAGCAAAACAACGACAAAAGCTAAGACACATCTTATTTTCTAAATTCAACCAAGACAACGTCAAAAGTTAAAACAAAACTTCATTTATTCATTTCACTCTTTTGTGATAGCTTCATTCGTGCTCTTCGAATAGTCGAATTATTTTATCTGTATTATTCAATAATGATAAAACTCTGTTTATCAGCTCATATTCGTCAGGAAAACATATTTATTGTTAGCCATGACGACCTCACTCAAATTTCGGGATGAAATTTCATTAACGGGTAGGTACTGTGATGACCCGGGAATTTTCGACCAAATTTAAACTTAATCTTATATGATTTCGACACGATAAGCAAAGTCTGTAATGTTCAGTCTCGAAAACTTTGAAATTTATATTCATGTAATCAATTACCTTTTGACCATCCTCGATGATTCAAGAACAATCGTTTGTAAATAAATATATATATATATATATATATATATATATATATATATATATATATATATATATATATATATATATATATATATATATATATATATATATATATGAATCCAATACATAAATAAAGATAAAGGTTAAAGATTCAATATATCAATTAATAAATGATAAAAGTAATTACTAAATTAAAATATAGTTATTAATACTATTGTTATTACCTTTATTATGATTAAAGAAAAAAAATGTTAATAGTAACATCATTGTATCATTATTATTATTATCATTGTTATTAGTAAAAATTATAAATTTAATTATTATTAGGATTATTAAAGGTATGATTATTAATTGAATATTAGTTATTATTATTCCTAGCAATTAGAAGTTATTAAAATTATCATTTTTTTTAGTATTAATATTATCATTAGTCATTAACAATAATAGTATTAATAAAAAAATTGTTATTAGTATTACTAGTGATAATATATATATATATATATATATATATATATATATATATATATATATATATATATATATATATATATATATATATATATATATATATATATATATATATATATATATATATATCATGTATATAAACAGATATATAGAGATAATGAAATATACATATATAAAATGCAGCTAAATATATATATAAATATATACATATACATCTATAGATATATATATAAAAACACAGATTCAGATATATACATTAAAATTCTGGTCTTTAAACAGATTTCATGACAAGATCGAATCTCACAATCAAACAAAGTCTGTTACAAGTCGATATCTGTGATTGTTATTTTATTTTTCTTTTGTACCTTATGAAACAGTGTTGTCGATCCTGTTAAGCTATAAGACACGATTACTCTCGGTGCTAAGGAATCCAATTAAGTTTACCTTATAAATTACCAATCTCAAAAACCCTTTACACCTATTGTCATATCAAATTATTCAGAAAAACTTTGTTACAGCCTTATTTTACCCTGTTCGTGAACTCCAGGTTCAATCCTTCGAATTATTAACCCATTCTAAAATCTATAAATGCAAAGACATTTTAAATCGTTCGTGTAAACTTTATGCAAAGTTTGATATACTAAATCATCGTATCGAATTCGAATTTCTAGAGTCAAAGTTTACAAAATAAAGTCAAACAATTTGTTCGTCAATAAATTCGAAGTGGTTTCGATGTTATAGGTTCAATTGAGGATTCAAATAGTTTCTAGGAGTGATTGTCAACAGAATTCGTGTTATAAATTTTGTCTAAAACGCTATAGAAATTGAGAAGTGATTTGTGTTTTTCGTGTTCATATAAACACTGTTATAGCTTCGATTTTTTTTTTGCTGTTTTCAAATAATTTAATTATTACAGGATAATCGTTTATATTTGTTTATAAAATCCTAAAACTGAATCAGTGTGTGTTATAAATATGGGAATCCATTTCTGGTCGATTCAGTTAGTATAAGGAAGAGAAGAAGATAGGCACAAGAATACTGGGTTAAGAAAAATTAAATCGGGTTTAGATTAGAAAAGCAGGAGTAGAGTGGCGGTTAAGTGTGTTTGTGTGTAAGCAGGAGGTCACGGGTTCGAGCCCGGCTATGGGCATTTCTTTTTGCAAAAAGCTTATGAAGGGGTATACACTTTTATTTTATCTCTATTATTATTATTATTATTTGTTATTGTTATTATTATTATTGTTATTATAAATATTATTTCTATTATTGTTATTAGTATTGTTATTATTGATTATTATTAGTTATTATTATTATTACTACAAGTATTATAATTGTTATTACTAGTAACGCTAAAAAAAAAAAAAAAGTGTTAGTTACTATTAATATGAATATAATTACAATTATAGATAATATTAATATTATTATCATTTTTTTTATCAAGTAACATCATTAAAAATTATTAGGGTTATTATTAGTAGTAGAAGTAATATTGATATAAGTATTATTATGATTGTTAATATTATTTTTATTATTATCATGATTAAGATTATTAATATTATTATCATTATGAAACAATACATTATGTTATTATTTTTCATAAACATTATTATTAGTATCATTGTTATAAATATAAGTATTATTATTATTATTATTAAAAGTATCATTACTTTTAAATCTATCATTTCTATTAAAATTATTATATTAATATTATTATTATTAGTATCAGTATTATCTATATCATTATTATTAATATAATTATGACTACTAAACTACAAGTTCTAATGACGACATTAAGGTCATAAGTGTAAAAATAAAGATTTTATATATAAATATACTTAGTACACATAACTTAACTATAGTAACAATTATATTTATATAAATGAAAATATATAAATAAATAATGAAACTTACAAATTAATAAAGATATAAATTACATCACTAATAATAAAATATATCTATTTATTCAATTACAAGTATATGCTTTAATATATATACAAATGATATAGGTTCATGAATCCGAGGTCAACCCTGCATTGTTCAGTTTCGTTATATGTATTTTTACTACAAAATACAGTATGGTGAGTTCATTTGATCCCCTTTTACTCTTTACGTTTTTGGGCTGAGAATACATGCAAATGCTTTATTAACTGTTTTACAATATTTATATGCGTGAGTTTCATTTGCCTTTTTACCCTTTATATTTTTGGGCTGAGAATACATGCGTAACTTTTATAAATGATTTACAAAATAGACACAAGTACGTGAAACTACATTCTATGGTTGAATGATCAAAATCGAATATGCCCCTTTTTATTAAGTCTGGTAATCTAAGAATTAGGGAACAGACACCCTAATTGACGAGAACTCTAAAGATAGACCTATCGGGCCCAACAAGCCCCATCCAAAGTACCAGATGCTTTAGTACTTTGAAATTTATATCATGTCCGAAGGAGGATCCCGGAATGATGGGGATATTCTTATATTCATATTGTGAATGTTGGTTACCAGGTGTTCAATCCATATGAATGATTTTTGTCTCTATGCATGGGACGTATGTTTATGAGAAATGGAAATATGAAATCTTTTGATCTATTAAAATTATGAAATCTTATGATCTATTAAAATTATGAAATGATTATTTATGTTAAACTAATGAACTCACCAACCTTTTGGTTGACACTTTAAAGCATGTTTATTCTCAGGTATTAAAGAAATCTTCCGCTGTGTAATTGCTCATTTTAAAGATATTACTTGGAGTCATTCATTACATATTTCAAAAGACGTTGCATTCGAGTCGTTGAGTTTATCAAGAGTATTATTAAGTCATTTATAGTTAGATATATTATAAAATGGTATGCACGCTGTCAACTTTCGATGTAATGAAAGATTGTCTTTTCAAAAACGAATGCAATATTTGTAAAATGTACCATATAGAGGTCAAGAACCTCGCGATGAAATCGACTGTTGTGAATCGTTTATAGTCGATATGGACTTCGTCCGGATGGATTTGGACGGGTCTTCACAACTCTCTTGTTCGGAAGTCCATTCATACTTCTTCCCCTTATGTGTCAATGCGGTTAAAGGTTTGGCTACTCGGGAGAAATCTTGAATAAACCTCCTATAGTAACCGGCTAAACCCAAAAATTGACGTATTTGCGTTGGAGTTTTCGGCGTCTCCCAATTTTTGATGGCTTCAATCTTGGCGGGATCAACTTTGATTCCATTACTACTGACTACGTGACCAAGAAATTGTACTTCATTTAACCAAAAAGCACATTTAGAGAACTTAGCATAAAGTTGTTCTTTTCTTAACAACTCTAACATAAGTCTCAAGTGTTGTTCGTGTTCTTAGTTATTCTTCGAATAGATAAGGATGTCATCAATAAAGACAATAACAAACTTATCTAAATATGGACTACATACTCAGTGCATGAGGTCCATGAAAACTGCGGGTGCATTGGTTAAACCAAATGGCATAACCATGAATTCGTAGTGGCCATAACGAGCTCTGAAGGCTGTTTTCGGTATATCGGCTTCTTTAACCCTTAGTTGATGATAACCCGACCTTAGGTCGATTTTGGAGTATACGCTCGAACCTTGGAGTTGATCGAATAGGTCATCGATTCGGAGTAAAGGGTATTGGTTTTTAATGGTGACTTTGTTCAGCTCACGGTAATCGATACACATGCGAAAAGACCCATCTTTCTTTTTAACGAATAAAATTGGAGCTCCCCATGGTGACGTACTCGGTCAGATGAAACCACGTTCTAATTATTCTTGTAGCTGACTTTGTAATTCTTTCATTTCGGTGGGCGCAAGTCTATATGGAGCCCGAGCTATTGGTGCGGCTCCCGGTACAAGATCTATTTGGAATTCAACGGATCGATGTGGAGGTAGTCCAGTTAATTCGTTCAGAAACACCTCAGGAAATTCTCTTGCAACGGAAATGTCATCGATTTTATTTTCTTCTTTTTCAACCATCTCGACGTGTGCTAGTACGGCATAACAACCTTTTCTTATTAGTTTGTGCGCCTTTAAACTACTGATAAGATTTAATTTGGCATTACCTTTTTCTCCGTGCCCCATTAAGGGTAACCCGTCTTCCCTCGGAATGCGAATCGCCTTCTCATGACAAACAACTTCGGCTTTCACCCTAAACATCCAGTCCATTCCAATAATTACGTCGAAGCTTCCCAATTCCACCGGTATTAAATCAATTGCAAACGTTTCGCTAACTAAACTAATTTTTCGATTTCGGCAAAGTTTATCAACCTTAATTAGTTTACCGTTTGCTACTTCAACTATACACTTTTTATCCAAAGGCGTTAACGGGAAATTTAATTTGGCAAAAAATTCTCTACTCATATAACTTCTATCGGCACCCGAATCAAATAAAACATAAGCAGGTGTATTGTTGATAAGAAACGTACCCGTAACAAGCTCCGGGTCATCCTGTGCTTTCTCCCCATTAATGTTGAAGGCTCTCCCACGGCCTTGCCTATTTCCATTCCGGCACTGGTTTATGGTATGGCCCGATTTTCCACATCCATAGCAAACAACACCGTTATTATTTGTTCCGGCATTATTTGCTCCTTTGTTTCTATTTGGTCCGTAGACTTCACACTTTGCCTCAATATGGCCATTCTTGTTGCACCTGGTACATAACTCTCTACAAAACCACTCCGGATGAAACGTATCACACCTTGGGCATATAGTTCTTTGCTTTTTGTTGTCGTTGTTGTTGTTATTGTTGTTGTTGTTGTTGTTGTTGTTGTTGTTGTTGTTGTTGTTGTTGTTGAGACGGTTGTTGTTGTTATTGTTAGGATTGGGGTTGTTGTTGTAGTTTTGGTTGCGGTTGTTGTTGTAATTGTTATTGGAATGGTTGTTGCGGTTATTGTTGTGGTTGTTGTTGCGATTATTGTTGTTGTTGGGGTGGTTGCGATTGTTGTTGTAGTTGTTGTTTTGATTGTTGTTGTTGGACTGGTGACCCTAATCACTGTTTTCCTCCCACTTTCTCTTTCCTGTTTCATTATGGCCTCCTTGGCCGCCTCTTTCTTTATCCTTCCTGTAATTTGGCCTATCAATTTTTGGGCTATACGACTCGCTTTCTGCATTGTTGCAGGGTCGTTAGCACCTACATGCTCTTGGATTCGTTCCGGCAACCCTTTTATGAACGCTTCAATTTTTGCCTCTTCATCCTCAAATACTCCAGGACACATTAAAACCAGTTCGTTGAAATGTCGCTCGTAGGTAATGACGTCTAACCCTTGGTTTGTCAGTGCTTTAAGCTCTTCCTTGAGCTTGTTGATTTTAGTTCTGGGACGGTACTCTTCCTTCATCATGTGCTTGAAGGCGGACTATGGAAGTGCGTAGGCGGTATTCTGTCCTACGTAATCCATGTAGGTATTCCACCATGTCAAAGCAGTACCCCTGAAAGTATGTGTGGCATACTTAACTTTATCCTCTTTTGCGCAGTTGCTGATTGCAAACACGGCTTTAACCTTCTCTGTCCACCACTTTAGTCCAACGGGTCCTTCGGTTCCTTCAAACTCATTGGGTTTGCAGGCCATAAAAGCTTTGTAGGAACATCCTACCCGGTTGCCATTGTTTCCTCCACTGCTGGAACCCGATTGGTTATTGTTGTTCATTGCATTCACCACTGCAGCCATATTTGCAGCGAAAGCTTGAAGTTCTTCTGTGTTCAATTGTTGTTGTCTAGTAGCTGGAGGAGCCATTTCCTTCAAAAATAGCCGACTGAGTTAATCATATAGAATTTTAGAAGTAGCCAAAAAGTATTTTGTAGCTTAATATGAACTTATTATTATAAAAGCCTTTTCTTCATATTAGCGTTTTATAACTATAATAATGTTCATACTTAGCTGCTAACACACAAATTAACTACTAAAATTCTAATATGAAAAACTATGGTAAGTTATTACGTTACTACGTAATAATAAGTTGTAATAATAATAATAATAAACCTTCCATGCTTATTCTTATTATTATACAATCATAAGAAAAATTACATTGCGGATTTTCTTACAAATTTAAACACACAATATAATACATATTATACAACGCATGGAATATAGGATAGTCGTCGATAGTTTAAGAATGACGAGGTTTCTTAGATGTTGACGTTGTTTCTTTCTCAGTCAAACATTTGGATCTTCGTTTGGATAGTTCTTTTTCCAATTCCTCCCAATTGGTTCTTTCGGCTAATTGCTTAGGAACAAAACCACCCGTCGTTATACGAGCGGTCATTTTGTAAACTGCTTTCTTAGATGGTTCATGTGGATGGTCACAAACATTTTGGGTCATAATAGGTTCATCGGGTTTGGGATTGGGTATAAAAGCCAAAGATTTTCCCAAATCACGTTGTGGTTCGGTAATTTCCACAACTTCTTCAGGATCCTCTTCTTCGGGTTCCTCCTCTGGATCTTCTTCCGGATCCTCTTCCGGAACCACTTCTGGCAATTATGAATGTTACCAATTTTCCCAACAATTTTTCTCTTTAATGGTAGTACCAAAAGTTAACTTTTCCGTTGGTTCATAAGTCGTATGCTTTGACTCAACATCCGAATCACTTGATAAGTAAATGAAATCTAAATCACTAGAGATGCTTATATGATCAGATGAAATCATCTATCACATAATAGCAGGCACGTTAAGAGAATGATATATCTTATAATATTTATATGTTAATAATCTTATGTTTCCAACAATTATATTAAGCAATCATTTTGAAAACAATTATGGTCGAAGTCCAGACTCACTAATGCATCAAAAATCAGTTAGACACACTAATGAAAAATTTTATGATTCTCTAAGACCAACGCTCTGATACCAACTGAAATGCCCCCGTTCATATTAATTATAAACGTTTCATATTAATTGATTTCTTTACGAGGTTTTGACCTCTATATGAGACGTTTTCAAAGCTTGCATTCATTTTAAAATAACCATAACCTTTATTATTGAATAAAGGTTTAAAAGCATAAGTTTTGATTGTCGATCAAAGACAATCTCCTCAAAATACATGTATTTTACACACACCATTACATACTTGTCAATAATATATTACAAATACAATTCCCGAATGCAAGTTTATTTATTTAGAAAAGCATGATGACTCCAAATCTTGACGTTGAGTAAACATGCAACAGCGGAAACTTTCTAATAATCACCTGAGAATAAACATGCTTAAAAAGTCAACAAAATTGTTGGTGAGTCATAGGTTTAGTTTCTATATAATAATCATAACATTTAATAAGCCATAAGATTTCATTTAATTAAATGCGCAGGATCATTACAACTGCAAAAATCATTCATACGATGAGTCGCCTGGTAACCGACCTTAACATAGAGCATTTAAGATATCTGGCATCATACATTCCACTATTCAAATGTATGACAAGAACCCCTCGAAGTACTAAAGCATTTTCACTATTCGAAAATGGGGGTGGTTGGTGCCCGTAGATCTACCTTTAGGATTCGCGTCAATTAGTGTTTTTCACTAATTCTTAGGTTACCAAGCATAATAATAATAATAAGTACAGATATCCGGTATAACAAAATAATCGTAGAATGTAGTTTCATGAACTTGTGCTTATTTTGTAAAACATTTATAAATTTGCATGTATTCTCATCCCAAAATAATTTAGATAGTAAAAATGGGACTATAACTCACTTGTGATGATTTCCAAATAGATGGTAATAAGACTTGGCCTTTGACAAATTCACGAACCTAATAATAATATTCTTGTGTCAAGATATATATATATATATATATATATATATATATATATATATATATATATATATATATATATATATATATATATAATATTCCATACTTATGATACTTGTGATAATTTTAATTGTCCATTGTTAGTAGTCCAATGTTCGTAGTCCAATAGTCCGATACTTCAACAGTATAAATATATATATAAATATAAATGCGTATATTGTGTTAGAATTTACTAACACTATAATAAATTGTCTTAATATAATAAGACACATAATATGTATATTGTCTGAAGCAATCCGCGACCCATTGTATACATGTCTCAGGCTCGATCACAACTCAAAGTATATATATTATGTTGGAATCCACTTCGACCCACAGCTAACTCGAGATTACTGCCAATGGTGTCTTATAGTTCGTTCCAATAATATATATAGAAGAAGTCAAAATGATATGTCAAAACTTTGTATACGAATCCACGGTGATCAAGTCATATATATATATATATATATATATATATATATATATATATATATATATATATATATATATATATATATATATATATATATATATATATATATATATATATATATATATATATATATATATATATATATATATATATGGTGCCTTACGATCTTTATTAAGAGTATAATATATTGTCGTAGAACTTAATCACGACTATTATAAATTATATTTCATAAGTTCGGGAACAAGACATGTATAAATACATGTAGGATACAAGGTAAGTTAGCTAGGATAAGGTTAGCATCCATTTTTATTAATCAAAACCGTAGCTAAAAACAAACAAAAATATCCAATTTTTGTTTTACCCATAATTTCTTCGTTACAAATCCGTTTTGAGTGATTCGACTTGCCATAGTTTTGTATCGAACCGTTATTTATTAATCTAAATAGAAAAAGTATATGTTTATAGTCGAAAATACAGCCGTCAAATACAAGAAGATAGTCATATCCGTCGTAAGAACGACATCTTGATGACTCTTTTGAAAAACATACTTCCAATTAGAGTTTAACCATGGATTTTAGATATATTTCATATCCATATAAAATAAGATTTTTCACCAAAGGAAATCTTTTAATTCAAAGTTTAAGATAGGTTTTTAAAATCAAACCCAAAACAGCCCCCGATGATCTATGACGGCGTATGTTCAGTTTTAAGGTGTTCTTCGTGTTTACAAGTTTTATATCCTTATGTTAGCTTGACATGCTATCATAATACATGTGTTGAAGTATTTTAAAAGTCAAGTTAGAATGATTAAGTTTGTTTGTGAACAAGTATAGAATTAATCTAAACTATGTTCTTGTTGTTGTAAGTTATAAACTCATAATAAGACATCTATATGGATATGAATCGAAAAAGATTATGAATAAGGTGACTACCTCAAATTAAATGAACAAAGTTGCTGATAAAATAAGATAATAATCTTGTGATCAAAGATATCCTTGATGGCTTGTAATCCTTGGAGTAGAATCATAGAATGAACAAAAGTTCGAATAAGATTTCTATCTTGAATTAAGATAGTTATAAGTATATGAATTGAACCAAAGCTTATATATGATTCTTACCTTGATAAAGAGGAGCAGATGAGTTAACATAGTGTTCTTGAAGCTAGTTTATGATCAAAGTGAATGAAGATTTTCTAGTACTTGAAGTATGTGTGTTTAAAGAGTAAGAAATGGAGAGAATACTTGGAGTTCTTGTGTGTGAGTATTATGAGAGTGAAGGTAAGTTAAATAGCTAATATTAATGAGTAAAAAGAGTGTTAAAAGTCGTGGTTCATGTATATGGTTAAGAGACTTTATCAAAATTTGGAATATAACATAATAATGCAAACTAGAAGTTAAATGTTGGTTCCCACAAGTCTCCATCATGTTTATCCTTGTCTTGTGACTCATAGGGCTGCTAAGGAGGCTATAATTGGTGTTTCATATTAGTATATACTCACAGTATTTAAGTATGGAAGCTGGGTATGATACGGGTGTAAATAACGAATGAATACAAATAGAATTCTTGATGGAATTGAATGAGATTATGAGTATAGCTATCTTTGTTGAGTATAAGTATGTTAGTATATATGTTTAAGTCCTTCAAAAGTGTATTAATACATATTAATACAATACATATACATACATTTTAATTTAGAAGTTATTACAACGCTAATCGTTATATATATGTATATAGTCTTGAAGTCTTTAAGTTAGTAATCTCATTTTATGTATATAACCAATTGTTAATATATGTAATGAGATACTTAAATATCATTTAACAATCATGAGTATATATTTATATTCATATATACGACATTAAATAATTATTACGAATTATGACGTTCGTGAATCGTCAGACAGACGGGGTGGCCAAATGTTTGTATAAAATTCATTTCAAATAACCAAGTCTTAATGAGTTTGATTGCTTAACATGTTGGAAACATTAATTACGTAAATATTAATCTTCTATATATTAACGGAAAAATCCGAGTCGTTACATTACACACCCGTTAAATTAAATTTCGTCCCGAAATTTAGAATAGTACCTTGTTAAAGTGCGATATCGGAAAACAAATGTGGGTACTTCAGCTTCATTTGGTCTTATCGTTCCCAAGTGAATTCAGGTCCTCTACGAGCATTCCACCGAACCTTAACGATTGGTATCTTACTTTGTTTGAGTCGTTTGACCTCACGATCCATAATTTCGACGGGTTCTTCGACGAAATTTAGTTTCTCGTCAATCTTAATTTTGTCTAAAGGGATAATGAGATCTTCGGTAGCTAGGCATTTCTTCAGGTTCGAAACATGAAAGGTGTTGTGAATCTTTTCTAATTGTGGAGGTAGTTCAAGTCGATAGGCCACCGGCCCAATGCGTTTTTCGATCTTGAATGGCCTAATGTATCTTGGGCTCAATTTCCCTCGCTTTCCAAAACGAATAACACCTTTACAAGGTGATACCTTAAGCATAACCATATCACCCTCCTCAAACTCTAAAGGTTTCCTTCTAACATCCGCGTAGCTCTTTTGCCGACTCCGGGCTGTTTTCAATTGTTGCTGAATCTGAATGACCTTGTTGGTAGTTTCTTGGATAATTTTTGGACCTGTAATATGTTTTCCCCCCACATCACTCCAACAAATCGGAGACCTGCACTTCCTCCCATAAAGTGCCTTGAATGGTGCCGCCTCAATACTAGAATGATAGCTGTTGTTGTAGGAAAACTCAGCTAACGGTAGATGTCGATCCCAACTGCTTCCAAAATCAATAACACATGCTCGTAGCATGTATTCGAGTGTCTGAATCGTCCTTTCACTCTGCCCATCATTTTGTGGATGATAGGCTGTACTTAAATCTAGACGAGTTCCCAACGCTTCGTGTAATGCCTGCCAGAATCTAGAAGTAAATCTGCTATCACGATCAGAGATAATAGAGATTGGTATACCATGTCTAGAAACAACTTTTTTCAGATATAATCGTGCTAATTTCACTATACCATCCTCTTCTTTTATTGGCAGAAAGTGTGCTGACTTAGTAAGACGATCGACTATTACCCAAATCATATCATAACCACCTGCGGTTCTAGGTAACTTAGCAATGAAATCCATGGTAATGTTTTCCCATTTCCATTCTGGGATTTCAGGTTGTTGGAGTAGATCTGACGGTTTCTGATGCTCAGCTTTGACTTTAGAACAAGTCAAACATGCTCCTACATATATGGCTATATCGGCCTTCATTCCTGGCCACCAAAAGTTTCTCTTGAGGTCTTGGTACATTTTTCCCGCTCTGGGATGTATTGAATATCTGGTTTTATGTGCTTCATCTAGTACCACTTTCCTCAAATCCCCATTCCTTGATACCCAAATTCTTTTAGCTAAATATCTGGTTCCGTCTTCCCGAATATTAAGCTGTTATTCTAATCTTTTAGGTATTTCCCTTCCAAAAATTCCTTCCTTCAAAACCTCCTGTTGTGCCTCTTTTATTCGAGTAGTAAGATTAGTATGAATAATTATGTTCATAGCTTTTACTTGAATAGGTTCTCTTTCCTTTCGACTCAAGGCATTGGCTACCACATTTGCTTTCCCCGGGTGGTAATGGATTTCACAATCATAATCATTTAGCATCTCAACCCACCTACGCTGCCTCATATTTAGTTGATTTTGATTTAAAATAGGTTGGAGACTTTTGTGGTCAGTGTATATGATGAACTTGACCCCATATAGATAATGTACCCACATCTTTAATGCAAAAACAACGGCGCCCAATTCCAGATCGTGTATGGTGTAGTTTTGTTCATGAATTTTGAGTTGTCGAGAAGCATATGCAATCACCTTCTTCCGTTGCATAAGAACACACCCAAAACCCATTCTTGATGCGTCGCAGTAGATAACAAAATCTTCCATTCTGTCAGGTAACGATAAAATAGGTGCCGTAGTCAACTTCTTTTTCAACAATTGGAAGGCACTCTCTTGTTCGGAAGTCCATTCATACTTCTTCCCCTTATGTGTCAATGCGGTTAAAGGTTTGGCTACTCGGGAGAAATCTTGAATAAACCTCCTATAGTAACCGGCTAAACCCAAAAATTGACGTATTTGCGTTAGAGTTTTTGGGGTCTCCCAATTTTTGATGGCTTCAATCTTGGCGGGATCAACTTTGATTCCATTACTACTGACTACGTGGCCAAGAAATTGTACTTCATTTAACCAAAAAGCACATTTAGAGAACTTAGCATAAAGTTGTTCTTTTCTTAACAACTCTAACATAAGTCTCAAGTGTTGTTCGTGTTCTTAGTTATTCTTCGAATAGATAAGGATGTCATCAATAAAGACAATAACAAACTTATCTAAATATGGACTACATAATCGGTGCATGAGGTCCAGGAAAACTGCGGGTGCATTGGTTAAATCGAATGGCATAACAATGAATTCGTAGTGGCCATAATGAGTTTTGAAGGCTGTTTTCGGTATATCGGCTTCTTTAACCCTTAGTTGATGATAACTCGACCTTAGGTCGATTTTGGAGTATACGCTCGAACCTTGGAGTTGATCGAATAGGTCATCGATTCGGGGTAAAGGGTATCGGTTTTTAATGGTGACTTTGTTCAGCTCACGGTAATCGATACACATGCGAAAAGACCCATCTTTTTTTAACGAACAAAATTGGAGCTCCCCATTGTGACGTACTCGGTCGGATGAAACCACGTTCTAATAATTCTTGTAGCTGACTTTGTAATTCTTTCATTTCGGTGGGCGCAAGTCTATATGGAGCACGAGCTATTGGTGCGGATCTCGGTACAATATCTATTTGGAATTCAACGGATAGGTGTGGAGGTAGTCCCGGTAATTCGTTCGGAAACACCTCAGGAAATTCTCTTGCAACGGAAATGTCATCGATTTTCTTTTCTTCTTTTTCAACCTTCTCGACGTGTGCTAGTATGGCATAACAACCTTTTCTTATTAGTTTGCGCGCCTTCAAACTACTGATAAGATTTAATTTGGCATTACCCTTTTCTGCGTACACCATTAAGGGTAACCCGTCTTCCCTCGGAATGCGAATCACCTTCTCATGACAAACAACTTCGGCTTTCACCCTGGACATCCAGTCCATTCCAATAATTACGTCGAAGCTTCCCAATTCCACCGGTATTAAATCATTTGCAAACGTTTCGCTAACTAAACTAATTTTTCGATTTCGGAAAATTTTATCAACCTTAATTAGTTTACCGTTTGCTACTTCAACTATACACTTTTTATCCAAAGGCGTTAACAGGCAATTTAATTTGGCACAAAATTCTCTACTCATATAACTTCTATCGGCACCCGAATCAAATAAAACATAAGCAGGTGTATTGTTGATTAGAAATGTACCCGTAACAAGCTCCGGGTCTTCCTGTGCTTTCTCCCCATTAATGTTGAAGGCTCTCCCACGACCTTGCCTATTTCCATTCCGGCACTGGTTTATGGTATGGCCCGGTTTTCTACATCCATAGCAAACAACGCCGTTATTATTTGTTCCGGCATTATTTTCTCCTTTGTTTCTATTTGGTCCGTAGACTTCACACTTTGCCGCAATATGGACATTCCTGTTGCACCTGGTACATAACTCTCGACAAAACCACTCCGGATGAAACGTATCACACCTTGGGCATATAGTTCTTTACATTTTGTTGTCGTTGTTGTTGTTGTTGTTGTTGTTGTTAGGGTTATTCTTGTTGAGACGGTTGTTTTTGTTATTGTTAGGATTGGGGTTGTTGTTGTTGTTGTAGTTTTGGTTGCGGTTGTTGTTGTTGTAATTGTTATTAGAATGGTTGTTGCGGTTATTGTTGCGGTTGTTGTTGCGATTATTGTTGTTGTTGGGGTGGTTGCGATTGTTGTTGTAGTTGTGGTTTTGATTGTTGTTGTTGGACTGGTGACCCTGATCACTGCTTTCCTCCCACTTTCTCTTTCCTGTTTCATTATGGCCTCCTTGGCCGCCTCTTTCTTTATCCTTCCTGTAATTTGGCCTATCAATTTGTGGGCTATACGACTCGCTTTCTGCATTGTTGCAGGGTCGTTAGCACCTACATGCTCTTGGATTCGTTTCAGCAACCCTTTTATGAACGCTTCAATTTTTGCCTCTTCATCCTCAAATACTCCAGGACACATTAAAACCAGTTCATTGAAACGTCACTCGTAGGTATTGATGTCTAACCCTTGGGATGTCAGTGCTTTAAGCTCTTCCTTGAGCTTGTTGATTTCAGTTCTGGGACGGTACTCTTCCTTCATCATGTGCTTGAAGGCGGACCATGGAAGTGCGTAGGCGGTATTATTACTTTTTACAGCTGTAAAAATGGAACGCCGCGAATCCAATGGCTGTGGTTCAACCTCCCAGTACACGTGTTCGATCAGGATCAAGGCCCATTAATCGGGCCCACGGTAAGCTTGCTCTATAAACACGGCATTTTTAACTCTTCATTTTTACACCTTTTCTCTCCGTCTCCTAATTTTTTTTAAATAATTTTTTGTTTGCTTTCTCGATACACGTGCCGTTTTCATTCTAAGGTAAATCTAGAAATGTCTAAGGCTAACGTTGCCATCAAAAATACAAACGTTACAACAGAACAGATGGAGAAATTCATAGAGGAATATCCGGTGCTCCGGGACGTACCAACAATGGTAGCGATACCCGGGCAACGTGCTGACGAACCACCACAAGGATACTTTGCCCTATATTGGAAGGCGGTTGCGTTGGGTAACCTATGCTTCCCGTTGAGCCCGTTTGTGGCAGCTGTACTAGAACATTATCACATCAGCGTATCGTAGCTACATCCTCACGCGTGGCAGTGTGTTACTATTTTCGAGATGTTCTTTAGGGCGCAGAATAGACCGGGGAGCCTGAACGTTTTCCGGGCAACGTTCAAGCTTACCACTTCCGGGAAGGGGTGGTACACTTTCGAGAAAAAGTGTAACTTCACCACCAAGAAGTCTTCGTCCCTCCATGATTGGAGGGGAATGTTCTTCTTTGCTGGGACCGACCTGTTGGGAGAAGAGCGTGCCCACCTTGCACAATGGCATTCTACACATGCACCCGATGTCTCCAAGACTCCAGACCTTAACCAAGGGGAGCAGGAGCTTTTTAACTTGTGTAAGGACGCCATGCTTGAGATGCATCCTTACGGCGAGGTGATGCTGAAACTCTGCAATGTTCAGCATTATTGGCCTTGGAATGACAGAGTGCCATTGATCCTGTGCGATGGAAGGGGTATGCTCTTCGTGCTGTTATGTCTTAAACTTGTAAGTATTCTGCTCATGTAATTTCTATAACTCAAACATACTTGTGCAGAGATGGATTTCAACAGAGTTCTCCGCCACCCTACTCTTGATGGCGTTTCCTTCAAAAGATTCCCAAAGGCCAACCTTCCAGAAGGTCATCCTTTGAAGGGTGGTGAGGTTGCTGCTGGTTCATCCACCAACGCTGCCAGCGACGTGGCAACGACACAACCTACAACCGGCTCAACTCCTGTCACCAATCCGGATCCGATATCCCTCGCTATTCCCACAGTCCAACCGGAACAGCAACTACAACAACATAAACGCCTCCATTCTCCCCCAAAAGTGACCGTCCCGACTGGCGGCCACAAAAAGAGGAAAACGCCGCGAGAAGTTGCAGAAAGAAACTTAAAAACTTTTGAAGAGATTCCCAGCAAAGGTGGGTATTATGAAAACCCTGATAATAACCCCGCTACGTCACCAGAATCCCAATGGGAGAAACTAATCAAGTTTGTTATTTGTCCAGGGTTACGCATGGGAGTCCCTATCGTCCATCTTCAAGATTCATCCGACGCCCAAGGGAAGGAGTCGGAAAAAGACAAACTTACGGTATCCGGTTCTGGCGGTGCATCCGGCCAACATTCCACTTCTCAGGAGGAGCCTTATTCTCCTGGTTTTGGAAAACAACCAACTTTCAGCCACATGGAGACGATGTGGAACGTGTCTCATAGCGATGCTCTGTCGCAATTTGAGTATCTGCAACGGATTTGCCCTCCGGTGCTTTATGAGGCAGTCCGAAAAATGCCTGATAGCACTGCCCATCGTGCCAGGGTTCAACATATTTTTGAAGGGTTAGTGCTGACCCGTGACGAGCTTCAGTGGACCATTGAACTGGATCAATGAGCCCGTCGCGCGAAAGCCGACAGTAAGGAGCTGAATGCTGAAATTGTCCAAGTTAGAGAGGAGCTAAAGCGGGCTAAGCAAGCCGCTGCTGAAGCAGAGGTGGAAAAGAAGCAGTCCCTAAGGGAGGCCCAAAAGGCTATCAAAGAGATGGCCTTGCGCGCCGAAAAAGAACAAACTGCGCTAAAGGACCTGGAGGCGGCGCATAAAGAGCTGGCGAAGGAGAAAGCCAGCAAGGATCTCCTCGCCGTCCAGAACCAAGAATTGTCCGCTACCAATCAAAAGGTAGCGGACGATTTTCAAAAGCTTTGCAGCCTCATCCCCTCTATTTTTTCCAAGGCACTCAAGGTGCTGGAGGTGAAGGAGCAGTTTTAAAATTTGGTAGACACTACAAAGAAGGTGGAGCGTTTCGACGCGTAGACCATATTGATGGAACATGTTGATATACCAGAACCAATTCCAGAGGCGATCCAAGAGATGGTGGATGAGGATGCCTACGACCTCCATGACGCGGCGGTCAATGCTTGCGCGGCTATTAAGGTGCTGTTTATTGAACAGATTGGGTCGACACTAGACCTTAACTTGGCCAAAGTGAAGAAGATGATCCCGTAGTAGTAGGGATTTTTGTAATTCTGTATTTTTATTTTTGTTTCTGATGTAATGGTTGTAATTAAATTAATGGAATATCAATTTCTTGTGATTCTTGTTTATATATATATATATATATATATATATATATACATACATCCCGTCGTCACGGTAACGTGCCGTTCGTCAAGGTTACACTTGATTAATTGTCGACATTGCACTCATCTACTTAATGCTAGGATTAATGCGACGGATACGAAACCCGGAGGCATCCCGTTCCGAGGGCTAGGCGTACCACCAATACGCCTAGCGTCGCCAATGCCGTCCAAAGATTAGATGATGCCTTTGTTTATGGCATAAGTAACTTGTGAATGGTCTAACATTTATAACGCCGAAGCGCGGCCATACTAGTTACACAATACATTTGTGGTGATCAATCACAAACTTGATAAGATGAAAAAGAAAAAATTTCAACAACGAAACGATTCGAAATATTTAAACATAGAACTTCTTTAAGTTGGTTGCGTGCCAGGTACGTGGCACAAATTTGCCATCATGGTGTCTTTAGGTTATACGCTCCGTTGCCAAGTGCATCTGCAATCACATACGGGCCTTCCCAGTTGGGTCCCAATTTGCAGTATCCTCGACCAGGCTGGTATTGTTATTACGCCACACAAAATCGCCCGCGGGCGGAAAGCACGTTCCTTTACACGTTGATTGTAGTACTTGCCAATTTTCTATTTGTTTGACGCATCCCTGATAGCGGCGACGTCACGCCTTTCCTCCAACAGGTCCAAATTTTCTTTCAAGCTAATGACGTTGGATTCATCATTGAATTGCATTACACGTTGGGTTGGGACATAAATTTCAGCGGGTATCACCGCCTCGGTACCATAGACAAGGCTGAATGGCGTTTCTCGATTGCTTCTTTTTGGCGTGGTTCGGAACGCCCATAATACTTGTGGAAGCTCATCTGCCCAACCTTTCCTGTCCGTGTCCAACCTTGCCCTTATCCCGGCAACGACATCCCTGTTGGTGACTTCGACTTGCCCATTTGCCTGCGGATGTGCAACAAAACTGAAAGTTTGTTTGATATTCAACCCGTCACACCATGAACAAAACGGATCGTGAGCAAACTGTTTGCCGTTATCACTTACAATTTCGTGTGGTATTCCGAAACGGCACACGATTTCCTCCCAAACAAAATTCATAATCTGTTTACCCGTTATGCTCTTTAAAGGTTTGGCTTCAACCCACTTGGTGAAAAATTCAATTGCAACGACCAAGTGTTTTCCATCCGGGAAGGGGCCTACCAAATCAATTGCCCATTTGTAAAAGGGCCAAGCATACGTCACGGGAATTAGCTCATGCACTGGCATATGAATTTGCGGGGCGTGACGTTCGCATGAAGCACAAGCTTTGATGATCTCTTTCGTGTCACGGTACATGGACGGCCAAAAATACCCTAGTCGCATTATCTTCCCCACAACGGTCCTAAATCCTGCATGCATGTCACAAGTCCCTTTATACACCTCCCTTACGATTGTTTCCGCCTCGCTTGGGCCGACACACATTAAAACAGTGTCGTGAAGGATTTATTGAACAGAGCTCCATCCCTTAACATGTACATAGGTGCTTTCATACGAATCTTACGTGCCGTTGCCCCGTTGACTGGCAACGTCCCGGTCTTGAGATACGTAACGATGGGACTCATTCATGTATCGACCTCTTCTACAAGAAAATCAGGACATGTGTACGTTGTGTTTTAAACAGATTATGCGTATAGCGTGTGTGTTATCGAAGTGAGTCGATACCTGTACCACGTTAGCGGATTTTTGACTAAGGACCTCCACCCAAACGTCCTTGGCGAAGTGGCTGAACACGCTTGATGCGAGTTTACTGAGTGCGTCGGCCTTTTTGTTCAAGGATCGCGGCACTTGCGTTATTGAGAAACGCTCGAATTTGTTGGCCATTTCTTCTGCCAATGCCAAATAGTTTTGCATAGCCGGATCTCTAGCTTCAAACGTCCCGTTCATCTGATTCGCCACGAGTTGGGAATCAACCGACACCTTTAGGTATTTAATTCCCATCTTTTCAGCCATTCTCAAACCAGACAGCAATGCCTCATATTCCGCTTTAATATTAGAGGTGGGGAACTCGAAACGCAATGCGTAGGTATGTTCCTCTCCATCAGGGCCAATTAAATTTAGACCTGCACCCGATCCGTCAGAACTCGATGCTCCGTCAGTGAATAGTTCCCACGTGACGATATTTGGTACTTCTTCGACGACCGACTCTAGTGGCGTGGCGCGGCGCATATGAATTTAACCATAAAATCTGTAGAGACCCGTCCTAATCCATCCGGATGAAGTCCATATCGATTATAAACGATTCACAACAGTTGACTACATCGCGAGATATTTGACCTCTGTATGATACATTTTACAAACATTACATTTGTTTTTAAAAGACAAACTTCCTTTACATTAAAAGTTGACAGGCATGCATGCTATCTCATAATATATCCAAACTATAAACGAATCAATAATATTCTTCATGAACTCAATGACTCGAATACAACGTCTTTTGAAATATGACATGATTAACTTCAAGTAATATCTCTAAAATGAGCAAATGCACAGCGGAAGATTTCTTTCATACCTGAGAATAAACATGCTTTCAAGTGTCAACCAAAAGGTTGGTGAGTTCATTAGTATATCAAAAAAAAATCATTTCATAATTTTAATAGACCACAAGATTTCATATTTCCATTTCTCATAAACATACGTCCCATGCATAGAGACAAAAATATCATTCATATGGATTGAACACCTGGTAACCGACATTCACAATATGCATATAAAAATATCCCCATCATTCCGGGATCCTCCTTCGAACATGATATAAATTTCGAAGTACTAAAGCATCTGGTACTTTGGATGGGGCTTGTTGGGCCCGATAGATCTATCTTTAGAGTTTGCGTCAATTAGGGTGTCTGTTCCCTAATTCTTAGATTACCAGACTTAATAAAAAGGGCATATTCGATTAGATAATCCAACTATAGAATGTAGTTTCGATTACTTGTGTCTATTTCGTAAAACAATTATAAAAGCAGCGCATGTATTCTCAGTCCCAAAAATGTATATTGCAAAATCATTTAAAAAGGGATTAAGGAAACTCACCTAATGTATTTTGTAGTAAAAATACATATGACCACATTAGACAAACTGGACAGTGCAGGGTTGGCCTCGGATTCACGAACCTATATCAGTTGTATATATATTAACACCTATATTTGTAATCGAACGAATTTATAAGTTAATATTTATAATATACTTTATAATTTCATTTTCTATCTTTTTAATGAATAATTTATATTTTTGTTTAACTTTTAAAAGTAAGTTATTAATATTAATATTTCAATTATTTATTAAATTATTTTAATTAACTAATTATTGATAATTGATAACAATATACTACCTATTATTTATTATAATATTAACTAATATTTATTTGGTAAAATAATAATAATAATAAATAAAGATTTGTGTTATTTTGTAATAATAATAATAATCATATTAATAATGATAATGATAATAATAATAATAATAATAATAATAATAATAATAATAATAAAATAATAATAATAATAATAATAATAATAATAATAATAATAATAATAATAATAATAATAATAATAATAATAATAATAATAATAATAATAATAATAATAATAATAATAATAATAATAATAATAATAATAATGAGTAATAAGTAAACTACCTCAAAGAAGTAGTCCTAAAGAAATGCCCAAGTTCGGGTTCAAACCCGATATGTCCCACTAATCCGATAACACCTGTTACCATTCCTCTGCCATCATCGTACATCACTAACCTAATTATCATCTCATTTCATAAACATCTATCATTTTATGTTTATCGTATCCTAATCATCCTAACCGGTTTTTAATCATCACCATCATTTCCTCTATGTATTATCATCTAAAATCATCATCATTCCTAATCCATTATTATCATTCCGCATTCATCATGGTCATCATCATTAATATTATTATGATCGTCTCCCGATTATTATTATCGTCATCGTTTTTAATTCATTATCATTATTCTCGTTTCACTTCGATTACCATTATCATATTAACATCACCATAATCATCATACATCTGTTATCATTTTATGTATCATTATTATCAAAAAATCATTTTCATAATTATCATCATAGTCTATTCCTATCACTATCATCCCGTCTCATCATCACATCATATTCATCATCACCATGCTTCATCGTTGTGTTTTAACCTCATCATCCTCATCATCGATATTTATCACCATATCCATCGAACATCTAACAGAACCAAGTGCCCCACATTGTTTTACCTCTTCGTGTTTAAAAAGGAAAACAAGGATTATTTGCAAGGCTTGGCCCAAACTGTGATCTACTTAAAATCCAAATGACCCATGTGATATTTCGGTCCATCAACAATCCAATAATCTTAATACATCGACAGCCCATCACAATATGTTTTTATGATTTCTTGCCGACGGAAAGGTATCATGTAGCAGAGATAATTTTCGTCCAAGTGGTTTGATTTAAAATAGATATTGTAACCTCCGCATACATAATCACAAGTTGCACAAGTGGGGCTTTCACTTTAGTAGTGGTCGACCAAGAAAAAGAAAGGAAAGAAACACGTACTAGTAGCTGTCCCATTCATCTTCATTAACATTTCCACCTGCAATTTTTATTAAGTTTGTATTCTATATTGTCAAGTTGACAAAACCACAAGAAATTTTGTGGTGTGCCTTCTTTATTCTTGATTTGAAATTTCACGAAGTTATACAAATGAACACTCTCTCTACTTGTTTCTATGCGTCTGACTGATAAGAAAAAAAATAGTAGGCAGTTGCAGCTGCAGTGACCTGGTGGTTTAGGGTGTGCTACGAATGATGAGGATTTTTCGGTTGAAGATGAAACAAGAAGAAAGTTTAACAAAAGCCTGGCTATGGTGACTGTTTGCGGTGGTTTTAGTGAGAGAAAAGGGAGAGATGGAAAGTAGCGATGGTGGTGGTTGTCGATTGTTCGGGCTGTAGAAAACGAACAAATTATGGTGGCTGTGGTTATGGAGGTCGATGGTGTTAAACGATTGAAGGGATGATCGATTAAACATGGTATGTATATATACATATATATATATATATATGTATCTATATCTTTGAATATGTATTTGTATATATGTGATATATAGATGTAGGTGTTTTTGGGTTTGTTTTCACAGCGGATGCAACAGTGATTATGATTATGGTTTGGTTGGGTAAAGTTGGTGATCGATAGTGGTTAAACGGGTGTGGTGTTTTGGGTCGACTTCAAAAAAATAACATAACAGTAGCAGGAACAAGAATTTATATGATGGTGGTCTGTGGTATTTGTTCACGTCCAAAACAGAAGAGACAAGAGAAAAATAGTTTTATTGATCTACTTAGCAGATGAAATCGATTTATATTATATTCCTGGTCCCGCTTATTTCCTTGATTTTGTATTGCGGTCATGGTATTACGCCTTTACAGCACACCATTTATCTTCTCTTTTATCGACAAGAAATCACATGTAATATAGAAAGCTGATGGTGACTGTTAATCATGCAATGCATGTATGTATCCGTGAATTGGAAAAATAACGAACGTAGTACGCATTTAATAATATAATATTACAACACAAATTCAATTTACGGGTTAAATAACTGTTTCTCTTGCCGTCATATTTAAAGGAGGTATTATTTCGTATTTCGTTGTTAATCGATAGCGGATAAAAATTCGGATAAAATCTCAAATTTTGACATTAATTATATTTATTTAATTAGGTCTTTTAGGGTGTAAAATAAATCATAAAAACATGATTAATTATTAATGCTCAGTCTCAAGTAAAAAAAAAATATACAATGTATTAAAATAACTACTAAATATATTTTTAATACAACTACAATTTTTATAGCTTACTTTCGAATCACCATTTATTTTAAAAATTATATAAGTTTAAATTTAACTTGTTTAATATTCATCGAATGGTAATTGAGCATTACATTCGTTTACTGAATAAATTTAAAATCACAAAATATATATTTAATATACTTTAGTTATATATATAGATATATTTTCATGTTTTTATTTTTATTTCACATGATTACTTTTAATATTAACATATAATATTTCAAATTATATTACCTCTTATTATTCATATATATAAATATGTACACACATAACTATTTATAATTAACTGTTCGTGAATCGTCGGGAATAGTCAAAGGTCAAATGATTACATGAATACAGTTCAAAGTTTTTGAGACTTCACATTACAGACTTTGCTCATCGTGTTGAAACCATATAAAAATTAAGGTTAAAATTTGGTCGGAAATTTCTGGGTCATCACAGTACCTACCCGTTAAAGAAATTTCGTCCCGAAATTTGAGTGTGGTGGTCATGGTTAACAATAAAAATGTTTTCATGATGAATATGAGTTGATAAATAGAGTTTTATCATCATTGAGTAATATGGATAAAACAATTCGATTATTCGAAGAGTACAAATGAAGCTATCACAAGAGAATGAAATGAGAAAATAGAGATTTGTCTTAGCTTTTGACGTAGTCAGGTTTGAATTTAGAAAAATAAGGTGCGTCTTAACCTTTGACGTGGTCACGTTTGAATTCCGGAATTCAAGAGATTTAAAGGAAATCTTCGAAATCTAAAAGATTTGATTCTTCGGCGAGTAAGGAAATTAAGATCTCTCTAATTAAATACGGTGATCTGCTTCGATTACTCCGTCTGATATTCCCATTATAAATTAAACTCTTCCGTTCCATTATTTTCACCATTCCTATACTTTCTTTCTTAGTTCATACTTCCAAAAGATTGTGAAAATGCTTAATCTCGTTCTAATCCTTGATATTTTTCTAATTATCATTTCTGTCATCCTTCTTTTCAATCTTCCTCCAGAAGAACTTGTTTACTTCTTCTATTACCTTGGGATGATACTATTCTTAATTATGCCGTGTTTTTTTTATTGCTATTCGTACTAATATCCACAGTTTGTAACCTCTACGTTGTTGTTGGATTTTATATCTTCCCTTATGTTTCGGAGCTCCTTGTCTTTTTATTCTCCTCTCGATTGCTTAGTAAAATGAGTAACGGTCCAGAATTCATAGGTATGGAGTTTCGAATGAACTTGATGTTCCAAGCAAGAAAGAACGTAATAGCACGATTTGATTTGTCAAATTACCAGAATCACTGAGAATAGAACTATCAAGAATATATTTTCTTGATATGTTCAGAAGTTAATTTGAATAAAAGAGTTATGTAACATGTCACGTGATGACGGTATGATCTGTGAATCATCACGTTCCATTAGAAACTCAGCATGACTTACTGTAATATAATCACGTTGATCAAGTGTTATTATATTATATTAACTCATGCATCAGTTCCCAACATTACTTCAATAACATTCATATTTTAAGCTCGAAAGTTTACAGAATATAGAATCTAATATTTTTTATATGATGTAATACTGATAGCACGAAGAGATTAATGATTTCAGATAAGAATAGTTATAAAAATATCTCCAGAAATATGGAGGATATTTATAATGAGAGATATGATAATATTTCGGAATATCTAAGATCAGAGGATGATCTAAGATCAGAGGATGATAGAAACTATTGTCTGCAAGGGTTTAGAGTAAGGAGCAAGATATTCACTAAAGACTTTAGCAGACATTGAATCATTTGGATTCTTTGAAGTCAAACTTATTCTTTGTGATTTGTCCACGGCTTTCTTCATAGTTTCGCATAATCTATTTTTCGGTACTAAATTTTCTATTGAATGTTTCCAATATAATGATACACGGGAAGTATAGAGAGGTATATAATTTCGGACGAGAATATTTATGAAAATATCCTCAGAAATATCGAAGATATTGATGATGATATTTTGGAATTTCTAAGTTCGATGGTTGATGGAGAAAGATTTTCCACAAGATTTTAACATGACTTTGGAGCAAGATATTCACTAAAGATTTCAACGGATCCAGAATTTTCTGGATTCTTTGAATATAGGGTATGGTCCTTGTATTTGTCCTTGGTCTCCTTCATGGTTAGCTCAATCCGTTTTTCAGTTCCAACTTTTCTGGGCTTTTCCAACATACTATTCTTTATCATTAACTTCCGACGATTAAGGTCGTATACGGTTGTCTACAGTTTCTGCTGCTTCATTCAGCTTTTTCAGCATTCAGAGAATTAATTCGCAGACTGGTGCTTTTCAGAATTTCAGAATGAAAGATCATAGTTCTAAGAGATAAATGTTATACATATAACTGTTGTTGTAGATATGCTGTGAGTTTTCAAAGTACTGATTGCTGATTCCCAGTAATTGGTATGTCAGTTCTCGTTACAAGATGCGGATGAGTACATGATGAGACTTCAATAGATAAACATAGTGATTTGTCCGAGAGATTTAAACCAAAGAGCAACGAGGTTACTGGTACTTCCGCTGGTAATATGATGGAATATAAAAGGTTCCCCGTTAACAATAAAAGAGTACACATATAAATCAAGGTTATAATAAGGTTGTTTCAACGAAAAGTCAAAGTTGACTTGCTGGAGCTGTGACAAAATTTGCTAATTTGGAAAGGGATTGCAAAGTTATTTTGGGTAATAATAACACTAAGAAATTAGCATAGCTACGTTTTAAACGTTTACTCAGTTGCCGAGAGTTTCTCAGGTGAAAAGTTATATGCATCAATCTTTTCTTCCGTAGATGAAATGCGGTTGGTTCATCCTCTCGATTGAGGTGTTTTCAAGAATTACGAAAGGTTTGGACGCAGATTGTAATCATCAAGATACAAATGAGGTTTTAGGGTGAAATCAAATGGCAAACCTGAAGATTTGTTTAGTTTCATATGTTATAATTAATATTTTAATTCATTTTAATTATCCACTGTTGGTAGTCCTCAGCTGATTAGTCCACAGTTAGCTAGGAACAGTTAGCTAGGATTTTGTTAGCGTGGATTCTTAACAAAATTTCTCATAGTTAATTTGTTTGTTTCTAACAAATTTTATTCCGTCAAATGTTTTCTTCATTATGCCACTTGTTGGATTCTGATAGGTCAAAATCCAAATATGAAATTTGAATGGAAATGGTTATTCTGTGGTGAACGGATTCATATATATGTGGATGTAAGTAGGATAGGAAATGACTATTGAATCAGATTTGAATATTGTACAATGTAACTTTTTAATGTGAAATCTTAAATATTCATCGGGTATTACCTACCCGTTAAAAATATTTTCACCATTAACAGTTTGTACTATAAAAATTTTTAATTACAATCTCTATGAAAACATATATACATATATATTTTCTTCAGACGTAATCATGGATTTAATGAGTCAATGTGATATTAAACTCATCAGATTTACGGTTAGAACTAGAGTACATAATCTCTAAAACATTAGAGATTACATAATTTCCATGAAGGGCGAAGATAGTTTATGTAGCACGATTCGTAGAACGATGATTATGCTTGAGGTATAGATTGCGAGGTTGAGACATGTGGTGATGTTGTTGTTGTTGGTACTGGTTATGCTGCTGGTGCTGCTGATGGTGGTACTGTTGTTGTCGGTGCTACAAGTGTTGTTGGTGCTGAGGTTGGTGATGATGTTGGTGTAGTAAGTATAGCTTGTAGATCACGCACCAACCTTGTCAGGTTTTCTATCCTACCCTCTATCATTTCTATCCATCCACTCATCTGATTCGATAGATCTTGATTATCAATTCGAAGTTCCCTAACTTCTTCAAATATTCCCCTTCTATTGGTATTCGGAAGTAGAGGTAGAATATTTTCTGAGATTGCAGTAATGTGACCTTCGAGGTGGAAAACTTTAGCAAGAAGGGTGAATACAGTGTTGCGCATAGGTTCACCGGTGAGTACATCATTTTCTTCGATGTTAGGAGGTAAGTTTGGTTCACGGTAGGGCTCGCCTTCTTCATTTATCCATCGAGTGAGTAAGTCTCGGACCCACCCCCATCTTCTCCAGAAAGAAAAATATCTAAATGGTTGCGGCACTTCTGGTTCATTAACTTCGGAGTCTGCTTCAATATACATTTCAAAATCACTTCCGAAACTAATGGAATCCAACCTAGGTGTAGGATCCATCTCTCACGATCAGTTAAAGAGTTTTGATATGATATGATTTTTGAATATCGAATGATATTCTAATTATATATAAAATATCTATACATACTTCCAAAGATCCTGTGAATTACGGAGAAAATTAAGGAAACGTGTCAGATAAAGTCTACAGTGACATATACGCTAAGATAAGAATCAGCAGATACATTAAGATATGAATTTTGTCTATACACTATTCATGCAATCATTGCAGTATGATGTGTCTAGACTAAGAATAATGAACATGTAATTTCCTAAGGATGATAAGCAGATGATTTTCGACAAAAATGATAAGCAAAACTTTTGACATGCAGACACGGTCGAAGTCCAGACTCACTAATGCATCCTAACGACTATCATTTAGACATACTAATGCAAGACCTGGTTCGCTACGACCACCGCTCTGATACCAACTGTAGAGACCCGTCCTAATCCATCCGGACGAAGTCCATATCGTTTATAAACGATTCACAACAGTTGATTACATCGCGAGGTATTTGACCTCTATATGATACATTTTACAAACATTACATTCGTTTTTAAAAGACAAACTTCCTTTACATTAAAAGTTGACAGGCATGCATGCTATCTCATAATATATCTAAACTATAAACGAATCAATAATATTCTTGATGAACTCAATGACTCGAATACAACGTCTTTTGAAATATGACATGATTAACTTCAAGTAATATCTCTAAAATGAGCAAATGCACAGCGGAAGATTTCTTTCATACCTGAGAATAAACATGCTTTCAAGTGTAAACCAAAAGGTTGGTGAGTTCATTAGTATATCAAAAAAAAATCATTTCATAATTTTAATTGACCACAAGATTTCATATTTCTATTTCTCATAAACATACGTCCCATGCATAGAGACAAAAATATCATTCATATGGATTGAACACCTGGTAACCGACATTCACAATATGCATATAAAAATATCCCCATCATTCCGGGATCCTCCTTCGGACATGATATAAATTTCGAAGTACTAAAGCATCCAGTACTTTGGATGGGGCTTGTTGGGCCCGATAGATCTATCTTTAGAGTTCGCGTCAATTAGGGTGTCTGTTCCCTAATTCTTAGATTACCAGACTTAATAAAAAGGGCATATTCGATTAGATAATCCAACCATAGAATGTAGTTTCGATTACTTGTGTCTATTTCGTAAAACAATTATAAAAGCAGCGCATGTATTCTCAGTCCCAAAAATGTATATTGCAAAATCATTTAAAAAGGGATTAATGAAACTCACCTAATGTATTTTGTAGTAAAAATACATATGACGACATTAGACAAACTGAACAATGCAGGGTTGGCCTCGGATTCACGAACCTATATCAGTTGTATATATATTAACACCTATATTTGTAATCGAACGAATTTATAAGTTAATATTTATAATATACTTTATAATTTCATTTTCTATCTTTTCAATGAATAATTTATATTTTTGTTTAACTTTTAAAAGTAAGTTATTAATATTAATATTTCAATTATTTATTAAATTATTTTGATTAACTAATTATTGATAATTGATAATAATATACTACCTATTATTTATTATAAGATTAACTAATATTTATTTGGTAAAATAATAATAATAATAAATAAAGATTTATGTTATTTTGTAATAATAATAATAATCATAGTAATAATGATAATAATAATAATAATAATAATAATAATAATAATAATAATAATAATAATAATAATAATAATAATAATAATAATAATAATAATGAGTAATAAGTAAACTACCTCAAAGAAGTAGTCCTAAAGAAATGCCCAAGTTCGGGTTCAAACCCGCGACGTCCCACTAATCCGATAACACCTGTTACCATTCCTCTGCCATCATCGTACATCACTAACCTAATTATCATCTCATTTCATAAACATCTATCATTTTATGTTTATCGTATCCTAATCATCCTAACTGGTTTATTATCATCACCATCATTTCCTCTATGTATTATCATCTAAAATCATCATCATTCCTAATCCATTATTATCGTTCCGCATTCATCATGGTCATCATCATTAATATTATTATGATCGTCTCCCTATTATTATTATCGTCATCGTTTTTAATTCATTATCATTATTCTCGTTTCACTTCGATTACCATTATCATATTAACATCACCATAATCATCATACATCTATTATCATTTTATGTATCATTATTATCAAATAATCATTTTCATAATTATCATCACAGTCCATTCCTATCACTATCATCCTGTCTCATCATCACGTCATATTCATCATCACCATGCTTCATCGTTGTGTTTTAACCTCATCATCCTCATCATCGATATTTATCACCATATCCATCGAACATCTAACAGAACCAAGTGCCCCACATTGTTTTACCTCTTCGTGTTTAAAAAGGAAAACAAGGATTATTTGCAAGGCTTGGCCCAAACTGTGATCTACTTAAAATCCAAATGACCCATGTGATATTTCGGTCCATCAACAATCCAATATTCTTAATACATCGACAGCCCATCACAATATGTTTTTATGATTTCTTGCCGACGGAAAGGTATCATGTAGCAGAGATAATTTTCGTCCAAGTGGTTTGATTTAAAATAGAAATTGTAACCTCCGCATACATAATCACCAGTTGCACAAGTGGGGCTTTCACTTTAGTAGTGGTCGACCAAGAAAAAGAAAGGAAAGAAACACATACTAGTAGCTGTCCCATTTATCTTCATTAACATTTCCACTTGCATTTTCTATAAAGTTTGTATTCTATATTGTCAAGTTTACAAAACCACACGAAATTTTGTGGTGTGCCTTCTTTATTCTTGATTTGAAATTTCACGAAGTTATACAAATGAACACTCTCTCTACTTGTTTCTATGCGTCTGACTGATAAGAAAAAAAATAGTAGGCAGTTGCAGCTGCAGAGACCTGGTAGTTTAGGGTGGGCTATGAATGATGAGGATTTTTCAGTTGAAGATGAAACAAGAAGAAAGTTTAACAAAAGCCTGGCTATGGTGGCTGTTTGCGGTGGTTTTAGTGAGAGAAAAGGGAGAGATGGAAAGTAGCGATGGTGGTGGTTGTCGATTGTTCGGGCTGTAGAAAACGAACAAATTATGGTGGCTGTGGTTATGGAGGTCGATGGTGTTAAACGATTGAAGGGATGATCGATTAAACATGGTATGCATATATACATATATATATATATGTATCTATATCTTTGAATATGTATTTGTATATATGTGATATATAGATGTAGGTGTTTTTGGGTTTGTTTTCACAGCGGATGCAACAATGATTATGATTATGGTTTGGTTGGGTAAAGTTGGTGATCGATAGTGGTTAAACGGGTGTGGTGTTTTGGGTCGACTTCAAAAAAATAACATAACAGTAGCAGGAACAAGAATTTATATGATGGTGGTCTGTGGTATTTGTTCACGTCCAAAACAGAAGAGACAAGAGAAAAATAGTTTTATTGATCTAGTTAGCAGATGAAATCGATTTATATTATATTCCTGGTCCCGCTTATTTCCTTGATTTTGTATTGCGGTCATGGTATTACGCCTTTACAGCACACCATTTATCTTCTCTTTTATCGACAAGAAATCACATGTAATATAGAAAGCTGATGGTGACTGTTAATCATGCAATGCATGTATGTATCCGTGAATTGGAAAAATAACGAATGTAGTACGCATTTAATAATATAATATTACATCACAAATTCAATTTACGGGTTAAATAAATGTTTCTCTTGCCGTCATATTTAAAGGAGGTATTATTTCGTTTTTCGTTGTTAATCGATAGCGAATAAAAATTCGGATAAAATCTCAAATTTTGACATTAATTATATTTATTTAATTCGGTCTTTTAGGGTGTAAAATAAATCATAAAAACATGATTAATTATTAATGCTCAGTCTCAAGTAAAAAAAAATATACAATGTATTAAAATAACTACTAAATATATTTTTAATACAACTACAATTTTTATAGCTTACTTTCGAATCACCATTTATTTTAAAAATTATATAAGTTTAAATTTAACTTGTTTAATATTCATCGAATGGTAATTGAGCATTACAGTCGTTTACTGAATAAATTTAAAATCACAAAATATATATTTAATATACTTTAGTTATATATATAGATATATTTTCATGTTTTTATTTTTATTTCACATGATTACTTTTAATATTAACATATAATATTTCAAATTATATTACCTCTTATTATTCATATATATAAATATGTACACACATAACTATTTATAATTAACTGTTCGTGAATCGTCGGGAATAGTCAAAGGTCAAATGATTACATGAATACAGTTCAAAGTTTTTGAGACTTCACATTACAGACTTTGCTCATCGTGTCGAAACCATATAAAAATTAAGGTTAAAATTTGGTCGGAAATTTCCTGGTCATCACAAAATTTGCCATAATCTGGCCTTTGACAGCGGTACGGGGGGCGTAATGGATTTCATGTTCGCCCAGTTCAATTGCCCACTTGGCTAGCCTGCCAGAAACCTCCGGTTTGCTCAATACATGCATGAAAAACTTGTTATATTAAATTTCCTCCAAGGTGCTCCGGTCTCAATCGTCGTACCGTACCTGTTTAATAGGCGAATCAGTTAGCACCAGCATTGGGTGCGCTTGAAAGTACCGTCTCAACCGTCTTGCGGTGTGGACCAACATGAAAATAAGCTTCTCAATCGGTTTGTAGTTGACTTCGCCATGTTGTAGCACTTTGCTCACAAAATAAACTGGCATATGTGTGCCGCCACGTTCCGCGACGAGCACCGAGCTAACAGCCTCAGTTCCCGCCGCCAAGTAAATTGTCAAAGTTTCGCCTAAAAACTCTTAACAAGTTAGCGTCACAATATTTATAAATTCTTAAAAAAATATTACGGAACGATTAGTTTACCCAGTACTGGTGCCATCAACGTCGGCAACGTCCTTATCAAAGCCTTCATTTCCTAGAAAGCATGATCCGCTTCAGGAGCCCAATCAAAGTTCCGTCCCACGTTGTCTTTCAACACTTTGAAGAACGGAAGTGACCGTTCTGCCGCCTTGGACAGGAATTTGGACAACGCTGCCAACTTTCTGTTTAGACTTTGCACCTCCTTTCTCGTTCGTGGTGCTGCCATTTTATCAATAGCTTGAATTTTCTTAGGGTTTGCCCGTATACCACGCGTTGTGACGACGTGCCCCAAGAATTTCCCTCCTCAAATCCAAAACTACACTTCTACGGATTCAGCTTCATGTTGATTTTTCGTAGAGAGTCGAACGTTTCCTGAATGTCCTTCAAAAGGTCCGTTTCGGCATGACTTTTGATTACTATGTCGTCGACGTATGCTTCCACGTTTCGACCGATCTGTTCTTTGAACACAGCGTCGATGACCCATTGGTACGTTGCGCCGGCGTTTTTCAAACCAAAGGGCATCTTTTGTAACAAAAATTGCCTTGATCTGTGTGGAACGCGGTTTTGTCTTCGTCGCGTTCCGCCATCTGGATCTGGTGATAGCCTTTGTAAGCATCAAGGAAACATTTGAAACGAAAGCCCGCCAACGACTCTACCTTCCAGTCTATCTCTGGTAACGGATAATTGTCTTTGAGACAAGCCTTATTGATGTCTTTGAAATCAACACACATTCGCCACGAGCCATTCACTTTTTTGACCAGTACCAGATTAGCAACCCATGTTTGGTACTTAACCTCTCATAGTATGTCTGCTTGTACTAACTTTTCCACTTCATTCCTTAGGAAGGCGCTACGTTCCGGAGCCATGCCCCGTTTCTTTTGTCTTACTAGAGTCATACTCGGGTTGGCGTTTAAACGATGTTCTGCGACGGTACGAGGTACTCCCGTCATATCTGACTCTTGCCATGCAAACACGTCAGCGTTGTTTGCTAAGAGTTCACATAAAACACTTTTCGTCGTGTCGGATAGTATTTGCCCAATCAGTATTGCCTTCTCAGGAAAGGAATGGTTGATGATGACGCTTTCCCCTTGCCCAATCGGTGCCGCCTGATGTAGCGGCTGTTCGACCTGACCCACAATCGGGACCCGATCAGAGAGAACAGTTGCAACGCCTAACGAGGTTAGGATTTTCATCATGCCATGCACAGTTGATACTATCGCGCCGAATTCGCTCAATGCTTCCCATCCCATGATAATGTTATACTTCGACTGGCTTCTGACAACCACGAAAGTTAAAGCTACCGTTCGTCGTTTCGCCTTTTCCTCTAATGTAACGTCAATACTTACTCGACCCAGAGGCCAAGTTGTTTCACCTGTGAATCCAGCGACGGGATGAAGTGGTGGTTTTAATTTATCCTGCACATCTTGTGGTAGCTGTAAGAAGCAATGTTCGTATAAGACGTCAACGGCACTTCCTGTATCTACATAAATTCTGGAGACCTTGCACCGTCCTACCGTTGCGGTTATCGTCACGGGAAAGTCAGTAGGGCAAACTCTCCAAAAAGTAAGAAATGTGATAGGGGCACATTCTCATTCCTCCAAAACTTCCGCCTTATGAACGTGACCCGCGTGCCACATTTGTATCATGTGGATGTGCTTTTCTGGAGCTTTTTCTTTTCCTCGTTTCCAGGAAAATTTCTTCGTCCCGGGGACTTTGACACGCGACGGTTTTAGATGGTCAAGTTCCCCCAGTTTTAGTCGTTCAACTATCACCTTCTTTAGTTCCCTGCAGTCGTCCACATCGTAACCTTTAGCTTCGTGAAAAATACACCATTTACTTTCATCTACAGTGAAACGTGGCTGCATCGGCTTTGGTGGCAGGAAATCTTTTCTTATCTCTTCCGTTGCCAAAATTTCTTTAGGCATTTTTGACAATGACTTCACCATACTTTCCTCTTCTGGTGACAACCTCTTCGCAACGTACCATTCATACGGACGGTAGCTGTTACGATGGTCAGACTTATGACTGGAGCGTCTGTAGCCCTTGCTTCCGCCGCTGCCGCTTCCTTTATACTTATTACCTGTATGGCCTTTGCCGTTACCCTTGTCTTCTTTATCGTTCATGTCCGTTGTGCCGTGATCCCCAATGGCAGCGTCAGCAAACTCTTCGGAGCGTATGTAGTCCTTTACCATTTTTACCGCTTCGACGTACGTTTTCGGCAGTTTACGCCGCATCGCTTTAACCAGCGACAAATGACGAGTTTGACAGATTCCCATGATGTACGTGGAGATTTGTTGCGATTCGGGCGAATCAGGGATCTTTTGGCACTCCGCTGTGAAGTGGGATGTAAAATTCATCAGGGATTTACGCGGCCTCATCTTAATGATATGTGCATCCAAGTGGGTCAGTTCGTTGCGCTTAAAGTTCTGAAAACGCTGCACAAACTTAGTTCTGAGGTTCGTGAAGCTGGTTATGCTCAAAGCGGGTAACTTGGCGAACCATTCCCTCGCGACTGCTTGGAGCTGTCCCGGGAACATGTGGCACGCTGTGGGGTTATCCCAGTGCTGCGTCTTGACATCATGTTCAAATTATTACAGGAAATCTTCCAGATCTGTGTTGCCGTCATACATCCCTAGCGTGAGGGGAGTAGTGAGGACCGCAGGCAACGGATGGGTGGCTTCTCTGCCAAAATCCGTCTGGCAGGCCGTATGGCAGGCCGTATGGTGGCCCTATTTGGCAGGCCGTATGGCTGGCAGCCGATTTTCTGAGGGCGTTTGTTGGGCCATGTGGCAGGTCGTACCCCATACTGGCAGGTCGTATGGTGGCCCATTTTTTATGCTGGTCAGCTTTGATTCCTTGGATCGTAACTTGATTTCTTGTCTTTCACCGTTTTTGCTCTAGAATCTTCGTTTTAGCTCCGATTCTCTTGATTCTTTTTTCACCGCCTTCGTAATTACTTGTTCTTCAATTCTAACTGACGAAATGGATATTTTGCCGACAAAGTTCAAATCTTTCTTATTTTTGAGCCTCAATACCGGGGTGAAAACATGAGTTTTTAGCCGATATCAAATATCCCACACTTAGACTTTGCTTGTCCTCAAGCAAACTCTTATTCTTAAGAATCTTTTCTGTATTTCTTTTCTAATAGCCTAAGTGGTTTGCTTTTATTATAAGAGCAAAAAGATAAGGTGAGTTATCTATGTTAAGATTGAAATTATCTCTGCAAGCATGCGAGGAGGTTACATGATATAGGCTAGCTTTTACGGGTCACTCAAATCACTTAAGTGTTTAGGATTCCCTATGGATCTAATGAAATGAATTCACTCATAGCCAGTCATGCTGCACCCATCGTCATAGGCTTGATAGAGACTCAAATCCTTGCTGCTAATGCAAGAACGGTAGTAATCTCAGCTTCATAGGTCATTTGTCAATGATGGAAAAAGAATTTTGGAGTGGTAGTGAAGTTGTTTTTGAGGGGTGAGAAAAAGGGTAATGTAGTCTTTATACAGACTTTTATTCAGATAGATAGGAGTGCTGAAGTATTTTGAGAAGCACTTTTTGAACTTTTCTTCATTTGATAAGCATTTTCGGTCGAGTTTATTTCTCTTATTTAAGTTCTGCTCTTTTTTCAGAACTATAATTTTTTTTTTTGGAGACTTCATCTCTAGAAACTTTTTGCCGTTAAACTTTTTCAAGACCTTTGCCATGATACTTGAGAGGTTTATAGCATCAGGTTTTCGGAAGGAATCTCATTTTCTGGATTTTTCGAGGAATAGTAAAGGTGATATGGATGTGGTGGCGGAGTAGAAGTAGTGGAGGTGCGGAAGGTTTATGTTTGACAAATGGCTAGCTATTTTGATTACAACCAAATCACGTTTCGCTTCTTGGAGATGTAGATCTAAAGCAAGTTCTGATTTTGAGCACAGACATTGGCACTCTCAACGGAAAATAGTGAAGCATTAAGGATGAATGCTGGTCTTATTTGGGGTGCCTCACCATAATCAATTTAGGTCGATAATGCCTTAGTCATGCAATGCTCTATTAGAGATTTCAATCTAACAAGAATTCCACCTTACTTAAGGCTTTATTGACAAACGTTTTAGGTTTTCAAAAATACTCTTTCGAAAAGGGTTTCTTTTGCAAAAATTTTGAAATTTGGCTTAAGGACTTGGAATCTTCGTAATGGGTTATTATAATTCAGCATAAAAATATCCCACACTTAGACGAACATTGTCCTCAATGTTCCTAGTGTCCCACACCTAGGAGTTTTAGTTGGGAGTATTTGTCTAGTGTTTTATTTGGGTGTTATCCCACACTTAATGATAAACTAGGATGTGGCATAGTTTGAATCTTGAGCTAGTAGCGAAAAGAAAGAAATACCCCTAGCAGATGCGGGTTGTTCCTTGCTTCTTTATCGGCTCATTTGTCTTCCTTTATTCTTCTACTCTACTTTATTGTACGGGTTGCCTCCCGAGAAGCGCTTTTGTTTAAGGTCGTTGGCTCAACCGTAGTGTTGCTTCAAAAAGCAAACATTCCTCGCTGATGGTTGTGATCTTGGTCTTCTCGAGGGAATGTGAGTCTTGGTAGATAAATCCTGAGAAAGTGTCAGACCAATAGTGGTAATAGATCTGGTACTTCTCTTGAAGATCTTCTGAAAGATAAGTAGTGCGCAGTTTCAGCTCTTGATAAGTCCTGAAGTCCGATGAGAATATGATCCACAGCTCTGCTGGTTGACCCATGAACATCAATCATAGAAGTAGTGCTGGTGTTTATGATTTCTCTGATGAGATGCTCATTTCGTAGGTCTTCAAACAATGTCAGAAACTATATCTTTAGAATTTCGAAGTCTTCGGAATGGTGATCTCCACAGTAAGAGTCTGTTACTTTGCACAGATTAGTTAAGAGATGAAGTTGGAAAGAAGTGAACAGCAATCCTGATCCGAGTATTAATTTCACCGTTTTTGAGTATATCTCCCGACATCCAGCTTTAAATGTGAAACTAGGATCTGTGGATTCGTGGAAGATACGTGATAGCTGCTTCGTAACATAGGTGGCAATGTTGACTCGATCTGGTTCAAGATGAGAGAACGGATTGTTTTTCCTTGCTTCCTCCGTAACAGCATCTTGCAACTCTTTGATAATCAGATCAGCATGGTGATCAATTGTTACGTAAATCACTAGTCTGTATGGTGTGCTTTTGAAGTTATCTCTTTCTAAGAGAGCAAAAAAACTGTGAATATCCTCGATCATTTGCAAATCAGAATGATAAGTCGGGCGGCCGGTGGAAAGATCCATATGTTTCCGGATGAGAGTCAGTAGTGCTCGTTGGTTTCGGGAGAACGGAAGTGCAGATTCGGCTACGGCATTATAAACCTTAGAGTAAATGATCTTCTGATCTCGACAGAATCTTGTTTAGAGAATAGTGCGAACCACTGAATTATGCTCTCGTTGCCTTTCTTCGTGATAGATATGATCGTGAAGATAATTGATATAGTCTTGAATGCGTTCTTCAAGGATTTCAACATCATTGTCTTCTCTTTGGAGATAGAGGTGGTGTTCTTCTCTTATAGCCATGATTCGTTCAGTTAAGCATAGCGAAAAATCAATGGTTGATTTTCGGATGGCTTCGAGGATGTCTTCAAATTCATCAGTATCATTGATGAAGGTTATCATGTCTGCATGTGTGGATTGATAATGCTAAAAATGAACATATATTTCATAGCATTATCCCCCAAGAAAGACAAGCTTTTAGTTGAAATTGTTCTATTTACAAGTGATATTCGTTTAAATAATAAAAGGTGAAGACAAAAGACATATTCGATGAATTGAAGACGCAAACGACCAAAAAGCTCAAAAGTACAAAGTACAATCAAAGTGGTTTAAATTATTGATGAGAAACGTCTCGAAATTACAAGAGTACAAGACGCAAAACGCAAAGTACAAGATATTAAATTGTACGCAAGGACGTTCGAAAATCCGGAACCGGGACCAGAGTCAACTCTCAACGCTCGATGCAACGGACTAAAAATTACAAGTCAACTATGCACATAAATATAATATGATATTTAAATAATTCTTAAAATTATTTATATATTATATATATATTTATAAACTGTCGGCAGAATATAAACAAAGACATGTGACCTGGAAAAGCAGGCCATGCGATCGCATGGCCTGGATGATAGAAATCCATGCGACCGCATGGCAGTAGGTACCAGGCCACATGCCTATAAATTTCGTAGTTTTGAGCAACATTACAACATCTTTTTCCTTCTTCTTACTCATGCGTAAATATATATATATATATATATATATATATATATATATATATATATATATATATATATATATATATATATATATATATTATAATTTTAATTTTAAATTCTAATAATAAGGGTATGTTAGCGAATGTTGTAAGGGTGTAAGTCAAAATTCTGTCCGTGTAACGCTACGTTATTCTTAATCATTGTAAGTTATGTTCAACCTTTTTAATTTAATGTCTCGTAGCTAAGTTATTATTATGCTTATTTAATGCCGAAGTAATAGTGATGTTAGGCTAAAAATATTAAAATTGGGTAATTGGGCTTTGGACCATAATTGGGGTTTGGATAAAAGAACGACACTTGTGGAAATTAGACTATGGGCTATTAATGGACTTTATATTAACAAAATGATACCTCGTTAATTTAATATATAGACTTATAATTTGACGTATTTATATATAACCACATACGCTTGACTGGGCACGGTGGGCGGGATATCTATAAATACCAATAATTGTTCATTTTACCGGACACAGAACTGGATAATAGTTAATAGACTTGTTGAAACAGGGGTGGATTACATTCAAGGGTAATTGGTGTAATTGTTAACAAAGTATTAAAACCTTGGTTTACATGCAGTAGATAACCTGGTGTATTCATTAAACAAAGTATTAAGACCTTGTTACAATTCGAATCCCCAATTAGTTGGAATATTTGACTTCGGGAATAAGAATAATTTGACGAAGACTTCCGCATTTTATGATTATGACTGATGGACTATTATGGACAAATCCTTATGGACATATCGAATAATCCAGGACAAAGGACAATTAACCCATGGGAATAAACAAAAATCAACACGTCAAACATCATGATCACGGAAGTTTAAATAAGCATAATTCCTTTATTTCATATTTAATTGCACTTTTAATTATCGCACTTTTATTTATTGTCATTATATTTAATTGCACTTTAATTGTCGTACTTTTTTATTATTGCACTTTTATTTATCACCTTTTTATTTATCGCAATTTCATTATCGTTATTTACTTTACGCTTAAAATTAAGTTATATTTATTTTTAATATTTTACATTAGGTTTTAACTGCGACTAAAGTTTTAAAATCGACAAACCGGTCATTAAACGGTAAAAACCCCCTTTTATAATAATAATACTACTTATATATATTTTTGTATTTTTATAATTATAAGTTAAAAAAAATATAGCGTTAGACTTGGCTAAGTCTCCCTGTGGAACGAACCGGACTTACTAAAAACTACACTACTGTACGATTAGGTACACTACCTATAAGTGTTGTAGCAAGGTTTAAGTATATCCACTCTATAAATAAATAAATCACTTGTGTAAAATTGTATCGTATTTAATAGTATTTTCTTAGTAAAAATATAACTATTTCCTAGTACGCCTCGCACACATCAAGTATTTTTAGCGCCGCTGCCGGGGACTTCTTGCGTAAACGCCGGAAGCGCAACGCTATATATATATATAAAAAAGATTTTATTAGAGTTTTATTAAGTTTTTATTAAAAATATACGTTTTTAAAAAATATAAAAAAAATATACAAAAATATAAAAGAAAAATATCTATATATTTATTTTTAAGAGTTTGTTTAAAATATATAAAGGTAAAAAAGTATTTTTATTTCTATTTTAGTTTTTAAATATAAGTATTTTATTATTTTATATAAATATTTATTTATTTTAAAAACAGCAAAACAGGAAAAATAAAAATAAAAAAAAGTACTCGGCCCGTCACTGTTGCAGCCCAGCATTTGGCCCGAAACCCTACTTCATGCGATCGCAAGACCCAGAGGCCTAGAACTCATGCGACCGTATGAGGCTGTCTAACACGCCAGGTTTGACTCTGCAACTGCATTAATTACGGAGTATATTTTAATTATTATTATTAAAACCCTAATTAGGGTTTATTAGTTAATTAATTTATAATATTAGTTTTAGTTTTATTTAATTAATTTGTATTATTTAGTTTAATTAGTTTTAATAAATTATAAAATTAATAGTTTTATAAAATAAATAATATAAAAATAATATTTTTAAAAAAATTGTACTTTTTACAACTTTAAGTATATTTTTATATTTTGTATCTTTTTATTTGTTTTAGCGTAATATTTGTATTTTTCGTTCGTATTTAGTTTTAAGTCATAGTTTTTTCCGTAGTTATTGTTATTTCTAGATTTTTAGGCTTTGCCGTAAAATCCCTTAAGTGCTTTTTCTTTAGACTAAGATTTAGGTGCTTTAGAATTTTGCGACGCCGTTTTAAGTTTTTAGTACCTTTTTAAGTTATTGCCGTTTTAGGATATAGAATTTCTTGTAAGCTTTAATATTTTTAGATGCAACTTTTAATTATTAGTTTTTAGTTCCTTTTTAAGTTTCGACGCGCTACGTTCTTTTTATTATTTTTCGACGCCTATTATTTTTTGACGTTTTTCAACGCGCTCTTTTTCTTTCTTATTTCTCGACGCTCTAGTTTTTAGGACATAAAATTTTTATTTCTTCTCTAAAATTTCTTTAAATTTCAACGAAAAATTATTTTAAGCAGTTAAATTGATAGACATCCAAATTTTCTGTTTCGTAGTAATAGTTGGATTTGTTAGTGGCTGAGTTGTGAGCTTCCGATTTAAAGGATTCTGGCTCCCTGCTGCATCTATTGGCTATTCGAAACGTGGGCAAAAGCAGAAAAGTCTATTAATTTGATAGCTTATATAATTTTTATCTTCTATAACTAATAGGATATTCAGTGAATGCACCGAGCAAAACGTTCACCACCTTTTGTACGTTCACCACCTTTAACTCGATCAAGACATCTAGCCAATATTGTCGCCGTTGATTTTTCTTTAGAATCGTCATCCAGTCGACCAAGTACTCCAATTCAAATTTCCGATAATCCATTTTTTGAACCCGACCTCACAATTGAGAATCCGGAGGATATTCAGGGACAATTCAGAGATCCTGAACCACTAACCTTTCCTCCGGAACCACCAATCATTCAAACGGAGATTGTCGAGGAACAACCCATTAAATCAGAATACTCTAGTGATTCAGATTCAATAAATTCAATCATGGAAAATCTGGAACCTCTAAGTATGGAAGACCGAATGCGAGCTAAACGCACTGGCCAAGGTCACGCAATTACTCAACCTGACATAAATGCGCCAGATTATGAAATCAAAGGACAAATTCTATACATGGTAACTAATCAATGCCAATTTAGTGGTGCGCCGAAGGAAGATCCAAATGAACATCTTCGTACTTTTAATAGGATCTGTACTTTATTTAAAATCCAAGAAGTTGAGGATGAACAGATATATCTCATGTTATTTCCCTGGACTTTAAAGGAAGAAGCCAAATATTGGTTAGAATCGTTACCTGAAGGGGCGATTGATACATGGGATGTTTTAGTTGAAAATTTTCTTAAACAATTCTTTCCGGCATCTAAAGCCGTAAGACTTCAAGGAGAAATAGTTACGTTCACACAAAAGCCAAATGAAACTCTATATCAGGCGTGGACAAGATTTGAAAAGTTATTAAGAGGATGTCCGCAACATGGCTTAGACACCTGTCAAATAGTACAAATATTCTACCAAGGATGCGAAATCACTACAAGAAAAGACATAGATATAGCTGATGTGCGTAGAGGTGTATACGAAATAGTTATATTTTTACTACGAAATACGACGAAATATGATACAAGTTTACACAAGTTATTTATTTATTTATAGAGTAGATATACCTAAACTCTGCTACAACACTATAGGCAGTGTACCTAATCGTAGAGTAGTATAGTTTTTAGTAAGTCTGGTTCGTTCCACAGGGAGACGACTTATTTTACACTATATTTTAAACAACTATATTTGTACAAAATATATATTTTTATATATAATAATAATATAAAAGGGGGTTTACCGTTTAATGACCGGTTTGTCGATTTTATATTTTAAGTCATAATTAAAACCTAATGAAAAATATAAGTTGCGATAATTAAAAAGTACGATAATTAAAAGTGCAATTAAATACAATGACAGTAAATAAAAGTGCGATAATTAAAAGTGCAATTAAATATGAAATATATAAATTATGCTTATTTAAACTTCCGTAATCATGATGTTTGACGTGTTGATTTTAGTTTATTACCATGGGTTAATTGTCCTTTGTCCTGGATTATTCAATATGTCCGTCTGGTTTTTGTCCATAACAGTATATCGGTCATAAATTTAAAGTGCGAGTGTCCTCGTCAAATTTTCCTTATATCCGAAGTCAAATATTCCAACTAATTGGGGACATAAACTGTAACAAGGTCTTAATACTTTGTTTAATAATTACACCAGGATATCGACTGCGTGTAACCCAAGGTTTTAATACTTTGTTAACAATTATTCCAAGTATCCTTGTACATAATTCACCCCTGTTTTAATAAGTCTATTAACTATTAATCCATTCCCGTGTCCGGTTAAATGAACAATTATTCGTACATATAAATATCCCGCCCATCGTGTCCGATCGAGTGTATATGGTTATTTATAGGTACGTTCAATTGTAAATCTTTATATTAAAATTAACAAACTATCATTTAGTTAAACAAATAAAAAGCCCATTAATAGCCCATAGTCTAATTTCCACAAGTGTCGTTCTTTTGTCCAAACCCCAATTATGGTACAAAGTCCAATTACCCCATCTTTAATATTTAGCCCAACATCATGATTACTTCGATTTAAATAAGCATAATAATAACTTAGTTACAAGACATTAATTTAAAAAGGAGAACATAACTTACATTGAGTATTTATCGCGTAGCTTTACACAGACAGAACTTCGACTTGAAAACCCGTAAAATAAACTTTTGCATAACCCCAAAACTAATCTAATATAAAACTACACTATATATATATATATATATATATATATATATATATTTATTATTATTAGAGGAGTATTATTATTATTATTATGTTATTCTTTATGGCCAAAACTCGTTGCCTTTTATAGATGTGGTCTGATCCTGAGGCCCATGCGATCGCATGGGTTCTCAGTGTTAATCTCATGCGATCGCATGGCCAGTCTGGCCATGCCCAATTGCTTTGTTTTCTAGCTTGTCGACGTTATATTTAATTATATAATATAATATATATAATTTTATATAATTATATATATATTATATTATATTCTTGTGCATAGTAGACTCATAATTTTTGGTCCGTTGCGTCGGGCGTTGATAGTTGGCTCAGGTCCCGGTTTCGGATTTTTGAACGTCCTTTCGTATAATTTAATATCTTGTACTTTGCGTTCCGCAACTTGTACTTTTGTCATTTTTAGACGTTTCTCATCAACAAATTGAACCACTTGGATTGTATCTTGTACATTTGAGCTTTTTGGTCATTTGCGTCTTCAAATCGTCGTTTTCGCCTTTTGTCTTCGCACTTATTTAATATAAACGATTACAACTTAAAATAGGACAATTACAACTAAATAATTTACATATTGGGAGGATATTGCTACTAAATATATGTTCATTTGGAGCACTATCAAATATCCCCACACTTGAACGTTGCTTGTCCTCAAGCAATACAGAACTTGAAATTAAATCACACGAATCACTTCTTTATTCTTCACACTTTATACATTAGTGATTTTGATACGGCGGTATAAACAATGATAGTAACGATGTGGTTTACAGTCCCACATGACTATAAAAATTTAGATCCTTAAGGAAATTGGATCTTTATGAAAACATTTGATCTTTTGAAAATTCATTCTAGCTTTTACCCTAGATAAGTTTTCCGGAATACCCCTTCACCGGTGTTTGCAAAATGTTTTTGTGGGTTTTGTGGGTTTCAGATTTGAAAATTTTAGCTCAAAACTTATGGTTTTGTGTCACCCACTTGCTAACCTTGTATTGGGAAAGCAACACGTCCAGTATACTTGTCCCGTATATTACCTTTCGGCAAACAACCGTCCGGTTGTAAAGGAAAGCGATGAACAAGAAACTGTTAAGGCAATGTTTAATGACATGCATTTGTTCATGGTCTAAAACGTGTCGGATGCAATTACTATCCTTTGTAGGAGCAATAGTAAAGATCACCCTATAATTTTTCAGTCTGGCACAAGGTCCTATCTTCGACCATGCTATGCAACCACCGTTCTTACGGTTGACACCCGAATTGGTTCAGGTGACCTAATGAATTCTAGGTGAATTCCTAGGATTTTACGTTCAATGGTAATGAACGCATTAAAAATGGGTTTTCAGAAAACAAATCGGTTTTAATTTGATCAAAATATTTTCTCGTTCAAGCTCGAGTTTAGATATCATCGAATTCCATGAGTTTGTAATTCTCAATCTTTAAGGTCAATCTCTAGGATTGAGTAATATCAGTCTTAAAAGCTGATTTTTAATCTTTAAGGAGATTATCCTTTCTGGGGATCTGATTCATTAGTCTTATCAAGCTAATTTGCACGGCGCCCTCCCCATTTTACGAGACAGATCCTCTCATGGTTAGGATAAGTCTGACCACTTGGCGACCCTGTTTGATGCTGAGGTCCGTGGATTTCCTGCTGATTTTAGAGATGACTTTTCTAGATTTTTCGTCAACCTACAGCTGGTCTGGACGACAACTTCATGACCTAAATCAAGAAGCGCGTTTCTTTTTCGGAAGACTTTACTTCCTTTTAATGATGGAATTGATTCATCGTGTAGATCCATCTTTCTTACAGTAAATCGGGTAAACCAGTTAATTTAGTCCAAAGTAAAAGCACCTCCAATAACTTTACAAAAACATGTGATAGATAGTTTTTAATTGAATAACTTGGTACATTCTCCCCACACTTGGCTTTTTTCATGCGTCTTTTTATATCTTAATAAATAAATTCAAGCGTTTTAGTTATTTCTCAATTTATGTCCTTTCCGAGGTAACAATAATTTCGGCATTAACACCTAGTTTTATCGTTCATAAATATGTATAAACATGATTTTGAATTCATTTAGTTAAAAAAATTTAAAATTTTCATAATATTTAGAAAATAAGCCAAGTATAAACCCGAGAGAATTTATAACCCTTCCCCACACTTGAGATCATGCAATGCCCTCATTTGCATGAAATCAGACTCTAATTATAAATTCATGAGGGTGATTAGTGTAGAAAAGTGATTGAAAATACCCAGTTTGTAATTACAAAGCTCGTCGAATGATAGATGGCGCACCTCATCGTTCATTCCTTCTTGTTTTATCATACATGTTTTTCTTCAAAAACGGTTGCTTTTCTGAACTGTTTTCTAATCTTTGAAAATGCGTCTTTTACCCTAGCTTATTATGCATGTTTATTAACGAATTATGCACTAACCCGAACCCCGAATTTAACGTTAAGTGGGGTTAGACTTCCCCACACTTAGCTGACGACATGTGAAGTCGGTAGAATAAGTTCCACGAATTAGATTAGTGAGCCAGTTATTTACATCTCGGGTGGTGTATAATATATCAATGGGTTTAAAGTTTAGAACCACTCGATCGTCACTACTTAATTCTTTTTTAAGTGTAGCTTTTAGTAAATGGAAATGTCTCTTTTCTGGTTCTTGGTCAAATGGATCGATATACACCGACATACATATTTCTATAGGGTAGACAATTCCTAACATTTCCTTTCGTTCATTCTCAGGATCAAGATTTTCACCTCTATTACCCAATTGGGTGAAATTCGAGGTGTCAATATCTATTACAGCTTGTAGTTCATCTTTGGTAGATGACTCGTCTATTGAGAATATTGGGTTGGAAAGTTGTGGAATGGTGAATTTCGGGATCGAAGCAAATTCTTCTTCATTAATGGTACTTATTGGTCTCACCATTTTGGTCTCGGGGGTAAAATTTTCAACGTTATCGTTTTTCCAAGAGTACCAATTTGTCACCCTTACTTCTTCTTCATCCATTGATGTATCGATGATTTCGTTGGTAGAGGCTAATGTGTCGATATGTTGTGAAATTGGTAAAGCTGAATAAAAAGTATCATCGGAATAGTTGGTGATTTCGGAGCTCTCGAATTCATCAAAATTCGATGATATGAGATTTTCTTGCACACGACTCCTCAGATCAACAGGTGTGTAATCTGATAGAGTTTCAGCTTGCCGATTTACAAACTCTCTCATTTGTTCATTTTGAGCATCGAGTTCTTCGAGTTTGATTTTCATATTGTCTAAAAGATTATCAGACACATAATTTTTCTCGCTTTCTGGTTGTTGAGTTTGGAAATATTCTTGGGAATAATCCCAATTTGAATTGTATTCTTCATAATCGTTCCCTTCAGGTTCCATGGGTTCATAATTTTCCATAGGAACGTAATAATAACATTCCCATGTTGAGTGATAATCTCCACAGATTTCACAACCAGTTATTGTTTCGTCATTCGTGATCCAACATTGACCGAACGAATTTTCATCAACACCCGTTTGAGAGTATTGATTAAATTGATTTCGGATGTCATAAAGAGTTTCCAAAATATTCTCGAGATTTTCCATAATGCGCTTATTACCAAATTTTAGCTACAATGTGGTGCATTTACTTAATTATCCTATTAGTTATAAAAATAAAAATTATATAAGTTATCAAATTAATAGACTTTTCTACTTTTGCCCACGTTTCGAATAGCCAATAGATGCAGCAGGGAGCCAGAACCCTTTAAATTGGAAGCTCACAACTCAGCCACTAACAAATCCAACTATTACTACGAAGCAGAAAATTTGGATGTCTATCAATTTAACCGCTTAAAATAATTTTTCGTTTTGAATTATTAGAGAAGAAATAGAGAAAATTCTAAGTCCTAAAAACTAGAGTGGCAAGAAATAAGAAAGAAAAAGAGCGCGTCGAAAAATGTTGAAAAATAAAAGGTCGAAAAATAATAGGCGTCGAAAAATAAAAATTAGAAAGTAGCGCATCGAAACTTAAAAAAAACTAAGAATTAAAAGTTGCGTCTTAAAATATTAAAGCTTAAAAGAAATACTATATCTCAAATGGAAATAACTTAAAAAGGTACTAAAATATAAAAACGGCGTCGCAAAATTCTAAACCACCAAAATATTAGTCTAAAGAAAAAGTCTTAAGGGATTTTACGGCAAAGCCTAAAATCTAGAAATAAAAATAACTACGGCAAAAACTATATCTTAAAACTAAATACGAGCGAAAAATACAAATATTACGAAGAAACGATTAAAAAGATACAAAATATAAAAATAAAACTTAAAGTTGTAAAAAGCACAATTTTTATAAAAATATTATTTTTATATTATTTATATAAAGTATTAATATAAATATGTAAATAATAATAACTAAAACTTAAAATACAAATTATATTAAAACTATATAATAATTAAACCCTAATAATAATAATAATTAAATATTTTAACCTAATTTCGTAATTAATGCTCGGATCAGAGTTGTCAGGTTAACCCATGCGATCGCATGGTTTTACAACACCCGGCTCATGCGATCGCATGGGCCTGGGTGCCAAGTTTTTTTTTTTTTTTTTTTTTTTTAAGTTTTATATCGTTTTTCTAAAAATTATATACAATTATATTTTTACAAATATATATTAAAAATATAGCGTTTCGCCGATTCTCTGGCAGCGGCGCCAAAAACTTGATGTGTGTAGAGGTGTATACGAAATAGTTATATTTTTACTACGAAATACGACGAAATATGATACAAGTTTACACAAGTTATTTATTTATTTATAGAGTAGATATACCTAAACTCTGCTACAACACTATAGGCAGTGTACCTAATCGTAGAGTAGTATAGTTTTTAGTAAGTCCGGTTCGTTCCACAGGGAGACGACTTATTTTACACTATATTTTAAACAACTATATTTGTACAAAATATATATTTTTATATATAATAATAATATAAAAGGGGGTTTACCGTTTAATGACCGGTTTGTCGATTTTATATTTTAAGTCATAATTAAAACCTAATGAAAAATATAAGTTGCGATAATTAAAAAGTACGATAATTAAAAGTGCAATTAAATACAATGACAGTAAATAAAAGTGCGATAATTAAAAGTGCAATTAAATATGAAATATATAAATTATGCTTATTTAAACTTCCGTAATCATGATGTTTGACGTGTTGATTTTAGTTTATTACCATGGGTTAATTGTCCTTTGTCCTGGATTATTCAATATGTCCGTCTGGTTTTTGTCCATAACAGTCTATCGGTCATAAATTTAAAGTGCGAGTGTCCTCGTCAAATTTTCCTTATATCCGAAGTCAAATATTCCAACTAATTGGGGACTTAAACTGTAACAAGGTCTTAATACTTTGTTTAATAATTACACCAGGATATCGACTGCGTGTAACCCAAGGTTTTAATACTTTGTTAACAATTATGCCAAGTATCCTTGTACATAATTCACCCCTGTTTTAATAAGTCTATTAACTATTAATCCATTCCCGTGTCCGGTTAAATGAACAATTATTCGTACATATAAATATCCCGCCCATCGTGTCCGATCGAGTGTATATGGTTATTTATAGGTACGTTCAATTGTAAATCTTTATATTAAAATTAACAAACTATCATTTAGTTAAACAAATATAAAGCCCATTAATAGCCCATAGTCTAATTTCCACAAGTGTCGTTCTTTTGTCCAAACCCCAATTATGGTACAAAGTCCAATTACCCCATCTTTAATATTTAGCCCAACATCATGATTACTTCGATTTAAATAAGCATAATAATAACTTAGTTACAAGACATTAATTTAAAAAGGAGAACATAACTTACATTGAGTATTTATCGCGTAGCTTTAAACAGACAGAACTTCGACTTGAAAACCCGTAAAATAAACTTTTGCATAACCCCAAAACTAATCTAATATAAAACTACACTATACTATATATATATATATATATGTATATATATATATATATATATATATATATATATATATATATATATATATATATATATTTATTATTATTAGAGGAGTATTATTATTATTATTATTATGTTATTCTTTATGGCCAAAACTCGTTGCCTTTTATAGATGTGGTCTGATCCTGAGGCCCATGCGATCGCATGGGTTCTCAGTGTTAATCTCATGCAATCGCATGGCCAGTCTGGCCATGCCCAATTGCTTTGTTTTCTAGCTTGTCGACGTTATATTTAATTATATAATATAATATATATAATTTTATATAATTATATATATATTATATTATATTCTTGTGCATAGTAGACTCATAATTTTTGGTCCGTTGCGTCGGGCGTAGATAGTTGGCTCAGGTCCCGGTTTCGGATTTTTGAACGTCCTTTCGTATAATTTAATATCTTGTACTTTGCGTTCCGCAACTTGTACTTTTGTCATTTTTAGACGTTTCTCATCAACAAATTGAACCACTTGGATTGTATCTTGTACATTTGAGCTTTTTAGTCATTTGCGTCTTCAAATCGTCGTTTTCGCCTTTTGTCTTCGCACTTATTTAATATAAACGATTACAACTTAAAATAGGACAATTACAACTAAATAATTTACATATTGGGAAGATATTGCTACTAAATATATGTTCATTTGGAGCACTATCAATAGCAGCTGGTGGTTCTATTATGAAGAAAACCGCAACTGACGCTTATAAAATTATTGATAACACTGCTTCCCACTCACATGAGTGGCATCAAGAAAAAGATATCGTTAGATCATCTAAAGCGGCTAGAGCCGATTCTAGCCATGACTTTGATTCCATTTCCGCAAAGATAGATGCTGTCGAGAGACGAATGGAAAAGATGACTAAAGATATTCACTCAATACGAATTAGTTGTGAACAGTGTGGAGGACCACATTTAACAAAAGATTGTCTCAGTATTGAACTAACAATGGAACAAAGAGAGAATGTTTCATACATAAACCAAAGGCCTGGAAATAATTATCAGAATAATTATCAACCGCCAAGACCAATCTACAATCAAAATCAGAATTATAACTGAAATGTTCCATACAACAACCAACAAGGTCCTAGCAATCAACAAGTATCCAACAATACTTACAATCAGCAAAGACCTATTTTTCAAAACAAACCACCACAAACCGATGATAAAAAGCCAAGTTTAGAAGATATGATGTCGAAGCTAGTTGAATCTCAAACACAGTTTTTCACATCTCAGAAACAAACCAATGAACAAAATGCTCAAGCATTTAGAAATCAACAAGCTTCTATTCAAAGTTTGGAACAAGAAGTAAGCAACCTAGCAAGGTTGATAGGTGAAAGAAAACCGGGAAGTCTACCTAGTGATACACATACTAACCCCCAGAATAAAATAGCTAAAGCCATTACCACAAGAAGTGGTATTACACTTAAACCACCTGAAATACCTGTAATTTCTGATGACGCTATTCCTACTCCACAAGAACCACAATCTGAGCAAGATAAGGAAACAGAACCGGTAGTTGAAAAGGTTAATGAAGATAACACAGTTAAGGCTAAACCTTATGTTAAACCATACCAACCACCACTTCCTTACCCTAGTAAAATGAGAAAAGAGAGACTTGAAGCCGAGCAATCCAAATTCTTGGATATGTTTAAACAGATAAATGTTAATCTTCCTTTCATTGATGTGATTTCAGGAATGCCTAGATATGCTAAATTTCTGAAAGATCTAATCACTAATAGAAAGAAAATGGAAGAACTCTCGGCTGTTACAATGAATGCTAATTGTTCTGCAGTGCTGTTGAATAAGATACCAGAAAAATTATCAGATCCAGGAAGTTTCACAATTCCATGTTTTCTGGGTAGTCTTAGTTCAATAGAAGCATTGGCAGATTTAGGTGCTAGTATAAATCTAATGCCGTATTCACTATACGCTAAACTAGACCTTGGAGAATTGAAACCAACACGAATAAGCATACAACTAGCAGATCGATCAGTAAAATATCCTAGAGGGATAATGGAGAACATGCTAGTTAAAGTTGGTACTTTAGTATTTCCAGTAGATTTTGTTATTCTGGACATGGAAGAAGATTCTCGAGTTCCTCTCATATTAGGAAGACCATTCTTAAACACGGCTAAAGCAATAATAGACGTGTTCGGTAAGAAACAGACCCTAAGTATAGAGGACGAGAGTGTTATCTTTTCTGTTGATAGAGCCATGCAACAACCGCAATCTGCAGATGCTACATGTTATTATATTCAAACTATAGATTCACATGCAGAATTATTAGAAGAATTTCCAGAATTACAAGGAACAGGAGAATGTTCTTTAGGAGAAGGAACTGAACCAATTTATGAAACTGAAATGTTAGCTACACTTATGGCTAATGGATATGAACCAACAACAGAAGAAATTCAAATGTTAAAAGAAGAAGACAGATATCGATATAAATCATCGATAGAAGAACCACCGACATTAGAATTAAAGCCACTTCCAAACCATTTGGAATATGCTTATTTACATGGTGAATCTGAATTTACCTGTAATAATATCGTCTTCTCTTACTGAAAACAAAAAATCTCAACTCATTTCTGTGCTAAAAGCTCATAAACCAGCTATTGCATGGAAGATTCATGACATTAAAGGAATAAGTCCTTCGTATTGCACACATAAAATCCTTATGGAAGAAGGTCATAAAACGTATGTGCAACGTCAACGAAGACTAAATCAGAATATGCAAGATGTTGTTAAGAAAGAAATTATTAAACTGCTAGATGCAGGTTTAATTTATCCAATCTCTGATAGTCCATGGGTAAGCTCAGTTCAATGCGTGCCTAAGAAGGGTGGCATGACTATCATCACAAATGAGAAAAATGAGCTTATTCCTACTAGGACTGTAACAGGATGGCGTGTTTGTATTGATTATAGAAAATTAAATGACGCCACCAGAAAAGATCACTTTCCCTTACCTTTCATTGATCAAATGTTGGAAAGATTAGCCGGAAATAGTTACTATTGTTTTCTTGATGATTTTTTTGATATTTTCAAATTTCAATAGCACCCGAGGATCAAGAGAAAACCACATTCACGTGCCCTTATGGTACTTTTTCTTACAAACGCATGCCATTTGGACTTTGCAACGCCCCTACAACCTTTCAAAGGTGCATGATGGCAATTTTTCACGACATGATAGAAGAATGCATGGAAGTTTTCATGGATGACTTTTCAGTCTTCGGTGATACTTTTGAATCATGTCTAGTTAATCTTGAATGAATGCTTATTAGATGCGAGCAATCAAATCTAGTACTTAATTGGGAGAAATGCCATTTCATGGTTAAAGAAGGCATCGTTCTTGGTCATAAAATCTTAAAGGAAGGAATTGAAGTGGATAGAGCTAAAGTAGATGTAATTGCTAAACTTCCACATCCCACCAATGTTAGAGGAGTTAGGAGTTTTCTTGGGCATACCGGTTTTTACCGACGTTTCATAAAAGATTTTTCTAAAATTGCCACTCCTATGAATAAACTCCTAGAAAAGGATGCTCCATTCATCTTTTCGGATGAATGCATCAAATCTTTTAATATTCTTAAAGAAAAACTCACTAATGTGCCGATCATGATAGCTCCAAATTGGAATCTACCGTTTGAACTAATGTGCGATGCAAGTGATTTTGCAATGGGATCCGTTTTAGGACAAAGGATTGAAAAAAGATTTCAACCTATATATTATGCTAGTAAGACGTTACAAGAAGCACAAATAAATTACACAACTACTGAAAAAGAACTCCTTGTTATTGTCTTTGCTTTTGACAAATTTCGTTCATATCTCGTTCTAGCTAAAACGGTGGTCTATACCGACCATTCTGCTCTTAGATACCTATTTTCGAAACAAGATGCTAAACCAAGATTAATCCGTTGAATCTTACTCTTACAAGAGTTCGATATTGAAATCCGAGACAAAAAGGGAGCAGAAAATCTCGTCGCTGATCATCTTTCTCGTCTTGAAAATCCCGAATTAGAAGTTCTAAATGAATCGGCCATACAAGACAACTTTTCTGATGAATATCTATTGAAGATAGATTATAATGAAATTCCATGATTTACAGACTATGCAAACTACTTAGTATGTGGATTCCTTGAAAAAGGATTGTCGTACCAAAAACGAAAGAAATTCTTTAGTGATATAAAACACTATTTCTGGGAAGATCCACATTTGTTTAAAAGTTGTCCCGATGGAATAATACGCCGATGTGTATTCGGAGATGAAGCTAGTCAAATATTAAACCATTGTCACACAGGACCAACAGGAGAGCATTATGGGCCTCGGCTCACAGCAAGAAAAGTTTACGATGCTGGATTCTATTGGCCTACAATTTTCAAAGACGCACACCTTCTTTGCAAATCCTGTGATACTTATCAAAGGGCCGAAAAAATAAGTCAACGTGATGAAATGCCACAAAATGTCATTCAAGTATGTGAAGTATTTGACGTTTGGGGTATTGACTTTATGGGTCCATTTCCAAAATCTCATAATAATCTCTACATTCTCGTTGCCATTGATTATGTATCTAAATGGGCGGAAGCACAAGCTCTCCCAACTAACGATGCACGAGTTGTAGTCAACTTTTTAAAACGTCTTTTTGCAAGGTTTGGAACACCGAAAGCTTTAACTTGAGAAAGTTCTCAAAAGATATGGAGTAACTCATAAAATCTCCACTGCTTATCATCCACAAACAAGTGGACAAGTTGAAAATACCAACCGAGCTTTAAAACATATTCTAGAGAAAACCGTAGGATCAAATCCGAAGGAATGGTCCATGAAATTGGAGGATGCACTCTGGGCTTTTAGAACAGCCTACGAAACTCCAATTGGAACCACACCTTTTAAACTCGTTTACGGAAAAGCATGTCATCTTCCAGTAGAAATTGAACATAAAGCATTTTGTGCTTTGAAGACATGTAATCTTGATTTACATGAAGCCGGATGTCTACAGTTAAGTCAACTAAACGAATTAGAAGAATTAAGACTTGAAGCATACGAAAATTCGTTAATCTATAAGGAAAGAATGAAGAAATGGCATGATAAAAGAATTAGAAGTTCAAAAGAATTTAAAGAAGGAGACAGAGTTCTTCTTTTCAATTCACGATTCAAGCTATTTCCTGGAAAATTGAAATCAAGATGGTCTGGACCATTTATAGTCAAAAGAGTTTTTCCATACGGAACAATAGAGTTAATAAATTCAAATGGGATTGAATTTAAAGTTAATGGTCACAGAGTTAAACATTACATACATGGACCGACGGAAATTGAAAACGAAGTTAATCACAATTTCAACACCACAGCTAACTAAGTGTGGGGAGATTCGAGTCTTTTAAGGGTAATACGTATTTCTGTTAGAGTTATATATTCTGTTTTCGTGTAGTTCTCGAGAATGGAATTCGAATGGTCTTTCCCTAGCAGACCCTAAAGAACTAATCTTCTCCCCCCCATTCTGAATTTTTATTTTTTTAGGTTTTACGAGATGAAGAATTCCTGTGAACTAAACCATGGTTTAATGCTACACGCTTTGATCACTAAACGTAATAATGACACACTCCTGAGTGACCTGGTATCAGTAATAAGAGCCAAATTGGACGGAGTAAGAAAAGAACTCAGAAACGATCATAATAAGTTACATTTCGGTAAAGGAAAATCAAAATCCGCAGCAAAAAGAAGAGCACGACACCTTGAAAGATGTCACAAATACGGAAAATGGTCACACGAAGGAAAATGCTCGACGAATCAGACATATTCCAATACCGAGTTTGTTACTTTATGTAGAGAAGGGCCGTTCATATGTTTCGAAGAAAAATCGTTGAATGCTCGAGGTTACGCCTATGTAGCTATGGAAAACCAATTAGTCCGACTATCTTATGAGTGGGCTAAAGCAAGTCACTGAGAATTCTATCTAACAGGTAAGTATGTACAGTTTTTATTTTTATTTTTATTTTATTGCTTTTAACCTTTTGACATTAAACGCTAAATTGTTTGCTATAAAGTATTAAATTGATACTCAATAAAATTAGGTTTTGCGACCGAAATTATTGATATCATACAAAAATTTATTACATCACTGCGAAATTTACCGTTTATTCTTAAGGTATAAATATCTTTAATCAATCAACCCAAAATATTTCAAAAATTCGTCAGGAGTAAAACTAGGTAATATAACCGAAATTACTTTACCAAAAAGAGGGGCGTATATTTTTGATAATATTTGATTGATTAAAGTGGGATAAAAGACCAAAAAGATTTTTAATTTTATTTTTACTTGTTTTTAAAATTTCATCATTATAAACTTTTTAAAATCAATATATTTAAGTTTGTAAATATTTAAAAAATTAATATTTTTAATATAAGTTTGTATGTATAAAAACAAAAATATGAATTTTTAATTTTATGCATTTTAAATTTAAGTTTGGTGTGAATTTAAAAACAAAAATTTATTTTTTTCACTAAGTTAAAAATTTGATTTTTAAAATTCGTCGTGAGTTGAAAACTAGGTCGTTGAACCGAAATTGCTTTACCCAAGAGAGGGACGAGAACTTTTATTATCATTATTTTTAATCTTATTGAATTAAAGTATGCCAAAAACATTTAAAAAAACCCAAAAATCTTTACTTTTAAAACCGCGCTTTGAATTAACAAATTTTAAAATTTTGTCGATGGACGAACTAGGACAATGATTCGAAACACCCTCACTCCTAAAAAGAAACAAATTTTTAAAATTTTATTAATTTATGTTTTATTAGTATAAGGTTTTTATAAAAAATAAAAAAATTAAAAAAAAGGACCTCATGCGATCGCATGAGATTTACCCTGTAACCTCATGCGATCGCATGAGGCTGAAAATCAGGCCAGAAACAAAAAGGGCAGCGAGCCGCTCTCTGTCTCATTCCATACTCACACACACATACGAAAACACACACACATCTCACCCTAAAATCACCATTTTTTTCACCAAATTCAACCAAATTTCTCGCTATAATCCGCTCTAAACATGAATTTGATAAGAAGTTTATCAAGAAGGGTAACAATTACATCCCTAAACCTCTTTAAATTTGATTTTTAGTGTTCTTGAGCTATATTTTTCCTAATTTGATTTTGTTAATTTCTAGTGTAATTAGAGTTAAATTGTTAGTATATTATGCATGTATAACCTAGATTGATGCTATTTAACATGATTTGAAGCCAAAAACTTCAAAACTTTTAGGAATTTAGGGTTTGTGTTCTTGAGCAATTTGGGGCTTTTTGATATAAACAGGTTATGGCCGATTTTTGTCATGAATTATTGCTAAATTAAGTAGTGTAACATGTTTAGGTAGCTAAATGATCCAAACTTTGATCCTAAACATGATTTTTGAGAATTAAAGTGGACTTTTTAAGTCTAAAATTCATGAACTTGATTAATTTGATGTAAATGTCATTTGAAACTTGTTTTATTGCTAGTAATGGTTGTTTTAACATGTTATTTGAGTTAAATACTTATGAACTTTGTAAACATTTTCATATATGCTTATTTAAAAAAGTGTAGAATTGTAAAAATTGTGAAAATGTGTATAAGTTTAATTTTGATTTAACATGTTATTATAATTGTTTCAATTTGTTATTTTGCTAACACTAATGCATATTTGGATGCACAAATTTTGTGTTTAATGTATTTTGCAGAGATTTATAGATACTGATGGTGCAACATCATCATCCAGGCAACCTGCTCCAGAACCTGAACCTGAAATACAATATGAACCTGAACCGGAACAACAACAGGAACCACAACAACAGCCTGATCAACACGTATCTTATTATGATCCGCTACAATTTATTGATGCCTTTATAGTATTTCCGATGCATCCTCCAGTAGAATACCCAACGATTCCTGAACACACGTTGCATCCTAATCTGAGATTTGAAAGAAGCTGGAGAGATTACCGGACATATCAAAGTAACAAATTCAAACTGATACCAAAAAATGTAGAAGTGCCGAGGGTAATCGATTGGGAGCCTTTAGAAAGGGTCCAATTTGCTAACTCAGTTAGGGAGCATCTGATCCAAAGGTATGGCAGTTCTTCTTTTCATTATTGGGAACGTCTATTCACCATTCGTAGACCTGTATATAAGGAATGGTGTATTGAGCTTATGAGTACTATAGCATTAAATGCAGATGTAGATAGGTTAGATGATAGAAGTTTTCTTAGGTTTATACTTGGCTGTAGGATGTACAGGATGTCCATGCTGGACATGGCCAGGGCTTTGCAGATATATACTCCTAGTGAATTACTACTACCCGATTGTATGAATTTGATTTATCGTGGTGAAAGGGTAGATAGGAATTTTGACGCGAACACCGTCTGGAGGCGTATGTCAGATTATAATGTTTTTACACTGGGAGGAAAACACTCCTACTTACATATTAACAAAGCCGAGCTTTGTATAATTCATAGATTTTTGGCTAACTCGATTACACAGAGAGGTCACAACAAGGAGAAAATGACCTTACATGATTTATTTTACCTAAAGTGTATTCGAGACCCAAGAGGCTTTGTTAATATCCCTTACTGTGTTGGTTTTTATTTGGCTAAGATGGTAGAAGGTATACAGGAAGGGGGGATAATATGAGGAGGTATTTTTGTTACTCTCATTGGAGAGTATTTGGGTGTAGATAGGGACCAAGGGGATCCACTTTTGGAATGTAAGGAACAGGTTGAGCCTTTAGGATTGAAGGTCTATCAGGGTGCTAAGGTATTAAAGAGCAGACGAAACTAGGCAGTACCCTATGAAGGTCGTCATCCACAGGTAGAGAGAGGATCAGATGAGGAAATGGAGGAAGCGGATGACATTAGGGATGTCATTAGGGAGGCTATGACTGACGTCTACCAGCGTGTAGATGAGGTAGATATGACAAACGGGGAGAGATTTAGTCAGATGGAGCAGTGGCAAGCCCGGAATGATTACGAGCATTCCAAGCAACGACAGCATGATAGATGGGACTATCATCAGCGTCAGATCATGAGCCGGCTGTCACCTCAGGATCACTACGTACCGACCCGACCCGCTTACTATCCTCCACACCAGCCCGAGATGAGACCACCATATACTCTCTACGACCCTAACCAGGCCTACCAGTACACCTATCACCAACCATGGAACTCGGACGACAACATGAACTGGAACCCCTATCCAGATTGATATAGTTCCAGTTGGTGATTTCTATTATTTTTATCTTTTTATTATTTTTATTTATTTATGTTTAAACATATGATATTGTGATATATTAATGTATTGTTTGATATTTTTATTATTTTGTATTAATATTTCATATTTGATTTGAAAGTGAGATTTTAAGTCCCATTTCAAATTACCATGCATGTTTATATTTGTATGTATGTATATTGTCAATTGTACACAACAGGGTAAAACAGCGCATTTTCAAAGACTGACATTAAGTTCAGCAAAAGCTACTGATTTTGACGACAAAATGAAAAACAAATGTGATGTAACAACAAGACAGAATGAACAAATGATATGCACCATTTATCATTCAGCAAACAAACGCCAATATGTTTGGAAACTTTGGTAAAATTTAATCATTTTTCTACGCGAATCACCCTCAATAATTTAAATTGATTTCTTGCAAATGAGGGCATTGCAAGATCTTAAGTGTGGGAAGAGGTTAAATTCTTTCGGATTTTAAAAATTTTTAATTTAAACACTTGGTTACCATTAAAAAAATATTAGTAACGCAGTAGTTGTATTAGAATCTAGTGCTCTCTGATAATAAAGAACAGCCCTAGTCTTATATACTGACTACCCAATTCAAGTAAAAATTTTCAAAATTTTCAATTAAATGAATTCAAAATCATGTTTATACATATTTATGAACGATAAAACTAGGTGTCAACACCGAAATTATTGTTACCTCAGAAAGGACATAAATAGAGAAACAAATCAAAATGTTAGAATTCATTTAAAATGGAATAGAGGACAATAAAAAGGAAAATAAAAGCCAAGTGTGGGAAAAATTTACCAAGTTATTTAAAAACATATATCACATATTTTTGTACAAATAATTGAAGATACTTTTGTTTTGGACAAAATTAACCGTTTTACCCGGTAAATTGTAAGATATTTAAAAGAAAGATGGATCTACACGATGAATCAATTCCATCATTAAAAGGAAGTAAAGTCTTCCAAAAAAGAAACGCGCTTCTTGATTTAGGTCAGGAAGTTGTCATCCAGAACAGTTGTAGAGTCTACGAAAAACCTTGAAAAGTTTTCTCGAAAATCAGCTGGAAATCCACGGACCTCGGCATCAAACAGGGTCACCAAGTGGTCAGACTTATCCTAACCATGAGAGGATCTGTCTCGTAAAATGGGGAGGGCGCCGTGCAAATTAGCTTGATAAGACTAATGAATCAGATCCCCAGAAAGGATAATCTCCTTAAAAGATCAAAAATCAGCTTTTAAGAATGATATACTCAATCCTTGAGATTGACTTTTAAAGATTGAGAAATACAAACTCATGGAATTCGATGATATCTAAACTCGAGCTTGAACGAGAAAATATTTTGATCAAAATTACAAACCGATTTGTTTTCTGAAAAACCCATTTTTAATGCGTTCATTACCATTGAACGTAAATCCTAGGAATTCACCTGGAATTCATTAGGTCACCTGAACCAAATCGGGTGTCAACCGTAAGAACGGTGGTTGCATAGCATGGTCGAAGACGGACCTTGTGCCAGATCGAAAAACTATAGGGTGAGCTTTACTATTGCTCCTACAAAGGATAGTAATTGCATCCGACACGTTATAGACCATAAATAAAAGCATGTCATGGGACATTGCCTTAACAGTTGCTTGTTCAACGCTTTCCTTTACAATCGGACGGTAGTTTATCGAAAGGTAATATACGGAGCAAGTATACTGGACGTGTTGGTTTCCCAATAAAAGGTTAGCAAGTGGGTGACACAAAACCATAAGTTTTGAGCTAAAATTTTCAAATCTGAAACCCACCAAACCCACAAAAAAAAATTTCGCAAACACCGGTGAAGGGTTATTCCGGAAAATGTATCTAGGGTAAAAGCTAGATTGTATTTTCAAAAGATCAAATGTTTTCATAAAGATCCAATTTCTTTAAGGATCTAAATTTTCATAGTCATGTGGGATTGTAAACCACATCGTTACTACCATTGTTCATACCGCCGTATAGAAATCACTGATGTACAAAGTGTGAAGAATAAAGAAGTGATTCTAGTATTTTTATTTCAAGACTATATTGCTTGAGGACAAGCAAAGCTCAAGTGTGGGAATATTTGATAATGTTAAAAATGAACATATATTTCATAGCATTATCCCTCAAAAAAGACAAGCTTTTAGTTGAAATTGTTCTATTTACAAGTGATATTCGTTTAAATAATAAAAGGTGAAGACAAAAGACAGATTCGACTAATTGAAAACGCAAACGACCAAAAAACTCAAAAGTACAAAGTACAATCAAAGTGGTTCAAATTATTGATGAGAAACGTCTCGAAATTACAAGAGTACAAGATGCAAAACGCAAATAACAAGATATTAAATTGTACGCAAAGACGTTCAAAAATCGGAACTGGGACCAGAGTCAACTCTCAACGCTCGACGCAACGGACTAAAAATTACAAGTCAACTATGCACATAAATATAATATAATATTTAAATAATTCTTAAAATTATTTATATATTATATATATATTTATAAACCGTCGGCAGAATGCAAACAAAGACATGTGACCTGGAAAAGCAGGCCATGCGATCACATGGCCTGGATGATAGAAATCCATACGATTGCATGGCAGTAGGTACCTGGCCACATGCCTATAAATTTCGCAGTTTTGAGCAACATTACAACATATTTTTCCTTCTTCTTACTCATACGTATATATATATATATATATATATATATATATATATATATATATATATATATATATATATATATATATATATATATATATATATATATTATAATTTTAATTTTAATTTTAAATTCTAATAATAAGGGTATGTTAGCGAATGTTGTAAGGGTGTAAGTCGAAATTCTGTCCGTGTAACGATACGCTATTCTTAATCATTGTAAGTTATGTTCAACCTTTTTAATTTAATGTCTCGTAGCTAAGTTATTATTATGCTTATTTAATGCCGAAGTAATCGTGATGTTAGGCTAAAAATATTAAAATTCGGTAATTGGGCTTTGAACCATAATTAGGGTTTGGATAAAAGAACGACACTTGTGGAAATTAGACTATGGGCTATTAATGGGCTTTATATTAACTAAATGATACCTCGTTAATTTAATATATAGACTTATAATTTGACGTATTTATATATAACCACATACGTTTGACTGGGCAAGGTGGGCGGGATATCTATAAATACCAATAATTGTTCATTTTACCGGACACGGAACTGGATTAATAGTTAATAGACTTATTGAAACAGGGGTGGATTACATTCAAGGGTAATTGGTGTAATTGTTAACAAAGTATTAAAACCTTGGTTTACACGCAGTCGATACCCTGGTGTATTCATTAAACAAAGTATTAAGACCTTGTTACAATTCGAATCCCCAATTAGTTGGAATATTTGACTTCAGGAATAAGAATAATTTGACGAAGACTTCCGCATTTTATGATTATGACTGATGGACTATTATGGACAAATCTGTATGGACATATCGAATAATCCAGGACAAAGGACAATTAACCCATGGGAATAAACTAAAATCAACACGTCAAACATCATGATCACGGAAGTTTAAATAAGCATAATTCCTTTATTTCATATTTAATTACACTTTTAATTATCGCACTTTTATTTATTGTCATTGTATTTAATTGCACTTTTAATTATCGTACTTTTTTATTATTGCACTTTTATTTATCGCATTTTTATTTATCGCAATTTCATTATCGTTATTTACTTTACGCTTAAAATTAAGTTATATTTATTTTTAATATTTTACATTAGGTTTTAGCTGCGACTAAAGTTTTAAAATCGACAAACCGGTCATTAAACGGTAAAAACCCCCTTTTATAATAATAATACTACTTATATATATTTATGTATTTTTATAATTATAAGTTAAAAAAAATATAGCGTTAGACTTGGCTAAGTCTCCCTATGGAAAGAACCGGACTTACTAAAAATTACACTACTGTACGATTAGGTACACGGCCTATAAGTGTTGTAGCAAGGTTTAGGTATATCCACTCTATAAATAAATAAATCACTTGTGTAAAATTGTATCGTATTTAATAGTATTTTCTTAGTAAAAATATAACTATTTCCTAGTACGCCTCGCACACATCATGGATATAACTGGAATTTGATCTGAGGAAGAGTCCGGCTCCCCTTGATCTGGTTCGGTTGGAGAGTGTGAGTTATTCAGAATGTCTTCATGATGCTCTTCCTCGTCATCACTGGTATCTTGTTCGTCTGAGGATGCGTCTGATGAACGGGTTTCTTCAGTATTCTGATTCTCCACTTTGATACTTGCAGGATCAATTTCTATATCCTTAACCTCAGCCTTTTCGGTCTTCTTCTTGAAGCGAATGATTAAACTGTGATCTGCCGTCTCAAGCCACATTATTTCTTCATGACGCTCAATGCTTGGAGCAGGTATTGTCGCAGTTTCTTTTACATCTTCCATTTCCTCTTCCTCCTCAGATTCCTCTTCTTCCTTTATTTCTTTGCTGGGATCCTCTTCTTCCATTTCTGGGTCGTCTACAGACTGTGATTCGACACCCATCTCGATATCATTGGCTGGTGGTGAAAACTCATCATCGGAAGTGATCCGTCTGGTGGAAATAGCAAACATCTCTGCCTGTCCAGAAAGATCGGTTGGTCGGTTAATTTTAAAGGTAACGCTCTCCCCATGTGATCGTAAGATCAAGGTTTGATTGTACACATCAATGACAGTCCTAGCCGTATTCATGAAAGGTCTTCCTAACACTACTGGGGTGTGTAGGTCTTCCTTGATATCCATTACTACGAAATCTGTAGGGTATAAGAATTTGTCAACTTTCACCAAGACGTTCTCAACTATGCCCTTAGGATATTGAATTGTATGATCGGCAAGTTGGATTGTCATTTTAGTTGGTGACAAGTCTCCTAACTCTAATCTCTTGTAGAGAGAGTAGGGGATTAGGTTGATACTTGCTCCTAAATCTGCTAGCGCATGAATGGTTCCAGATTGGTAGATTGAACACGGGAAAATGAATCGGCCCGTATCTCCTAGCTTTGGTGGTAGAGAGTTTCTGAGTAATGCATAGCATTCTTCACTCAGTGGAATTTTGTTAGAATCTGGTATCCTCTTCTTTGTAGAGAGAAACCTTAGGATGTATCTCTTCTGGTTGGGAACTTTAGACATGGTGTCCAGGAATCTTCCATCAAGTTTGAAGGAATCAAGCTTAGATGGTTCTTCTTGTAGCCTTCCAGGGCAAGGTACGCGAACTGGAGTTTCAGGGGTCAGCTTCTGAGTATTTGTCGATTTGTTCTTGAGCCTAGTTGACCTTCTCCGCAGTTCTTCCTCTGGGATTACGGAATCCATTTGCTTTGCTTCTTCTATTTGGGGGTTTTGGATAGTATTACTTGGCAATCTTCCCTGCGGTCGGGTTTTGTAAGACCCAAATATTTGTTGAGTACATAAGCGTAAATAAGATGTTTAAAGTGGGGGTTTTGTTGTACATTTTAAAATGAAAAAGAATCTGATCTGGGGGAGTGGCGCGCCGCGCAGGCCTTTAGCGCGCCGCGCCATTGGTCTGTGACAGATTCCTTTCTTTTTAAATTAGATATTTTGAGGGCTTTTTGGTAATTACACATGGGGGCCCGAATTTAACACCTAGATTCAGTCTTGGAGCTTCATTTACTACATCTTCAACAACCCTTATCACCTCCATTTAATTTCTAGAGAGAGAGTGATATTCTAGTGATGGAAAACTCATTTTGGGGAAGAAGAACAAGGAATCTTGCTTAAGCTCAAGCATTAAAGTTGTTCATCTACTTCCTAGCTACGTTTTGAGTATGGTGGTATGTTCTAACTTTGTTTTCCTTGTTTAATTTGATTAAGGGTTAGGGTTTGGGGTAAGTGATGAACTTAAAACCCATTTGTTAGTGAATTGGGTGTTTTGGGTGAATTTGGGTCATGTAGACTCAAAGATGACTAACTAGGGTTTTTCAAGGTATTAATTGATGTTTATGAGTTTAAATTAGCTAGTCAATTACTAGCACACCTAGAGATAAGTAAATGGGCATTGTGTGGGTTAGTGGATGACCCGAAATGGGTGTGTTGACCTTAATTTGGTCAAATGGGTCAAAATGGACCTAAGTTAGTTAATGTTGGTGTGTAATGCATAAACCTTGTGTTGAAATGTGTTTTAAACCTAACTTGGCTAATGATTAGGGTTAAGGGTGCAAATGGGTCGAAATTGCACCATGGGTCAAGATAACACTAGAATGGAGTTTTAGTTGGTTGACCAACTTGAGTCGTGATTGATTATTGTGCTAAATGTAATAGGTACATTACATTGAAGTTGCAAGCTCGGTTATCTTTCACAAAAGACTTTGAGGTGAGTGGAATAATTATATATGTATGTATATGATTTATTTACTTGTGGGGTAAGGGTTTAAAGTTCGTTGTTGACGATACCGTACTCTAGAGTATATTGTGGTGTTGGATGAAGGTTTAAAGTTCGTTGTTGACGATACCTCATATGTGGGTTTAAAGTTCGTTGTTGACGATACCACATTAATATAAATGTATGGAATTTAAGTTCGATGTTGATGATGCCATACGACTATGGTAGTGACGTTGGATGAGGGTTTAAAGTTCGATGTTGACGATACCTCATATGTGGGTTTAAAGTTCGGTGTTGACGATACCACATTAATATAGGCGAATGGGTTTTAAGTTCGATGTTGACGATACCATTCGTTAGGCTAGCCTTAAGATCTTGAGTACTATGGATGTTGTGAAATTCAATGTTATATATTCGTGTTGTAGAATATTGTATTGTTGTGTTATATGCTATTGTTATACTAGCGTTGTTCTCGGGGTTTTAGCGAGATACATTTCAAAGGTATGCTAATTATGTAGCTTGTATGTATGCGAGTTTGACGTAAGTGTTTGCAAGTAAGTAAGTTATATATGTATATGTATAATTATTGCATTCACTAAGCTTTACTTACCCTCCCATTGTTTACCTTTTTATAGGTTCGGTTGTGGACAAGGGTAAGGGCATTATCTTGGATTAGAGATCCCGCTTTGTTGTTGGGGGACGCTTTTTGGATGAGTTAGCTTTTGGAGTTTGACGGAGACTTGGGTAGTTTAACCCTAAACACCATGCTCGTAGTGTCGTTTGGAAATTAAACTAATGTGGTCGAAACTCAAACTTTTGTATGAAACAAGTAAAACGGCCGATGTGGGCCCCGCTTTGTAAAAATTATTTTATGTTTGAATCGTGTTAGTTTTACATATTGGAACTTGATGTTAAAAGCGTTTCGTCTAAATATGTCGGGAAGTGGGCGATCTTTTTCGCAAAAAGGAAAAAGTTGGAAAGGCCGTTTTGGCGCGCCGCGCGGGTATATGACGCGCCGCGCCACTGTGCTGTACAAATTTTTTTTTATTTTGCATATTTCGATTGCATATGGGTTGGGATGTTACAAGTGGTATCAGAGCATGGTCTAAGGGATTTAGGTGACTTGAGATAGTCGCTTAGACTTAGACTTTTTGTGTGCGCGTTATGCGGGACTTGTAGGACTTTGGGTCGGATCGGGTTTTGGTTAGTGCATAGGTTTATGTGAACTAATCATGCGCTATTGTTTTGTGTGGTATTTGAAATCATCAAACGAGATAGACGTGGTACTAGTGAGTTAATGCGATGTGCTCGCGTAACAATGATTAGCTATATGTATATACAAGCGACGTACGACGATTGTTGAGCAAGATGGGATAGTGTGGCGTATATGTATATACATATGTGTTATGTCCTTTCATTTTATTGCTTAATTTACTTCGTTTTATAGAAATGAAGATGAGAAATGGACACGACACCAATGACGGAAGTGCGAGTGAGGACGTTGAACTCACGGCCAAGGTTGAGGCCATCTTTAAAAGGCTAAAGAAGGATTTTCTTGACGATGTCCGAAAGGTCTTCCAAGAGTCGGTTGATGGACAAGTGACAGAAATGATCAATGAACGAATGAAAGCCGCAATAGAGGAGGCTTTAGAGGCTAGAAACATTTATCCTCGAGGCGAAGGGGGTGAAGGAAATGGTGGGGGTGGAAGGCGGGACTTCCACTACAAAAATTTCAAGGATACTTAACCTCCGATGTTTAATGGGATGAGGGATCCATTGAAAAGCACTTGTTGGATTTTCGATATCGAGGGGGCGTTCCGTACCGCGGAGTGTCCTCCCGAGAAGAAGACGAGGTATAGGTCTAGCATGTTGCGCGAAAAGGGCAAGTTGTGGTGGGACGATAAAATCAAATTATATGGCGAAGATCAGTGCATGAGCTTGACATGGGAGGAGTTTAAGAACGAATTTTTCCAAGAATACCGAACTTCTTTCGATCTTGATAGAATCCGGGAAGAGTTGCACAATTTGCAACAAGGTTCAATGGACTTGGTTACTCTCAAGTCTACCTTCTTGGCAAAGACTCGTTTTTGCCCGGAATATGTTGGTGATGATCACAAGCTAATGAAGGATTTTTACCGTACTTTGAATGATAAGTTCAAGGGTAAGATTAGTCGGGGTATGGATAAGTCATTTGAAGAGTTATTTGAATTGGCTCGGGGTTTTGAGCCGGAGGTTCCAAGGAAAAGTGATTTCTCTTTTTCTAAGAGAAAGTTTGAAGGTTCTAGTCATTCTAACATTTCGAACAAGAGACACAAGAAGGGTTCCGAAAGTGCGAATAGTGTGAAGAAGGGTGGTTTTGGGAACTTTGTCCCTACTTGCTACAATTGTGGGGTACGTGGACATATGGTTCGAGATTGTCCGAAGCCAACTTCAACAAACAAGCTCACTTGTTTTAATTGCAACAAAGAAGGACACCGAAAGTCAGAGTGTCCCGATTTATGAAACGATAATGCTAAGCGTCTAGAGAAAAAGGCGGGTATGGCTAGGGGTCGCAACTATTTGATGACGAATGATGAAGCCAAGCAATCCAACGAGGTGGTCTCAGGTACTTTTATGGTTAACTCCAATTCGGCAAGGATTCTATTTGATAGCGGTGCAAATTTGTCATTTGTATCTCTAAAATTTGTGCATAGACTTAATAGACCATTAGCTAAGTTAAGTCGTCCGGTAGAAGTCGAAATAGCGGACGGCAAAACTGTGCTAGTGGTTGATGTGTGTAAAAATTGTGATGTCATTTTTGGTGCCGAAAACTTTAAGATATATCTTATCCCCATGACTTTGGGTGATTTTGATATCGTTGTTGGTATAGATTGGCTCGATCATAATAGGGCCGATATCACATGCCATGAAAAATTTATTCGTGTGAAGACCCCAAGTGGGGGAGAGTTAATTATTCACGGTGATAAGCGTAGAAGACTTATGCCGATATGCACTTTTGCACGGGCACATCGTTTCCTTGTTAGTGGTGGCATGGCTTTTCTTGCCTATGTTGTTGATACTCGTGATGAGCCACCACCCATTCGTGAAATTCCGGTGGTTAGTGAATTCGAAGACGTTTTTCCGGACGAGTTACCGGGTGTTCCGGCGGAAAGACAAGTTGAATTTCGCATTGAGTTGGTTCCGGGGGCTACCCCCATTGCTAAAACTCCTTATCGTTTAGCGCCGACGGAAATGCAAGAGTTGTTAAATCAAACCCAAGAGTTGCTTGAGAAGGGTTTTATTCGACCGAGTGCTTCGCCATGGGGCGCTCTGGTTTTATTCGTGAAAAAGAAGGATGGAAGTATGCGGATGTGCATCGATTATCGGGAGTTAAATAAAGTGACGATCAAGAATCGTTATCCATTACCTCGGATTGACGATTTGTTTCACCAACTCCAAGGTGCCACGTATTTCTCTAAAATCGACCTACGGTCTGGCTATCACCAAATGCGGGTTCGTGAGGAAGATATTGAGAAAACGGCTTTTCGAACGCGTTATGGGCATTTTGAGTTTGTAGTTATGCCTTTTGGTCTTACGAATGCACCAGCGGCATTCATGGATCTTATGAACCGAGTGTGCCAACCTATGTTAGACAAGTCGGTGATTGTGTTCATTGACGACATACTAGTCTACTCGAAATGTATGGATGAACATGAACGTCATTTGCGTGAAGTATTGAAGATGTTACGAAAGGAGAAGTTGTATGCTAAGTTCTCCAAATGCGAATTTTGGCTAAGGGAGGTTCAATTTCTTGGCCACATTGTAAACAAAGACGGTATTCAAGTAGATCCGGGGAAGATAGAGACGGTGAAGAGTTGGAGACAACCAACTACGCCTACGAAAATCCGAAGTTTTCTCGGATTGGCCGGTTATTATTGTCGGTTCATCCAAGATTTTTCTAAGATCGCTTCTTCGTTGACGAAATTGACGAGGAAGAACGCAAGATTTATTTGGAAGAACGAGCAAGAAATTGCTTTTCAATTGTTAAAAGAGAAGTTGGGTCAAGCTCCGGTGTTAGTGTTGCTGGAAGGGGTGGAAGACATGACGGTTTATTGTAATGCTTCTCTAAATGGGCTCGGGTGTGTTCTTATGCAAAGGAGTAAATTCATCGCTTATGCCTCTCGACAATTAAAGGAACACGAAACGAGATATCTGACTCATGATCTTGAGTTGGCGGCGGTTGTGAATGCGTTGAAAATTTGGCGCCATTACTTGTATGGTGTCAAGAGTACGATTTATTCGGATCATAAGAGTTTGAAACATCTCTTTAATCAACGAGATTTGAATTATCGTCAACGTAGGTGGATGGATGTGGTGAAAGATTATGATTATGAAATACTTTATCATCCGGGCAAGGCGAATGTGGTCGCGGATGTGTTAAGTCGAAAGAGTCATCACCCGGCGTTACGATTGGGATTGTTACGTATGATTATTACTAACGATTTTCTTGAAAAACTTGATGTGATTCAAATAGAGGCTTACGTTTACAACAAGCATGCGGAACGAATCATGGGGCAATCGGAGTTCATTACTATGGGCTCGCGTGGTTTGTTGTCTTTTCAAGGAAGAGTGTGGGTGCCTAAGATGGGTGATTATCGATAAGTGCTACTTGATGAAGCACATAAGTCAAAGTATTCCATTCATCCGGGCGCGACGAAAATGTATCTTGATTTAAAGAAAGACTATTGGTGGCCGGGCATGAAACGTGATGTTGTGAAGTATGTTGAGCAATGCTTCACGTGTTTCCAAGTTAAGGTCGAGCACCAAAAGCCATATGGTAAGTTACAACCGTTAGAAATCCCGAAATGGAAATGGGAACACATTACCATGGATTTCATCACAAAGTTACCTAAGACGGCGAGAACCCAATTTGATTCGATTTGGGTTATAGTTGATCGATTGACGAAAAGTGCTTTGTTTCTTCCCATTCGGGAAGCGATATCGTTGGAGACTTTGGCTAAGTTGTTTATTAAGGAAGTCATCTCTCGACACGGTGTTCCTATATCTATTATTTCGGATCGAGATACCCGTTTTACATCACGGTTTTGGGAAAAGTTTCATGAAGATATGGGTACACAGTTGAAATTGAGCACGGCGTATCATCCTCAAATGGACGGTTAAACCGAACGTACGAATCAAACTTTGAAGGATATGTTACGGGCATGTATTATTGATTTTGGTGGTAGTTGGGACGAGCACTTACCTTTGGTGGAATTCTCGTACAATAATAGTTGTCATACTAGTATCGAGATGCCACCTTATGAGATGCTTTATGGGCGGAGGTGCCGAACTCCGATTTGTTGGGGTGAAATTGGTCAAAGAGAAATCGAGAGTACCGATTTGGTTTTAGAGACGAATAGCAAGACTGATATGATTCGGGATCATTTGAAAAAGGCTCAAGATAGACAAAAGTCGTATGCCGACAAACGTAGGCGAATGATCGAATTTCAAGAAGGTGACATGGTGATGCTTAAGGTTTTGCCATAGAAGGGCATTATTCGGTTTAGAAAACGGGGAAAGTTAGCTCCTCGGTTTATTGGGCCATTTAAGGTTTTAGCTCGTGTTGGTGAAGTCGCGTATCGTTTGAAATTACCCGAAGAGCTTGCGGGGATCCATAATACATTCCATGTTTCCCATCTTCGTAAGTGTCTTGCGGATGATTCATCTTGGGTACCATTAGACGAAATTGAGCTAAACAACAAGTTAGAATATATTGAGGAGCCGATTGCCATACTCGATGAGAAGGTCAAAAGGTTGAGAAATAAAGAAGTAAGGACTTTTAAAGTTCAATGGCGTCGGAGTAAAGGTTCCGAGTTTACGTGGGAGCCCGAAGAATTCGTGTTAGTTTATCTTCCTTCTTGTCATGCGGCTTGGATCGCGAGGACACGCTCCGATTCAAGTGGGGGAGAGTTGTAAGACCCAAATATTTGTTGAGTACATAGGCGTAAATAAGATGCTTGAAGTGGGGGTTTCGTTGTACATTTTAAAATGAAAAAGAATCTGATCTGGGGGAGTAGCGCGCTTCGCCATTGGTCTGTGACAGATTCCTTTCTTTTTAAATTAGATATTTTGAAGGCTTTTTGGTAATTACACATGTGGGCCCGAATTTAAGGCCTAGATTCAGTCTTGGAGCTTCATTTACTCCATCTTCAACAACCCTTATCACCTCCATTTAATTTCTAGAGAGAGAGTGATATTCTAGTGAGGGAAAACTCATTTTGGGGAAGAAGAAGAAGGAATCTTGCTTAAGCTCAAGCATTAAAGTTGTTTATCTACTTCCTAGCTACGTTTTGAGTGTGGTGGTATGTTCTAACTTTGTTTTCCTTGTTTAATTTGATTAAGGGTTAGGGTTTGGGGTAAGTGATGAACTTAAAACCCATTTGTTAGTGAATTGGGTGTTTTGGGTGAATTTGGGTCATGTAGACTCAAAGATGACTAACTAGGGTTTTTCAAGGTATTAATTGATGTTTATGAGCTTAAATTAGCTAGTCAATTACTAGCACACCTAGAGATAAGTAAATGGGCATTGTGTGGGTTAGTGGATGACCCGAAATGGGTGTGTTGACCTTAATTTGGTCAAATGGGTCAAAATGGACCTAAGTTAGTTAATGTTGGTGTGTAATGCATAAACCTTGTGTTGAAATGTGTTTTAAACCTAAGTTGGCTAATGATTAGGGTTAAGGGTGCAAATGGGTCGAAATTGCACCATGGGTCAAGATAACACTAGAATGGAGTTTTAGTTGGTTGACCAACTTAAGTCGTGATTGATTATTGTGCTAAATGTAATAGGTACGTTACATTAAAGTTGCAAGCTTGGTTATCTTTCACAAAAGACTTTGAGGTGAGTGGAATAATTATATATGTATGTATATGATTTATTTACTTGTGGGGTAAGGGTTTAAAGTTCGTTGTTGATGATACCGTACCCTAGAGTATATTGTGGTGTTGGATGAGGGTTTAAAGTTCGTTGTTGACGATACCTCATATGTGGGTTTAAAGTTCGTTGTTGACGATACCACATTAATATAAATGTATGGAATTTAAGTTCGATGTTGACGATGCCATACGACTATGGTAGTGACGTTGGATGAGGGTTTAAAGTTTGATGTTGACGATACCTCATATGTGGGTTTAAAGTTCGGTGTTGACGATACCACATTAATATAGGCGAATGGGTTTTAAGTTCGATATTGACGATACCATTCGTTAGGCTAGCCTTAAGATCTTGAGTACTATGGATGTTGTGAACATCAATGTTATATATTTGTGTTGTAGTATATTGTATTGTTGTGTTATATGCTATTGTTATACTAGCATTGTTCTCGGGGTTTTAGCGAGATACATTTCAAAGGTATGCTAATTATGTAGCTTGTATGTATGCGAGTTTGACGTAAGTGTTTGCAAGTAAGTACGTTATATATGTATATGTATAATTATTGCATTCACTAAGCTTTGCTTACCCACCCATTGTTTACCTTTTTATAGGTTCGGTTGTGGACAAGGGTAAGGGCATTATCTTGGATTAGAGATCCCGCTTTGTTGTTGGGGGACGCTTTTTGGATGAGTTAGCTTTTGGAGTTTGACTGAGACTTGGGTAGTTTAACCCCAAACACCATACTCGTAGTGTCGTTTGGAAATTAAACTAATGTGGTCGAAACTCAAACTTTTGTATGAAACTCGTAAAACGGCCGATGTGGGCCCCGCTTTGTAAAACTTATTTTATGTTTGAATCGTGTTAGTTTTACATATTGGAACTTGATGTTAAAAGCGTTTCTTCTAAATATGTCAGGAAGTGGGCGATCTTTTTCGCTAAAAGGAAAAGTTAGACAGGCCGTTTTGGCGCGCCGCGCGGGTATATGGCGCGCCGCGCCACTGTGATGTACATTTTTTTTTTATTTTGCATATTTCGATTGCATATGGGTTGGGATGTTACAGGTTTCAAGGCGTTGTGATAACTGTCCGAGCTGCGTTTCCAAACTTTTGAGCAGAGCCAATTGATTTCTCATAAGTATCTCCGTCTGATCTTGTCTAGCTGTAGTTCTCTGATTTAACTGTTGTTATCCTTGAATGAACTGAGTCGACTGATAATCAGCTCCGAGAGTGGGGTTAGATGCTTTTGTAATCTGGGTGGTAGGGGAATTTTCCTCAACTGGGGGACCAGTGAGTGGAAGTGGTTGATCGTAGGTCAATTGAGATTGTTGGGCTGGATAAGGTGGATAGCGATAGCGAAAAAGTTGATTACCTCGCTGAAATTGATTAATCCTAGGTGGTTGATTGAATCCGGGATTTGGTGGACGAGCTGGGTATTGAACGTAACAGACTGAACCGTCAGGGTTTTCGTACTCAACTTGATATTCTTCAGTGGGTTGCGGGTTGGTACAATTAACACAAGCTTGAGCTTGGTTAACCTGCTGCGGCTGTGTCTTCAATTCTCTGAGTTGCTTAGCAAGAGATTCCATCTTATCTGTGAGGGATTTGATGGCCTCCATTTGATTGTTAAGTGCAAAGAGTGGGGTAGATGATGAAGTTGTTTCACCACTGTTCCAGTCATGATGATGCATTGTCATGTTTTCGAGTAATTCCCATGCTTCGTCTGCGGTTTGGTTCATCAGATTCCCTTGAGCTGCTGCATTGATCATCGTCCTATGATTTATCGTAAGACCATTATAGAAGGTACAGATTTGGGCTGATCGTTCTAACTGGTGATTAGGGCATTTCTTCAGCAGGGTTTTGAATCGCTCCCATGCAGCGTAAAGAGATTCATCATAACATTGTTTGAAGTTAATGATGTCATTCTTCAGTTTGGTTTGTTTAGAAGGAGGGAAATATTTGGTTAGGAATTTAGCAGCCATCTCCGTCCATGACGTGATGGAATCTTTTTCCAGTCCTTCAAACCAAGTTTGAGCATGATGTGTAAGAGAATAGGAGAACAAGTATAGCCGGACTATATCTTGTCCTATCCCTGGCTGTTTGTAGGAGTTCGAAAGAGATATGAATTTATTAAGGTGAGAATTAGGATCATCATTCGGTAATCCATGAAACTGACAGCTATTCTGAATGAGCTGGATGATGTGATGTTTTAACTCGAACGAGTGTCCTTGAATCTCTGGAAATCTGATTGGTCCTCCTCGACCTACAATCGAGGGTTTGGTGTTTTCTGCTAAAGTAACACGTAACGCCATTTGATTTTTGATTCGTGCTTCCTTGCTTGCTTTAGAGATTATTGCGTCTGGATCATGTACGAATAACAACGGCCCTGGTCTAGATTGGGTTTGGGTCATACACTAGGTATGCCTTTTTGTTTTTAATTTTTCGCAAAAATTATAATAAGCTAATCTATTCTAAAGTAATCTAATTCTAAGGTAGTCTAATTTAATCTAATCTAATCTAAGGTAGTCTAATTTAATCTAAGGTAATCTAAGGTAGTCTAAAGTAATCTAATTTAATTAACTAACTATCCTACGGTTGAATATGTTTTTGGTTCTGGCTACTGATTCCCTGACATTTCGGTAACAGAGCTCCGCACGAACTATTCAACAAACCAAGTGGCCAGGCCGACTACGGAGAGGCAGGATCCTTTTGGTCCCAATATAATTGGCGACTGTTCGGAAAATCCAATAACCAAGTCCGTGTATAATTGTCTTTCTTAGACACCACTAAATGCTTGCGAATAAGTTTGATAGAGAGCAGTATTGCCTGATACCAGTTCCCCGGCAGCGGCGCCAAAAACTAGTGACTCTCCTGATATGGCCGAAATGGACGGTTTTTATTTGCGCGGTGTCGTCGGGCCGCGGCTTGCCAGGATCAACCACTCGTGGGAGAGGGTACTGTTTTAAATTTGTATTTAGCGGGGGCTAAATCTTACTACTCCTTATGAGTAAGGGAAGTATGACCTAGAGTCGTATTTTTGAGATATCAGCAGAATCGAACCTATATTTAAGCCTAAGATAGTTAGGGAGTAGTGAATATTTATTTTGGGATTTTCTAATTTAATAAGACAGATAAAGTAAATGCGATAAAATTCGTAATTCAGATAAGGTTAAAGTGAGTGCATACTATGACTTCATCAGTTATTTTGCCGAGATTATGGGATGCTGGCTCATGAATAGGCAGGGGCCTTGTATTCATTACACTGGTCCTAAATGCCCCTGTCATAAGACATGTCACTGGGTACCGTGTTAGGCTTGAAGATTCTGAATAGATAGCAACGTCCCTTATCCCCGACGCCAGTGCAGTCTGACTACAGGCATACACGTTCAGACGGCTCATCCAATTGAGCGACTCGGTTGGGTGATGTATTAACATTCCAAAATGGTCTAAACTTTCTTAAGCGTAATAGAATACATGGTTTACCATATCCGAGAGACGTGACGTGTTTCAATGCTTTCGTTAATGATTGGTAAAAGATAGTTAGGCCCTTAAAAAGAGTTCAACCATAAAGAACACCATGGCCAAGTCAAGCTGACTTCCATGAACACGTTCGGTTATCCTAACGGTCCAGTCCTTTATGTGTCTCAGTTCCTTAATTAACTAAGAATCCCTCAAGCGGGGTGCAATGCTTGAGACCGCGTTATGGTGCAGTGTACTTGTAACGACCCGGCTTTTTCGACTTGCTTTTATGCCTTGTATTTTTGCGAAACTGCGTTTTTGTGCGTACTGCGTTACTTTATTATTCTGAAACCTTGGCACACGTGTTTTATATTCATATATACTTAAAAACGTGCCTTGGTGTGCTTAGAATGCTTAACTTGTCCATTGGATGCTTTATAACCGTTAGCGTTACTTGCCGTTACGATTAAACCGCGGACTGCGCGCACGTTTGACTTTTGTCGGAACCGGAACTTTTGGGCAGCGAAATAATAATTATTATTTTATAATAATAATTACTTGGGACTTTGGATGCTTAATTTTAATTATTTAATTGTTAAAGCCCAATAGTTAGCCTTTTTGGACTTTTCACCTTGTTGGGCTCAAGCCCACCCTACTCTAGCTAGTGACCCAATTAACTAGCCCAACTATAATTACTAGTGGCCCATAATAATTAAATAAATCAATAATAAATTAATTAGTGAGTCATGAAGCATTATGGATAAGGTTTATCCACATGTCCCATTAGATTCTAGCATAAGGACACACTTTAGACACCATTAGCCAAAAAGTAAAAAGGTTGTCCTTCCTCCCCCCCACTAAAACCGTCCACCATCTCCACCATTGATCCCTCCATGTCATCAATCCATGTGATCCTTAAATGTCTATAAATACTAGCCACTTTCCTTCATTTCAACACTTGATCATTTTGGTTTTTCACACACACTTTCTTTCTTTCTTTTCCATACTTGTAAGTTTCTTTTCTTCCTCTTCTTTCTTTCAAAATTGTGTATCATCATCATCATTCTAATGAGATCAAGTTTCCTTATAGCTTTGATCTTGCTTATATCTTGTTGGTTCAAACATGAATCCTTCAAGAACAATGAAGATTCAAGCTTTCTAGCTTTGAATCTTCACCAACATGTTAGATCTTTCTTTCTTTTACTTAAATCTTGTTATTTTGTTAAAAAGATTCAAACTTATGTTTGTAATCTTCATGTATCTTCAAGATCTAAGCTTTATGCTTCAAGATCTTCAAGAACACTTAAGATGCAAGCTTTCTAGCTTGAATCTTCATATCTTTTGTTGTATTTAAGTTCTTTTTACTTTGATCATGTTGTTTTGTTGAAAAGATTCAAACTTTTGTTTGTAATCTTCATGTATCTTCAAGATCCAAGCTTTATGCTTCAAGATCTTCAAGAACACTTAAAGGTTCAAGCTTTCTAGCTTCGTGACCTTGTTACTTGTGTGAAATGGATCCAAGCTCTCTAGCTTAGGGTTCTATCACCCCATTTGATTTAGAAAATGTTTATGCTTGCTTATTTGTTGTAAAGTTTGTAGCTTTAGTTGTTGTTTTGTGATTTGTTTTGATGTTAAGACTAAGGATATGATGTAACCTTGGTTCATCATTCATCTAAGACTCATAAATGAGTTGTATTATTACTTGGTCTTAACATATTGTGTATTGATGGTGAATTCTTAGTCAAAGTGGTGCTAAGTCATCAACGAGTTGTACACTTGAAGCTACAAGCATCAAGGATGAGAACCGTGATGAGCATCAAGCACTAAGAATCCCACCGGAGCACCTTAGCTACTGATTTTCGTGTCTGATCAGACTCCTGGGCTACTGGAAAACTTGATTTTCAGATATCCTGGTTCGAGTAAATGAATTTTCATTTAAGACTCGTCTCAAACCGAGTTACGGTTTGTGAGTTATGACCTTTTCTTTATCGTAACACCTTTGTAACGTCGTGCTGAAAATTCGGACCTACTCGCACTCCGACTATCACCACGGTCAAACTAAGTCGAGTTTGAGTCTAGGAATTGGTCAGCAACTATAGGACTCCCATACGGAGCTATGGCCACTGATTTTGCGTGTTTTCGATTTACGTAGAGGCCGTAGCAGCTGATCCATTTCAGCCTATTGTTTCGACCTCTACATTTAACTAGTTTACTTAGATTATGAGATGATGATTGATGATGATGATGACACTTAGACTTAATTATGAACTATTTGAACTTGTAGAGACAACCTACTGACTTAGTGACCTTTTACTTAGGTTGACGACCATTCGGACCGACTTGCTACTTGTTTACTTTCGTTACAACTTGTCTTGCTTATTCACTGTGAGTTATAGCATTCCCTTTTTACTTTAACTTATTTTGGGAACTGAGAATACATGCGCATTTTATGTTTTACATACTAGGCACGAGTACTTAAACTTATATATGTGTGGGTTATATAACGGCATAAACATTCCCTTTAGCTCGGTAACGTTTAATCATTGATTTTTGAACCGTGAACGCGAATCTTAGATATGGATCCATAGGGTTTGACATCCCCACTCGGGCTAGTAGCGCTAGCATTTAACGAGTGTTTAATACTTCGTATACATACGCACTTGCCAAGTGTACTTTCAGGGGGTATTTTAAACGTTAAGTTAGTTACCGAGTGCCCACGGTTAAGCATATACTTAAACATACGGATTTGGATTACTGTTTTGAAACGCTCTTTGTAGCACTGAAATCTCGTGGCCTATCTTACATTACTGTTATAACTTAAACTATAGCTCACCAACATTCGTGTTGACCTTTTTAAGCATGTATTTCTCAGGTGCTTAGACGATGTTGCTTCCGCTGTTAAACTTGATGTCTTGGTATTAGACTGGCTGTTATAGACTTGCTGTTACAGGCTTGCTGTGTTAGACTTCCGCTGCATTACTTAGAGATGTCTCAAGCATGGAACTTTTACTCTGCATTAGCAACTTATGTTATTTTCAAAACAATAGCTTGTAATGATCTTAGTATCATGTACTCATGTTAATATTTCCTATTTATCTATTGTAAAACGCTTTCTTTTCATGAATACAAATCGGTTTTCAAACAGCATATAGTGTTTGACCATGTAAAGATCCTGTTGTTGACGAATCGTACACGGTGGTTTTGTACGGGGCGTCACATTTGGTATCAGAGCATTGGTTGTAGGGAATTAGGTTGCATTAGTGAGTCTAGACTAGACCGAGTAGGATTCACTAATAGGACTAATCTACAACTTGCTCGTTTACTTGTTTCTGCGGAATCTGCTGCATGCTACTGTGTTATATCACTGCCTGTTACTACTTACTTCTACTGCATGCCACTGCTTACTTTTATTGCTGTATGAACTTGCTGCATGCTACCGTTTCCTTTTACTGCTATATAAACTTACTGCACTGCATGCTACTACCTACTTTTGCATGTTACTTATGTTTAGAACTGTTTCCATTGCCATGCTATACTGCTGTAGACGATCTAGGTTGCTGTAGTGTCTGATTACGTGATTGCTACCCGTTTGCTTTTCGCTGTACCGACTTGGAGAACTTATCTTTCCTAGTTCAGATGTTTTTCTGAACCCTTTCCCACTCGTCTAACCCTAAGGATTTGTGTTGCCATCCACCTGTTACTACCGTTCCACCGTTCCGGAGATCGAAACATTACTTCAAGCAATCTAGAAGGAGTACCCCTCGGATTACACGCTCACTAAAGTTGATCCTCAGGAGGAGACATGTGAGGACTTATCGGAGTAACCGCACCCCAAGCTCACTCTAATTAGCCACGTACAACGTATGAACATCAGAAGGTTGTTCAGTTCCCGCGAGTGACCCGTACCCCGTACGCTTTCATGACCGTCACTTATCTCTTCCATTCTTCACCACTACTCGACGATCTAACGACACTTCTGGACTTAGGTCCCTAACACTCTCAGGAATTGGAGAAGTTAGGAAGGACATCTCCTTTCACAAGGTCATAGTATCTTTCACTAATGCTCAATCATACCCAAAGACTTGGGAGTCGCCTCAAAACATATCGCATTACTACTTGCCACACGTACAACTCGACACGAAACCCAGATTAAACTTCTAGAAAGGAACCTAACGGCATTACCTGAACCCGAACATTTTGAAGAAATTTCGGGACCTTTGGGCATTGACGCATGACCTACGGAACCTACGCACCCTCATCAAGAAACCGTGTGATTAATTATGTAGAATCTGTTTTGAGATAGCATAGACAAAGCACCATTAGATGAAATTGATTAGAACATGAAGTGAACACATTACATTGACCATATGGAGTGATGTTGGAATGAATGTACGATTTAGTACAATATAATGACGCCAGGCCAGCGTGGTTATATTGAAGTAAATCATGCAGAAGTTCCAATGTTACTATATAAGGAATATGAAGCGATTCAAAGGGAACTTTTGGTAGGAACCACTTGAGTATACGCATTATGGTCTGTTAGAGGTAGGGAAAGGATAACCACTTAGCCTAGATACTGTAAGAGAAGGGCCTGGATTGCGGAATTGATAACCCGAAAATTTGTTATGGATATAGACACCCAGGATACTTAAGGAAAAAGTTCTCAAATAGGGGAAACCTTGGGCTCACTTGCGGTAGAGCAGTCGTTATCTCAGTTATGGAAACTCGCATGGATTCTGATTTTTAGTTAGGGTACGATTTATTGTCTTGAAGTTGTAGAGCGATAGAAACCTTAAGAACCTTAGTGTTATGACTAATAAGCCGTTAACAACCATGAGGGTTAAGTATTCTCTAGGACAAGCTAATGGTAATCTGACAGAGATAGAGGGATAATTTAAGGTAGTACCTTAAAATTTACAGGTGGGTCATTAGAAATGACCTCACGTCAACTAAACTTGGAAGTTTTAAAGTAGTAGTTGGAAAGGATTAGTTACCTACGCACAAGCCGATGTTATTTGAGAAGGTTAATAGAATTTTTCGCAATAGTATAGTAAGATTTGGTTGGAATGAACCTTAAAATTAACCTAATACCCATCAAGTTAGGAAGCTTGATGTAAAGATTGGAATGAACTTTAGGATTAACCTAATACTCATCAAGTTAGGAAGCTTTGATGAAATAGTTGGAACAGACTGGCTTTCAAGGATGAAAGCGTAAGTTATTTATAGTGACAAGATTATTCGTGTACCTCGAGAGGATAGTGGGCCAAAAGCCATCCGGGTTACTTCAACAACCCGAGATCCCATAATGGAAATGGGAAGGGATTACAATGGATTTCATCCCGAAGCTACCGAAAACAATAGGCAGTTATGACACTACCTGGGTTATTGGTGATCGTCTCACCAAATCTGCTCACTTTCTAACTCTGAAAGAAACCAATACAATGGATAAACCTGCACAACGATACATAAAGGAAATTGTATCCCGTCACTTCAGCGATTCAAATTCTATATTAAGGACTACCCAAATCTTACTTGATACTCATTCTTACGCGATTCTGAATCTTAACTTATTCCGAGAGATTTCTTATTCGATGGAAATCACACCATCATCCTTCCTACTTCGATATTAATCATACCAGTTTGAGATTTCCAAAATCAATGGGTAGTTAATTCCCATCCTCATACTCTCCCTTTCGTATCTCACGTATAAGCAACAACTTTACACTTAAATATTTTTGGTCGAAAGACTTATGCCCTACCAATAGTCACTAATCACTTTTAAACTCAATGGTTTTTATTACCTCAAAGATCACCCAAAATTTTCAAAATCTTTTACTCAATCCTCCTCAATCCTTTTCCAACTTGTAATCTCCGAAATATGAAAATTTTGTTTGCCAAAAATTTTTCACACACTATTTTACGGTACGATCCTCTCAAAGTTTTATAAAAGTAGATTTATTTTATTTGCCATTCGTGCAAATTTTTGAAATCGTATATAACATAAAGTACATAATTACTTATTTTTGACAAATACATAAGAAAATTTTACTTTCAATCAAATCTTTTATTCAAAAGATATTTTACTTTGAATGGTACATGTTGTACATAACCATAGTTTACTAAGAACTTCGTTTCTTTTCTTACATTGTCTCCTTAAACAATTTCTATAAAATTTTCGTTGCTCATTATATAAAGTTTTTCGTTGCTTATTCGTAACCAAGTCACCCTGAAGACTTTACAACCGTCAAAACTGAGAGATTTATGTGTGTATGTATGTGATGAAGGCACTTACTACCACGTCATGCAGAGCCTTCGGGCATCCTCTAGCACTTAAACCATTCAGAATTTTTGCGTTACCCCAGTGATCTTATTTGCCACATCTGTCAGAGCGATGATCTTTCTTACATAATTCTAAGTCCTGACTCATTCCAAGGGATTCTCATCTAGCGATATTAACACCTTCAGTATTCCGACTTTAATATTGGCCATAACCTGTTTGGCATTTTGCAAGGTCAAGAAGCGATTAACTTCTCATCCTCATGCTCTATCCTTCATAACTCACTTTTTAGCAATGGCTTCGCACGTGAAAATTTTTGGGCCAAAGACTTAAGTCCCTGATAATCATCAAAACTACATTTAATTCATTAGTTTTCATTACTTAATAATATGTCAACAGATGATTCAAAGATTTTTCACTCAATCTTTTTCAACTCGTAACCTCTGAAATACGAAAAACTAGGTTTAACAAAATGTTTACACGTTGTTTATCTGTAGGGTCCTCACGAGATTTATGGACAAATGAAAGTCATAAAATTTTTCTGTCACCAATGCGATTTATAAAATCATACATGTATAAATTCACCCTTACTTATTTTGGTTAGTACATACCAAGTTATACCTTCAAATTATTTAAAAATCACTCCTTTATCGAGTTGTTTAACTTAAGTCAAATAGTTTTTTTGCAAAATGGTACACGTTGTACATATTTCTAAATTTACTAAGAACTTCGTTCCGTTTATGTTGTCACATCAAACGTTTAAATGTTTTTTTCAAAACTTCCTCGGTTGATTATATTAAAGGTTTTCGTATTAGTTTACACCATGTATGGATCACACTTCTTCTCGACCTCCGTTTAGGGATGAAGCTTACGATTAAGATTTTTGTTAAAAACTCTCGAGCCACTTTGTATGGCAGTTTTATAAAATTTTGTTAGGAAGTCTTTGCGCTCATGAAATGTTCCTTTTAAGGTTAAACATGGCAAAAACACGGGCAAATAAATCCATCTTCTGAGGTACACTTAGTGATCACCCTATCATAGGAAGAACATTTAACGGGTTTCTACTCTCAATGTTTCACGGCTAATCGCAACACCTTCGTAAACATCATCTCTATGAATCGGTAGGTTGAGGTACACGGAATCATTTTTGAGATTCTTTTCATTCAGAGTAAACCGTTCTTTATGACCAAGGGTTCACATATCTTCTCATTCGCGCAACCCCATAAGTATAAGGATAAATTCAGATCAATCCGCTCGAAGAGTTCACTCTCGTTCAAAGATTACACCTTTCGTGCGATTTTCTTTTGGGAATGTAGTATAAAATACTTTAAGAATCTATGAATCCTGTTATCCTCTTGGAAGGGGGACTACTTAAATCTCTACGACACTGATGTGGTTACTCTACATATTCCTTCCTTCATTGGTTACAACTATATGTTGTTCTAGATTAACGTTAACCCTAACTTTAACATGTAACTGAAAGGATAAAGTTACATTATGGAATTGTGCTTTCATTTCATCTAAGGATAAGTTCACTTGCAGTACAGTAAACTGGGTGATATCTTTCATTGTTCGTTCATACCGCCTTGAAAACACTATGGATAAGTATGGTTTCCATTGCAAATAAGTCCGATCATTCACTTTCAGCTAAAATTTCAATTCATTTAGTCAAATGAAATGTTCTTAAATATCGGGTTCTTTATGCCTATGGTCTCCTTCCGAAATTAAGGGATTAGTGAAATCCATGGCTAACGCTATCCAGACACACCATGTTTTCCATTCTACCTGTCAGTTTTGTATTACAACATAAGCACTCAATGTTAGGAGTATTTTAGTAACATTCATGATGTATTTCCTGCATCCAGCTTACTGAAGATGCCCGTAGGGCTAAAAACATCATCTTTCCTTTTGTGGGTATATATTCGGATGACATACTCATGTTAACCGGAGACGAAATCAATTTGTTGATCTCTTAGGACAAGAGACCTAATTAATGGCATATACCTATTCTTACTTTTATACGCCCCAGTACCTTTCAAGGTAAATAGCTCACTTCTGAGACCGCGAGCCTCTCAAAACTTTGATACACTCCTTCTTATCTAAATACAGTACCATTTTTAGTCACACCTCAAATTTCGGGACGAAATTTCCATTAACAGGTGGGTAATGTAACGACCCGGCTTTTTCGACTTGCTTTTATGCCTTGTATTTTTGCGAAACTGCGTTTTTGTGCGTACTGCGTTACTTTATTATTCCGAAACCTTGGCACACGTGTTTTATATTCATATATACTTAAAAACGTGCCTTGGTGTGCTTAGAATGCTTAACTTGTCCATTGGATGCTTTATAACCGTTAGCGTTACTAGCCGTTACGATTAAACCGCGGACTGCGGGCACGTTTGACTTTTGTCGGAACCGGAACTTTTGGGCAGCGAAATAATAATTATTATTTTATAATAATAATTACTTGGGACTTTGGATGCTTAATTTTAATTATTTAATTGTTAAAGCCCAATAGTTAGCCTTTTTGGACTTTTCACCTTGTTGGGCTCAAGCCCACCCTACTCTAGCTAGTGACCCAATTAACTAGCCCAACAATAATTACTAGTGGCCCATAATAATTAAATAAATCAATAATAAATTAATTAGTGAGTCATGAAGCATTATGGATAAGGTTTATCCACATGTCCCATTAGATTCTAGCATAAGGACACACTTTAGACACCATTAGCCAAAAAGTAAAAAGATTGTCCTTCCTCCCCCCCACTAAAACCGTCCACCATCTCCACCATTGATCCCTCCATGTCATCAATCCATGTGATCCTTAAATGTCTATAAATACTAGCCACTTTTCTTCATTTCAACACTTGATCATTTTGGTTTTTCACACACACTTTCTTTCTTTCTTTTCCATACTTGTAAGTTTCTTTTCTTCCTCTTCTTTCTTTCAAAATCGTGTATCATCATCATCATTCTAATGAGATCAAGTTTCCTTATAGCTTTGATCTTGCTTATATCTTGTTGGTTCAAACATGAATCCTTCAAGAACAATGAAGATTCAAGCTTTCTAGCTTTGAATCTTCACCAACATGTTAGATCTTTCTTTCTTTTACTTAAATCTTGTTATTTTGTTAAAAAGATTCAAACTTATGTTTATAATCTTCATGTATCTTCAAGATCTAAGCTTTATGCTTCAAGATCTTCAAGAACACTTAAGATGCAAGCTTTCTAGCTTGAATCTTCATATCTTTTGTTGTATTTAAGTTCTTTTTACTTTGATCATGTTGTTTTGTTGAAAAGATTCAAACTTGTGTTTGTAATCTTCATGTATCTTCAAGATCCAAGCTTTATGCTTCAAGATCTTTAAGAACACTTAAAGGTTCAAGCTTTCTAGCTTCGTGACCTTGTTACTTGTGTGAAATGGATCCAAGCTCTCTAGCTTAGGGTTCTATCACCCCATTTGATTTAGAAAATGTTTATGCTTGCTTATTTGTTGTAAAGTTTGTAGCTTTAGTTGTTGTTTTGTGATTTGTTTTGATGTTAAGACTAAGGATATGATGTAACCTTGGTTCATCATTCATCTAAGACTCATAAATGAGTTGTATTATTACTTGGTCTTAACATATTGTGTATTGATGGTGAATTCTTAGTCAAAGTGGTGCTAAGTCATCAACGAGTTGTACACTTGAAGCTACAAGCATCAAGGATGAGAACCGTGATGAGCATCAAGCACTAAGAATCCCACCGGAGCACCTTAGCTACTGATTTTCGTGTCTGATCAGACTCCTGGGCTACTGGAAAACTTGATTTTCAGATATCCTGGTTCGAGTAAATGAATTTTCATTTAAGACTCGTCTCAAACCGAGTTACGGTTTGTGAGTTATGACCTTTTCTTTATCGTAACACCTTTGCAACGTCGTGCTGAAAATTCGGACCTACTCGCACTCCGACTATCACCACGGTCAAACTAAGTCGAGTTTGAGTCTAGGAATTGGTCAGCAACTATAGGACTCCCATACGGAGCTATGGCCACTGATTTTGCGTGTTTTCTATTTACGTAGAGGCCGTAGCAGCTGATCCATTTCAGCCTATTGTTTCGACCTCTACATTTAACTAGTTTACTTAGATTATGAGATGATGATTGATGATGATGATGACACTTAGACTTAATTATGAACTATTTGAACTTGTAGAGACAACCTACTGACTTAGTGACCTTTTACTTAGGTTGACGACCATTCGGACCGACTTGCTACTTGTTTACTTTCGTTACAACTTGTCTTGCTTATTCACTGTGAGTTATAGCATTCCCTTTTTACTTTAACTTATTTTGGGAACTGAGAATACATGCGCATTTTACGTTTTACATACTAGGCACGAGTACTTAAACTTATATATGTGTGGGTTATATAACGGCATAAACATTCCCTTTAGCTCGGTAACGTTTAATCATTGGTTTTTGAACCGTGAACGCGAATCTTAGATATGGATCCATAGGGTTTGACATCCCCACTCGGGCTAGTAGCGCTAGCATTTAACGAGTGTTTAATACTTCGTATACATACGCACTTGCCAAGTGTACTTTCAGGGGGTATTTTAAACGTTAAGTTAGTTACCGAGTGCCCACGGTTAAGCATATACTTAAACATACGGATTTGGATTACTGTTTTGAAACGCTCTTTGTAGCACTGAAATCTCGTGGCCTATCTTACATTACTGTTATAACTTAAACTATAGCTCACCAACATTCGTGTTGACCTTTTTAAGCATGTATTTCTCAGGTGCTTAGACGATGTTGCTTCCGCTGTTAAACTTGATGTCTTGGTATTAGACTGGCTGTTATAGACTTGCTGTTACAGGCTTGCTGTGTTAGACTTCCGCTGCATTACTTAGAGATGTCTCAAGCATGGAACTTTTACTCTGCATTAGCAACTTATGTTATTTTCAAAACAATAGCTTGTAATGATCTTAGTATCATGTACTCATGTTAATATTTCCTATTTATCTATTGTAAAACGCTTTCTTTTCATGAATACAAATCGGTTTTCAAACAGCATATAGTGTTTGACCATGTAAAGATCCTGTTGTTGACGAATCGTACACGGTGGTTTTGTACGGGGCGTCACAGTACTGGTCAACACTAACCGTGTTCCATGGCCTTACTTAGCAGAGGAACAGCTTACAACAACCGATGTGCTTCAGCGTGTACGTACGAAGTTTATATGCTTGGTGACTACACTAGCATGGTCTAGGACCGACAATGTACTAAGGGTCTAGTCAGATGTTTCACTACGAAAGAGTCCTCAGTCGAAAACCAAAGCTTGATAGACGTACTACAACCGGTGTGCCTCATTCGATCTTACGTTATATCCGATAGACTTATCTTACCAAGGAGTGACACAGATAGTGTACTCTGAATCGGGGTTCGCGACTTCCCAATAACAGAGCCTATAACTACGTTCTATTAGTTGGAAAAACGATTGAGTTTAAAACATAATTGGAAAGCATTTCGACAGCATACACAGACCATAATATTATTTCGGCATTATAACTGCTTACATCATAGCATACACTAAAGATAACTACTCGCTAATCATGACAACAATATCATAAAACATTATATAAGATAAAGGATAGAAGTACCAGTAGATTAAACGAGTTCTGAACACAAAAGTGACAACTTCAAGACTCCAGACCGCTCCTAATACAATCTTCAGCATTCTTCTCCGGGTACTAGGTTTCCCACACGGAGTCGAAGTCCTTGAGAGTATGACTAATATTGTACAAGAGAGATAAAGAAGTGAATTGAAGTGTGTGTTGGAATGAATGACAAAGACCCTTTAAATAGACTAGAAATGTGCCAAAATCCGCCTGGCAGGCCGTATGGTGGCCCTATTTGGCAGGCCGTATGGCTGGCAGCCCGTTTTCTGAGGGCGTTTGCTGGGCCGTGTGGCAGGTCGTACCCCATACTGGCAGGCCGTATGGCAGGCCGTATGGTGACCCGTTTTTGATGCTGGTCAGCTTTGATTCCCTGGATCGTAACTTGATTTATCGTCTTTCACCGTTTTTGCTCTAGAATCTTCGTTTTAGCTCCGATTCTCTTGATTCTTTTTGCACCGCCTTCGTAATTACTTGTTCTTCAATTCTAACCGACGAAGTGGGTATTTTGCCGACAAAGTTCGAATCTTTCTTGTTTTTGGGCCTCAATACTGGGGTGAAAACGTGACTTTTTAGCCGATATCATCTCCCATCATAGCGTACCAGTTATTCAACATGTTGTCCGCTACGCCGGGCTGCTCAACCTGAGCGCTCATGGACTCTAGCACGGCCAGAATCAAGTTCTCAATCAGGTCCTTTCGCGCCTCCTCTCGGGTTTTGCCAGAACTCTTGCCAGTGTCAGACATTGAACGCGTTGCGCCCGGGTCGGAGCTTTTGACATGACTGTAGGCTTCTCGCCCCCTTTAGTCATGAGCGAAGGCAAGACAAAACCTCCCTTGGCCAGGAAGCGTATGGCTTCCTCACCGTTGATGGGCTTGAGTTGACTAATGTGGCCCTCTTGGGTTTCTGTCTCCTCCGTGTCTCGTTGCTCCTCATCCCCATCAGCGTCAAACTGCAGTCTGACGCCTTTGAAAATTTCGTTAGGGGTTTCATGAGTGTTATCATCGTTAGGCTTGAAAGGGTCGTACGGTTCTTTGCCAGAATTGACAGTTGGTGATGGATTGGAAACGCCTGTCATCTTGTGCTAAGATGTTGATCAAACGATCCCACGGATGGCGCCAAATGATCAAGCCAAAATTGACCTGAGTGCAAAAATATGAAGACTAACCTTCGGAAGGGTTTCCTCCGGTTAACGTGATGAGTATGAGGGGTGTCGTGGTGGTTGACTTTTGCTGAGCCTCCAAGGTGAGCTTAGAAGAGTGATCAGCGGTGGTAAGTGCAATTGTTGATCGTCCTTTAAATGTGTGATTATGAGTGGTATTTATAGGCATAAGATGACGGTTACCAAGGATAACCACCATTAGCCCACTAACCCACGATTACCACTCCTCGAATCCTCTAATCATGCCCACTACCTAATCCACGTTCTCCTAATTTGTCGGACGGGCAAGCAGTCGGGTAAACCAAGTCAAATGACTACCGGTACGCTACGGGTGGCGTTGCGTAGGAATAATCGTGGCTTGAGAACAAGGTTGACTTAGCAGTAATCTAGGCAGGAGCTGAAGCCAAGTGTCCAGCTAGGAGATACGCCATGCATCGCACGTGACGGCCATGGCGAGACGTACGTCATTAACGGCCGGTTTCACGATTTAACAAAAGTTAATACCATCCAGTTAAGTGAAATACGCGTTAAACATGTGATGAACTTTTTCGTAAAAAGACGAAAAAAACCTGTCACATGTTTGACACGTATTTCATTTAACTGGATGGTATTAATGTTTGTTAAATCGTGATTCTAACAGTGTACAATGTTAAAAACATAAAACCAACCATGCTCAATTAAAACTTTAAATTTCATCATAGTTTTTCGTACAAACCTTAGGGACCACCCATCCATAACCTCCCATGATATTTTGTCTAAAAGTAACTACTCCATATATCCACGTCCACTTTATAATTTTATGACTTTATATTTTTTTTTTAACCTTGGGGAAAATGCGGATTAATTAGATGACATGATCGGCAAACCCCCTCCTCTGATGCCACCGCAATGCAATGTGCGAACGGTAACGGGGCATGGCCGGTTTACCCCCTTCTCTGCTGCCACCACAACGCAATGTGCGAAATACGACATATATTTGAAGATTAATGATATATCATTATGTGCATGCTAACGCCCCAAATTGAACTCCCAACCTAAGAAGTATAAGTCTTTCTTACTGGACCAACAACCCAATGATATAGTTTAGTTTTTGTATTGCACAACATATAAAAAATACTCCATATAAGATAAAGGGCAAAATCCATAAAAAGGTAACCTATTTTTCCATTTTTCCTATTTTAGGTAATCTATTTCATTTCACTACAAAAAAGGAGTTCTTTTTCAAAAGTTAAGCAAATAAAGGGTGTCGTTAACTTTCTTCTTTAAATGCCACTGTGGCATTCCACGTCACCTATTTTTCCACGTCACTGGCTTACATGTACTAGCATCATCACCACATCATTTTTATTTTTATTTTATTTTTATTTAAGTTTAACTTATTAGATAAAAATACAGATCAATGGTGGTATTCATCACCATCTTCAATCATCAGCATCTTAACTCATCATCATATATTTTTGTCACCAACTGAAATCATCATCATACAAATAGAAAACCTAATTATAAATAACAAATCTATGGTTCACAATATCATTATGTTTACAACCCAATGGCTGACATCAAGCTACTTGCACAAATTCATCCGCATAAAAATCAGCAACTCAAAACAAATATCTACAACTTATTTCATATCTGACGAAAATGAAATACATTACCCAGATTTAACGATATTGCAAACCAGATCCGACTAGATCTCGAACACTCCGATGTTTACCACTAAAACGGGCGGTAGTTGTCGTATTCTCCGGGGTCATCTTCGCCGTCGGTGGTCATCTTAATGATTTTAAGGCGTCGTGTAATACATCGAGTGAGCAATTCGTCTTTGTATTATGTTTTTAAATGGAATTGAGATTATGTTTGTATAAAGAATTGAGTTTGTGAATGGAATTGAGTTTATGTAAACGGATTGTCTTTGAATTAGTGTATCTTCGTATTAATTTTGTTTCTTTTTTTTTCCTTTTTCTTTTGGAAAAAAGAAATAATTGAGTTTTTAAACTAATGATATGGAATTCAGAAATATATACATATAAGCAATCCACATGATAAAACTGATGATGTAGAATGTCACATTGTCATTTAACGAAAAAAGTTAACGACACCTCTTTATTTGCTTAACCCCTTTATTTGGTTAACTTTTGAAAAAAGACTCCTTTTTTGTAGTAAAACGAAATAGATTACGTAAAATAGGAAAAATGGAAAAATATGTTACTTTTTATGAATTTTACCCTAAGATAAAAGAGAAAAGCACTTAAATCTTGAATTCGTTAATCATATCATCATCATTATCATATATTGTTATATCTTTGAATTTAATTATCACCAAATTCTCTACGGCTTTAGCCTTTCGGCACAACAACGTGACACAAAATAAGATGAAAGAAAAAACTATATCTTTGAATTTAGTATAAACAACCCCACACGTCACTCCAAATTCACATCACACCAACCACACACCCTTCCTAACGCCGTCTAATACACCGTTACGCGTTTTCAACACACTGCTAAACAAACCGTTAACTCCGTTAGTCAACTCATCTACACCGTTTGAATATTTCGTCACAACTTTTCCAAACTCTCTAACGCCGTTTACAAATCTAACGCGGCGCTCTTCGCCGCCGTCACCGTCCAAGACGGAAGCTTCATCGAGTAAATCACAAAAAGGTACCACTCGGCTAGCCGTATCTTCAAGCTCCAACAATTTTGACTTTGACTTTATCAGGTTAAACATTTGCTTCTGAACGTTGTTGACCGAGTCAGACCACAAAAACTCGGCCGGAACTCGGTATTCAACCAGATCTGACTGTCCATACACTATACACACCAATACGCTAGATATAAATACTGTCAAAATACCTAGACCGTGTAACGTTCGTTTGATCAGATCTCTTCCGTTAGTTACCTTAACGATCGGAAAACTATTGATGCCGGAAATCAATTCTCCGATCAGATCCTTAGCGCGTTGATATTTTTCCGGTGTAGTCTCTTCACTATGACGTACGGATCTGATGAGCGCGTCCTTCGCTTTTATCAGTTTCTCCGGCACCGGTATTTGGCCGGAAGTAATCTGACCGGAGGAATTCATCAACCGGAGGCTTAGATTCATCAACATACGACGTTCGGTTAATTGTTGAACGGCTGATGAAATCAAATTGCATAGATCTAGTAGTTTTATACTGTAATCCATATACAAAACCTGAAAACATTCGGATTCAGATCTTAAACTCGAAATCTGATCCAGTGATTCGGCATGAATCGTTGATAAAAACGCAACGGCCTTCGACATCCATGATAAACTGATAAATGACGAATCGGTAGCTGGAGCTAGGGTTTTGAGATGAAAAATTACTTGTTCATCGAAGGATCTAGAAGCTTGTTGGTATGATTTAGGGATAAGTGATGGTTTCTTGGTGATTGATTTGAAATGTGAAGTTATAGTAGCTTTCTCTACGAGAAACATGGCGTAATGTTAAAAAACGGATGAAATGAAGTCGCCGGAAACGGCAAGTTTTCCGGTTGATTATTAATTTAGATAATTGTTTCGTTAGTTTTGGTTTCTAGGGTTTGGTTGTTAAATTCAATCTGAATCTGAATTAATTTTATACACTATGAGTTATTTAAAATTATATATTAAGTTGGTTGAAAAAATATACGGTGGTGTAGAAGAAAAGAGAACTGTGAATTGACTGAACTGCCCATTGTTTAGACTGTTTCTAACCGTGGCGGTGACGTCAAAGGCAAGTGATGTACTTTTTTATGATGTGTCAAGGTCAAGAGATGAAGTTAAATAAAGGGGAGTGTTAAATTTGAGGGTTAAATTTGTGAATAGGTGATGTGGTAAAATATTATTGGTAGTTGGGTATAAAATATATTAATTAATAATATAAAAAAAAAACTTGAAAAAATCTGATTGGCTGAAAAAATAGTGACACACCAGCGAAATTTCCGACTGACGCCCCGGGCGTCATATTTTGACGCCGCGTTAGGGGCGTCAAGGGCGTCAAACAGCTTGCCATGTGGGATGACGGGGATAAAGTGACGCTGGGTTGGAAACAGTCTTAGCGTCTACCTTTTGATACAATAATAAAGTTTGTCCATAAAAATGGGTCAATAGCCTAGTGGCGAATGACTCTCTCTCTCTTAGGGGAGGTGAGGGTTCGATTCCCACTAGGTGAGGATTTTTCAAATAATTGAATCAAAATCCATTCTTAACGGGCTCAAATGATCCCTTGGTTCCATGTCCTTGCCGATAAACATATTTTTTTGAAACAATAAAGTTTGTCCATGAAGTATTTTGCCTATGCAATCATTTTTATAAATCATAAAGCTACAAATATTCGCAAAAAAAGTTCACAATTTTTATAAACCCAGTACAGTTACATCACTCATCACGAATACATGTACACTTGTAAAAGTAAAAGACGTTTTAATTAATTCTGTTCTTAAATTCAATGTGTTCAATTTAGTATTAAACTCATTTATTCTTAAAAACGTCTTAACAAATTACTGTTTTAAACTATTTTTGATATTTCCGTATCATCCGTTTTTCAAATTCAAAGAAAATGAATCCGACGTCATATACTAACAACCTGTATACGGTCGTATCTTTTGATGGATTCCGCACGCTTGTTTTATATACTATGTTTAGGTATTTGGTTAGTAGAGAAGTACCATATATCCCGGCTTTTTTGATGGTTTATGGGTCAACCGTCAACGTCAAACATGGATGCTTTGATGCTTCACGCCTCCATTATTATTTATTATCCTTTTAAATAGACAATGATGATTTTGTCACATACAACTTGCTAAAATGAAAGTGGTTAATCTAACAAAGAAAGTTGGGTGTTACTTGTAAACCTAAACCTAAGAGCTCGATGAATGAATCACTTTAAAGTTTATAAAAGTGAAGTAATTAAAAATAAAATAATAGTATATTTATTTTTAAATCATTAATAAAATGAATTAAATGCAAAATTAATAATAATAAAAAAAACTTTCATTGTTAAGTACAAAAAAAATAGTACAATTCCTACCCAAAAAAAGTACCTAGAATTGTTTAAAAAAATAGAAATGCACTAAATAATACGAGTAATAATTAATCTAAGTGTTTATCGAAAATCATACAAGAGGAAAGAATCTGGATTGGCACACATGGCTCACCAAATCCAGGAGTGTACCTTAACCTACTGTGAAACTTAGAATCAAAATACCCGTAACCTGTGCTGTTTTCGTGATAATACTACGACTCTACGAGTATGCTGCTGCAGATTCATATGCAAATGTTGCTGCTTTAGTTTGTGTTTCGTCAAACAGCATATGATGCTACTGTTTAGTTCAAGTTATAATTTTCGTGCAGTTTACTTATTAGCCAACTCATGGACAGGAGTACGAAATCTCATTGATGTAGGATTACAGCTAGAGGGTGTTTCACAAAATAAATGGGCTCAAGTTTATTATAAGAGATCAAGGAAACAAGTTGGGCTGCTCGAGTACTTTGGAGAAACATTATTTGGGCCCATTGTTGGGCTTCAATATTGAGTTGGTAACATGAGGAAATATCACGTGGTTGCTGGAAACATGAGATAAAATCACTGGCTGCTGCAGTTAGGGTCAGAGTTGGACTCTAACTTATTTAGTTATTTGAATTTTAAATTTAGTTGTTAGGGTCAGAGTTGGACTCTAACTTATCTAGTTATTTGAATTTTAAATTTAGTTGTTATCCTTATCTGTTATATGTGTTTAAATAAGGCATTTGTTGGCCATTGTGATCAGTTTTTATGTTTTTTCATTATCATCTCGTGAATAAAAGCAGCGGCTTTTTATTATCAGTGTTCCAATTACTTTGTGTTTTAATTCTTGTTTGGCCTCGATCATTAATCTCTACATTAAGTGGTATCAGGAGTCCAGGATGGCCGAACAATCAGCTCGTCGTGGTGCTTACCGATCGGTTAGGATCAATGACCCTGATCCATTTGTGGAAATCGAACGCCTGCAAAGAAGAATCGCAGAGTTGGAACTAAACAACCGTCAGTTTTCTGATGATCGTAGTTCTGAGCGATCGCGTGATACTTGGGATGAGGGCAACCCATTCGCTGACCAAGTTCCACGAGGTAACCGTAGAGGGTATGATGACCCTTTGTGTAGCTTGGGCATGAAGGTGGAGATCCCGAAATTTACGGGAACTATGCAACCGGACGATTTTCTTGATTGGTTGAGTACCGTCGAACGTGTGTTCGACCTCAAAGACATCCCCGAACACCTCAAAGTAAAGCTTGTTGCGATTAAACTACGCAAACATGCCTCTTTGTGGTGGGACAATGTTTGTAAGCATAGGGCGTACGCCCGAAAATCTAAGGTGACGACATGGGATAAAATGAAGAGACTTTTGCGTTCTAAGTTTCTTCCAGAAAGTTATAAACAAGAAGCATACTTGGAATATCATAACTTACGGCAGAAAAGTATGAGTGTTGAAGAGCTCATCCAAGAGTTTGATCATGCTCGTTTGCGTTGTGATGTTCAAGAGGAAGAGGAGCAGACAATCGCTCGATTTTTGAGCGCGTTGAATGCTAACATCGCTGACATAGTGTCTTTACAGCCTTACTGGACATATGGCGATGTGTGTCTGCTTGAAATTAAAGTCGAAAAGCAACAAAAGGAAAAGGGGAAGTTGCCTTTCGCAAGAAACGCCACAACATTGACACCTAAGGTTGGGGCTGTAGCTCCTGAAAAAACCCTAACTGAACAGCAGGTGATACCACAAGTTTCGGGCAGTAGCAAAAGAGGCCCAAAGTGCTTCAATTGCCAAGGGTTCGGTCACTATTCCAGGGACTGCCCGAACTCCCGACCCGTGGCTTATTGTGATGAGCATGATGAACCTCAGTATGATACCGACAACGAGCAGGAGGAAATAATTTACCCGGATCAATGGGAATCTCTGCTTATTCGTCGAGCTTTGAAAATAGATCAGGCTCCTACTGACGAGCAATCGTGGCTACGCCACAACATTTTCCGAACTAAAGCGACGTCAAAAGGAAAGGTATGCACAATGATCATAGATGGTGGAAGTTGTGAGAACGCTGTTTCCACGGAAATGGTCAATAAATTAGCTCTTGTCGCCGAAGATCACCCCGAGCCATATCAACTAACTTGGCTCAAAAAGGGAAATCATATCAAAGTGACGAAAAGATGTTTAGTTCAATTTTCGATCGGGAAGTTATATAAAGATGAGGTGTGGGGTGAAGTCATTCCCATGGATGCGTGCCATCTCCTCCTTGGGCGACCATGGCAATATGATCGGAAAACAAAGCATGACGGGTTTAGGAATACGTATAGCTTTGTAAAAGACGGGGTTAATATTACCCTTGCTCCACTCGACTCTCGTCGTGAGCCAGGTACAGAAACAGCACTCATTTTGAACAAAGCTGAGTGTGCGCTACTGAAACCTGCTGTACAGGATGCATCTCAAGTAGGCAGCGAGCTTGCTGATCCAATCGAGCAGGTGCATCGACGAATCCCTACCAAGCATCACACATACAAGCAACATGGTGTTAAACGTCGTAGGAAGGTAGTATTTCGTGAATGTGACCTTGTGTGGATTAATGTGTGCACGGAACGATTTCCGGGTGGTCGGGTTGGTAAGCTACAACCACGAGTTGATGGTCCTTTTCGGGTTGTTAAGAAGTTAAACGACAGTGCTTATAAAATTGCATTGCCGGGTCATTCCAAGGTATCTGCCACCTTCGATATCGCAGATCTTTCTCCCTACTTAAGTGATGACGAGTCGGATCTTGACTCGAGGTCGAGTCCTTTCGAGGGGGGGGGGGGGTGGGGGGGGATGATGTAGGATTACAGCTAGAGGGTGTTTTGTAACACCCCAGCTTAACATGACCACAATATTGTCCGCTTTGCCCGCAGGCGCACGGCTTTTTCTTGGCGACCACACACGAGAAGCACTTTCCCAGGAGGTCACCCATCCCGGTAGTGCTCTCGCCCGAGCACGCTTAACCACAACGTACTCGCACTTCTACTCAGCCTGTGATCCCAAAACGCGTTGTGTCATTTAAGCGTGGGTATTACCTTATAATCCCATGATCACTCATGTCTGTGGGCGATGTGGGATTTGCCTAGGGTGTTACATTTGTAACACCCCAGCTTAACATGACCACAATATTGTCCGCTTTGCCCGCAGGCGCACGGCTTTTTCTTGGCGACCACACACGAGAAGCACTTTCCCAGAAGGTCACCCATCCTGGTAGTGCTCTTGCCCGAGCACGCTTAATTGCAGCGTACTCGCACATCTGCTCTGCATGTGGTCCCAAAACGCGTTGTGTCATTTAAGCGTGGGTATTACCTTATAATCCCATGATCACTCATGTATGTGGGCGATGTGGGATTTGCCTAGGGTGTTGCATTCACCCCCCTTAGGGACTCATCGTCCTCGATGAGGTTTGCCCCACCACCCCCAACGGCACATGAGTGGCTCTGATACCATTCTGTAACACCCCAGCTTAACATGACCACAATATTGTCCGCTTTGCCCGCAGGCGCACGGCTTTTTCTTGGCGACCACACACGAGAAGCACTTTCCCAGGAGGTCACCCATCCTGGTAGTGCTCTTGCCCGAGCACGCTTAATTGCAGCGTACTCGCACATCTGCTCTGCATGTGGTCCCAAAACGCGTTGTGTCATTTAAGCGTGGGTATTACCTTATAATCCCATGATCACTCATGTCTGTGGGCGATGTGGGATTTGCCTAGGGTGTTACATGTTTCACAAAATAAATGGGCTCAAGTTTATTATAAGAGATCAAGGAAACAAGTTGGGCTGCTGGAGTACTTTAGAGAAACATTATTTGGGCCCATTGTTGGGCTTCAATATTGAGTTGGTAACATGAGGAAATATCACGTGGTTGCTGGAAACATGAGATAAAATCACTGGCTGCTGCAGTTAGGGTCAGAGTTGGACTCTAACTTATTTAGTTATTTGAATTTTAATTTTAGTTGTTATCCTTATCTGTTATATGTGTTTAAATAAGGCATTTGTTGGCCATTGTGATCAGTTTTTATGTTTTTTCATTATCATCTCGTGAATAAAAGCAGCGGCTTTTTATTATCAGTGTTCCAATTACTTTGTGTTTTAATTCTTGTTTGGCCTCGATCATTAATCTCTACATTACTCATCATCTTCTATCTTAGGATAATACTACGAGTATGATCAGTAAGCTTCGGCCATCTTGACCATCGATGGGTAATTCCCGTAAGGTCAACTGGTTTTGTGTGGACCCACCCATGTGAGCTCAGCAGCAGCTCATGCTCGTTAACAATAGTTCCATAACATTCCACATTCTTCCCTGGTTCCCTAACACAACAAACGAAGTTAATAATTTTTAACTCAACAATTTCACCTACTGGTATAAGCAAAACTACGAAATTCAGAAAGTAATAAACTCACAAGTACTATTTTATCGATTGAACAATTTCATCTCTGAATTCGGGAACAAATGCAGCCGTTGCAGAGTTATAGCGGGTTAGAAAGCAGAAAATACCAAAAAATCTACATATATGTTTTATATATTATTAACGCATGTTAGTGTATCTTTAGTGTTTTTGACATTACTTACCCGTCGATGAAATCACAAGAGCTTTTGGACTTGTCTTCCACTATATCAAGTCAAGGTACGATTTTTACAACATATAATCTCTTTAAGAGATGGATTAACAAATTTCTTCACTTGTATCAACAACTTCAGTGTTCAGTCTATAGGTGAATGTAGTTGTCAAGAATTGATTAACGTATAAGGTTTACGTGAGCAAACGGCTGAGGGTAGGCTTTAGGTGGTGCAGCAGCTTTAGCAGGATGCCCAAAAACATTCCAAAACCTCAACGTCTCGTCTCTTGCTGCAGACGCAACTGTACATCCATCTGGGCTCTGCAAACATATTGTTATTATCATAATCATTAGTAACCCGTGTTTGCCTGTTGACTATACACAACTATACACAAACTGTTTGACTTTTGACTATACCTGCGCCATGACGAGAACATTTGAAGTATGACCAGTAAGCTCAGCCATCTCGACCATCGCTGGGTACTTCCATAATGTCAGCTGATTCAGTGTGGACCCGTGTGAGCTCAGCAGCTCACGCTCGTTATTGTTCCATAAAAGTCCACATACTTGTGACCCAGTTCAACCGAGTTCAAACAGGCACCAGTGTGTGTGTTCCAAAACTTGATACACTTGTCATCATCATAAGTGCCTGAAGCAAGAAGATTAGCCTGAAACGGACACCAAGCAAGTGCTTTAACTGCTGCAGAGTGATCATCGAGCCTGTGAAGATAATAAGTTGGGCCAGGCCCATTAACAGATCTTCTGTCCCATATGTGAACAAGATTGTCTGTTCCACCACTGGCTAGTTGTTGACCCGAAGCTGACCATTTCAACCCGCAAACTTCTTGGAGGTGGCCAGAGTACGTTTGGACTATGTGTGATCTTATTCTAACATCGTTATTTATAATCCGGCCATCCATTCCTCCGGTTGTGAGAATATGGTTGTTCCAATCCAATGCTCCAACTCGAGACTCGTGACCGCCTTTCAACCTTCTTAACTGTTTCAAATGAAATATTATTAAACAAAACATAACATTGCATTGCATTATGGTTATGGGAAAACAAGGATAAGGGGATAATTACCAATCGGTTAGAGGTAGAATTGAATAGATGGACATCAGAATTGTCTAAGCCGACAGAGATGTGGGTGCCATCCGGTGCCCATTTGACACTTGTCACTGGACCACTTTCATCATCTATGGTCACCAGTAATGAGGTAGTAGCGTTTGTAGCATCCCATAGATACACATGGTTTCTGAGAGCAATTGCAACAACATTGCCGCTTCCCCAATCCAATAGATTCAAGCAGTAATCATCAACAATGTCAGGTGCATCCAATACTTTTTCCGAAGTCTACACAACACAGGCAGCATAAACAACAAGAAACCTTAAGGATTGAAACAAGCAGGCAATAATAACTGAATCTAATAACACACATAAATCTTGCAACTAATTTGTATTTTAATCTTGTAAGGAAACCACAACTGAGTACTTTAGGGGTTGAATACAAATTTGAACCATATTAATAATCTTGTAAAAGCACGTACTGATAAGGAATGAATAGAGACCGACAACAAGATAGATAAAAACTTAATCAATAACGACGAATTGTTGATGATTACCTGCGGGATGTATCTACGGGCTTTTCGGGTTTTATAGTGCTGGACTGGCGAAGTAGAGTAAGTTGTGATTGCTTCAGTAGGTATTGGAGGCTTGTTCTTGAAAGCAAGAATCCTAGTTCTGTTCATGTTGAAGCAATCTACCAAATGCTTCCTGTATGCTTCCCCAAACGGAGAGATATTCATGGAGTTTTCGATCCCCTTTTTAACAGGTGTTGTTAACATGTAATGAGCGAAATTGAAATCCATAGCTGATCTATTAGGTATGAATCTATCCAACTGCAAAACAGTTAATTGAAATCAATTCAACAATTAATCAACATATCAAACAATAAACCCTAATTCAGTAACAATTCAACAATTAATTGAAAAAAGCCCTAAATTGATGGAAATTAGGGTTTACATTTTCGCGAGAATTGCGTCTTTGAAGGAATTGTTCCTTAAGCGAGAATCGTGATTGTGACTTGGAGGCAGAAGAGGTTTTTACAGATCCTGCATCCATAGTGTTAGTAGTAAACAAAATATACAAATTATATAAACAGAAATCACAAAAGTACTAATATTAATAATAAGAAATATAAGAAATTGAGGAGCGTATGTAATGAATGAGATCCTTGGTTGTAAGAATCGCAAGAATCGTAAATATTGAGACGACGATTGTGATGTGTAATTACTTGGAGAAGATGAAGATTGTTTAGGGGTTTATATATGGAGTATTATATATCCGTTATGAGTTTAATGGTCCGCGTTTTTTTTTTTTTTTTTTTTTTTTTTTTCACGCGGAGTACATACAACTAATCTTACTTATATATAATTTGGTGATAAGGATGACATCATTGTGGTTAATTTCACAATTCCTGGTGAGTGGTGTGGTGACGTGTCTTTATGTTTGTTAATTCAAGTGATGTCACAATATTTATTATTAATTATTAATCTAAATTTATAATTAAACTTAACTTAATAATTAATTAATAACTAGTAGAGTAGCCCTCGCTCCGCGTCGGGACTCCGTTTCGGATATAACTTGTTGTGTTTGGTTCGTAAAATTATTCCGTGTTTAATGGTTATGTCGGTTAAACATATCCCAAGTCGTACGAAAATTTAAAGGCGGTTAAAAATTTAGGTGGATTTGTTGGGGAGTTTTATGGAAAATAAAGAAGTTACGATTTGGCCCTTGAACTTGAACTTTAGACCACTATAGATTTTACATTTTTTACCCTAGGAATTTACATTTGACGCCCTAAAGCTTATAATGGTTCTCAATGTTTAGTGTGGTGTCATTGTGAGTACAACCTTTTTGCACGACGTATAAACGATTATAATATATAATGAGTTACGTAGTTAATTTATAATAAGAAAAAAAGTTAAATAATAATAAAGTGAAAAATTATGTGTTTCATTTAATAATAATAATAATAATAATAATAATGAATAGTTGGTAGTTAGTAAAAATTATGGGATCAATTTATAATGAATGAGAACTGTAATGGTTAAAGTATAAAATGTGAAAACTATGTGGTAAGTTTGTAAAAACAATAAAGTTAAATGTTATAAAGGGCGGAATTGAATTGTAAAAATATAAAAAATTTGAGGGGTGTTTGTGAAACTATTGGGGCTACTATTCATTTAATAATAACAATAACAATAATAATAATAATAATAATAATAATAATAATAATAATAATAATGATTAGTTGGTAGTTAGTAAAAATTATGGGATCAATTTATAATGAATGAGAACTGTAATGGTTAAAGTGTAAAATGTGAAAACTATGTGGTAAGTTTGTAAAAACAATAAAGTTAAGCGTTATAAAGGGCGGAATTGAATTGTAAAAATATAAAAAATTTGAGGGGTGTTTGTGAAACTATTGGTGCTACTATTCATTTGATGGATATCATTTGTTTGTGAAAATATTGGGGCTACTATTCATTTGATGTATATCATAAAAATTATGGGATCAATTTATAATGAATGAGAACTGTAATGGTTAAAGTGTAAAATGTGAAAACTATGTGGTAAGTTTGTAAAAACAATAAAGTTAAGCGTTATAAAGGGCGGAATTGAATTGTAAAAATATAAAAAATTTGAGGGGTGGTTGTGAAACTATTGGTGATACTATTCATTTGATGGATATCGTTTGTTTGTGGAAATAGTAGGGCTACTATTCATTTGGTGTGTATCATTTAGATATATAGAGTAATGTATACGGAGTATTATTTTTTTATTGTCCTAAAAAACACCAATTTGCTCTGACATGCTTTTCCCACCGCCACTCCTCTACACCTAAAGTATCATGTACGCTACTTTAATTATTCGTGTTCCTTTAACCAAGAATTTAAATTTAAATTTAAAATTTGAATTATTGATACATAAAAAATACCGTATGCCTTTATTACTCCATATACCCCTCTAAAAAAATTCATTCTAGCGTCTTCTCTGTTCACCATCCTTCATTGACAGGTAAATAATTTTTATTTTTTTTTGTTGGTCTGAGTTTAGAATTTAAAATTTATACTAATACCTATCACTTGGAACCTTTATGTTTCGATTACAACTTGATTTTAGGTGTTAAGTTTTATTTTTGTTCCATTTTGTTCATTTAGAGTTTTTCAGATGATTTTCTGATTACATCTTAGGGTTTATGTTTAATTTTCCAGGGTTTATAATTTGGTTCGATTCATATGCGGTGTTTATGATAGATGAATTTAAACCCTAATTTTTGTTTATAGGGATCTTGATGACTTCTTAATGCTTTAGAGATGAAGATTTGATCGAAACCTAATTAAAACCAGTTTAAAGGTACCCTTCATCTATATCTCTGTATTACATATTCGTACACGGTGTCGGTATTTGTATTATTTTTTGAGTCATATTTGTGATAATCTTGAGTCTGATGCTGGTTACATACAGTTATTGTTTACTATACAAAATTTATCAGCTCCGGTTGTTACATCTATGTATTATTGGTTCAAGAAATATGTGGTTGTTTTTGTGATCTTTGATGATATGGTCTGAGTGCACTCCAAGTGCTCTTATCTATGTATTATGTCATGTTACTCATGTTGCTGTAGTCTTTTGATGTGTAGTCTTTTGATGCTATATTTTAGATTGTTGATTGTTCAAACAGATCCATTGAAAGATGCTAACAGAATAATGGAGGAGGACTTGACAGTAAGAATCACTCTTAGTTAAGTTATTATATGTCAATATTTTTATATAAAATGATGTTCATGTGATTTTCAAGGCCTTTTAAGAGATAATAAGATGATAACTTGATTTTATGATTTTCAAGTCCCGTTACTTATGTGATTTTCAGGTCCTGTTTAAACAGATCCACTGAAAGATGAGAGAATAATGTTTAACTACTTTGGACACAAATGTCTTTCTGAAGGTTTCACAAGTAAGTTGGCAGATACAATTTGGTGATTTTTATTGGTAAATATTATCCTTTTCTAAATGCTTGGATTTTTTTTATTTCATACTGAATTTGTAAATTCCTCAAACAATCATTATATTAATAGCATTTTTGCTGTAATTTCTACTACATCCCTAGAAAATAACCCCTTTATATTTATGTACATATATGGGTTCTCATGTAATTTGTGGTACCAGGTTTTGAAACCGATGGCGATATTCTTCATCACTTATTGATCAATGGCCGATAAACAAACATATTGGTTGGAGTATCAAACTGAAATTTTCTCACTTATTGATCATCAATAAGTCCTTGATCATCGATAAATCAAAGACATTGGCAAGAGTATCAACTGAAGTTGCCTTATGCTTCAAAATAAATCCAAGGCTACTTGGCGTTGAATTACTTGGTGATAGTGATTGGCTAGCCGGCGGTAGCATTGGTAGATATAACATTCTGGTTATCTGGTATATAAACTACTGTCACACTTGATTGTTGGATGTAACCTTTATAAGCATATAGTAGTCCTTGGTTAGTGTTGGTAATGACAATTTGTTGCGAGTTCATTAATGCATAGTTTAGTGCACTTAGCTTGTGTTATTATATAATGATATAGTGATTTGGATATACTATAAACTACATTTCGGATAATTAAGTGGTATGTATAGTGACATTTTGTAGTTTGTGGGTACGACATATGGAAAAACAGAGGGACTTTTGACAATGAAAGACTTGGTATTTCAAAACAATGGCCTTTAGCATCATTGAAGATGAATTTATAAATTAGAGAAGTAACTTTTTGCTACTGTTTTACTGATGCTGCATATAACTATATGTGATTCTTTTAGTTTTTTCTGTGCGATAGGTAATAGGTTCAATCTATTAAATATAAATAATTAAATATATTGTTAGGTTCAATTAGGGATGGCAATGGTCACCCGATCCAGTGGATATTCATCCGATTCTAATGGATATGGATGAACCTAAATGGATATGGATACGGATATGGATGAACGTAAATGGATATGGATATGGATATGGATGAAAAGTTTCATCCATGGATACATCCATTAACACCCGAAATACATATGCATATATATATAAATATCGATATATACATACACATTTACTATTACAAATGTATTTTTCGTTATACATACATTTTGCTTACAACTATATAATGAATAAAGTATTGTATATTATAATAAAACACGTATATATAACAAAATAAACATACAAATTACACATATAATTTGTCATAATATATGTTTGATAGTGTATTCAACAAAGTGTGTTCGATTTTCGACAAACGTTACATGTTTCTGTGGATAGATTTCAGTTGTCATGTTATATTTATTTTTGTTATATTACGTCTTTGTTTTCATCGCATTTTCGAAAATATTATAACTTTTTTTGAATATCCAATGGATATCCATTAACCCGTTTAATCCATTGGATATGAATATGGATGGATGAACTGAAATTAAATGGATATGGATATGGATATGGATGAACAAAAACTAAATGGATATGGATATGGATACGACGTCACCCGATCCATATCCGATCCATTGCCATCCCTAGGTTCAATCTATTAAATATAAATATATTGTTCCTAGATCGTAAACATGCAAATAAGCTTCTTCTTTTTTTTTTTTTTTTAAATGGAGATAGTTATTAATATTTAGTTTTGATACATCTTAGATTTATGACTTTTATGTAGGTATTTATTTAAATTCTCATACTATACTACTAAAATACATAGTATAATATAACGGAGTATAGTATAACTAAGTTGTGTAAAAGGTCTATTTAAATATAAAACTTATAACTAACCTTTTATTACTTTTTGACAATTAAAATTTATTTATTTATTAAACCCGTGTATTCACGGGTCATGAACTAGTTTTAATTGTAGCCAGTTTAGTGATATTTTTGTTGTTATTGCACTAGTCAATTTTTATATCTAGCGTAACTAGCGTAATGTTCGTTTCACTCTCATTTTGTTTACGTTATATTTAGCTATAGCTTGTTTATTTGATTTATAGTTGTATCGATTGTACTTGTTTATCTTTTGATTCGTTCTAATGTTACGGAGTATTATTTTTCTTCATCAAGAAAAGTGATTCGTACGTAACTAAATTTCATTTATATACAATAAACATGTTTTGTGATGATGTAACATACAACGCTTTAAAGCATGTTTGTTTGTTTATGGCTAAAATTTGATTGTGTACAAGATCATCACCATTTTTTCATTACTATTGCTTTTCCCATCAAAAAAGAAAAAAAAATGCCGCGTTATTCATTTCCGATTATCATGCTGAAATATTTATTCTTTTAATGTTCATTTACTCTATATATACATTCCCTACTTTAAAATAGTATATACAATCAAATAATGACAATGAAATTTTAATGTGCAATTTTAAATTATGACATAATTTGAAATTGCATCATCATTATTCGAAATTTTGTGTAGTCATTATCAAAATTAGATAATCTTTATTTGAATTGCATAACCATTATTCAAAATTGCATGAGCATAATTCAATATTGCATAACCATTATTTAAAATTTCATAACAACTATTTAAAATTAAGAATATATTATTTGAAATTGCATATTGATTGCGTAGTCATTATTCAAACTTTAAAACAATAACAATAATAATAATAATGAGGAAAGCAAATATGCGCTTCGTTGCTCGGTGGTTTCAGTTGGTTAACGATCAGTGGTCTTGATCGGTTAGCGATCGTTTTTTTGGACGTTTAAAATATAACGAAATGAAAAAGGGAGTTGAAAAAAGTTGTAAAGAGAAGGGGGGAAAAAGTTGTAAAGAAAAGGTGGTTTCGATCGGTTGACAGGCGGTGGTTTAGGTCTGTTAGTGGTCGTTTAATTGGACATTTAGAAAGGATATTTGAAGAAGACGTAAGTCGATCTCAAGGGGAGTTGGTTTGGTTTCCACAATGTATTCCTTCTCACTCGTTCATAGTTTGGCTTTTCATGGGAGAAAATTTGAAAACACGTGATAATGTTCATCGTGCATGTTTGATATTCATGACCATGTTTTTTACTTGCCCATTTACACACCAGGTGTGGAACGAGATCAAGAAGGGAAGCCAAATTCAAACCGCTTCTATTTATTTTCTTTGGTAGGAACACAATTCTAGAATGTTTAAGAAGCAGACTAGGACAAAGGAAAAGTTGTGTGATGTTAATTATTCATTGTACGACTCAAGCTGAAGACTTGAAGTGGAAGAATACTACTGTGGAAGTTTATGTAGCTTGTAGTGTCCAGTTATAGTTTGTTATGGTTCTTGTTGCCTTTCGTTTGTGTTAGCTTTGGTTTGTTGGGTTTTGAGGCATGTCTCTTGCCCTGTTTTTCAGTTTTCTTGTAAATATTTTTTGAGTCTAATATATTTCACCGGGTACTACTGTTTACCCAAACAAACTTGTTGTGAATAACCAGGTCGAGTAGCATCCCGTTGATGTAAACTGAATGGGTATATGATATTTTGTTGGTTAAAGATACGCCATACAAATCATATCTGATTTATGTCTATACAATAACGGTTGCATGAGACGGCTTGCAAACATCATGAGCAAGCCGACCAATCTGCAAGGCGGTGTTACACATGACTGCGTGAGCCATGTACATTCCGCAGTGTGTACTCATGAAAGTGCCACGTAAGCCTTACACGTCAACCCTAAAGGGTTTGTGCTCAATTCCTAATGGTCAAGCCTATGAGGTCACAACAAGTACTATACCCTAGTACTTGCCTAGGAATAGCATCCTTGTACTAGTCATTCAACATCTTACACATTCTTACATTTTCAATCACATTAATACACACATACTCTGTCAATATAATTCCTCGATCGGAAGTAAATCACATTATTACACACATACTCTGTCAATATAATTCCTCGATCGGAAGTTTTACAGAGTCCTTATCATTTGTTAATCGCCACCACAGATATATTCGGTCTTGGTCATGTGTACTAGTCCTTATCGGAAGTTTTACAGTCCTTATCATTTGTACCAGTGCTTATCATTTGTTAATCGCCACCGCAAATATATTCGGTCTTGGTCAGGGTTTGCACAATTATCGGAGTGCTAACAAGTGATCTCACACCAAATTTACCTACATGTAGCACTCAAGTGTGGGCCTAACCATTCTACGCTTAATCAAATGGAGCAATCCATGTTCAGAATACAATTTCGTACCTACTTTCTACCACAATGTCCGGTAATGACAACGAAAGTTTGTTTCCGGTTCACCATCTTGGGTATGCTTGGTTTTGTAGTCACTCCAATATAGCCGCAAAACGAAGAACGGGGGGCGTCCACGACAAACACTGCCGACAACAGTTTAAAATTTCGAACCATTCAGACGTTGGGCACAAATGAGATCAATCTTTCTGAAAGAAGCGAAAAAAAGTTGCTCTTCGGTTTGTTGGCTTATTAAATTGACCCCAACCAAAAGCCTCAAACAGATTTCACAAACAATAGACTTTCACTTCTCCATTAGGGCCAGAAAAGTCATAGCTACCAAGAAATCATTTCACTGCATTTGGTGAGGCCATATTGTTCCACAGCAATCACTTATACTCAAATTTACTATATAAACATTATGGACCAGATTGACCCACTTGTCATCAAATTTACGATTTACTGTATATATTTATATTCATTTACATCCTTGTTTGTGTATCATCTATTTGATGACGGCGAAAATCACGGATCAACAAGTATGGTAACTAGTTGGAGTAAAAAGACATCATGGTGAATAATCATAAACTCTTGTGCAAAGGAAACCTGCCAATTAGATGACATCAACAGAGAAATATATATATTAACTAAAAAATTCATACAAAATTTTGTGAATTTGCATATGATCTACCATAGCAAGAACTCGAGAATCTTGATAACCAATAATAACAAAATGAAGAAGTAGTTGATAATTCAATGTTAAAATGTTAACCTCTAGCAATAAAGTCGAATGATATTCAAAGTCATCACTAATATAATATGCGAGAAAAAACAAATCACGATGCATGAACAAAAGTGCAGAGTGATGTATTAACTTGTGGTAATATCACATTACCTATTTATTAGCAAGAAACCACAGCTAAAGACATCAGTCTATTGATCAAAAACTATAATGATGATAATGCTAGTATAAGCAAAACTAGAATAGATCGAAAAGGTACAAAAACCTTATAATGAAATGAAATCACTCTAAAATAAAACTTTAGCCACTAATAGAAATGCTGCACTTTAACAAGTAGAAATCCTAAACAAGTCTTTAGCATACCTTTTGCATTCAATCATACTTTATGAAATCCGATTTCTGCTACCAGGAAACAAATCAAATTCATTCATATAGCAAGGTCAGCTTCAATCTTTCCCCATGATTGTAAAGCAGACCCCCTGAGCTGCTTCTTGAAGTTACCCACAATTTCCTTTGCCACGTCAGCTTTCGAATCTTTCACCAACCCATTTACCAGAAGCTTAGTTGCTTCAAATGGAGGGACCCACTTCTTCTGAATAATATCCTTGCATATTTCCAATCCACCATCAAACTCTCCTTCCTCAACCATATGTTTCATCAACGTATAATAACCAAAAGATGGCGCCTTTACATACCCATCACTCACCATTTTCTCCAAAACCTTTCTTGCAGAGTCCAAATCACCGACCTTACAAAAACCGAAAATTATCTGATTATAACTAGAAGAATCGGGCTCCACACCTTTCGATATCATTTCATCCAACAACTTCTTAGCCCTAACACATTCTTTGTTCTTACAAAACCTCAATATTCTATGATTATAAGTAATCAAATTAGGTTCCAAACCTTTCTCATTAATCTGTTTCACAACCATATCAAAAGCAGTCTTTTTCCCATTATCCAAGTAAGCTCCCAACAATACATTATAAGAATCGATATCAGGTTTCACATTACCTTTATTTTCCAACTTCGTAACCAGAGCTTGAGCCTCATCGAGACGACCACCTTTACAATAACCTTTAATCAACAAATTAAACGACTTAACACCAGGCGAAACACCGGTCTTTTTCACAAACTCCTCGAACCTCTGACTAAACTTATCATCATAAATCTTGTTATCTAGCATCACAGAAAGTACCCCACAAAGTGATTTTTCAGTTACACTACATTTACCTCGTTGAAGCATTTTATCGAACAGTTGGAGTGCATTGTCAACCATACCAGCTTGTGAGTACAACATCACAATCCGTAGCCAGAACCCTTCAGAGGCAAGCTGGGACTCAGGGGAATTAGTGATTGAACTGGTTAATATGCGGTCAATTAGGTCAAATCGTTTGGATCGAGACAGTTTGTGAACAGAGAGAGTGAATAAGGGTCTGTAGCGTCTGAAAGGGGGTATTGAAATTGATGATTCGAATAAATTGGCGACCTTGATTGGGTCTTGTTCTGATTTGATTGCAGATTTCAAAGCGCGAAATGATGGGAAAGGTGTAGAAGAAGAAGAAGAAGATGATGATGATGATGATGATGATGAAAAGGTTCGTATTGGGGTTTGTTGGGAGATTGAAAATCTGGTAATTCTAGAAATGTACGCTGCCATCGTCATTTTATGTGAATGATTTGGGAAAGAAGAAGAAGAAGACGATGCAAATAAAAGGAAGTTGAGTCTGTGTGTTGGGGTTTTTTTCAAGATTTTAGAACCCTAAAACGGTAGCGGCACTATCACAATACACTTCCAATAACCGAGTGACAAACTCTTTCTATCATTTAATTCAAATAATCAACAATAACTTTAATTTAATATCAATATCTATATCTATATCATATAAATTTTTAAAATGATTATGTCAAAAATAAGAATTATTCAAGCTCAAAAAAACTAAATAAAATAAAATAAATTTTCTAAACCCATCATGATGATGTCATTAAAATAATTAATTATATTTAATAAATAAATTAACATGTTCATTGTATAATATTTGAAACATTATGTACAACGTTATGATAAAACACTCTTTTACCATATGTACAATATTTGAAGCATTATGTACAATTTTATGGTAAAACACCTCAATGAGTATATGTACAATATATGAAACATTATATACAATAAACATCTCCATGACCATATATAATTTAGATAGAATCTTTGTTATAATTTAGATAGAATCTTGAAGAATTTATACCTGGTTTTTATACTAGCAAGCTCAATCTATTGAACATTATTTGACATCAACAATTTAATCACATCCAGCACCTTAATATATCTAGAAAATCATGACAATGTAATCCATTTGAAACTCATAATTTTATAAATTTGATATCAAAGTTCACACCAATTTAGATGGGGTATAATAACATATTCGTTAGCTAACTTTCTTAATATGATTTTGGTGATGGTGGTGGTTGACGATGACAATGGAGGTTTATTTGAGCGGGGTTAGATTTACGAAAAATTTTAAAGACATATAAGAAAATAATTAATAAAAAAAATAGAAAATAAAAGATAAAATTATAAAAGTAAAAAGATGAACTTTTAACCATTTAACATAAATCTCTTATTCATCCTCTTTCTTTAACCAATATCTCATATTCATCTTCATTCCAGCAGATGTCAACCCCTAATTTAAAAAAAAAAAAAAAAAAAAAACAAACTCGGATCTCGCAACTCAGATTCCGGAAAACATATTGGCAAGGGGTCATTTCGGCAACTTGCTATCTTATATGGAAGAACCGTAACTCAGCAATTTTCAAGAACAAGTGTTGGAGCACCCCGAATGCTTTGATCGAGATTCAAATGAAAACTTTTGAATGGATTGCGAAGAGGATTAGAGGGAAAGCTATCGATTGACATATACTTGGTACAATAATCCTTCGTGTTATTTAGTTTAATTGTAAAATTTTGAGACTTGAGATTATGTAACGATGCTATCATAGCATCTTCTTGTGAATTTGCTTCTAATTTTGGAGCTCCTTTGTAATTATGTTTGTGATAATAAAAGTCTACCTACTTTTTCAAAAAATTCCAAAAAAAAAAAAAAAAGAAGAAAGAAAAAAAAGAAAAAACAAACTCAAATCTATTTCAATAATATATAAATATGTGTGTTCAATCCTGATTGGCCAAAAGAACAGTCACGAACCCATCATTTTTCGTCAATATATGACTAACGTTAACATGCGTGAGGGACTAACGATGCGTTAATCGGCGTTACTTTTCGTCAAAAGGTTCAGGGTGGCTAACGCCAATCTTTTGAGACTCGGTTAACACAAGTCTAAAATAAGTATATAACCGCTTTAAAACTCTATGATTCGGTTAAAAATTTTCCTTGAGTATTATTTTTGGCGAAATTCAATTTAATTTAAGTAAACAAATAAACAACCCTTAAACCCTCACCCCCCTTCTCCCTCCACACCGCCGCTGCAACCCGCGCTGCCGCATATCATGACCATCGAGAAGACTTGACCTTAAACCCTATGCAGCCTTCTTTTATCAGGTTATTAACATCTTACCGTAATTTATATATTCTGTATCCCTTCAATTGTCGTTATATATCATCACTTGCCCATATAAATATCTCTGATATATCATCAGACTCATCTTCTTCTGATGAAAACAATAATACCCATTTACTCTGTCATCCTATTAATCAACCCAACAAGTTTACAGTTCTTGAAACCTTACATAAGTTCAAGAATCAACCCAATATTGCATTATCATTCATTACCCAGTTAAAAGATTCAAACTTTAATCATGATGTTGTAACTTACATGGCAGTTATTAGGTTTTTGTGTAAATGGGGTATGGATATTAGGTTATATTATATGTTTATGGATGTTGTTGTGAAAAATAGTAATGGTTTGGTTTTTAATTTCGATATTTCGGATTTGTTAGAAGTGTTGATTGAGGAGATTAAGGTTGATGATAATCGAAATTTAGTAAAAGCAGTTTTTATATTGGTTAAGGTGTATGCAAGTGTTGGGAGATTTGATGAGGGTGTAGATTGTTTATTTAAGATAAAAAGGAGTGGACTTTTGTTTTCTACGAATACGTGTAATTATTTGTTGAATCAAATGATTTCGTTTGGTAAGTTGGATATGTTTGAGTCGGTTTATATGCAATTAAAGAGGAAAGGTTTGGTTCCGAATGTGTATACGTATGGGATTTTAATTAAAGGGCTTTGTAGGAAGGGTTGTTTGAATGAAAGTTTGGATGTTTTTAGAGAAATGAAGGAGGCTGGAGTTGAACCTAATGATTTTACTTACGGTACTTATATCGACGGGCTTTGTTCAAATGGGAAGCCTGATCTTGGTTTTGAGTTAGTTAAAAGTTTGCGGAATTCAAATGTGCAGGTTAATCTTTATGCTTATATTTCTATTATTAGACGTTATGTGAAAGATTTAAGGCTGCAAGATGCAGAAAGTGTCTTTCTTGATATGAAGAACGCGGGAATTGTACCTGATGTGGTTTGTTATTGCACGCTAATTCAAGGGTATTGCCAAAAAGGGAATATTCTTACGGCGTTAGCTCTTCATAATGAAATGAAGTCGACGGGTATTAAAACTGATTGTAAAATTTTGAGTGCAATCATGCAATGTTTGTGTCATTTGGGTATGTTAGTTGAAGCTGTAGACCAATTCATGGATTTTTTAGAAGCGGGACATTTTCTTGATGAAGTATCGTTTAATATTGCGATTGATGCTTTATGTAAATTAGGGAAAATGGATGAGGCAATGGCGTTGTTGAATGAGATGAAACGTAAGAAAATGGATCCTGATGTTATGCATTATACCACTTTGATCAACGGATATGTTATTTTGGGTGAAACGTGGAACGCGTTTGATCTTTTTGAAGAGATGAAGGTTAATGGTGTGAAACCCGATGTTATCACTTTTGATGTGCTTGCGGGCGGGTTTTCAAGATGTGGGCTTTTTGACGAGACAGTCGGGCTTCTAAATGAGATGCGGGCCCAAGGTTTAGAACCCACGAGTGTTACACATAGTGTGGTCATTGAGGGGTTATGTAAGGGAGGAAAAGTGAAAGAAGCCGAACACTTTTTTAATAGTTTGCAACTGAAAACATTGGATCATTACGCTGCAATGATGAACGGTTATTGTGAAGTAAACGATGCTGAAAATGCTTTTGAAATTTGGTTGTCTGAACCAGGGCTCGTCGTAAAACGTTCATCTTGCTTAAAACTGTTAAGTTGCCTTTGTGCAAAAGGTGATACGAAAAAAGCTCTTGAACTATTTCAAGCTCTCGAGGCATCAAATAATGACCCGTGTAAGATGCTATACAGTGAACTCATATCCGCGTATACTCGTGTTAAGAATATGAAAATGGCTATGTGGGTTTTTGAGAAAATGATAGAAAAAGGGTTAATACCTGATGCGGTTACATACACGATGATGATAAATGGTTATTGTAGGGTTAATTGTTTGAAGGAAGCTTATTGTCTTTTTAACGATATGAAAAACAGGGGCATAAAACCTGATATTATTACCTATACGGTTTTGCTTAACGGTGACTGTCGAAAGGAGGATATGTTGAGAATTTGCAGTGAAATTGAAGAAACGGGGTTAACTCGTGATGTTATATGTTACACCGTTATGATTGATAGGCATTGTAAATTAGATAATTTACATGATGCCGTTTTGCTGTTTGATGAGATGATTGATAGGGGTCTTCAACCAAATACGGTGACATATACTGCGCTTGCGTGTGGATATTATTCTCAGGGGCATTTAGATGAGGCTGAAACACTTATTAATGAGATGGTATCAAAGGGTATGGAACCAAATTCAGGAACTTGGATTGATTTTTTGTCGGTGAAGGTGAAGAAAGGCAACTTTAGGCGTTAATATTGTACCTCATACACGTGCAATCATGGTATGCATAAGGTTTTTTTTTTTTTTTTTTTTAAATGTTGGTACATGGTTTAATAAATTTTCTTGGAATTGTACATTATACACTGTCACGGATTAATCTGGTTAGACCGCGTACACCAGAGTAAAAATACTCGCTCACCTGGTAACCCGAACTGGGAAAACCTTATTATATTATATGAAGTACATGGTTTTATACTTTACTTGTTCGAGTACACTATTTCACTATTTGCTAAAAGAAATAAACTTTGGCATAGGAATAAGGTGCATCAAGATGAATGCTATTGCCTGAATATTCTCAGATTGTGATAAACTGACTGAATTCCAAAGGTTAAGGTATTATTTTTAACTGCTTTTGCTTTTTATGTTTGTCTCACTTACAATATCAGTTAGTTATATCCTGACTGATAGTGCAGGTGTTTTGATCTGTACGGAGTTGGTATGCAGGAGTTCTCAACACCAAAGCTGTTGAAAGGAGCTCAATCTTAAGGTAGGTGTGATGTATTACATCGTGTTCGAGTTTTTAGCATTTGCAAATTATAGACTGAATTTAAAATTATTCGAAGTTAAAAAAGTAATCCCTTCGTCCCAATTCTATTGTCCGCTATTCCTTTTTGTGTTGTACCAAATTAATTGTCCACTTTTGTAAATATAATATAATAATGAGTTAAAGTCCTTTTATATTGTTATCGTTAATGTATGCATACAAGACAAAAAATAGATAAAAATAAGGGGTAAAACTGTATATTAATTATAGTAAAAAACCTCCGTCCCAAAATAATTGTCTTGTTTGACTTTTTAAAGTCTTTCTTTTAAAATTTCAACTTTAAATATTTTAAATTGTGTTATATAATATTTGATGAACGTTATATGAATGGATCCGGTTTTACAATGTGATTACATTGGTATAACTTTCGTCAAATATGATATAACACAAACAAAGATATTTAAAGTTGAAGTTGTACATGAAAGACTTAAAAAGTCAGAGTAGGACAATAATTTTGGGACGAAGGGAGACATTTCCCAAATTGCCTGTTTTTTGTCTGTGAACAATTACAATTAAATTGGGACATAGGGATCTTATACACTGCATTACCATATAATTGAATTTATAGTATGCACTTTGAGGAACCATTTGGTTTTCAGGGTGATGCTAACTGATCTCCTAAAAGTCATGGTAATATTTTGTGATGGAGACGCACCAATTTATGTGAAGTTTGTTGCAAAATGCGGTAACAGCGACAGTTGAACTTAATGGCACAGGCGATCAAGTGTTTGATGGAATATCAATATATGCAAACACGCGCATTCTGTATCGAGAAGCAGATGTACGAAAGTAATGATATGCGGGTACATATACATAGAATGTAATGTGTAAATTTAACAACATGCATATAGGTGTATTATAAAATATATAGACAGAGTTATATCTTTAATACTGTTAATAATTAATAATGATAATGATGTCATAAGGTTAGTATTACTTTTGTTTTACACATTTTGCTTATGCTGTCAACCCTAACAAATCAGAATCCACCAAAAGTCCCTCATATTGTACTACAGTACTATTTATAGTCTGTTTATTCGGAACACGTTTCATTGTACAACGTTTTCGATTAGAATTATTGGGTTGTTTTGAGTATTCGCTAAAACATTATTGTTTTCTCTTTGTCGACTTGGTGAATTATGCTATTTTATCTACATGTTGGTTATATAAGATTCACATTTTGATTAAATAACATTTGTCAACTATAACATATCATTTAACAATTTTTCCTTTAAAATCCCGTGAATCCACGGGTCTCTGCTCTAGTATTTGTTTGAAAATATTACTCCTTTATTTTCTCACTTGCCTGTACCACGAAACAACTTTTGTTTTGTAGCTTTCACTGATTCGTGGTTATCTCCGGTCATCGGTATCTCGCCGGTGGCCGAAGGTTCTCCTTTCTTTTTTCTTTTTCTTCGATCTCCTCAGATCTATCTTTCATGTCTCTCTTCTTGGGCTTTCGAGTCTCGGTGAACTTCCGGCGAGCTTTTTCGGTGACAGGCGGCGAAAGCACATGTGCTTTCTGTTTTCCGTGGTTGTCTCTTGGTAGGTCCTCTTGTCTCGTTCGTTTTTTCTTGAAGTGCGACTTGTTTGGCTTAGATGCCGGTTTCTTCTTTTCCGGCTGGGGTTTTTTGCTGGAGGGTCCGCCGGAGTTGTTGGTTATGGGTTTGTTGACCAGCTGTTTTCGGTAGCTTGAAGGTGGCTACCGGCGGTGTTTGATTATTTTTTCCGATCGACACTTTTTGGCTAGATTGTCACTGGTAGTTATGTTAGCGGCCGGATTTGTTTTCCGGTTACTGTTCCAGTGATTTTACGGCGGGTACCCGCTGTTATGTTTTTTTTTATTTTATTAGTGTAGCATTAAGTTCCGCTAGTTATAGCCTTGGTTTTAATTGGTTACTAGATTAAACGGGTTTGTTCACCCTGTTAGTGAGCCGTTTCGTTTAGTTAGTTTTGTTGGACTAGGGCTTATTGTTGGATTTTTTTGTAACGGTTGTACTTGTTGATCTTCAGATCCGTTCTAATGTTATCGTTATTTTGCTAAAAAAAAGGTATTTAACCGTTTTCAGAGATAAAACGCACCTCGTTAGGCGGCCCTAACGAGGTCCAAATTTAATAAACAAATAAGTTTTGTGACCCTTGTCACAAAACGAACCCATTAAGCTAACAATTAAATATTAACAAGTAATAAATTAAAATCACATTAAAATGTATTTAAAATCACTTAAAGGGCGGAAAGGTCAAATCCACCTAGGCACGATTCGAGGGTGTTACACCAAAACATTGAGCTTCATAATCCCCACCTCCTCAATCATCGATTTCCCCCCCTCCCCCCCCCCCATAGACTTTACAAACTTATTCGCAACAGGAGCGAAATCAATAATATTTTTTAGACCCGCACCATGATCATTGGCCACAACTTCTTCGACGTTGACCATTCCACATCTGAAGTTTGAAGTCCCCACAAAAGAACTCGGCCCAATATCGTTAGATTCGTCTTAAAGAATATTCATCGAGTCGAACACCAGATTGCTGACCAAAATATCCTTATATAAGGGTCTGGGTGATGACTGCAACTCAGGAGATGTGATCGACAGAACTAAACTCGAATTGGGAACCAACTCATTGACATCGATAGTACCACAAGACCCTTCACAGATTGAGCCGCAAGAACAACCCGACCCATTTGAGGTTACGCATCTCACAATAGAAGCTTGGCCCCGATACCGTGGCCCAAAAGATAAATTGAAATTTCTGGCACAATTTCATCCATGTTCGCAGCAACGACGGATTTTGTGGCGAAATTAGAATGCACTTGCACAGCTTTATCAAACCGATAAAAGTGATTATCATAAGATTCCAAGCTGACACTTTGGATTTAACCGGCGACAATATCATTAACGATCCAATTACTACCTAAATCGGGCTCAACAATCGGAATAGCATCCCCGAAGCAATTCGCACGATTTGCATAAGCAAAGGAGTCCAACCGAAAACCTTTAAGGTAAAATTGATCAAGATTATCGAAACTCAAAACCTCATTTACACAGATAAAGAACGAATCAGACGAAACATTGTTGTATCCTCCTCATTCACGTTAATACATGAACTACTTCAAGTTGAGACTCCTTAGATGAAACGCTATTCATGTGAATCACCTTGCCAAAGGAATAAGCAATATCCTTGATATTCTCTATTGAGACATACTTGGCCGGAATTTCTGAGAGGGAAAGCCATGAAAACCTAAAGAAATAGTTAACACGTGCACAGAAAGGTTCGATCATAAAAGTACTATTTCTATTTTCTATTTTCTTTGCACAATAAATGAAAATATTTGTAGGCGTATGTCACAACCCAACAAATTTGTGGCCCAACCCACTAAGATTATAACCCAAATCATGGAAGGCCCAAGAAGCATATGGAAAATATCTAGAATTCTCTCCTTGATTCTTCCATGGAATGGTATGGAAACTCCATAGATATTTCTAGGTCATGAAGTTTCTAGTACTTAGATCATAGCCATTGATTTAGTTTAATCATAGCCATCCATTTTGATGTAAGAGTAGTATAAATAGGGGTGGCCTCATTTGGCACACCACACCTCAAATCTCAAACATTCTCTCTTGTAAAGCATTCTCAAGCAATATAAGTATTTTCTTCAATTCCACTTGTTCTATAATATTTTCTATTTTGGTTACTTGAATATTTATAAGGTCCGAGTAAGGCTGACTTAGTAGAGACTAAGTGCCGCACGTGAGCTTATCGAGATAAGTCCGTGACATTTGGTATCAAGAGCAAGGTCGATTCAAGGAGATGGCAACCGAGACCGAGAAGAATGTGAGCGCAACAAGTGGTGTGATGGGTGATGAGACTCATGGCCGAGTAGAGACTCGCCAAGGAGCCAAGAAGAACCGAGGTACGTCCAAAGACTTTTTCGCAAACTTAGACAAAAGGATCATGGATGTAGAGACATCCATGGACGACGTGAAAGCAAAGGTCGAAGACGTCCACCAACGTTTGGATGGTTTGGACGGGGACTTTGACGAATTGAAAGATGATTGCAAGAGTGCAATCAACGTGCTAGACGTTGACATGCGACGTGAGATCCATGACTTAAGGGGTATGCTCATGGGTGAGATTACGAAGTTGCGAGGCGAAATGGAGGGGGAGGTCTCCACTATTCACCAACGCCTCGTGGATTTACAAACCAACATGAACTCTTGTTTGAGATTCATGGCTAGTGGGGGTGGCAACACTGGATGCAATGCTCTGAAGGTGGACGTTCCTAATTAAAAACGTTCCATATTAATTGATTTCGTTGCGAGGTTTTGACCTCTATATGAGACGTTTTTCAAAGACTGCATTCATTTTTAAAACAAACCATAACCTTTATTTCATAAATAAAGGTTTAAAAAGCTTTACGTAGATTATCAAATAATGATAATCTAAAATATCCTGTTTACACACGACCATTACATAATGGTTTACAATACAAATATGTTACATCGAAATCAGTTTCTTGAATGCGGTTTTTACACAATATCAGACAAACATGGACTCCAAATCTTGTCCTTATTTTAGTATGCAACAGCGGAAGCTCTTAGTATTCACCTGAGAATAAACATGCTTTAAACGTCAACAAAAATGTTGGTGAGTTATAGGTTTAACCTATATATATCAAATCGTAACAATAGACCACAAGATTTCATATTTCAATACACATCCCATACATAGAGATAAAAATCATTCATATGGTGAACACCTGGTAACCGACATTAACAAGATGCATATATAAGAATATCCCCATCATTCCGGGACACCCTTCGGATATGATATAAATTTCGAAGTACTAAAGCATCCGGTACTTTGGATGGGGTTTGTTAGGCCCAATAGATCTATCTTTAGGATTCGCGTCAATTAGGGTGTCTGTTCCTTAATTCTTAGATTACCAGACTTAATAAAAAGGGGCATATTCGATTTCGATAATTCAACCATAGAATGTAGTTTCACGTACTTGTGTCTATTTTGTAAATCATTTATAAAACCTGCATGTATTCTCATCCCAAAAATATTAGATTTTAAAAGTGGGACTATAACTCACTTTCACAGATTTTTACTTCGTCGGGAAGTAAGACTTGGCCACTGGTTGATTCACGAACCTATAACAATATATACATATATATCAAAGTATGTTCAAAATATATTTACAACACTTTTAATATATTTTGATGTTTTAAGTTTATTAAGTCAGCTGTCCTCGTTAGTAACCTACAACTAGTTGTCCACAGTTAGATGTACAGAAATAAATCGATAAATATTATCTTGAATCAATCCACGACCCAGTGTATACGTATCTCAGTATTGATCACAACTCAAACTATATATATTTTGGAATCAACCTCAACCCTGTATAGCTAACTCCAACATTCACATATAGAGTGTCTATGGTTGTTCCGAAATATATATAGATGTGTCGAAATGATAGGTCGAAATATTGTATACGTGTCTATGGTATCTCAAGATTACATAATATACAATACAAGTTGATTAAGTTATGGTTGGAATAGATTTGTTACCAATTTTCACGTAGCTAAAATGAGAAAAATTATCCAATCTTGTTTTACCCATAACTTCTTCATTTTAAATCCGTTTTGAGTGAATCAAATTGCTATGGTTTCATATTGAACTCTATTTTATGAATTTAAACAGAAAAAGTATAGGTTTATAGTCGGAAAAAAAATTACAAGTCGTTTTTGTAAAGGTAGTCATTTCAGTCGAAAGAACGACGTCTAGATGACCATTTTAGAAAACATACTTCCACTTTGAGTTTAACCATAATTTTTGGATATAGTTTCATGTTCATAATAAAAATCATTTTCTCAGAATAACAACTTTTAAATCAAAGTTTATCATAGTTTTTAATTAACTAACCTAAAACAGCCCGCGGTGTTACTACGACGGCGTAAATCCGGTTTTACGGTGTTTTTCGTGTTTCCAGGTTTTAAATCATTAAGTTAGCATATCATATAGATATAGAACATGTGTTTAGTTGATTTTAAAAGTCAAGTTAGAAGGATTAACTTTTGTTTGCGAACAAGTTTAGAATTAACTAAACTATGTTCTAGTGATTACAAGTTTAAACCTTCGAATAAGATAGCTTTATATGTATGAATCGAATGATGTTATGAACATCATTACTACCTTAAGTTCCTTGATTAAACCTACTGGAAAAGAGAAAAATGGATCTAGCTTCAACGGATCCTTGGATGGCTCGAAGTTCTTGAAGCAGAATCATGACACGAAAACAAGTTCAAGTAAGATCATCACTTGAAATAAGATTGTTATAGTTATAGAAATTGAACCAAAGTTTGAATATGATTATTACCTTGTATTAGAATGATAACCTACTGTAAGAAACAAAGATTTCTTGAGGTTGGATGATCACCTTACAAGATTGGAAGTGAGCTACAAACTTGAAAGTATTCTTGATTTTATGTAACTAGAACTTGTAGAATTTATGAAGAACACTTAGAACTTGAAGATAGAACTTGAGAGAGATTAATTAGATGAAGAAAATTGAAGAATGAAAATGTTTGTAGGTGTTTTTGGTCGTTGGTGTATGGATTAGATATAAAGGATATGTAATTTTGTTTTCATGTAAATAAGTCATGAATGATTACTCATATTTTTGTAATTTTATGAGATATTTCATGCTAGTTGCCAAATAATGGTTCCCACATGTGTTAGGTGACTCACATGGGCTGCTAAGATCTGATCATTGGAGTGTATATACCAATAGTACATACATCTAAAAGCTGTGTATTGTACGAGTACGAATACGGGTGCATACGAGTAGAATTGTTGATGAAACTGAACGAGGATGTAATTGTAAGCATTTTTGTTAAGTAGAAGTATTTTGATAAGTGTATTGAAGTCTTTCAAAAGTGTATAAATACATATTAAAACACTACATGTATATACATTTTAACTGAGTCGTTAAGTCATCGTTAGTCGTTACATGTAAGTGTTGTTTTGAAACCTTTAGGTTAACGATCTTGTTAAATGTTGTTAACCCAATGTTTATAATATCAAATGAGATTTTAAATTATTATATTATCATGATATTATCATGTATGAATATCTCTTAATATGATATATATATATATATATATATATATATATATATATATATACATTAAATGTCTTTACAACGATAATCGTTACATATATGTCTCGTTTAAAAATCATTAAGTTAGTAGTCTTGTTTTTACATATGTAGTTCATTGTTAATATACTTAATGATATGTTTACTTATCATAGTATCATGTTAACTATATATATATCCATATATATGTCATCATATAGTTTTTACAAGTTTTAACGTTCGTGAATCACCGGTCAACTTGGGTGGTCAATTGTCTATATGAAACATATTTCAATTAATCAAGTCTTAACAAGTTTGATTGCTTAACATGTTGGAAACATTTAATCATGTAAATGTCAATCTCAATTAATATATATAAACATGGAAAAGTTCGGGTCACTACAGTACCTACCCGTTAAATAAATTTCGTCCCGAAATTTTAAGCTGTTGAAGGTGTTGACGAATCTTCTGGAAATAGATGCGGGTATTTATTCTTCATCTGATCTTCACGCTCCCAGGTGAACTCGGGTCCTCTACGAGCATTCCATCAAACCTTAACAATTGGTATCTTGTTTTGCTTAAGTCTTTTAACCTCACGATCCATTATTTCGACGGGTTCTTCGATGAATTGAAGTTTTTCGTTGATTTGGATTTCATCTAACGGAATAGTGAGATCTTCTTTAGCAAAACATTTCTTCAAATTCGAGACGTGGAAAGTGTTATGTACAGCCGCGAGTTGTTGAGGTAACTCAAGTCGGTAAGCTACTGGTCCGACACGATCAATAATCTTGAATGGTCCAATATACCTTGGATTTAATTTCCCTCGTATACCAAATCGAACAACGCCTTTCCAAGGTGCAACTTTAAGCATGACCATCTCTCCAATTTCAAATTCTATATCTTTTCTTTTAATGTCAGCGTAGCTCTTTTGTTGACTTTGGGCGGTTTTCAACCGTTGTTGAATTTGGATGATCTTCTCGGTAGTTTCTTGTATAATCTCCGGACCCGTAATCTGTCTATCCCCCACTTCACTCCAACAAATTGGAGACCTGCACTTTCTACCATAAAGTGCTTCAAACGGCGCCATCTCAATGCTTGAATGGTAGATGTTGTTGTAGGAAAATTCTGCTAACGGTAGATGTCGATCTCAACTGTTTCCGAAATCAATAACACATGCTCGTAGCATGTCTTCAAGCGTTTGTATCGTCCTTTCGCTCTGTCCATCAGTTTATGGATGATAGGCAGTACTCATGTCTAGACGAGTTCCTAATGCTTGCTGTAATATCTGCCAGAATCTTGAAATAAATCTGCCATCCCTATCAGAGATAATAGAGATTGGTATTCCATGTCCGGAGATGACTTCCTTCAAATACAGTCGTGCTAACTTCTCCATCTTGTCATCTTCTCTTATTGGCAGGAAGTGTGCTGATTTGGTGAGACGATCAACTATTACCCAAATAGTATCAAAACCACTTGCAGTCCTTGGCAATTTAGTGATGAAATCCATGGTAATATTTTCCCATTTCCATTCCGGGATTTCGGGTTGTTGAAGTAGACCTGATGGTTTCTGATGCTCAGCTTTGACCTTAGAACACGTCAAACATTCTCCTACGTATTTAGCAACATCGGCTTTCATACCCGGCCACCAAAAATGTTTCTTGAGATCCTTGTACATCTTCCCCGTTCCAGGATGTATTGAGTATCAGGTTTTATGAGCTTCTCTAAGTACCATTTCTCTCATATCTCCAAATTTTGGTACCCAAATTCTTTCAGCCCTATACCGGGTTCCGTCTTCCCGAATATTAAGATGCTTCTCCGATCCTTTGGGTATTTCATCCTTTAAATTTCCCTATTTTAAAACTCCTTGTTGCGCCTCCTTTATTTGAGTAGTAAGGTTATTGTGAATCATTATATTCATAGATTTTACTCAAATGGGTTCTCTGTCCTTCCTGCTCAAGGCGTCGGCTACCACATTTGCCTTTCCCGGGTGGTAACGAATCTCAAACTCGTAATCCTTCAACAATTCAATCCACCTACGCTGCCTCATATTCAGTTGTTTCTGATTAAATATGTGTTGAAGACTTTTGTGGTCGGTATATATAATACTTTTGACCCCATATAAGTAGTGCCTCCAAGTCTTTAATGCAAAAACAACCGCTCCTAATTCCAAATCATGCGTCGTATAATTTTGTTCGTGAATCTTCAATTGTCTAGACGCATAAGCAATCACCTTCGTTCATTGCATTAATACACAACCGAGACCTTGCTTTGATGCGTCACAATAAATCACAAAATCATCATTCCCTTCAGGCAATGACAATATAGGTGCCGTAGTTAGCTTTTTCTTCAATAACTGAAACGCTTTCTCTTGTTCATCCTTCCATTCAAATTTCTTCCCTTTATGCGTTAATGCAGTCAAGGGTTTTGCTATTCTGGAAAAGTCTTGGATGAACCTTCTGTAGTAACCAGCTAGTCCTAAAAACTGGCGTATGTGTTTCGGAGTTTTCGGGGTTTCCCACTTTTCAACAGTTTCTATCTTTGCCGGATCCACCTTAATACCTTCTTTGTTCACTATGTGACCGAGGAATTGAACTTCTTCCAACCAAAATGCACACTTTGAAAACTTAACGTACAATTCTTCCTTCCTCAATACTTCTAACACCTTTCTCAAATGTTCACCGTGTTCTTGGTCATTCTTTGAGTAAATAAGTATGTCATCAATGAAAACAATGACAAACTTGTCAAGGTATGGTACACACACTCGGTTCATAAGGTCCATGAACACAGCTGGTGCATTAGTTAAACCAAACGGCATGACCATAAACTCGTAATGACCGTAACGTGTTCTGAAAGCAGTCTTTGGAATATCATCTTCTTTCACCCGCATTTGATGATACCCGGAACGTAAGTCAATCTTTGAATAAACAGACGAGCCTTGTAGTTGATCAAATAAGTCGTCGATTCTCGGTAGTGGGTAGCGGTTCTTGATGGTAAGTTTGTTCAACTCTCGGTAGTCGATACACAACCTGAATGTACCATCTTTTTTCTTGACAAACAAAACAGGAGCTCCCCACGGTGATGTGCTTGGTCGAATGAAACCACGCTCTAAAAGTTCTTGTAATTGGCTTTGCATTTCTTTCATCTCGCTGCGTGTGAGTCTGTAAGGAGCACAAGCTATTGGTGCAGCTCCTGGTACAAGATCTATTTGAAATTCAACGGATCGATGTGGGGGTAATCCCGGTAATTCTTTCGAAAATACATCGGGAAATTCTTTTGCGACGGGAACATCATTGATGCTCTTTTCTTCAGTTTGTACTTTCTCGACGTGTGCTAGAACAGCATAGCAACCTTTTCTTATTAGTTTTTGTGCCTTCAAATTACTAATAAGATGTAGCTTCATGTTGCCCTTTTCTCCGTACACCATTAAGGGTTCTCCTTCTTCTCGTACAATGCGAATTGCATTTTTATAACATACGATCTCTGCTTTCACCTTCTTCAGCCAGTCCATGCCAACTATTATATCAAAACTCCCTAACTCTACTGGTATCAAATCAATCTTAAATATTTCGCTACCCAGTTTAATTTCTCGATTCCGGCATATATTATCTGCTGAAATTAATTTACCGTTTGCTAATTCGAGTAAAAATTTACTATCCAACGGCGTCAATGGACAACTTAATTTAGCACAAAAATCTCTACTCATATAGCTTCTATCCGCACCCGAATCAAATAAAACGTAAGCAGATTTATTGTCAATAAGAAACGTACCCGTAACAAGCTCCGGGTCTTCCTGTGCCTCTGCCGCATTAATATTGAAAACTCTTCCGCGGCCTTGTAAATTCGTGTTCTCCTGGTTCGGGCAATTTCTAATAATGTGGCCCAGTTTTCCACATTTATAACAAACTACATTGGCATAAATTGCTCCGACACTACTTGCTCCGCCATTACTCGTTCTGACACCATTTGTTCCTTTCGTTCTGTTAACCCCTGGTCCGTAGACCTCACACTTCGCCGCGCTATGACCATTTCTTTTACACTTGTTGCAAAATTTGGTGCAGAACCCTGAGTGATACTTTTCACACCTTTGGCATAGCTGCTTCTGATTGTTGTTGTTGTTGCGGTTATTATTGTTGTTGGGATGATTGTTGTAGTTGCTGTTGTTGTTGTTGTTGTTGTTGGGCCATTTCTTGTAGTTGCGATTGATGTTGCGATTGTTGGGATAATTGTTGCGATTATTATTGTAATTGCTGTTGTTGTTGTATTGGTGATTCTTATCACCGTTTTCCTCCCACTTTCTTTTGACTTGCTTCACATTGGTCTCTTCAGCCGTCTGTTCTTTAATTCTCTCCTCAATCTGGTTCACTAGTTTGTGAGCCATTCTACATGCCTGTTGTATGGAGGCGGGCTCGTGTGAACTTATATCTTCTTGGATTATTTCCGGTAATCCTTTCACAAACGCGTCGATCTTCTCTTCCTCATCTTCGAACGCTCCCGGACATAATAGGCACAATTCTGTGAATCGTCTTTCGTATGTGGTAATATCAAATCCTTGGGTTCGTAACCCTCTAAGTTCTGTCTTGAGCTTATTGACCTTGGTTCTGGGACGGTACTTCTCGTTCATCAAGTGCTTGAATGCTGACCACGGTAGTGCGTACGCATCATCTTGTCCCACTTGCTCTGGATAAGTATTCCACCATGTTAACGCAGAACCTGTGAAGGTATGCATAGCGTACTTCACTTTGTCCTCTTTAGTACACTTACTTATGGCAAACACCGATTCGACCTTCTCGGTCCACCGTTTCAATCCGATCGGTCCTTCGGTTCCATCAAATTCCAAAGGTTTGCAGGCAGTGAATTCTTTGTAGGTGCATCCTACACGATTTCATGTACTGCTAGATCCAAGGTTATTGTTGGTATGTAGCGCAGCCTGTACTGCGAGTATGTTTGAAGCTAGAAAAGTACGGAATTCCTCTTCATTCATATTCATGGTGTGTCGAGTAGTCGGTGCCATTTCCTTCAAAATAGTCAAATGGAACAAGTTAATCATACAGAATATTAAGAGTAGTTAATAGTATTTCGTAGCATAATATGAACTCATTTATAAAAGCTTTTTCTTCATATTAGCATTTTATAAGTTTAAATTCGGGTAGTACCTACCCGTTAAGTTCATACTTAGTAGCTAATATACAATTCAACTACTACAATTCTATATGAAAAACTGATTATAATAATATTTCGCGTTCAAACTTTTATACAATATTTTACAAACTTACAATACCGCTTATTTTACATAAAGCATGAAATATAGCACACAATAACTTTGATACAAGATAGTTGTGAAGATAATTCTAGCTAGTACACAAGTCGTTCAGCAAAGGCAATAAAGACACGTAATTCATACGTCCAGAAACAAGTCATACATTCTGGTTTTACTAGGACTACTTCCCATCCTTGGTCTTGTGGAACATAACCGTTATGGCCGTTGATAAGACAGCGTGTTGTAACATCGTCAAAGGGACGAGGGTTACGTAATGACCAACAGTCTCGTAATAACCTAAAAACCTCATTTCTTACCCCAAGTACCGACTCCGTCACTTGTGGGAACGTTTTGTTTAATAGTTGTAGCCCGATGTTCTTTTTCTCACTTTGGTGAGAAGCGAACATTACTAAGCGGTAAGCATAACATGCTTCTTTATGTTGCATTTTAGCCGCTTTTTCTAAATCACGAAGTCCTATATTCAGATATATTGAGTCAAAATAATTTCTTAACCCGTTGAGTAAAATAGCATTTGGGTTCCCCGCAATATATGCGTCAAAGTAAACACATCGTAACTTATGGATTTCCCAATGTGATATCCCCCATCTTTCGAACGAAAGCCTTTTATAAACCAAGGAATTCTTGGAATGTTCTTCGAATGTCTTACAAACTGATCTCGCCTTAAATAGTTGTGCCGAGGAATTCTGACCGACTCTAGACAAGATTTCATCAATCATGTCTCCGGGTAGGTCTCTTAAAATATTGGGTTGTCTATCCATTTTGTGTTTTTATACTGTAAAATAGACAAGAGGTAGATTCATAAAAAAAATACTTATTAATACAAGCAATTTTTACATATATCATAAAGCATAAGCACATTATATTACATATATTACACCACACGAATACAACTATCTTATTCCGACTCGCTCGTTTCTTCTTCTTTGGTTTTGGTTCGTTTTGACAAGTTTATAGGGATATATGATGTTCCCCTAATACGAGCCGTCATTTTCCACATTGGTTTAGAAAAACCTGGTGGTTTAGAGATTCCCGGGTTATTGTCACAACGTAAGAAATACGGGTGTTGATGATACATATAAAGTTCATCGGGTTTGGAATCAAATTTCTCTATTTTTATGCCCTTTCCCTTATTGTTCTCTTTTGCCTTATTAAATTGTGTTGGGGTAATTTCTATAACGTCATCGGATTCCTTGTCGGGATCCGATTCATCGGAGAATTGGTAATCCTCCCAATACTTTGCTTCCTTGGCGGAAACACCATTGACCATAATTAACTTTGGTCGGTTGGTTGAGGATTTTCTTCTACCTAACCGTTTTATTAATTCCCCCACTGGTTCTATTTCTTTTTCCGGTTCCAATTCTTCTTCCGGTTCCGATTCTTCTTCCGGTTCCGATTCTTCTTCTGGTTCCGACTCTTCTTTCGGTTCCTCTTCGGGAACTTGTGAATCAGTCCACGAATTATTCCAATTTACATTTGACTCTTCATTATTATTAGGTGAGTCAATGGGACTTGTTCTAGAGGTAGACATCTATCACATAATATCAAACACGTTAAGAGATTAATATATCACATAATATTTACATGTTAGTAATATATAGTTTCCAACAAAAATGTTAAGCAATCATTTTTAAAGAAAACACGGTCGAAGTCCAGACTCACTAATGCATCCTAACAAACTCGATAAGACACACTAATGCAAATTTTTCTGGTTCTCTAAGACCAACGCTCGGATACCAACTGAAATGTCCCGTTCTTATTGATTAAAAACGTTCCATATTAATTGATTTCGTTGCGAGGTTTTGACCTCTATATGAGACGTTTTTCAAAGACTGCATTCATTTTTAAAACAAACCATAACCTTTATTTCATAAATAAAGGTTTAAAAAGCTTTACATAGATTATCAAATAATGATAATCTAAAATATCCTGTTTACACACGACCATTACATAATGGTTTACAATACAAATATGTTACATCGAAATCAGTTTCTTGAATGCGGTTTTTACACAATATCATACAAACATGGACTCCAAATCTTGTCCTTATTTTAGTATGCAACAGCGGAAGCTCTTAGTATTCACCTGAGAATAAACATGCTTTAAACGTCAACAAAAATGTTGGTGAGTTATAGGTTTAACCTATATATATATCAAATCGTAACAATAGACCACAAGATTTCATATTTCAATACACATCCCATACATAGAGATAAAAATCATTCATATGGTGAACACCTGGTAACCGACATTAACAAGATGCATATATAAGAATATCCCCATCATTCCGGGACACCCTTCGGATATGATATAAATTTCGAAGTACTAAAGCATCCGGTACTTTGGATGGGGTTTGTTAGGCCCAATAGATCTATCTTTAGGATTCGCGTCAATTAGGGTGTCTGTTCCCTAATTCTTAGATTACCAGACTTAATAAAAAGGGGCATATTTGATTTCGATAATTCAACCATAGAATGTAGTTTCACGTACTTGTGTCTATTTTGTAAATCATTTATAAAACCTGCATGTATTCTCATCCCAAAAATATTAGATTTTAAAAGTAGGACTATAACTCACTTTCACAGATTTTTACTTCGTCGGGAAGTAAGACTTGGCCACTGGTTGATTCACGAACCTATAACAATATATACATATATATCAAAGTATGTTCAAAATATATTTACAACACTTTTAATATATTTTGATGTTTTAAGTTTATTAAGTCAGCTGTCCTCGTTAGTAACCTACAACTAGTTGTCCACAGTTAGATGTACATAAATAAATCGATAAATATTATCTTGAATCAATCCACGACCCAGTGTATACGTATCTCAGTATTGATCACAACTCAAACTATATATATTTTGGAATCAACCTCAACCCTGTATAGCTAACTCCAACATTCACATATAGAGTGTCTATGGTTGTTCTGAAATATATATAGATGTGTCGACATGATAGGTCGAAATATTGTATACGTGTCTATGGTATCTCAAGATTACATAATATACAATACAAGTTGATTAAGTTATGGTTGGAATAGATTTGTTACCAATTTTCACGTAGCTAAAATGAGAAAAATTATCCAATCTTGTTTTACCCATAACTTCTTCATTTTAAATCCGTTTTGAGTGAATCAAATTGCTATGGTTTCATATTGAACTCTATTTTATGAATTTAAACAGAAAAAGTATAGGTTTATAGTCAGAAAAAAATTACAAGTCATTTTTGTAAAGTCTTTAAAATAACGTTTGACCAAAATATGTCGCATTCATTGTAAAAGTAAAGAGTGTTCCCTAGTTTACAAGAATTGTTCATCCAAAAGTTACGTTACAAAGTTATAAGTACAAATGAAACCTATGCGACACAATTTAAAAGTAGCCAAAAGATGCTCCATGTATGCATAAATACTCGACATCCAAAGCAAGTATCAAAATAATGAGCGGAAGCATGTAACACATATCGTTCAAAGACCTGAGAAAAACATAGAAATCTGTCAACGAAAACGTTGGTGAAATCATAGGTTTAAGTAAGTAAGTGAGTAAATAAGTAGATTGAACCACAAGTTTTGCAACATCGAATTAATAGTTAACCATTCCAAAATTTGTTTCACGAGCACCCAATTATCAATGCTTAACATTTCTCCCATTGAACCCCATCACTTAGTGCTAGAACATACACTGTTTCTCGAAAATATATTTCATTCGTAAACGGTAGCGAACCGTTTGAATGAGGGTTTGTCAAACCCATATGGATCCATACAACATAAGTTCTCGCTTACACCCGGCAAGTGTAACTAATGATAATCGAATTGAGGATTTTGTTCTAAACTCGTATGTAGAATGTTTGTTTTCCTGTACTTGTGTTCACTTAGTAAAGAAATGTTTATGTTTTCTCATCCCAAATGTAAGTTCAAAAAGAGTAAAAGTGGGACTATGATCTCACCTTGAGTGCACGAGTAGTAAAGTACTTCAACAAGTAAACGTGTGCAAAGAACAATGCTAATATTGACCTAAACAATAGGTTGTATCAATAACGGTAAACACGATAGGTCAAAGATGTTCAATTAGTCCTATGGCTCGTTACGACTCGATTATGTAGCATGTGAAATCAAATTGTCAAGTTTCATGCAAGATACAAGTATATAAACAAGTTAGGAAGGTTGTATAATCATTTGGTTAAGTTTGATAAAAAAGTCAAACTTTGGTCGGTCAAAGTCAACGAAAAAGTCAACACGTTCGGGTCGGGTCCCGAACTATTTTTCTGAGGTTTTTAATCATGTATGAGCATGTTAGAACAAGTTACATGTGAATCGGAGGTCCATAGTGTGCCAAACATTTTTCGTATTTTGACCAAAGAGGTCAGAACCCAAACACGGCTATTGCCGCGCCGCGGCCAGAGGTGTCGCGCCGCGACATTAGGCGTGGCCTGGTACCTGGTCAGTTTCAAAAGTTCAAGTCTTGATCCAAAATTCAATTTAGCACAAAACGCAAACCGTAAACACTTAGAATACGCATCTTATATCATTGGAAAGCTCTTTTGACAAGGAATACAATTAACTACCTTTCACCAAGCAAAAACATCAATTACAATAACCAAAAACTCGTCAATTGATCAAGAAAGGTTTATTTTCAAAGTTTCAAGTTCGTAAAACGTATTTTATGATTTGGGAATCCAATTTACACATACGATATGCCGTTTCGAAGGTAATTAAGCATACATTGCATCTAAACACTTACTAACAACAATTCATGTCATTCAATGCATCAAATATTCATTTCAAGCTTATAAAACCCTAACCCAAATTCACCAAAAATCACTAATCAAGTTTATGGAGTTTTCTCAAGCAACCTACACATCAAATTGAAGCTAGTGATACTAGAAACACAATTAGAACATGAACTTTTAACATCTAACAACATATGATCATCCAGAATTCAAGAACAACACACCAAAATTCAAGTTCATGCTAGTTATACTAAAACAACGAGATCGAGCATACAAATTACATACACGACATCACAATGAGCCATAGACACTAACTAACACCATTTCAAGTCAAAAACACGAATTTAGAGAAATCTAGAGTTTTAGAAACGTTACCCAAACGAGATGAAGTTGGTACCAAAATGAAGAGGATGAAGAGAGGATCACGAATATGTAATTTATTTTGTTGCTAGCTCCCTAAATCGAATTTGGATGATGATTTTGTGTTTGAAGGTTTTGAGAGCATAAAAGGGAAGTAAGAAAAAGAGATAGAGAGAAATGGGAAGTTGGTGGTGGATGGTGGGTTACTAGTTAGCCAAGTTTGCCCGAGTGGCGAGATTAGTCCCTCGCGTTTGTAGTCGGGTGCGGGAATTACCTAAACGGAATATTTTAAAACGCGTATTAACGGAGGATGTTAAAATCCAATAACGGAAAAATATTAAGAATGTTAGCTAACGGAGGATACGAATTTAGTTACGAAGGATATTTTTTTAAAATAAAAAGACGGGCGTTAAAATAATTTAACGGAAAAATGCGGGATGTTACATTACCCACACCTTAAAAGAAATTTCGTCCCGAAATTTAGTTGGAAGTAATAGTCGATGTCTCTTCCTTGAGACCTTGCATTGTCAATGCTATGAATAAGTGAAGATACGTCCTTGGGCATTCCCACGAATTTGGATAGTCGGGGTTTTATGTTGTATTAAGGCTTGGTTTTACGATCCACAATTTCAACCGGTCTTTCTATGAAGAGGAGTTGTCATCAATAGTAAGTTTATCTAGAAGGATAGCACGTTCCTGTTCCGCAGGACACGTATCTAAGTTTGTTACATGGAACGTAAGGTAAACGGAAACTTAATTGAGTCGGAGGTTCTAAACGGTATGAAGCGGTTCCAAGACGCCCCAAGATTTCAAAAGGATCAATATTGCGGATATAAATTTCCTCGATTTCCCGAAACGGATTACACCTTTCCAAGGTGTGGTTTTCAATATTACACGGTTACTGACTTTAAATTTGAGAGATTTTTCATCTAACATTGGTATAACTCCTTTGGCGACCACGGGCCGTCTTGAGCCCTTCTCGGATTTGAACTATCTCAAAGGTTGTTTCTTGAATGATTTCGGATCTGATGATTTGCTTGTCACCTACTTCAGTCCAATGAATAGGAGAACAACATTTGTGGTTATATAAAGTTTCGAAAAGTGCGCGTTAACACGCGAGTGGTAACTACTGTTGTAAGAGGGATCAACTAAAGACGACAATACAAGTTTGTAACATGTCTTTCCAAGATGTAAATTGTTCGTTTGCTTAGCTCGTCTGTTTGTGGAAGATACGCAGTACTCACGTCTAAACGTGTTCCGAAGGCTTCTTGTAAACAAGATGTGTAACGAGTATTTTCGATCCGGGATAATTGACAATGATACACCGTGTTGGAATATAATTTCTTAAGATATGCTTGGACAAGTTAGTTAGGGTTCGAAAGCGTTTGTTGGAACAGGTTTCTTGTCGGCTACTGAAAAATGTTCGTAAGGGCTAGTCACCCTCGTGGCGAATACTAGTAACACGTGAAGAGTCTCTCTCTCCATTGAGAAATTATATAAAAAGGTTTCCGTATACGGAAGTACGAGCGAAAAGATAGGAGTGAAATGAGAACTTAGAATAGGATGACTTCACATTTTGAGGTAGCCATATCGCGCATCTAGTGGCCAAATGTTGAGACTTGGTGGGAAACGAGATAGTACACGTAGTTGTATAGCTCGGGGTTGAGTAGTAGTTGGGCGTATAACAGAAGCACAAGGACGTTAAGTCAAAGAAGAAAGGGGTATCCTTGGATTGTGTGTTATCTTTGGTCTCAGTAATATCAGACGGTAATAGTGAAATAGCAGAGCTATGTATCGTGGTACGCGTTGACGAGAAGATTGATCGGATCCATAAATAAGTATTCAATTTCTCCGTGTAAAATAACGAATTTCAGCTTCCTTGATTTCGAGTCGAGAGGGGTTGCCTTTCAGGCGTTCACGTAGAAGTATTTCTATATTTGAGTTCCATTTTGTGCCACACGAATTTATCTAGTAAGGTTGGTATGAAAAATCACGTTCAAAGTCCGGACACGGAAAATGTTTAAATATTTTTTTTTTTTAGTACGTTAACGAGGTTAGAGGACGAGCGATACGGGAAAAATCGGAAATTAATCTTTGGTAATAATCGCGAGATCCAAAATTTTACGAATACAAGTCGGAGTCGTGAGGGTTTCTCCAAAATTAATTAATTAATTCAATTTTTTTTTTTTTTTTTTTTTTTGCGAGATCTACTGTAATACCTTGACCACTAACAATATGGTTTAGAATTTGGACTTCGTTTAACCAAAAATTCTCACTTGGAGAATTCGGCATAGAGTTGCTCTTTTCTCAAGAGTTCGAGCGTAAGACGGAGACGTTGTTCGTTTTTCCTTTCCGCTTGAATAGCTTATAATTATAAGTACGGTAACGGATTTGTCTAGATAAGTTTGCATACGCGGTTCCGGAGGTCTATGAATACGGGCGGAGCCTTAGATAAACTGAACGGCACTAAAATAAATTTATAACTATCGTAGCGAGTTCGGAAAGCGGTTTAGGAGACATCTTCTCCCTTAACCCTCAATTGATGATAACCAGAATGAAGGTCGATTTTAGAATATACGCGAGATCCGTGTAACGGTTCAAGAGGTTGTTGATACGGGGAAGAGGATATCGGTTCTTAAACGGAAATTATTTAGTTCACTAAAATCACATATATGTGGGGAAAACATTCCCTTCCTAACGTATAGGTTTTGGGCTCCCTAGTTCTATAGATGTCAAATCAAAGTTCGAATTACCTACCCAATAAGTTTGACGTACACTCTCCGATAAATTTGTCGGTACGCAATAGTTTTCCGTTGGTCACTTGAATGGCCTAAGTAATATCTAGGGGGTGGTGGAGTGCAAATAGTAGGCTCCAAAGCCTTGGATACAAAACATTTATCGACATCCGAATTGAATAAACATGAAGTATAGGAGTTGTTAAGAAGAAACGTACCCGTGACTAGTTCATGTCGTCTCGAGCATCCTCGGTGCTAATGTTGGAAGTTCGGCCGCGTGTGTTGGGGTTGGCTTTCTTCGTTGGACATGCATTCCTAAAATGACCCGGTTGGCCACATTCAAAACAAACACCCGGCTTTTGTGTGTTGGGTCCCTTTTGACTGACGGGGGCGGTACTTCCACAATATTTGGCAATATGACCACTTCCCTGGCACCAGTGGCAAATTAGCTTGCCACATTCACCAAAGTGATGCTTGTGGCATTTGTTGCAAAAAGGTCGAGTTCCAGCATAACTTTTCTTGCCGACGGAGGTGAAAAGTTCCTTGGCAAAGTTGTTGCTGTTGTAGTTGCTGGATTGAGAGGCTTCCCATTTTCTTTTGTTGTTACCCGGTTGGTCCTCGGCCGTTGGCGCCGGTGCTTCAATTTCATCCACCGTTTCTATAGATTGGCGAGCCATCGTTAAAGCCTCTTGTAGGTTGGCGGGTTTGGATGACATTACCCTGTGTTGAATGCTCTTCGGAAGGCCATCCATGTAAAGTTCAACTCTTAGGGACTCGAGAGTCGTGAGGTTTGGACACATTAAGACTAGTTCAGCAAACCGTTGATTATAAGCTTCGAGGTCATTCCGGACCGTTTGTAAATTTCTTAGCCCCTGTTCGAGCCTTCGAGTTTCGTCGCGCGGAAAGTATTCGGTGATCATTCTTTCTGTTAATTCGGTCCAAGAGAGTGCGTGGGCTTCATCGATACCCACCGATTGTACATACGTGTTCCACCATGAGAAAGCAATACCGGTGAGAGTGAGGGTGGAAAACTTGACCTTATCTTGGTCCCGACAACCACTTATGTTAAAAACGGCTTCCGTTTGTTCAAACCATCTGGTGAGAGCAACCGGTCCCTCGGTTCCATCGAAAGTGGGAGGTTTGCACCCCATGAAGTTCTTGTAGGAGCACCCCTCGTTTGAATTACCAGCTCCATGATTATTGTTGTTGGAAAAGTGATCGGCCACGGCCGCACCCACGGCGGTGGTTATCATTCGTTGAAGAGCTTGTTCGAGAGTTTCGGAAGGAGTATTGGGTTGACCTTGGTGAGCCATTGTTCCTTCATGACACAAGAATATCATCGATTAGTATTCTCAATAATACTAACCGTGATATAGAATAAAGATAAAGAGAAGTTTTTCCTCGACTCGCCTTAAATTCTTTATGTCATAATGTCGGAACGTTCATATGAGTCACCGTAATATAATCCCGAAAATTATATTACCCTGATTCATATGTGCATTCGACATCATTTCATATATTCAAGGTGGTGTGTCAATCAAATTAAACAACGTGAGATTAAGAGGAACTAAGAGTAGATATGAGTAGAAGCGTTCGAGTATAAATGCACAAGTAGTCAAGTAATTCCTACTTCAAGTCTATATGCCGGTTGTAGTCTAGACTCACCAATGTACCCTATGACTCGGGGTCGACACCAATGAACTCTAAATCCCTACAACCAACGCTCTGATACCAATTGTAGCGACCCGACAAAATTGTCATTTGACGGCGCCGACTACTTAGGTCCCGTTACGTGGTCATAAGTCTTTAAAATAACATTTGACCAAAATATGTCGCATTCATTGCAAAAGTAAAGAGTGTTCCCTAGTTTACAAGAATTGTTCATCCAAAAGTTACGTTACAAAGTTATAAGTACAAATGAAACCTATGCGACACAATTTAAAAGTAGCCAAAAGATGCTCCATGTATGCATAAATACTCGACATCCAAAGCAAGTATCAAAATAATGAGCGGAAGCATGTAACACATATCGTTCAAAGACCTGAGAAAAACATAGAAATCTGTCAACGAAAACGTTGGTGAAATCATAGGTTTAAGTAAGTAAGTGAGTAAATAAGTAGATTGAACCACAAGTTTTGCAACATCGAATTAATAGTTAACCATTTCAAAATTTGTTTCACGAGCACCCAATTATCAATGCTTAACATTTCTCCCATTGAACCCCATCACTTAGTGCTAGAACATACACTGTTTCTCGAAAATATATTTCATTCGTAAACGGTAGTGAACCGTTTGAATGAGGGTTTGTCAAACCCATATGGATCCATACAACATAAGTTCTCGCTTACACCCGGCAAGTGTAACTAATGATAATCGAATTGAGGATTTTGTTCTAAACTCGTATGTAGAATGTTTGTTTTCCTGTACTTGTGTTCACTTAGTAAAGAAATGTTTATGTTTTCTCATCCCAAATGTAAGTTTAAAAAGAGTAAAAGTGGGACTATGATCTCACCTTGAGTGCACGAGTAGTAAAGTACTTCAACAAGTAAACGTGTGCAAAGAACAATGCTAATCTTGACCTAAACAATAGGTTGTATCAATAACGGTAAACACGATAGGTCAAAGATGTTCAATTAGTCCTATGGCTCGTTACGACTCGATTATGTAGCATGTGAAATCAAATTGTCAAGTTTCATGCAAGATACAAGTATATAAACAAGTTAGGAAGGTTGTATAATCATTTGGTTAAGTTTGATAAAAAAGTCAAACTTTGGTCGGTCAAAGTCAACGAAAAAGTCAACACGTTCGGGTCGGGTCCCGAACTATTTTTCTGAGGTTTTTAATCATGTATGAGCATGTTAGAACAAGTTACATGTGAATCGGAGGTCCATAGTGTGCCAAACATTTTTCGTATTTTGACCAAAGAGGTCAGAACCCAAACACGGCTATTGCCGCGCCGCGGCCAGAGGTGTCGCGCCGCGACATTAGGCGTGGCCTGGTACCTGGTCAGTTTCAAAAGTTCAAGTCTTGATCCAAAATTCAATTTAGCACAAAACGCAAACCGTAAACACTTAGAATACGCATCTTATATCATTGGAAAGCTCTTTTGACAAGGAATACAATTAACTACCTTTCACCAATCAAAAACATCAATTACAATAACCAAAAACTCGTCAATTGATCAATAAAGGTTTATTTTCAAAGTTTCAAGTTCGTAAAACGTATTTTATGATTCGGGAATCCAATTTACACATACGATATGCCGTTTCGAAGGTAATTAAGCATACATTGCATCTAAACACTTACTAACAACAATTCATGTCATTCAATGCATCAAATATTCATTTCAAGCTTATCAAACCCTAACCCAAATTCACCAAAAATCACTAATCAAGTTTATGGAGTTTTCTCAAGCAACCTACACATCAAATTGAAGCTAGTGATACTAGGAACACAATTAGAACATGAACTTTTAACATCTAAGAACATATGATCATCCAAAATTCAAGAACAACACACCAAAATTCAAGTTCATGCTAGTTATACTAAAACAACGAGATCGAGCATACAAATTACATACACGACATCACAATGAGCCATAGACACTAACTAACACCATTTCAAGTCAAAAACACGAATTTAGAGAAATCTAGAGTTTTAGAAATGTTACCCAAACGAGATGAAGTTGGTACCAAAATGAAGAGGATGAAGAGAGGATCACGAATATGTAATTTATTTTGTTGCTAGCTCCCTAAATCGAATTTGGATGATGATTTTGTGTTTGAAGGTTTTGAGAGCATAAAAGGGAAGTAAGAAAAAGAGATAGAGAGAAATGGGAGGTTGGTGGTGGATGGTGGGTTACTAGTTAGCCAAGTTTGCCCGAGTGGCGAGATTAGTCCCTCGCGTTTGTAGTCGGGTGCGGGAATTACCTAAATGGAATATTTTAAAACGCGTATTAACGGAGGATGTTAAAATCCAATAACGGAAAAATATTAAGAATGTTAGCTAACGGAGGATACGAATTTAGTTACGAAGGATATTTTTTTAAAATAAAAAGACGGGCGTTAAAATAATTTAACGGAAAAATGCGGGATGTTACATTTTGGTCATTGGTGTATGGATTAGATATAAAGGATATGTAATTTTGTTTTCATGTAAATAAGTCATGAATGATTACTCATATTTTTGTAATTTTATGAGATATTTCATGCTAGTTGCCAAATAATGGTTCCCACATGTGTTAGGTGACTCACATGGGCTGCTAAGAGCTGATCATTGGAGTGTATATACCAATAGTACATACATCTTAAATCTGTGTATTGTACGAGTACGAATACGAGTGCATACGAGTAGAATTGTTGATGAAACTGAACGAGGATGTAATTGTAAGCATTTTTGTTAAGTAGAAGTATTTTGATAAGTGTATTGAAGTCTTTCAAAAGTGTATAAATACATATTAAAACACTACATGTATATACATTTTAACTAAGTCGTTAAGTCATCGTTAGTCGTTACATGTAAGTGTTGTTTTGAAACCTTTAGGTTAACGATCTTGTTAAATGTTGTTAACCCAATGTTTATAATATCAAATGAGATTTTAAATTATTATATTATCATGATATTATCATGTATGAATATCTCTTAATATGATATATATACATTAAATGTCTTTACAACGATAATCGTTACATATATGTCTCGTTTAAAAATCATTAAGTTAGTAGTCTTGTTTTTACATATGTAGTTCATTGTTAATATACTTAATGATATGTTTACTTATCATAGTATCATGTTAACTATATATATATCCATATATATGTCATCATATAGTTTTTACAAGTTTTAACGTTCGTAAATCACCGGTCAACTTGGGTGGTCAATTGTCTATATGAAACATATTTCAATTAATCAAGTCTTAACAAGTTTGATTGCTTAACATGTTGGAAACATTTAATCATGTAAATATCAATCTCAATTAATATATATAAACATGGAAAAGTTCGGGTCACTACACCTAAGCCGTCACCGTCCGTGGGGAAGCGGGAAGCCCGAGCGTTTGATGATTTTATATGGGAGATGGAACAATACTTGGAGGGAGTCAACATAGTGGATGATGCAACGAAGATCAAGAAGGCAACCCGTTACCTGAAGGATACCGCAGCATTATGGTGGCGTCATCGATATGGAGATATCGAGAAAGGTACGGTTACTATTGATACTTGGGATGATTTTCTTACTGAACTTAAGAATCAATTCTACCCCAAGAATGCTCAAAAGGATGCGATGAGTTATCTACGTAAATTACATCATTCCGGGACGATTCGAGAGTATATTAAAGAATTCACGAACCTTAGCCTGGAGGTCCCAGATATTCCCGATGATATTCTTCTCTTCTATTTTCTCGATGGTTTGCAACCTTGGGCTAAAACGGAGTTGGAGAGACGAGGAGTCCAAGACCTTGCCACCGCAATTGCTCAAGCGGACGCACTAGTTGACCATGCTAATAGGAAAGATTCGTTCACGTCAAAAGATAAGAAGGTGAGCCATGAGAAAGGTGGGGGAGATAAGCCCGCCAAATCAAGGAATGATAATACACGTAAGCCACCAACCGGGAATAACAAGAGCATAAAAACTTCTTACAAGAATGATGGATGTTTCATATGTGATGGACCGCATAGAGCCCGAGATTGTCCGAAGAAAGCTAGCCTTCATGCTATGGAAGCTCAAAAGGCGGGTTGTCACGATGAGGATGTGTGCATGGGATCGATGCAAATACTCAACGCTATCAAGGCCAAGGTGGAGGTACCCAAAGTAATGGCTAAAGGACTCCAATTCGTGGAAGTTTATGTTCGAGGAAACCGGGTACGAGCTTTGGTAGATACGGGAGTTACTCATAACTTTGTCTCCACCGAGGAAGCTAAGAGATTGGGGATTAAAGAGATAAAGGAGGGCGGAATGATGAAGACGGTGAACGCGAATGCTAAACCGATTAGTGGAGTGGCTAAAGATGTGCAAGTGAAGATTGGAGAATGGGAAGGAACGATTGATCTATCAGTCGTGCCTATAGACAACTTCAAGTTAGTACTTGGGATGGAGTTCCTAGATAAGATACGCGGTTTCCCTATACCGTTCACTAACTCACTGTGTATCTTGGATGGTGAGAAGACTTGTATGGTGTCAACCGAACGTGGAAGCAAGAGTGAATCCAAGTCACTTTCGGCCATGCAATTCAAGAAGGGGTACAACAAGAATGAGACATGCTATTTAGCGATAGCAAAGCAAGAGACGGTCGAAGATAAGGGAAAACTAGAGGTACCCAAGGAAATTGAGAAGGTCCTTGATGAGTTCAAGGATGTCATGCCCAAGGAGTTACCAAAGAAGTTACCACCTAGGAGGGAGGTTGTGTAGTGACCCGAACTTTTCCATGTTTATATATATTAATTGAGATTGATATTTACATGATTAAATGTTTCCAACATGTTAAGCAATCAAACTTGTTAAGACTTGATTAATTGAAATATGTTTCATATAGACAATTGACCACCCAAGTTGACCGGTGATTCACGAACGTTAAAACTTGTAAAAACTATATGATAACATATATATGGATATATATATATATATATATATATATATATATATATATATATATATATATATATATATAGTTAACATGATACTATGATAAGTAAACATATCATTAAGTATATTAACAATGAACTACATATGTAAAAACAAGACTACTAACTTAATGATTTTTTTAAACGAGACATATATGTAACGATTATCGTTGTAAAGACATTTAATGGATATATATCATATTAAGAGATATTCATACATGCTAATATCATGATAATATAATAATTTAAAATCTCATTTGATATTATAAATATTGGGTTAACAACATTTAACAAGATCGTTAACCTAAAGGTTTCAAAACAACACTTACATGTAACGACTAACGATGACTTAACGACTCAGTTAAAATGTATATACATGTAGTGTTTTAATATGTATTTATACACTTTTGAAAGACTTCAATACACTTATCAAAATACTTCTACTTAACAAAAATGCTTACAATTACATCCTCGTTCAGTTTCATCAACAATTCTACTCGTATGCACCCGTATTCGTACTCGTACAATACACAGCTTTTAGATGTATGTACTATTGGTATATACAATCCAATGATCAGCTCTTAGCAGCCCATTTGAGTCACCTAACACATGTGAGAACCATCATTTAGCAACTAGCATGAAATATCTCATAAAATTACAAAAATATGAGTAATCATTCATGACTTATTTACATGAAAACAAAATTACATATCCTTTATATCTAATCCATACACCAACGACCAAAAACACCTACAAACACTTTCATTCTTCAATTTTCTTCATCTAATTGATCTCTCTCAAGTTCTATCTTCAAGTTCTAAGTGTTCTTCATATATTCTACAAGTTCTAGTTACATAAAATCAAGAATACTTTCAAGTTTGCTAGCTCACTTCCAATCTTGTAAGGTGATCATCCAACCTCAAGAAATCTTTGTTTCTTACAGTAGGTTATCATTCTAATACAAGGTAATAATCATATTCAAACTTTGGTTCAATTTCTATAACTATAACAATCTTATTTCAAGTGATGATCTTACTTGAACTTGTTTTCGTGTCATGATTCTGCTTCAAGAACTTCGAGCCATCCAAGGATCCGTTGAAGCTAGATCCATTTTTCTCTTTTTTAGTAGGTTTATCCAAGGAACTTAAGGTAGTAATGATGTTCATAACATCATTCGATTCATACATATAAAGCTATCTTATTCGAAGGTTTAAACTTGTAATCACTAGAACAAAGTTTAGTTAATTCTAAACTTGTTCGCAAACAAAAGTTAATCCTTCTAACTTGACTTTTAAAATCAACTAAACACATGTTCTATATCTATATGATATGCTAACTTAATGATTTAAAACCTGGAAACACGAAAAACACCGTAAAACCGGATTTACGCCGTCGTAGTAACACCGCGGGCTGTTTTGGGTTAGTTAATTAAAAACTATGATAAACTTTGATTTAAAAGTTGTTATTCTGAGAAAATTATTTTTATTATGAACATGAAACTATATCCAAAAATTATGGTTAAACTCAAAGTGGAAGTATGTTTTCTAAAATGGTCATCTAGACGTCGTTCTTTCGACTGAAATGACTACCTTTACAAAAACGACTTGTAACTTATTTTTCCGACTATAAACCTATACTTTTTCTGTTTAGATTCATAAAATAGAGTTCAATATGAAACCATAGCAATTTGATTCACTCAAAACGGATTTAAAATGAAGAAGTTATGGGTAAAACAAGATTGGATAATTTTTCTCATTTTAGCTACGTGAAAATTGGTAACAAATCTATTCCAACCATAACTTAATCAACTTGTATTGTATATTATGTAATCTTGAGATACCATAGACACGTATACAATGTTTTGACCTATCATTTCGACACATCTATATATATTTCGGAACAACCATAGACACTCTATATGTGAATGTTGGAGTTAGCTATACAGGGTTGAGGTTGATTCCAAAATATATATAGTTTGAGTTGTGATCAATACTGAGATACGTATACACTGGGTCGTGGATTGATTCAAGATAATATTTATCGATTTATTTCTATACATCTAACTGTGGACAACTAGTTGTAGGTTACTAACGAGGACAGCTGACTTAATAAACTTAAAACATCAAAATATATTAAAAGTGTTGTAAATATATTTTGAACATACTTTGATATATATGTACATATTTGTTATAGGTTCGTGAATCAACCAGTGGCCAAGTCTTACTTCCCGACGAAGTAAAAATCTGTGAAAGTGAGTTATAGTCCCACTTTTAAAATCTAATATTTTTGGGATGAGAATACATGCAGGTTTTATAAATGATTTACAAAATAGACACAAGTACGTGAAACTACATTCTATGGTTGAATTATCGAAATCGAATATGCCCCTTTTTATTAAGTCTGGTAATCTAAGAATTAGGGAACAGACACCCTAATTGACGCGAATCCTAAAGATAGATCTATCGGGCTTAACAAACCCCATCCAAAGTACCGGATGCTTTAGTACTTCGAAATTTATATCATATCCGAAGGGTGTCCCGGAATGATGGGGATATTCTTATATATGCATCTTGTTAATGTCGGTTACCAGGTGTTCACCATATGAATGATTTTTATCTCTATGTATGGGATGTGTATTGAAATATGAAATCTTGTGGTCTATTATTATGATTTGATATATATAGGTTAAACCTATAACTCACCAACATTTTTGTTGACGTTTTAAGCATGTTTATTCTCAGGTGATTATTAAGAGCTTCCGCTGTCGCATACTTAAATAAGGACGAGATTTGGAGTCAATGCTTGTATGATATTGTGTAAAAACTGCATTCAAGAAACTTATTTTGTTGTAACATATTTGTATTGTAAACCATTATGTAATGGTTGTGTGTAAACAGGATATTTTAGATTATCATTATTTGATAATCTACGTAAAGCTTTTTAAACCTTTATTGATGAAATAAAGGTTATGGTTTGTTTTAAAATGAATGCAGTCTTTGAAAAACGTCTCATATAGAGGTCAAACCTCGCAACGAAATCAATTAATATGGAACTTTTTTAATCAATAAGAACGGGACATTTCAGTTGGTATCCGAGCGTTGGTCTTAGAGAACCAGAATTTTGTATTAGTGTGTCTTATCGAGTTTGTTAGGATGCATTAGTGAGTCTGGACTTCGACCGTGTTTACTTGAAAAATGATTGCTTAACAAATTTTGTTGGAAACTATATATTTTTAACATGTGAATATTATGTGATATATTAATCTCTTAACGCGTTTGATATTATGTGATAGATGTCTACCTCTAGAACAAGTCCCATTGACTCACCTAATAATAATGAAGAGTCAAATGTAAATTGGAATGATTCGTGGACTGATTCACAAGTTCCCGAAGAGGAACCGGAAGAAGAGTCGGAACCGGAAGAAGAATCGAAACCGGAAGAAGAATCGGAACCGGAAGAAGAATCGGAACCGGATGAAGAAATAGAACCGGTGGGGGAAATAATAAAACGGTTAAGTAAAAGAAAATTCTCAACTAACCGACCAAGGTTAATTATGGTCAATGATGTTTCCGCCAAGGAAGCAAAATATTGGGAGGATTACCAATTCTCCGATGAATCGGATTCCGACGAGAATTCCGATGATGTTATAGAAATTACCCCAACTGAATTTAAAAAGGCAAAAGAAAATAATAAGGGAAAGGGCATAAAAATAGAGAAATCTAATTCCAACCCCGATGAACTTTATATGTATCGTCAACTCCCGAAGTCCTTAAGTTGTAACAATGACCCGGGAACCTCTAAACCACCAGGTTTTTCTAAACCAATGTGGAAAACGACGGCTCGTATTAGGGGAACATCATATATCCCTAGAAACTTGGCAAAACGAACCAAAACTGAAGAAGAAGAAACAAGCGAGTCGGAATAAGATAGTTGTATTCGTGTGGTGTAATATATGTAATATAGCGTGCTTATGCTTTATGATATATGTAAAAATTGCTTGTATTAATAAGTATTTTTTTATGAATCTAACTCTTGTCTATTTTACAGTATAAAAACACAAAATGGATAGACAACCCAATATTTTAAGAGACCTACCCGGAGACATGATTGATGAAATCTTGTCTAGAGTCGGTCAGAATTCTTCGGCACAACTATTTAAGGCGAGATCAGTTTGTAAGACATTCGAAGAACGTTCCAAGAATGCCTTGGTTTATAAAAGGCTTTCGTTCAAAAGATGGGGGATATCACATTGGGAAATCCATAAGTTACGATGTGTTTACTTTGACGCATATATTGCGGGGAACCCAAATGCTATTTTACGCAATGGGTTAAGAAATTATTTTGACTCAATATATCCGAATATTGGACTTCGTGATTTTGAAAAAGCGGCTAACATGCAACATAAAGAAGCATGTTATGCTTACGGATTGGTAATGTTCGCTTCTCACCAAACTGAGAACAAGAACATTGGGCTACAACTATTAAACAAAACGTTCCCACAAGTGACGGAGTCGGTAATTGGGGTAAGAAATGAGGTTTTTAGATTGTTACGGGACTGTTGGACATTATGTAACCCTCGTCCCTTTGACGACGTTACAACACGCTGTCTTATCAACGGCCATAACGGTTATGTTCCACAAGACCAAGGATGGGAAGTAATCCTAGTAAAACCAGAATGCATGACTTGTTTCTGGACGTATGAATTACGTGTCTTTATTGCCTTTGCTGAACGACTTGTGTACTAGCTAGAATTATCTTCACAACCATCTTGTATCAAATTTATTGTGTGCTATATTTCATGCTATATGTAAAATAAGCGGTATTGTAAGTTTGTAAAATATTGTGTAAAAGTTTGAACGCGAAATATTATTATAATCAGTTTTTCATATAGAATTGTAGTAGTTGAATTGTATATTAGCTACTAAGTATGAACTTAATGGGTAGGTACTACCCGAATTTAAACTTATAAAACGCTAATATGAAGAAAAAGCTTTTATAAATGAGTTCATATTATGCTACGAAATACTATTAACTACTCTTAATATTCTGTATGATTAACTTGTTCCATTTGACTATTTTGAAGGAAATGGCACCGACTACTCGACACACCGTGAATATGAATGAAGAGGAATTCTGTACTTTTCTAGCTTCAAACATAGCCGCAGTACAGGCTGCGCTACATACCAACAATAACCTTGGATCTAGCAGTACAGGAAATCGTGTAGGATGCACCTACAAAGAATTCACTGTCTGCAAACCTTTGGAATTTGATGGAACCGAAGGACCGATCGGATTGAAACGGTGGACCGAGAAGGTCGAATCGGTGTTTGCCATAAGTAAGTGTACTGAAGAGGACAAAGTGAAGTACGCTACGCATACCTTCACAGGTTCTGCGTTAACATGGTGGAATACCTATCTAGAGCAAGTGGGATAAGACGATGCGTACGCACTACTGTGGTCAGCATTCAAGCACTTGATGAACGAGAAGTACCGTCCCATAACCGAGGTCAATAAGCTCAAGACAGAACTTAGAGGGTTACGAACCCAAGGATTTGATATTACCACGTACGAAAGACGATTCACAGAATTGTGCCTATTGTGTCCAGGAGCATTGGAAGATGAGGAAGAGAAGATCGACGCGTTTGTGAAAGGATTACCGGAAAGAATCCAAGAAGATATAAGTTCACACGAGCCCGCCTCCATACAACAGGCATGTAGAATGGCTCACAAACTAGTGAACCAGATTGAAGAAAGAATTAAAGAACAGACTGCTGAAGAGGCCAATGTGAAGCAAGTCAAAAGAAAGTGGGAGGAAAACGGTGATAAGAATCACCAATACAACAACAACAGCAATTACAACAATAATCGCAACAATTATCCCAACAATCGCAACATCAATCGCAACTACAACAAACGGCCCAACAACAACAACAACAACAACAACAGCAACTACAACAATTATCCCAATAACAATAATAATCGCAACAACAACAACAACAATCAGAAGCAGCTATGCCAAAGGTGTGAAAAGTATCACTCGGGGTTCTGCACCAAATTTTGCAACAAGTGTAAAAGAAATGGTCATAGCGCGGCGAAGTGTGAGGTCTACGGGCCAGGGGTTAATAGAACGAAAGGAACAAATGGTGTCGGAACGAGTAATGGCGAAGCAAGTAGTGTCGGAGCAAGTTATGCCAATGTAGTTTGTTATAAATGTGGAAAACCGGGCCACATTATTAGAAATTGCCCGAACCAGGAGAACACGAATGGACAAGGCCGCGGAAGAGTTTTCAATATTAATGCGGCAGAGGCACAGGAAGACCCGGAGCTTGTTACGGGTACGTTTCTTATTGACAATAAACCTGCTTACGTTTTATTTGATTCGGGTGCGGATAGAAGCTATATGAGTAGAGATTTTTGTGCTAAATTAAGTTGTCCATTGACGCCTTTGGATAGTAAATTTTTACTCGAATTAGCAAATGGAAAATTAATTTCAGCAGATAATATATGTCGGAAACGAGAAATTAAACTGGTTAGCGAAACATTTAAGATTGATTTGATACCAGTAGAGTTAGGGAGTTTTGATGTGATAATCTGTATGGACTGGTTGAAAGAAGTGAAAGCAGAGATCGTTTGTTACAAAAATGCAATTCGCATTATACGAGAAAAAGGAAAACCCTTAATGGTGTAAGGAGAAAAGGGCAACACGAAGCTACATCTTATTAGTAATTTGAAGGCACAAAAACTAATAAGAAAAGGTTGCTATGCTGTTCTAGCACACGTCGAGAAAGTACAAACTGAAGAAAAGAGTATCAATGATGTTCCCATTGCAAAAGAATTTCCCGATGTATTTCTGAAAGAATTACCGGGATTACCCCCACATCGATCCGTTGAATTTCAAATAGATCTTGTACCAGGAGCTGCACCAATAGCTCGTGCTCCTTACAGACTCGCACCCAGCGAGATGAAAGAACTGTAAAGCCAATTACAAGAACTTTTAGAGCGTGGTTTCATTCGACCAAGCACATCACCGTGGGGAGCTCCTGTTTTGTTTGTCAAGAAGAAAGATGGTACATTCAGGTTGTGTATCGACTACCGAGAGTTGAACAAACTTACCATCAAGAACCGCTACCCACTACCGAGAATCGACGACTTATTTGATCAACTACAAGGCTCGTCTGTTTATTCAAAGATTGACTTACGTTCCGGGTATCATCAAATGCGGGTGAAAGAAGATGATATTCCAAAGACTGCTTTCAGAACACGTTACGATCATTACGAGTTTATGGTCATGCCGTTTGGTTTAACTAATGCACCAGCTGTATTCATGGACCTTATGAACCGAGTGTGTAGACCATACCTTGACAAGTTTGTCATTGTTTTCATTGATGACATACTTATTTACTCAAAGAATGACCAAGAACACGGTGAACATTTGAGAAAGGTGTTAGAAGTATTGAGGAAGGAAGAATTGTAAGCTAAGTTTTCAAAGTGTGCATTTTGGTTGGAAGAAGTTCAATTCCTCGGTCACATAGTGAACAAAGAAGGTATTAAGGTGGATCCGGCAAAGATAGAAACTGTTGAAAAGTGGGAAACCCCGAAAACTCCGAAACACATACGCCAGTTTTTAGGACTAGCCGGTTACTACAAAAGGTTCATCCAAGACTTTTCCAGAATAGCAAAACCCTTGACTGCATTAACGCATAAAGGGAAGAAATTTGAATGGAATGATGAACAAGAGAAGGCGTTTCAGTTATTGAAGAAAAAGCTAACTACGGCACCTATATTTTCATTGCCTGAAGGGAATGATGATTTTGTGATTTATTGTGACACATCAAAGCAAGGTCTCGGTTGTGTATTAATGCAACGAACGAAGGTGATTGCTTATGCGTCTAGACAATTGAAGATTCACGAACAAAATTATACGACGCATGATTTGGAATTAGGCGCGGTTGTTTTTGCATTAAAGACTTGGAGGCACTACTTATATGGGGTCAAAAGTATTATATATACCGACCAAAAAAGTCTTCAACACATATTTAATCAGAAACAACTGAATATGAGGCAGCGTAGGTGGATTGAATTGTTGAATGATTACGACTTTGAGATTCGTTACCACCCAGGGAAGGCAAATGTGGTAGTCGATGCCTTGAGCAGGAAGGACAGAGAACCCATTCGAGTAAAATCTATGAATATAATGATTCATAATAACCTTACTACTCAAATAAAGGAGGCTCAACAAGGAGTTTTAAAAGAGGGAAATTTAAAGGATGAAATACCCAAAGGATCGGAGAAGCATCTTAATATTCGGGAAGACGGAACCCGGTATAGGGCTGAAAGGATTTGGGTACCAAAATTTGGAGATATGAGAGAAATGGTACTTAGAGAAGCTCATAAAACCAGATACTCAATACATCCTGGAACGGGGAAGATGTACAAGGATCTCAAGAAACATTTTTGGTGGCCGGGTATGAAAGCCGATGTTGCTAAATACGTAGGAGAATGTTTGACGTGTTCTAAGGTCAAAGCTGAGCATCAGAAACCATCAGGTCTACTTCAACAACCCGAAATCCCGGAATGGAAATGGGAAAACATTACCATGGATTTCATCACTAAATTGCCAAGGACTGCAAGTGGTTTTAATACTATTTGGGTAATAGTTGATCGTCTCACCAAATCAGCACACTTCCTGCCAATAAGAGAAGATGACAAGATGGAGAAGTTAGCACGACTGTATTTGAAGGAAGTCGTCTCCAGACATGGAATACCAATCTCTATTATCTCTGATAGGGATGGCAGATTTATTTCAAGATTCTGGTAGACATTACAGCAAGCATTAGGAACTCGTCTAGACATGAGTACTGCCTATCATCCACAAACTGATGGGCAGAGTGAAAGGACGATACAAACGCTTGAATACATGCTACGAGCATGTGTTATTGATTTCGAAAACAGTTGGGATCGACATCTACCGTTAGCAGAATTTTCCTACAACAACAGCTATCATTCAAGCATTGAGATGGCGCCGTTTGAAGCACTTTATGGTAGAAAGTGCAGGTCTCCGATTTGTTGGAGTGAAGTGGGGGATAGACAGATTACGGGTCCGGAGATTATACAAGAAACTACCGAGAAGATCATCCAAATTCAACAACGGTTGTAAACCGCCCAAAGTCGACAAAAGAGCTACGCTGACATTAAAAGAAAAGATATAGAATTTGAAATTGGAGAGATGGTCATGCTTAAAGTTGCACCTTGGAAAGGCGTTGTTCGATTTGGTAAACGAGGGAAATTAAATCCAAGGTATATTGTACCATTCAAGATTATTGATCGTGTCGGACCAGTAGCTTACCGACTTGAGTTACCTCAACAACTCGCGGCTGTACATAACACTTTCCACGTCTCGAATTTGAAGAAATGTTTTGCTAAAGAAGATCTCACTATTCCGTTAGATGAAATTCAAATCAACGAAAAACTTCAATTCATCGAAGAACCCGTCGAAATAATAGATCGTGAGGTTAAAAGACTTAAGCAAAACAAGATACCAATTGTTAAGGTTCGATGGAATGCTCGTAGAGGACCCGAGTTCACCTGGGAGCGTGAAGATCAGATGAAGAAGAAATACCCGCATCTATTTCCAGAAGATTCGTCAACACCTTCAACAGCTTAAAATTTCGGGACGAAATTTATTTAACGGGTAGGTACTGTAGTGACCCGAACTTTTCCATGTTTATATATATTAATTGAGATTGATATTTACATGATTAAATGTTTCCAACATGTTAAGCAATCAAACTTGTTAAGACTTGATTAATTGAAATATGTTTCATGTAGACAATTGACCACCCAAGTTAACCGGTGATTCACGAACGTTAAAACTTGTAAAAACTATATGATGACATATATATGGATATATATATATATATATATATATATATATATATATATATATATATATATATATATATATATATATATATATATATATATATATATATATATATATATATATATATAGTTAACATGATACTATGATAAGTAAACATATCATTAAGTATATTAACAATGAACTACATATGTAAAAACAAGACTACTAACTTAATGATTTTTTTAAACGAGACATATATGTAACGATTATCGTTGTAAAGACATTTAATGGATATATATCATATTAAGAGATATTCATACATGATAATATCATGATAATATAATAATTTAAAATCTCATTTGATATTATAAATATTGGGTTAACAACATTTAACAAGATCGTTAACCTAAAGGTTTCAAAACAACACTTACATGTAACGACTAACGATGACTTAACGACTCAGTTAAAATGTATATACATGTAGTGTTTTAATATGTATTTATACACTTTTGAAAGACTTCAATACACTTATCAAAATACTTCTACTTAACAAAAATGCTTACAATTACATCCTCGTCCAGTTTCATCAACAATTCTACTCGTATGCACCCGTATTCGTACTCGTACAATACACAGCTTTTAGATGTATGTACTATTGGTATATACAATCCAATGATCAGCTCTTAGCAGCCCATGTGAGTCACCTAACACATGTGGGAACCATCATTTGGCAACTAGCATGAAATATCTCATAAAATTACAAAAATATGAGTAATCATTCATGACTTATTTACATGAAAACAAAATTACATATCCTTTATATCTAATCCATACACCAACGACCAAAAACACCTACAAACACTTTCATTCTTCAATTTTCTTCATCTAATTGATCTCTCTCAAGTTCTATCTTCAAGTTCTAAGTGTTCTTCATATATTCTACAAGTTCTAGTTACATAAAATCAAGAATACTTTCAAGTTTGCTAGCTCACTTCCAATCTTGTAAGGTGATCATCCAACCTCAAGAAATCTTTGTTTCTTACAGTAGGTTATCATTCTAATACAAGGTAATAATCATATTCAAACTTTGGTTCAATTTCTATAACTATAACAATCTTATTTCAAGTGATGATCTTACTTGAACTTGTTTTCGTGTCATGATTCTGCTTCAAGAACTTCAAGCCATCCAAGGATCCGTTGAAGCTAGATCTATTTTTCTCTTTTCCAGTAGGTTTATCCAAGGAACTTAAGGTAGTAATGATGTTCATAACATCATTCGATTCATACATATAAAGCTATCTTATTCGAAGGTTTAAACTTGTAATCACTAGAACAAAGTTTAGTTAATTCTAAACTTGTTCGCAAACAAAAGTTAATCCTTCTAACTTGACTTTTAAAATCAACTAAACACATGTTCTATATCTATATGATATGCTAACTTAATGATTTAAAACCTGGAAACACGAAAAACACCGTAAAACCGGATTTACGCCGTCGTAGTAACACCGCGGGCTGTTTTGGGTTAGTTAATTAAAAACTATGATAAACTTTGATTTAAAAGTTGTTATTCTGAGAAAATGATTTTTATTATGAACATGAAACTATATCCAAAAATTATGGTTAAACTCAAAGTGGAAGTATGTTTTCTAAAATGGTCATCTAGACGTCGTTCTTTCGACTGAAATGACTACCTTTACAAAAACGACTTGTAACTTATTTTTCCGACTATAAACCTATACTTTTTCTGTTTAGATTCATAAAATAGAGTTCAATATGAAACCATAGCAATTTGATTCACTCAAAACGCATTTAAAATGAAGAAGTTATGGGTAAAACAAGATTGGATAATTTTTCTCATTTTAGCTACGTGAAAATTGGTAACAAATCTATTCCAACCATAACTTAATCAACTTATATTGTATATTATGTAATCTTGAGATACCATAGACACGTATACAATGTTTCGACCTATCATGTCGACACATCTATATATATTTCGGAACAACCATAGACACTCTATATGTGAATGTTGGAGTTAGCTATACAGGGTTGAGGTTGATTCCAAAATATATATAGTTTGAGTTGTGATCAATACTGAGATACGTATACACTGGGTCGTGGATTGATTCAAGATAATATTTATCGATTTATTTCTATACATCTAACTGTGGACAACTAGTTGTAGGTTACTAACGAGGACAGCTGACTTAATAAACTTAAAACATCAAAATATATTAAAAGTGTTGTAAATATATTTTGAACATACTTTGATATATATGTACATATTTGTTATAGGTTCGTGAATCAACCAGTGGCCAAGTCTTACTTCCCGACGAAGTAAAAATCTGTGAAAGTGAGTTATAGTCCCACTTTTAAAATCTAATATTTTTGGGATGAGAATACATGCAGGTTTTATAAATGATTTACAAAATAGACACAAGTACGTGAAACTACATTCTATGGTTGAATTATCGAAATCGAATATGCCCCTTTTTATTAAGTCTGGTAATCTAAGAATTAGGGAACAGACACCCTAATTGACGCGAATCCTAAAGATAGATCTATCGGGCTTAACAAACCCCATCCAAAGTACCGGATGCTTTAGTACTTCGAAATTTATATCATATCCGAAGGGTGTCCCGGAATGATGGGGATATTCTTATATATGCATCTTGTTAATGTCGGTTACCAGGTGTTCACCATATGAATGATTTTTATCTCTATGTATGGGATGTGTATTGAAATATGAAATCTTGTGGTCTATTATTATGATTTGATATATATAGGTTAAACCTATAACTCACCAACATTTTTGTTGACGTTTTAAGCATGTTTATTCTCAGGTGATTATTAAGAGCTTCCGCTGTCGCATACTTAAATAAGGACGAGATTTGGAGTCCATGCTTGTATGATATTGTGTAAAAACTGCATTCAAGAAACTTATTTAGTTGTAACATATTTGTATTGTAAACCATTATGTAATGGTTGTGTGTAAACAGGATATTTTAGATTATCATTATTTGATAAACTACGTAAAGCTTTTTAAACCTTTATTGATGAAATAAAGGTTATGGTTTGTTTTAAAATGAATGCAGTCTTTGAAAAACGTCTCATATAGAGGTCAAACCTCGCAACGAAATCAATTAATATGGAACGTTTTTAATCAATAAGAACGGGACATTTCAGGTTGACCATGTGATTGAGTTGGAGCCGGGATCAAAACCACCTTCCAAAGCCCCATACCGAATGCCACCACCCGAGTTGGAGGAGTTGCGAAGACAACTTAAGGAGTTGCTGGATGCGGGATACATCCGACCGTCAAAATCCCCGTATGGTGCTCCGGTGCTATTTCAAAGAAAGAAGGATGGGTCCTTGCGGATGTGTATAGATTACCGGGCACTCAACAAGGTAACTATCAAGAACAAATATCCAATCCCACTTATTTCTGATTTGTTCGATCAACTTGGGAAGGCGAGATACTTCTCCAAGTTAGACTTGAGATCGGGATATTATCAAGTCCGAATTGCCGAAGGAGATGAGGCTAAGACCACATGCATGACGAGGTATGGTGCTTATGAATTCCTAGTCATGCCCTTTGGTTTAACCAATGCCCCTGCCACATTTTGTACTTTAATGAACAAATTATTCCACCCGTTCCTCGACAAGTTTGTCGTGGTGTACTTGGATGACATAGTCGTGTATAGCGACCATGGAAGATCATGTGAGGCACTTGAAGCAAGTATTCCAAGTACTAAGGGACAACGAGTTGTATGCGAAGCTAGAGAAATGTTCATTCAGATTAGAGGAGGTGGATTTTCTTGGACATAGAATTAAAAATGGGAAGTTACTCATGGATAGGGCTAAGGTCAAGGCAATTCAAGAGTGGGAGGCACCAACGAAGGTGACTGGTTTACGATCTTTCCTTGGTTTAGTAAACTACTATCGTCGTTTTATCAAGGGATACTCGGCGAAAGCGGCTCCATTGACAGAATTGTTAAAGAAGAATAAAGCTTGGTTGTGGGATGAGAAATGTCAAGCAGCATTCGAGGAGTTAAAAGGAGCTGTCATGGAAGAACCGATGTTGAGACTTCCGGATGTGACCATTCTGTTTGAGTTACACACAGACGCATCGGACTTTGCTATTGGAGGAGTTTTAATGCAAGAAGGTCACCCAATCGCGTTCGAAAGTCGAAAACTTAACGAGGCGGAAAGGAAGTACACTGTGCAAGAGAAAGAGATGACAGCGATTATTCATTGTTTGAGGACATGGAGGCATTATCTTTTGGGATCAAGGTTCGTGATCAAGACGGATAATGTGGCAATGAGTTATTTTCAAACCCAAAAGAAGTTGAGTCCCAAACAAGCTCGTTGGCAAGACTTCTTAGCCGAATTTGACTATGTGTTGGAGTATAAGCCTGGGAAAGCCAATGTGGTAGCTGATGCCCTAAGTCGTAAGGCGGAGTTTGCAGCGATCACAAAACCACAATTCTTCCTTCAAGATCGTATAAAGGAGAGATTAGAGCATGATCCTATAGCCAAAAACCTTGTTGGATTGGCTCGAGATGGGAAAATGCGAAGGTTTTGGCTCAAAGGTGATCTATTATTCACCAAAGGAGACCGGTTATATGTGCCTAAGTGGGGTGATCTTAGACGGACAATCTTGAAGGAGTGTCATGATTCAAAGTGGGCTGGTCATCCAGGTATCAAGAGGACACTGGCATTAGTAGAAGGCACTTATTATTGGCCAAGGATGGAAGAAGACGTAAAGACGTACGTGCAGACATGCCTAATATGCCAACAAGACAAGATAGAGCAACGCCAACCAGGAGGACTATTACAGCCGCTACCTACACCGAAAGGACCATGGGAGAGTGTTTCCATGGATTTCATTACTTGCTTACCCAAGTCGAAAGGGTGTGGGAGTATTATAGTCGTGGTAGAACGGTTTTCTAAGTATGGTACCTTCATAGCCGCATCATCCGAAGTTACCGCGGATGAAACCGCAAAACTATTTTTCAAGAATGTGGTGAAGTATTGGGGGATACCGTGTAGTGACCCGAACTTTTACATGTTTATATATATATTAAATGAAATTGTTATTTACATGATTAAGTGTTTCCAACATATTAAGCAATCAAACTTGTTAAGACTTGATTAATTGAAATAGGTTTCATAAAGACAATTGACCACCCAAGTTGATCGGTGATTCACGAACGTTAAAACTTGTAAAAACTATATGATGACATATATATGGTTATATATATAGTTAACATGATATTATGATAAGTAAAAATATCATTAAGTATATTAATAATGAACTACATATGTAAAAACAAGACTACTAACTTAATGATTTTGAAACGAGACATATATGTAACGATTATCATTGTAACGACATTTAATGTATATATATCATATTAAGAGATATTCGTACATCATAATATCATGATAATATAATAATTTAAAATCTCATTTGATATTATAAACATTGGGTTAACAACATTTAACAAGATCGTTAACCTAAAGGTTTCAAAACAACACTTACATGTAACGACTAACGATGACTTAACGACTCAATTAAAACGTATATACATGTAGTGTTTTAATATGTATTCATAAACTTTTGAAAGACTTCAAGAAACTTATCAAAATACTTCTACTTAACAAAAATGCTTAAATTACATCCTCGTTCAGTTTCATCAACAATTCTACTCGTATGCACCCGTATTCGTACTCGTACAATACACAGCTTTTAGATGTATGTACTATTGGTATATACACTCCAATGATTAGCTCTTAGCAGACCATGTGAGTCACCTAACACATGTGGGAACCATCATTTGGCAACTAGCATGAAATATCTCATAAAATTACAAAAATATGAGTAATCATTCATGTCTTATTTACATGAAAACAAAATTACATATCCTTTATATCTAATCCATACACCAACGACCAAAAATACCTACAAACACTTTCATTCTTCAATTTTCTTCATCTAATTGATCTCTCTCAAGTTCTATCTTCAAGTTCTAAGTGTTCTTCATAAATTCTACAAGTTCTAGTTTCATAAAATCAAGAATACTTCCAAGTTTGCTAGCTTACTTCCAATCTTGTAGAGTGATCATCCAACCTCAAGAAATCTTTCTTATTTATAGTAAGATATATTTCTAATACAAGGTAATACTCATATTCAAACTTTGATTCAATTTCTATAACTATAACAATCTTATTTCGAGTGAAAATCTTACTTGAACTGTTTTCGTGTCATGATTCTGCTTCAAGAACTTTCAAGCCATCCAAGGATCCTTTGAAGCTAGATCCATTTTTCTCATTTCCAGTAGCTTTATCCAGAAAACTTGAGGTAGTAATGATGTTCATAACATCATTCGATTCATACATATAAAGCTATCTTATTCGAAGGTTTAAACTTGTAATCACTAGAACATAGTTTAGTTAATTCTAAACTTGTTCGCAAACAAAAGTTAATCCTTCTAACTTGACTTTTAAAATCAACTAAACACATGTTCTATATCTATATGATATGCTAACTTAATGATTTAAAACCTGAAAACACGAAAAACACCGTAAAACCGGATTTACGCCGTCGTAGTAACACCGCGGGCTGTTTTGGGTTAGTTAATTAAAAACTATGATAAACTTTGATTTAAAAGTTGTTCTTCTGAGAAAATTATTTTTCTTATAAACATGAAACTATATCCAAAAATCATGGTTAAACTCAAAGTGGAAGTATGTTTTCTAAAATGGTCATCTAGACGTCGTTATTTCGACTAAAATGACGACCTTTACAAAAATGACTTGTAACTTATATTTCTGACTATAAACCTATACTTTTTCTGTTTATATTCATAAAATAGAGTTCAATATGAAACCATAGCAATTTGATTCACTCAAAACGGATTTAAAATGAAGAAGTTATGGGTAAAACAAGATTGGATAATTTTTCTTGTTGTAGCAACGTGAAAATTAGTAACAAATCTATATTAATCATATTCTAGCTAAATTATATTGTATTATACATGTATTCTAATATATTATGTAATCTTGGGATACCATAGACACGTATGCAAATGTTTTGACATATCATATCGACCCATGTGTATATATTATTTGGAACAACCATAGACACTCTATATGCAGTAATGTGGGAGTTAGCTATACAGGGTTGATGTTGATTCCAAAAATATATATACTTTGAGTTGTGATCTAGCCTGAGACGTGTATACACTGGGTCGTGGATTGATTCAAGATAATATATATCAATTTTTTTCTGTACATCTAACGTTGGACAACTAGTTGTAGGTTACTAACGAGGACAACTGACTTAATAAACTTAAAACATCAAAATGTATTAAAAGTGTTGTAAATATATTTTGAATATACTTTGATATATATGTACATATTTGTTATAGGTTCGTGAATCGACCAGTGGCCAAGTCTTACTTCCCGACGAAGTAAAAATCTGTAAAAGTGAGTTATAGTCCCACTTTTAAAATCTAATATTTTTGGGATGAGAATACATGCAGGTTTTATAAATGATTTACAAAATAGACACAAGTACGTGAAACTACCTTCTATGGTTGAATTATCGAAATCGAATATGCCCCTTTTTATTAAGTCTGGTAATCTAAGAATTAGGGAACAGACAACCTAATTGACGCGAATCCTAAAGATAGATCTATTGGGCCTAACAAACCCCATCCAAAGTACTGGATGCTTTAGTACTTCGAAATTTATATCATATCCGAAGGGTGTCCCGGAATGATGGGGATATTCTTATATATGCATCTTGTTAATGTCGGTTACCAGGTGTTCACCATATGAATGATTTTTATCTCTATGTATGGGATGTATATTGAAATATGAAATCTTGTGGTCTATTGTTACGATTTGATATATATAGGTTAAACCTATAACTCACCAACATTTTTGTTGACGTTTAAAGCATGTTTATTCTCAGGTGAATATTAAGAGCTTCCGCTGTTGCATACTAAAATAAGGAAAAGATTTGGAGTCCATGTTTGTATGATATTATATAAAAACTGCATTCAAGAAACATATGTCGATGTAATATATTTCTATTGTAAACCATTATGTAATGGTCGTGTGTAAACAGTATATTTTAGATTATCATTATTTGATAATCTATGTAATGCTTTTGAAACCTTTATTGATAAAATAAAGGTTATGGTTGTTTTAAAAATGAATGCAGTCTTTGAAAAACGTCTCATATAGAGGTCAAAACCTCGCAACGAAATCAATTAATATGGAACATTTATAATCAATATGAACGGGACATTTCAGTTGGTATCAGAGCGTTGGTCTTAGAGAACCAGAATTTTGCATTAGTGTGTCTTATCGAGTTTGTTAGGATGCATTAGTGAGTCTGGACTTCGACCGTGTTTACTTGAAAAATGATTGCTTAACAAATTTTGTTGGAAACTATATATTTTTAACATGTGAATATTATGTGATATATTAATCTCTTAACGCGTTTGATATTATGTGATAGATGACTACCTCTAGAACAAGTCTCATTGACTCACCTAATACTAATGAAGTGTCAAATGTAAATTGGAATGATTCGTGGACTGATTCACAAGTTCCCGAAGAGGAACCGGAAGAAGAGTCGGAACAGGAAGAAGAATCGGAACCGGAAGAAGAATCGGAACTGGAAGAAGAAATAGAACCAGTGGGGGAAATAATAAAACGGTTAAGTAGAAGAAAATCCTCAACCAACCGACCAAAGTTAATTATGGTCAATGGTGTTTCCACTAAGGAAGCAAAGTATTGGGAGGATTACCAATTCTCCGATGAATCGGATCCCGACAAGGATTCCGATGATGTTATAGAAATTACCCCAACACAATTTAATAAAGCAAAAGAGAACAATAAGGGAAAGGGCATAAAAATAGAGAAATTTGATTCCAAACCCGATGAACTTTATATGTATCGTCAACACCCGTATTTCTTAAGTTGTGACAATAACCCGGGAACCTCTAAACCACCAGGTTTTTCTAAACCAATGTGGAAAACGACGGCTCGTATTAGGGGAACATCATATATCCCTAGAAACTTGGCAAAACGAACCAAAACCGAAGAAGAAGAAACGAGCGAGTCGGAATAAGATAGTTGTATTCGTGTGGTGTAATATATGTAATATAGTGTGCTTATGCTTTATGATATATGTAAAAATTGCTTGTATTAATAAGTATTTTTTTATGAATCTAACTCTTGTCTATTTTACAGTATAAAAACACAAAATGGATAGACAACCCAATATTTTAAGAGACCTACCCGGAGACATGATTGATAAAATCTTGTCTAGAGTCGGTCAGAATTCCTCGGCACAACTATTTAAGGCGAGATCAGTTTGTAAGACATTCGAAGAACGTTCCAAGAATGCCTTGATTTATAAAAGGCTTTCGTTCGAAAGATGGGGTATATCACATTGGGAAATCAATAAGTTACGATGTGTTTACTTTGACGCATATATTGCGGGGAACCCAAATGCTATTTTACGCAACGGGTTACGAAATTATTTTGACTCAATATATCCGAATATAGGACTTCGTGATTTAGAAAAAGCGGCTAACATGCAACATAAAGAAGCATGTTATGCTTACGGGTTAGTAATGTTCGCTTCTCACCAAAGTGAGAATAAGAACATCGGGCTACAACTATTAAACAAAACGTTCCCACAAGTGACAGAGTCGGTAATTGGGGTAAGAAATGAGGTTTTTAGGTTATTACGAGAATGTTGGTCATTACGTAACCTTCATCCTTTTGACGACGTTACAACACATTATCTTACTATCGGTCACAACGGTTATGTTCCACAAAACCAAGGATGGGAAGTGGTATTAGTAAAACCAGAATGCATGACTTGTTTCTGGACGTATGAATTACGTGTCGTTATTGCCTTTGCTGAACGCCTTATTTATTAACTAGAATTATCTTCGCAACTACTTTGTATCAAAGTTTTATGTGCTATATTTCATGCTATATGTAAAAAAAAAAAAGCGGTATTGTAAGTTTGCAAGTTATTGTATAAAGGTTTGAATATGATATTTTTTTTTTTTTTTTTTGTGATTAGTTTTTCATATAGAATTGTAGTAGTTGAAATGGTATGTTAGCTACTAAGTATGAACTTAACGGGTAGGTACTACCCGAATTAAAGAGTATAAAACGCTAATATGAAGAAAGAGCTTTTATAAATAAGTTCATATTACTCTACGAAATACTATTGACTACTCTTGATATTCTATATGATTAACTCGTTTCATTTGACTATTTTGAAGGAAATGGCACCGACTACTCGACACACCTTGAATATGAGCGAAGAGGAATTTCGTGCCTTTCTTGCTTCAAACATAGCCGCAGTACAGGCTGTGCTACATACCAACAATAACCTTGGATCTAGCAGTACAGGAAATCGTGTAGGATGCACCTACAAAGAATTCACTGCCTGCAAACCTTTGGAATTTGATGGAACCAAAGGACCGATCGGATTGAAACGGTGGACCGAGAAGGTCGAATCGGTGTTTGCCATAAGTAAGTGTACTGAAGAGGACAAAGTTAAGTACGCTACGCATACCTTCACAGGTTCTGCGTTAACATGGTAGAATACCTATCTAGAGCAAGTGGGACAAGATGATGCTTACGCACTACCGTGGTCAGCATTCAAGCACTTGATGAACGAGAAGTACCGTCCCAGAACTGAGGTCAATAAGCTCAAGACAGAACTTAGAGGGTTACGAACCCAAGGATTTGATATTACCACGTACGAAAGACGATTCACAGAATTATGCCTATTGTGTCCGGGAGCGTTCGAAGATGAGGAAGAGAAGATTGACGCGTTTGTGAAAGGATTATCGGAAAGAATCCAAGAAGATATAATTTCACACGAGCCCGCCTCCATACAACAGGCATGTAGAATGGCTCACAAACTAGTGAACCAGATTGAAGAAAGAATTAAAGAACAGACTGCTGAAGAGGCCAATGTGAAGCAAGTCAAAAGAAAGTGGGAGGAAAACGGTGATAAGAATCACCAATACAACAACAACAGCAATTACAACAATAATCGCAACAACTATCCCAACAATCGCAACATCAATCGCAACTACAACAAACGGCCCCATAACAACAACAACAACAACAACAACAACAACAACAACTACAACAATCATCCCAACAACAATAATAACCGCAACAACAACAACAATCAGAAGCAGCTATGCCAAAGGTGTGAAAAGTATCACTCGGGGTTCTGCACCAAATTTTACAACAAGTGTAAAAGAAATGGTCATAGCGCGGCGAAGTGTGAGGTCTACGGACCAGGGGTTAACAGAACGAAAGGAACAAATGGTGTCGGAACGAGTAATGGCGGAGCAAGTAGTGTCGGAGAAAGTTATGCCAATGTAGTTTGTTATAAATGTGAAAAACCGGGCCACATTATTAGAAATTGCCCGAACCAGGATAACACGAATGGACAAGGCCGCGGAAGAGTTTTCAATATTAATGCGGCAGAGGCACAGGAAGACCCGGAGCTTGTTACGGGTATATTTCTTATTGACAATAAATCTGCTTACGTTTTATTTGATTCGGGTGCGGATAGAAGCTATATGAGTAGAGATTTTTGTGCTAAATTAAGTTGTCCATTGACGCCTTTGGATAGTAAATTTTTACTAGAATTAGCAAATGGTAAATTAATTTCAGCAGATAATATATGTCGGAATCGAGAAATTAAACTGGTTAGCGAAACATTTAAGATTGACTTGATACCAGTAGAGTTAGGGAGTTTTGATGTGATAATCGGTATGGACTGGTTGAAAGAAGTGAAAGCAGAGATCATTTGCTACAAAAATGCAATTCGCATTATACGAGAAAAAGGAAAACCCTTAATGGTGTACGGAAAAAAGGGCAACACGAAGCTACATCTTATTAGTAATTTGAAGGCACAAAAACTAATAAGAAAAGGTTGCTATGCGGTTCTAGCACACGTCGAGAAAGTACAAACTGAAAAAAAGAGCATCAATGATGTTCCCGTCGCAAAAGAATTTCTCGATGTATTTCCGAAAGAATTACCGGGATTACCCCCACATCGATCCGTTGAATTTCAAATAGATCTTGTACCAGGAGCTACACCAATAGCTCGTGCTCCTTACAGACTCGCACCCAGCGAGATGAAAGAACTGCAAAGCCAATTACAAGAACTTTTAGAGCGTGGTTTCATTCGACCAAGTACATCACCGTGGGGAGCTCCTGTTTTGTTTGTCAAGAAGAAAGATGGTACATTCAGGTTGTGTATTGACTACCGAGAGTTGAACAAACTTACCATCAAGAACCGCTACCCACTACCGAGAATCAACGACTTATTTGATCAATTACAAGGCTCGTCTGTTTATTCAAAGATTGACTTACGTTCCGGGTATCATCAAATGCGGGTGAAAGAAGATGATATTCCAAAGACTGCTTTTAGAACACGTTACGGTCATTACGAGTTTATGGTCATGCCGTTTGATTTAACTAATGCACCAGCTGTGTTCATGGACCTTATAAACCGAGTGTGTGGACCATACCTTGATAAGTTTGTCATTGTTTTCATTGATGACATACTTATTTACTCAAAGAATGACCAAAAACACGGTGAACATTTGAGAAAGGTGTTAGAAGTATTGAGGAAGGAAGAATTGTACGCTAAGTTTTCAAAGTGTGCATTTTGGTTGGAAGAAGTTCAATTCCTCGGTCACATAGTGAACAAAGAAGGTATTAAGGTGGATCCGGCAAAGATAGAAACTGTTGAAAAGTGGGAAACCCCGAAAACTCCGAAACACATACGCCAGTTTTTAGGACTAGCTGGTTACTACAGAAGGTTCATCCAAGACTTTTCCAGAATAGCAAAACCCTTGACTATATTAACGCATAAAGGGAATAAATTTGAATGGAAGGATGAACAAGAGAAAGCATTTCAGTTATTGAAGAAAAAGCTAACTACGGCACATATATTTTCATTGCCTGAAGGGAATGATGATTTTGTGATTTATTGTGACGCATCAAAGCAAGGTCTCGGTTGTGTATTAATGCAACGAACGAAGGTGATTGCTTATGCGTCTAGACAATTGAAGATTCACGAACAAAATTATACGACGCATGATTTGGAATTAGGCTCGGTTGTTTTTGCATTAAAGACTTGGAGGCACTACTTATATGGGGTCAAAAGTATTATATATACCGACCACAAAAGTCTTCAACACATATTTAATCAGAAACAATTGAATATGAGGCAGCGTAGGTGGATTGAATTGTTGAATGATTACGACTTTGAGATTCGTTACCACCCGGGGAAGGCAAATGTGGTAGCTGACGCCTTGAGCAGGAAGGACAGAGAACCCATTCGAGTAAAATCTATGAATATAATGATTCACAATAACCTTACTACTCAAATAAAGGAGGCGCAACAAGGAGTTTTAAAAGAGGGAAATTTAAAGGATGAAATACCCAAAGGATCGGAGAAGCATCTTAATATTCGGGAAGACGGAACCCGGTATAGGGCTGAAAGGATTTGGGTACCAAAATTTGGAGATATGAGAGAAATGGTACTTAGAGAAGCTCATAAAACCAGATACTCAATACATCCTGGAACGGGGAAGATGTACAAGGATCTCAAGAAACATTTTTGGTGGCCGGGTATGAAAGCCGATGTTGCTAAATACGTAGGAGAATGTTTGACATGTTCTAAGGTCAAAGCTGAGCATCAGAAACCATCAGGTCTACTTCAACAACCCAAAATCCCGGAATGGAAATGGGAAAACATTACCATGGATTTCATCACTAAATTGCCAAGGACTGTAAGTGGTTTTGATACTATTTGGGTAATAGTTGATCGTCTCACCAAATCAGCACACTTGCTGCCAATAAGAGAAGATGACAAGATGGAGAAGTTAGCACGACAGTATTTGAAGGAAGTCGTCTCCAGACATGGAATACCAATCTCTATTATCTCTGATAGGAATGGCAGATTTATTTCAAGATTCTGGCAGACATTACAGCAAGCATTAGGAACTCGTCTAGACATGAGTACTGCCTATCATCCACAAACTGATGGGTAGAGTGAAAGGACGATACAAACGCTTGAAGACATGCTACGAGCATGTGTTATTGATTTCGGAAACAGTTGGGATCGACATCTACCGTTAGCAGAATTTTCCTACAACAACAGCTACCATTCAAGCATTGAGATGGCGCCGTTTGAAGCACTTTATGGTAGAAAGTGTAGGTCTCCGATTTGTTGGAGTGAAGTGGAGGATAGACAGATTACGGGTCCGAAGATAATACAAGAAACTACCGAGAAGATCATCCAAATTCAACAACGGTTGAAAACCGCCCAAAGTCGACAAAAGAGCTACGCTGACATTAAAAGAAAAGATATAGAATTTGAAATTAGAGAGATGGTCATGCTTAAAGTTGCACCTTGGAAAGGTGTTGTTCGATTTGGTAAACGAGGGAAATTAAATCCAAGGTATATCGGACCATTCAAGATTATTGATCGTGTCAGACCAGTAGCTTACCGACTTGAGTTACCTCAACAACTCGCGGCTGTACATAACACTTTCCACGTCTCAAATTTGAAGAAATGTTTTGCTAAAGAAGATCTCACTATTCCGTTAGATGAAATCCAAATCAACAAAAAACTTCAATTCATCGAAGAACTCGTCGAAATAATGGATCGTGAGGTTAAAAAACTTAAGCAAAACAAGATACCAATTGTTAAGGTTCGATGGAATGCTCGTAGAGGACCCGAGTTCACCTGGGAATAAGAAGATCAGATGAAGAAGAAATACCCGCATTTATTTCCAGAAGATACGTCAACACCTCCAACTGTTTAAAATTTCGGGACGAAATTTATTTAACTGGTAGGTACTGTAGTGACCCGAACTTTTCCATGTTTATATATATATATTAAATGAAATTGTTATTTATATGATTAAGTGTTTCCAACATATTAAGCAATCAAACTTGTTAAGACTTGATTAATTGAAATAGGTTTCATATAGACAATTGACCACCCAAGTTGACCGGTGATTCACGAACGTTAAAACTTGTAAAAACTATATGATGACATATATATGGTTATATATATAGTTAACATGATATTATGATAAGTAAAAATATCATTAAGTATATTAATAATGAACTACATATGTAAAAACAAGACTACTAACTTAATGATTTTGAAACGAGACATATATGTAACGATTATCGTTGTAACGACATTTAATGTATATATATCATATTAAGAGATATTCGTACATCATAATATCATGATAATATAATAATTTAAAATCTCATTTGATATTATAAACATTGGGTTAAAAACATTTAACAAGATCGTTAACCTAAAGGTTTCAAAACAACACTTACATGTAACGACTAACGATGACTTAACGACTCAGTTAAAATGTATATACATGTAGTGTTTTAATATGTATTCATACACTTTTGAAAGACTTCAAGACACTTATCAAAATACTTCTACTTAACAAAAATGCTTACAATTACATCCTCGTTCAGTTTCATCAACCATTCTACTCGTATGCACCCATATTCGTACTCGTACAATACACAGCTTTTAGATGTATGTACTATTGGTATATACACTCCAATGATCAGCTCTTAGCAGCCCATGTGAGTCACCTAACACATGTGGGAACCATCATTTGGCAACTAGCATGAAATATCTCATAAAATTACAAAAATATGAGTAATCATTCATGACTTATTTACATGAAAACAAAATTACATATCATTTATATCTAATCCATACACTAACGACCAAAAATACCTAAAAACACTTTCATTCTTCAATTTTCTTCATCTAATTGATCTCTATCAAGTTCTATCTTCAAGTTCTAAAAGTTCTTCATAAATTCTACAAGTTCTAGTTTCATAAAATCAAGAATACTTCCAAGTTTTCTAGCTTACTTCCAATCTTGTAGAGTGATCATCCAACCTCAAGAAATATTTCTTATTTATAGTAATATATCTTTCTAATATAAGGTAATACTCATATTCAAACTTTGATTCAATTTCTATAACTATAACAATCTTATTTCGAGTGAAAATCTTACTTGAACTGTTTTCGTGTCATGATTCTGCTTCAAGAACTTTCAAGCCATCCAAGGATCCTTTGAAGCTAGATCCATTTTTCTCATTTTCAGTAGCTTTATCCAGAAAACTTGAGGTAGTAATGATGTTCATAACATCATTCGATTCATACATATAAAGCTATCTTATTCGAAGGTTTAAACTTGTAATCACTAGAACATAGTTTAGTTAATTCTAAACTTGTTCGCAAACAAAAGTTAATCCTTCTAACTTGACTTTTAAAATCAACTAAACACATATTCTATATCTATATGATATGCTAACTTAATGATTTAAAACCTGGAAACACGAAAAACACCGTAAAACCGGATTTACGCCGTCGTAGTAACACCACGGGCTGTTTTGGGTTAGTTAATTAAAAACAATGATAAACTTTGATTTAAAAGTTGTTCTTCTGGGAAAATTATTTTTCTTATAAACATGAAACTATATCCAAAAATCATGGTTAAACTCAAAGTGGAAGTATGTTTTCTAAAATGGTCATCTAGAAGTCGTTCTTTCGACTAAAATGACGACCTTTACAAAAACGACTTGTAACTTATATTTCCGACTATAAACCTATACATTTTCTGTTTAGATTCATAAAATAGAGTTCAATATGAAACCATAGCAATTTGATTCACTCAAAACGGATTTAAAATGAAGAAGTTATGGGTAAAACAAGATTGGATAATTTTTCTTGTTGTAGCAACGTGAAAATTGGTAACAAATCTATATTAATCATATCCTAGCTAACTTATATTGTATTATACATGTATTCTAATATATTATGTAATCTTGGGATACCATATATTGTGAATAGCGCTATGGAGAGTGACGTCTCTATCCGGATGACCGTTGGTCAATGGATACATAATAATGATACACGACACGAACGTAATGTGTTTTGGGTAACTAATGGTTAGTATTGATATCATATACACCAGCACTACTACCGAACTGATTAAACTGCTTATTTAAATCTTGTGGTCTAAAACTTGTTATAATTATTAAACCTATGTTGTTCACTCAACCATTTTGGTTGACACTTTAAGCATGTTTTGTCTCAGGTGAAGATTGTTAAAGACTATTTACTATTTGGGCTTTGCTGCTTTTGGATTCCGCATATTTACATTCATATTATTGCATTAGAAAATTAAAGTATACAATTGTAATGACTTAGTGCTTTTCGCTATTTTGATACATTGGTTTATATTAAAAACGTCTCATATAGAGTCGTTCTCGTTTATACATACTTGTGTTGTGATATTGTGAAGTCATATTTCCCCGACCCTATTTGGGGGTATGACAGAGTGGTATCAGAGCAAGGTTGTTATAGAGAACCAGGATTGCATATTATGTGTTAGTTAGGTGCCTTAGCAATCTATAGGACTATAACCTTTCCTGCCTTAGCTTGAAATGTAATCCTCATATCTTTGATTGCCTTACTATGCCCCCCTTATATCCCTACCGTCATACCGTGCCTTAGAATCTAGTTAGTACTCCTTCTCTAGGATGTCTAGTCATCACCCAATCACCGTTTTGGACACCGAAGGATCCGATACTAAAGGATCTATCCGCACACCCAATTACTCACTTGTTTCACCATCATTATCACTAACTAACCCATACTACCTTTTCTTATCCATTGGTGTTGCTACCTAGTGCACCATAAACTCTTCAACTAATACTATTTTTGTGTATTGAAGATCAATGGCAAATCGTGGTGCTAACGCTCTTTCAAATGTCACTTTGACTCCCGCACAATTTCAATAACTGCTTGCTGCCGCCCAAGGCAACAATAATCAAGGTAACAACCAAGGGAATCCACCTACATCATGCACCTACAAGGAGTTTATGAACTATAAGCCTCCATCCTTCAATGGAAATGAGGAAGCAGTCGAATTGACTCGTTGGTTCGAAAAACTCGAATCAATCTTTCGCATCTGTAACTGCGCGGAGGTCGACCGAGTGAAGTATGCCACTCATACACTAAGTGGTCTTGCTTTGACTTGGTGGAACGCTTATGCCCAAACTGTAGGGCTAGATGCTGCTAATGCTATTCCATGGGTCGTTGTGAAAAGAATGATGACTGATAAGTTTTGCCCAAAGAACCAAATTCAAAAGCTAGAGGTTGAGTTTTGGGAATTGAAGGTTAATGGTACCAATATTGAAGCTTATACTAACAGGTTTATAGAGTTGGTTTCATTGTGCCCAGACATGGTGGCCACTGAACAAAAGAAGATTGAGCGATACATAGAAGGTCTCCTTGACGAGATTCAAGGAAATGTTATTGCTGCTAGTAAAGAAACCTTAGATGCGGTGATACTTATGGCTCAAAACTTGATGATGGCTAAGAGGAGAAAGGCCGCGGCTAATAAACAAGCCGGGGCTAAGACCAGTGAAGGCAAAAGGAAGATTGAGCCTACTCAGGAATCAAATCATGGTTCGAATAAGAAGCTTGCTGAAAATTCAAGAGGAGGTTATTTAGGGAACCAACCTTATTGTAATCGTTGTGAGAAACACCATTCTGGGTGTTGCAAGGCTGAGTGCACTAAGTTTAAGAAGATTGGTCATATAGCCAAGACTTGTAGGGTTGCAGTTCCTTCGACCAATACACCTGCAACAAAAGCCAACGCAGTCGTTCCTACATGCTATGACTGTGGAGAAAAAGGGCATTATCGCAACCAGTGTCCAAAGAAAAAGGATAACACAGGAAATGCTAAAGGTCGAGCGTTTGAGATGACTGCCGAGGAAGCTCAGGACAATGAGGAAGAAGGGGAAGAGGCACAATGAAGAGTTTTGACAACTACATGAGTCAATTAAATTTTCATAGTATTCTTTGTGTTACCGTTTAGTACTTCTATAGTTTGAAAGATTTCGTTAAGTTTCTGTAATACTCTAGTTATTTTCTTTTGATGAATGATGTTATTTTCATTTCTTTCATTTTCCATTGAATCATTCACCTCGATGAAGATGCATATTGACTAGATGACATAGTAGTAACCTTATGGAGTGATAAAAGTATGATTTAGAATAATATAATGACACTTGATCAACGCCATTATATTATGATAAGTCATACAGAAATCCTAATGGATCATGATGTGAATAAGATTTGATCAACCTTAGGACCACTGTGTACCATTACATACTCCTTATCTCTACATTGTCAACTAAAAATATCAACCCTAGATATTATAAATCCTTTACTTGTAAACTATCCACGCCCGGTGCTATACCTATTGCATAGGTACCATACCGCTTAGCTGCATCCGAAATGAAGAAATCATCCAATCAACTCCAAAAAGTTTTGGAGAAAGGTTTTATTCGTCTTAGCTTGCCTTCATGGGGAGCACTCGTTCTTTTCCTTAAGAAAAAAAAATGGCACGTTGAGAATGTGTATTGATTACCGAGAACTCAACAAGCTAACCATCAAGAATCGTTATCCATTCCCGCTTATTGATGACCTGTTTGACCAACTGCGAGGATCAAGTATCTATTCGAAGATTGACCTTAGGTCGGGTTATCATCAATTGAGAGTCAATGAAGTTGACGTTTCTAAGACTACTTTCCTAACTCGTTATAGACATTATGAGTTCTTGTCGTGCCTATTGGTTTAACCAATACTCCCGCTGTATACATGGATCTTATGAACCGTGTATGCAAACCTTATCTTGATAAATTCGTAACCGTTTTCATTGATGACGTCTTAATCTATTCCAAGAGCAAGAAAGGGTATGAGCAACCTCTGCGATTTATTCTAGAGCTCTTAAAGAACGAACAAATGTATGCCAAGTTTTCCAAGTGTGAACTTTGGCTACGAATCGTACAATTCCTTGGACATGTAGTTAATATTGAAGAAATACATGTCGATCTTATAAAAATCACCATTAATCAGAAATTTTCAAGAATTAGTCATGGAGGAAGTCCATAAGACTAGATATTCTAATCACCCAGGCCCTTTTGGCTGAAATTTCATACAATATCAGCTCTCACTCAAGTAGATCCTCGGTGTAATTAAGTGTAAACTTTGCTTTAACAAAACATTGACCGAATGATAATTTTTAGTCAATACTTCATGTTAATTAAAGTTCATGCATTTCACATCTCAAATCTTAAAGAGTGTCTTGCTGATGACACACTCGTTATTCCGTTGGATGATATCCGCGTTGATGATAAAATGCATTCCGTTGAAGAACCGATAGAGGTTATGGAGTGTGAGCTTAAAGGCTTGAAACAAAGCTCTATTCCTATTGTTAAGATTCGATGGAATTCACGAAGAGGCCCTGAGTATACCTGGGAACGTGAAGATGTAACATCCCAATTATTTAAGGTATTATTTTATGTGAAATTTTATTGCTAAGAAATTAATTGGTAAAAGTTATTTTATGTTAAATGGACAAAAGTTAAGTTTATTGGTTAAGTTAAGAAGGACTAATGGTGCAAAGTTAGAATTAAGGACCTTCCTAGCTATAGATGTGATGGGGAGGGTAGAAAGTGCAATTAGGCCAAAGTTAATTTAAATAAAAAGGAATTAAAATGCTGGAAATTGAGTTATTCACAAAAATTATACAGAAAAACCTCCTGTATGTGTGTGTATGTCGATGTTGAGGGAGAAGGAGGAAGAAACCACAAATTGTTGAAATTAGACTCATGCAATTGAAGATTTGTGAAATCTAACACACCTTAATCACTCTAGCAAGCTTTAATCTTCCAATTTCACTCTCTTTGTGCACAATTAGGGTTCTTAAACTCTAAAAGTCAAGGTATGAATTTTATGTCTATGTATTGCTTTTATTGTGTGATAATGATGAGATTTATGCTTAAGAAGTTGCTAGTTGTTGAATGGTGCACAATTGTTTGAGTTAAAATGAAATTGTCATTGATTTTGGAAGAAGAATTAAGCATGAACTTGCATTTTGGATTTATGGTATGAATATGATGAATTTAGTGATGTTCTAGTTAAATTTCTAGTCATGCACACCAAGTGTTTGATAAAATGTCTCAATGAGATGTTCATGTGTTTTAGTTAGTAATTTTGAAGAAGGATGTTCATGTTTGAGTTATTGTTATTATTGTAAGTTATGGAATTTGATTAAGTAATAACTTAAGGGTGTTAGTAATGGAATTGGATTGTATGCAACTTATTAAATGAATAATGAAAAGATTGGTGGAAAGTTGCATGTATTACTAAAAGAGATGAACTAGTAATGTACATGATTAAAGTTATGAAGTTTAATTGGTAATATTCTTATCTTAGAAAAGATGAGATCAAGGCTAGAATGTACGTATAAGTATAGAAAGATGCAATGATTCATGAAAGTTGTGATTCTGTTGAGTTGTGTGATTAATGGGATTAGCTCATGTATAGGTGCTAATCAAGGAAAAGAGGTTACAAGTGATCAAGGAAATTCAATTAAGCAAGGTGAGTTTATAGGGGGTAATATGGGCGGGTCAAGAGTGGCTTAGTGTTCTCGGATTGCATCCGTGCAAGAGAGTAACGACTAAGTGCACTATATATGTAGCTTAGATAGAATTATTAGGTTAGCCTAATAATTGTATCTATGGTTGATGTTTAGCTTAGGCAAGGTTATTACATTGCTAGTAATCTTGCCTATGGTTTGTTTTAGCTTAGACATATTAAATGTCTATGTTTGAAATGATGATGAAATGAAATGATGATAGCTTAGGCATATTTAGTATGTCTATGGTTAGCTTAGGTATGATTACTAGGGTTGGCCTAGTAAGTCATGCCTATGGTATGAATGAATCGGATCCGAAAGTAAGCAAACAACCGATGGGTTGAAGGATAAGTGTTATGTTTTATGTTTTACTACTTTCCTATAACTCACTAAGTGTAAAAGCTTACTCCCATGATGTTTTATGTTTTAGGTGCTAAGGTTCATTGCGAAGGTAAGGAGCCCGTTTGAAGCGCTAGGGGAGCATTGGCATTAGTGTAAGTGGTATTGCAAGTCCCTTTTGTAAACACGCTCTACGGTTACCGCTTATCAACGCCTAGTGTTTTGAATGTGTCATGTTTGTTATTGTCAAATTTGGGACCAAATGATGGTTTAGATTATGAAAACATGTTTTGATGTTTAAAAGATGTTTGCGAATGTTTAATGATATTAGAAACTGTTTCCTTAAGTTTGTGTATGAATTATGCAGTTTTGATTGTGTTGGAAAAATGATGAAAGGTGTAAAATTTGGTTTGAATAAAAGTTGCAGGTCAGATCCTGGACACGAGTTGTGTCGCGCCGCGACAAAGCCCTCCGCGCCGCGGCAATGGCCTGAAGTTGATATCAGAAATTGGGTTAAGATGTGTAATGTTTCCCGCGTTGTGTCGCGCCGCGACAAGGCAAACCGCGCCGCGGCATATGCCTTGTCCGGGCAGTGACTCTGTTTTTCAAAAAAAAAAAAAAAAAAAAAAATTTACTCGTTTAAAGGCATTAAAAGTTGGTATCAGAGCTGTGGTTTAAGGGACTTGGATAACCCACGATAGGGATTATCTAGGCTTAAACCATTGTTATGAAATGATAAGCGGTTTAGGACTTGCATAAGTGTTAAGGTCGAATAGTTGTGCCATGCTCCATAGGGTAGAGTCGTTGACGAGACTTGTAGTTTAATGATTGAGATTATGATTGGTTTATGTAAGGAGTTTGATACTCGTTAGCCATGATGTCTTAGTAGATTAAATGTGTAATGGAATGGTGTAATAACAACAGGCCATTGTTATTACTTCATTTTAGTACACATGAACGTCTACTATGGTCATGGTGAATCGAGTTAGGAATTCTTTCGATTTATTTGGTTATGATGATGATGTAGGTATTTGAACTAACGAGTTGAATGTAATTTTCAGAATGGCTATTGTATCACCGAATAGAGGTAATGAGGAGGACGACGAGTACGTCCACACCCCATCCATGGAGTCTATTGAAGACTCTCAAAATGAATCCGAAGAAGTTAACATGCCAAATGACATTTCGGGGCAAATAGGGCAAGCCTTGATACGTTATACCCCAACCTTGTTAGAAAAGATCAAGACATTGATAAACGATCAATTAGACGAGAAGTTAAAGACTCTTATTGCTAATAACCCTACTTTAAGAGGCGAAGGGGGAAGTGGGGTAAGACAAGAAGAGGTAGAAGTCCCAAGAAGGAAGGATGATCGATTTGAATATAAGAACTTTGCAAATTGCCATCCCCCGGAGTTTCATGGTAAGGTTGATACAATTGTTAGTCAAAGATGGATCGATGAGATTGAAGAAACTTTTATGTTGTGTGAATGCCCCGAGCATTTAAAGGTAATTTATGCGGCTCATCAAATGAAGGGTAGTGGTTATGAGTGGTGGAATTTCATAGTTAAGTCTCATGGGCGAGAAGTGGCTACAAGTTTCTCATGGGACAAGTTTCGTGAAATGTTTATGACCCAATTTGCTCCACCCGCCGAGGTTAGTAGGTTGAAATCCGAGTTTATGAATATAGAGCATGGAAGTAAATCGGTGACCGAGTTTAATGCCGAGTTCAATGATAAGTCTCGTTTTTGTCCGGACTTTGTGTCAAGTCCCAAGTTGATGATGGATCATTATCATGAAAAGTTGAATCCCGAGATAAGTGAATTTATCGACAAGAGCACCTATAAGACCTTAGCCGAAATGATGAATAGAGCACTTGTTAGAGAGCATGAACTTAGGAAGAAGGCGGCGTTTAAGCGAAAGTTAGATCAAGACTCTAAGGCGATGCATAATGTTAGTCCGAAGAAGGGTAAGTTTGGTTCCGAATCCCCGCACAAGTCAAAAGGGAGTTTTGTGTCGGGTAAGAGCGGTGGGAAAGAAGCCAAGTCGTGTACTAGGTGTGGTAAGAATCATACGGGTGAATGTAAAGCGGGTACCACTGATTGTTACTCTTGCGGGAAGCCGGGTCATAGGGCCGCCGAATGTCCTAAGAAAGGTAAGCAATGTTATTATTGTTTTGAGAAAGGTCACTTTCAAGCCGAATGTCCGGAATACAAGAAGGATTTAGCTAGTGGTAGCGTTAAGAAAGAGGTTAAGACGGAACCGAAGACTAGTTGATGTTATGCGAGGTGTATATAAAATAGTTATTAATTTTAGCAGGAAATACTATTAAATACGATACAATTTTACACAAGATATTTATTTATTTATAGAATGGATATACTTAAACCTTGCTACAACACTTATAGGCAGTGTACCTAATCGTACAGTAGTGTAGTTTTTAGTAAGTCCGGTTCGTTCCACAGGGAAATCTTTAAACAAAGCTCAATGCTATATTAGTTTACTTTTATTAAAAATACAAATATATATATAAGTAATATTATTATTATAAAGGGGGGGTTTTACCGTTTAATGACCGGTTTGTCGATTTTAAGACTTTAGTCGCAGTTAAAACCTAATGTAAAATATAAAATAAATACAAGACTTTAAATTAAAGCGTAAAGTAAATAACGATAATGAAATTGCGAATAATAAAAGTGCGATAAAATAAACTTACGATAATTAAAAAGTACGATAATTAAAAGTGCGATTAAATAACAATAAATAAAAGTGCGATAATTAGAAGTGCAATTAAATATAAAATAAAGGAAATTAAATATGAAATAAAAGAATTATGCTTATTTAAACTTCCGTAATCATGATGTTTGACGTGTTGATTTTAGTTTTATGCCCATGGGTTAATTGTCCTTTGTCCTGGATTATTTAATATGTCCGTCTGGTTTTTGTCCATAACAGTCCATCAGTCATAAATATAAAGTGCGAGTGTCCTCATCAAATTATTCTTATACCCGAAGTTAAATATTCCAACTAATTGGGGATTTGAATTGTAACAAGGTTTTAATACTTTGTTTAATGAATACACCAGGTTATCGACTGCGTGTAAACCAAGGTTTTACTACTTTGTTAACAATTACACCAATTACCCTTGAATGTAATTTCACCCCTGTTTTAATTATTCTAGTGGCTATTAATCCATTCCCGTGTCCGGTTAAATGAACGATTATTCGTACATATAAATACCCCGCCCATCGTGTCCGATCGAGTGTATATGGTAATTTATAGGGACGCCCAATTGTAAATCTTTATATTAACATTAACAAACTATCATTTAGTTAAACAAATATAAAGCCCATTAATAGCCCATAGTCTAATTTCCACAAGTGTCGTTCTTTTGTCCAAACCCCAATTATGGTACAAAGCCCAATTACCCAATTTTAGTAATTAGCCCAACATCATGATTACTTCGTTTTAAATAAGCATAATAATAACTTAGCTATGAGACATTAATGTAAAAAGGTTGAACATAACTTACAATGATTAAAAATAGCGTAGCGTTACACGGACAGAATTTCGACTTACACCCTTACAATATTCGCTAACATACCCTTATTATTAGAATTATAATTAAAATTAAAATATAAATTATAAATATAAATATAAATTTTACGTATGAATGAGGAAGAAAAAAGATAATGATTTTGATCAGAATTCGGCTCCGCGACTCGCGGTGAATTTTGCCTTCAAACTCCGCAAGTCGCGGAGTTTGAAATTCCAGCTCATATCTTGGAGTCTTTCTCTGCCGACGGTTTTTATTTATAAATATAATATATATATAATTAATATAATTAATTATATATTATATTATATTTATATACCTAGTTAACTTGTAATTTTTAGTCCGTTGCGTCGAGCGTTAAGAGTTGACTCTGGTCCCGGTTCCGGATTTTCGAACGTCCTTGCGTACAATTTTATATTTTGTACTTTGCGTTTTGAATCTTGTACTCTTGTAATTTCGAGACGTTTCTTATCAATAATTGGAACTTTTTTTATTGTCTTTTGTACTTTTGAGCTTTTTGGTCGTTTGCGTCTTCAATTCGTCGAATCTGTCTTTTGTCTTCACCTTTTATTATTTAAATGAATATCACTTGTAAATAGAACAATTGCAACTAAAAGCTTGTCTTTCTTGAGGAATAATGCTATGAAATATATGTTCGTTTTTAGCATTATCAAATATTCCCACACTTGAGCGTTGCTTGTCCTCAAGCAATATTGTCTTGAAATACAAGAATCACTTCTTTATTCTTCACACTTTGTACATCAGTGATTTCTATACGGTGGTATAAACAATGGTAGTAACGATATGGTTTACAGTCCCACATGACTATAAAAATTTAGATCCATTAAGGAAATTGGATCTTTATGAAAACATTTGATCTTTTGAAATCTAGTTTTTACCCTAGATAAGTTTTCCGGAATAACCCTTTACCGGTGTTTGCAAAATATTTTTGTGGGTTTGGTGGGTTTCAGATTTGAAAATTTTAGCTCAAACTTGCGGTTTTGTGTCACCCACTTGCTAACCTTGTATTTGGAAAGCAACACGTCCAGTTTACTTGTCCCGTATATTACCTTTCGGTAAACTACCGTCCGGTTGTAAAGGAAAGCGTTGAACAAGCAACTGTTAAGGCAATGTCCCGTGACATGCTTTTGATTATGGTCTATAACGTGTCGGACGCAATTACTATCCTTGTAGGAGCAATAGTAAAGCTCACCCTTATAATTTTTCGGTATGGCACAAGGTCCTGTCTTTGACCACTATGCAACCACCGTTCTTACTGTTGACACCCGATTTAGTTCAGGTGACCTAATGAATTCCAGGTGAATTCCTAGGATTTTACGTTCAATGGTAATGAACGCATTAAAAATAGGGTTTTCAGAAAACAAATCGGTTTATAATTTTGATCAAAATATTTTCTCGTTCAAGCTCGAGTTTAGATATTATTGAATTCCATGAGTTTGAATTCTCAATCTTTAAGGTCAATCTCTAGGATTGAGTGATATCAGTCTTAAAAGCTGATTTTTAATCTTTAAGGAGATTATCCTTTCTGGGGATCTGATTCATTAGTCTTATCAAGCTAATTTGCACGGTGCCCCCCCATTGTACGAGATAAATCCTTTTCATGGTTAGGATAAATCTGACCACTTGGCGACCCTGTTTAATGCTGAGGTCCGTGGATTTCCTGCTGATTTTAGTGATGACTTTTCTAGATTTTTCGTCAACCTACAGCTGGTCTGGACGACAACTTCATGACTTAAATCAAGAAGCGCGTGTCTTTTTCGGAAGACTTTACTTCCTTTTAATGATGGAATTGATTCATCGTGTAGATCCATCTCTTCTTTTCTTTCATCGGGTAAAACAGTTTAGTTTAGTCCAAAGCAAAAGTATTTTCAGTTATTTGTTACAGATATATGTGACATATGTTTAAGATAACTTGGTAAATTTTCCCACACTTGGCTTTTATTTTCCTTTTTATCGTCCTCTATTCCATTTTAAATGAATTTTAACATTTTAGTTTGTTTCTCAATTTATGTCCTTTCCGAGGTAACAATAATTTCGGTGTTAAAACCTAGTTTTATCGTTCATAAATATGTATAACATGATTTTGAGTTCATTTAATTGAAAATTTTTTTTTTTTTTAAAAAATTTTACTAGAATTGGGTAGTTAGTATATAAGACTAGGGCTGTTCTTTATTATCAGAGAGCACTAGATTCTAATACAACTACTGCTTTACTAGTTTTTTTAATGGTAACCAAGTGTTTAAGATAAAAATTTTAAAATCCGAAAGAATTTAACCCCTTCCCACACTTAAGATCTTGCAATGCCCTCATTTGCAAGAAATCAGTAACAATTTAAATTATTGAGGGTGATTAGTGTGAAAATGATTAAATTTTACCAAAGTTTCCAAATATATTGGCGTTTGTTTGCTGAATGATAAATGGTGCACATCATTTGTTCATTCCGTCTTGTTGTTATTTCACATATATTTTGCATCTTGTCGTCAAAATTAGTTGCTTTTGCTGAACTTAATGCCAGTCTTTGAAAATGCGTTGTTTTACCCTGTTTGTGTACATAAGATAAACTGCAAACATATATACATATTTTTGAAGTTTGGTATATTACCCCACATTCAAAAATTATTAAAATCTAAGAATAAAAGTTAGATAATTATAAAAATGATTACAATATTAACAAAAGTATTAAACGTATCAATAATTACAAATTACAAAAAAAATAATAATAAGTAAACTAAGGATGATATTGGTACCAATAGGGGTTCCAGGCATAACCATAAGTGCTATAGAATGCTTCGGCAGGGTCATACGTAGGATACGGTGGCTGCATCTCTATAGACCAAGGAGGGAAGATGGGTTTCGGTGTAGGAATATAGTTTCTACCTATATGTTGGCAATGAGCTATGATCTGGTTCTGATGAACTTGCCAATCTTCAAATGCTCTCTGTCTAGCATTTTCGTATTCCTGAGAAGCTATAAACCTATGCATTTCTTGCATATCATTCCCCCCTCCTACATTACCTTGCTGCTGGTTTCTCTCCACCTGTGGATGTCTACCATGGTATCGTACTGCGGCGTTATTTCGCCTCTTCAAAACTTTCGCACCATGGTATACATTTAAACCTATAGTATCGCGGGGTTCCGGCTCTTCTAGTAATAATCCCCCCCGACTTATATCCACACCGAGATATTCACCAATCAAAGTAATAAAAATACCACCTCCTATTATGCTATGTGGTCGCATCCCCCGAACCATAGCTGATAAATAATAACCCACACAATATGGTATACTTACAGCGCTTTGTGGGTCTCGAATACACATATGGTAAAACAAATCCTGTTCATTTACTTTTTCTTTGTTCTTACCCCTTTGTGTAATCGAATTAGCTAAAAACCTATGTATCACTCTTAATTCGGCTCTATCTATATCCAAATAAGAGTAATTTCCCCCTTTGAAACGGTGATGGCTTGTCATTTGACTCCACACACCGTGTGTATCAAAATTTTCATCTATCTTTCTACCGTTTAGTATCAATCCTCTACAATCGGCAGACGCTAACTCCTCAGGCGTATATATACGTAAAGCCTGAGCCATGTCCAGTAAAGACATGTGGCGCATCGAACCGCCTAACAAAAATCTAATAAAAGAACGATCGGTTAAACTAGCTACCCGATCATTCAACTCTATACTACATAACAATTCTTCACACCATACTTTATATACAGGTCTACGTATGGTGAATAAATGTACCCAGTCATTAAAAGAAGAATTACCATATCTCTGTACAAATAATTCCCTAATTGGCCCGGCCAATTCTACAGCTTCTAAGGGTCCCCATTCTATGACCCTCGGTACCTCAACAACCTTAGAATGAAGAGTATGCAAACTCCGTTGATATTTTGGATAATCTATCCAAAGTCTGTCAAATCTCAGGTTCGGGTGCAACTCTTCCAAGTGCATATCAGAAAAGGTCATGACTGGATGAGGTATATCCTGCTTGTAGTAGTTATCCACCTCCTGTTGTTCCAAATTCTCAGCAGGAGCATTGCGGGCTTGGGATGAAGATTCACCCCTTTCATTCTGCAAAACACATCAAACACAATTTTTGTGCATCCAAATATGCATTAGTGTCAGCAAAATCATCAATCAAAATAATTACAATGACATTATCAATTTATATCAAACTTAAGCTCATTTTCACATTTTTATCAAATCTACACTTTTTCGTATAAGCATATACGAAAATGTTCGCCAAGTTCATAAGCATTCAACTCAAATAACATGTCAAAATAATCATTACTAGCAATCAAACAAGTCTCAAATGGCATTATCTTTCAAAAATCAAGTTCATGAATTTTAGACTTGAAAAAGTCCACTTTAATTCTCAAAATCATGTTTAGGCTCAAAGTTTGGATCATTTAACTACCTAGACATGTTACACTACTCAATTTAGCAACAATTCATGACAAAAATCGGCCATAACCTGTTTATATCAAAAAGCCCCAAATTGCTCAAGAACACAAACCCTAGATTATTCAAAATTTGAAGTTTAAGGCTTCTAATCATGTTAAACAGCATCAATCTAGGTTATACAAGCATAATACATAAACAATTTAAGTCTAATTACACTAAAAAGCATCAAAATCAAATTGGGGAAAAATTTGCTCAAGAACACCAAATTTCGGATTAAATGGTGTTTAGGTGTAGAAATTTACCGTTTTTCTTAAGTAATTCTTAGATAGCATCCTTCTCAACATGATTTTAGCAAAAGATTTGGTGATTAACGGTTAAAAATTGGGATTTTGGGGTGTATTTTTCGGGTTTTTGGGGTTTTTGTTCGCTGTTCTTCGCAGTGTTTTTGGGTGGGGGAGTGAACTGCTCTGTTTTTTACGTTTTATTATTTTTTTTTCTGGGAATTGGTCCCTCCGCGAGTCGCGGTGAAATACCCTTTAAACTCCGCGACTCGCGGAGTTTTTTTTTTTTTTTTTTTATAATCATTAACTTTTGAAACAATTAAGTACTTAATTTTAAAATTTTGTTTCCCTTGTTATTTAGGACGAGGTCGTTTCGGATCGATGTCCTAGTCCGTCCTTCGACAAAATTTTAAAATTTGTCTTTTTGTAGCGATTGTTTTAAAAGCTAAGATTTTTGGGTTTTTTCAATGTTTTTGGTATACTCTAATTCAATAAGATTAAAAATAATGATAATAAAAGTTCTCGTCCCTCTCTCGGGTAAAGCAATTTCGGTTCAAAGACCTAGTCTTCAACTTACGACGAATTTAAAAATCATATTCTTAACTTAATGAGATAAAGTAAATTTTTGTTTTTAAATTCACACAACTTAAATATAAAATTCAAAATTATTATTAAAAATTCACACCAAACTTAAAATTTGAAATGCATAAAATTAAAAATTAATATTTTAAAAATTAAAAATTTACACCAAACTTAATTTAAAAATTTATAAATTCATACTAAACTTATATTAATTTTTCAAATATTTACAATTTTAAATATATTGTTTTTACAAAGTTTACAATATTAATTTAAGATTTAAATATTAAGATTAAAAACATGGTAAAAATAAAATTAAAAATCTTTTTATCTTTTTATCCCACTTTAATCAATCAAATATTATCAAAAATATGCGCCCCTCTTTTTGGTAAAGTAATTTCGGTTCCAAGACCTAATTTAACTCATGACGAATTTTTGAAATATTTTGGGTTGATTGTTTAAAGATATTTATACCTTAAGAATAAACGTTAAATTTCGCAGTGATGTAATAAATTTTTGAATGATATCAATAATTTCGGTCGCCAAACCTAATTTTATTCAATACCAATTTAATACTTTTTAGCGAACAAATTAGCGTTTATTATCAAAAGGTTAAAAATAAAAATAAAAACTGTACAGACATACCTGTGAAATAGATTTCTTAGTTATATGATCTATCCCATTCATAAGATAGTCGGTTTAATTGGTTTTCCATGGCTACATAGGCGTAACCTCGAGCATTCAGTGTCTTTTCTTCTAAACATATGAACGGTCCGTCTCTGCATAAAGTAACAAATTCGGTATTTGAATAGGTTTGATTATTTGAACATTTACCTCCATGTGACCATTTTCCGCATTTGTGACATCGTTCTAGGTGTCGTGCTCTTCTTTTCGCTGCGGATTTTGATTTTCCTTTACCAAATTGTAACTTATTATCTTCGCATCTGGATTCTTTTCTAACTCCGTCCATTCTTTCTCTGATTACTGATACTATTTCACTCGGGAGTATATCATTATTTCTTTTAGTGATCAAAGCGTGTAGCATTAGACCATGGTTTAGTTCACAGGCAGTCTTCATTTTGTAAAAACCTAAAAAAAATAAAAATTCAGAATGGGGGGAGAAGACTAGTTCTTTAGGGTCTGCTAGGGAAAGACCATTCGGGTTCCATTTTCGAGAACTACACGAAAACAGACAATCTAACTCTAACAGAAATACATATTATCCTTTAAAGACTTGATTCTCCCCACACTTAGTTAGCTGTGGTGTCGAAATTGTGATTAACTTCGTTGTCGACTTCCATCGGACCATGTATGTAATGTTTAACTCTGTGACCATTAACTTTAAATTTCATCCCATTTGAATTTATTAATTCTATCGTTCCGTATGGGAAAACTCTTTTGACTATGAATGGTCCAGACCATCTTGATTTCAATTTTCCAGGAAATAGCTTGAATCGTGAATTGAAAAGAAGAACTCTGTCTCCTTCTTTAAATTCTTTTGAACTTCTGATTCTTTTATCATGCCATTTCTTCGTTCTTTCTTTATAGATTAACGAATTTTCGTATGCTTCATGTCTTAATTCTTCTAATTCATTTAGTGGACTTAATCGTAGACGTCCGGCTTCATGTAAATCAAGATTACATGTTTTCAAAGCCCAAAATGCTTTGTGTTCAATTTCTACTGGAAGATGACATGCTTTTCCATAAACAAGTCTAAAAGGTGTGGTTCCAATTGGAGTTTTGTAGGCTGTTCTAAAAGCCCAGAGTGCATCCTCCAATTTAATGGACCATTCCTTCGGATTTGATCCTACGGTTTTCTCTAGAATACATTTTAAAGTTCGGTTGGTATTTTCAACTTGTCCACTTGTTTGTGGATGATATGCGGTGGAGATTTTATGAGTTACTCCATATCTTTTAAGAACTTTCTCAAGTTGATTATTACAGAAATGAGTACCCCGATCACTTATTAAAGCTTTCGGTGTTCCAAACCTTGCAAAAAGACGTTTTAAAAAGTTGACTACAACTCGTGCATCGTTAGTTGGGAGAGCTTGTGCTTCCGCCCATTTAGATACATAATCAATGGCTACGAGTATATATAGATTATTATGAGATTTTGGAAATGGACCCATAAAGTCAATACCCCAAATGTCAAATACTTCACATACTTGGATGACATTTTGTGGCATTTCATCACGTTGACTTATTTTTCCGGCCCTTTGACATGCATCACAAGATTTGCAAAGAAGGTGTGCGTCTTTGTAAATTGTAGGCCAATAGAATCCAGCTTCATAAACTTTTCTTGCTGTTAGTTGAGGCCCATAATGCCCTCCTGTTGGTCCTGTGTGACAATGGTTTAAAATTTTACTAGCTTCATCTCCAAATACACATCGGCGTATTATTCCATCGGGACAACTTTTAAACAGATGTGGATCTTCCCAGAAATAGTGTTTTATATCACTGAAGAATTTCTTTCGTCTTTGGTACGATAATCCCTTTTCAAGGAATCCACAAACTAAGTAGTTTACATAGTCTGCAAACCATGGGATTTCTTTATAATCTATCTTCAATAGATATTCATCAGGAAAGTTGTCTTGTATGGCCGATTCATTCAGAACTTCTAATTCGGGATTTTCAAAACGAGAAAGATGATCAGCGGCGAGATTTTCTGCTCCTCTTTTATCTCGGATTTCAATATCAAACTCTTGTAAGAGTAAGATCCAACGGATTAATCTTGGTTTAGCATCTTGTTTTGAAAATAGGTATCTAAGAGCAGAATGGTCGGTATAGACCACCGTTTTTGCTAGAACGAGATATGATCGAAATTTGTCAAAAGCAAAGACAATAGCAAGGAGTTCTTTTTCAGTAGTTGTATAGTTCGTTTGTGCTCCTTGTAATGTCTTACTAGCATAATATATAGGTTGAAATCGTTTTTCAATCCTTTGTCCTAAAACGGCTCCCATTGCAAAATCACTTGCATCGCACATTAGTTCAAATGGTAGATTCCAATTTGGTGTTATCATGATCGGTGCATTAGTGAGTTTTTCTTTAAGAATATTAAAAGATTTGATACATTCATCTGAAAAGATGAATGGCGCATCCTTTTCTAGGAGTTTATTCATAGGAGTGGCAATTTTAGAAAAATCTTTTATGAAACGTCGGTAAAAACCGGCATGCCCTAGAAAACTCCTAACTCCTCTAACATTGGTGGAATGTGGAAGTTTAGCAATTACATCTACTTTAGCTCTATCCACTTCAATTCCTTCTTTTGAAATTTTATGTCCAAGAACGATGCCTTCTTTAACCATGAAATGGCATTTCTCCCAATTAAGTACTAGATTTGATTTTTCGCATCTAATTAGCATTCGTTCCAGATTAACTAGACATGATTTAAATGTATCACCGAAGACTGAAAAGTCATCCATGAAAACTTCCATGCATTCTTCTATCATGTCATGAAAAATCGCCATCATACACCTTTGAAAGGTTGCAGGGGCGTTACAAAGTCCAAATGGCATGCGTTTGTAAGCAAAAGTACCATAAGGGCACGTGAATGTGGTTTTCTCTTGATCTTCGGGTGCTATTGGAATTTGAAAATATCCGGAAAATCCATCTAGAAAACAATAGTAACTATTTCCGGCTAATCTTTCCAACATTTGATCTATGAAAGGTAAGGGAAAGTGATCTTTTCTGGTGGCGTCATTTAATTTTCTATAATCAATACATACACGCCATCCTGTTACAGTCCTAGTAGGAATAAGCTCATTTTTCTCATTTGTAATGACAGTCATGCCACCCTTCTTAGGCACGCATTGAACTGGGCTTACCCATGGACTATCAGAGATTGGATAAATTAAACCTGCATCTAGCAGTTTAATAATCTCTTTCTTAACTACATCTTGCATATTAGGATTTAGTCTTCGTTGGCGTTGCACATACGTTTTATGACCTTCTTCCATAAGGATTTTATGTGTGCAATACGAAGGACTTATTCCTTTAATATCATGAATCTTCCATGCAATGGCTGGTTTATGAGCTTTCAACACAGAAATGAGTTGTGATTTCTCATTTTCAGTAAGAGAAGACGATATTATTACAGGTAATTCAGATTCACCATGTAAATAAGCGTATTCCAAATGGTTTGGAAGTGGCTTTAACTCTAATTTCGGAGGTTCTTCTATCGATGATTTATATCGATATCTGTCTTCTTCTTTTAGCATTTGAATTTCTTCTGTTGTTGGTTCATATCCATTAGCTATAAGTGTAGCTAACATTTCAGCTTCATCAATTGGTTCATTACCTTCTCCTAAAGAACATTCTCCTGTTCCTTGTAATTCTGGAAATTCTTCTAATAATTCTGCATGTGCATCTATAGTTTGAATATAATAACATGTATCATCTGCAGATTGTGGTTGTTGCATTGCTCTATCAACTGAAAAGGTAACACTCTCATCCTCTATACTTAGGGTCAGTTTCTTACCGAACACGTCTATCATTGCTTTAGCCGTGTTTAAGAATGGTCTTCCTAATATGAGAGGAACTTGAGAATCTTCTTCCATGTCCAAAACAACAAAATCTACTGGAAATACTAAAGTACCAACTTTAACTAGCATGTTCTCCATTATCCCTCTAGGATATTTTATTGATCTATCGGCTAGTTGTATGCTTATTCTGGTTGGTTTCAATTCTCCAAGGTCTAGTTTAGTGTATAGTGAATACGGCATTAGATTTATACTAGCACCTAAGTCTGCCAATGCTTCTATTGAACTAAGACTACCCAGAAAACATGGAATTGTGAAACTTCCTGGATCAGATAATTTTTCTGGTATCTTATTCAACAGCACTGCTGAACAATTAGCATTCATAGTAACAGCCGAGAGTTCTTCCATTTTCTTTCTATTTGAGATTAGATCTTTCAAGAATTTAGCATATCTTGGCATTCCTGAAATCACATCAATGAAAGGAAGATTTACATTTATCTGTTTAAACATATCCAAGAATTTGGATTGCTCGGCTTCAAGTTTTTCTTTCTTCATTTTACTCGGGTAAGGAAGTGGTGGTTGGTATTGTTTATCATAAGGTTTATCCTTAACTGTGTTATCTTCATTATCCTTTTCAACTACCGGTTCTTTTTCCTTATCTTGATCAGGTTGTGGTTCTTGTGGAGTAGGAATAGTTTCATCAGAAGTTACAGGTATTTCAGGTGGTTTAAGTGTTGTACCACTTCTTGTGGTAATAGCTTTAGCTGTTTCATTCCGGGGGTTAGCATTTGTATCACTAGGTAGACTTCCCGGTTTTCTTTCACCTATTAATCTTGCTAGGTTACTTACTTCTTGTTCCAGATTTTGAATAGAAGCTTGTTGATTTCTAAATGCTTGAGCATTTTGTTCATTGGTTTGTTTTTGAGATGTGAAAAACTGCGTTTGAGTTTCAACTAGCTTCGTCATCATATCTTCTAAATTCGGCTTTTTATCATCGGTTTGTTGTGGTGGTTTGTTTTGAAAATTAGGTCTTTGCTGATTGTAAGTATTATTGGATACTTGTTGATTGCTAGGACCTTGTTGGTTGTTGTATGGAATATTTCGGTTATAATTCTGGTTTTGATTGTAAATCGGTCTTGGCGGTTGATAATTATTCTGATAATTATTTCCAGGCCTTTGGTTTATGTATGAAATATTCTCTCTTTGTTCCATTGTTAATTCAATACTGAGACAATCTTTTGTCAAATGTGGTCCTCCACACTGCTCACAACTAATTCGTATTGAGTGAATATCTTTAGTCATCTTTTCCATTCGTCTCTCCACAGCATCTATCTTTGCGGAAATGGAATCTAAGTCATGGCTAGAATCGGCTCTAGCTGCTTTAGATGATCTAATGATGTCTTTTTCTTGGTGCCACTCATGTGAGTGGGAAGCAGTGTTATCAATAATTTTGTAAGCATCAGTTTCGGTTTTCTTCATAATAGAACCACCAGCTGCTATATCTATGTCTTTCCTTGTAGTGATGTCGCATCCTTGGTAGAATATTTGTACTATTTGACAGGTGTCTAAATCATGTTGCGGACATCCTCTTAACAACTTTCCATATCTTGTCCACGCCTCATATAGAGTTTCATTTGGTTTCTGTGTGAACGTAACAATTTCTGCTTGAAGTCTTACGGCTTTAGATGCAGGAAAGAATTGTTTAAGAAATTTGTCAACTAAAACATCCCATGTATCAATCGTCCCTTCAGGTAACGATTCCAACCAATCTTTGGCTTCTCCCTTTAAAGTCCAGGGAAATAACATGAGATATATCTGTTCATCCTCCACTTCTCGGATTTTAAATAGTGTGCAGATCCTATTAAAGGTACGTAGATGTTCATTTGGATCTTCCTTCGGCGCACCACAAAATTGGCATTGATTAGTCACCATGTGTAGAATTTGTCCTTTGATTTCATAATCTGGCGCATTAATGTCTGGATGAGTAATTGCGTGACCTTGGCCAGTGCGTTTAGCTCTCATTCGGTCTTCCATACTTAAAGGTTCCAGATTCTCCATAATTGAATTTGTTGAATCGGTATCACTAGATGATTCTGATTTAATAGTTCGTTCCTCAACAATCTCTGTTTGAATGATTGGTGGCTCCGGAGGAAAGTTTAATGGTTCAGGATCTACGAACCGTTCCTGAATATTTTCCGGATTCTCAATTGTGAGGTCGGGTTCAAAAAATGGATTATCGGAAATTTGAACTGAAGTACTTGGTTGACTATATGACGATTCTAAAGAAAAATCAACGGCGGTTATATTTGCTAAATGTCTTGATCTAGTTACAGGTGGTGAACGTACAAAAGGTGATGAACGTCTTGCTCGGTGCATTCACTGAATATCCTATTAGTTTTAAAAAGGAAAGAAAAATTATAATAAGTTATCCAATTAATAGACTTTTCTGATTTTGCCCACGTTTCGAATAGCCAAAAGATGCAGCAGAGGGGCAGGATTCGTTTGGTCTCAATATAATTGAGGACTGTTTGGCTCCAATAACCCGGTCCACGTACAAATCCAACTATTACTACGAACCAGAAAATTTTGATGTCTATTAATTTAACCACTTAAAATAAATTTTCGTAATTTTAAGAAATTTAGATAAGAAGTAGAAAAAATTCTAAGTCCTAAAAACTAGAATGGCGAGAAATAAGAGAGAAAAAGAGTTCGTCGCAAAAGGTCGAAAAAGAAAAAATGGTTGAAAAATAAGAGGTGACGGAAAAATAAAAGAAACTTATAAAAACTTAAAAATACTTAACTAACCTAACCTTATTACTACAACTAACTTAAAATTATAATCGCAAATTGAAATTACTAATTGGAATGACAATTGGTACATAGTAAAAGTCGTCTAAAAATATTAAAGCTTACAGGAAAAACTAAATTCCAAATGGAAATAACTTAAAAAGAAACTAAAACTTAAAATGGCGTCGCAAAATTCTAAAGCACCTAAATCTTAGTCTAAAGAAAAAGCACTTAAGGAATTCTACGGCAAAGCCTAAAAATCTAGGAGTAAAAATAACTATAGCAAAAACTAAGTTTAAAATTAAATATGAGCTAAAAATACAAAAGTTATGCTACAACGATTAAAAAGGGACAAAATATAAAAATATACAAAAAGTTGTAAAAAGTACAATTTTTATAAAAATATTATTTTTATATTATTTATTTAATAAAACTACTAATTTTATAATTTAATTAAACTTATTTAAACTAAAATATAAATTAAATAAAACTTAAATTAAAATAAAACTTAATTATAATATTAATTAGGGTTAATAATAATAATAATAATTAATAATCCGTAATAAATGCTGAATTAGGGCTTCTGTCCGTGTGTCAGGTACCCTCCGCGAGTCGCGGTATTTAATGCTTCAAACCCCGCGAGTCGCGGGGTTTCAAATTTCAGCTGACATGTTTCAAATTCGACGCGTTTTTTCTTTATTTTTATTTTTTTTTTCTGTTTTTTTCTATAAATAAAAGATATTTAATAAAACTTATATTTTTATAAATTAAAATAAAAATAAAGAAACTTATAAAACTTAAATATTTAACAAAATCTTAAAAAATACTTATATTTTTGTTTTTCTTTTTATATTTTTGAATAATTAAAACGTATTTTTACAAAAACGAATTTTTAATAGAAGTAAGCTAAAAATCTTTTTTTTTTTTTTTTTTATATTAGCGTTGCGCTTCCGGCTTTTAAGATAATCCCCGGCAGCGGCGCCAAAAATACTTGATGTTATGCGAGGTGTATATAAAATAGTTATTAATTTTAGCAGGAAATACTATTAAATACGATACAATTTTACACAAGATATTTATTTATTTATAGAATGGATATACTTAAACCTTGCTACAACACTTATAGGGAGTGTACCTAATCGTACAGTAGTGTAGTTTTTAGTAAGTCCGGTTCGTTCCACAGGGAAATCTTTAAACAAAGCTCAACGCTATATTAGTTTACTTTTATTAAAAATACAAATATATATATAAGTAATATTATTATTATAAAGGGGGGTTTTTACCGTTTAATGACCTGTTTGTCGATTTTAAGACTTTAGTCGCAGTTAAAACCTAATGTAAAATATAAAATAAATACAAGACTTTAAATTAAAGCGTAAAGTAAATAACGATAATGAAATTGCGAATAATAAAAGTGCGATAAAATAAACTTACGATAATTAAAAAGTACGATAATTAAAAGTGCGATTAAATAACAATAAATAAAAGTGCGATAATTAGAAGTGCAATTAAATATAAAATAAAGGAAATTAAATATGAAATAAAAGAATTATGCTTATTTAAACTTCCGTAATCATGATGTTTGACGTGTTGATTTTAGTTTTATGCCCATGGGTTAATTGTCCTTTGTCCTGGATTATTTAATATGTCCGTCTGGTTTTTGTCCATAACAGTCCATCAGTCATAAATATAAAGTGCGAGTGTCCTCATCAAATTATTCTTATACCCGAAGTTAAATATTCCAACTAATTGGGGATTCGAATTGTAACAAGGTTTTAATACTTTGTTTAATGAATACACCAGGTTATCGACTGCGTGTAAACCAAGGTTTTACTACTTTGTTAACAATTACACCAATTACCCTTGAATGTAATTTCACCCCTGTTTTAATTATTCTAGTGGTTATTAATCCATTCCCGTGTCCGGTTAAATGAACGATTATTCGTACATATAAATACCCCGCCCATCGTGTCCGATCGAGTGTATATGGTAATTTATAGGGACGCCCAATTGTAAATCTTTATATTAACATTAACAAACTATCATTTAGTTAAACAAATATAAAGCCCATTAATAGCCCATAGTCTAATTTCCACAAGTGTCGTTCTTTTGTCCAAACCCCAATTATGGTACAAAGCCCAATTACCCAATTTTAGTAATTAGCCCAACATCATGATTACTTCGTTTTAAATAAGCATAATAATAACTTAGCTATGAGACATTAATGTAAAAAGGTTGAACATAACTTACAATGATTAAAAATAGCGTAGCGTTACACGGACAGAATTTCGACTTACACCCTTACAATATTCGCTAACATACCCTTATTATTAGAATTATAATTAAAATTAAAATATAAATTATAAATATAAATATAAATTTTACGTATGAATGAGGAAGAAAAAAGATGATGATTTTGATCAGAATTCGGCTCCGCGACTCGCGGTGAATTTTGCCTTCAAACTCCGCAAGTCGCGGAGTTTGAAATTCCAGCTCATATCTTGGAGTCTTTCTCTGCCGACGGTTTTTATTTATAAATATAATATATATATAATTAATATAATTAATTATATATTATATTATATTTATATACCTAGTTAACTTGTAATTTTTAGTCCGTTGCGTCGAGCGTTAAGAGTTGACTCTGGTCCCGGTTCCGGATTTTCGAACGTCCTTGCGTACAATTTTATATTTTGTACTTTGCGTTTTGAATCTTGTACTCTTGTAATTTCGAGACGTTTCTTATCAATAATTGGAACCTTTTTGATTGTCTTTTGTACTTTTGAGCTTTTTGGTCGTTTGCGTCTTCAATTCGTCGAATCTGTCTTTTGTCTTCACCTTTTATTATTTAAATGAATATCACTTGTAAATAGAACAATTGCAACTAAAAGCTTGTCTTTCTTGAGGAATAATGCTATGAAATATATGTTCGTTTTTAGCATTATGACTAGTGATAGCCGACCAAGGGCCCGAGCTCATCAGATTACCGCACTCGAAGCGAAGGAGTCCCAAAATGTGGTGTCAGGTACCTTTATTGTAAACTCTTTACCTGCGCATGTTTTGTTTGATTCCGGTGCTACGCGGTTGTTTGTATCGTATTCTTTTTGTAAGCATTTTAATATGACCCCAAGTATGTTAGAACACCCATTAGAGGTTGAAATAGCGGATAATAAAACCGTGATGGTATATAGTATCATTAAGGGGTGTGAAATTGTTTTGGATGATGAAAAGTTTGTCATTGATTTAATACCCATGCATATGGGGGAATTTCAAGTAATTGTGGGTATGGATTGGTTAGATGACAATGAAGGGATAATTTTGTGTCGTAAGAAAATTGTGTTAGTTCAATCGCCAAGTGGGAAAGTTATATGGATTTATGGGGAGCGAGCTAGGCTTGCTATTCCTATATGCACGTATGCTAGGGCTAAAAGATTTTTGTCTCATGGATGTTGTGCGTTTTTGGCACATGTTGTTGATAATTCGAAAAAAATTGTTGAATTAGATGATGTACCGATAGTTGACGAGTTTCAGGATGTGTTTCCAAGTGAATTGCCCGGTGTACCTCCCGAACGAGAGGTAGAGTTTAGAATAGATTTGATACCCGGGGCCATGCCAATTGCCAAAGCTCCCTATCGATTAGCCCCGTCGGAGATGAGAGAAATGATGACTCAATTACAAGATTTGATAGATAAAGGTTTTATACGTCCCAGTAGTTCACCATGGGGAGCTCCGGTTTTATTTGTGAAAAAGAAGGATGGAACTATGAGAATGTGCATTGATTATAGAGAATTGAATAAGGTCACTATTAAGAATAAGTATCCGTTGCCGAGGATAGACGATTTGTTTGATCAACTACAAGGTGCAAGTTTCTTCTCAAAGATAGATTTAAGGTCGGGTTACCATCAATTGAAAGTGAGGGAAGAAGATGTTCCTAAAACGGCTTTTCGAACGAGGTATGGTCAATATGAGTTTGTGGTTATGCCGTTTGGGTTAACAAATGCTCCAGCCGCGTTTATGGATTTGATGAATAGAGTTTGTCGGCCGATGCTTGATAGATTTGTAATTGTATTCATTGATGACATTTTGGTCTATTCTAAGAATGAAGAGGAACATGCGGTGCATTTAAGACAAGTATTAGAGACTTTAAGAAGAGAAAGGTTGTTTGCTAAGTTCTCTAAATGCGAGTTTTGGCTTCGTGAAGTTCAATTTTTGGGTCATGTCATTAATAAGAAGGGTATTTGTGTTGATCCGGTAAAGATAGAAGCAATTATGAGATGGGAACCACCTACGAATCCTACCGAGGTTAGGAGTTTTCTAGGCTTAGCGGGGTATTATCGACGGTTTATACAAGATTTTTCTAGAATAGCCACCCCACTCACCAAGTTGACTCGTAAAAGTGTGCCATGGAAATGGGAAGAAAAGCAAGAACAAGCGTTTCAACTCCTTAAGGAGAAGCTTGTTCAAGCGCCCATATTGGTTTTACCGGAAGGGAATGAGAACATGACGGTTTATTGTGATGCTTCTAAGAAAGGCTTAGGGTGTGTATTGATGCAAAATGGGAAGGTCATAGCTTATGCTTCCCGACAATTGAAGGAACACGAGAAACGTTATCCTACGCATGATTTAGAATTGACGGCCGTAGTTTTTGCTTTAAAGATTTGGCGTCATTATCTTTATGGTGTTAAGTTTTCCATTTATACCGATCATAAGAACTTAAAATATTTATTTGATCAAAGGGATCTGAATGATAGGCAAAGGAGAGGTCTCGATTTGGTGAAAGATTATGATTGTGAGATATTATATCACCCCGGAAAAGCGAACGTGGTAGCGGATGCTCTTAGTAGGAAGTCGAGTCATCAACCGATTAAGATAACGAGTTTGGCCATGGTAATATCACCTCAAATATTTGATGATATTCGTGTCGCACAAGGTGAAGCATTATGGCCCGAAAACATGAGAAAAGAAAGGATCAAGGGGCAAGTTGATGATTTTGTGGTAGATTCTCGTGGATTAAGACTTAGATATGGGAGAATTTGGGTACCCTTGCAAAGTGGTGTTAGAAGTGAGCTCCTTGACTTAGCTCACAAATCTAAGTATTCGATTCACCCCGGTGCTACGAAAATGTATAGAGATTTAAGGAAAGACTATTGGTGGCCGGGAATGAAGAGGGATATAGTTAAGTATGTGCACAAGTGTCTTACTTGTCTTCAAGTGAAAGCCGATCATCAAATGCCTTATGGTAAGATGCAACCTTTAGAGGTACCGGTTTGGAAATGGGAGCATATTACAATGGATTTAGTGACTAAGTTGCCTAAGACCCCTAGACAACACGATGCAATTTGGGTTATTGTTGATAGATTGACTAAGAGTGCATTATTCTTGGCAATAAGAGAAGCTTCGTCATCGGAAGCAATGTCTAAGTTGTATATGAAGGAAGTTGTTGCAAGGCATGGAGTGCCGGTTTCTATAGTTTCGGATCGAGACACTCGATTTACCTCACGATATTGGAGAAAGTTTCAAGAGGAAATGGGTACTAAGTTACATATAAGTACCGCGTTTCACCCGCAAACGGATGGTCAAAGTGAACGGACTATACAAACTCTTGAGGATATGTTGAGAGCATGTGTCATCGATTTCGGTGGAAGTTGGGATACTCATTTACCTTTAGTTGAGTTTTCATACAACAATAGTTATCACTCTACAATTGGAATGGCACCATATGAGATGTTGTATGGAAGGAGATGTAGAACCCCGACTTGTTGGGGCGAAGTGGGTCAACGAGAATTAGGAAGCACGGAAATAGTACAACAAACCACCGAGATGATCGACCAAATTCGTGAAAGAATGAAGGCGGCACAAGATCGACAAAAGTCTTATGTAGATAAAAGGAGAAAACCGATAGAATTTCAAGTAGGTGATAGAGTGATGCTAAAAGTTTCTCCATGGAAAGGCATCATTCGTTTTAGAAAGAGGGGAAAATTGGGTCCAAGGTTCGTGGGACCATTTGAGATAGTGGCGAAAGTTGGGAAGGTAGCCTACCGTTTGGCTTTACCCGAAGAATTGAGTAATATACATGACACGTTTCACGTGTCGCAATTGAGAAAGTGTTTGGCGGATGAATCAACCTATGTTCCTTTGAATGAAATTGAGGTCGATAATAAGTTAAGATATGCGGAGAAGCCAATAAAGATTTTGGAGCAAAAGGTTAAGCGCTTGAGAAATAAGTCGGTTATATTGTTGAAGGTATTATGGCAATTTAGAAAAGGTTCCGAATGTACATGGGAACCCGAAGAATGGCTCATGAAGTATTATCCGTCGTTGCATCAAGAATGGTTCGCGAGGACGCGAACGATCCAAGAGGGGGAGAGTTGTAACATCCCAATTATTTAAGGTATTATTTTATGTGAAATTTTATTGCTAAGAAATTAATTGGTAAAAGTTATTTTATGTTAAATGGACAAAAGTTAAGTTTATTGGTTAAGTTAAGAAGGACTAATGGTGCAAAGTTAGAATTAAGGACCTTCCTAGCTATAGATGTGATGGGGAGGGTAGAAAGTGCAATTAGGCCAAAGTTAATTTAAATAAAAAGGAATTAAAATGCTGGAAATTGAGTTATTCACAAAAATTATACAGAAAAACCTCCTGTATGTGTGTGTATGTCGATGTTGAGGGAGAAGGAGGAAGAAACCACAAATTGTTGAAATTAGACTCATGCAATTGAAGATTTGTGAAATCTAACACACCTTAATCACTCTAGCAAGCTTTAATCTTCCAATTTCACTCTCTTTGTGCACAATTAGGGTTCTTAAACTCTAAAAGTCAAGGTATGAATTTTATGTCTATGTATTGCTTTTATTGTGTGATAATGATGAGATTTATGCTTAAGAAGTTGCTAGTTGTTGAATGGTGCACAATTGTTTGAGTTAAAATGAAATTGTCATTGATTTTGGAAGAAGAATTAAGCATGAACTTGCATTTTGGATTTATGGTATGAATATGATGAATTTAGTGATGTTCTAGTTAAATTTCTAGTCATGCACACCAAGTGTTTGATAAAATGTCTCAATGAGATGTTCATGTGTTTTAGTTAGTAATTTTGAAGAAGGATGTTCATGTTTGAGTTATTGTTATTATTGTAAGTTATGGAATTTGATTAAGTAATAACTTAAGGGTGTTAGTAATGGAATTGGATTGTATGCAACTTATTAAATAAATAATGAAAAGATTGGTGGAAAGTTGCATGTATTACTAAAAGAGATGAACTAGTAATGTACATGATTAAAGTTATGAAGTTTAATTGGTAATATTCTTATCTTAGAAAAGATGAGATCAAGGCTAGAATGTACGAATAAGTATAGAAAGATGCAATGATTCATGAAAGTTGTGATTCTGTTGAGTTGTGTGATTAATGGGATTAGCTCATGTATAGGTGCTAATCAAGGAAAAAAGGTTACAAGTGATCAAGGAAATTCAATTAAGCAAGGTGAGTTTATAGGGGGTAATATGGGCGGGTCAAGAGTGGCTTAGTGTTCTCGGATTGCATCCGTGCAAGAGAGTAACGACTAAGTGCACTATATATGTAGCTTAGATAGAATTATTAGGTTAGCCTAATAATTGTATCTATTGTTGATGTTTAGCTTAGGCAAGGTTATTACATTGCTAGTAATCTTGCCTATGGTTTGTTTTAGCTTAGACACATTAAATGTCTATGTTTGAAATGATGATGAAATGAAATGATGATAGCTTAGGCATATTTAGTATGTCTATGGTTAGCTTAGGTATGATTACTAGGGTTGGCCTAGTAAGTCATGCCTATGGTATGAATGAATCGGATCCGAAAGTAAGCAAACAACCGATGGGTTGAAGGATAAGTGTTATGTTTTATGTTTTACTACTTTCCTATAACTCACTAAGTGTAAAAGCTTACTCCCATGATGTTTTATGTTTTAGGTGCTAAGGTTCATCGCGAAGGTAAGGAGCCCGTTTGAAGCGCTAGGGGAGCATTGGCATTAGTGTAAGTGGTATTGCAAGTCCCTTTTGTAAACACGCTCTACGGTTACCGCTTATCAACGCCTAGTGTTTTGAATGTGTCATGTTTGTTATTGTCAAATTTGGGACCAAATGATGGTTTAGATTATGAAAACATGTTTTGATGTTTAAAAGATGTTTGCGAATGTTTAATGATATTAGAAACTGTTTCCTTAAGTTTGTGTATGAATTATGCAGTTTTGATTGTGTTGGAAAAATGATGAAAGGTGTAAAATTTGGTTTGAATAAAAGTTGCAGGTCAGATCCTGGACACGAGTTGTGTCGCGCCGCGGCAAAGCCCTCCGCGCCGCGACAATGGCCTGAAGTTGATATCAGAAACTGGGTTAAGATGTGTAATGTTTCCCGCGTTGTGTCGCGCCGCGACAAGGCAAACCGCGCCGCGGCATATGCCTTGTCCGGGCAGTGACTCTGTTTTTCAAAAAAAAAAAAAAAAAAAAAAATTTTTACTCGTTTAAAGGCGTTAAAGAAGACCAGATAAAGCAGAAATATCCACATCTATTCTCAACTGTTGATGCATCCGAGAAGTCCATCAGAAACTTCGGGACGAAGTTTAAATTAACGGGGAGGTACTATAACGACCCTCTTTTTCCGTTTCTATTTTACTAAATTGCCCTTAGGGTTTGTGTACTCGTAAACTTTATTTGACTAAAACGTTGATCAAATAGTAAAATTTTAGTCGACACTCTCTGTTAATTAAAGTTTATGCTTTTCTGTGATATTACAAATATATAGTCTATAAGTAATTAAAAATGTGACATTTATGTAAATAATAAAATAATTGGGAACTCAATAAAATAAATGCAAGTCTTGGACAAATTAAAAAGACTAAATATTATTTGTAAAAAAAACATATATATATATACATATATATATATATATATATATATATATATATATATATATATATATATATATATATATATATATATATATATATATATAATAATATAAAAAAAAATTTGGCCAAAAGAAAAAAAATAATAATAATAAATTAATTAATTAAACTAATAACTTGTTCCCGAAGTATTCTAGATTTTTCCTAATGACTTGGTCCCTACTCTAAGTAAACCTAATCTAACCCAAATTACTCCCCTATAAATATCCCTAACCCCAACCCATTCATCTCATTCAAGTTCCGACTTTTATTTTCATCGAATCCCAAACCCACAAAAAATAATCCATCGACTAATTTTCTGCAGTTGCTTAGTTTGGTTCGTCAAAAAGGTATGAACCAAAATTCTAACTTTTATGTTTAATATTGCTACGATTCTTAAATAATTAGATTGTAAGTTTCAAAATTCAAACAGGAAACACTCAAATTAAATAATGCGACGTAATAATATGATGCATCACATGGATTTAATTAAACTTGCATGATGCGGTGCATCATGGATTAAGATGAGGCGTACTATATTTTTTTTTTATGGTGCGTCGTATCAAATTTGTGTTGCGTCGTATCATTTTATGTTTCGGTATAATTATTAAACTGTGTTTTATTCGAACGAGTATAGTAATATTATTTATTTTAAATTAATATAATTATACTAGAAAAAAAATTATAGCTTTCATAACTAATTGGAGTATACACTTTTAATGGAATGGGATTAAAGTATATGTTAAAGATAACGAATTGATTATGATCATGAATATTATGAATACTTGAAGATATTAATAAAAGTAAGAGGTTATGAATATGGTTTGAAAAGTTATAGATGATTAAAAGGATTTAGAATTATTGAATATGTTAAAGGTTATGAGCATGATTAATGATGAGATTATGAAAGTTTGAAGATTGATAAAAGTTGATAGAAGTATTAGCATATATGTATGTGAATATGTATCATGATCTTGTCTAATTATTTATATATAATATGGACATAAACTATTTATATAATATGGTTATAAAATTGTACGTGTAATATAATAATAAAAGTATATATATATATATATATATATATATATATATATATATATATACACTATATGTATGTATCATGTAGGTGTATGCATATGTAACACGAATATATACATATATGTATGTATAATAATATAAAGATGAACATGATAAGACTACAATAAAAAATATAAGTTACAGTTATAATGAAAGATATAAGATTTGGAAAAAAAAAAAAAACATAACTTGATAATATAAGATTATAAGGTTAAAAAGTTTAACTAAAGTAATAATATATAATACTATTATAACATAAAAACATATCTTATATTGTAACACCTTAATTGAACTAAATTATATTATCACTTATATAAATATAACTTTTCTCGAGAACGGTCACTGTTAATATAGTTTGCTATATTAATAAACAAACTTTATGTCTATTAGACATTAACTAATTGAACATTATATCTCTAGGTTGAGATCTCCGCTTACACACTCCGATCATATAACTTGCGTGGAATATCTATCTGCTATTAAGGTGAACTTCATAGCCCCACTTTTTAACTGTTTCTATTACTTATTTTAAACTTTGGGGTGAGACACATGCTTGCTTTCAAACTGTTTTACGCTTAGACACTAGTACTCGAAAACTTTATTTTGATTAGTTCAAACTGTGCTAACATGCTTTGATTCATGCTAAATCCCTACCATGATATCGTTAATTGCTATGTATAAAGGCAAGCTTAGTTATTGTGAATAGCGCTATGGAGAGTGACGTCTCTATCCGGATGACCGTTGGTCAATGTATACATAATAATGATACACGACACGAACGTAATGTGTTTAGGGTAACTAATGGTTAGTATCGATATCATATACACCAGCACTACTACCGAACTGATTAAACCGCTTATTTAAATCTTGTGGTCTAAAACTTGTTATAATTATTAAACCTATGTTGTTCACTCAACCATTTTGGTTGACACTTTAAGCATGTTTTGTCTCAGGTGAAAATTGTTAAAGACTATTTGCTATTTGGGCTTTGCTGCTTTTGGAGTCCGCATATATACATTCATATTATTGCATTAGAACATTAAAGTATACAATTGTAATGACTTAGTGCTTTCCGCTATTTTGATACATTGGTTTATATTAAAAACGTCTCATATATAGTCGTTCTCGTTTATACATACTTGTGTTGTGATATTGTGAAGTCATATTTCCCCGGCCCTATTTGGGGGTATGACATAAGAGACCTACCCGGAGACATGATTGATGAAATCTTGTCTAGAGTCGGTCAGAATTCCTCGGCACAACTATTTAAGGCGAGATCAGTTTGTAAGACATTCGAAGAACGTTCCAAGAATGCCTTGATTTATAAAAGGCTTTCGTTCGAAAGATGGGGGATATCACATTGGGAAATCCATAAGTTACGATGTGTTTACTTTGACGCATATATTGCGGAGAACCCAAATGCTTTGGCCGCTTCATATGATGGAAGCAGCCCAGCCGCTTATAGAACGATGAAGGAGTGGCACGAACAAGCCGACTTGGCGCGAGCATCACTAGATAAGGCGGCCAAGAAAATGAAGAAATGGGCGGATGAGAAAAGACGACATGTTGAGCTCAAAGTTGGGGACCAAGTGATGGTGAAGCTTTTACCTCAACAATTCAAAACATTTAGGAAGGTGCACAAAGGATTGATCCGGAGATATGAAGGCCCATTCCCGGTAATTGGACGTGTTGGGAATGTATCTTATCGAGTTCAACTACCGCCCAAATTAAAGATTCATCCAGTCTTCCACGTAAGTTTTCTAAAACCTTATCATGGAGACGAGGAAAACCCAGAACGAGGAGTTTCCAAACGTGCACCAATGGCAGTTGCGACTTCGTTTGATCGTGAGGTGGAAGATATATTGTTGCATCGAACTGTACGGAGACGAGGTGTGCCGAGCTATAGAGAATACCAAGTTAAGTGACGTAACTTGCCCGATAGTGAAGCAAGCTGGGAAGCCGAAGACTTATTATGGCAGTTCACAGACAAAATCAAGAAGTATCACGAGGATCACACGACGAGGACGTCGTGAGCTTAGGTGGGGGAGAATGTCACAACCCAACAAATTTGTGGCCCAACCCACTAAGATTATAACCCAAATCATGGAAGGCCCAAGAAGCATATGGAAAATATCTAGAATTCTCTCATTGATTCTTCCATAGAATGGTATGGATACTCCATAGATATTTCTAGGTCATGAAGTTTCTAGTACTTAGATCATAGCCATTGATTTAGTTTAATCATAGCCATCCATTTTGATGTAAGAGTAGTATAAATAGGGGTGACCTCATTTAGCACACCACAACGCAAATCTCAAACATTCTCTCTTGTAAAGCATTCTCAAGCAATATAAGTATTTTCTTCAATTCCACTTGTTCTATAATATTTTCTCTTTTGGTTACTTGAATCGTTATAAGGTTCGAGTAAGGCTGACTTAGTATAGACTAAGTGCCGCACGTGAGCTTATCTAGATAAGTCCGTGACACGTAACTCGTTTAATGTCCACAAATATTTGTAGGCGTAGGCGTAACTCGTTTAATGTCCACCAATATTTGTTTGTAGGCGTAGCTCGTTTAATAAATGTCCTCCATTCTTTTCTTTTGACCTTGGATCCTAATAATCAACATCGTTCACCAAGATTATTGGCTCAAAAACCGACCCAACATAATCGGGTCAAAACATCAGTATCAAATCAACCCGCGTCGATTCCGCCCACGTGTATTTTGTGTATCATGAATATTCCTGTTTTGACCTTTATCAATTTGCGTTGGAATTATAAAAGCACACAATTTGTCAATTTCCTTAATTCTCAGTGAAGACCCACGTTCCTTGAAACCACTTTCTGGTAACAAAATCCGATCAATTTTCATCAAGATTGAAACTTTTGTCAACTTCAATCCAATTTGTTTGAATCAAACATTACCCAGGTTATATTTTCTTGATCTTTCTGTGATACCCATATCAAAAAGGTTGAGACTTTATATCCCAAATCAACTATTATCTTTTGTTTCTTGATTAGGGTTTCAAAATTGTGGGTTTTCCCATTTTAATTTCCATGTATGTCAATGAGGATGTCATCACCATCTATATGCCCATGTCAAAATACAATCCAATTTAGTCTAGGAACACCAATTAGCACCTCAATTGGTAGAAAAGAACTATCTAGAAGAAGAAGAAAAAGGAGTACCTTTTTGGCTTGTGTGGTACCCATTAATGGTAAAAACCAAAGGTTGAGCTTAGAGATTGCGAATTCGGTTAAGAGGAGTATCAATAAGTATGCAAATAGTCGAATTTCGAGTGAATTAGATGTAGATAGTGTTGAATTGTCTCAACATGATAACCAATTAGATTATACTAATGAATTTAGGGAATTTAGAGATGACCCAATTGTAGGTAAATTAAGAACTCAACTTGGGGTTATACATCCTATCATTTTACCTCCAATTAATAGGAACATTGGTGGAATGTTTGTTTTCTTTTTCGTTATTGGGATTGTGTTCGATAAGCTTTGGACATCAAGAAAGAAAAAGATCAATGATGAGGGCGCGAAATTAGGTATGTGGCCACAAGTTCCGACAAGTTTTTCGCTGTTTCTTGAAAAGGATTTGCAGAGGAAGGAGTCGGTTGAATGGGTGAACATGGTGTTAGGGAAGTTATGGAAAGTTTATAGAAATGGGCTCGAAGGTTGGGCCATCGGTTTGATGCAACCAGTTATTGATGATTTAAAGAAACCAAATTATGTCGAAAGAGTTGAAATAAAACAATTTTCTCTTGGGGATGAACCGTTTGTAGTTAGAAACGTTGAACGTAGAACTTCACGCAGTGTGAATGATTTACAGTGAGTTTTCTTTTTCTTTAAACTCGAAAGCGAAATTTACCTTCAAGAATTTACATATTTGATGTATTTTTTTTACTCATTTTGTTTCTTATATTGCTTTTCAATTCAAGGTACCAAATAGGTCTGCGTTACACTGGTGGTGCTCGAATGCTTCTAATGCTGACGTTAAAATTTGGTATTTTTCCAATTAAGGTTCCGGTCGGTGTTCGTCATTTTGATATTGATGGTGAACTTTGGGTTAAATTGAGATTGATTCCAACCGAGCCTTGGGTGGGAGCTGTTTCATGGGCTTTTGTCTCACTTCCGAAAATAAAGTTCGAGTTGTCACCATTTCGGTTGTTTAACTTAATGGGTATGCCATATCTTTACATTTATAATTTTAGTTACCAATTGTTCAAATTAATACTAGATAATATACACACTAAATTATACTAACATATGGATTATTCTTTTTCGTCTTTCTTGCATGTATTGATGCGATACCAGCCATCCCTGTACTCTCAATGTAAGTCATTTTTCGATACGATTATGATTTCTTATATATTGCGTGATCATGACCTTATTTCAATGATATATACACTGTGCTCAACTATGAATAGATATCTCTACAATGAATGCATGTCTTTATTATTTAAAAGAGTGTTTCGATGTATGATTTGAAATTAATTATGTGATGTAAATTATAAAAAAGGTATAAATAATAATCAACTGTAGTAATACGGACTAGGAGACCCGAGACAGGCGCTGTTCCTATTTGAAGTTGGCATGATCAACATCAAATGTATAGTCTTGAGCAAATTCTGTTTATTTAAATTAAAATGACCTAAACGAGAAGTTTGTGAAAAAGGGTAGTTGTCTTGTGAAGTACAAGTAAAATTCTCACAATCTGTTTAGCAGAAGAGGTTAATTGGTAATTCGAGTTATCTAAAGATAATTAGCTTACAACTCGTATGAATTGATTTTCGAAAGCTTTTAGTTAAGGTATTCAAAAGCAGACTATATCTTCCAAAAATTAAAAAGTGTAAGCAGATGATTAAGTTCGAAGCGCAAATCCGAACACCCCCTAACTTTATTCAATTTTAGTGCTTTGGTAATTTAACGTGTCATCCATCTACTTCTTATTCGATGTTTCTTGGAATTCTAGGTTTTTAAAAAAGCTGTTGACCGAGGATTTGCCTCAATTATTCGTGCGTCCTAAGAAGAGCGTTTTAGACTTTCAAAAGGGAAAAGCAGTTGGTCCACTTCAAAACGATTCTAAATCGATGGAAACGCAAGAAGGAAATAAAGATTTTGTTGGTGAACTTTCAGTCACTCTAGTTGATGCCCGGAAACTCTCTTATATTTTCTATGGTAGGTTTTAAAAGATTTTCACATTTTTTATATATATTGTAATATTGTTGGTGATGGTTAAGTCATATCATAACTAGTTGCATGAAGATTCATTTAGGTAATATTGTAATATTTTTTATATATATTGCAAGAAGGCTATGTTGGTGATGGTTAAGTCATATCATAACTAGTGCACACTAAAACGTAAATTTATCTTGGTTGTATGAAGATTCATTTAGCTTACTTTTATTTATGTTCAGGAAAAACAGACCCGTATGTTGAACTAAGGCTAGATGATCAAGTTATGCGTAGTAAAAAGAACAGTCAAACAACTGTCACTGGGCCGCCTGGTCAGCCAATATGGAATCAAGTGAGGGGTTTTCTAGTACTAGTCTGCGTTCTTTTATGGCAATTTTGAAGCTCATTACTAATGTAAAACTTTGTACTTTTATTCTTATTTTTTTATGTGCTTTATGGCAGGATTTTAGTATGCTGGTTATAAACCCACGAAAACAGAAATTGTCAATACAAGTAAAGGATTCGTTTGGGTTTTTACATTTGACTGTTGGTGCAGGAGAGGTAACCTTTTTTTTTATGTTAAAAATTGCATTTTTCTTTTATTTAAGGACATATTACACAAAAATGTACCGTACTTTAAACTTCTTTTAAAGGTCCCGAATGTTCTTCTTCGACACAAAAAAAAAGAACATTTTGTCAAAAATTGCTTTAGGTTAAACTAAAAAAAAAAAGACACGAAGGAGCTGCTACCGAGGGCGCACCATACCACTTGTTTTCGGAAAATAATTTTCCTATAAACAATAAACTAACCATCAAGTTTTTTATGCATATATACATTTTTATATTTTAGCATTATTATCATGCTAAGGTAGCTTGATGAACCATTACGGGCCAAGGTGACCTTTGCTCAAGTGGTCTAACATCATTCGTTCGATGACAAAATGATAGTGTATTATTCTTTAAATAAAACAAGAGCTGTTTTCGTTAAATAGAAGCTGGAAATAAGTACAATACCTTTTTATCAGTATTGCAGAACTTGGAATTACTCGGCGAGTACTCAGATTACTCGGTCAAACTTTGTCAAAACTCAGGATTACTCGGAAAATCGGTCAAAGTCAAACTTGGTCATCATTCGAGTACTCCCCGAGTTTCCGAGTACTCAGAAAGTTCCGACCGAGTAGCGATATTTGCAACCTTGCTTTTTATGTTATCTTTCCTTTTAAAATGTGTTCAAGATCTTTATTTTGGTCCAATTTCAGGTTGACCTACGATCGTTAAAAGATACGGTACCAACAGATAGAGTTGTGACACTACAAGGAGGTTGGGGACTTTTGAACAATGGATCATCTGGAGAGATTCTACTTCGACTCACGTATAAAGCGTACGTTGAAGACGAAGAAGATGAAACCATAAAATCCGATATCGATGCATCAGACGATGAATTCTCTGAACCAAAACCAGCTAGCGCGCCTACATCAGATAAAGAAACGTTCATGGATGTATTAGCAGCATTTATCGTCAGTGAAGAATTTCAAGGAATAGTTGCTTCTGAAACATCGGTTAATAAACCTTTTACCGATCCAACGGATATAAATTCAACCACACCCAACCTTGCAAATTCTGATGGTTCTGGAGGTATGGACCCCATCTAGAAACATGTTTTGTTTTATTCACATTTGTTTGTGTTGGCTAAATTAGAGATCGATTTGCAGGTTCAGCATTAATATGGCTTGCTGTGATCACAAGTATTTCGATACTAACAGCTATTAATATGGGCGGCTCAAATATCTTCAATCCTTGATTGCAGACTTTCAGCTTAATCAAGTAACTTTTTTGAAATCCCTTTCGTTTGATAATCGAGCAGAAAAAATGTTCGTATAGGGACTAGATTTTTTTTCTTTCTGTTAATTAGTTATCAGCTTTTGCTTTAGCTATTACGGTTTGATACGGTACGGCCCCTTTGAGTTTTTGATAAGGTGGAACTAAATTCCCCATTGATGAGGAACCATAGAACTTGAAGAATTCAAGTATATCCAAAAGAGATGATATATACATAATTGTAGATAATTTCAAATGATTTATTTTTAATCTGTCCATGTAACTTCTTTATGTATTTCCTATTTTTTTTAATATTATATTATTATTATTATTAATATTAATTTTTTGTATGTAATTTTCATTTGGTATTCCATCTTTAAGTATTCTTCTGCAGATACTTTTGGTTAAAGCTAAAAGGGCAAGTAAGGTTAACTGTATTTTCCTAATTAGTGCATGCATCTTGCTTTTTCACTTTATTTTGAGTTGGAACAATCATTTGGTTATTATATCATTATATTTATTTATATTTATTATATTGCTGAAACCATAATTATAGGGTGGAGATTTTCACACACTTTTTTGATCCTCACACACCTATTTTAACCTTTTACTCTTCTAATAATACTCAATTGGTGTGTGTGGATCAAAAAAGTGTGTGTGAGAATCATCCCCCTAATTATAGCGTGTCTTATGGTATAACTAGTTAATGAATGGCCCGCGCGTTGCTGCGGGTGCATTTGATTTTGTAGTCGATTAGTTGTGGGTCGTGGTCTAATTATGTAGTGATATTTACGCACACGGCATGAGGCTGTGTTAAATACGATTTTTAGCTTAGATGCGATTTTGGAAATCACCTCAAAATAATTAACCTATATACTAATTACTACCAGAAGCAGCAGAAGTAAAAACATGGACAAAATTTGTACCAACATTTTGTTGATAAAAGTATTTCGAATCTAACGGTTCTGGCGAAAAAATTTAACTCGCGCCGTGCAGAAAGATACGGGCTATCGTTGTGTTTAGTGTTTTTTAAAAAGTGTCCGTTTCGAATGTGCTTATTTTCGTTTTGTTGATAAAATTATTTCGAGTCTGACGCTGCTGTCGAAAAAATTTAACTTGCGGCGAGCGAGAAGATATGGGCTATCGTTGTGTTTAGTGTTTTTTAAAAAGTGTCTGTTTCGATCGTACCTAGTTTCGTTTTGTTCATAAAAGTATTTTGAGTTTAACGGTGTGATTGGTGAATTTTAACTCGGAGCGAGGAGGAAGATACGGGCTGTCGAAGGGTGGTGGTGAAGTTTTTTTTTAGTTTACAGGATTGACGGTTTAACCCCCTAGAGTTTGAGGTATTTTTTGTAAGTTGTTTATAGTTGGGGGGAAATGATTGAAAAGCAAGTGTGAAAAAGGGGGTTTTACTGTTGTTGTTTTGGCCTTGTAAAACGACCAAACTCTCCATGAGTGTTAGTATATAGGTTAATAATAATAATTTCTGTCCACTAGATATAAAATGTATACAGAATATGTCCAAAACCTTAATTATGTTTTTTTTTTTTTTTTTTGAAAGGCAAGTAAATTTTTATTAATAAAAAGAACCAATACACGAGAAATAAACTAGCAAGGAGCTAGACAAAACACGAACAACACGAACCGCATGATTAGAACGCACACACAAACATAAGTTAGGCACACAATCACGAGGACATTAGAGATAACACAACACGACTACAAAGCAGCTATGTTTCCGAGTCCGATGACGCGCAAGAAGAGCAACATGAGCAGCAACCAATATCCTCCTCCGAGTTGTTCATCACATTCTCAATAAAATATCTTTCGTGCCATCGAAAATTATCTAGACGTCGGTTGCGCTTCATATTACTCCTACCCCACACATAATTAATAAAACGACTTTGGATCAAAGGATGAGTTTTTTTCCTTTTAACACGAAAACGAACTACCGCAGAATATATTGGATCGGGATGGACGTCCGATAAGTCAACACAATCTTTTCCTTTTGGGCTAGGGTCTGAGCCCAGGTCTAACTCGATTGAGGCCTGATTGTCCATGACATTCTCACAGGTGGAATCTGGCCCAATAGGAGGTATTGGCCCATTTTGAGTTCGACTATAACTCGAATTGGAAAACGGAGAAACACGCGTGCCCTTGCTTTCCTCGAGACCTGCACTATCAGCATTGGAACCTGCAACTGACAACCTCGGCGATTGAAAATTATCGGGCATTGGGACTCCGTTTAAATTGAACTCTGGTGTGGAAATCGAAGCAGTGTCGGACGGGGACTGATCAGAATCCGACGTGAATTCACCATCTTCAACCTCATCATCATCGACCTCCACGACTTTAACAGTAGGTTTTTCAGGTTGAACATCCTTCTTCTGTTCTTCACAATTCACATCCATATTTGTATTTTCCGTTACATTAAACTCACTTGAGGAATCTGAACCAAAACCTGACGATTCATTATCACCCGTATTGGAACCCTTGGTCGGCTCCGATTGAATCCCATCGTCAGCATCTTCGAAACAGGACTTATTTATTTCGACCAGAGACCACGAAAGTCGGTCCTTGTTAAAACTAAAAACGAGGTTATGATTACTCACCGATTCTGGAAGATCAATTTCGATCCATTTACCCCCGACTTTTAACTCGATACGATTTGGATTGATAAGCTGAGGCACATTAGGTTGTTGGTTAGACCCAACAAGAGAATCATCAAATGTTTTACCTTCCCAACTAATTGGATTTGATGGGTTTGAAGAGACACGACTCCAAGGAGCATGTGGAAATTCTTCATAATCGTTAACATTCACATTGGAAACTCGACCATAATTATCAGCATTCCGGTTGACACCACTATCTTTATTCATTACACGATTGGATACATTTCTCTCTAAGGCCTTATAGGCACGAATCCACCTCCCGTTGACATGAATGTTGTTTAGAGCTTTCATGAAGGAATCAATGTCAGAAACGCCATCAAAACGGACGTACCCGAAGCGTTGACCACTCGACAATCTCTTCCGAGCAAAGTACACGTCTTTGAGAGCCCCATAGTTCTCGAATACTCTCAAACAATCATCACGAGACCAAGAATCCGGAAAATTGAAAATCAAAAACGATGTAACACGACTAGCACTCGACTTTGTAGACGAAAAGCCATTTGGCTTCGACATTAGGATTACATCATATTCGGTCAGAGGGCTGACCGGAGGAGATGGTGGAATGGGTGGTCGTAGAGGTGGTTGATCGGAATAGGTGAAGGCTTGAACGGAGAAATTAATCTAGACACAATGTTGAAACTCTTTGAGACAAAAGGTCGAGCAGGTGGTGGGCGTCTAAAAAAAAAGGAAGTAAAAAGGTAGATGAGATCAGGAAAGTCCCAACCAGAAGCAAATAATGGATGAAGATGATAACAAGAGAAGATCTACAACTTTTGATTAACTTCAATTGAAACAAACCTCAAAAAGGTATCGAAATCAGGAGACTTTACAAAAGCTGAGATGAAGCAGAGACCCAACGTTGTTGCAAGAAGCTGAAAACAAGATGGAAATTGAGGTCGATTATCGTAGACGTCTCTTGAAGTGAATGGAGTGAATGTTCAAATGATATCCCAAGTAGCGTCAAAGAAATATATGTAGTGCAAAGATGTGGTTCCCATAGCTGAATTTCTCCCAAAAATCACACTCAAATCGAAATATGACAAATAAGAAAAGTATTACCGGGAAGACCAGTGGCGGATCCAGAAATGTTTTTCGACGTGGGCAAAAATTTTGATAAAAACATATCTGAATTAGCATTAGAAAATTATTTGATAAAAAAAGATTAATAGAAGTCTCGAACCTCACACCTATCCTCCTTTAACAAAAGCCTCTAAGGAACTAAGCTATCAACAATCATGTTAAATAATTCGTATACAATTTATAAGTAAATAACTCTACAAAAAAGACATTATTTAAAAAAATTTATATTGATGACAGACGTTTGAATCGAACGTGCGACCTTCTCAATTTTAAGCATGGGCAATAACCAACTGGGCTAAGGCAAATGTTCCTATTGGATTTTTACTTTTCGTTTATATCAAGATAGCTCAGTCTCTTTTTTGATTAAATAAAATATAAAAAAATCGCGAAAAATTCTTGATCGTCGGGGGCGGATGACCCCGGTTGCCCCAAGGTGGATCCGCCCCTGGGGAAGACTATATAGTTTTTTTTTTTTTTTGAAAAGCAAGATTATATTAGAAACACGAAGATACAACACGACTTGGCCCTTACACGAACATGAGCCAAGCCATATCATCTCATTCTTCTTCATCGAACTTCTTGCTAGAATCACTGCCGGAAACAAGGGTGGGTTTACCCTTCAAAGCCTTGTGTAAACCGGACTGAATCAACACATCCTTGACTTGAACCTGCCACAAGCCAAAATTGATCCTTCCATCAAATTTCTCTACATCAAACCTCATCGGACTGAACTTCGACACCGTATCTGTATCCTAAGAACAACACTTTCTCTGATTTTGCCCACGTTTCGACTGGTCGACAGATGTAGTGGAGTGGCGCACAGGATCCGTTAAATTGGAAAATCCAACACCCAGTCCACTACAAATTCTAAACACCACTTACTCCGAATCAAAAAAATATTGTCAAACCAGATACCCTATACGATCAATAGAACTCGTTTCTGATGTGGACGATCCACTCCCGTGGTAACCACAGAGCATACTCCGACTCCTATAACCGAGACCCCCGTCAAACCTGACGCTCTGATACCAGTTGTTGGGAAATTACGGTCTCACTAATTCCCAACAAACGCCCAATAAAAACAGTAAAGAAATAAGAACAATCCATAACACAAGAATTTAACATGGAAACTCCAAAACAGAAGAAAAACCACGGGCCTCCAAAGAGAGAAATACACTATATCACAAATTGTTACAATGACATAGACAACTCTCTTAAGCCAACTACACTCTCCAAAGTATTTAACTAAAACAACTCCCAAACAAGGGTAAGAAAGAAAGAAATAATCAAATACTTAAAGTGTATTGATTGGTGCAATTTGGAATGAAGACTTAACCTCTCTTTTATAACCAAGCAAGTCCCCTCCAACTTTTTCCTCCCACCTACGTGGGATAACATCCTTCACAAATACTATGCAACCATATCCAATTCTTCTAAACAAAACTATATCCAACAGTAATCAATCTACATTAATAAGCAAAAACAAACTTATACGGAGTAGCATATTAGTAAAGTTGCCATATACTAAAAGGCTGCACTCTTAATTTGTTAATGCAACTTTATATATATCCATCCATGTTTTAAAGATAAGAAATTTCATACTTGGAAATATATTATTTTAAACTTACAATTCATTGAATTATATGTTGTAATTAAAAATCACAAAGAAATTAAAATTTTAAAATTAAAGTAAAAGTTTTTCTAATTCTGTGATTATTATATTATACTATATACTAAATATGGACAACACCCTCCAACCACAACCCGCCACATACCCCAAAAAACACTGTAGCTACTGTAGCGCACTGTAGCGCACTGTAGCTACAGTAGTTTTTTTATTTTTGGGAAATAATTTACTTAATCTTCTGATTTTATTCTGAATTCTGATTTTAAGTTGAACTAAATAATTAACATCTACTTTAATCGATTCTAAACAATCTAATAAATAAATAAATTGGAGTAGATCTTAAAACAAAAATCATATACTAAAATTAATACAGTAACTAACAAAGACTAATAAAGAATTTTTTATCACCAAAAACAACTACCACCAGGGGTACTTTTGTCTTTTCACACTCAAGGTGGCAAAAAAAAAAAAAAAGCAAGATCACAGTTTACAATATTCTTTCACATCTTTAGATCTTCAACACCACCATTTTTTTTTTTTTTACCTCTTACCCAACCACCACCCATCCACCAGCACCGACGCCAAGCAAGATCACAGTTTACAATATTCTTTCACATCTTTAGATCTTCAACACCACCATTTTTTTTTTACCTCTTACCCAACCACCACCCCTCCACCAGCACCGCCGCCACCGTCACCATACCGCTGCTACGAGCACGTCGCCACTAACACCAGCCAATATGGATCTAGAACTAAACAGATCTGAGGACAATTTTTTTTTATTTTTAGTTAAGCAAAGTCTGAAAATATAACAAACACAAAAAACAACTGAAAAATAAAAACATATATCGCTATAATATACGAACTTACAAGATCATGAACTTGAAAATTTTTAATCTTAAACTGAAAAAATAAAAAATTCTAACCCAAAACAACTTTTCCGACCGATGCGGTTTCCGGTATTGATTTAACATAAATTTTGGTTCTAATTGTTACGATGAGAGATCTACAACTAATATCGACCTCCACCACCACCATCGTGAAATTCCGTTCACCGCCATCATCGCCCTACCACGAACTCCGTCCATCACCACCATCAACCTACTACAAATACCACTTTGAAAAGAAAAATATGAGTTTCTTAATAACGACGTTTATTTTTTCTAGATTTGTTGAACGAGAATGTTAGAGAAAGCATACATATAAAAAATCGTTTATATAAAACTCGATTTGATATTATTTATGCTAAAAATATACTAACAAAACAAGTTAGAAACAATTAAAAAAAATTTGATGAAAACGCGTTGAAGATGAAAATTCAAGAAGATAAACTCAGATACAGTTTAGTAGAGGATAAAGCAAATGGAAAAATGTGTGGTGTTTGAATAATGTTAAAGAAAATTAACTTATACCAAAACCCTATCACAAATGAGCAGATTTCAAGCCTTTTCTGGTGGGCTTAAGCCCAAACATTAAACGAGATAAAAAAAGCCCACATATTTCTTATTATCTTAATTTTAATTTTTAATTTTAACTTATTTGAAATTAAATTAAAAGTTAAGTTCATTGAAAAAATATGCGTAGTATTTATACTCCTATTTCTTAACAATGACTTTTTTCTTTTTGTCTTTAAAATATTTTTTTGTACAACTTTAATTATTTATTTTTATTTTTGTCGTTGGTAAAAGTTATAAATATGAATTATGAAAGTTTACACTAACATAGTTGTAGTTTTTGTTCTTTTATTATCACCAAATTCAAACATTTATTTGTTCTTTTTATCTCAATAATTTAGAGTGTAAAAATGAACAAAGGATGCCTCAAACCATAACAGTTGCTGGGCATTGCGTAAATGGTCTGGAAAGAGTGGACAACATTTTGATGACTTTCAGCCCAAAAACTGTCTAACGATGTAGTATCGTTAAAATTACACTAATCCGCCGCGTAGAGCGGACCACAAATCTAGTTTGATTTATACGGAGTAGTATTTAAGTTACTCCATAATATAACATGGGCATTAAATTAAAAATAGATATAGTTGAGGGACTAAGTTAATAAATATGTAAACTGAATGGGCTTTTGTTAGAATAATTAAATATATTGTGGGGCCATGTACAATATCGTGGGTTATCTTCCTCCCCAAATATCTGTAACCCCAAATTAACCCTAAAACTCCCTTCAACTCAATTTCCACCATTTTCTTTTATAATATTCCAAAAAATACATTGAAAATGCTAAAATTAAAAAATAAACCACTGGGGGCAGCTGCCCCCGCCTGCCCTACACTGGTTCCGCCTAAGAAACTCGAAAATTTAAACAATACATAACACGAAATACACCAAATACACAATATTACTTGAGGTAGATGCTTGGATTTGTGATCCACGAGAGCCACTCAAACTTTTTCTTTGTATTCCTATTCGAAATCCATTCAAATGCTTTTGCTTGAATCTCACTTAGGACCATCGGGGCATTCCAAGATTTGCCTTGGAAAACCAACAAGTTCCGATTTTTCCAAATAAGATACAACGAAACCCATTTCAAAGCTTGCCAAATAACCCGACCATCATTCGAGAAGGAAGAAACATCGTCGTCAGAAATAAGACTATTAAGGTCAAGGGAAGTAGGAGCCCCTAACCCGCACCATTTGAAGACACGTATCCAAATATCGGAGACATCTTTGCACGAAACCAATGCGTGGACAGCAGATTTTAGATCGTCATCACACTTCGGACATTTCACATTATGTAAATCAATTCCCCTTTTGTCGAGCTCTAGTTTGACCGGAATTCTATTCTTTTGTACCCGCCAAATAAAAATAGAAACTTTCTTTGGAACGAACCTGTTGAAGTGCGCGTTTTGCTGCAAAACGAAAGGACTTAGGACCTGCAAATAGATCAATTTTGACAGCTTGTTGACCGTAAACAGACCCTTCGGTGACAGATTCCAACTCCACGAATCCTCCTTGTCGTTCAACTTTGAATCTGAATTAAGGAGCGTAATCAGTGACTTCAGTTCATCCGCTGTTCTGCTTGTAGGACTTTGCGACCAATCCCAATTAAAACTCAGTTCGGCACCTACTGTTGCTCTTGAAACTCGATGTTTGACAGAAACATTGGGCTGAATTTCCAGCTTATACAACCTAGGAAACAAGTTGCACAATTTGGAAGATCCGATCCAATGCTCATGCCAAAAGGACGTGTAACCTCCATCGCCTAAGGACTATATAGTAATGAACTTGAATGTGTTAGAACACATATAACGAAACGTTTGTGGCTCCTATGCTGCCTACATGGCGTGAGAAACACCCCATAAACGCCCGGAATGGGGCGTTTGTGTCGGGGCATTTTTCGGCAAAACATGTCACACCCCCAGTTAGGGCCCGGGCCAGATGTGATTCAATATCATAATACATACCAACATATTATAAAATGAGAACAATAACTATATGAATAAAACCAAATTGCAGCGGAAGGATTAATAATGTCGTTACAAGAATTATAAATTGTTCAAATGCAGAAAAGTAAATATGCGATAAGTCTTGATCCTAGCCAAGTAAGTCATCACATAAGCAGTAGATATAGAGGTCCTGATCATTCAGTACCTGAGACAAACATGCTAAAAGTGTCAACCAAAAAGGTTGAGTGAAATTCATAGGTTTAACAAATATGATTGACCGTTTGTTCTTAGACCACAAGATTTGTTATAAAAGTAGATCACGCAGATCCAAAAGTAGTACTGATTCGTGATATTTTAGACTAAACGTTTGTTTTGTTACCCCGATGATAAGTTGACAGTACCTTATCACCATGTTTAAATCATTATTAAGTAATATAAAGACATCGCGGTCAAGTGTATCGGGGACGTTACTCCCGATAGGCCAACCCCCAATAATTAAGAATGTCTTATCCTGAAAGCAATTAAAAAATATCACTGTGGGGTCTTAGTAGCATAAGCTAGTCATAGCACAGTTTAAGTTCGTACTTGTATCTAAGTTGTTTAAAGTATAAAAGCAGCATGTGTCTCACCCCAGTAAGTATAAAAAGTGCTATAGCAATAAGAGTGGGGCTATGAAAGTCACCTTAGTAATTCGGTGAGTGAAAGTATTCCTTAAAGAGAAAGTATGGATGATCGAAGCACGGAGAAGTCAACCTAAGAATAAGTTGAGAATAGTTTAGATGTTTTGCCCTTTGTTAAGATTAATTTATGAATGTTTAAGTGTAGTTTCCTTTACTAAGTTTCCATGTTTAGTAAGTTTCTTATTAAAGAAGGTTTCTCGTTTTGGAAAGGCTTTTCATATTAGACGAACTTCCAATTTAACACTTTCAATTCGAATGGCCTTTTCAGGTCATAGGGTTCTGAGCCACAGGACCCTTTAAATCGGAAGCCCAAACTCTCCGCCTAGACTTTCGAGCATCCACTCCTCCGAGAAAGATCAAGATCTATACCCGTCTAATATACCTTTCCAATACGTTTTAGGTTTAAAGTTTAAGTTATACTTATACGTAATAATAGTAGTATTAGATAAGTAGGTTAAATTAGTGTAGTAGTAATTAGAGGTAGTATTAAAGGTTTAGGGTTTAGTATTTTAATTTATATCTTATATTTATTATACATGTAAGGATACATATATATATATATATATATATATATATATATATATATATATATATATATATATATATATATATATATATATATATATATATATATAGTTTAAATTTAAGTTTTAGATCAATATAAGCATTAATAATTGTCTAATAATGCTCACTAACATTTTATTGACTTCTTATTAGAAGGTAACATGTTTAAAACTTTATAAAAATTTTCTATACATTAATACTAGTTTTTATGCATTAATTATTATTTGCTATTATTGTTTTAATAGCTAAATACAATTAAATAGATAAATATGTTTTAAATCACATCTAATATTTTTCTAAGGATCTACTGATCAATATAAACATAGGAAAATTTTATAATTCATTTTTATGATGTTTAAGTATTTATTTCAAATTTTGCTCTCGGGTTACAATAATTCATAGTTAATTATGTATAAAATACTAATTTAACTCAAATAAAATATTTTATATTTTTCATGACCTTCCATAAGTGTACTAAACTCAAGAAAATTATTTATATATATATATATATGTTACAGATTTAAATATTTAATTCGAATTTTGCATTATTTCTAATATTAAATAATAATAAAATATAATTCGACTTTGAAAATCAACTTTTATAATTTTCGCTTGTTTGTTCAAGTATTACAATCTCAGGAAAATTATTTGTATACTTATATTACTGACTTAACTATTTATTTCAAATTTTGTTTTGTTTTATGTATATAATCGGAATTAAATATAAATAAATAGTTAATAATTCTAAAAATAATTTTTACATCATTTATAATTGTTTTCCAACTATTTTCCTTCAGTACATATAGTTCTCATTATTTAAAAACATTTATCTCTATTTATATGTATTTACATATAATTACCGAAACAATGATAAATAGAAAATAAATATATAAAATGATAAATAAACCAAATATTTAGTTCCAGAAATGTTTTTACATTATGTGTGATACTCAAAAATTATTAGATCAGTTATATAAATTCATTTAATATTTATTATGCATTTACATGTATTTACCGATAATTTAATAATTCGTTTTTAAATATAAATTAATATAGTTTCCGAATATATAAATCATAAAAATAATTTTTATAACCATTATGATACTTTATACTAATTATTATGTATTTATTTTATTTATTTATAATTAACTTGAATTTAATTTGTATTTAACAATCGGCTAACATAAAAACATAATAAAAACTGAAATAAAACTATAAAAAAAATATAGAGAACTTACAAAAAAAAAAATTCAGAGATTTGAGAGAGAATTCTTCAAGTTTTTGGTGTACAAATTTGTGAACTAGGCTATGGTATTTATAGTTACAATTTTTGGTAAAGAGAAAATAAAAAAATACAAAAGTTTATAAAAAATAACTAGTGTCTTGTAAAAAAAATTAAAAGTATTTATGGCCAGTCATGCCATCATTTCAAAATATAAATAAATAAAAGTAAAATTAAAAGTAGGAATAAAATAAATAAAAGTGGATCTAGATCTAGTTTATATATAAAAAAATACTTTTTTTTACAATCGGCCGAAGCTCATGAAGGGGTGTTTATATATATATATTTTTTTAAAAACAGAATATTTATATTTCATAGTTCTAAAAATGTCAACTAATTTAATTTCTATTTTTATTTAATTATTAAATACGAATTTTGATAAATATAAATATATATTCGATATTTATAAAATTATAAATACTAAATGTGGTTTTTATTTAATTAAATTATTGCTTTATAATTTTATTAGTTTTATATATGTTACTACATTTATATATACTTGTATTTATTATATAATTAATTGTATAATATATTAACAAAAAAAAAGTAATATAAGTATTTTATATGTAATCATGTTATGACATAATTTTTTTTTTATAAAAATTCTTACGCGTACGTTGTTGAATAAAATTTATTATTCGTTTAACATTCGTTAATTTCGTATGTTATATAACGACCTTTTATTAATACTTAGAGTTTATTCATTTTACTTAAATCTTTTGTTCGGGCATTATATAGATGGAAAGAAAAAAAAAAATGAGGGTCGGTATAGTACCTCCCCGTTAATGAAAACTTCGTCCCGAAGTTTTAAGTGGAGTTCCCGTCAGCTTCATCAACAGTTGGGAAGAGATGGGGGTATTTTCGTATCATTTGGTCTTTGCGTTCCCAGGTATATTCTGGGCCCCTACGCGAATTCAAACGGACTTTAACAATAGGTATGTTGCTCTTACGAGTCTCTTTGACCTCTTCTTTCATAATCTCTATAGGTTCTTCGACAAAGTGCATTTGCTCATCAATGCGGATATCATTCAAAGGAATAATAAGAGTATCTTCGGCGAGACACTTTTTCAGATTTGAGACATGAAACACATCATGTACTTGACTTAGTTCAGCTGGAAGTTCTAATTGATACGCAACGGGACCGATTCTTTGAATAACTTTGAAAGGTTCAACCAGTGTTGTAAATCTCCCGAGATCTCCCCGAGATCTCCTCCGAGATCTCGTTTTTAGAAGGCAACCGAGACGAGATGTTCATCTCCCGAGATTTCTCGGTCAACGGGGTCAAACTTTCTCAAAGACACGATTTCTCGGATTATCTTGCTAATTTGTAAGATTTTCTTGTAAAATTCGTAGTTTCTAAGAATTTCTCGCTCATTTCTCGTATATTTTTGTAAAATCTCGTAAAAACGTATATAAATATACATATATTGATGTTTTTATGTATATTTTTATTAAAAAACTATAAAGTCAACGTAAGTCAACGTCCGAGATCTCCCCGAGATTATTCCGAGATGCTGAGATCTCCCTAAAAAAGTCCAAACGAGATCTCCCCGAGATCCGAATTCTCCAACCTTGGGTTCAACATAACGCGGACTGAGTTTACTTCGTTTACCGAAGCGGATAACACCTTTCCAAGTAGATACTTTCAACATAACGTTATCTCCAACTCGGAATTCTAACGGTTTTCGGTGAGGGTCGGCATAACTCTTTTGTCGACTACGAGCGGTTTCTAAACGCTTCTTGATTTGTACGATCTTTTCGGAAGTTTCATGAATAAGTTCAGGACCAGTTAATTGTCTGTCCTCGAGTTCATCCCAACATAACGGAGATCTACATTTGCGACTGTATAAAGCTTCGAATGGTGCAGCTTTAATACTAGAGTGATAGCTGTTGTTGTAAGAAAACTCGACTAAAGGTAGGTGTTTATCTGTAACGACCCTGGAATTTCCAACGTTTATTTATTAATAATTATTATTATTAATACGTGTGATTAAACGAATGTATGTTATTACATTTACATGTTACCATGATTGCCCGAACTTGACTTTAATTGCCCGAAACGTCTTTGTGACAGCCGGAACTTGCACGAATAATATTTCTAGATATTATTTGCATTCATGATTAGTTTTATTAATCATTTTAATTAACAAAGGTTACTTGTTAGTTACTTGGGCTTTAATTGGTTTAACTTGGTAAATACTTGAACTTGGGCCTTGTTAGTGTTAATGGACTTATGTAAGCCCACCCTACTTCTTAATGGACTTAGTTAGCCCACCAAGAACTTGTAAGTATCAAGTTAAATGGAAACTAGTTGGTTAACTTGACTTGGAATCTAGTTTGTCCATAATCCCCATGAGACTACCTCCATTAACCAACTTTAATGAACTTTACAAGCCAGTAACCAAAGAACAAACATCTCCTCCCTTTTTTTTTGCTGAAAATGCCGAAGCCCAAGGCTCCATATGGGGTGTTTTGGTTTTCATTTTCTCACTACTTCATTCTTGTATTCTCTCATTCAAACACACACTTGATTTTCTCTCAACTTTCCTCTCTTTTTCTCTTATACTTGTAAGCAACTTGGAACCTTTCTTCTTCCTTTCTTGCTTATCAAAACCGTAGCATATGCTACTTATATCATCATCATCATCTCTTGTTACTTGTTCTTGTTGTTTGGTTTCTTGTTTGTTAATTAGTTACTCACTTGTCTTTGTTGTATGTTTCTTACTTACTTAGTTTACAAGAATCAAACTACCTAGTTTATTCTTCATTTTTATCTTGTATTTATAAGAACAAACAAGAACTAAGCTTACTAGTTTATGTTCTACATATGTTGCATCAAAAGATTTAAGTTCATGGTTGTATAAAATCATACTTGTAAGTCATGGAAGTAAACTTAAAGTTTACTTTACTTAAAGATCAACTTTGGTTGAATCTTTAAAAGTATGAACAACCATGAATCTTTTTCTTGTTTATTTAGTTTACTACTTCATTTCATGCACTTTAATTTCATGTAATTAGATTAAATGGTCAAGTACTACAAGTTAGTCTTGATCCCATTAATCTTGGACTTAAAGTTAACTTTAAAGTTCAAGAACATATAAAGGAAACTTTTTAATTATAACTTTGTATACTTATGCTTGATCTAGATTTTTGAGTCTTGGATCTTCAAGATCTAACTAAGAACTATGTTCTACATTTTAAGATCTTGATTAGTTAGTTAACTTTCAAGTTTATAGTTCAATATTTCTTTTAAAGTTCATGTATGTGTTAGATCTAAGACTTTGATGTAACTTTGGTTCATCAAACTTCATACAACTCTTAAGTGAGTTGTGCTTCATGTCTTAGACTTGCACTAGGGTTATGATGGTCAAGACTTGGTTAAGATGATGTAGATACATCAATGAGTTGTACACTTGAAGCTATATGCATCAAGGATGAGAACCTTGATGAACATCAAGCACCAAGACCACCGGAACCCTTTTAAACTTACTGTTTCTGTTCAAAAGCTACTGATCTGATGTTTCTGTAACAGACCAGTAGACCTGGGCTGTTCTAACCTTTATTTTTAGATAGAAATTTTTGAGTAGATAACTTTTCATATAGGACTCGTCTTAATCCGAGTTACGGTTTAGGATTTATGGCCCTCCGATCGTCTCTATGTCCTTTAACATTGTGCAGAAATTTCTGACCTACTCGCACTTAGACCGTCGCCACGGTCAAACCAAGACGAGTTAGCTTCTGAAATTTTTACCACACTTAAATGACTCATAGACGGAGCCATGGCCACTGGTCTCACCTTAATTCAGTAAGGGTAGAGGCCGTGGTGACTGACTGAAGTCAGCCTTTGTTGTAAACTACTTTCATAAACGAAACTTACTTTACGCCTTTTGTTTGATGATGAATGATGATGACCCTTAAGACCTTAATTATATACTTTTAAACCTTTTGAGACGACTTACTGACTTAGTACTATTTGACTTAGGTTGAGGACTTCGGACCGTTTACTTGCACACCTTTTTCGAACCGACTTTACGACTACATTATCATTGTGAGTTATAGCATTCCCTTTTTACTTTAACTTATTTTGGGAACTGAGAATACATGCGGATTTTATGTTTTACATACTAGGCACGAGTACTTAAACTTTATATATGTGTGGGTTATATAACGGCAGAAAGATTCCCTTTAGCTAGGTAACGTTTAATCATTGGTTTATGAACCGGTGAACGCGAATCTTAGATATGGATCCATAGGGTTTGACATCCCCACTCGGGCTAGTAGCGCTAGCATTTAACGAGTGTTTAATACTTCATAGACATACGCACTTGCCAAGTGTACTTTCAGGGGGTATAAACGTTAAGTTAGTTACCAAGTGCCCACGGTTAACATATACTTTATCATACTGTTTTGAAACGCTCTTTGTAGCACTGAAATCTCGTGGCCTACCTTACATACCGTTATACTTAAACTATAGCTCACCAACCTTTGTGTTGACATTTTTAAGCATGTTTTTCTCAGGTGCTTGAGGTTAGCTTCCGCTGTGTACTAGTCGTGCTGTAGACACCCGCTGCTTAGAGTTGTCATCGCATGAACTACTTTATGTTGCATTCAAACATTCGTACTTTTGAACTATGACTTGTAACGACCATTGTGGTCACATACACTTATTATTTGCTTCTACTTAGTGAAGCATGCTTTTGAAATGTAAAACATTTGATGTCGGTTATGACATCACCTTTTTATCGTGAATGCAACTTCTTTAATTACAGCATATAGTACTTAACCTTGTAATAATCCTGTTGTTGATGATTCATACACGATGGTTTTGTACGGGGCATCACATTTGGTATCAGAGCATTGGTTGTAGGGAATTAGGTTGCATTAGTGAGTCTAAGACCGATCCGAGTAGGATTCACTAATAGGACTAATCTACAACTTGCTAGTTTAGTTGTTTCCGCTGAGCTTACTACATGCTAATGCTTACTTTTTCTACTATATGCCGTATGCTACTACATGATATCACTACTGCATGATGCTACTTGCTTTCGATTGCATGCTACTTTCATACGAATTACTGTTATTGCCATGCTAGTTATCGTTATACATTATTTAAACTGTTGGCCTATTATTTGCTTGCTTTATGACATACTGACATGGAAAATTTATTTTTCCTTGTTCAGATGTCGGATGTTCCACCTGCTGGCATTTCGGGCAGTACAGACTCAGACCCCGTCGCCCTACCTACTGCTACACCTGCTGCTGCTACTGCCGATACACCGGCCCCGACACCCACTAGAGATCCCGGTGCTTCTACTTCCGGAGCTGGTACTAGTGCACCTGCCCCAGTGTCTGCTCCCGGACCCTCGAGGTCACAGCCCCGCATTGGTGGTATTGAGATCCCCGCGGAGTTCGGGGAAGGGCCTTTTCGTAACCACATGCGCACGCCTTGCCGACACACTCCCGACGGACGTTTAGTCGTGATTCCGCCAGGCAGACACAGACAGATGTTGGCTGCCTTCGGACGCTTCGGATTACCAGCTCAGCCACCAGTGTCACCACCACACGATTTGGATGACTCATCATCCGCCGATTCTTCATCATCAGACGACTCCAGTGATGATGAGGATCCTGCTGATATACCTATTCAGGCACCCTCCACCCCGCCGAAGAAGCGGTACCGTTTCGACGGCACCGTCATTCCAGGGGTGAATGGAGGTCGTGCTTTTACTGACGCATTTGGCCATCGTCGTAGGGTTACTGCTCGTAAACGAGTTGTGCCATACCCTGCCGACCCACAGATACGTAAGGTTCCCCGTTACGTATTGACTATTCCTGGAACTGTACCACCTAGATTTAGATATGGACCACTTACATCTAGGGACGTACCGTCTACATCCGGAGCCGGACCATCTACATCAGCACCACCGGCACCACCCGCCCCACCTGCATCGCCTGCCCCACCAGATCCCTCTAACGAGGAACTGATGAGGGAGATTGAGACTCTCCGAGCTCGAGTCACTGAGCTCGAGGAGCAGTTGGCTCGAGGAGCAGTTCACCCGCCTTCACCGTAGGACCTTGTATTTAGATTTCATGATGTAATCTAGATATAGTTTCATGTATTTCATATGTATTGTACGAACTTATTCAGATGTATGAAACTTATTATTATTAATGAATGGAACTTTGCGTTATTTAATTCTTGCACGATGTTCTATTTACATTGCTGTACGATGATTCTGTGGTATTTGTACCTAGATGCATTATTTAATAACATGTGATGTTTTGATTCCATGTTGGTCACTATATACTGTATTATTACTTCTTGCATACTGGATTTTAACTTGAGTCAAAATTTTTGTTTAGAATACCATGGCTAACGGAAGATCCACACCTACCGCCGCCCAGATTGAGGACATGATCAACGAACGGGTCTCTGCAGCCCTAGCAGAAAGAAATCTCGAAGCTCCACCACCACCACCACCACCACCAGTTATTCCACCCATTCGAAATGGGTGTACATACAAGGAATTCCAGAGCTGCAAACCGCATAACTTCAGCGGCACCGAGGGACCAGTTGGTCTCACCAGATGGTTCGAGAAACTTGAATCAGTATTTCGAGTTAGCAACTGTTCGGAGGATAATAAGACCAAGTTTGCATCTTGCACGCTATCTGACGGCGCGCTAACATGGTGGAACACGTTAGCTCAAGCAAAAGGGATTGATGAGGCGTATGCTACGCCTTGGGAAGAGTTTAAGTGTGCTATGATTGAGGAATACTGTCCAAGGACCGAAATACAAAAGATGGAGATTGAATTCATGCAACATAAGGCCGTAGGAAACGATCTTGACAGCTACAACCGTAGGTTTTTGGAGTTAGCGCTGATGTGTCCAACTATGGTCACCCCCGAATTCAAATGAATGGAGCGATACTTTTGGGGACTTTCTAAGTCCATCAAGGGGAATGTCACCTCATCCAAACCACCGAATGTTCCCGAAGCAATGCGCATGACGCATACTCTCATGAATCAGATTCTTATTGATGAGCCGGAGAAGGCTAAGTTTGAGGCTGGTAGTAGCGAAAAGAGGAAATGGGACAACAACTACAACAACCACAACAACCACAACAACCACAACAACAACAACAACAGGGGGAGAAACTACGATCAAACCCCCTCCAAGAGGCACAACAACGGTGGAAACCCTAATCCCAACAACAACACCAACACCAACCCGAACTACAAAGGAACCTTACCTCAATGCAAGCGATGTTACAAACACCACACTGGGTATTGCAATGTTGTCTGCGAGAAGTGCCAACGGGCTGGGCACATCGGGAAGGACTGCAAGGTCACTACTTTGAATGGGAAGCCAAACACCAATGGGCCGAAGAAGTGTTATGAATGCGGGCAGACGGGCCATTTTAGAAACGCATGCCCCAACAAGCGAAAAGATGGTGGACCACCCCGTGGACGAGCTTTTAATGTTAATGCAAGGGATGCACGCGATAACCCCGACTTGGTGACAGGTATATTCAAAATCAACAATCTTTTAGCTTCTGTCTTGTTTGATACAGGTGCGGATAGAAGTTATGTATGTAGACATTTTTGCGATAAGATTAATTGGTCATTAGTCCCGTTAAAAGAAAGTATGCTTGTCGAGGTCGCAAATGGAAAACTTGAAAAGGTTGACCATATTAGTCGTGGAGCTGTTATCAACATAGCTGGTGCAGATTTCGAAATTGACTTGATACCTATCAAACTGGGAAGTTTTGACGTGATCGTCGGTATGGATTGGTTGAGCAAGATTGTGATGACCCGAAAATTTTTGACTTATTTAAACCAATTCTCTATACGATTTATTATTTTAACACGCTAAACAAAGTCTGTTAGATTGAGTCTCAAAATTTTAGAACTGTTTCATATATACAATTACCTTTGATTACTCTCGACGATTCATGAACAATTATATGTATGTATATATATATGTACAAGTAAAAATTACATTGCTACAGTGAAACACTATTTGCTACAGTAAAACACTATTTGCTACAGTAACACACTATTTGCTACAGTAAACACTATTTGATGTCGGCGAACTAGCAAACAAAAACAGAAAAGGCGGCCATGCGATCGCATGGCAAAAACACTGAAAACTCATGCGATCGCATGAGCTACAGTAAATCAAAAAGTACTATAAAAGGTCAGTTTTGCTCGAAGAATTTTTCATAATAATTTCTTTACGTAAAATTTTATATTTATAATTATAATTATAATTTTAATTTTAAGTTTAATAATAATAAAGTATATTCGAGGGTATTTTTAATTCGGGTTTCAAACCGTTTTAAAATAAGGAAATTTTGGGTATTGTTCGGGGTATTGTTCTTGAATCCAAGACCAACCATACAGTCGTCTACCATCATTATGTCTACGCAATTTGCCTACAATATTGAATCGCAATATTGAACTGTGAGTTATAGTCTCCCTTTTTAAATACTTTAAATATTTTTGGGCTGAGAATACATGCAATTTATTTTAAACGCAATAAGACACAAGTACATACAAAATTCTACACTGAGTTAAACCGAAAATCCCTTAGCTTTGGTAACTAGTAGCTGCCAGTACATAGGATATGGACTGGTGGGCGCGAATAATTGTATATGGATCCATAGGGCTTGACATCCCCGTCCGAGCTAGAGCGCTAGCCTTTTAACGGACGTATGTTATTTGAGTTTAAGACACGTTGGTTTGCGTGTATTAAAACGAATGGGGTAATTATCACTATAGCGTTAAGTTTAGTTACCAGGGTGCTCTGTTACGTAGAATCTATTGATAAACTTTTGATGAAATCTTGTGGTCTATCTTTATACATGTTTATGACTCGAGCAATTAAACCTATAACTCACCAACATTCGTGTTGACTTTTTAGCATGTTTTATTCTCAGGTCCTTAGAATGCTTCCGCTGTGATGTGCTTGTTGCCTGCATGGAGTCTCTCATGCTTTGTGCAAAGTTTATTGCATTCAAAATAAAACTGCGTTGTGTAATAAATAATTGGACTGTGATGTCAACCTGTAAATTAAAGACTTATGTATTTCGGGGTTTTGCTTATACCTAAGCACTTGCCCACATGTTTATAACTTTCTATGTTTAGAAAGTCACTTATTTTAATGAATGCAATATTTTATCAAAACGTATCATATAGAGGTCAAAACCTCACTGTGGAATCAATGATTAACGTGCCGCGTCAATAGCGATTTTGACGGGTCGTTACAGTTGGTATCAGAGCTTGAGGTCATAGGGAACCAGAAATTACATTAGTGTATTTAACTGGTAATTGTTAGGATGCATTAGCGAGTCTGGACTATGACCATATCTGTTTTTACTGATTTTTGCTTATTATTTGGTTAAAACATTATATGTGATATATTTATATGCTAACGTAATTGTTGTTTCAATTATGTGATAGATGACTTCCTCTAATCCTATCATTTTGTACGACTCGGAATCGGACACTGAATCTATTCTATCCACAACTGAAAAGGGCGTTCCAATACCTATTAAAGAAGAAATTGTGTTAGCCGGGGAATCTCAACTCCCGGTAAACCCAGAGGAGGTTCCAGCTCCACCCAGCTTTAGTTTTCTGGAGCCACAGTATCGTTGGCATGGACCCATGATCCCTGGAGTAAACGAGGATCGCCCATTTCTAAACAAATATGGACATTGGTCCAGATATACCGCCGACGGGCGGGTTGTGCCGATTACGCCTGGCAGATTTCGGTTCATGACCACCGGTACATATTCTTGCAGTTCGTCATCATATTCTCCTACACATGACTCAGACAGTTCGTCATCAGACGAGATCAGTAAGGAGGAGGATTTCGCTAATGAAATAAAAGAGATCACTAAGGAGAAATTCCAACTTGCTATAGATAATAAAAACAACCACAATAATAAAATGTCCTTAATTATTAAAAAAGAACAGGACCATTCGATCCGTAACCACCCTTATTGTATTAAACCCACTGAGGCAACGGGTACCTCAAAACCCCAACTAAAAATAAAATACACTGCCAGAATGTCTGTCGGACCATGTGCACACAAACAATTGGCAGAGAGAACCAAATGGGAAGAAGTTTCTGATAGTTCTGAATAAACGACCTCGCAACCATAAATCTTCCATGCGCTATTTTATTGCTTATGTGTGCTACTCTATCTTGTTATGTAAAATATGCCTATGTAAAATATCGGTATTGTATGGTATTGTATTATTTTGGTTTATTAATAATAAATGCATGGAATGATTATTTGTATTATTACTATTTCTTATTATTATTATTACATAATAATGTAATAACTCGCTATAATTTTTCATAGTGGAATATTATTAGGATTTTAGTAGTTAATTCCTTGTACTAGCTATTATGTATGAACTTAACGGGTAGATAATACCCTAGAAATAATTATAAAATGCTAATAAGAAGAAAAGGCTTTTATAATAATCGGTTCATATTATTAATATGCTACGATTAACTATTGACAACTCATTTTACCTATAATATTCTATATGATTAAATTATATCTGTTGTGTTTATTGAAGAAACATGTCTCAAATGTCGGATGCTGAGTTTGAGCAACTAGTCGAGAAACGTGTGAATGAAAGAATTGCTGCAGCCGAGGCAGCAAAAGCAACAGCCGAAGTAGCAGCCAAAGCAGCAGCCGTAAACACAAACTCACGAAACGGATGCTCATACAAAACTTTTCAAGGATGCAAACCACAGACGTTTAGTGGAACCGAGGGACCAGTCGGTCTAACCCGATGGTTTGAAAAGATGGAGTCCGTTTTCAAAATCAGTAATTGTGCGAACGGAGACAAGTCAAAGTATGCTTCGTGCACATTGCAAGATGGTGCACTTACTTGGTGGAACAATTATGCTAAAGCAGAAGGAATAGATACGGCATATGATATCTCTTGGGAAGAACTGAAAAAGATGCTAATCGAGGAGTACTGTCCTCGAAACGAGATCAGAAAAATGGAATCTGAGTTACGTAATCTGAAGGTTATCGGCGCGAATCTCAATAACTATGAAAAGCGTTTCATGGAACTAGCCTTGTTGTGTCCCGAATTGGTGCCAAACGAGAAACGAAAGACAGAAATGTATATTGACGGTTTATCGATCAATATCAAAGGAAATGTTACATCGTCCAAACCGAATACGATGCAGGAAGCCATGACAATGGCACACCAACTCATGGACCAGATCACAGAGAGTTTGATTAAGGCACTAATTACCGAAGTCAAGACAACTGAAGGAAAGAGGAAATGGGAAGACTATAAGGGCAAAAGTACTCACCTGAAGAAACAAGAAACTTTTAAAGGTAAACAAGATGGGGCAACTGCAAGTCCTAACTATAAGGGACCTCATCCGTTCTGCAAAAGGTGTTACACACATCATGCAGGCTATTGCCAAGTGGTCTGTGATAAGTGCAACAAGAAAGGACATGTGGCGAAAGATTGTTATGCCACCGTTTCTGAAGTAAAGACAAAATTGATCGATGTCAAGAAATGTTATGGATGCGGGAAGTCTGGTCACTTTATAAATCAATGCCCTGATAAGGAGAAGAACAAAGAACCCGCACGAGGGAGGGCATTTAATGTTAGTGCCAGTAAAGCACGAGAGGATCCTAATCTTGTCACGGGTACGTTTACCGTTAATAATCAACTAGCTTCTATTATGTTTGATACGGGTGCTGATAGAAGTTATATGTGTAAAGACTTTAGTTTTAAACTAAAATGTGCATCATTACCTCTAGACGATAAATATACTATTGAATTAGCTAATGGTAAACTGATAAAAGCCGATAAAATTTGCCATGGTTGCGAAATGAATCTCGCTGGTGAAACCTTCAAAATCGATTTGATACCCGTAGAATTAGGAAGTTTTGACGTAATCGTTGGCATGGACTGGATGTCCAAAACAAGAGCGGAAGTTGTTTGCGCTGAGAAAGCAATCCGCATCCCTCGTAAGGATGAAACGTCATTAATGATTTATGGGGAGAAGAGCAACTCAAAGCTGAACTTTATCAGCTGTATGAAGGCCCAGAAACTTATAAGAAAAGGTTGTTATGCTATTCTGGCACATGTAAAGAAGATTGATACTGAAGAAAGAAGCATTAATGACATGCCGGTTGTAAGAGAATATCCCGGAGTATTTCCAGAAGAATTACCGGGGCTACCTCCACACAGATGTGTAGAATTCCAGATTGATCTCATACCAGGAGCTGCACCTGTAGCCCGATCTCCATATAGACTTGCACCTTCAGAAATGCAAGAATTACAAGACCAGTTGCAAGAATTATCGGACCGTGGATTTATTCGTCCTAGTTTTTCACCTTGGGGTGCTCCTATTCTGTTCGTCAAGAAGAAGGATGGATCTATGAGAATGTGCATAGATTACAGAGAATTAAACAAATTAACGATCAAGAATCGGTACCCATTACCGAGGATTGATGATTTGTTTGATCAATTGCAAGGATCAAGTGTTTATTCTAAGATTGATCTACGCTCCGGATATCATCAACTGAGAGTGAAGGAAGAAGATGTTCCTAAAACCGCGTTCAGAACCCGTTACGGTCACTATGAGTTCCTAGTCATGCCTTTTGGATTAACTAATGCTCCAGCAGTATTCATGGATCTAATGAATCGCATCTGTAGACCGTATTTAGACAAATTTGTTATTGTTTTTATCGACGACATATTGATTTACTCGAAGAACAAGGAAGAACATGAGCAACACTTAAGACTGGTACTAGAGATACTCAAGAAAGAAGAATTGTACGCAAAATTTTCGAAGTGTGATTTCTGGTTACAAGAAGTACAATTTTTGGGCCATGTTGTCAGTAAACATGGAATTAAAGTTGACCCCGCCAAGATCGAAGCCATTAGTAAATGGGAAATCCAGAAGACTCCAACACAAATTCGCCAATTCTTAGGTCTTGCTGGTTACTACCGAAGATTCATTCAAGATTTCTCTAGAATCGCCAAACCCTTAACTGCATTGACTCAAAAGGGAAAGAAGTATGATTGGTCCACAGAACAGGAATCCTCATTCCAGTTATTAAAGAAGAAGTTAACGTCTGCACCCATTTTGTCATTACCGGAAGGAAATGATGATTTCGTGATCTATTGTGATGCTTCACGCCAAGGTTTAGGATGTGTATTAATGCAACGCACAAAAGTCATCGCATATGCCTCACGACAACTAAAAATTCATGAAAAGAACTATACGACGCATGATTTAGAACTTGGAGCAGTAGTTTTTGCACTCAAAATATGGAGACACTATCTATATGGCACCAAGTGTACAGTGTACACTGACCATAAGAGTCTTCAGCATATTTTTGATCAAAAACAACTCAATATGAGGCAACGTCGCTGGGTAGAGTTGTTAAACGATTACGATTGTGAAATCCGTTACCACCCCGGAAAGGCTAATGTTGTAGCTGATGCCTTAAGTCGAAAAGAAAGAGTAAAACCTCTTAGGGTTCGAGCTTTGAATATTACAATTCGTACTGATCTCACAAAGCAAATTCAAGTAGCACAGTTAGAAGCTTTAAAAGAAGAAAACGAAAAAGGCGAAATGAGCAAAGGGTTAGAAAAACAACTTGAAGTAAAAGCCGATGGAACCCTGTATTTTGCTGGTAGGATATGGGTACCAAAACATGGTAACCTAAGGCAACTAGTACTGGATGAAGCACACAAAACGAGGTACTCAATTCACCCAGGAAACGGGAAAATGTACCACGATCTCAAGAAATTTTATTGGTGGCCTAATATGAAGACAGAAATTGCTACTTATGTAAGCAAATGTTTGACGTGTGCAAAGGTCAAAGCTGAGCACCAAAAGCCGTCAGGATTACTGCAACAACCAGAAATTCCGCAGTGGAAATGGGAAAGAATAACCATGGATTTCATTACGAAATTGCCAAGGACTGCATGTAGTCATGATACTATTTGGGTGATAGTTGATCGTCTAACTAAATCAGCTCACTTCTTACCAATAAAGGAGACAGACAGTATGGAGAAATTAGCACGCCTATATTTGAAGGAAGTAGTTTCCAGGCATGGTGTACCCATCTCCATCATATCTGATCGCGACACCCGATTCACATCACGTTTTTGGCAATCATTACAAAAAGCATTGGGAACTCGATTAGATATGAGCACCGCTTATCACCCACAGACAGATGGTCAAAGTGAAAGAACAATACAAACATTGGAAGACATGTTACGGGCATGCGTGATTGACTTTGGAACCAGTTGGGATCGACACTTACCGTTGGCAGAATTTTCATACAATAACAGCTATCATACGAGCATCAACGCAGCACCATTTGAAGCACTTTATGGTAGAAAGTGCAGATCTCCTATCTGTTGGAGTGAAGTAGGAGAAAGACAACTTACTGGACCAGAAATTATTCATGAAACCACCGAAAAGATCATTCAAATACAACAGCGATTGAAAACGGCCATGAGTCGCCAAAAGAGTTATGCTGATGTAAGAAGAAAACCGCTAGAATTTCAAGTGGGCGACAAAGTCATGTTGAAAGTGTCACCCTGGAAAGGCGTTGTACGATTCGGTAAACGAGGAAAGCTAAGTCCTAGGTACGTAGGACACTTTGAAATCACCGAAAGAATTGGAGCAGTTGCTTATCGATTAAAGCTACCACAAGAACTTAGTAGTGTTCACGACACATTTCACGTGTCAAATTTGAAGAAATGTTTAGCTGAAGAGGATGTCGTAATTCCTCTTGATGAAATACGAATCAATGATAAACTCCATTTTGTCGAAGAACCTGTTGAAATCATGGACCGTGAGGTCAAACAATTAAAACAAAGCAAAATACCGATAGTTAGAGTTCGTTGGAACGCTAGACGAGGACCCGAGTTTACTTGGGAACGTGAAGATCAGATGAAGCAAAAGTATCCACATTTGTTCACTGATATCGCTCATGAAACAGGTACTACTCAAAATTTCGGGACGAAATTTTCTTTAAGGGGGAGGTACTGTGATGACCCGAAAATTTTTGACTTATTTAAACCAATTCTCTATACGATTTATTATTTTAACACGCTAAACAAAGTCTGTTAGATTGAGTCTCAAAATTTTAGAACTGTTTCATATATACAATTACCTTTGATTACTCTCGACGATTCATGAACAATTATATGTATGTATATATATATGTACAAGTAAAAATTACTTTGCTACAGTGAAACACTATTTGCTACAGTAAAACACTATTTGCTACAGTACACACTATTTGCTACAGTAAACACTATTTGATGTCGACGAACTAGCAAACAAAAACAGAAAAGGCGGCCATGCGATAGCATGGCAAAAACACTGAAAACTCATGCGATCGCATGAGCTACAGTAAATCAAAAAGTACTATAAAAGGTCAGTTTTGCTCGAAGAATTTTTCATAATAATTTCTTTACGTAAAATTTTATATTTATAATTATAATTATAATTTTAATTTTAAGTTTAATAATAATAAAGTATATTCGAGGGTATTTTTAATTCGGGTTTCAAACCGTTTTAAAATAAGGAAATTTTGGGTATTGTTCGGGGTATTGTTCTTGAATCCAAGACCAACCATACAGTCGTCTACCATCATTACGTCTACGCAATTTGCCTACAATATTGAATCGCAATATTGAACTGTGAGTTATAGTCTCCTTTTTTAAATACTTTAAATATTTTTGGGCTGAGAATACATGCAATTTATTTTAAACGCAATAAGACACAAGTACATACAAAATTCTACACTGAGTTAAACCGAAAATCCCTTAGCTTTGGTAACTAGTAGCTGCCAGTACATAGGATATGGACTGGTGGGCGCGAATAATTGTATATGGATCCATAGGGCTTGACATCCCCGTCCGAGCTAGAGCGCTAGCCTTTTAACGAACGTATGTTATTTGAGTTTAAGACACGTTGGTTTGCGTGTATTAAAACGAATGGGGTAATTATCACTATAGCGTTAAGTTTAGTTACCAGGGTGCTCTGTTACGTAGAATCTATTGATAAACTTTTGATGAAATCTTGTGGTCTATCTTTATACATGTTTATGACTCGAGCAATTAAACCTATAACTCACCAACATTCGTGTTGACTTTTTAGCATGTTTTATTCTCAGGTCCTTAGAATGCTTCCGCTGTGATGTGCTTGTTGCCTGCATGGAGTCTCTCATGCTTTGTGCAAAGTTTATTGCATTCAAAATAAAATTGCGTTGTGTAATAAATAATTGGACTGTGATGTCAACCTGTAAATTAAAGACTTATGTATTTCGGGGTTTTGCTTATACCTAAGCACTTGCCCACATGTTTATAACTTTCTATGTTTAGAAAGTCACTTATTTTAATGAATGCAATATTTTATCAAAACGTATCATATAGAGGTCAAAACCTCACTGTGGAATCAATGATTAACGTGCCGCGTCAATAGCGATTTTGACGGGTCGTTACAAAGATAAAGGCCGATATTATCTATGGAGATAAAGCACTTCGCATACCACAAGGAGATGGCGAACCACTGGTTATCTATGGAGAGAGATGTACCTCGAAGTTGAACCTCATTAGTTGCGTGAAAGCGCAAAAGATTATGAAGAATGGACGTTTTACTGTCCTAGCACATGTGAAAGCGGTAGAAACTGAGGTGAAGAGCGTGAACGACGTTCGAATTGTGAACGAATTTTCCGATGTCTTCCCAGAGGAATTTCCTGGATTACCACCGCAGAGAGCAGTAGAGTTTCAGATTGACTTAGTGCCAGGAGCTGCACCTGTAGCTCGCGCACCTTATAGACTCGCACCTTCTGAGATGCAAGAATTACAGAGTCAACTACAAGAGCTACTTGACCGAGGATTTATCTAACCAAGCTTCTCGCCTTGGGGCGCACCTGTTCTGTTTGTGAAGAAGAAGGATGGATCCTTCCGTATGTGTATCGACTACCGTGAACTCAACAAATTGACAATCAAGAATCGGTATCCTCTTCCACGAATTGACGATCTTTTTGATCAACTACAAGGATCGAGCGTTTATTCAAAGATCGATTTGCGATCCGAATATCACCAGCTGAGGGTGAAGGAAAGTGACGTGATGAAAACTGCATTCAGAACCCGTTATGGTCATTATGAGTTCCTCGTGATGCCATTCAGTTTGACAAATGCACCTGCCGTGTTCATGGATCTCATGAATCGTGTCTGCAAGCCTTACTTGGACAAGTTTGTTATCGTCTTCATAGATGATATCCTCATCTACTCTAAGAGCGAAGAAGAACATGAGCAACACCTCCGATTAGTGCTTGAACTCTTAAGACAAGAGCAACTTTACGCCAAATTCTCCAAGTGTGAATTTTGGTTGAAGGAAGTACAATTTTTGGGTCATGTTGTAAGCGACCAGGGTATCAAAGTTGATCCCGCCAATATTGAAGCCATCAGCAAGTGGGAGACCCCCACTACTCCGATGCATATTCGCCAATTCCTAGGTCTCGCCGGTTATTACCGAAGATTCATCGAAGGATTTTCTCTGATTGCGCATCCTTTGACCGCACTGACTCACAAGGGCAAGAAGTTCATTTGGGAACCCGCACACGAATCAGCATTTCAAACTTTGAAGAATAAGTTAACCACCGCACCTATCCTATCACTTCCCGAAGGCAGTGACGATTTCGTCGTTTATTGTGATGCATCGAAGAGTGGTTTTGGTTGTGTACTGATGCAACGATCAAAGGTTATTGCCTATGCCTCCCGCCAATTGAAGATTCACGAGCGGAACTACACTACTCACGATCTTGAACTTGGAGCCGTTGTCTTTGCGCTTAAATTGTGGAGACATTATTTGTATGGAACTAAGAGCACTATCTTCACCAATCACAAGAGTCTCCAGCACATCTTCGATCAGAAGCAACTAAATATGAGACAGCGTCGATGGATCGAGATGCTCAACGACTATGATTGTGAACTCCGTTATTACCCTGGCAAGGCCAATGTTGTAGCTGACGCTTTAAGCCGAAAGGAGAGGACGGCACCTCTTCGTGTTAGGGCTCTGAACATCACCATCCATTCTAACCTCAACAGCCAGATCAGAGTAGCTCAAGATGAGGCTCTCAAGGAGGAGAACATATCTCATAAACATTTGAACATACTTGTCTCTCGATTCGAGGTTAGGGAGTCTGGACTCCGATGTTATGCCGGAAGTATTTGGGTACCATTTTATGAAGATCTACGAAACCTGATACTTGATGAAGCACACAAATTGAGATATTCGATTCACCCTGGAGCAGGCAAAATGTACCACGACCTTAAAGAACAGTATTGGTGGCCGAATCTTAAGAAGGACGTTGCAACTTATGTTGGGAAGTGTTTGACTTGTTCGAAAGTTAAGGCCGAACATCAGAGACCTTCTGGGTTACTTCAACAGCTGGAAATCCCACAATGGAAGTGGGAAAGGATCACAATGGATTTCATTACTAAGCTGCCGAAGACGGTGGGCGGATACGATACTATTTGGGTTATTGTTGACCGCCTTACCAAATCTGCACACTTCCTAGCGATGAAAGAAACTGATACAATGGAAAGACTTGCTCAGCTGTACATCAAAGAGGTTGTATCTCTTCATGGTGTACCTTTATCGATCATCTCAGATCGCGATCCCCGTTTTGCTTCTAGATTTTGGCGTTCTTTACAAGAAGCCATGGGAACGCGTCTCGATATGAGTACTGCTTATCACCCTCAGACTGACGGGCAAAGTGAACGAACGATTCAGACGTTGGAAGACATGTTGCGTGCATGTGTCATTGATTTCGGAAAGGCCTGGGAAAGGCATTTGCCACTCGCCGAATTCTCGTACAACAACAGTTATCACTCTAGCATTAATGTTGCACCTTTCGAAGCATTGTATGGCCGTAAGTGCCGATCTCCTATTTGTTGGGCCGAAGTAGGCGAAAAGCAAATCACCGGACCTGAGGTAGTCCACGAAACCACGGAGAAGATTGCTCAGATCCAAGCTAGACTTAAGACTGCTCGTGATCGCCAAAAGAGTTATGCCGATCTTAAACGTAAAGACTTTGAATTCAACATTGGTGATCGTGTAATGTTAAAGGTTGCACCTTGGAAAGGTGTGATCCGTTTTGGAAAACGTGGAAAGTTGAACCCACGATACATTGGTCCTTTCAAAATCTTGGAACGTGTTGGACCCGTTGCATACCATTTGGATCTACCAGCACAATTGAGCTTAGTTCATCCTACCTTCTACGTGTCAAACTTGAAGAAGTGTCTTGCTGCACCAGAACTTATTATACCACTGGAAGAACTTACAATTGATGACAAACTCCACTTTGTGGAGGAACCTGTTGAAATTATGGATCGTGAGATCAAAACTTTGAAACGCAACAAGATTCCGATCGTTCGAGTACGATGGAATGCCAAACGAGGACCTGAGTTTACTTGGGAGCGAGAGGATCAAATGATGCGGAAGTATCCTCACCTTTTCCCGACTCCTCCATCTACCTCAGCTTAAAATTTCGGGACGAAATTTTCTTTAACAGGTGGGTAATGTAACGACCCTAGAATTTCCAACGTTTATTTATTAATAATTATTATTATTAATACGTGTGATTAAACGAATGTATGTTATTACATTTACATGTTACCATGATTGCCCGAACTTGACTTTAATTGCCCGAAACGTCTTTGTGACAGCCGGAACTTGCACGAATAATATTTCTAGATATTATTTGCATTCATGATTAGTTTTATTAATCATTTTAATTAACAAAGGTTACTTGTTAGTTACTTGGGCTTTAATTGGTTTAACTTGGTAAATACTTGAACTTGGGCCTTGTTAGTGTTAATGGACTTATGTAAGCCCACCCTACTTCTTAATGGACTTAGTTAGCCCACCAAGAACTTGTAAGTATCAAGTTAAATGGAAACTAGTTGGTTAACTTGACTTGGAATCTAGTTTGTCCATAATCCCCATGAGACTACCTCCATTAACCAACTTTAATGAACTTTACAAGCTAGTAACCAAAGAACAAACATCTCCTCCCTTTTTTCTGCTGAAAATGCCGAAGCCCAAGGCTCCATATGGGGTGTTTTGGTTTTCATTTTCTCACTACTTCATTCTTGTATTCTCTCATTCAAACACACACTTGATTTTCTCTCAACTTTCCTCTCTTTTTCTCTTATACTTATAAGCAACTTGGAACCTTTCTTCTTCCTTTCTTGCTTATCAAAACCGTAGTATATGCTACTTATATCATCGTCATCATCTCTTGTTACTTGTTCTTGTTGTTTGGTTTCTTGTTTGTTAATTAGTTACTCACTTGTCTTTGTTGTATGTTTCTTACTTACTTAGTTTACAAGAATCAAACTACCTAGTTTATTCTTCATTTTTATCTTGTATTTACAAGAACAAACAAGAACTAAGCTTACTAGTTTATGTTCTACATATGTTGCATCAAAAGATTTAAGTTCATGGTTGTATAAAATCATACTTGTAAGTCATGGAAGTAAACTTAAAGTTTACTTTACTTAAACATCAACTTTGGTTGAATCTTTAAAAGTATGAACAACCATGAATCTTTTTCTTGTTTATTTAGTTTACTACTTCATTTCATGCACTTTAATTTCATGTAATTAGATTAAATGGTCAAGTACTACAAGTTAGTCTTGATCCCATTAATCTTGGACTTAAAGTTAACTTTAAAGTTCAAGAACATATAAAGGAAACTTTTTAATTATAACTTTGTATACTTATGCTTGATCTAGACTTTTGAGTCTTGGATCTTCAAGATCTAACTAAGAACTATGTTCTACATTTTAAGATCTTGATTAGTTAGTTAACTTTCAAGTTTATAGTTCAATATTTCTTTTAAAGTTCATGTATGTGTTAGATCTAAGACTTTGATGTAACTTTGGTTCATTAAACTTCATACAACTCTTAAGTGAGTTGTGCTTCATGTCTTAGACTTGCACTAGGGTTATGATGGTCAAGACTTGGTTAAGATGATGTAGATACATCAATGAGTTGTACACTTGAAGCTATATGCATCAAGGATGAGAACCATGATGAACATCAAGCACCAAGACCACCGGAACCCTTTTAAACTTACTGTTTCTGTCCAAAAGCTACTGATCTGATGTTTCTGTAACAGACCAGTAGACCTGGGCTATTCTAACCTTGATTTTTAGATATAAATTTTCGAGTAGATAACTTTTCATATAGGACTCGTCTTAATCCGAGTTACGGTTTAGGATTTATGGCCCTCCGATCGTCACTATGTCCTTTAACGTTGTGCAGAAATTTCTGACCTACTCGCACTTAGACCGTCGCCACGGTCAAACCAAGACGAGTTAGCTTCTGAAATTTTTACCACATTTAAATGACTCATAGACGGAGCCATGTCCACTGGTCTCACCTTAATTCAGTAAGGGTAGAGGCCGTGGTGACTGACTGAAGTCAGCCTTTGTTGTAAACTACTTTCATAAACGAAACTTACTTTACGCCTTTTGTTTGATGATGAATGATGATGACCCTTAAGACCTTAATTACATACTTTTAAACCTTTTGAGACGACTTACTGACTTAGTACTATTTGACTTAGGTTGAGGACTTCGGACCGTTTACTTGCACACCTTTTTCGAACCGACTTTACGACTACATTATCATTGTGAGTTATAGCATTCCCTTTTTACTTTAACTTATTTTGGGAACTGAGAATACATGCGGATTTTATGTTTTACATACTAGGCACGAGTACTTAAACTTTATATATGTGTGGGTTATATAACGGCAGAAAGATTCCCTTTAGCTCGGTAACGTTTAATCATTGGTTTATGAACCGGTGAACGCGAATCTTAGATATGGATCCATAGGGTTTGACATCCCCACTCGGGCTAGTAGCGCTAGCATTTAACGAGTGTTTAATACTTCGTAGACATACACACTTGCCAAGTGTACTTTCAGGGTGTATAAACGTTAAGTTAGTTACCAAGTGCCCACGGTTAACATATACTTTATCATACTGTTTTGAAACGCTCTTTGTAGTAATGAAATCTCGTGGCCTACCTTACATACTGTTATACTTAAACTATAGCTCACCAACCTTTGTGTTGACGTTTTTAAGCATGTTTTTCTCAGGTGCTTGAGGTTAGCTTCCGCTGTGTACTAGTCGTGCTGTAGACACCCGCTGCTTAGAGTTGTCATCGCATGAACTACTTTATGTTGCATTCAAACATTCGTACTTTTGAACTATGACTTGTAACAACCATTGTGGTCACATACACTTATTATTTGCTTCTACTTAGTGAAGCATGCTTTTGAAATGTAAAACATTTGATGTCGGTTATGACATCACCTTTTTATCGTGAATGCAACTTCTTTAATTACAACATATAGTACTTAACCTTGTAATGATCCTGTTGTTGATGATTCGTACACGATAGTTTTGTACGGGGCATCACATTATCCCACCCTTTACCGAAATCGATAACACATGCTCGTAGCATATCCTCCAAAGTTTGGATAGTTCGTTCACTTTGACCGTCCGTTTGCGGATGATAAGCTGTACTCATGTCGATTCGAGTTCCAAGAGACGCTTGCAAGGATTTCCAGAAATTGGAAGTAAATCGACTATCGCGATCCGAGATAATAGAAGTAGGGACACCATGACGAGTAACAATCTCTTTAACATAGAGTCGAGCTAACTTTTCCATTCTGTCAGTCTCTTTGATTGGTATGAAATGTGCAGACTTAGTGAGACGATCAACTATGACCCAAATTGTATCATTGCCATTTGCAGTCTTAGGCAATTTTGTGATAAAGTTCATAGCTATACCATCCCACTTCCACGGTGGAATATTGGGTTCAGTTAGAAGACCAGAGACTTTCGAACAAGTAAGACACTTACTCACATAAGTAGCAATGTCGCCTTTCATGTTGGGCCACCAGTAGAACTCTTTCATATCCTGATACATTTTATTAGAACCGGGATGAATAGAATACCTAGTCTTATGTGCTTCATCCAAGACTACTTCACGGAGATTACCATAACGAGGAACCCAAATTCGATTACCAAAGTATCTTATACCATTGGACATAACTTGCAGTTGGTTTTCAAAATTTATAGGTCCTTCTCCTTCGATAAGTGTAGGTTTGATAGCTACAACTTGAACTTCGCAGATTCGAGAGATGAGATTCGATTTGATCTTAAGATTCAAGGCACGAACACGCCTAACTTCGTCCTTTCGACTTAGAGCATCGGCAACTACATTTGCCTTTCCCGGATGATACTTTAGTTCACAATCATAATCATTTAACAATTCGAGCCATCGTCTCTGTCTCATGTTTAGCTGTTTCTGATTAAAGACATGCTGAAGACTCTTATGGTTGGTGAATATCGTAAACTTAGTACCGTATAGATAATGTCGCCACATCTTCAGAGCGAATACCACAGCACCTAACTCCAAATCGTGTGTGGTGTAATTAACTTCATGTTTCTTTAATTGTCGGGAGGCATAAGCGATAACCTTCTTGCGTTGCATTAGAACACAACCGAACCCTTATTTCGAGGCATCGTAGTAGACAACAAAATCGTCGGAACCTTCAGGTAAAGATAAGATCGGAGCAGTGGTCAACTTCTCTTTCAGAATCTTAAACGCAGACTCTTGTTCTTCGGACCACTCGAATTTCATCCCTTTGTGAGTTAACTTGGTGAGAGGCTTTGCAAGAAGAGAAAAATATTTAATAAATCTTCGATAGTAACCGGCAAGTCCCAAAAATTGGCGAATATGCTTCGCAGTCTTTGGCACTTCCCAATTCTAAACAGCGGTGATTTTAGCGGGATCGACATGTATTCCATTACTATCTATAACATGTCCAAGGAATTGTATGGTTCTAAGCCAAAACTCACACTTAGAAAATTTTGCGTAGAGTTGTTCTTTTCTTAAGAGTTCAAGAATCAATCGTAAATGTTGCTCATGTTCTTTCTCGCTTTTAGAATAGATCAAGATGTCGTCGATGAAAACAATAACGAATTTATCAAGGTAGGGCTTGCAAACACGGTTCATAAGATCCATAAATACGGCTGGAGCATTGATTAAACCGAAAGGCATAACACAAAATTCGTAATGTCCGTATCGGGTGCGGAATACAGGCTTAGGAATGTCGGACTCCTTGACTCTGAGCTGGTGATAACCGGATCTTAAATCAATCTTAGAATAAACGCTTGACCCTTGAAGTTGGTCGAATAGATCATCAATGCGAGGTAACGGGTAACGGTTCTTTATGGTAAGCTTGTTGAGTTCTCGGTAATCAATACACATTATCAACGTACCATCCTTCTTTTTGACAAATAAGATAGGAGCTCCCCACGGGGACGAACTTGGACGAATAAAACCTAGATCCAAAAGTTCTTGGAGTTGGTTAGAAAGTTCCTTCATTTCGGAAGGTGCTAAACGATACAGTGCTTTAGCAATGGGTGCAGCACCTGGAGATAAATCGATTTGAAACTCAACTTGACGAGGCGGTGGAAGACCAGGGAGATATTCGTGAAACACATCGGGAAAATCTTTAACAACCGGGACATTTTCAATACGCGTTTCTTCGGATTCGATCATTTTAATGTGAGCTAGTATGGCAGAGTAACCTTTCACAAGGTACTTACGGGCTTTAAGACATGAGATGATATTAAAATTGGAACAACTCCGTTTGCCTTGGATAATAAGAGTTTCTCAACTTCCTAACGGAATTTGAACGGTCTTATCGAAACACATGATGGATGCTCTCAATGGACCTAACCAATCCATTCCAACCACTACATCGAAACTACCTAGCTCGACCGGTAAAAGGTCTATCTTGAATTCCTTATCGGCTAGAATTAGGTTGCAGTTTTTATATATTTTATCAACTTTCATTAACTTCCCATTAGCCACTTCTACTAATCGTCTGGTTTGTAGGGTTTGGGGCTTTTCAGTAAAAAGGGTGCAAAACTCATTTGACACATAACTCTTATCGGCTCCCGTATTAAATAAAATAGTGGCATAACAATTATTGACGAGGTACGTACCGGTAATGACCTCATCCTCATCACTGGCTTCTGCAGCAGTAATCACAAAAGCACGACCTTTGGCAGTAGCATTTGCTCCAGTAGCTGGAGTATCTTTCTTCTTTGGACAATTCGGGCTAATATGCCCCTTTTCACCACAAGTATAGCATGTTGGAGGAGCTCTAGCCGGAACAATGGCTCTATTCTGAGGTAGGGTTCTACAAGTCTTTGCAGCATGGCCTATCTTCTTACATATTGTACACACAGCAGTGCACTTTCCCGGATGATGCCTTTCACATTTAGAACAAAACGGACTAGTACCCTGATAACCGGGTCTCGTACCATTCCCCGGTTTCTTGTTAACATTTTGAGCTGAACCCTGAGATGGTTCAAATTTCCTCTTATTGTCACCGTTTTTAACTTCAACTTGTTTATTAGCCGAAACTCTCCTACGTTTAGCCATCATTAAACTCTGTGCCATGTGGATTACATCATCCACAGTAACCTTTTCGGCAGAAATCACATTTCCTTGAACATCCTCGGGTAGACCCTCAATATACCGCTCTATCTTGCGGGCTTCAGTTGGGAACATTTCTGGACATAAGGTAGAAAGCTCCAAAAAACGATTGGTATAGCTTTCGATATCGGTTCCTTTAACTCAGAGTTCCCAGTACTCAGCTTCGAGCTTTTGGACTTGACTTATTGGGCAAAACTTAGTGATCATCATGCCTTTGAGTTCATCCCATGGGGTAGCATTAGCATTATCTATTCCCACAGATTTGGTATGAGCAGTCCACCATGTCATAGCATTGCCAGTGAGTGAACTTGTGGAAAACTTCACTCGATCATTATCTCCGCAGTTACAGACACGGAAGATTGATTCTAGCTTTTCAAACCATCGAACCAGTTCTACGGCTTCTTCTTTGCCACTAAAAGTGGGTGGTTTACAGTTCTTAAAATCTTTATAGGAGCAAGTTTTAGAAGGAACATTATGATTGTTATTGTTATTGCCTTGGGTGGCCGCTAGCAGCAATTGAAATTGCTCAGTAGGAAGAGTGACATTTGGTATAAGATTGTTGTTGTTGTTATTGTTGTTGCCACGAGTTGAGTGAGCCATTGATCTTCAATACATAAATACATTATTAGTTGAAGAATCAAGGTGTTATAAGTTTACAATCATGATTTATAACGTTTGCACAATACACATAGGTGAATAAGACAATATGCTTAAATAAACACTTAACATTATTAGCTACGAGGCATTATATAATCCTTTATTACACGAGTTTGGAATGGAAAAAGTTTAGGCATAAGCCTTTACATAGTTGGGTAAACGGAAAATAGAAAAACAAAAGATAGGTTTTAGTTCTTCTTTTTCTCGTTCTCAGCTTCCTTCATAAATTTCTCTATCTTTTCATTTTTCTCCTTTTGCTTCTCGTGGAGGTATTCAAGATTATCGTAGAGGTTAGTGATGCGGCTGTTGACAAAGTTGTTGTTGAATTCCTTGATAGCCAGTTGATGATTGATTCGGTTTTTCTCTATTTTCATCTTAGACTCAACTAGTTCTTGGAGGTAGGCAAGAGATTGCTTTCCCCAACGGGTATTTCGTTCTTCCTCAGTCTTCACTTTCATTACTGTCTCCATCACTTTGTCCATGTTATTTTTCACAAGTTTTTCTAGTCTTTCCGTTTGAGAGTCGAAGGACTCTTTGATGATTTCTTTCAAGATTGTGTTTTCTTTTTCTAGGTTGTTTAGACGCATTTCTATCCGAGCAACATGGCGCCTACTATACTCTTTACTCTTATCACAACTTCGCTGAAGGTTGAGGAGGTTACTCTTCACCATCACGTGCTCAATGGTATTACAAAATAATGGACCGGCTTCTCTAGTGGCGGCGGGTTCGGTTTGTTTTCTCTTTCGAGATGAGTTTTCAGATGATTCTTTAATAGGATCTTCTTCAGGCTCATAATCTGAGAAGTCACTGTCGTAGTTAGGGAGGTCTTGAAGAGCATTCCATTCGGGAGTATTCATCGGTTGATGAGAGTCAGAGTCAGCAGAATTGGCAGGATGTTTTCCTTTGCTTTCATTTCTCGGGGTTGGATAATATTCAGGAGACCCACGCGAGTTGTAACGAGTGTTTGGGCTATAGTTCATTGGTGGTGAAGGAGGACTATAAAGTGGGCTTCGAACTGATTTTTCGGTAGAAGATCCTTCAGTATCTTCCTCAGCTGGTATGAAAAGAGTGATTTTGTTTATTTGATGATAGCTTGACATCCTAACATTAAGATAGAGATTTTAATTAGATTTTTAAGCTATGATTGTAAAGAATGAGAGGTATGGTTGAACTCTTTGCTTTAACATTCTAAGGTAATCCTAAGTGCTTTAAAGTCTAAGGCAGGAAAGGTTATAGTTTCCTAGATTGCTAAGGTACCTTAGCTAACAAGTAAGGCACACATAAAATGCAATCCTGGTTCTCTATAACAGCCTGGTTAAGCTCTGATACCAATCTGTCACACCCCCAGTTAGGGCCTGGGCGAGATGTGATTCAATATCATAATACATACCAACATATTATAAAATGAGAACAATAACTATATGAATAAAACCAAATTGCAGCGGAAGGATTAATAATGTCATTACAAGAATTATAAATTGTTCAAATGCAGAAAAGTAAATATGCGATAAGTCTTGATCCTAGCCAAGTAAGTCATCACATAAGCAGTAGATATAGAGGTCCTGATCATTCAGTACCTGAGACAAACATGCTAAAAGTGTCAACCAAAAAGGTTGAGTGAAATTCATAGGTTTAACAAATATGATTGACCGTTTGTTCTTAGACCACAAGATTTGTTATAAAAGTAGATCACACAGATCCAAAAGTAGTACTGATTCGTGATATTTTAGACTAAACGTTTGTTTTGTTGCCCCGATGATAAGTTGACAGTACCTTATCACCATGTTTAAATCATTATTAAGTAATACAAAGACATCGCGGTCAAGTGTATCGGGGACGTTACTCCCGATAGGCCTACCCCCAATAATTAAGAATGCCTTATCCTGAAAGCAATTAAAAAATATCACTGTGGGGTCTTAGTAGCATAAGCTAGTCATAGCACAGTTTAAGTTCGTACTTGTATCTAAGTTGTTTAAAGTATAAAAGCAGCATGTGTCTCACTCCAGTAAGTATAAAAAGTGCTATAGCAATAAGAGTGGGGCTATGAAAGTCACCTTAGTAATTCGGTGAGTGAAAGTATTCCTTAAAGAGAAAGTATGGATGATTGAAGCACGGAGAAGTCAACCTAAGAATAAGTTGAGAATAGTTTAGATGTTTTGCCCTTTGTTAAGATAAATTTATGAATGTTTAAGTGTAGTTTCCTTTACTAAGTTTCAATGTTTAGTAAGTTTCTTATTAAAGAAGGTTTCTCGTTTTGGAAAGGCTTTTCATATTAGACGAACTTCCAATCTAACACTTTCAATTCGAATGGCCTTTTCAGGTCATAGGGTTCTGAGCCACAGGACCCTTTAAATCGGAAGCCCAAACTCTCCGCCTAGACTTTCGAGCGTCCACTCCTCCGAGAAAGATCAAGATCTATACCCGTCTAGTATACCCTTCTAATACGTTTTAGGTTTAAAGTTTAAGTTATACTTATACGTAATAATAGTAGTATTAGATAAGTAGGTTAAATTAGTGTAGTAGTAATTAGAGGTAGTATTAAAGGTTTAGGGTTTAGTATTTTAATTTATATCTTATATTTATTATACATGTAAGGATACATATATATAGAGTTTAAATTTAAGTTTTAGATCAATATAAGCATTAATAATTGTCTAATAATGCTCACTAACATTTTATTGACTTCTTATTAGAAGGTAACATGTTTAAAACTTTATAAAAATTTTCTATACATTAATACTAGTTTTTATGCATTAATTATTATTTGCTATTATTGTTTTAATAGCTAAATACAATTAAATAGATAAATATGTTTTAAATCACATCTAATATTTTTCTTAGGATCTACTGATCAATATAAACATAGGAAAATTTTATAATTCATTGTTATGATGTTTAAGTATTTATTTCAAATTTTGCTCTCGGTTTACAATAATTCATAGTTAATTATGTATAAAATACCAATTTAACTCAAATAAAATATTTTATATTTTTCGTGACCTTCCATAAGTGTACTAAACTCAAGAAAATTATTTATATATATATGTTACAGATTTAAATATTTAATTCAAAATTTGCATTATTTCTAACATTAAATAATAAAAAAATATAATTCGACTTTGAAAATCAACTTTTATAATTTTCGCTTGTTTGTTCAAGTATTACAATCTCAGGAAAATTATTTGTATACTTATATTACTGACTTAACTATTTATTTTAAATTTTGTTTTGTTTTATGTATATAATCGGAATTAAATATAAATAAATAGTTAATAATTCTAAAAATAATTTTTACATCATTTTTAATTGTTTTCCAACTGTTTTCCTTCAGTACATATAGTTCTCATTATTTAAAAACATTTATCTCTATTTATATGTATTTACATATAATTACCGAAATAATGATAAATAGAAAATAAATATATATAATGATAAATAAACCAAACATTCAGTTCCAGAAATGTTTTTACATCATGTGTGACACTCGAAAATTATTAGATCAGTTATATAAATTCGTTTAATATTTATTATGCATTTACATGTATTTATCGATAATTTAATAATTTGTTTTTAAATATAAATTAATATAGTTTCCGAATATATAAATCATATAAATAATTTTTATAACCATTTTGATACTTTATACTAATTATCATGTATTTATTTTATTTATTTATAATTAACTTGAATTTAATTTGTATTTAACAATCGGCTAACATAAAAACATAATAAAAATTGAAATAAAACTATAAAAAAAATATAGAGAACTTACAAAAAAAAATTTCCAGAGATTTGAGAGAGAATTCTTCAAGTTTTTGGTGTACAAATTTGTGAACTAGGCTATGGTATTTATAGTTACAATTTTTAGTAAAGAAAAAATAAAAAAATACAAAAGTTTATAAAAAATAACTAGTGTCTTGTAAAAAAAATTAAAAGTATTTATGGCCAGTCATGCCATCATTTCAAAATATAAATAAATAAAAGTAAAATTAAAAGTAGGAATACAATAAATAAAAGTGGATCTAGATCTAGTTTATATATAAAAAAATACTTTTTTTTTTTTACAATCGGCCGAAGCCCATGAAGGGGTGTTTATATATTTTTTTTTTAAAAAAACAGAATATTTATATTTCATAGTTCTAAAAATGTTAACTAAATTAATTTCTATTTTTATTTAATTATTAAATACGAATTTTGATAAATATAAATATATATTCGGTATTTATAAAATTATAAATACTAAATGTGGTTTTTATTTAATTAAATTATTACTTTATAATTTTATTAGTTTTATATATGGTACTACATTTATATATACTTGTATTTATTATATAGTTAATTGTATAATATATTAAAAAAAAAAAGTAATATAAGTATTTTATATGTAATCATGTTATGACATAATTTTTTTTTATAAAAATTCTTACACGTACGTTGTTGAATAAAATTTATTATTCGTTTAACATTCGTTAATTTCGTATGTTATATAACGACCTTTTATTAATACTTAGAGTTTATTCATTTTACTTAAGTCTTTTGTTCGGGCATTATATAGATGGAAAGAAAAAAAAAATGAGGGTCGTTATAAAACACGCTGAGGAGAGTGGGCGTGACAATGAGGTGGCAGTCCATGATTGGTTCTAGATATTTTATCTCTCCAACTTTAATTTATTTACACCTCAAATACCAATCAAATTTTACCACGTCGCCCATAAACGCCCTTACAAAAGCCCCTCATTTTACAATTCCTTTATTCTCCTGTCATGGCCATGTCAGCGGCTTGCCCCAAAAAATACACCATATATACTTCACCTCACAATCACCATTATCCGTGATCTTATAACGCTTTAGAACGTTAAGATGGTTTTACATAGCGTATCAATTGACGGTAAAAATCTAAATTTAACATAGCGGTTTACCGTCACTCTGTGTTCAAATACTTTTGTAAACGTCATTACTTCATGCCTGCAAATTTCTAATATGCTATAAATTAGTGTCATATGCTTCATTGAATTGAATAAAAAATAATTGCAGACTAATAATTTAACATTCTTTAAAAAGTTATGACGTTTAAGTGATTATTGTATACACTTCTGACTTCTCCTTTCTATTTCCCAAATTATTAGACCTACCGTTAGTTGACTTATTTCACCATGTCAGTGGATGAAAGAATCTAGCTCTTTTAAAATTTTTATGTAATCATACATGATGATGATAATATATACGTATTATTTGTCTTATAAAAATTCACGAGATTTTAATTATACTACATTCTACTTACCACATAAAATCCCTTTTTTTTTTAACCCTTTTCCAACCTTTACTTTTAACCGCCTATCCTTTTTACCCTTTTCCAACTTTTACTTCTAACCGCCTTCTACCTTTCACCTCTTTTAAACTTCTTTGAACTTTTACCTCTACTTAACTTTCACACATTCGTTTCAACTTCTAATTTCTTTCAACTCTTACCCCTTTTTACCTTTGGCACATTTGTTTCAACCCTTTTTATTTTGGAATTGTGTAAACTAAAGTTTCAACTTATTTTTTGTCTTTTGTTAAAATAGCAAAAAACAATAAATATATCTCAACAATATTGTTCACTCACAAATCTATTTTAAGCTTGTCCGCTCTTTTTATTTTCATGCCCAACAAGCGGGCTTCCACGTTTTGGTTTCCTCGTTTCGATTCACGTTTACGCTTCAGTTCTGCGTTTTGATTTTTGCGTTTTGTTTTGCGTTAGAATATTGAAACACGTTTTTTTTTTCTTCCAAAATTTTCTTTTACAACTTATCCTACCTTTTTTTTGTTTTATAATTTCCTTTATTTCTTTTCATTTGAGCTTGTGGCCCAACGAAGTGGACCTAACCCTACATCTTGTTGATACAACACAAATAAGATAGCTAGAAACTAACTATTCAATGGATCCGTTGAATCTTCAATATTTGAATGTGCGGTTTTAGTTTATGACTTTATTCACAAAAAATGTGCATTCATGCTGTTCAGGAGTATATATAATATAATGTTTTAAAAGACCACACACACACCCAATTACAAATAGTTAACCACGCGACTTGAATTCATAATCTCAAGTTTGAAGAGTTATCCCGATGCCAAATGCCCTTATTATGGTAAGTGTATGAATTATGATAATAGTAATATTTAGGTATAAACACAAGTAGATGTATTATACTTTGAAGGTACCGGATACACGAGCTTATATAATCAGTTGCTTATATAATCAATTGCAAAGTTCAAATATGTAACGTAAGTAATCTGAATAATAATAAAGGATCTTAGACCTCTTGTAAAATATTAGTTACCAATCACTAGATTATATTGTGATGATTCAAGTGTCCATCAATGTTCTAGAATAAGTTATCTAATTTTATTTTTTTTGTTCTTATTTTTCTTTTTGATCTGTAACAGGCTAACACTGACGCATCAAAAGGGAGCCGGGGCAATTGTTAATATCAATATATACTCAAACCTAAACCCCCTAACGTACCTCCTACTCGTAACACACAAAATACTCCATACAAAAGACCTAGATCAAATATTATGTATATCAAACACCTAGCACGAAGTGGTCAAAAACTCCGGTTATCACAACTTTCGAAACTCAATAAATCATCTTCGGTCACGGGTTGTAGAGCTAAAAGTGTAAGTGGTAATGAACCTGGGTCTATTAATGGTAATACCAAAGCTTCACGTGAAAACTCAAAAATTAATAGCTTGGATACAAACGAATTCGAACAAAGCCTCGGCATTCGGTGGAACAATCGCTAGATGGACCTCCTTTATCACCCGTATCTCTGTAAGTTTTTTCTATGTGTACAATTTCACTTAACATTCGCGGTATTAGACAGGTTGGAAAATTAAATTGGTTAAAACGTATTTGCAACAAAGAGAAACCAACGATTTTAGGGTTACAAGAAACTAAATGTGGTCAAACTACGGATAATTTAATTGATTGGTTTTGGGTTAATTCCGATTTTAAATTCGTCCAAAAAGACTCCATAGGTGCCTCGGGTGGGATCATGTTAATTTGGGACTGTAATACTTTCTCCTTTGACCTAGCAATTGAAGGTGAATTCTTTTTAGCAATCAAAGGATCATGGGCGGGTTACGATTCCGAGATTTTTATCATCAATGTTTACGGTCCTCACTCATTTTCGAAAAAACAAAGAATGTGGAACGAACTAACCTCACTTATTAACTCGATTAACACTCCGTTCATAATTTTTGGGGACTTCAATGAAGTTAGAAACCCTTCCGAACGTATGAATTGTGAATTTAATCAAATATGGTCCGACAAGTTTAACAATTTCATCAATCAAACCGGTCTAATTGATCTTCCTCTTGGTGGCAAAAAATTCACCAGAATCTGCGAAAAAAGAATGAAATTCAGCAGATTAGATAGATTCTTAATTTCAGACGACATCCTCAAAATCTGGCCTAATATCTCATCCAAAACCCTCGATCGTGACCTCTCTGATCATTGCCCTATAATCCTCCGTAATAATTTTTTTGATTCTGGCCCAAAACCGATTCGTGTTTTCAATACTTGGTTAGACTTAAAAGATGCTGACAAAGTAATTATATCAGCTTGGTCTACACCTGTAAACGGTAATCGTCCAGACTGTATTTTTCGTAATAAATTAAAAAATGTCAAAATGGAACTTAAAAAACATAGTATGCAACTTGACAACCTTGACTCCCAAATTCACGATCACCTAAAAGCTACTAACGAATGGGAAAAAATCGCTGAAACCAGACCTATAACTGAGACTGAGAGGTTAAAATGGGTTGAAGAAAAAATGCTATATTTCGAAAAAGAAAAAAAGAAAACAAAGATGCTAAAGCAAAAATCACGTATTAAATGGGCCCTCGAAGGTGATGAAAACTCAAAATACTTCCACAACTTTATCAAAAGACGGGCGAATAAAAATAACATTAATGGTATTTCAATTAACGGCACATGGACTGAAGATCCAAACATTATAAAACATGAAACGTTCCTATACTTTAAATCAATTTTTAAAAGCAACAATCTTAAAAGCCGTTGTCCTTTTGATAATGCGCCTCACCTTGAATACATCTCACCTCATGATAACCTCATTCTTGAATCAAAATTTAACGAAAAATAAATATGGGATGCCCTCAATGAATGTGAAAATTCAAAAGCCCCGGGTCCCGATGGTTTTAACATGAAATTCTTCAAAAAGCATTGGGATCTTATAAAAAATGAACTCAATAATGCCCTTGATTGGTTTTGGACCAAGTCTGAAATTTCCAAAGGATGTAATGCCTCATTTTTCACTCTAATTCCAAAAAGATCTAACCCCATCGGCCTGAACGAATATCGTCCTATCTGTCTCACTGGAAGCTATTACAAGATTCTAACTAAAATTCTTTCTAATCGTCTAGCAAAAGTAATCCATAAAGTAATAGGTTGTGAACAAACTGCATTCCTCAAAGGTAGGAATATCCTCGACAGTGTCCTCATTGCCAACGAAATAATCGATGAACTAAAACGTAAAAAAGATAAAGGCCTCGTATTTAAGGTAGACTTTGAAAAGGCTTTCGATTGTATTGAATGGGACTTTTTATTTGAAACCATGCACCACATGGGATTTGGTTCCAAATGGATTAGTTTCATACGAGCATGCCTCACATCGTCTTCTATATCCGTCCTCATCAATGGTTCCCCCACAATGGAATTTACTCCGGAAAGGGGCATCCGCCAGGGGGATCCAATTTCACCTTTTCTCTTCATCATTGTCGCTGAAGGTCTTAACATTCTTACCAAACGTGCTCTAAATAATGGTCATCTTCGGGGCATAAATGTTGGTAACGATAATATCACAATTACTCACCTCCAATACGCTGATGACACAATTTTCTTCGGCGAATGGAGTAAAAGAAACGCTAAATTCATTTCCAAACTCCTTAAATGCTTTGAAAAAATCTCGGGTCTAAAAGTTAACTTTAAAAAAAGCAAACTTTACGGAATTGGAGTCCCCAAGATCGAAACTGAACAAATGGCCAAATATATTAACTGCTCTATTGGTACCACTCCATTCACATACCTGGGACTACCCATCGGTGTTCCCACATCCCACGCTTCCTCTTGGCAGCCGATCGTCGAGAAATTCGACAAAAGGCTCTCCGATTGGAAAGCGAAATCTATTTCCGTTGGTGGTCGTTTAACCCTCATCAAATCCATCCTAAGTAGTATTCCTCTCTACTATTTTTCCTTATTCCACGTACCTACCTCGATTCTTAAATCACTCGAATCTAAAAGACGAAAATTTTTCTGGGGCGGGTCTAACACATATAACAAAATTAATTGGATTAAATGGGACCAAATTTTACTTCCATATGATAAAGACGGTTTAAACGTTGGTTCTCTTTTTAGTAAAAATATATCACTACTATGTAAATGGTGGTGGCGTTTCAAAAACGAAAAGAATGCTCTTTGGGTTAAAATCATCACAAGTATTTATGGGGCGGGGGGCGGGTTGGCTACTAACATTTCTGTTAGAAACATTTCAGGTAGAACCGTTTGGAAAGAAATTATTAAAGCAGGTACAATTGCAGATGATACTGGAGCTTCGTTTTCTAATTCCATATCCAAACAACTTGAAAATGGTGAATCTATAAAATTTTGGAAAGACAATTGGTGTGGCTCCGAAAGTTTTTGCACTTTATTCCATAGGCTATACATGCTTGATTCTAATAAAGATGCTTATGTCGCGGACCGAATTTCTCACATTGGCACATCATCTTGTGGTAATTGGTCGTGGATCCGTCCTCCTAGCGGAAGGGCACTAAATGAGCTCAACGAAATTAACAATATTGTGTCTTCCATCAAACTATCCGAAAAACCCGACAGTTGGAAATATGCTCTCGACCCATCCGGCATCTACACTACTAGATCGTTAGCTCAAATAATTAACAACCTAAAACTCGGAAACCACACACTAAACTTTTCGATCTCACGCAACAAATACATCCCTCAAAAGGTTAACATTTTTGCTTGGAGAGCTGCCCAAAACAAAATACCGGTAAGGGTAGAATTAGACAAAAGAGGCATTGATCTCGATACCATCCTTTGCCCACTTTGTAACACGGACACCGAAACAATTGATCACGCTATGGTACTTTGTCCAAAAATAGCACAAATTTGGTCGCTTATACTAATTTGGTGGAACCAATCTACCTCCTTGATCTCAAATATCGACGATGCCATAATCAATCAACAATCTTTTACTAGTTCCAATATTGGCGCCTCCTTGTGGCAAGCTACCAAACGGACCGTGTGCTACACACTTTGGAAACATAGAAACTTAAAAGTCTTCTCAAAGAAAGAATGGTCCCCCGCAACCATAATATCCGAAATTCAATCTCAAAGCTTTAGTTGGATATCCAAACGTTTGAGTAGAAAGAAGCAAATTGAATGGCATCAATGGTTAATCAATCCATCTTCTTATGTTGCGGATTCCCATAATAGTGTAGGTGTCGGTTAATTACCAAATGTTGTTTGAGGATGCCGTTTAATTCCTTTCTATTTCTAGCAAGGGTTGATTAATCGGGGCGTTTGGCCGGGTAAATTTGTTGTCGCTCTGATCGTCACTGTTATCCCCTTTCCCCCGGCTTGTTCCTTCAAGTTCGTTTATTCCTCGTTACAAATGGTTTGGTCTTTTCGGTTATCTTCACAATAAACATTACTTCCGTATAATTCGATTGTCCATTGTATAGATATATAGGTACATGTAATCTCACATTCCAATATTAATAATATTTTCTTGCTTTTCAAAAAAAAATAAATATATATCATCATTTCATTCCTTGTATTATAATGTGATATTACAAATATAATTTATAAGTGCTGCTATATGATTAAAAAAAAATAAAAATTAATCTTTCTATGAAGAAAATTCTCTCAAGTAGATATAACATAATATGAACCAATAAGTACTTAAGAGATTAGTTATATATATATCCATAATAAGTAAGTATATATGATTACAATCACACTCTCATTGATGTGTCTCTGTTCGAAACAAGAAATCTTGGAAGGCCTACTTTGTGACCAAAGGCTCGAACATCTTGCTGAATTTGACTTCGATATTCTCCAAATGTGAACTTTCTATAAGTCGATTTTTCTTGGTCACAACAACCAATGATCGACTCATAAGACGGGCACAAAAAGTAGGCTATCGAGTGTCTCTCTACTTCACGGTTTACCATCACTTTGTGTTCAACACTTTTGTAAACGTCATTACTCCATGCCTGCAAATTTTGTTCATTTAGTTAGTGTCATATGCTTCTTTAATACCGAACCATTGAATAAAAAAAAAATTAATGCAGACTTAAAATTATATTCTGCTAAAAGTTTTGACTTTAAAGTGATTTATTGTAATGTAATATCTTAACAACTACACTTTTTGGTCGAATATAAAAATCATATATTACTATTCCTTTCTCTTTCCATGATTTATTATTAAACCTTCCATTTGTTGACTTATTTTACCATGTCAATAACTTAAAAGTATCTAGCTCAAAAGTTTTATGACGAAGCATACGTGATGATATACGTATTTTTTTTATTCGTACTTGAATAAAATATATGCCTTTGGATAGAGAGAGGGTGACTTTGTTTTACTCTTGGCCGACAGACAAACGACTACCTTTTTAATCTTAGTATAGGAATAAATTGTTTACATTTTATATTCTTCATACCTCTTAGAGATGATAATTGAGTATTGTTGTCGTTGTTGTCACAAAAATTGCATAATCATGTTGTTTAGATGTATATATTACACCTGATGACACAAATTTTGCTTCTTTAGACCTGTTGTAGCGGTGGAGGAAAACGGCGTGGGAGGGTGATGTGTAACCTGGCGCCGCCCCCCACCTCCCGTATCGAGGCGTGGTTAGAAGGGTGAAGAGGAGCGTGCCTGAGCCTACAACGGGGATGGCAACGGTGTGTTGTTTACTTTTTTTAATTTTTTATTAATTTAAAAATATTATTGTATATCCCTTTTAATACCTAACCCAATTATATTTTAGCACATCATCATAATACTCTTAACCCACACCAAAAACCCACAACACCACTACTCCAAAAAAATAACCCACACTTCCTAGTCATCAAAAAGGTACAAAAAGCAACACACGCCCTCAACCAACGCCCCCAACCACTACAAGTGGTCTTATAACACATGTAGAAATAATATATCATATCTAATGGTTCGAGAAATTTAAGCTTTGTTTTTCGAGTTTAGCAAATGTTTTCCTCGACCCTATACAATTTTTTTCACGGATATTTACAAAGCTCGAACCCACGACCTCTTGGTTGAAAGGGCTACTCGATACCTTAAGGTCAATGGCGTTTTGATTCTTCCTTGATTCATTGACATTCGTAAAAAGATGCATGCATTTACTCCTAAATTAAAGGCTTATACGATACATTAAGGGTTGGGAATGAGCACATTCAAAACTAAAGTTTCCGGATAACACCTTTACCACATATAATTATTCCCATTGACATAAAAAGTTGATCAATTATATAAAAGGTGTTCATCACATGCACAAGGGTAAAAGAAAATATACCTGAAAAAGGTCACCAATGTTGACAACAAGGGCATCAGGGTTAGGTTTAACGGCCATCCATTTAGAATCTTTCATAAGTTGAAGCCCACCAACATGTTCATCTTGGTGCAAAATGGTTAGGAAATCGCTGTCGGTGTGGGGCACAAGTCCAAAAACCTCTGAGGATATGGGACATGGCGGGTATCGGTTCAGCCTCATGAAACATGTGCTTGCATCACACTTGTCTTCCCATTCACCTTTTCGTACCCCCATGTTCATTACCAGTACTTTCGCTATTAAATTTGCGAGTTGTTGCATTGCACTCGCGTACTCCTGCATCACTTCCCTATACCAAAACAAAAGTTCTTAATTACTTTGCTTCATTTTAACTTATTTTCCATTACATTTCAACATTCAATGCTGAATCATTCGATTAGTAAATTAGTAGTAGATAATTACATACAACTTAAATTAGTCCTCAATGAGAAGTATGAGTCAATAATTATCGTCAGTTATGAACGTTTTCCAAATACTAGTGGCCGGTTTATCAGTTTATTAATTTTATCTCTTAAAAAGGCAATATATTTAGGTAATTAGTTAGGATCTATATATAAATAAATAACTATAATATATACTTTTATTCCATAACTTTAAGCCGTTTATAATTAATGATAATATTCTAGTTCCAATTACTAGCTACTTTGATTCTCTCTAAAATTTATTCTAACATCACTTGATTATTATAAATATTGGTGGAGCACTCCAATAATTATAACTAATTATTTATTATAACAGTTGAAAAGATAAGTACTATAAAATAGCATAACAAAAATGTCGGCCCTAACTGCTACATAAAGCATCTTCGAATTAAAAAAGTAATGAAACCCGACAGAGAACTATTTTTCCCATTTTCGGATCATACAGTTACTATTTAATCATCTAATTTTGGAAGAGATTTTGTAACATTATGCTTCAATTTCTCCTTTATAGATTTAAGAATTCAAAAGTGGTTGTGGCTTAAGAGACTTTTCATTAGTTTATTCTTTACTTTAGACAAAATATGCCTTTTGTAATATATTAATATGTTTCAGATTAATTAAATAAGCACTATGACTTTAAACTATAGCGTACACATCATATTTTGAAGTACTTATATGAATTCAAATATATAGGGGTGACCAGGGAAAGAAATGTAAGAGGATCAGATAGATAAATAAACAGTTAGATCGCGTATATCAAAGTAAATATATATATATCTCTTCAACACATAACCTAAACCAGAAAAGTATATCCGATTATATACATCATATTCCTAATGTAAACTCAAGAAAACACATCCCTTGTGTTCAAACATAAGTTACTATCATAATGTGAACTTTCTATTATATATGTTTGAAACATTCATGGCAAAATAGTGGCATGAGATTTTTTCGAAAAGGCGATAATAAAGATCATGAAAAGTAAATGAATAGATTAGGAAGTAAAAGTAATACCTCAATGAGTTAAACTCTCCATAACAAGAGTTATCAGAAATCTTTGTAAGAGGAACATGAAAAGCTTCACACCATGACAATTGTTTTGGACATGTTGCAGTTTTGTTTCCATATCTATACGAGTTATCAAGAAGCCCGGAATTCGATTTTTGTTCAAATGGTGCCTTAAACAACTCCACTTGTTCCTTCCTCATTTTTCTAAGAAGTTCAAGGCTAATTCCATGATTAATAATTTGAAAGAAACCCCATTCGGCCGAAGCCTTACATATCTCGGAAGCACACGAAGCCCTCTGATTTTCGTTCGGGCTCCATAAGCTCGAAAGGTCCACAACCGGAAGCTCGCGTTCTTCTAGCCCCGGTTCATGGTTTACGCACTTTTTTACGTCAAGGGCACTACTAGAATGGTTCAAAAGTTGAGTGTAGTCTTGAAGGAGAGGTGGATTTTGTTTGGAGTCAATCATTTTCACACAATCTTGATGCACGAGGGATTTGTAAAGTTTAATAAACAAAAGTAGAATGATACAAATATATGATCACAAAGAGGGGGTTTTATAGTTATGTTTATAGAGACAACTACAAGAAGAAAACAACAAAAGATTGCATGGAAATTGGTCTTTTAGTATAGTAAATTAAAATTATAAAGGTTGAAAATTGAAAATTGAAAATTGAAAGTTGACCAAGCTAATATGAAGAGAGGGGCAAAGCTTCCTAATTTTGACAAATGTCAAACTGTTGCGGACTTGGATTTATATTGGCCCAAAAAGGATCAAGTCTGCATAGATTACACAAAATCAAAGAATTTGGCACCGAATAATGTTAAAAAATACGAGTATATGATTTGTAGTGTGAATGGACAAAAGGTGAGTAATGGGAACCAAACTTTAACTATTGAAACGGTGAAATATATGATTTGCTGGAATGGTTGACTTTTTTACATTAAAAAGGCCATAGTAAGAATGTGCCGGATGACAAAAGGGTGCAATTATCTTTGACCACGTAATTTAGAGTTCGAGGTGTCGATCAATTTTTAGCTCTTTAACAAAATCGACGCCGGGCACGTAACTAAACCCAACACCGTGCCGGCGTCGAATGCCGGTGTCGATTTTTCTGCGTCGAGATTCCGACGTTGTGTTTTAACCGTTTGATTTTTTTTTTTCAAAATTCTACACGTACAGAGTTTGTTTTCAGCTTTATTTTTTCCCTTTTAGCTTTAAACCATTTTATCTCATCAATATATTAACAGAACTCCGTTTCATACGTTTCACACACATTTTATACAATGTCATCTAATACTCTACATTTCCTCACACAATTTATATAATTTTTCTACTTTCAACCATTACTTATCTCCATTAATCCGATTTTGGTTTCAACAGACGTACATTACGGGGTACAGTAGTGTATGACTAGAAGTCATACACTAGCGGGAGAAAAAATCATTTAATAATATTGATGTAACCGACTTCAATATATCAAGGTTATGTGGCTTCCTAGGAGAAGAAATACCCCACATCTTATTGGATATTGTGTATTGCGACGCAAACAAGAAAGTATTTATGTTTTTTATGCGAGATAACAATTGTGATGCTAAAAAAGAACGATCCAATATACACTCTTCTACCAAAGAGCCAATGACTTGGTGGTATTGAGATCACCCTTATAACCTTGAGGTTGAGGGTTCAAGTCATGCTTGTGACATTTTGTGGTGTATATATTCATGTTAGTATTAGGTGGATGTGTGAGTTTGTCATTAAAAAAATATACATACACTCTTCTAGATTTGAGTTGTGTTTTATATTTTTTTTTTGATGAAAATCGTGAGCGTCCATCTGATTTGGGCAGTTTCGAGTCAGGATACGTGAGTCAAGACTCGGTTACAATCTATTCAATTGTATTTCTTATATATATATATATATATATATATATATATATATATATATATATATATATATATATATATATATATATATATATATATATATATAAATCGTATTTCATGTTTTTTTTTGAGTAATTATATTATTAATTTTTAAGACTTTAAATTATTCTAATTTTTTTTATATTTTGTGGTATTAAATAACTGTAATTATTTTTAAGAATTTTCAATTGTAATTGTTAGTATTATTTATATTTTTTATGTAATCATTATTTATTAATTATATTGTTTTACTTAAAGTAAAATTAATTAATATTAATCATAATTAAAAAAAGGAATAAATAATAAAAATAAAAATATACACAATTTTAGTGTCTCTTTAAGATTCCGAAATGCACACTGAAAAACAGTGTCACGGTACATCGTGCTCTTAATTATGAGTTCTCATATGATAAATGAGTTTCATTTATTGAATATGGAAGAGAAATGAAGATCGATAAAAGAAGGTTATAGAAGAATTGATACATCGTTTATAGTTTTATATATATATATATATATATATATATATATATATATATATATATATATATATATATATATATATATATATATATATATATATATATATGGTCTAATTGGCTTTAAAAATGACAGGGTGGATTTGAAGCCCCATTTTCACACCCGTAAATACCTCAATCGATACGTGATTGGAAAGAGAGGAATTGAATCTCGCTGCACCAAGAGGGGTAACTTCTTGCTGCGAGTGAGGCTCGAACCATGCCCATATTTTCAAAGGTTTCATTTAACAGGATTCAACTTCAAAATTAACGCATAGGCAATAGATACCATTGAGTTATTAGCTTGTCGGTAATTTTTTTTTATTTCAAATAAAATATTATATCAATTAAACTTAAAATATATCGGAAGATTTATTTTGTTATAATTGAATCATATCTCTTAGTTATTCTTTTAAACTCTATTACAAAGCCAGTGCATTAAACAAATAACAAGTGAAGAAATGATGTTCAACTATTCAAAGGAATTCATGGGAGATGAGTCAGGCGGTGGTCAAACTTCAAGCATTCTCACACGTAAAAGTTTATGTTGGAATTTTATATGAATTATTAAAAATAATATTAAATTATCAAGTGGAGATGAACTTTTTCTTTTTTGACATGGTCATACACTCAATCTTGTTGCCATGATAAACGGTCATTATACCCACCTCATTTTGCTCCCCATAATACTAGTACTAGACCCACTTTTCTCAAAATAATAAAAACTATCCGTTCCTACTTTTGCTATATAAGTCAAGTTGAAGTGAAGTAAGAGAAATACATACAAAAAAGCCTTCGTTTCTTATTACTTACTTCAATATAATTTCTTTTGAATTTCCAAGCAATAAAAGAGGGTGTGAATTTAGGAGTCTCCATTGTGCAGTGGAGATTTAACACAGTGAATTATACTGGGCTGTTTTATCCTGGGGGCGTTGGGGTTGATAGTCTGCTAGCACAATTCCGGGCAGTACCACAAACGTCTTAAAGAAAGCGACCTAGTCCGCGACTCAACCCAGAAATTTATTTGTTATTTTGTTGCAGATTCTTTCTGCTTCAACAGTAGTAGACTCCTTCAAGGTACAACAATTTTAAGACGTTTTGGTTTTTAACCATGACTACTAATGAAAATTCTGGTGTTGCTACTCTTGATCTCAACAAGCCGTTTCAATTTGAGGGCATTCACTTCAAGCGATGGAAACAAAAGATGTTGTTTTTTCTTACCATGAAGAAGGTTAACTCTGTTCTTACAACAGAGAAACCTAATGTTAATGAAGCTGCTGACCAGGTAGACGAAGAGCAAGCTAAGGCTTTGAAAACATGGGAGGATAATAATTATCTTTGCAAAAACTACATTCTCAATGGGTTGTCAAATGATCTCTATGACTACTACAACTCTGATGATTTCGACTCTAAAAAACTATGGGAGGCATTGCAGAAAAAGTATGACACTGAAGAAGCAGGAGCAAAGAAATATGCTGTAAGTCGCTATCTCAAATTCTCCATGACTGACGACAAGTCAGTGGAGACTCAATCCCATGAACTTCAGAAAATAGCCCATGAAATCATCTCTGAAGGTATGTCTCTAGATGAAAAATTTCAAATTGCTGTTATTATTGATAAATTACCTCCTTCGTGGAAAGATTTTAAAAATACTCTCAGGCACAAAACCAAAGAATTTTCACTTGAAAGTCTGATCACCCGCCTTCGCATTGAGGAGGAAGCCCGTAAACAAGACCAGAAAGAGGAAGTGTTGTTTGTTTCTACAAACAACAACACTAGCAAAAAATCAGCTGCTTTTCTGAAACCAACAGGTAAAAACTTCAAGAATCAGAATCGTAAGTCGAACCAAACCCGCAACATTCATCCTCGGGGGAACCACCAGAATTGGTATCCACAGAAGAACCAAAACAAGAACCAACCACCTATTAAGAATGACTCGGAACCTTTTCTTTGCTTCAATTGTGGCAAACCGGGTCATATGGCACGCAAGTGTAGGAACAGGTCCAACACCACTCCTGGTGTCAACCTGACTGAAGAGTTGCCAATGGTAGCTATGATTACTGAGATTAACCTTGTAGGTCAATCAGATGGGTGGTGGATAGACTCGGGTGCTTCGCGTCATGTTTGCAATGATCGAAGTATGTTCAAAACATACACTGTTGCAAGCGAGGATATGAAAGTGTTGTTGGGTGATACTCACACCACTAATGTTGCTGGTATGGGGAACATTGAACTGAAGTTTACCTCTGGAAAAACTTTAATTCTTAAAGATGTTTTGCACACTCCAGAGATAAGAAAGAATCTGGTCTCGGGTTATCTTCTCAACAAGGCTGGGTTCACTCAGATTACAGGGGCTGATATATTTACTTTAACTAAAAATGGAATGTTTGTAGGGAAAGGTTATGCTACTGAGGGCATGTTTAAACTAAATGTTGAAGTTAATAAAATGAATGTTTCTGCTTACATGTTGTGTACTTTTAATATTTGGCATGCTAGACTTTGTCATGTTAACAAGCGACTAGTTAAAAACATGAGTAGCTTAGGCTTGATTCCTAAAGTATCTATGAATGAATTTGAAAAGTGTGAATATTGAAGTCAGGCTAAAATTACAAAAACTCCTCATAGGTTGGTGACTAATAAAATAACAGAGCCCTTAGAATTAATACACTCTGATATTTGTGAGCTAGATGGAACTTTAACAAGAAATGGTAAACGTTATTTTATCACTTTCATTGATGATTGTTCAGACTATACTTGGGTGTATTTAATGAAAAACAAAAGTGATGCACTTGATCTATTTAAAGTTTTTATTACTGAAATTGAGAATCAATTTAATAGAAAAATAAAAAGATTTCGAAGTGATAGAGGCACCGAATATGATTCAAGTATATTTATTGATTTTTATAAAACACATGGGATTATACATGAGAAAACAGCACCTTACTCGCCTGAAATGAATGGTAAAGCTGAGCGAAAAAATAGAACATTAACAGAATCAGTTGTTGCTATCTTATTAAATTCTGGAGCTGCTTCTCATTGGTGGGGAGAAGCACTTTTAACTGTATGTTATGTTCTTAATAGAGTTCCTAAGTATAAAAGTAAAACTTCTCCATATGAGATCTTAAAAAATAGAACTCCTAATCTGTCCTACTTTAGAACTTGGGGCTGTTTAGCATATGTAAGAATACCTGACCCAAAGCGTGTTAAACTAGCTAGTAGAGCATATGAATGTGTATTTGTTGGTTACGCTATTAATAGCAAAGCGTACAAATTCTTTGACTTAAATGCACGAGTAATAATAGAGTCTAATGATGCTGATTTCTATGAACATAAATTTCCATTTAAATCAGGAAATAGTGGGGGTGCTTTAACTAGTAACACGCTCAAAATTAGAGATAATGTAGTTGATGAAGATTTAGATAATGAACCTGAACTTAGAAGAAGTAAAAGAGCTAAGATCACTAAAAACTTTGGCTCTGACTTTTGTGCTTATACATTAGAAGAAGATCCATCTAGTATCCAAGAAGCTTTAACATCGATAGATGCTGATATGTGGCAAGAAGCTATTAATGATGAAATGGAATCTCTTGAGTCTAACAAAACGTGGCATTTAGTTGATTTACCACCAGGTTGTAAAACAATAGGATGTAAATGGATACTTAAAAAGAAGTTAAAACCCGATGGCTCAATTGATAAATTTAAGGCACGTTTAGTAGCAAAAGGATTTAGACAAAAAGAAAATGTTGACTTTTTTGATACTTACTCACCAGTCACTCGAATTACGTCTATTCGTGTTCTTATTGCGCTTGCATCATTGCATGATCTTGTTGTGCATCAAATGGATGTTAGAACTGCTTTTTTAAATGGTAAGTTAGATGAAGAGATTTATATGGATCAACCTGAAGGGTTTGTAATTTATGGTCAAGAACATAAAGTATGCAAATTGGATAAGTCCTTATATGGCTTAAAACAGGCTCCAAAACAGTGGCATGAAAAATTTGATAATCTTGTGATCACAAATGGGTTTAGTGTAAATGAAAGTGACAAGTGCATATACTATAAGTCTGATAATGGAATTTGTACTATAATTTGCTTGTACGTAGATGATTTACTAATTTTTGGGTCTAATATTCATGTCGTAAATAATGTAAAATCTATGCTTTGTAAGAACTTTGACATGAAAGATCTAGGAGAAGCAAACGTGATACTTGGTATAAAAATTACCAGGTCTGAAAAGGGAATTTCTTTGGATCAATCTCATTACATTGAGAAGATCTTGAAGAAATATAATTACTTTAATTGTAAACCTGCTTGTACACCTTTTGATCCAAGTGTCAAATTGTTCAAAAACACTGGTGACAGTGTAAGACAATCTGATTATGCGAGCATCATTGGTAGCCTTAGATATGCCACTGATTGCACCAGACCCGACATTGCCTATGTCGTGGGATTATTATGCAGATTTACAAGTAGACCTGGTATTGAGCACTGGCATGCTATAGAACGGGTCATGAGGTATCTTAAACGAACCATGAACCTTGGATTACATTATTACAAGTTTCCCGCTGTCCTCGAAGGATATAGTGATGCTGATTGGAATACATTATCTGATGATTCTAAAGCTACCAGTGGTTATATTTTTAATATAGCCGGTGGAGCCATTTCTTGGAAATCAAAGAAACAAACTATACTAGCTCAATCAACAATGGAATCAGAATTGATAGCATTAGCCACAGCTAGTGAAGAAGCAAGTTGGTTGAGAAGTCTGTTAGCTGAGATCCCTCTTTGGGAAAAACCAGTACCTGCAGTGTTGATCCATTGCGATAGTACCGCGGCTATTGCTAAAGTTCAGAACCGTTATTACAATGGTAAAAGACGACAAATACGTCGAAAACACTGTACAGTTAGAGAGTTCCTTTCTATAGGAGCAGTTAGAGTGGATCATGTACACACGGATGAGAACCTAGCTGATCCATTGACAAAAGGACTAGCTAGAGAGAAAGTCTTTAAAACATCTAAAGGAATGGGACTTATGCCAATAGAATGATGAGTCACACATGACAGTAACCCGACCTATTGACTGGAGATCCCATGAAATAGGTTCAATGGGTAATAACAAATTGTGTTGTGATATGAGAATGATCATGCTACTATAAATTTAACGCATGAATTCATGAAGCGATATTAGGATGAGTTAATAGAAACTCTTAATGAGATTTATACTCTAGTTGGAGTGGAGTACCTAGCTACATGAGTGCTCTTGATAAACTCACCTATGTGAATGTGGAAGTGAGGCCGCTTCCTATGAAATTGAGGCAGATTTCTAGAGCGTTCACTATACTGGGATAGACGTGCATGGCTTTAAAGCACGGGCTTTAAACTTACACCCTGAAAAGGTAGAGCGTGATACATTGTTAGAGATAGAGTTCAAGACTACAAGTCACTCTAGTTCATTCTAAATTGTTTTCACTACGCAAAGGTTCAAGTCGAAAGATACCTTGTTTATGCTCAATCTTATATTTCTTTAGATATTGCTTTTGGAAATATTTTTAAAAATTCAAGTGGGGGATTGTTGGAATTTTATATGAATTATTAAAAATAATATTAAATTATCAAGTGGAGATGAACTTTTTCTTTTTTGACATGGTCATACACTCAATCTTGTTGCCATGATAAACGGTCATTATACCCACCTCATTTTGCTCCCCATAATACTAGTACTAGACCCACTTTTCTCAAAATAATAAAAACTATCCGTTCCTACTTTTGCTATATAAGTCAAGTTGAAGTGAAGTAAGAGAAATACATACAAAAAAGCCTTCGTTTCTTATTACTTACTTCAATATAATTTCTTTTGAATTTCCAAGCAATAAAAGAGGGTGTGAATTTAGGAGTCTCCATTGTGCAGTGGAGATTTAACACAGTGAATTATACTGGGCTGTTTTATCCTGGGAGCGTTGGGGTTGATAGTCTGCTAGCACAATTCCGGGCAGTACCACAAACGTCTTAAAGAAAGCGACCTAGTCCGCGACTCAACCCAGAAATTTATTTGTTATTTTGTTGCAGATTCTTTCTGCTTCAACAGTAGTAGACTCCTTCAAGGTACAACAGTTTACTAGTAAGAATTTGAGACAACATGCTATATATTGGGATACTCAATTCAATTCAATACTTATTGGGATACTCAATTCAATTCAATACTCAATGGTAATATACTGTAAAAGTTCTACGTGCAAGTCAATATATAGCTCGTGACAAGTTATCTCATTGGAAGTTGTCGTTTATATTTATGTAATAATAATAATAATAATAATAATAATAATAATAATAATGGAAAAAATATTGAATGAGAGACACAATCATTAAATAATCATTTTCTTTTTACTTTTTGACTTATGGGTCTTTCCATCCGGAATGTAGGTCTATATAACTAAACCCCCTATATAATATAATCAAAGTAAATATTAGGTTCCGGTGTTAAGTAATAGGTTTATATTGGTCTACAAAGTTTGATTTTACTACATTGCATCAATTTTTTTCCTTTAAAAAAAGTTCATTATTTACACTTCGCCTCTGTGAGTTTTTTGTCCGGTTTACTAACCAAATTTTCTATTTCGACCATACATTATCTTTTGACCGATTTTAGCTCTTCATATTTTTTCGCCTTTTTTATTTTTTCCTTTTAAATTTAAATCTGTAATTTTTTCAACAACCTTTTTGCTGTTATAATTCAGTAGGCTTATAACTACCTTTAATGGTTATAAGAACAAAGAGAGAAAAAGAGAGAAGAAGGAGAGAAGAAATATTGATATTGATATTTCAAGAGAAATGGTGCACCTTAAATGGTTACCATACATGTCTATTTATAGTATAAAATATTACTATGCAAGAAATATAATAATAATAAAATTAACATCCAATCTAGATATTTTATAACACAATCTAGATATTTTATAACACTCCCCTTTGGATGACAATTTTATTAGAGAATAACTAGTACTGCCTCGTTAAAAACCTTGCTAAAGAAAACTCATTGGGATAAAACTTTAGCTAAGGGAAAAAGAGTGCAGCATAAAGTTGACTCCCCCTCAAGTAGGCAACGCCTGAGTTGTTACATCTTCTGAACATGCCTCATGCCAATATTATGAACGTGTGTTCTGAAAATAGCAGTTAGCAGTGCTTTGGTATAAAGATCAGCAGAGTTGTTGATTGAACGTATCTCATTTTAATCTGGTTGTCTTTTACGATATCTTGAGTATATGAGAAAAATCTGAGGTTTTCATCTGAAACTGTATCATCTAAATCTTTTATGTACAAGTTTGGCCCTCGTGATTTGTCTACAGTCTCCTTCATGGTTTGTTCAAACCGTTGTTTCAGTTCCTATTCCCTTTCAGTCTTTTTCTGAGCCTTACCAATATACCATTCTTTTCCATCAAACTTATGACCGTTAAGACCGTTTATAGCTTTAGCGCCTCGTCAGCATTTATGTTTTGTTCTGTCATTTTTGATACTCTTCTTTCATTTGTATTATGTAAGCTGTATTATCTTCATAGATAGTTGTTACGCTTTTATAGCGTTCTAGTCCACAAGAATCAATAATGATTTGTATCATTGATCTTAACTAAAATCATTCCCGAGTAGCTTCATGTAATGCAATCACTTCGGCATGATTTGATGATGTTGCAACAAGTGTTTGTTTTGAGAACGTCATGATATTGCGGTGCCTCCATTTAGGAATACATATCCAGTTTGAGATTTAGCTTTATGTAGATAGGATAAATAATCTGCATCTGTATAACCAAACAAATCTTGTTTCGAGTTGTTAGAATAAAATAATTATAAATCAGTAGTTCCCCGAAGGTATCAAACTATTTGTTTGATCCCATTCCAATGTCTTTTGGTAGGGGCTGAGCTGAACCTTGTCAACAAATTAACTGCAAAAGAAATGTCAGATCTTGTATAATCTATAAGATACATAAGAACCTCAATTGCACTAAAATATAGAACTTCCGATCTGTTAAAATTTTCATGCTCTTCGCAGGGATGAAATAGATCAGTGTCAATATTGAGTGATCTAACAACAATGAGTTTGTCTTTAAAAAAAAATGTTTTAAAATCTTTTCGGTATAAGTTGTTTGATGTACAAGTAAACCATTAGGCATATGCTCAATTTGCAATCCAAGGTAATACTTGGTTTTTTCAAGATCTTTCATTTCAAAATAATTCTTTAGAAGTTGAATGATTTCATAGATCTCTTTATTTGTTCATATGATGTTAAGAACATTGACATAAACAACTACGATCTCATATCCGAACATTGTTTTTATAAAACATACGTGCAAAATAAGTTTATATTTATACCCTTTTTTTTATCAAGTAGTCATTTAATCGGTTATACCACATACGTCCCGTTTGTATAAACCCACTTAGAAATCTTTGTGATTTAATGGAATATATTCCCTTGGGTTTTACATTAGATGCTTATGATACCTTAACCCTTTAGGTATATTCATATATATCACTATTAAGTGATACATACAGATAAGTAGTAACAACATTCATGAGATGCATTTAAATAACTACCAGGTTGATTAAGTATCTAATAAGTAATTGTATCCATTACAGGAGGATAATTTTTCCTCCTAATTCATTTCTGGTCTTTGTGGAAAATATTGAGTTACAAGTCTAGTTTTGCCTTGTAACTTCATTTGCACATTTCTTTTCGGATAAAAATTCATTTGTATCCCATACGTTTCACATCTTTAAAAGTGATAACGATTGATCTGAAAACTTTTCTTTTATCGAGCGATTCTAATTCAGCTCTTATTGCTCCTTTCCATTGAGCTCAATCATGTCCATTTTGTATATTCAATGACAGATTTTAGTTCCAGATCATCATCTTTATTCATGATGTCATTGTAACATTATATGAAAATATCTCATAGAGATTTTAGTTTCATTTTGGTTCCATAATATTGCATAATTTATCGCAATTTTAGTATTTACATTTATCAATATCCTCTGCAGAAGGAATATTGATTTGTGGTTCTTCTTGAACACTTTCTCTTACCTCATTATCAGCTGATTTTCTTTTTCGAGGATTTTTATCTTCGGAACCAATTGATCTTCCACGTTTGATGCGTGGCAAAGACTCAACAGTGACATTATTGCCAGCTTTTGGAATTTCAGTTCGAGCTGGAGCATTTATCGCTGGTATATATGATTTAGTCACTTTTTTATATCTGTAAATGCATAAAGTAATTAATTTGCAAGTTCTTGCATATGCATTATTTTTGAACTTTCGTTTCACATTCTTTTGTGCGAGTTCAATATACCTTAATTGATGTTCACATCATGAAGCATCATTTTATTTTTTATTTTTATTTCTCCCCCTAATCTAGGGAACAATGTTTTATTAAAATGACAATCAGCAAAACGTGCTGTAAAAACATCACCCATCATGGGTTCAATATATCTTATGATTGAAGATGTTTTATATCCAAAATATATTATCATCTTTCTTTGAAGAACCATTTTATTGTGTTGTGGTGATACAATTGGAACATACACTGCACAACCAATGTTTTAAGGTAGAAAATATTTGGCTCTTGGCCAAAATCAAGTATTAAGTGAAAATATTTACGACTTCCACATGGTATAATGCGAATTAATGTCGCAGCATGTAAATTTACATGTCCACATATAAATATTGAGAGATTTGTACTCATTATCAATTGTCTAGTTATTAGCTGTAAGCGTTTATCTATTGATTCAGCTAAACCAATTTTGTGTATGCACATGAGCAACTGGATGTTCAACAACAATTCCTGTAGATATATAATGATCATTAAATGCTTGAGATGTTAACTCACCAGCATTATCAAGTCTCATCCTTTTAATGGTGTAATCAGAATAATGTGTTCTCAATTTAATAATTTGTGCAAGAAACTTTGCAAATGCCATATTACGGCTTGATAACATACAAATATGAGACCATCCGCTAGATGCGTCTATTAGAACCATGAAATATCAAAATGGTTCACATGATGGATGAATTGGTTCATATATCTTACCTTGAATTCTTTCAAGAAACATTTGTGATTCTTTTTCACAATATCAAAATACAAATATGATAACATACAAATATGAGACCATCCGCTAGATGCGTCTATTAGAACCATGAAATATCAAAATGGTTCACATGATGGATGAATTGGTTCATATATCTTACCTTGAATTCTTTCAAGAAACATTTGTGATTCTTTTTCACAATATACTTTTCATTAATCACCATATGTGCTTTCCATTAATCACCATATGTGTTTTTTTTTTTTTTTTTTTTTTTTTTATAAATCACCATATGTGTGTTTTTTTTTATCATATATCCTTTTCACCATATACGCTTTTAATCATATGCGCTGTGTTTTTCACCATATGCGCTTTTAATCATATGCGATTTTCATCATATGCGTTGTGCTTTTCATCATATTCGCTTTTTATCATATGCGCTTATCATATGCGATGCGCTTTTTATCATATGCGCTTTTTTATGTGAATAGTAAATTAATTAATTTCGTTTTACTATTCATATGAATTAATTTAGATTTACTATTTTGTTAATTGAGTAATATATATATACATCATATACTTGTGACTCCGAAGGCTCAAATGAATTTGACCATATAGTTATACGTTGTACCTTGCACATTAATTTTCAGTAGAAGCTTTAGATGCATATTATTTTCAGTAGAAGCTTTAGATGCACTTTTTTTTTTAATCACCAAATACCACAAACACTTTGTTTGCGTTTGTTCATAGTCATCAATGAAAACCATTTTCTTTAATTTTATTTTATACAATAAAATTAACGCATCATTATTCTTTTCAAAAACAATAATCTATTGTTATTGTTCACTTGTGCTATGTTTAACAACAAAAGTCAACAACCTCTGTCTTGTTTGTTGTGGCAACCAAAAACAACCTTTGCTTTTGTTACCGAGAATCCAAGACCAAAAAACAATTAATTTTTAATTAATCTTTTATCAAAACCATAAATGATTTTATTGATCTACGTTGATATGGCCATAAAGAATTGACGGCTGACCTACTTTTGTAAGTGTATTTCGGCTATCATCTCGAAAACGCACAACGACCTTTTTTTTTTTATGAACTATTTGTTTCATATTTAGCTTAGGCAATTATTGTGAACATTTGGTCCCTATAAGAGCATTTATTTTTTAGACTTTTAGTTGATTTGTACTTGTCACAATTAGGGATAGCACCCGCGGGTCGTGGATGCGGATCCATTGGATCCATCACCCGTACCCGCAGATTTTTTTTTAAGAGACATCCAATTGAACCCTTGTTCGTTGAAACAATTTGACTATATTTTTACTCCCCATTATTAAACGGGCCATTTTGATGCACACTCTTAAAAAAATAATTTGTTTTTTAAGTTTTATTATTCAACCTCCTTTTTTCAACGGTCACGTTTTTAACAAAACATTTGACAAGTTTGGAAAAAAGTTTTTTATTGATTATCATCAAAAGTTTTCTATTGTCACTCTACTGGATGGAATTATGGCATACAACCAAAATTACAACCCAACACTACATAAGAACAAAAAGGTTGTTTTTAATTAACATATGTATATGTGTTAAACTCGGAATAATAATAACTTATTTTAGAAAATTAACATAAGACATGTTGAAACATTTTTGTCACATTTAGCTCATCAAGTCTAATACTTATCATTGATAGATTTTATCACGTCTAGGAGATGTTTACTTTTTTCTTGTATTAAGTCCTACTTTCATTTACCTTTGTTTGGAAAAAAGTTTTTTTTTTACTTTGCTTTCCCCCTTTCTGTAAAACTCATTTAAACACTTTCTTTGTTTTTTTTTTAAAAAAAAACTTCCTTTTTTTTACGTTACCCGTAAATTATAAATATATAAAAAAAACTTTTTGTTTAAATTTTTTTTCTAGTTTTTAAAAGGCCACTTGACCAATTTTTTAATTCTTTCACAACACCTGATATCGTGATCGTGACCTTTCACCAAAGCAAGAGATATTCTTGATAAACTAAACACGGACTCGTGTTTGAAATTGTCGGCCACAAAAAAATTCATTTGATAAAAGTATATATATATTTTTTAGTTATAGAAGGAGACCACTTCATTTTCAATACTTCATTTTTGACAAAAAACTATTCCATTTTACCATCCCCTTTTTTTTCTTACTTTAACTTTTAAGATATACTTTTAATAAAAATACAAACTACTTTTTCTTATTTTAACTTTTAAGATTTACTTTTAATAAAAATACAAACTACTTTTTGTATTTTAACTTTTAAGATTTACTTTTAATAAAAGTACAAACTACTTTTTCTTATTTTAACTTTTAAGATTTACTTTTAATAAAAATACAAACTATTTTTTTATTTTAACTTTTAAAATTATAAATTTAAGAATAAACATTAGTATGCATGAAATAAATAATGATTAATTGCATAAGTAATCATAAATGTTAGATAACATATAAAGACCCCGTCGTATTCGTATTGATCGGAATTAATCTCGACCCATGGTACCGTGTTGTCAAATGACGTGTTGCGTACATAAAGTACCGTGTTGTCAAATGACGTGTTGCGTACAATCATGAGGTCTTATTAACATAAATATAAATGTTAGTGAAGTTAATAAGAGTTAGATTACAGAAAATATAATTCAGGTGGTATAACCGACCATATATAACTTAAATAACATAAATATAAATGTTAGTGAAGTTAGTAAAAGTTAGATTACAGAAATATAATTCAGGTGGTATAACCGACCATATATAACTTAAATAACATAAATATAAATGTTAGTGAAGTTAGTAAAAGTTAGATTACAGAAATATAATTCAGGTGGTATAACCGACCATATATAACTTAAATAACATAAATATAAATGTTAGTAGTCCAAAATTTGATATATTCGAGTCTGAAAATTATTAATAATTTCATACCTTGATTAGTGATTCGTGATCGTTTGAGATATCTTTTAATTACACTAAGCTTTTCGTGCTGATAACGTGTTATAATTCAGTAGGCTTATAACTACCTTTAATGGTTATAAGAACAAAGAGAGAAAAAGAGAGAAGAAGGAGAGAAGAAATATTGATATTGATATTTCAAGAGAAATGGTGCACTTTAAATGGTTACCATACATGTCTATTTATAGTATAAAATATTACTATGCAAGAAATATAATAATAATAAAATTAACATCCAATCTAGATATTTTATAACACAATCTAGATATTTTATAACATTTGCAATTATTTTAACATTCCTTTTTATCTCTTTACCCGCTTTATGTCCTAAATATAAATAGTTAGTATATAATTAAAAAGGAAAACGTTAACCTTTTTTAACTTTAAGCTATATATATATATATATATATATATATATATATATATATATATATATATATATATATATATATATATATATATATATATATATATATATATATATATATGTATATATATATATTCTAAAGTTTAATACAAAACTTTTTTAATGTGCACCATTGTGCACAAAACAAGTGTATTTTTTTGCACAAACGCAAAACCTTTCCAATGTGCACCATTATGCACAAGTGTAAATCTGTGCACATTTGCTAGTTTTGTAACTTTTTGGTTCTATATATATATATATATATATATATATATATATATATATATATATATATATATATATATATATATATATATATGGGGAGGTTCAATACATAACTAAAAAGCTACAGAACTAACTAATGTGCACAAAAATACACTTGTGCACATTGAAAAAGTTTGTATTTGTGCACAAAAATACACTTGTGCACAATGATGCACATTGAAAAAGTTTGTATTTCTGTAAAAAGTCCAATATATAATGTTCGTGAAAAAGTTTTTCAAAAAACGAAATTATATATATATATATATATATATATATATATATATATATATATATATATATATATATATATATATATATATATATATATATATGGGGAAGCAATTTTTTTTTTTTTTCGTTTTTTGAAAAACTTTGTTCACTAACATTATATATTGGATGAAAATATGAACATTTAAAAAGACACTTTGTGATAAATGTTTTTATTTTGGCGGAAAAACGCTCGAAGAAATAATATATAACAATTATCGTGTTTTTCGAGCGTATTTTGAGGGTTTAGATATTACGGTTTAGAAATTTAGGGTTTAGATTTAGGATTTAGATTGAATTTTTAACATGAACGGTTTAGAGTATAAGGTTTTGGGCTTTAGGCTTTGGGTTTTGGGTTTAGGGACTAAACCCAAAACACTAAACCCAAAACCCTAAATCCTCAATCGGCCTAAATTTTGACAAAAAGTACTTCACAAAACATGGAAAAAAAACCGTTCGAAGATTAACATTTTTCACGGTTAATATTATCTTGAATGTTATTTTTGTCGATCGTTTTCCCGCCTAAATAATAACATTCATCGCGGAGTGTCTTTTTTAAATGTTCATATTTCGTGTGATCTTGATGCCTGAAAAAAAATTTGAAAAAAAACAAAATTTAAAAAAAAAAAAATTTACTTCACCCACTCCCCCCGCTTCTCCCCAATTGGTTACCTCCTCATTGATCCTACCACTATATATATATATATATATATATATATATATATATATATATATATATATATATATATATATATATATATATAAACAAAAAAGGTATTTGCTTACTTGTCATTTTGTAGTTAATTTGAATTAATTATTCATTATAATTTAATATATATACCTATAGATATAGATTAACATATATAAATATAGATTACACTTAATATTTAATATATAAATAAAATAAATAGATAAATTTGTTAGAGAAATAATAGGGATTCTCCATCATACTATATAGATATCAATAGATTAAACGTGATATTTAATATAAGACGTGATTTTTGTAGATTACATATTTGTATAAAATTTATTTTAATATTACTTTTAGGACTTCTACATATAGCATCAAATCTGTAACATGGGTAAATGTTTTAGTCCCTAGAATTTAAAGTTTGATAAATTTGTTCAGGGTGAAACGGAATAAAATAGTGATTTAAGATATTTTATTTTATTACATGATCTCATTCATTTGTTACTTTGGGTTTCATATATGTGCGTTATCATTAAGTAGTATATATATTAATTATAATTATATCCGTAATTAATATTTAATATATATATATATATATATATATATATATATATATATATATATATATATATATATATATATATATATATATATATATATATATATTACTCACCAATTTTTTTTTGACAGATTTATTTTTCTTTTCGTCACGAATTAGATTCCACCACCATCACCGTTTAACTCGAAATAATTTTACGTACAAAACGCAATAAATTGTATTCGAAACGAAGCTTCGATGCAAACCCAACAGAGTATTTCTTTTTAGCAATAAATATGGAAACGATTTAAATTTACAGTTTAAGTCCTTAAAATATATATGAACACGCAAATATAACTATAACGTAGTATAATATTAATTATACATGACGACTCTCCCGAGTACCATTATTTTACTGAAATGACTGACGACTCTCCCGAGTACCATTATTTTACTGAAATGACTAATGACTTTTCTAAAATTAAACTCGCGGGTTACACTTTATTCAAAAAAATATTGTATATAATAATTCTAAAATAATATAACTTACGTTCTATGACAAATTTTCATTGTACTCTAAATATTACGTACTATATAATTTATATATTAAAAAGATATTAATGGTGAAAAAAAAATTGTAGACATTAAGTTACTAACACCACCCACAATCACTTTAAAAATTTTCAACACCGCTAGCTCTCTTAAACTTAAAAGAACTTTTAAAATTCGTCAACACCACGGTCTCTTAAACTCAAAAGAATTTTTGAAAATTTGTCAACACCACGGGCTCTTAAATTCTTTTTTTTTTTTTTTTTTGAAAGGCAAATATGATTTTATTACTCAAATTCTCAAAGTACAAAGTAGACTAATCGCACCATCGATCACTATTTACATACATATTAGATCAAGATGTCAAGGTGACAACTTGTATGAGAATACACACACTTATTGTAGGAAAATTTGGGGATTGTGAAGCCAATTGTGTCAATCGATACCCTTATCCTTGCTTCTTTTCGCGACCCACTCATAGCTTTTGACTTGAATTTCATTAAAGGCAACCGGTACATTCCAAGACTTATTTGAAAACACCTTTTGGTTACGGTTTTTCCAAATAAGGTAGCAACTTGACCATAATACCGCTTGCCAAATACGTTTACCCACTTCCAAATTTGCATAACTCGTGTCCGAAAAGAAATCCCCCAAGTTGCGTGGATTGAAGTTACCGCACCCCCACCAATTAAATACTTTGTTCCACACCTCGATGACATTTTTGCACAAAAAGAGAATGATCGACCGATTCGATGTCGTCATCACAAAGTGGACACCAGACCGAGTGTAGATCAATTCCTCTTTTATCCAATTTCACTAGAGTTGGTAATCTTTTCCTCCTTGCGCGCCATACAAATACTTCAATCTTTTTTGGGATCAAGTTGTTGCGCAACGTTTCCATAATATTATTACCTCGAGGGATCAACTTTTCTTCAATCAACCCCGTTAGTGATTTTGTTGTGAAAATCCCATTGTTTCCCGCTCTCCACCTCCATGAGTCATGCTTTGAAAGATCAATGACCGCGCCCAGTAGTAGCTCATTAAGGGTTTCTAATTCGCCACTACCATGCCCGGACGGTGCTCGAACCCAAGACTAATTACCCACATAATTTAAACCATCCACAAGGAGCCGATCTTTAACCGAAGCCGCCGAGTCATTTTCTAGTCTCGCCAAATGCTTGAATCTATTTTTAAACGCCTCTTCTCCAAGCCAAATATCATTCCAAAAAGAAGTCGAAGCGCCATCACCTATATCTTTGACAAAAAGTTTCCTAAACGGAACCTTAGCTTTCTCAATATCAAGCCCGCACTTAATGATGCCATTCCATATTGATTTAAAAGAATCAAAATGAGATGAATCATTAAATGCAAGTCCACCCGAAGAACCATAGATGCTCGAGATGACCTTGACCCACAAAGAGTTAGTTTCGATTTTGAACCTCCACCACCATTTGCCAATCAAGGCCATATTTTTGCATTTAAGAGAACCCAAATTTAGCCCGCCCTCACAATATGGTAGAATCATAACATCCCATTTAACCCAAGCCAATTTTGACTTATTACCCGCCCCGCCCCAAAAAATGAACGTATTACACTCTCAATATGTTTAATCACACATGGTGGAGCGCGGAAGAGCGAGAAGTAGTACAACGGGAGACTATTGAGTACCGCTTTGACAAGAGTTAACCGTCAACCAAATGAAACCGAATTTGCCTTCCAATCCGAAAGTCTTTTCTCGAATTTACTTACCACAGGGGCCCAACTTTCCGCCCTTTTCATATTACCACCAACGGGGAGCCCGAGATACATAAATAGGGTCGAACCCACTTTGCACCCGAATACATTAGCTACACTTTCAACCTCCACATTTTCCACCCCAATCCCGATTAAGTTACTTTTATGATAATTGACCTTAAGCCCCGAAGTTAATTCAAAACACTTGAGTAATTTCATGAGGTTACGAATATTCTCATCATTCCAAGCCCCGAAGAAAATTATGTCATCCACATATTGTAGATGTGAAATCACAACCTTGTTCATACCTACTTCTACACCCGAGAACAATCTCTTTTCAACCGCGTTTTTAGCCAACACATTTAGGCCCTCCATTGCAAGAATAAAGAGGAAGGGAGAAAGTGGGTCGCCTTGCCTAACCCCCCTTTCGAGACTAAACTCACTAGTGGGTGAACTGTTGACGAGGATTGAAATGGAAGACGATTTGAAACATGTGAGAATCCACTTCCTCCATTTTGGCCCAAACCCCATAATGCCCATAAATTCAATCAAAAAATCCCAATTGAGACTGTCAAACGTCTTTTCAAAATCAACCTTGAAAATAAAGCTTTTTAGCCGTTTACGTTTGAGGAATGCAAGTGTTTCGTTAGCGATGAGGACGCCATCCAAGATATTTCTCCCCTTTATGAACGCACTTTGTTCGGCGCCCACTAAGTTAGGAACTACCTTTTTGAGTCGATTGAAGAGAAGCTTCGCGATGATTTTATAGTAGCTATCTATCAAACTAATCGGTCGGTAGTCACTTAAAGAAATGGGATCTGATTTTTTGGGGACCAATGTGATGAATGAGGCATTGCACCCCTTAGAAATCACACCGCGTTCCCAAAACAAATTAATTGCCTCAATTAAGTCATCTTTAATAACATACCAAAATTTCTTGTAAAATCCCAAATTGAATCCGTCCGGACCGGGAACCTTCGAACTTCCACACCCTTTGACCGCATCCCATATCTCTGCTTCACAAAATTTCTCTTCTAGTGCCTGTGAATCCAGCACCGAAATTCTGTTCAGACCCATCCCATTATATCGAGAGTGTGCACCCGGTTCACTGTTGAAATCTTGTACCCCTTGTTCAGGCCCAATCTGTTCAGGCCCAATCTGAACACCACCCACCGTAGTCCTAGCAGGCCCAGACAGCCCATCAGCCGTAGCATGGTCAGGAGGCCCAACCGGTACGTTCTGGCCCAAGACAGGATCGTGGACAGCAGCATGTTGGGCAGCCGTATATGGGCTGTTAATAACTGTAGCATCAAGCCCAATATCAGGCCCAAACTCAGCCCTTAATGATGGTAGATTGGAGTTTTTTTTCCAGTGAATGTGTCTTTATAATGCGCAAGTATAGTTTGTTTCACCACCGAATGATCCTCGTTCCATGGCCCGTTGATGTTCAAATCGCGAATATTGCATTTGTTGTATTTTCGTCGGATAGAGGAGTGCAAGTATTTTGAATTTTCATCTCCCTCGAGTATCCATCGAACACGAGCCTTTTGTTTTAACATACCCGACTTTGCTTTTTCCTTTTCGATCCATTACCTTCGTGTTTCTAACCATATTGCACGATCTTCTTCGCTTAAAACTCCCAATTCAGCTATGTTTTCCAATCTAGAAGCTTTACCCTTTAGCTCATTAATTTCCATGTCCAAGTTCCCGAATTCCTTTTTACTCCAAATTCTCAATTCTTTTTTAACGTTTTTTAATTTATCCTAAAAAATGCAATCTCTTCTAGAGCCAAGTACCCCCATACCCCATGCATCGACAATTATCTTATCGACCCCTACCTTGTTGAACCATTCATCAAAGATTTTAAAAGGTTTCGGACCAAAGTCAATAATGCGATCCCTAAGCAAGATTGGGCAATGGTCCGATTCCCTACGATCAATAGGAACAACCGATAAATCAACCCATAAGTTAATAAACTTATCGTTTACAAGGAAACGATCGAGTTTACTAAACTTTGTGCCATCATCGCTAATGCTCGTGAACCTCCTTCCATTAATCAGAATCTCAATAAGGTTGTTCTTTAGGATAAAGTCATTCAAACGTGATGCCCGAGCATGATGAAACGTACAATTCAACCTATCCGAATGACATCTTACCTCATTAAAATCTCCACACACCACCCAAGCCGATTCGAACCTATTGATAAGCTCATCTAGGGCACACCACATCTTTTTCTTTTTCTCATCGTTATGAGGTCTGTATACATTCACAATTATCGAACCATGACCAGAGCCACACCACTTTCCTTTAATTGCTATGAAAAACTCATTCGTGACCGCACCTTCCACCATAAACCTAGAGGTATCCCACACAACTAGTAATCCACCCGAGTTCCCAATGGCCTCTCTTTGTATAAATCCACAATTATCATTACCCCACAAAGCATGAACCCAATTATTGCTTAAGCACCTACACTTGGTCTCTCGAAAGACCGTTACATCCGATTTCTCACTATAAAAAATACCCTTAACCCAACCAAATTTACCCTTAAACCCAAACCCGTGAATATTCAATGACAGAATCTTCATAAGAAAACTAGATAAAATGAAAACAAGGAGATCAAACCTACAGGGGATTGGGGCCTGGCCACCTCAATCCGATTTGCTCCCCAAACTCCTTTAGCTCCTTATTATTAATCGATTGCCCCTCCGAGGCATCCCCACACACTGAGTTTTCTATTACAGGACCCTGATTGCACGACTTTGACTTTGATTTTGCATTTGCCATTGAGGATTTACAGCATCTCTTACATTTTTATCGGTTGTCTTTCGATAAGTCCACCCCACTCCGCGCCATGCTTTTCAATCTCTTTAACCTAGAAGACGCCTTCCAATTCCCAATTGTGTCCCAGTAACAGCCATTACATAGTGAAACCTCCTCAGATTGTTGACCCCGATGTGATGTCGAGCTTGATCCCCTGCCCATACGACTTGTATTTTTTATTTTTATTTTTGATAACCTCAACTGGGGAATTACTCCCACGCCCATTTATCTTTTTAGGCCCAACATCATTTAAATCATTTGGGTTAGATAACGAAGTGGGCCTGTCTGTAGGCATAGTGTAACGACTCGACTTTTTTGACTTATTTTTTTTGTGCTTATTACTTTCACGAAACTACGTATTTGTGCGTACTGAGCTATATTATATTCTGGGATCATTATTTATGTTGATTACTTTCGTTTATATTTTAAAACGTGTTATTAAGTACGTAGTTACTTAACTTGATCCTCGAATGCTTTTATGACCGTTAGTGTCACTTGACGTTTAGAACGAGCTATGTACTCTGTACACGATTAATTTTGGTCATAATTGGAATATTATGACTACGTAAAACTAATTGTTATTTTCTAATGACAATTACTTGGCTTATTGGTTGCTTAATTACGCATAGTAATTTACTAATGCACACTAGTTAGTCTTAATGGACTTTCTACCTTATTGGACTTAAGCCCACCCTACTCTAGCTAATGGACTCTTAAATTAGCCCAACTTTATTAAGTTTATGACCCATTAAAATGTAAGACAAAAATCCATTAATATGAGCCAACATACTAGCATTTTTGTTAACCATTACCACACATGTTGCATGGGATCCCAACAACAAGCACCACCTTTAGACCACCACCATACAAAAAGTAAAAGGTTGTCCCCCTTGTCCCCCCAAAACCCACGGCCAACCCACCCCATCACCACTATAAATATCAAGCTTATTTTTCCCATTTCACACTTGATCTCATTCTCATTTTACACATACTTGCTCTCTAATATTCTCTCAAGTCTTTCTCACACTAAAAATTGTAAGTTTCTTTATTTTCTTCTTCTTTTTCCTTCTTTATTTTCGACATCATCATCATCATTAAAGGATCAAGCTTTTTAGCTTTTTGATCTTATTATATCTTGTAGATTCAAACTTTGATTTAAATCCTTCAAGAACATGAAAGATTCAAGCTTTCTAGCTTTGGATCTTCATTATTTTGATGGATCTAAGCTTTATAGCTTAAGATCACTTTGTTTTTATTAAAAGATCAAAACTTGTGTTTATGATCTTCATGTAACTTGTAGATCTAGCTTTTTGCTTTAAGAATCTTCAAGAACATTAAAGATCCAAGCTTTCTAGCTTAGGGTTTCATTATTTTGTTTAGATCTTAGCTTTTTAGCTTATGGTCTCATTACTTTTACTAGATCTTAGCTTTCTAGCTTATGGTCGCATTAATCTTGTAAAAATCCAAGCTTTCTAGCTTAGGGTTTCATTATTTTGTTTAGATCTTAGCTTTTTAGCTTATGGTCTCATTACTTTTACTAGATCTTAGCTTTCTAGCTTATGGTCTCATTAATCTTGTAAAAATCCAAGCTTTCTAGCTTAGGGTTTCTTAATACTTGAGATCTAAGTTATTATTGTAGATCTCACTTACTTGCAACCTTTTATGATTTTTATGGTGATAAAAATCAAGTCTTCATCATCTCATATGATGAAGATGCATAAACTTGTGTCAAAAGCACAAAGGTTGAAGCTTTATTGTGTTTATGCAATAAAGAGACAACCTTGATGTTCAAAACTTGTAGAATGTTAGCGTTTACTCTTAGTTGTGTGTTTATGGTTGAAACTTAAAGTGATGCTAAAACATCAAAGAGTTGTACACTTGAAGGTTACACGCATCAAGGATGAGAACCGTGATGAGCATCAAGCACCAAGAAACCCAACGGAGCACTTGTTTACTATTTTTCGGGGTCTGATCAGACACCTGGGACTTCTGGAAAGTTTATTTTTAGATATTTCTTTCGAGTAGATGACTTTTCATTCAAGACTCGCCTAAATCCGATATACGGTTTAGAATTTATAGCCTTTCGAAAATCACTACGCCTTTGTAACGACGTGCTGAAAATTCTGACCTACTCGCGCTTGAACCGTCGTCACGGTCAAACGATATCGAGTTAGGATCTGAAAATTGGACAGCGGTACAAGGACTCACATACGGAGCCTTGGCCACTGACCACGTGTCTTTTAGGTTTGTATAGAGGTCGTAGCAGCTGTCCGAAGTCAGCCTTTTGTATCGATATCTATTCTTGTTGAAAACTTACTTTATCTTTTACGAATGATGATGATGATACTTAAGGTTTAATTTATTCACTTTTAAACTTTTGGGGACAATTTACTGACCTAGTAACCTTTGACTTAGGTTGAGGACTGATATTGCTCAAAATGCACATATTTTTAGTCGCAATATCAACTCGAAACAATAAGTTTTTAATTGTAATTTTGTAATTTTGAATTGTAATTTGTATAAAATAAATAAGAGTGAAGACGGAGTGCGAAAATGAAGATTTAATCAAGAAAATGTCAAAACGCAAGAGAGTACAAGTCAACTGAGCATAAGGTGCACGTTAACGAAGCTTAAAAATCAGACAAGATCACTAGCAAGCCAGCAACCGAACAAAGATATTGGCATTTGCACTTCAGCCACTGATATTTAAATATGCTAATAAGTTAGGCCAATGCTCCCAGTTCTTGTATTTAATTCCAAAGCTAGTCGACACAAAGGACATATAGAATAAACAAATCAAAATGGAGCAGGTTGTTGTCAAGTATTATAATACAAGATGGAAAATAATTGAAGCTAGTTACAAAAAAATAATGAAAAAGGTGAGGCCAACATGTTTAACTTTTGCTGATATAAGTGAATCTCATTTTCACAATTGGAGAGGAGGGAGCCGAACCTTTTTTTGGGTTATGCTGTTCGACGCACACAAAGAGAAGAAAAGAAGCAGAAGAGACGACAAGGTGGACCAATTTAATTGTTTGTAAGGAATTAATTCTCTGTTGGTTATTGTTCAACAATTATTTTTAGTACTTATATTTTAAATTTTAATTCTCTGTTTATCACATTGGTTAAAATTATGTACTTTGTTAATTTGATTGTTTGTTCAATTAAAATGATTGTTGGCTAATTCCATAATGTTTGTCTAGATTAATAACTAAGGTATTGGATGTAAATTTATTGATTGTATGTATTATGTGTGATAGTTTTAAGCTTGAATCAAGAACATGCTTATTGATGTTAAATCATTTGTATCTAGTTAATTGATATGTTGTTGATAAAGAGAACTCTTGTTGATTTATCATATTGATTTACAATCAACTTGTCTTAGATTGATTGTTTACTAAACCGGACCAAGGGGGTAAATTAGATCCAAACGATTAAACGATATATGGATGAATTGTATGCAACGAACGTTTGTACAATTGTTGATAACTATGAACATGGAAGTCAATTTTCAAGCCTTAGAACTAGCTAAGTTATCCGATTAAAAATACAAGAACTATAGTGAAAAGGGAACCCTTGATCTTGTAATTGTGTTTGCGTGTTTACAAAAGAGAACTCTTGGTGAATCTAATAGGTAACTTACACACATAATCATTCAATTGGGTCTTAATAACAAAAATATACATCCAATACTGAGGGTAAAAGATCTAGATGAACATTTCGTCTCTTTGATCTAAATCAAACTATCTTACTTGCTTTATTTACAATTGTTTAAAACCAAAAATACCAAAAACATTTCTTTTACTTGTAAACTAGAACTTGTCTTGATTAGCCCATCGTAAAAGGGTAAAACCAAATTATCTTGTACCTTTAGTTTCATTTACTTAGTTAATCATAATATAGTTTCTAATTAAAGTTTGACTCATACAACTGTCCTTGGAACGATACACGGACTAAACCATTATCTATACTACTACACGATCGGGTCTGCCCGTAGTTGTGTAATAGTTCTAATAACCGGTATTTTTTCTAATATAAATTATATACCTGATTCTGCACACCAAGTTTTTGGCTACGCTGTCGGGGACAGTTTTGTGCCAAATTAGAATTATTAACTAATTTGTGATTAAGTAGTTTCTTAATTCTTTTAAATTATTAATAGTTTTTTTATTTTTAAACGTATAGAATCGGTGCGTTTAATAGTTTTATTAGTTGTGTGTTTGACAGATTTTAGGTTGCATATGCCACGTACCCGAAATTTAGATTCTCCGCTACTTACACCACTTACAGAACCGAACAGAAAGCTTGGAAGAATACCAAAAGAAGTACTTGAAGTTTTTGAATCTTCATCAAAACAAGAAAGCTTTTTTTCTGAATCATCAAGTACAACCAAGCCACAATATTCTAATTTTGGTGAACCTGTTAATCCTCAAAATTTTGAAATGGAGGCACCAAAACCATCAATGGCGGCAAAAATGAGGGCCACCTGAACCGGTCAGGGCAGCGCAATTACTCCGCCCACAGGTGAGGCAAGATTTGAAATAAAAGGACCTATTCTCCAGATGATAAACAGCAAATGCCAATTTGGTGGGGGACCAGATGAAGATCCTAATGAGCATATTCGTCTTTTTCAAGAGATATGTTTTCTATCCAAGCTTCAAGCGGACTCCGATCAAGCCATATTTTTAAGACTTTTCCCTTGGACACTCCACGGGGAAGCACGAAGTTGGTTAGATTCTTTGCCCTATAGTACAATTGACACTTGGGATGGTATGTTAGAAAAATTTCTAAAAAAATTCTTTTCAGCTTCCAAGTCCGCAAGACTCCAACAAGAAATAACACAATTTTGTCAAAAGCCGTTGGAAACCTTGTATGAAGCTTGGAACTGATTTTCCAAGATGTTAAGAGGTGGTCCAAACCACGGATTGGATACCTTCTAAAAGGTTCAAATCTTTTACAAGGGTTGTGATGTTGCAACCCGAATTTCCATTGATCAAGCAGCAGGAGGTTCACTCATGGACAAAACTGAGCAAGACGCTTATGAGATAATCGAAAAGCAAGCCGAATATTCTCATGAATGGCATCAAGAAAGACCCATGACCAGTCATGCTCAAGTCTCAAACGCCGGTGCTTATGATGACAATGGTTCTCTTAGCGTGAAGATAGATGGTGTTGCTCGAAACATGGAAAAGATCACCAAGGAAATCCATGGAATGAAGGTGGGGTGTGAATACTATGGTGGTTTACATTTAGGAAAAGATTGTGATGCAGGTTTAACGATGGCCCAGAAAGAAGAAGTTGCTTTCATAAGCCAAAGGAACAATAATCAATTTCAAGGACGGGCCCAATTCAACCGAAACTTCAATAACCCTTACAACCCTCAAGGTCAAAATTCTAATTTCCAACAAGGGTCAAGTAGTGGTTTCCAACAACAAACTCCGGGTTTTTATCAAAAACCCTAACATGAAGAGAAAAAGTCAAATATGGAGAGTTTGTTGGAGAAGTTAATTGCGTCGCAAACTCAACTTGTCACCAATATAAGCCAAACAAATGAGAAGAATGAGCAACAATTTAGAAACCAACAATCTTCCATTCAAGTATTGGAACAATAGATGAGTAATCTTGCTAAATTGTTAAGCGAAAGAAAACTGGGGGAACTGCCAAGCAACACACAATCTAATCCCCGAAATGAGCAAGCAAAAGCTATCACCACCCGAAGTGGGGTAACCTATGATCCACCAAGGATGCCAGAAGTCTCTGACTTTCGTGTTCCATTAACGAAAGATAATGAACCAGGTAGTGTGAATGAACCGGAGAAAGATAAGGAGCCAGAAAATGTGGTTGAAGGTGTTGACAAAGAGCACATGGAAAGTCAAGAAGACACGGTGCGAGTCAAACCGGTTGTTAAAGCATATCAACCACCGCTCCCATTCCCAAGAAAACAAAGATTTGAGAAGCTTGAGGAAGAGAAGTCAAGATTCATGGAGCTCATCAAGAAAGTTAACGTAAATTTACCTTTTATTGATGTGTGCAGGTATGCCTAAATATGCTCGATTCTTGAAGGACATGCTCACCAACCGTAAGAAGATGGAAAACATTTCATCGGTCACTTTAAATGCTAGATGTTCAGAGCTAGTGTCCAACACACTTCCCGAAAAGCTTCAAAATCCGGGTTATTTCACTATTCCTTGTTTAATGGGTGACCTTGATTGTATGAGGGCATTAGCCGATTTGGGGGCTAGTATCAATTTGATGCCCTATTCGATTTACCTTAAATTAGCCCCTGAGGAACTCAAAACCACACGAATGGCTATTCAACTAGCTGATCGCTCTATAAAATTCCCTCGAGGAATAATAGAGAATATGTTAGTTAAGACCGGAAATCTGATTTTTCTGGCAGACTTTGTGATTTTAGACATAAAAGTTGATGACAGAATACCAATTATTTTGGGTCGACCATTTTTAAATACTGCTAGATGTGTCATTGATGTTTATGATCAGCAGTTGACCCTTAGAATTGGTGAAGCTAGTGTGACTTTTGCAATTGACAAGTCATTAAAATATCCTGAATCTTCAGATGATACTTGTTATTTTATGCAAAGCATAGATTCGCATTATGAGTTCTTGCAGGAATTTCCTGAATCGGATGAAACAGGTGTATACGATTTGGCGAGTGGAGATGAAGAACTTTCTGTTGAAGAAATGGATGTGATGGCCACTTTGATGGCAAATAGGTATGAACCAACTGAGGAAGAGTTAGAACAACTGAACAAGGATAGCGATTACCGGAGTAAGCCCTCAATTGAGGAACCTCTAATTTTGAAGCTTAAGCCGCTCCCTGATCATCTTGAGTACGCTTTTCTTCAGGAGGATTCGAAGCTTCCAGTAATTATTTCCTCACTCCTTTTTAAACATGAAAAAGAACGTCTTGTTTCCTTATTACAGGCCCACAAACCGACTATTGCACCAAAAATTCATGATATAAAAGGAATTAGTCCTTCTTATTGCACTCACAAGATCTTAATGGAAGAAAATTCCAAACCAGTGGTGCAACGTCAAAGGAGGCTAAATCCTCATATGCAAGATGTTGTCAAGAAGTAGATCATTAAATTGCTAGATGCAGGTCTAATCTACCCAATCTCAGACAGTTCGTGGATAAGCCCGGTCCATTGTGTTCCTATAAAGGGTGGTATAACTGTCACCACAAATGATAAGGACGAGCTTATCACAACACGAACTGTGACCGGGTGGCGAGTTTGTATAGATTATCGTAAGTTAAACGATGCCACAAGAAAAGACCATTTTCCGCTACCATTCATTGATCAAATGTTAGAGAGACTAGCGGGAAATAGCTTTTATTGTTTCCTAGATGGTTTTTCGGCGTACTTTCAAATTCCCATCTCCCCCGAGGACCAAGAAAAGACTACCTTCACGTGTCCCTATGACACCTTTTCATATCGTCGAATGCCCTTTGGTCTATGTAATGCACCAGCAACATTCCAAAGGTGCATGATGGCTATTTTTCACGATATGATTGAAGATTGCATGGAGGTGTTCATGGATGACTTTTCAGTTTTCGGTGACACTTTCGATTCATGCCTTCTAAATTTGGAAAAAATGCTTATACGGTGTGAGAAATCGAACTTAGTGCTTAATTGGGAAAAATGCCACTTTATGGTTAAAGAAGGCATCGTCTTAGGGCACAAAATCTCAAGTGTTGGTATTCAGGTGGATCCAGCAAAGGTTGACGTCATTGCCAACCTTCCACCTCCTTCAAATGTGAAGGGTGTGAGAAGTTTTCTCGGGCATGCTGGGTTTTACCGGTGATTCATTCAAGATTTTTCAAAAATTGCAACGCCATTGAATAAACTTCTCGAAAAAGATGCACCCTTTGTTTTCACGAGTGAATGCACTAAGGCATTCAACATCTTAAAACAAAAACTTGTTAAAGCACCAATAATTATAGCTCCAAATTGGTCATTACCATTCGAGCTAATGTGCGATGCATCGGATTTTGCAGTTGGTTCTGTTTTGGGCCAATGGGTTGAGAAACATTTTCAACCCATTTATTATGCAAGCAAGACTTTACAAGGAGCCCAATTGAACTACACAACAATGGAAAAAGAGCTCCTTGCTATCATCTTTTCTTTTGACAAATTCCGATCATATCTTGTCCTATCGAAGACAACTGTCTTCACCGATCATTCGGCATTGAAATACCTTTTCTCTAAACCGGATGCCAAAACTCGATTGCTAAGATGGGTCTTGCTCTTGCAAGAATTTGATATCGAGATCCGGGACAAGAAAGGTGCCGAAAATCTCGCGGCTGACCATCTTTCTAGACTTGAAAATCCTAATCTTAAAGTACTCCATGAATCGAGTATTAAAGATTATTTTCCCGGTGAATACCTCATGCGAGTAGAGAAGGTGGAAGACCCGTGGTATGTTGATTTCGCCAATTACATTGTTGGGGGGTACCTAGAAACCGGTTGGTCACATCAGAAAAGGAAGAAATTCTTTAGTGACCTAAAATACTATTTTTGGGAAGACTCTTATCTATTTAGGCAATGTGCGGATGGAGTTATTCGCAGGTGCAGTTCGGGGAAGGAATGCACCGAAATTCTGCTTGATTGTCACCTTGGTCCAATGGGTGGGCACTTTGGTCCCCAAATCACGGGGAGGAAGGTTTATGAGGCCGGATTCTATTGGCCAACAATATTAAAGATGCCCGCTACGTTTGTAAAGCTTGTGATGCGTGCCAACGGGCCGGTCAAATCACCAAACGGGATGAGATGCCTCAACAAAGCATCCAAGTATGCGAGGTGTTCGATGTTTGGGGAATTGACTTTATGGGGCCCTTTCCAAAGTCTCATTCTTATCTCTACATACTTGTGGCCATAGATTATGTTTCCAAATGGGCGGAGGCAAAACCTCTCCCAACAAATGATGGTCGAGTTGTAGTAACCTTTTTGATGGAACTTTTCTCAAGATTTGGCACACCAAAAGCTCTTATTAGTGATCGGGGCACCCACTTTTGAAATACGCAAATGGAAAAGGTGTTGAAATATTATGGAGTCATCCATAAAATTTCAACATCTTATCATCCCCAAACAAGTGGGCAGGTGGAGAATACCAATCGATCTTTAAAACGCATACTTGAAAAGACCGTTGGTGCAAATCCAAAAGAGTGGTCTGTTAAATTAAACGATGCATTGTGGGCCTATCGCACGGCTTACAAAACACCTATTGGAACCACTCCTTTCCGGATGGTATACGGGAAAGCATGCCATCTCCCTTTGGATATTGAACACAAAGCGCATTGGGCGTTAAGGGTATGTAATTTGGATTACAAGGAGGTGGGTCGGTTACGTTTGACCCAATTGAATGAATTAGACGAGTTGAGGCTTGAAGCCTATGAAAACCCTCTAATTTATAAAGAAAAGACCAAACAATGGCACGATAAGCGATTAAAAAGTCCAAAGGAGTTCATGGAAGGAGATCGTGTCCTTGTTTATAATGCCCATTTCAAATTGTCACCAGGAAAGTTTAAGTCCCGATGGTCGGGACCATTTGTTGTTAGAAGAGTGTACCCTTATGGTACAATTGAAGTGGTGAACTGGAAGGGCGATATTTTTAAAGTGAATGGCCACCGAGTCAAACACTATGTTGATGGTCCCCTGGAAATCGAAGACGAGGTTATCCTCAACTTCAAGAACAAGGTGAAACGACCTGTCCATATTACTATAAACGCAGTACGTTCTCATTAGTCCCATAGCGAGGTATTTGACCTCTATATGATACGTTTTATAAAATATTGCATTCGTTTCATAAAAAGCACATCATTATTATACATAATGCATGTTTTAAACAAGTAGGGCGATTATTTAAGAAATAATCCCCAAAATACATCGGTTTCCAAATACTACACACGTGACGTAACAGTCGAATATAATACACGATAAAGGTTTTATTGAATGCAACACTTTATTTAAATAAAAGTATGGGACTCCATGCACAGCTTGCTCAGATAATGTAACAGCGGAAGACTTTCTTAAGGACCTGAGAATAAACATGTGTAAACAGTCAACACAAAGGTTGGTGAGATATATAGGTTTATCATCGATATAAATATAGACCACAAGATTACATAATTATAAATATATGTACACTTGCAATTGTATAAAAGTATTCTATAAGTTGTTGAGCGCTTCGGTAACCATACTTAACCATTAATGTGGCATATTCCCTTTATTATGAAATCTCCCTACACTGTACCAAGTGTTGTAAAAACGAAGTACTATGCAACCGTTTACGATACTAGAGCGACTAGCCCGGTTGGGGTTGTCAAACCTGATAGATCTATCAATAGGATTCGCGTATACATGTTCTTACAACATGTAAATATTAGTTACCAAGCTATTAGGGAAGATATGCAATGTGGTACAACTCAACGTAGAATATATTTTAAGTACTTGTGTCTATGGCGTAAAACATAAATGCATGTATTCTCATCCCAAAATATTTGTAGAGTTTAAAAATGGGACTATATACTCACAGTAGTAAAAGTATATTAATAATAAGTTTTCAACTTATTAAACGTATTGTATACTTATCGTGTTAGGACGTACCAAGAATATTATTATACATATATACAATCACAGAATTAACCAAGATTATAATATTTTGTTATTCTACTGATAACATGTCCAAATATATATATGATATAGGAAAAGTTAACAAGGATATGGTTAATATAGTTTTATAATATAAATTTCGTCCATACAATGTTAATTTTAGCAGATTTTGTTTTGCTCGCCAAATATTCATTACAACTCCGTTTAAAGTGAATCAAATTGCTATGGATTCATTAAGAAGTAAATTTTACAAAACCAATTCGAAAATTTCATCCCAAATAGTAATTTGTAGAGCTTTACCCTCTTTTTGTGTCGGTGGACAGATTTGGAAAAATCCCTGCATCCACCCAATATATGATTTTTGATAAAATACTTCCACCTTGTCTAAAATCATGAAAAAAATACTGGAAGTCTTATTTACATATATTAACATATTTCCAAAGTCTTAGCCTCGAACTCAAAGTCTAAGATAGGTTTTTAATTCCCAATCCAAAACAGCCCGCTTTTTACCGAATGGAGATTAAAGGATATATGTTAAGTTTCAAGGTGTTCTTCATATGTACAAGTTATAAGTTCTTATATTAACTTAATATAACATCATAATACATATAAATAAGTGTTATTAGAGTTAAGTTAGAAAGATTAGATTAGTTTTTCAAACAAGCTTGGTGTTCACCAAAACAAGTTCTAGTTTTTACAAGTTTTATAAGTATAATAAGATAGCAACTATACAAGGAATTGAACAAGGATTTTGAGAAGTATTTTACCTTGATTATGAAGAGAAAATTTTATGAGATTAAAGTATGATAGGAGAGCATTCAAGTGTGTGTTTTTAGTTTAAGAAAATGTGGAGTAAAAATGAGTTAAAATGGTCCTTATTTATAAACTTATAATTTTGGCTTTTAGTGAAAATATCTAAGATAAGTTAAATTGTATTAAGTCATGCATGACATATTAAATTGATTAGGTTATGGATGACATATTACACAAATAATTGCAGATTTCTATTGGTATATACCAATAGTAAATACTTCTAGAAGCTGTGTATAATACGGGTAAAAATATCGTATGAATGCGAGTAGAATTCTTTGAGGAAATTGAACGAAAATACGAGTATAGCTATCCTTTATATGTATTGGTATATTATAAAGTGTATTCAATACTTGTAATGATGTATTTACACTCGTAATACATTATATATAAATACATTTTAACATAAGTTAATTACGTCGTTTAAATAGTAATATATATATTGTTTGAAAACTCTTTAAATTAGTAGTATGAAAATATATATATAATACTTTGTTAATATACTTAATGAGATATTTAATTATCATATTTTCAAGTTAAATATATATAAATTCATATATATACACAATAATTAAACAATTAAATCAAGTTACGACGTTCGTGAATCGTCGGAATAAAAGGGTGACCAAAAGCTTGTGTAAAACTCTTTTTGGAGGTTCAAGATTTATTAAAATTCATTGCTTATCAAGTCGGAATTATATAAAGATTAAATTTAAATTTGGTCGGAAATTTCCGGGTCGTCATAGTACCTACCCGTTAAAGAAATTTCGTCCTGAAATTTGATCGAGGTCGTCATGGCTAACAATAAGAATGTTATTATGATGAATATAAGTTAATTCATAGGGTTTTATCATGATTGAGAAATATGGATAAAATAATTCAATTACTCGAAACGTATGTGTGAAACTATCGTAAAAGAGTGAAATGAGAAAATAGGGATTCGTCTTATCTTTTGAAGCGGGTGAAAAATTGATTGAAGGACCTGAGTTGATTAGAGTGACTAATGAAAAGGTCGCTATAGCTATGAATCGATTGAAGGAAGCCCAATCGAGACAGAAAGTGTATGCCGATAAACACCATATATATATATATATATATATATATATATATATATATATATATATATATGAGCATTCAAATGAGAATGTTCAACAATTCTGGGCCTTAGATATTTTAATCTGATGGTCATAAAGTTATCAAGTCATATATATATATATATATATATATATATATATATATATATATATATATATATATATATATATATATATATATATATATATATATATATATATATATATCATCACGGTTGATCTCCGGATTAAAGAAAATCTTTGTAATCTATATAAGATTTGATTCTTCGGCGATTAAGGAAATTATGATCCTCTTCGATTTAATGCAATAATCTGTCTCGATTTCTCTGTCGGATATTTTACTATAAATCAACCTCCTACGTTTCCTTATTTCCACATCTCCCATCTTTTATACTTTCTCCCTTTCTTCGTACTTCCAAAACATTCGTCAATATGCTCCATCCAGTTTTAATTCTTGATATATTCTTGACTATCACATCTGTCATTCTTCTTTTTCATCTTCCACCGAAGGAATCCGTTAATTTCTACTATGCTCTTGGGTTTATAGTGTTCTTAGTTTTCCCGTGTCTTTTTATTGCTATACGCATCGATATAAACGGTTTGTAATTTATGCGTTATCTTCGTGCTTATATTTTTCCTTATATTTTGGAGTTTCATGCTTCCGTCTTCTTTTCCTGACTTCAAGTCAAGCGAATAATGGTCTAGAATTCATAGATATGAAGTTCGGAATGAACATAGCTAATGATCTAAGAGAGAAATTGTAATAGCACAATTTGACTTGTGAAATTACCAGAATCTAAAGGAAAAGATAGAACTATCAATAGCAGATGTTCTTGATATGTTTAGAGATTAGATTGAATGTATGAGTCATGTAACATGGCACATGATGACGTTATGGTCTGTGAATCATTACGTTCCATTTAGAAACTCAGCATGACTTACTGTAATATAATCACGTTGATCAAGTGTCATTATATTATACTAACTCATGCTTCAGTTCCCAACATTACTTCAAAAACATTCATACTTTACACTCAGAGGTTTCAGATATTTAGAAACTAAAACAGTTTTCTTTATGATGTGTTACAGATAACGCGAAGGAATAAATGATTTCAGATAAGAATGGTTATGAAAATATCTTCAGAAATATGAATGATATTTATAATGGAAGATACGATGATATCTTTGAATATTTAAGATAAGAGGATGATGAAGAATATTGTCCGCAAGGGTTTTAGAGTAAGGAGCAAGGTATTTGCTAAGGATTTTAGCAGACACCGAATCATTTGGATTCTTTGAAGGTAGATTTCATCCTTGTGATTTGTCCACAGCCTCCTTCAGGGTTTGCTCAATCCGTTTTCCAGTTCCAAACCTTCTCTTTTTCTATGCTTTGCTAACACAATATTCTTTATCATCAACTTTTGACTGTTACGGTTGTCTACAGTTTCTGCTGCTTCATTCAGCTTTTTCAAAACTTCATAGTACTGATTCGTAGGCTGAAGTGCTATTCCGGATTTTAGAATTATAATTCCAGGAATAACGTTATATGTATATGCAGAAATGATGTGAGATTCAAGAATAATTATTGATGCTTCCTGGGGTTTGGTATGACAATTATTGTTACAAGATGTAGATGAGTACATGACAAGGTTTTATAGTGATCTTTCAGAGAGATTTAAGTCAAAGAGCAATAAAATTGCTGGTAAGCTTACTACTAATGTGGTGAAATATAAAAGGTTCCCCAGTAACGATGGCGAAAAGACAACGTATATATCAAGGTTATAATAAGGCTACTCCGGATGAAAAGTCGAAGTTGTCTTTTTGGAGCTGTGATAAAATTCGCTATTTTGAAAAGGGATTGTAAAGTTATTTTGGGTAATAATAATGCTAAAGGATCTGACACGGATACGTGTTGAACCTTTGCTTAGGTTCAAGTGTCCTTCGAATGCATATCTATATGCATATATTCTTCGTATGTATTGTGTGATTGGTTCATTCTCTCGATTGTTCCTTAGTTAAGATGTTTTCAAGAATTTTGAAGGGTTTAGATGCAGGTTGTCATTGTCAATATCCGTATAATGAATTCGTCGTGAATCTTGAATGATACGAATATCTTTATGAGTTCTGTGAATGAAAGTGATGTTCTAGTATAGTTTGAATTTAAAGTATGATTTTGAAGGATGTAGGAATTTAAGATTGATGGAACTTCTTAAATCTTGACTTGGATTTTGATCTGTCAAAATCAGAATAATTAAATTGGTATGGAAAATGGTTGTCTTGAATTTTGTGAAATGATGTATATTACTATGAAAGGAGAGAGTATAATTAACGATTGTCGAAACATCATTGAAAATATACAGTGTAACATATTAATGTGAACTTAAGTATTTCTCGGGTATTACCTACCCGTTAAAATAAAATTTCACAAGTAATATTTTGTACAAAAGAATTTTTATTACAGTCTTTATGAAAATATATGTATGTATATTTTCTTCAGATGTAATATGAATTTAATGAGTTAATATTATATTAATCTCATATGGTTTACGGTTGGAACTAGAAATGAATAATCCCTAAAACTTTAGAGATTACATAATCGCCGTGGAAAATTTCTTCAACGTAAATGAAATAATGAATTAATACTTCATCACTCATTATTGTTGGTATCCCTCAGTGCCTGTGGTGCGTATGATGTTGATGCTCGTAATGCGGCTTGTGATGTTGAGGCTTGTGATGTTGTTGGTAATGCTGCTGCTGGTGCTGGTAGTGGTTTGATGTGAGTATAGATGATGAGAATTTGTTTTGTTTTGTATTGTGAAAGAAGATGTTTAAAGTTTCTTGAATAAAAAGAGAGGTCACGAGTTTTATAAAGGGAATGAAATGATGTAGGATGCACTTGCTAATGAAGTTTTGCTTTTCATGACAGTAATTTTTTTTACTAAATAATTCACCATGCAAGATACGGAGTAAAGGTCGGATAGCCTCAATAATATTAGTAATATTATACTCGTTGCGGCATATCCTGGAAAGGAGAGAGAAAATGGTGTTACGAACGGGTTCATCGGTAAGTGCCTCATGTTCTTCACCAAGAGGGCAATGTGGTGGATGGAAGGGATCACCTTCTTCTTATCTCCAATGATTAAGTAGACTACGAACTCATCCCCAATTCATCCAAAATAGATGATGGTTAATTGGTTGATCCATTCCGGTCACACTGCTTTCGGAGCTCGAGTGAAATTCCATATCGGAATTCATAGGACTTGAACTAGTGGAGAGTTCCATTTCGTACGATTGAATAAAGGATTTTTCGATATGAAATGATTTCTGGCTATCGGATGGTATTATAATTACATAGAATATCTATATATATAGAGCAAAAGATTTCATAGATTACGGAGAAATTTACGGAATATGTTAGGCAAAGTTTACAGTAATGAAAACGCTAAGATATGAATTAGAATATACGCTAAAATATGAACTTTGTCTATACACTATTTATGCAATCAATGCAGTAAGATGTGTCTAGACTAGAATGATAAGCATGTAATTTTCTAAGGGTGATAAGCAGATGATTTCCGACTAGAAATGATAAGCAAAACTTTTGACATGCAGTTAAGGTCGAAGTCCAGACTCACTAATGCATCTTAATAACTATCCGTTAGACACACTAATGTAAGACATGGTTCGCTAAGACCACCGCTCTGATACCAACTGAAACGACCCGTCCATATTACTATAAACGCAGTACGTTCTCATTGGTCCCATAGCGAGGTATTTGACCTCTATATGATACGTTTTAGAAAATATTGCATTCGTTTCATAAAAAGCACATCATTATTATACATAATGCATGTTTTAAACAAGTGGGCAATTATTTAAGAAATAATCCCCAAAATACATCGGTTTCCAAATACTACACACGTGACGTAACAGTCGAATATAATACATGACAAAGGTTTTATTAAATGCAACACTTTATTTAAATAAAAGTATGAGACTCCATGCACAGCTTGCTCAGATAATGCAAAGCGGAAGACTTTCTTAAGGACATGAGAATAAACATGCGTAAACAGTTAACACAAAGGTTGGTGAGATATATAGGTTTATCATCGATATAAATATAGACCACAAGATTTCATAGTTATAAATATATGTACACTCGCAAGTGTATAAAAGTATTCTATAAGTTGTTGAGCGCTTCGGTAACCATACTTAACCATTAATGTGGCATATTCCCTTTATTATGAAATCTCCCTACACTGTACCAAGTGTAGTAAAAACGAAATACTATGCAACCGTTTACGATACTAGAGCGAATAGCCCGGTTGGGGTTGTCAAACCTGATAGATCTATCAATAGGATTCGCGTATACATGTTCTTACAACATGTAAATATTAGTTACCAAGCTATTAGGGAAGATATGCAAAGTGGTACAACTCAACGTAGAATATATTTTAAGTACTTGTGTCTATGGCGTAAAACATAAAATGCATGTACTCTCATCCCAAAATATTTGTAGAGTTTAAAAATGGGACTATATACTCACAGTAGTAGAAGTATATTAATAATAAGTTTTCAACTTATTAGAAATATGACCGTCGTCCTTGGATTCACGAACCTATAACAATAATAACGATTCATATAATAATACGACATATGAATAAAATAAAGCAAGTTCATAGAATACTTATATAATAATTTTTAACATTTTATGTTAGTAGTCCATTATTAGTAGTCCTTTGTTAGTAGTCCGAAATAGTCCGAAAAATCCAACAGTCCAATAATCGGTATATATATATATATATATATATATATAATCTTAGAATTACCCCACGACGTATTGTATACGTATTGTCTTTGTATTAACCCAGAGACGTATTGTATACGTATTGTCTTAGAATTAACTAAGACGTATTGTGTACGTATTGTCTTAGGATTTATCAAAACGTATTGTATACTTATTGTGTTAGGACGTACCAAGAATATTATTATACATATATACAATCACAGAATTAACCAAGATTATAATATTTTATTATACTACTGATAACATGTCCAAATATATATAGGATATAGGAAAAGTTAACAAGGATATGGTTAATATAGTTTTTATAATATAAATTTCGTCGATACAACGTTAATTTTAGCAGATATTGTTTTGCTCGCCAAATATTCATTACAACTCCGTTTAAAGTGAATCAAATTGCTATGGATTCATTAAGAAGTAAATTTTACATAACCAATTCGAAAATTTCATCCCAAGTAGTAATTTTTAGAGCTTTACCCTCTTTTTGTGTTGGTAGACAGATTTGGAAAAATCTCGGCATCCACCCAATATATGATTTTTGATAAAATACTTACACTTTGTCTAAAATCATGAAAAAAATACTGGAAGTCTTATTTATATATATTAACATATTTCCAAAGTCTTAGCCTCGAACTCAAAGTCTAAGATAGGTTTTTAATTCCCAACCCAAAACAGCCTGCTTTTTACCGAATGGAGATTAAAGGATATATGTTAAGTTTCAAGGTGTTCTTCATATGTACAAGGTATAAGTTCTTATATTAACTTAATATAACATCATAATACATATAAGTAAGTGTTATTAGAGTTAAGTTAGAAAGATTAGATTAGTTTTTCAAACAAGCTTGGTGTTCACCAAAACAAGTTCTAGTTTTTACAATTTTTATAAGTATAATAAGATAGCAACTATACAAGGAATTGAACAAGGATTTTGAGAAGTATTTTACCTTGATTATGAAGAGGAAATTTGCTGAGATTAAAGTATGATATGAGAGCATTCTAGTGTGTGATTTTAGTTTAAGAAAATGTGGAGTAAAAATGAGTTAAAATGGTCCTTATTTATAAGCTTATAATTTTGGCTTTTAGTGAAAATATCTAAGATAAGTTAAATTGTATTAAGTCATTCATGACATATTAAATTGATTAGGTCATGGATGACATATTACACAAATAATTGCAGATTTCTATTGGTATATACCAATAGTAAATACTTCTAGAAGCAGTGTATAATACGGGTAAAAATACCATATGAATGCGAGTAGAATTCTTTGAGGAAATTGAACAGAAATACGAGTATAGCTATCCTTTATATGTATTGGTATATTATAAAGTGTATTCAATACTTGTAAGGATGTATTTACACTCGTAATACATTATATATAAATACATTTTAACATAAGTTAATTACGTCGTTTAAATAGTAATATATATATTGTTTGAAAACTCTTTAAATTAGTAGTATGAAAATATATATATAATACTTTGTTAATATACTTAATGAGATATTTAATTATCATATTTTCAATTTAAATATATATAAATTCATATATATACACAATAATTAAACAATTAAACAATTAAATCAAGTTACGACGTTCGTGAATCGTCGGAATAAAAGGGTGACCAAAAGCTTGTGTAAAACTCTTTTCGGAGGTTCAAGATTTATTAAAATTCATTGCTTATCAAGTCAGAATTATATAAAGATTAAGTTTATATTTGGTCGGAAATTTCCGGGTCGTCACACAAGGCTTAAATCAAAATGGGGACGAGTTGGGTGAACGACTCGTTAAAGAAGGTTAGTACGTGTAAATAACTTCAAAGTGTGTTTTATGATTGGTGTGATTGTTTTTAATGTACAATAGTTTGGTTTGTATCTTTAACTAATTTGGTAATGGTTGTGGTTGTAAAAACACCGTTGCATTTAGTATTATTTGTGTGGTTTGTTAATGTGTGCAGCTTGATTGAACTTCAAAGACTGACATTAAGTTCAGCAACATTTGATATTATGATACATGTCTAATGCTTATTGCGGAATGAACGATGCTCTTATGCTGGCAGTAAGTTCAGCGGCATCCGTCTACATGTTCCACAATTTACAGGTTAAAAATTTGAAAATTTCTACAATCACCCTATCACTTTGCCCTCTAAATTTAATCCTTTTTCTGATTTCATGCAATCAGGGCCTTGCATGATTTCAAGTGTGGGGTGGGGGATAGAAATTTATCGGGATTTAGTTTTACAACACTTAAGGCTTTTATACTTCAAATTTTAAATTTTTTTCGAGTTGCCTTAGAAGCAAACATGTCCAAGAACCATTTTACATACATTTTGTCCGAAAAAGTCATTTTAAAAGGAATGTTGATTGATGTTTTAAATTATTAATAGCCTTTGAAGTTGCACTATCATTCATTTATTTGAATGAAAATCCTACTAGTTCACTACAACTAGTAGGTCACCTGTACCAAAACGGGTGTAAACCGTGAGAGAGCGGTGATTGCATAGCTTGGTCGGAAATCGGACCTCGTGCCAGATCAAAAACCTAAGGGCGATCTTCATTGTTCAGAACCAGGGCAATGCATGCGCTCGATCACTTTGTATAACCCATAGGAGTAAAGTCTCCCAATCGACACACTTACTGATTTATTTCAGAAGTTGTAGTCCAGACCAGTTGTAGGGTGACGAAAAATCTTGAAAAGTCATTGCTAACATCGACTGGAAATCTACCAGGCCTCAACATCAAACAGGGAAACTGGTAGTCAGACTTATCTCGATGAGGGAGATCTGTCTTGTCAAATGGGGAGTGCACCATGATACACAAAATATCTGTGATTGATCAGATCCTCAGTGGATAACCTCCGAAAAGGTAAAATATCAGCTTTTAAGACTGATGAACCTCAATCTTCATGATTGATTTAATGGATTAGATGATTACCTCATGATTATCGATGATATCCGGGCGTAATGTGTATCCTCTTAAGCACATTATTTTCTTACCGACATCTCGTGATGTTAGGTATTGTGGGAGGGATTGGCTTGACCAATAGCGGGAAACCCGCACTCATTTTTCAAAATTCAGAAAATCCGACAAAATCGAAAAATGTGCCTAGTGTAAAAACTAGCATGATATTTTCAAAACCATAAAACGTTTTCATAAGGTCCTGATTTTTGTAGGATCAAATTTTTCGGATACTTTACTCTAAACTCCCAAAAATGTATATGTGTGTGTGTGTGTGTGTGTTCTCATTGTGTATATAGTGTGAGTGTGATTACAATAAAGGTGTGTTATACTTAAAGCGTGTTTTCATATAGCGTGAGTTTGCATTTCAAAAGAACATATGTGTTTCGTGTGCTTCGCGTAATTTGTGTGATGTGAGTACTCTAAATTGTGTGCGAGTGATAGAATTGCTTGAGGACAAGCAAGAGTTAAGTGTGGGGGATTTTGATATTGCTCAAAATGAACATATTTTTAGTCGCAATATCAACTCGAAACAATAAGTTTTTAATTGTAATTTTGTAATTTTGAATTGTAATTTGTATAAAATAAATAAGAGTGAAGACGGAGTGCGAAAATGAAGATTTATTCAAGAAAATGTCAAAACACAAGAGAGTACAAGTCAACTGAGCATAAGGTACACGTTAACGAAGCTTAAAAATCAGACAAGATCACTATCAAGCCAGCAACCGAACAAAGATATTGGCATTTTCACTTCAGCCACTGATATTTAAATATGCTAATAAGTTAGGCCAATGCTCCCAGTTCTTGTATTTAATTCCAAAGCTAGTCAACACAAAGGACATATAGAATAAACAAATCAAAATGGAGCAGGTTGTTGTCAAGTATTATAATACAAGATGGAAAATAATTGAAGCTAGTTACAAAAAAATAATGAAAAAGGTGAGGCCAGCATGTTTAACTTTTGCTGATATAAGTGAATCTCATTTTCACAATTGGAGAGGAGGGAGCCGAACCTTTTTTTGGGTTTTGCTGTTCGACGCACACAAATAGAAGAAAAGAAGCAGAAGAGACGATAAGGTGGACCAATTTAATTGTTTGTAAGGAATTAATTCTCTGTTGGTTATTGTTCAACAATTATTTTTAGTACTTATATTTTAAATTTTAATTCTCTGTTTATCACATTAGTTAAAATTATGTACTTTGTTAATTTGATTGTTTGTTCAATTAAAATAATTGTTGGGTAATTCCATAATGTTTGTCTAGATTAATAACCAAGGTATTGGATGTAAATTATTGATTGTATGTATTATGTGTGATAGTTTTAAGCTTGAATCAAGAACATGCTTATTGATGTTAAAATCATTTGTATCTAGTTAATTGATATGTTGTTGATAAAGAGAACTCTTGTAGATTTATCATATTGATTTACAATCAACTTGTCTTAGATTGATTGTTTACTAAACCGGACCAAGGGGGTAAATTAGATCCAAACGATTAAACGATATAGGGATGAATTGTATGCAACGAACGTTTGTACAATTGTTAATAACTATGAACATTGAAGTCAATTTTCAAACCTTAGAACTAGCTAAGTTATCCGGTTACAAATACAAGAACTATAGTGAAAAGGGAACCCTTGATCTTGTAATTGTGTTTGCGTGTTTACTAAAGAGAACTCTTGGTGAATCTAATAGGTAACTTACACACATAATCATTCAATCGGGTCTTAATAACAAAAACATACATCCAATACCGAGGGTAAAAGATCTAGATGAAAATTTCGTCTCTTTGATCTAAATCAAATTATCTTACTTGCTTTATTGACAATTGTTTAAAACCAAAAATACCAAAAACATTTCTTTTACTTGTAAACTAGAACTTGTCTTGATTAGCCCATCGTAAAAGGGCAAAACCAAATTATCTTGTACCTTTAGTTTCATTTACTTAGTTAATCATAATATAGTTTCTAATTATAGTTTGACTCATACAACTGTCCTTGGAACGATACACGGACTAAACCATTATCTATACTACTATACGATCGGGTACACTGCCCGTAGTTGTGTAATAGTTCTAATAACCGGTATTTTTCCTAATATAAATTATATACCTGATTCTGCACATCAAGGACCTTTCGGACAGACTTACTACTTGCATACTTTTCATAGCGACTTTTACCGCACATTCACTGTGAGTTATTGCTTCCCTTTTTACTTTACTATTTTTGGGACTGAGAATACATGCGCTTTTTATGTTTTACATACTAGATACGAGTACTTCAACTTTATATATGTGTGGGTGACATAATGGCACAAAGATTCCCCTTAGCTCGGTAATGTTTAACTATTAATTCGTGGGTAAATTAAGAAAAGTCTCATGTATTCACTGGTCGGGTTTTACCCGCGACGGGTAGTATATACCCACGACCCGCCCACGACCCATAGGCGGGTATAAAATTTTACCCGTACCCGTGCCCGCGGGGTAAGATTTAATGTTTTTACCCGCCCGTCGCGGATCGGGTACCTTCAGGTCACGGGTTTTTCTCACCCGTTGCCATCCCTAGTAGACGCGAATATTAGATATGGATCCATAGGGTTTGACATCCCCACTCAGGCTAGTCGCGCTAGCATTCAACGGGTGTTTAATACTTCGTAAACTTACGCACTTGACAGTGTACTTTTAGGGGGTGATATTACTTGTTAAGTTAGTTACCGGGTGCCCACGGATAAGCATATACTTTTCATACTGTTTTGAATACGAAATCTCGTGGTCTACATTACATTACTGATTACAAACAAACTATAGCTCACCAACATTCGTGTTGACTTTTTAAGCATGTATTTCTCAGGTTCTTAGACGTTGTTGCTTCTGCTGTTAGACTTGCTATTAATGTCTTGGTGTTATAGACTTGTTGTTACAGACTCGATGTGTTAGACTTCCGCTGCATTACTTAGAGATGTCTCAATCATAGAACTTTTACTTTGCATTCACAACTTATGTTACATTTGAACAATGGATTTGTAATGACCTTTGTGTCACGTACTTATGTTAATGCTTTCTATTCGTAGAAGCACGTTATCTTTGTAAAACATTTGACGTTGGTAAAGACGTCACCTTTTCATGAATGCAAACCTTATTTTAAAACAGCATGTAGTATTGTACCGTGTAATGGACCTGTTGTTGATGATCCGTACACGTTGATTTTGTACGGGGCGTCTCATTTGGTATCAGAGTATTGGTTGTAGGGAATTAGGTTGCATTAGTATGTCTTGACCGAGTCGAGTAGGATTCACTAATAGGACTAATCTACAACTTGCTCGTTTACTTGTTTCTGCGAAACTGCTGCATGCTACTGTTATATATTACTGCATGTTACTGCTTATTACTACTGCATGCTACTGTTTACCCGATACTACTGCATGACACTACTATCTACTACAGTTTTGTGTACTGCAATAGACTACCTAGGTTCTTGTTGATGCTGTTTGTTGCTACATGTCTTCTATCCGCTGTACCGACTTGGAAAATTTACCTTTCCAAGTTCAGATGTTTTTCTGAACCCTCTTCCCACTCGTCTAACCCTAAGAACTAGTAATGTAATCCACCTGTTACTACCATTCCACAGTTCCAGAGATCGAAACATTACTTCACGCAATCTAGGAAGAGTACCCCTTGGACTATACGCCTACTAAAGTTGATCCTCGGAGGAGGAGATATGTGAGGATTTGTCAGAGTAACCGCACCTCGCCCACCCCCCGAGCTCACCCTAATTAGCCACGTACAACGTATGAACATTAGAAGGTTGTTCAGTTTCCGCAAGTTGACCCTTATCCCATACGCTTTCATGACCGTCGCTTATCTCTTTCATTCTTCACCACTACTCGGCGATCTAACGACATTTCTGGACTTAGGTCCCTAGCACTCTTAGGCATTGGAGAAGTCGGGAAGGCATCTCCTTTCACAAGGTCAGAGTGTCTTCTACTGATGCTCAGCCATACCCAAAGACTTGGGAGTCGCCTCAAGACATATCGTATTACTAATTGCTACACGTACAACTCGACACGAGACCCAGATTGAATTTCTAGAAAGGAACCTAACGACATTACCTGAACCCGGACATTTTGAAGAAATTTCGAGACATTTAGGCATTGATGCATGACTTACGGAACCTACGCACCCACACTGAGAAACCGTGATATTAATTATGTAAATTTTGTTTTGAGATAGCATAGATAAAGCACCGTTAAATGAATTTGAGTAGAACTTGAAGTGATCACGTTACATTGACCATATGGAGTGATATTGGAATGAACGTACGATTTAGTACAATATAATGATACCCGGCCAGCGTGATTATATTGAAGTAAATCATGCAGAAGTTCCAATGTTACTACATAAGGAATATGAAGTGATTAAACGAAAATTTTGGTAGGAACCACTTAAGTATACGCATTATGGTCTGTTAGAGGTAGGGAAAGAATAACCACGTAGGCCAGATACTGTACAAGAAGGGCCTTGATTGCAGAATTGATAACCCGAAAATTTATTATAGATATAGACACTCTGGACACTTAAGGAAAAAGTTCTGAAATAGGAAAAACTTTGGACTTACTTGCGGTAGAGCAATCGTTATCTCAGCTATGGAGACTCACATGGATCCTGATTTTAGTTAGGGTACGTTTCGTCACAACGTTTTATTGTCTCGGAGTTGTTTAATACTAGAGCGATAGAAACCTTATATCTAAGAATCTTAGTGTTATGACTAATAATCCATTAACAACAATGAGAGTTAAGTATTTTATAGGACAAGCTAATGGTAAGCTGGCAGAGATAGAGGAATAATTTAAGGTAGTACCTTAAAATTAACAGGTGGGTCATTTGGAGATGACCTCATGTCAACAAAACTTGGAAGTTTTAAAGTAGTAGTGGAAAGAATTAGTTACCTACGCACAAGCAGATGTTATTTGAGAAGATTGATAGAATTTTTCTCGTTAGTATAATAAGATTTGGTTGGAATTGTGACAACCCGAAAATTTTCGACCAAATTTAAACTTAATCTTTATATGATTTCGATACGATAAGCAAATTCTGTTAATTTGAATCTCAAAAATTTTGAACTATGTTCATGTATTCATTTAACCTCGACCAAATTCTGATGACTCACGAACGATTAATTAAATGGATAGGAATATATATATATATATATATATATATATATATATATATATATATATATATATATATATATATATATATATATATATATATATATGTATATGTATATATATATATTATAACTTGAAAACCTGAACAAAGTATCTAATGTATAATACTTCACATTAAACGTAATTATTTTTAATATATTCATCGACGGAATTAAAAGATAATATCAAACGATTTAATTAAACAGATATTTTGTTAGCAATTATCAATTCCATAATTATTGTGATATCATTATAAGTCTTTATTATGAGGTCCACGTTGATTTGATAAATCGTTTCTTTTAACAATATTCGAAATAAATGGTAAAGTGATCTACAAGTAGGAACAAAGTGTCAAATAACGAAAAATAGACAAAAGTTAGTGGAAAACTGAATATTCGATTGATCTATTTTCAAACGTACAGATTATATATTCTTGAATGATAATATATATGTTTTATAACGTGATAAAATATAATATAAACTTAGATTTAAAATGATTTGTTATAAAGACTTAATATATTATTAAATATATTTTAATATATAACGAGAAGGTAATTTAAAGAAGCAAATGACCAGAACACTCGAACGTACAAGATACACTTTAGGTAATATAGTTATTGGTAATGTAAGTCTATATTTTGACAAAGGTACACGTCGCCAAACGTAAAGTACAAGTTATTAAAACATACGAAGTAACGTTCGAAAATCCAGAACCGGGATATAAGTCAAGTGACAACGTACAAGTAATCGGAACTAAAATTAAAAGTCACCTTTACACGAGAATATAATATAATATATATAATGGATATAAATTATATATATTATATATATAATTATAAAATTATGTCGACGAGCTAGATAACAAAACATGTATGAGCTGGAAATCCATCCCATGCGATCGCATGGGAAATGGTCTTGGAAGCCATGCGATCGCATGGCAGCCTTGTCCAGGACACATCTATAAAGCTCGATCATTTTTCTGCGAATCCATTCATCCCTCTCTCAATCTCTCTGCTCTATATACATACATATATTATTATTATTATTATTATTATTATTATTATTATTATTATTATTATTATTATTATTATTATTAAGATTAATATTATTATTAATCTTATTATTATTATCAGTAGTATAATAATTATTAGTATTATACATAAAATACTACGACGAAGTTATGTCCAAATGATTTCAAAATGATTTTTTTCGAGCGGGAAAGAGCTAAGGAAATTATGAGTTATAGCTAAGGAGGTGATGGGTATTATTCGGGGGTATTGCTCGTGAGATCAAACTAGTGTTTATCATTTTCGTTGCGTCTACGTACTTTCCTGCAATATTGAATCACAATATTGATACGTGAGCATTCATATCTTATCTTTTATATATTAATAGTGTATCCATGTCTAGTGCTCGAGAATATATGTTTATGTATGCTTGTATGCTTTAATTTGGTCGTTAGATAGTTTATGATGAATCACGAATTTGATACATATGCTACTGATATAAAGTATATCATATGCATGTCGTTGAAAAGCTATCGAAAAATTAATAACTTTTCATTTAGAAATCGCGTGATTTCGATGAACGAATTAAAAGATATTGTCAACTGAATTATGTTTGACGTTAATTGAAATTGTGTTTGAAACTGCAAATTAATATTTAAACAACTTGTCTATGAGATTGATAAATTGGATTTTTAGATATTACTAATCGGGTAAATGAATTTCTATATAAGGAACGTCTCATTTTGTTGAACAATTGTCAAAGTTGACTGTCTTATCATGTTTTAAAGCTTTATAAACACTATAATCTGATTTTACAAGTATTGGAAAACTATGTGAAATAATAAAATATTTTCGATTGCCATGATAATTCAAATATAATATAGCTCCTGAAATAAATAATATTTTGAGTTTGATAAACTATAAATTCGTTCAATTATCAAGACTTATACTATGTTAATATAATAAACATGTATAGATTTAAAGATCATATTGGGTCAGGTTGACTTTTGAGATGAATTTTGTTAACTTTTGCATGTCGGTCTCGAGCATTAGGATTGTGATACACTATGACCTGACCTAGCTTGTTAGACATGTATGGACCAACGTTTCTGGATGAAACAACTGAAATCTTATGATCCACCTTTATATACAGATTATGCGCAATATTAAAACTATGAACTCACCAACCTTTGTGTTGACACTTTTAAGCATGTTTATTCTCAGGTTCCTAGAAGTCTTCCGTTGTATGCTTATACGTTATACAAGCTATGTGCATGGAGTCATTCATGCTTTATTCGAGAAAACTTTGCATTCACAAAATCATCACCATGTATCTTATTTTGACTGCATTGTCAACAGATGTAGTATTGTAAACTAGTATTGACGGTGATTGTCTATATGTAGAAATCATCAGATGTCAAAAACCTTGGAATTAGATATTCATTTATGGTGTGCCTTTTCAAAAGAATGCAATGTTTACAAAACGTATCATGTAGAGGTCAGTACCTTACTGTGAAATCGATGAATGATGTATTCGTCCAAATGGATTTGGACGGGTCATCACAGGAATGAACCTTAAGATTAACCTAACACCCATCAATCTGGCAAGCTCAATGCAATAGTTGGAATGGGCTGGCTTTCAAGGATGAAAGCGAAAGTTATTTATAGTGAGAAGATTATTCGTATACCTCGCGAGAATGGTGAGCCATTAATAGTTTACAGGGAGAGATGTAACCCGAAGTTGAACCTTATTAGTTGCATGAAAAAGGGGCGTTTTGCTATTCTGGCGCATGTGAAGAAGTTAGAAACTGGGGAGAAAAGCGTGGATGATGTACGAATTGTGAACGAATTTCCTGACGTCTTTCCAGAAGAATTATCGGGATTACCCCCACCGCGATCAATGGAGTTTCAGATTGATCTAGTGCCAGGAGCTGCACCAGTAGCTCGCGCACCTTATCCACTTGCACCTTCTGAACTGCAAGAGTTCCAGAGTCAACTGCAGGAACTGCTAGACCGTGGATTTATTCGACCGAGTTCATCGCCATGGGGCGCACCTGTTTTATTCGTGAAGAAGAAGGACAGATCTTTCCGCATGTGTATCGATTATCAAGAGCTGAACAAGTTGACAATCAAGAACTGGTATCCCCTTCCCAGGATTGATGATCTATTCGATCCGCTGCAAGGATCCAGCGTTTACTCCAAGATCGATGTGCGGTCAGGTTATCACCAGTTGAGGGAGAAGGAGAGTGATGTACTAAAGACTGCGTTTCGAACTTGTTATGGTCATTATGAATTTCTGGTGATGTCATTCGGTTTAACCAATGCACCTGTCGTGTTCATGGATCTTATGAATCGAGTATGCAAGCCGTACCTAGACAAATTTGTTATCGTATTCATAGACGATATCCTAATCTATTCCAAAAGCGAAAAAGAACATGAGCAACATCTTCGACTCGTGCTTGAACTCTTGAGATAAGAGCAACTCTATGCCAAATTCTCCAAGTGTGAATTTTGGTTGAAGGAAGTCCAATTTTTCGGTCATATTGTGAGCGATCAGGGTATCAAAGTCGATCCTGCAAGGATCGAAGCCATCAGCAAGTGGGAAACCCTCACTACTCCTACTCATATCCACCAATTTTTAGGCCTCGCCAGTTACTATCGTAGATTCATCGAAGGTTTCTCTTTGATTTCGCGTCCTTTGACCGCGTTAAATTACAAGGGGAAGAAGTTCGTTTGGGCAACTGAGCAAGAGTCGGCATTCCAAACCTTGAAGCAGAAGTTAACCACCGCACCTATCTTATCCCTTCCCGAAGGCAGTGATGACTTTGTTGTATATTGGATTGCCTCCCAACAAGGTTTTGGGTGTGTATTGATGCAACGGAAGAAGGTTATTGCTTACGCCTCCCGACAACTAAAGATTCACGAGCGAAACTACACGACTCACGATCTCGAACTTGGAGCCGTCGTCTTTGCGCTCAAACTGTGGAGACACTATCTTTACGGAACCAAGAGTACTATCTTCACCGACCATAAAAGCCTCCAACACATATTTGATCAGAACCAACTGAACATGAGGCAGCGATGGTGGATCAAGACGTTGAACGATTATGATTGTGAACTTCGCTACTATCCTGGAAAGGCAAATGTTGTAGCCGATGCCTTGAGCCGAAAGAAGAGAATGGTACCTCTTCGTGTTCGTGCCTTGAACGTCACCATTCACACGAATCTCAATAGCCAAATCCGGGTAGCCCAAGATGAGGCTCTCAAGGAGGAGAATATTTCTCAAGAACGTTTGAACATTCTCGTCTCTCGATTCGAGGTTAAGGAAACTGGACTCCGATATTTCGCCGGAAGAATTTGGGTGCCTAGTTATGGGGATTTACGAAGCCTTATTCTAGACGAAGCCCACAAGTTAAGGTATTCAATTCATCCAGGAGCTGGTAAGATGTACCATGATCTCAAGGAGCAATATTGGTGGCCAAACCTTAAGAAGGATGTTGCTACTTACGTTAGAAAGTGTTTAACTAGTTATAAGATCAAAGCCGAACATCAGAGGCCATCCGGGTAACTTCAGCAACCTGATATCCCACAATGGAAGTGGGAAGGAATAACGATGGACTTCATCATGAAGCTACCGAAAACGGTAGGCGGTTACGATACCATCTGGGTTATTATTGACCGCCTTACCAAATCTGCTCACTTCCTAGCTGTAGTGACCCGAAATTTTCCATGTTATATATATTAAATGAAATTGTTATTTACATGATTAAGTGTTTCCAACATGTTAAGCAATCAAACTTGTTAATACTTGATTAATTGAAATAGGTTTCATATAGACAATTGACCACCCAAGTTAACCGGTGATTCACGAACGTTAAAACTTGTAAAAACTATATGATGACATATATATGATTATATATATAGTTAACATGATATTATGATAAGTAAGTATCTCATTAGGTATTTTAACAATGAGTTATATACATAAAATTGAGTTTATTGAATTAAGAAACTCGAAACGGTATATATAACGATTATCGTTATAACAACGTCTTACTAAATACATATGAATCATATTAAGATATTGATACACTATGTTTAATCAATGAAAATGATAAGTAAACATGTCATTAAGTGTATTAACAATGAACTACATATGTAAAAACAAGACTACTAACTTAATGATTTCGAAACGAGACATATATGTAACGATTATCGTTGTAACAACATTTAACTGTATATATATCATACTAAGATATATTAATATATCATGATATCATGATAATGTAATAATTTAATATCTTATTAGATATAATAAACATTCAGTTAACAACATTTAACATGATCGTTAACTTAAAGGTTTCAAATCAACATTTACATGTAACGACTAACGATGACTTAACGACTCAGTTAAAATGTATATACATGTAGTATTTTAATATGTATTCATACACTTTTGAAAGACTTCAAGAAACTTATCAAAATACTTATACTTAACAAAAATGCTTACAATTACATCCTCGTTCAGTTTCATCAACAATTCTACTCATATGCACCCGTATTCGTACTCGTACAATACACAGTTTTTAGATGTATGTACTATTGGTATATAAACTCCAATGATCAGCTCTTAGCAGCCTATGTGAGTCACCTAACACATGTGAGAACCATCATTTGGCAACTAGCATGAAATATCTCATAAAATTACAAAAATATTAGTAATCATTCATGACTTATTTACATGTAAACAAAATTACACATCCTTTATATCTAATCCATATACCAACGACCAAAAACACCTACAAACAATTTCATTCTTCAATTTTATTCATCTAATTGATCTCTCTCAAGTTCTATCTTCAAGTTCTAAGTGTTCTTCATAAATTCTATAAGTTCTAGTTTCATAAAATCAAGAATACTTCCAAGTTTGCTAGCTTACTTCCAATCTTGTAAAGTGATCATCCAACCTCAAGAAATCTTTATTATTTACAGTAAGATATCTTTCTAATACAAGGTAATACTCATATTCAAACTTTGATTCAATTTCTATAACTATAACAATCTTATTTTGAGTGGAAATCTTACTTGAACTTGTTTTCGTGTCATGATTCTGCTTCAAGAACTTTCAAGCCATCCAAGGATCCTTTGAAGCTAGATCTATTTTTATCATTTCCAGTAGGTTTATCCACAAAACCTGAGGTAGTAATAATGTTCCTAACATCATTCGATTCATATATATAAAACTACCTTATTCGAAGGTTTAAACTTGAAATCACTAGAACATAGTTTAGTTAATTCTAAACTTATTCGCAAACAAAAGTTAATCCTTATAACTTGAATTTTAAAATCAACTAAGCACATGTTCTATATCTATATGATATGCTAACTTAATGATTTAAAACCTGGAAACACGAAAAACACCGTAAAACTGGACATACGCCGTCGTAGTAACACCGCGGGCTGTTTTGGGTTTGATAATTAAAAACTATGATAAACTTTGATTTATAAGTTGTTCTTCTAGAAAAATGATTTTTCTTATGAACATGAAACTATATCCAAAAATCATGATTAAACTCAAAGTGGAAGTATGCTTTTCAAAATGGTCATCAAGACGTTGTTCTTTCGACTGAAATGACTACCTCTTACAAAAATGACTTGTAACTTATATTTCCTACTATAAACCTATACTTTTTCTCTTTAGATTCATAAAATAGAGTTCAATATGAAACCATAGCAATTTGATTCACTCAAAACGGATTTAAAACGAAGAAGTTATGGGTAAAACAAGATTGGATATTTTTTGATTATTGTAGCTACGGGAAATATTGTAACAATTCTATACAAATCATATCCTAGCTAACTTATATTGTATTATACATGTATTCTAATATATTATGTAATCTTGGAATACCATAGACACGTATGCAAATGTTTTGACATATCATATCGACCCATCTATATATATTATTTGGAACAACCATAGACACTCTATATGCAGTAATGTTGGAGTTAGCTATACAGGGTTGAGGTTGATTCCAAAAATATATATACTTTAAGTTGTGATCTAGCCTGAGACGTGTATACACTGGGTCATGGATTGATTCAAGATAATATATATCAATTTATTTCTGTACATTTAACTATGGACAACTAGTTGCAGGTTACTAACGAGGGCAGCTGACTTAATAAACTTAAAATATTAAAATGTATTAAAAGTGTTGTAAATATATTTTGAACATACTTTGATATATATGTACATATTTGTTATAGGTTCGTGAATCGACCAGTGGCCAAGTCTTACTTCTCGACGAAGTAAAAATCTGTGAAAGTGAGTTATAGTCCCACTTTTAAAATCTAATATTTTGGGATGAGAATACATGCAGTTTTATAAATGTTTTATGAAATAGACACAAGTAAATGAAACTACATTATATGGGTGAATGATCGAAGCCGAATATGCCCCTTTTGCTTGGTAACCTAAGAATTAGTAAACCGATCTACTAATTGACGTGAATCCTAAAGATAGATCTATTGGGCCTAACGAACCCCATCCAAAGTACCGGATGCTTTAGTACTTCGAATTCGTTTTTATCATGTCCGAAAGATTTCCCGAAATGATAGGGGATATTCTTATATGCATCTTGTTAATATCGGTTACCAGGTGTTCACCATATGAATGATTTTTATCTCTATATATGGGATGTATATTATGAAATCTTGTGGTCTATTATTATGATTTGATAATATATAGGTTAAACCTATTACTCACCAACATTTTTGTTGACGTTTTAAGCATGTTTATTCTCAGGTGATTATTAAGAGCTTCCGCTGTTGCATACTAAAATAAGGAAAAGATTTGGAGTCCATGCTTGTATGATATTATGTAAAAACTGCATTCAAGAAACTTATTTTTGATGTAATATATTCTTATTGTAAACCATTATGTAATGGTCGTGTGTAAACGATATATTTTAGATTATCATTATTTGATAATCTACGTAATGCTTTTTAAACCTTTATAGATAAAATAAAGGTTATGGTTGTTTTAAAAATGAATGCCGTCTTTGAAAAACGTCTCATATAGAGATCAAAACCTCACGACAAAATCAATTAATATGTAACGTTTATAATCAATATGAACGGGACATTTCAGTTGGTATCCGAGCGTTGGCCTTAGAGAACTAGAAATTTGCATTAGTGTGTCTTATCGAGTATGTTAGGATACATTAGTGATTCTGGACTTCGACCGTGTTTTCTTTAAAAACGATTGCTTGACACTTTTGTTGGAACCTATATATTATTAACATGTAAATATTATGTGGTATATTAACCTCTTAATGTGTTTGATATTGTGTGATAGATGTCTACCACTAGTACAAATTCTATCGACTCACCTAATAATAATGAAGAGTCGAATATACTTTGGGAAGATTCACAAATTCTCGGAGAGGAACCGGAAGAAGAGGAACCAGAAGAGGAGGAACCGGAAGAGGAGGAACCGGAAGAAGAAGAGGTTCCGGAGGAAGAAATATTGATACCTATTATAAATCGATTAAATAAAAGAAAATCCTCAACCAACGGACCAAAGTTAATAATGGTCAATGGTGTTTCCGTCGAGGAAGCAAAATATAGGGAAGATTACCAATTTTCGGATGAATCGGATCCCGATGAGGATTCCGATGATGTTATAGAAATTACCTCGACCCAATTTAATAAAGCGAAAGAAAATAATAAGTGAAAAGGTATAAAAATAGAGAAACCCGATTCCAACCCCGATGAACTTTATATGTATCGGCAACATCCGTATTTCCTAAAATGTAACAGTGACCCGGGAACCTCTAAACCACCAGGTTTTCCTAAACCATTGTGGGAAACGACGGCTCGTATTAGAGGAACACCATATATTCCTAGAAAATTAGGAAAACGAACCAAGTCCAAAGAAGAAGAAACCAGTGATTCAGATTAGAGGGTTGTAATCATGTTATATATTATATGTATTGTAGTGTGCTTGTACTTTTATGTTCTATGTAAAAATTGCTTGTATTGTTTGTTAATTATCTTTTATGAATCTAATCCTTGTCTATTTTATAGTATAAAAACAAAATGGACGTTAAGGGTAGACAACTGAATATTTTAGAAGATCTACCAGAGGATATGATTGAGGAAATCTTGTCTAGAGTCGGTAAGAATTCATCAGCACAATTAATTATGGCAAAATTAACATGTCAAATATTTGAAAGACTTTCCAGAAATGCCTTAGTTTATAAAAGGCTTTCCTTTTATAGGAGGGGTATCTCACATTGGGGAGACCGTAAGTTACGCCGTGTTTTCTTTAAAGCGTTAAATGCGGGGAACCCAAATGCAATTTTACGCTACGGGTTAAGAACCTATTTTGACTCAACATATCCCAACATAGGATTTCATGAATTAGAAATAGCTTCTAACATGCAACATAAAGAAGCATGTTATGCTTACGGGTTAGTGATGTTCGCTTCTTACCAAAGTGAGAAAAAGAACATCGGATTGCAACTTTTAAATAAAACCTTCCCACAAGTGACGGATTCAGTAGTTGGGGTAAGAAACAAGGTTTTTAGATTATTATGGGGCTGTTGTACATTATGAAACCCTCGTCCTTTTGACGACATTACAACATGCTGCCTAGCCAATGGTCATAACGGTTATTTTCCACAAGACCAAGGATGGGAAGTCTTCTTATTAAAACCAGAATGCATGACTTGTTTCTGGACTTATGAACTACGTGTCTTTATTTCCTTTGCTAAACAACTTGCGTATTAACTAGGTTTATCTTCAAAAACTGTCCTGTATCAAAGTGTACTATATTTCATGTTATATGTAATATAGCGAAGTTGTAAGTTTGAAGAATATTTGTATGTGATATATTATTATAATTAATTTTTGTGATATATTATTATAATTAATTTTTCATATGGAATTGTAGCAGTTGAATTGTATATTAGCTACTAAGTATGAACTTAACGGGTAGGTAGTACCCGAATTTAAACTTATAAAACGCTAATATGAACAAAAAGCTTTTATAAATGAGTTCATATTATGCTACGAAATACAATTGACTACTCTTAATATTCTGTATGATTAACTCGATTTAGTTGGCTATTTTGAAGGAAATGGCACCGACTACTCGACACACCATGAATATGAGCGAAGAGGAATTTCGTATCTTTCTTGCTGCAAACATAGCCGTAGTACAGGCTGCGCTACATACCAAAAATAACTCTGAATCTAGCAATGCAGCTAATGGCATAAGAAATCATGTAGGATGCTCCTACAAAGAATTCACTGCCTGCAAACCTTTGGAATTTGATGGAACCGAAGGACCAATTGGATTGAAACGGTGGACCGAGAAAGTCGAATCGGTGTTTTCCATAAGTAAGTGAACTGAAGAGGAAAAAGTTAAGTACGCTACGCCTACCTTCACAGGTACTGCGTTAACGTGGTGGAACACCTATCTTGAATAGGTAGGATAAAATGCTGCTTACGCACTACCGTGGTCGGCATTCAAGCAATTGATGAACGAGCAGTACTGTAGTGACCCGAAATTTTCCATGTTTATATATATTAAATGAAATTAATATTTACATGATTAAGTGTTTCCAACATGTTAAGCAATCAAATATGTTAAGACTTGATTAATTGAAATAGGTTTCATATAGACAATTGACCACCCAAGTTGACCGGTGATTCACGAATGTTAAAACTTGTAAAAACTATATGATGACATATATATGATTATATATATAGTTAACATGATATTATGATAAGTAAGTATCTCATTAGGTATTTTAACAATGAGTTATATACATAAAATTATGTTTATTGAATTAAGAAACTCGAAACGATATATATAACGATTATCGTTATAACAAAATCTTACTAATTACATATGAATCATATTAAGATATTGATACACTATGTTTAATCATGATAAATGATAAGTAAACATGTCATTATGTATATTAACAATGAACTACATATGTAAAAACAAGACTACTAACTTAAGGATTTCTAAACGAGACATATATGTAACGATTATCGTTGTAACGACATTTAAATGTATATATATATCATATTAAGATATATTAATATATCATAATATCATGATAATATAATAATTTAACATCTCATTAGATATAATAAACATTGAGTTAACAACATTTAACAAGATCGTTAACTTAAAGGTTTCAAATCACCATTTACATGTAACGACTAACGATGACTTAACGACTCAGTTAAAATGTATATACATGTAGTGTTTTAATATGTATTCATACACTTTTTAAAGACTTCAATACACTTATCAAAATACTTCTACTTAACAAAAATACTTACAATTACATCCTCGTTCAGTTTCATCAACAATTCTACTCGTATGCACCCGTATTCGTACTTGTACAATACACAGCTTTTAGATGTATGTACTATTGGTATATACACTCCAATGATCAGCTCTTAGCAGCCCATGTGAGTCACCTAACATATGTGGGAACCATCATTTGGCAACTAGCATGAAATATCTCATAAAATTACAAAAATATGAGTAGTCATTCATGACTTATTTACATGAAAACAAAATTACACATCCTTTATATCTAATCCATATACCAACGACCAAAAACACCTACAAACACTTTCATTCTTCAATTTTATTCATCTAAGTGATCTCTCTCAAGTTCTATCTTCAAGTTCTAAGTGTTCTTCATAAATTCTATAAGTTCTAGTTTCATAAAATCAAGAATACTTCCAAGTTTGCTAGCTTACTTCCAATCTTGTAAAGTGATCATCCAACTTCAAGAAATCTTTTTTATTTACAGTAAACTATCTTTCTAATACAAGGTAATACTCATATTCAAACTTTGATTCAATTTCTATAACTATAACAATCTTATTTCGAGTGGAAATCTTACTTGAACTTGTTTTCGTGTCATGATTCTGCTTCAAGAACTTTCAAGCCATCCAAGGATCCTTTGAAGCTAGATCTATTTTTCTCATTTCCAGTAGGTTTATCCACAAAACCTGAGGTAGTAATGATGTTCATAACATCATTCGATTCATATATATAAAACTATCTTATTCGAAGGTTTAAACTTGAAATAACTAGAACATAGTTCAGTTAATTCTAAACTTGTTCGCAAACAAAAGTTAATCCTTCTAACTTGACTTTTAAAATCAACTAAACACATGTTCTATATCTATATGATATGCTAACTTAATGATTTAAAACCGAAAAACACGAAAAACACGAAAAACACCGTAAAACCGGATATAAGCCGTTGTAGTAACACCGCGGGCTGTTTTGGGTTAGTTAATTAAAAACTATGATAAACTTTGATTTAAAAGTTTTTCTTCTGGGAAAATGATTTTTCTTATGAACATGAAACTATATCCAAAAATCATGGTTAAACTCAAAGTGGAAGTATGTTTTCCAAAATGGTCATCTAGACGTCGTTTTTTCGACTGAAATGACTACCTTTACAAAAATGACTTGTAACCTGTAATTCTGACTATAAACTTATACGTTTTCTGTATAGATTCATAAACTTAAGTTCAATATGAAACCATAGCAATTGGATTCACTCAAAACGGATTTAAAACGAAGAAGTTATGGGTAAAACAAGATTGGTTATTTTTGCTTGTTGTAGCTACGTGAAAATTGGTAACAAATCTATATTAATCATATCCTAGCTAACTTATATTGTATTATACATGTATTCTAATATATTATGTAATCTTGGGATACCATAGACACGTATGCAAATGTTTTGACATATCATATCGACCCATCTATATATATTATTTGGAATAACCATAGACACTCTATATGTAGTAATGTTGGAGTTAGCTATACAGGGTTGAGGTTGATTCCAAATATATATATAGTTTGAGTTGTGATCTAGCCTGAGACGTGTATACACTGGGTCGTGGATTGATTCAAGATAATATATATCGATTTATTTATGTACATCTAATTATGGACAACTAGTTGTAGGTTACTAACAAGGACAGCTGACTTAATAAACTTAAAATAGTAAAACGTATTAAAAATATTGTAAATATATTTTGAACATACTTTGATATATATGTACATATTTTTTATAGGTTCGTGAATCGACCAGTGGCCAAGTCTTACTTCCCGATGAAGTAAAAATCTGTGAAAGTCAGTTATAGTCCCACTTTTAAAATCTAATATTTTGGGATGAGAATTCATGCAGTTTTATAAATGTTTTACGAAATAGACACAAGTAAATGAAACTAGATTATATGGGTGAATGATCGAATCCGAATATGCCCCTTTTGCTTGGTAGCCTAAGAATTAGTAAATCGATCTACTAATTGACACGAATCTTAAAGATAGATCTATTGGGCCTAACGAACCCCATCCAAAGTACCGGATGCTTTAGTACTTCGAATTCGGTTTTATCATGTCCGAAGGATTTCCCGAAATGATAAGGGATATTCTTATATGCATCTTGTTAATGTCGGTTACCAGGTGTTCACCATATTAATGATTTTTATCTCTATGTATGGGATGTATATTGAAATATGAAATCTTGTGGTCTATTATTATGATTTGATAATATATAGGTTAAACCTATAACTCACCAACATTTTTGTTGACGTTTTAAGCATGTTTATTCTCAGGTGATTATTAAGAGCTTTTGCTGTTACATACTAAAATAAGAACAAGATTTGGAGTCCATGCTTGTATGATATTATGTAAAAACTGCATTCAATAAACTTATTTTTGATGTAATATATTCTTATTGTAAACCATTATGTAATGGTCGTGTGTAAACGGTATATTTTAGATTATCATTATTTGATAATCTACGCAATGCTTTTTAAACCTTTATAGATAAAATAAAAGTTATGGTTGTTTTAAAAATGAATGCAGTCTTTGAAAAACGTCTCATATAGAGGTCAAAACCTCGCGACGAAATCAATTAATATGGAACGTTTATAATCAATATGAACGGGACATTTCAGTTGGTATCCGAGCGTTGGTCTTAGAGAACCAGAAAATTGCATTAGTGTGTCTTACCGAGTTTGTTAGGATGCATTAGTGAGTCTGGACTTCAACCATGTTTTTTCTTCAAAAACGATTGCTTAACATTTTTTGTTGTTGGAAACTATATATTTTTAACATGTAAATATTATGTGATATATTAATCTCTTAACGTGTTTGATATTGTGTGATAGATGTCTACCTCTAGTACAAATCCCATTGATTCACCTAATAATAATGAAGAGTCGAATATATTTTGGGAAGATTCACAAATTCCCGAAGAGAAACCGGAAGAGGAGGAACCGGAAGAGGAGGAACCGGAAGAAGAGGAACCAGAAGAGGATGAATCAGAAGAGGAGGAACTAGAAGAAGAAGAGGTTCTGGAGGAAGAAATATTGATACCTATAGTAAATCGATTAAATAAAAGAAAATCCTCAACCAACGGACCAAAGTTAATAATGGTCAATGGTGTTTCCGCCGAGGAAGCAAAATATTGGGAAGATTACCAATTTTCCGATGAATCGGATCCCGATGAGGATTACGATGATGTTATAGAAATTACCTCGACCCAATTTAATAAAACGAAAGAAAATAATAAGGGAAAAGGTATAAAAATAGAGAAACCCGATTCCAACCCCGATGAACTTTATATGTATCGACAACATCCGTATTTCCAAAAATGTAACAATGACCCGGGAACCTCTAAACCACCAGGTTTTTCTAAACCATTATGGAAAACGACGGCTCGTATTAGAGGAACACCATATATTCCTAGAAAATTAGGAAAACGAACCAAGTACGAAGAAGAAGAAACCAGTGATTCAGATTAGAAGGTTGCAATCATGTTGTGTATTATATGTATTGTAGTGTGCTTGTACTTTTATCTTCTATGTAAAAATTGCTTGTATTGTTTGTTAATTATCTTTTGCGAATCTAATCCTTGTCTATTTTACAGTATAAAAACAAAATGGACGTTAAGGGTAGACAACCGAATATTTTAGAAGACCTACCAGAGAATATGATTGAGGAAATCTTGTCTAGAGTCAGTCAGAATTCATCAGCACATTTAGTTATGGTGAAATTAACTTGTCAAACATTTGAAAGACTTTCCAGAAATGCCTTAGTTTTTAAAAGGCTTTCCTTTGATAGGTGGGGTATATCTGTAACAGACAGAAACCCGGGCTAGTTGTAAGTTGTCTATCTTACCCTTAGGGTTTGTGCTTAGTCTTAAGTGCTTTTATTTTAATTATTTTATTAGTGTTTTATTATAATTGTGTTGTGACCAGTTTGTGACAAGGGTCCCAGAACAGGTTTGTTTATTTTATTTGGACCTCGTTTGGGCTACCTAATCTTGTGCGAAAGATTTTAAATAACTGGTAAATACCCGTGTGTGATGGGGTATGGGATTTTAACCCCAAATAAGTGTCTAAGAGCTGCTCATTTATCTCATATCCACCTTCTCTCTAAAAACACCCCGTACCTAACTTTCACCTCATTGAAAACCCTAATTTGATTTTGTGAGCGTTTGGATTAATTGAAGTTAGCAATCGATTCCTTGTGTTCTTGTGATCATCTTAAGGTAAGTATTACAAAGATTTATGTATTAATCTTGTTGGAAATTGGGTTTTGGGTGTAAATGGGTTTTTGATGAATTTTGAACTTGAATCTTCATATTATGTGTTTGTATGTGTTAATTGATGTTAGAAATAGGTTGTATATATGTTTAGTAGCTTCCATGTGCTTAAAATTTGATCAAAATCGCTCAAAAATTGAGTTTTTGGGGAAAAATGTTTGAAATCAGCGTTTTTTGTTCGAAACCCAGTTGCTACAGTACCTGAATTGCTACAGTGTCACTATTTGCTACAGTACCGAGTTGCTACAATGTCACTATTTGCTACATTGTTCGGTATTTGCTACAGTGCTACTATTGCTACAGTACCGAGTTGCTACAGTGTCACTATTTGCTACAGTACCGAGTTGCTACAGTGTCACTATTTGCTACAGCCCCGAGTTGCTACAGTGCCACTATTTGCTACAGTACCTTTTATGAAATTGAAACGGACGTAACTTTCAAAACGTAACTCCGTTTTTGATGAATAAACTATCGTTAGAATCGTAATAAAGAATAATTTTTAATGGTGAACTTTTAAGAAACTAGATCAAACTATTTTTGGGCCGAAAAAGGAGTTTTAGTGTATATGTCGTGTTTTGCACGCACCTGTATGCCATTATTGAGTGGAGTCATGATGTAGACTCATAAAATATGAATATATGGTGTTATGACCTAGTTAATCGTATGAAATGATTATATTATTTATTGGATATGTATATTAACTTTGTTTGTGTTGTTCTCAGGTTATAAGGACAAGGAGGAAGCTCAGAAATAATAACTGAGCAGTTGGTGGTAATTGATGAGTGGGTCTATCTCCGGATAGAGTTTAAGTAGCATATCATGCTACTGTGGTTGACTCTTTTACCATGCATAGTGTAGAAATTGTCATGTTAGAATAATATAGTATGCCTGATGTTGTATGTGATTTATGTGTACACTGTGTGAATGGCACCAGTCGGGCTTAGGGAGACTGGGGACTCGAGACCGTGCCTAGGAGAGGTTAGAGTCCGTATGAGATCAACCGTGCCTAGGGGAGGTTGGGTCCATAGGCTACTGATTGTGGAGTATAGTGTGAATGATGCATCCCCTGTATCTGGATAACTATACTGTGAATTGAGTAGCAGGGACTATCGGTAGACTAAAGTCCGATCAGCTAGGAGTCGTGTGCTCGTACAAGCCGCCGATCCTCGTATTGTCTTATTGTATGCTAGTTGGTAGTAGCATGTGTTGTTGTTAGTATATAGCTTGTGTGTGACTTAAGCTATATCTGTTAGATAGATTCCATTCACTTAGCGGTGCGCTAATCCCCCACATATTCTTCCCTTGCAGGTTTAGGTACTGCTAGTCGGGATGGGTGCTGTTGCAGAAGACATGTTTGACAACCCAACTATGATGTGGACTTTTGTATAAATAATGTTTTGTGATAACGTAACACTGTGGTGTAAACTTAAACTTAATTACTCAGATTAATGTAATGACACGACTAATAGTGTGTTTGTTAATAAAGTCTTCCGCTGTGTATTTAAAAAAAAAATGGCCGGTGTTACAATATCACATTGGGGACACCGTAAGTTACGCCGTGTTTTCTTTAAACCGTTAAATGCGGGGAACCCAAATGCAATTTTACGCTACGGGTTAAGAACTTATTTTGACTCAACATATCCCAACATAGGATTTCGTGAATTAGAAAGAGCTTCTAACATGCAACATAAAGAAGCATGTTATGCTTACGGGTTAGTGATGTTCACTTCTTACCAAAGTGAGTAAAAGAACATTGGATTGCAACTTTTAAATAAAACCTTCCCACAAGTGACGGATTCAGTAGTTGGGGTGAGAAACAAGGTTTTTAGATTATTACGGGGCTGTTGGACATTACGAAACCCTCGTCCTTTTGACGACATTACAACATGCTTCCTAGCCAATGGTCATAACGGTTATTTTCCACAAGACCAAGAATGGGAAGTCATCTTAGTAAAACCAGAATGCATGACTTGTTTCTGGACTTATGAATTACGTGTCTTTATTTCCTTTGCTGAACAACTTGCGTATTAACTAGATTTATCTTCAAAACTGTCCTGTATCAAAGTGTACTATATTTCCTGTTATATGTAATATAGCGATGTTGTAAGTTTTGAAGAATATTTATATGTGATATATTATTATAATCAGATTTTCATATGGAATTGTAGTAGTTGAATTGTATATTAGCTACTAAGTATGAACTTAACGGGTAGGTAGTACCCGAATTTAAACTTATAAAACGCTAATATGAAGAAAAAGCTTTTATAAATGAGTTCATATTATGCTACGAAATACTATTGACTACTCTTAATATTCTGTATGATTAACTCGATTCAGTTGGCTATTTTGAAGGAAATGGCACCGACTACTCGATACACCATGAATATGAGAGAAGAGGAATTTCCTACCTTTCTTGCTGCAAATATAGCCGCAGTACAGGCTGCGCTACATACCAACAATAACTCTGAATCTAGCAATGCAGCTAACGGCGCAAGAAATCGTGTAGGATGCTCCTACAAAGAATTCACTGCCTGCAAACCTTTGGAATTTGATGGAACCGAAGGACCAATTGGATTGAAACGGTGGACCGAGAAAGTCGAATCGGTGTTTGCCATAAGTAAGTGTACTGAAGAGGACAAAGTTAAGTACGCTACGCATACCTTCATAGGTACAGCGTTAACGTGGTGGAACACCTATCTTGAACAGGTAGGACAAAATGCTGCTTACGCACTACCGTGGTCGGCATTCAAGCAATTGATGAACGAGCAGTACCGTCCTAGAAACGAAGTCAATAAACTCAAGGCAGAACTTAGAGAGTTAAGAACACAAGAGTTCGACGTTACCACATATGAATGACGATTCACAGAGTTGTGCCTATTGTGTCCGGGAGCATTCGAAGATGAAGAAGAGAAGATCAACGCGTTTGTAAAAGGGTTACCAGTAAGGATTCAAGAAGACGTGAGTTCACACAAGCCCGCTTCTATACAGAAGGCAAGTCGAATGGCTCATAAACTCATAAATCAGATTGAGGGAAGAATTAAAGAGCAGGCGGCCGAAGAAGCCAACACGAAACAACTCAAGAGGAAGTGGGAGGAAAACGGTGACAAGAGTCACCAGTACAACAACAACAACAACAACAACAATTACAACCACAATCGCAACAACTATCCCAACAACCGCAACAACAATCGCAACAATAACCGCAATCCTAACAATAACTACAACAAACATCCCAACAACAACAACAGCTACAACAACCGTTTCAACAACAATAACAATCCCAACAACAGCCTCAATAACAACAACGGCAACAAAAACCAAAAACAGCCATGTCATAGGTGTGAAGAAAATCATCAGGGGTTTTGCACGATATTTTGCAACAGGTTTAAAAGAAATGGTCATAGCGCGACAAAGTGTGAGGTCTATGAACCAAAGTTTAACAGAACTAAAGGAACAAATAATGTCGGAACAAGTAATGCCGAAACGAATAGTGTCGGAGCAAGTAATACCAACGCTGTTTGTTATAAATGTGGAAAACTGGGCCACATTATTAGAAATTGCCCGAATCAAGGGAATACTAATGGGCAGGGCCGTGGAAGAGTTTTCAATATTAATGCGGCAGAAGCACAGGAAGACCCAGAGCTTGTTACGGGTACGTTTCTTATTGACGATAAATCTGCTTATGTTTTATTTGATTCGGTGCGGATAGAAGCTATATGAGTAGAGAATTTTGTGCTAAATTAAGTTCCCCATTGACGCCTTTAGATAGTAAATTTTTACTCGAATTAGCAAACGGTAAATTAATTTCAGCAGATAATATATGTCGGGAGAGAGAAATTAAACTGGGGGATAAAACGTTTAAAATTGATTTAATACCAGTCGAGTTAGGGAGTTTTGATGTAATAATTGGCATGGAATGGTTGAAAAAGGTGAGAGCAGAGGTCGTTTTTTACAAAAATGCGATTCGCATTATGCGTGAAAAAAGAAAACCTTTAATGGTGTACGGAGAAAAGAACAACGCGAAATTAAATCTTATTAGTAGTTTGAAGGCGCAAAAACTAATAAGAAAAGGTTGTTACGTCATTCTAGCACACATCGAGGAAGTTAAACCTGAAGAAAAGAACATCAGTGATGTTCCCGTCGCAAAAGAATTTCCCGATGTATTTTCGAAAGAATTACCGGGATTACCCCCACATCGATCCGTTGAATTTCAAATAGACCTTGTACCAGGAGCTGCACCAATAGCTCGTGCTCTATACAGACTCGCACCCAACAAAATGAAGGAATTACAAAGTCAGTTACAGGAACTTTTAGAGCATGGTTTCATTCGACCAAGCACATCACCATGGGGAGCTCCTGTTTTGTTTGTTAAGAAGAAAGATGGTACATTCAGGTTGTGTATCGACTACCGAGATTTGAACAAACTTACCATCAAGAACCGCTACCCACTACCGAGAATCGACGACTTATTTGATCAACTACAAGGCTCGTCTGTTTATTCGAAGATCGATTTACATTCTGGATATCATCAAATGCAGGTGAAGGAGGATGATATTCCAAAGACTGCTTTTAGGACGCGTTACGGTCATTACGAGTTTATGGTTATGCCGTTTGGATTGACTAACACACCAGCTGTGTTCATGGACCTCATGAACCGAGTGTGTGGGCCATATCTTGACAAGTTTGTCATTATTTTCATCGATGACATACTTATTTACTCGAAGAATGATCAAGAGCACGAAGAACATTTGAGAAAAGTTCTAGAGTTGCTGAGAAAAGAAAAACTGTACGCTAAGTTTTCAAAGTGTGCATTTTAGTTGGAAGAAGTTCAATTCCTCGGTCACATAGTGAACAAAGTAGGTATTCAGGTGGATCTAGCAAAGATTGAAACCGTTGAAAAGTAGGAAACCCCGAAAACTCCGAAACACATACGCCAGTTTTTAGGACTAGCTGGTTACTACAGAAGGTTCATCCAAGACTTTTCCAGAATAGCAAAACCCTTGACTGCATTAACGCATAAAGGGAAGAAATTTGAATGGAAAGATGAACAAGAGAAAGCGTTTCAATTGGTAAAGAAAAAGTTAACTACGGCACCTATATTGTCATTACCTGAAGGGAATAATGATTTTGTGATATATTGTGACGCCTCAAACTAAGGTCTCGGTTGTGCATTAATGCAGTGAACAAAAGTAATTGCTTATGCGTCTAGACAATTGAAGATTCACGAATAGAATTATACGACGCATGATTTGGAATTAGGCGCGGTTGTTTTTGCATTAAAGACTTGGAGGCACTACTTATATGGGGTCAAAAGTATTATATATACCGACCACAAAAGTATTCAACACATATTTAATCAGAAACAACTGAATATAAGGCAGCGTAGGTGGATTGAATTGTTGAATGATTATGACTTTGAGATTCGTTACCACCCGGGAAAGGCAAATGTGGTAGCCGACGCCTTGAGCAGAAAGGACATAGAACCTATTCGAGTAAAAGCTATGAATATAATGATTCACACTAACCTTACTACTCAAATAAAGGAGGCGCAACAAGGAGTTTTAAAAGAGGGAAATTTAAAGGATGAAATACCCAAAGGATCGGAGAAGCATCTTAATATTCAGGAAGATGGAACCCGGTATAGGGCTGAAAGAATTTGGGTACCAAAATTTGGAGATATGAGAGAAATGGTACTTAGAGAAGCTCATAAAACTAGATACTCAATACATCCTGGAACGGGAAAGATGTACAAGGATCTCAAGAAACATTTTTGGTGGCCAGGTATGAAAGCCGATGTTGCTAAATACGTAGGGGAATGTTTGACGTGTTCTAAGGTCAAAGCGGAGCATCAGAAACCATCAGGTCTACTTCAACAACCCGAAATCCCGGAATGGAAATGGGAAAACATTACCATGGATTTTATCACTAAATTGCTAAGGACTGCGAGTGGTTTTGATACTATTTGGGTAATAGTTGATCGTCTCACCAAATCAGCACACTTCCTGCCAATAAGAGAAGATGACAAGATGGAGAAGTTAGCACGACTGTATTTGAAGGAAGTCATCTCCAGACATGGAATACCAATCTCTATTATCTCTGATAGGGATGGCAGATTTATTTCAAAATTCTGGCAGACATTACAGCAAGCATTAGGAACTCGTCTAGACATGAGTACTGCCTATCATCCACAAACTGATGGGCAGAGTGAAAGGACGATACAAACGCTTGAAGACATGCTACAAGCATGTGTTATTGATTTCGGAAACAGTTGGGATCGACATCTACCGTTAGCATAATTTTCCTACAACAACAGCTACCATTCAAGCATTGAGATGGCGCCGTTTGAAGCACTTTATAGTAGAAAGTGCAGGACTCCGATTTGTTGGAGTGAAGTGGGGGATAGACAGATTACGGGTCCGGAGATAATATAAGAAACTACCGAGAAGATCATCCAAATTCAACAACGGTTGAAAACCGCCCAAAGTCGACAAAAGAGCTACGCCGATATTAAAAGAAAAGATATAGAATTTGAAATTGGAGAGATGGTCATGCTTAAGGTTGCACCTTGGAAAGGCGTTGTTCGATTTGGTAAACGAGGGAAATTAAATCCAAGGTATATTGGACCATTCAAGATTATTGATCGTGTCGGACCTGTAGCTTACCGACTTGAGTTACCTCAATAACTTGCGGCTGTACATAACACTTTCCACGTCTCGAATTTGAAGAAATGTTTTGCTAAAGAAGATCTCACTATTCCATTAGATGAAATCCAAATCAACGAAAAACTTCAATTCATCGAAGAACCCGTCGAAATAATGGATCGTGAGATTAAAAGACTTAAACAAAACAAGATACCAATTGTTAAGGTTCGATGGAATGCTCGTAGAGGACTCGAGTTCACCTGGGAACAAGAAGATCAGATGAAGAAGAAATACCCGCACTTATTTCCAGAAGATACGTTAACACCTCCAACTGCTTAAAATTTCGGGACGAAATTTATTTAACGGGTAGGTACTGTAGTGACCCGAACTTTTCCATTTTTATATATATTAAATAAAATTGATATTTACATGATTAAGTGTTTCCAACATGTTAAGCAATCAAACTTGTTAAGTCTTGATTAATTGAAATAGGTTTCATATAGATAATTGACCACCCAAGTTGACCGGTGATTCACGAACGTTAAAACTTGTAAAAACTATATGATGACATATATATGATTATATATATAGTTAACATGATATTATGATAAGTAAGTATCTCATTAGGTATTTTAACAATGAGTTATATACATAAAATTGTGTTTATTGAATTAAGAAACTCGAAACGATATATATAACGATTATCGTTATAACAACGTCTTACTAATTACATATGAATCATATTAAGATATTGTTACACTATGTTTAATCATGATAAATGATAAGTAAACATATCATTAAGTATATTAACAATGAACTACATATGTAAAAACAAGACTACTAACTTAAGGATTTCGAAACGAGACATATATGTAACGAGTATCGTTGTAACGACATTTAATTGTATATAGATCATATTAAGATATATTAATACATCATAATATCATGATAATGTAATAATTTAACATCTCTTTAGATATAATAAACAATGGGTTAACAACATTTAACAAGATCGTTAACCTAAAGGTTTCAAAACAACACTTACATGTAACGACTAACGATGACTTAACGACTCAGTTAAAATGTATATATATGTAGTGTTTTAATATGTATTCATACACTTTTGAAAGACTTCAAGACACTTATCAAATTACTTCTACTTAACAAAAATGCTTACAATTACATCCTCATTCATTTTCATCAACAATTCTACTCGTATGCACTCGTATTCGTACTCGTGCAATACCCAGCTTCTAAATATATTTACTATTGGTATATACACTCAAATGATCAACTCTTAGCAGCCCTTGTGAGTCACCTAACACATGTGGGAACCATCATTTGGCAACTAGCATGAAATATCTCATAAAATTACAAAAATATTAGTAATCATTCATGACGTATTTACAAGTAAACAAAATTACACATCCTTTATATCTAATCCATATACCAACGACCAAAAACACCTACAAACACTTTCATTCTTCAATTTTCTTCATCTAATTGATCTCTCTCAAGTTCTATCTTCAAGTTCTAAGTGTTCTTCATAAATTCTATAAGTTCTAGTTTCATAAAATCAAGAATACTTCCAAGTTTGCTAGCTTACTTCCAATCTTGTAAGGTGATCATCCAACCTCAAGAAATCTTTCTTATTTACAGTAAGATATCTTTCTAATAAAAGGTAATACTCATATTCAAACTTTGATTCAATTTCTATAACTATAACAATCTTATTTCGAGTGGAAATCTTACTTGAACTTGTTTTCGTGTCATGATTCTGCTTCAAGAACTTTCAAGCCATCCAAGGATCCTTTTAAGCTAGATCTATTTTTCTCATTTCCAGTAGGTTTACCTACTAAAATTAAGGTAGTAATGATGTTCATAACATCATTCGATTCATACATATAAAACTATCTTATTCGAAGATTTAAACTTGTAATCACTAGAACATAGTTTAGTTAATTCTAAACTTGTTCGCAAATAAAGTTAATCCTACTAAATTGACTTTTAAAATCAACTAAACACATGTTCTATATCTATATGATATGCTAACTTAATGATATGCTAACTTAATGATATACGCCATCGTAGTAACACCGCGGGCTGTTTTGGGTTAGTTAATTAAAAACTATGATAACCTTTGATTTAAAAGTTGTTCTTCTGGGAAAATGATTTTTCTTATGAACATGAAACTATATCCAAAAATCATGGTTAAACTCAAAGTGGAAGTATGTTTTCCAAAATGGTCATCTAGACGTCGTTCTTTCGACTGAAATGACTACCTTTACAAAAATGACTTGTAACCTGTATTTCTGACTGTAAACTTATACTTTTTCTGTTTATATTCATAAACTTAATTCAATATGAAACCATAGCAACTTGAAACACTCAAAACGGATTTAAAACGAAGAAGTTATGGATAAAACAAGATTGGATAATTTTTCCTGTTGTAGCTACGTGAAAATTGGTAACAAATCTATATTAATCATATCCTAGCTAACTCATATTATATTATACTTGTATTCTTATATATTATGTAATCTTGGGATACCATAGACACGAATACAATGTTTTGACATATCATATCGACCCATCTATATATATATTTCGGAACAACCATAGACACTCTATATGCAGTAATGTTGGAGTTAGCTATACAGGTATGAGGTTGATTCCAAAATATTATATATACTTTGAGTTATGATCTAGCCCGAGGCTTGTATACACGAGGTCGTGGATTTATTCAAGATAATATATATTGCTTTATTTTCTGTATATCTAACTGTGGACAACTAGTTGTAGGTTACTAACGAGGACAGCTGACTTAATAAACTTAAAACAGCAAATCGTATTAAAAATATTGTAAATATATTTTGAACATACTTTGATATATATGTACATATTTGTTATAGGTTCGTGAATCGACCAGTGGCCAAGTCTTACTTCCCGACGAAGTAAAAATCTGTGAAAGTGAGTTATAGTCCCACTTTTAAAATCTAATATTTTGGGATGAAAATACATGCAGTTTTATAAATGTTTTACAAAATAGACACAAGTAAATGAAACTACATTCTATGGCTGGATTATTAAACCGAATATGCCCCTTTTTAGTCTGGTAATCTAAGAATTAGGGAACAGACACCCTAATTGACGCGAATCCTAAAGATAGATCTATTGGGCCCAACGAGCCCCATCCAAAGTACCGGATGCTTTAGTACTTCGAATTCATCATGTCCGAAGGGAGTCCCGGAATGATAGGGGATATTCTATATGCATCTTGTTAAGGTCGGTTACCAGGTGTTCACCATATGAATGATTTTTATCTCTATGTATGGGATGTATATTGAAATATGAAATCTTGTGGTCTATTATTACGATTTGATAAATATAGGTTAAACCTATAACTCACCAACATTTTTGTTGACGTTTAAAGCATGTTTATTCTCAGGTGATTATTAAGAGCTTCCACTGTTGCATGCTATTATATGGACAATATTTGGTGTCAGCATGCTTGTATAATATTGTTTAAAACTGCATTCGAGATTTATTTTGTTGTAACATATTAATATTTGTAAACCAATATGTATTGGTAGTGTGTAAGGGTGGTATTTGTTAGATTATCATTTCTGGATAATCTAAGTGGTGTCTTGTTAACCTTGTCGATAAAATAAAGGTTATGGTTTATTTTAAAAACGAATGCAGTCTTTGAAAAATGTCTCATATAGAGGTCAAAACCTCGCAACGAAATCAATTAATATGAACGTTTATAATCAATATGAAAGGGACATTTCAGTTGGTATCCGAGCGTTGGTCTTGGAGAACCAGAATTTTTATATTAGTGTGTCTTACCGAGTTTGTTAGGATGCATTAGTGAGTCTGGACTTCGATCGTGTTTTTCTTCAAAAAAAAAACGATTGCTTAACTTTTTTGTTGGAAACTATATATTATTAACATGTAAATATTATGTGATATATTAATCTCTTAACATGTTTGATATTGTGTGATAGATGTCTACCTCTAGTACAAGTCCCATCGACTCACCTAATAATAATGAAGAGTCGAATATACTTTGGGAAGATTCACAAATTCCCGAAGAGGAACCGGAAGAAGAGGAACCGGAAGAAGAGGAACCAGAAGAAGAGGAACCAGAAGAAGAAGAGGTTTCGGAGGAAGAAATATTGATACCTACAGTAAATCGGTTTAATAAAAGAAAAACCTCAACCAACGGACCAAAGTCAATAATGGTCAATGGTGTTTCCGCCGAGGAAGCAAAATATTGGGAAGATTACCAATTTTCTGATGAATCGTATCCCGATGAGGATTCCGATGATGTTATAGAAATTACCTCAACCCAATTTAATAAAGCAAAAGAAAATAATAAAGGAAAAGGTATAAAAATAGAGAAACCTGATTCCAACCCCGATGAACTTTATATGTATCGGCAATGTCCGTATTTCCTAAAATGTAACAATAACTCGGGAACCTCTAAACCACCAGGTTTTTCTAAACCATTGTGGAAAACGACAGCTCGTATTAGGGGAGCATCATATATCCCTAGGAAATTAGCAAAACGAACCAAGTCCGAAGAAGAAGAAACGAGTGAGTCGGATTAAAGAGTTGTAATCATGTTGTGTAATATATGTAATATAGTGTGCTTGTGCTTTTTTGATAAATGTAAAATTGCTTGTATTGTTTGTTAATTATATTTTATGAATCTAACCCTCGTCTATTTTTACAGTATAAAAACACAAAAGGGACGTTAAGGGTAAACAACCGAATATTTTAGAAGACCTACCAGAGGATATGATTGATGAAATCTTGTCTAGAGTCGGTCAGAATTCATCAGCACAATTAGTTATGGTGAAATTAACTTGTCAAACATTTGAAAGACTTTCCAGAAATGCCTTAGTTTATAAAAGGCTTTCCTTTGATAGGTGGGGTATATCACATTGGGGAGACTGTAAGTTACGCCGTGTTTTCTTTAAAACGTTAAATACGGGGAACCCAAATGCAATTTTTCGCTACGGGTTAAGAACCTATTTTGACTCAACATATCCCAACATAGGATTTCATGAATTAGAAAGAGCTTCTAACATGCAACATAAAGAAGCATGTTATGCTTACGGGTTAGTGATGTTCGCTTCTCACCAAAGTGAGAAAAAGAACATCGGATTACAACTATTAAATGAAACATTCCCACAAGTGACGGACTCAGTAGTTGGGGTAAGAAACAAGGTTTTTAGATTGCTACGAGGCTGTTGGGCATTACGAAACCCTCGTCCTTTTGACGACATTACAACATGCTGCCTAGCCAATGGTCATAACGGTTACTTTCCACAAGATCAAGGATGGGAAGTCGTTTTAGTAAAACCAGAATGCATGACCTGTTTCTGGACTTATGAATTACGTGTCTTTATTGCCTTTGCTGAACAACTTGCGTATTAATTAGAATTACCTTTATAGCTGCCGTGTAGCAAGTTATTATGTGCTATATTTCATCATATATGTATAATAGTGGTATTGTATGTTTGTAAAATATTGTATAAAAGTTTGAACGCGAAATATTATTGTAATAAGTTTTTCATATAGAATCGTAGTAGTTGAATTTTATAATAGCTACTAAGTATGAACTTAACGGGTAGGTACTACCCGAATTAAAACTATAAAATGCTAATATGAAGAAAAACCTTTTATAAATAAGTTCATATTATGCTACGCAATACTATTGACTACTCTTAAATTCTATATGATTAACTCAATTCTTTTGAGCTATTTTTTGAAGGAAATGGCACCGGCGACTCGTCAAAATTTGAACATGTGCGAGGAAGACTTCCGTGTTTTCCTTGCAGCAAACATAGCCGCAGTACAGGCTGCGATGCAAAATAACAATAAATCTAGATCTAGCAGTGGAACTAATTCCACAAGAAATCGTGTAGGATGCTCCTACAAAGAATTCACTGCCTGCAAACCCTTGAAATTTGATGGAACCGAAGGAACAATTGGATTGAAACGGTGGAGCGAGAAGGTCGAATCGATGTTTGCTATAAGTAAGTGTACTGAAGAGGACAAAGTTAAGTACGCTACGCATACCTTCACAGGTACTGCGTTAACGTGGTGGAACACCTATCTTGAACAGGTAGGACAAAATGCTGCTTACGCACTACCGTTGTCGGCATTCAAGCAATTGATGAACGAGCAGTACTGTCCTAGAAATGAAGTCAATAAGCTCAAGGTAGAACTTAGAGAGTTACGAACACAAGGATTCGACATTACCACATATGAACGACGATTCACAGAGTTGTGCCTATTGTGTCCGGGAGCGTTCGAAGATGAAGAAGAGAAGATCAACGCGTTTGTAAAAGGGTTACCAGTAAGGATTCAAGAAGATGTGAGTTCACATGAGCCCGCTTCCATACAGAAGGCAAGTCGAATGGCTCATAAACACATAAATCAGATTGAGGGGAGAATTAAAGAACATGCGGCCGAAGAAGCCAACACGAAACAACTCAAGAGGAAGTGGGAGGAAAACGGTGACAAGAGTCGCCAGTACAACAACAATAACAATTACAACCACAACAGCAACAACAATCGCAACAATAACCGCAATCCTAACAATAACTACAACAAACGTCCCAACAACAAAAACAACTACAACAACCGTTTCAACAATAATAACAATCCCAACAACAACCTCAATAACAACAAACAACAGAAACAACCATGCTTCAGGTGTGCAGAGTACCTTCCGAATGTGTTTTGCACAACAGTTTGCACAAAGTTTAAGAGAAGTGGTCATGGCGCGGCAAAATGTGAGATTTATGGACCAAAGAACAACAAAAATAAAGAAACAAATAAGGTCGGAACAAATAATGTCGACGTAGTTTGTTATAAATGTGGAAAATTGGGCCACATTATTAGAAATTGCCCAAACCAAGGGAATACTAATGGGCAAGGCCGCAGAAGAGTTTTCAATATTAATGCGGCAGAAGCGCAGGAAGACCCGGAGCTTGTTACGGGTACGTTTCTTATTGAAAATACATCTGCTTATCTTTTATTTGATTCGGGTGCTGATAGAAGCTATATGAGTAGAGATTTTTGTGCTAAATTAAGTTGCCCATTGACGCCTTTGGATAGTAAATTTTTACTCGAATTAGCAAACGGTAAATTAATTTCAGCAGATAATATATGTCGGGATAGAGAAGTTAAACTGGGGGATGAAACGTTTAAAATTGATTTAATACCAGTCGAGTTAGGGAGTTTTGATGTAATAATTGGCATGGACTGATTGAAAAAGGTGAGAGTAAAGGTCGTTTGTTACAAAAATGTGATTCGCATTATGCGTGAAAAGGGAAAAGCTTTAATGGTGTACGGAGAAAAGAACAATGCGAAATTAAATCTTATTAGTAGTTTGAAGGCGCAAAAACTAATAAGAAAAGGTTGTTACGTCATTCTAGCACACATCAAGGAAGTTAAACCTGAAGAAAAGAACATCAGTGATGTTCCCGTCGCAAAAGAATTTCCCGATGTATTTCTGAAAGAATTACCGGGATTACCCCCACATCGATCCGTTGAATTTCTAATAGATCTTGTACCAGGAGCTGCACCAATAGCTCGTGCTCCATACAGACCCGCACCCAGCGAAATGAAAGAATTACAAAGTCAGTTACAAGAACTTTTAGAGCGTGGTTTCATTCGACCAAATACATCACCATGGGGAGCTCCTGTTTTGTTTGTCAAGAAGAAGGATGGTACATTTAGGTTGTGTATCGACTACAGAGAGTTGAACAAACTTACCATCAAGAACCGCTACCCACTACCGAGAATCGACGACTTATTTGATCAACTACAAGGCTCGTCGGTTTATTCGAAGATTGATTTACGTTCTGGGCATCATCAAATGCGGGTGAAGGAGGATGATATTCCAAAGACGGCTTTTAGGACGCATTATGGTCATTACGAGTTTATGGTTATGCAGTTTGTGTTGACCAACGCACCAGTTGTGTTCATGGACCTCATGAACCGAGTGTGTGGACCATACTTTGACAAGTTTGTCATTGTTTTCATCGATGACATACTTATTTACTTAAAGAATGACTAAGAGCATGAAGAACATTTGAGAAAAGTGCTAGAGTTGTTAAGGAATGAAAAACTGTACGCTAAGATTTCAAAGTGTGCATTTTGGTTGGAAGAAGTTCAATTTCTCGGTCCCATAGTGAACAAAGAAGGTATTCAGGTGGATCCAGCAAAGATTGAAACCGTTGAAAAGTGGAAAACCCTGAAAACTCCGAAGCATATACGCCAATTTTTAGGACTGGCTGGTTACTACAGAAGGTTCATCCAAGACTTTTCCAGAATAGCAAAACCCTTGATTGCATTAACGCATAAAGGGAAGAAATTTGAATGGAAAGATGAACAAGAAAAAGCGTTTCAATTGTTAAAGAAAAAGTTAACTACGGCACCTATATTGTCATTACCTGAAAGGAATGATGATTTTGTGATATATTGTGACGCCTCAAGCAAGGTCTCGGTTGTGTATTAATGCAACGAACGAAAGTAATTGCTTATGCGTCTAGACAATTGAAGATTCACGAGCAGAATTATACGACGCATGATTTGGAATTAGGCGCGGTTGTTTTTGCATTAAAGACTTGGAGGCACTACTTATATGGGGTCAAAAGTATTATATATACCGACCATAAAAGTCTTCAACACATATTTAATCAGAAACAACTGAACATGAGGCAGCGCAGGTGGATTGAATTGTTGAATGATTACGACTTTGAGATTCGTTATCACCCGGGGAAGGAAAATGTGGTAGCCAACGCCTTGAGCAGAAAGTACAGAGAACCCATTCGAGTAAAAGCTATGAATATGATGATTCACAATAACCTTACTACTCAAGTAAAGGAGGCGCAACAAGGAGTTTTAAAAGAAGGAAATTTAAAGGATGAAATACCCAAAGGATCGGAGAAGCATCTTAATATTTGGGAAGACGGAACCCGGTATAGGGTTAAAAGAATTTGGGTACCAAAATTTGGAGATATGAGAGAAATGGTACTTAGAGAAGCTCATAAAACCAGATGCTCAATACATCCTGGAACGGGGAAGATGTACAAGGATCTCAAGAAACATTTTTGGTGGCCGGGTATGAAAGTCGATGTTGCTAAATATGTAGGAGAATGTTTGACGTGTTCTAAGGTCAAAGCTGAGCATCAGAAACCATCAGGTCTACTTCAACAACCCGAAATCCCGGAATGGAAATGGGAAACATTACCATGGATTGCATCACTAAATTGCCAAGGACTGCAAGTGGTTTTGATACTATTTGGGTAATAGTTAATCGTCTCACCAAATCAGCACACTTCCTGCCAATAAGAGAAGATGACAAAATGAAGAAGTTAGCACGACTGTATTTGAAGGAAGTCGTCTCTAGACATGAAATACCAATCTCTATTATCTCTGATAGGGATGGAAGATTTATTTCAAGATTCTGGCAGACATTACAGCAAACATTAGGAACTCGTCTAGACATGAGTACTGCCTATCATCCACAAACTGATGGACAGAGCGAAAGGATGATACAAACGCTTGAAGACATGCTACGAGCATGTGTTATTGATTACGGAAACAGTTGGGATCGACATCTACCATTAGCAGAATTTTCCTACAACAACAGCTACCATTCAAGTATTGAGATGACACCGTTTGAAGCACTTTATGGTAGAAAGTGCAGGTCTCCGATTTGTTGGAGTGAAGTGGGGGATAGACAGATTATGGGTCCGGAGATAATACAAGAAACTACCGAGAAGATCATCCAAATTCAACAACGGTTGAAAACCGCCCAAAGTCGACAAAAGAGCTACGCTGACATTAAAAGAAAAGATATAGAATTTGAAATTGGAGAGATGGTCATGCTTAAAGTTGTACCTTGGAAAGGCGTTGTTCGATTTGGTAAAAGAGGGAAATTAAATCCAAGGTATATTGGACCATTCAAGATTATTGATCGTGTCGGACCAATAGCTTACCGACTTGAGTTACCTCAACAACTCACGGCTGTACATAACACTTTCCACGTCTCGAATTTGAAGAAATGTTTTGCTAAAGAAGATCTCAATATTCCGTTAGACGAAATCCAAATCAACGAAAAACTTCAATTCATCGAAGAACCCGTCGAAATAATGGACCGTGAGGTTAAAAGACTTAAGCAAAACAAGATACCAATTGTTAAGGTTCGATGGAATGCTCATAGAGGACCCGAGTTCACCTGGGAACGAGAAGATCAGATGAAGAAGAAATACCCGCACTTATTTCCAGAAGATACGTCAACACCTCCAACTGCTTAAAATTTTGGGACGAAATTTATTTAACGGGTAGGTACTGTAGTGACCTGAAATTTTCCATGTTTATATATATTAAATGAAATTGTTATTTACATAATTAAGTGTTTCCAACATGTTAAGCAATCAAACTTGTTAAGACTTGATTAATTGAAATAGGTTTCATATAGACAATTGACCACCCAAGTTGACCGGTGATTCACGAATGTTAAAACTTGTAAAAACTATATGATGTCATATATATGGATATATATATATATAGTTAACATGGTATTATGATAAGTAAACATATCATTAAGTATATTAACAATGAACTACATATGTAAAAACAAGACTACTAACTTAAGGATTTCGAAACGAGACATATATGTAACGATTATCGTTGTAACGACATTTAATTGTATATATATCATATTAAGATATATTAATACATCATAATATCATGATAATGTAATAATTTAACATCTCTTTGGATATAATAAACAATGGGTTAACAACATTTAACAAGATCGTTAACCTAAAGGTTTCAAAACAACACTTACATGTAACGACTAACGATGAATTAACAACTCAGTTAAAATGTATATATATGTAGTGTTTTAATATGTATTCATACACTTTTGAAAGACTTCAAGACACTTATCAAATTACTTCTACTTAACAAAAATGCTTACAATTACATCCTCATTCATTTTCATCAACAATTCTACTCGTATACACTCGTATTCGTACACGTACAATACCCAGCTTCTAAATGTATTTACTATTGGTATATACACTCCAATAATCAGCTCTTATAAGCCCTTGTGAGTCACCTAACACATGTGGGAACCATCATTTGGCAACTAGCATGAAATATCTCATAAAATTACAAAAATATTAGTAATCATTCATGACTTATTTACAAGTAAACAAAATTACACATCCTTTATATCTAATCCATATACCAACGACCAAAAACACCTACAAACACTTTAATTCTTCAATTTTCTTCATCTAATTAATCTCTCTCAAGTTCTAAGTGTTCTTCATAAATTCTATAAGTTCTAGTTTCATAAAATCAAGAATACTTCCAAGTTTGCTAGCTTACTTCTAATCTTGTAAATTGATCATCCAACCTCAAGAAATCTTTCTTATTTACAGTAAGATATATTTCTAATATAAGGTAATACTCATATTCAAACTTTAATTCAATTTCTATAACTATAACAATCTTATTTCGAGTGGAAATCTTACTTGAACTTATTTTCTTGTCATGATTCTGCTTCAAGAACTTTCAAGCCATCCAAGGATCCTTTGAAGCTAGATCTATTTTTCTCATTTCCAGTAGGTTTATCCAAGGAACTTGAGGTAGTAATGATGTTCATAACATCATTCGATTCATACATATAAAACTATCTTATTCGAAGATTTAAACTTGTAATCACTAGAACATAGTTTAGTTAATTCTAAACTTGTTCGCAAATAAAGTTAATACTTCTAACTTGACTTTTAAAATCAATTAAACACATGTTCTATATCTATATGATATGCTAACTTAATGATTTAAAACCTGGAAACACGAAAAACACCGTAAAACTGGATATACGCCGTCGTAGTAACACCGCGGGCTGTTTTGGGTTAGTTAATTAAAAACTATGATAAATTTTGATTTAAAAGTTGTTCTTCTGGGAAAATGATTTTTCTCATGAACATGAAACTATATCCAAAAATCATGGTTAAACTCAAAGTGGAAGTATGTTTTCCAAAATGGTCATCTAGATGTTGTTCTTTCGACTGAAATGACTACCTTTACAAAAATGACTTGTAACCTGTATTTCTGACTATAAACTTATACTTTTTATGTTTAGATTCATAAACTTAAGTTCAATATGAAATCATAGAAACTTGAAACACTCAAAACGGATTTAAAACGAAGAAGTTATGGGTAAAACAAGATTGGATAATTTTTCTTGTTGTAGCTACGTGAAATTTGTAAAAAATCTATATTAATCATATCCTAGCTAACTCATATTGTATTATACATGTATTTTAATATATTATGTAATATTGGGATACCATAGACACGAATACAATGTTTTGACATATCATATCGACCCATCTATATATATATTTCGGAACAACCATAGACACTCTATATGCAGTAATGTTGGAGTTAGCTATACAGGGTTGAGGTTGATTCCAAAATATTATATATACTTTGAGTTGTGATCTAGCCTGAGGCTTGTATACACGAGGTCGTGGATTAATTCAAGATAATATATATTGCTTTATTTTTTGTACATCTAACTGTGGACAACTAGTTGTAGGTTACTAACGAGGACAGCTGACTTAATAAACTTAAAACAGCAAAACGTATTAAAAATATTGTAAATATATTTTGAACATACTTTGATATATATGTACATATTTGTTATAGGTTCGTGAATCGACCAGTGGCCAAGTCTTACTTCCCGACGAAGTAAAAATCTGTGAAAGTGAGTTATAATCCCACTTTTAAAATCTAATATTTTGGGATGAGAATACATGCAGTTTTATAGATGTTTTACAAAATAGACACAAGTAAATGAAACTACATTCTATGGCTGGATTATTAAACCGAATATGCCCCCTTTTTAGTCTGGTAATCTAAGAATTAGGGAACAGACACCCTAATTGACGCGAATCCTAAAGATAGATCTATTGGGCCCAACGAGCCCCATCCAAAGTATTGGATGCTTTAGTACTTCGAATTCATCATGTCCGAAGGGAGTCCCGGAATGATAGGGGATATTCTATATGCATCTTGTTAAGGTCGGTTACCAGGTGTTTACCATATGAATGATTTTTATCTCTATGTATGGGATGTATATTGAAATATGAAATCTTGTGGTCTATTATTATGATTTGATAAATATAGGTTAAACCTATAACTCACCAATATTTTTGTTGACGTTTAAAGCATGTTTATTCTCAGGTGATTATTAAGAGCTTCCACTGCATGCTATTATATGGACAAGATTTAGTGTCAGCATGCTTGTATAATATTGTTTAAAACTGCATTCGAGATTTATTTTGTTGTAACATATTAATATTTGTAAACCAATATGTATTGATAGTGTGTAAGTGTGATATTTGTTAGATTATCATTTCTGGATAATCTAAGTGGTGTCTTGTTAACCTTGTCGATAAAATAAAGGTTATCGTTTGTTTTAAAAACGAATGCAGTCTTTGAAAAACGTCTCATATAGAGGTCAAAACCTCGCAACGAAATCAATTAATATGGAACGTTTATAATCAATATGAACGGGACATTTCAAATATGAGTTGATAAATAGAGTTTTATCATCATTGAGTAATATGGATAAAACAATTCGATTAATCGAAGAGTACGAGTGAAGCTATCACAAAAGATTGAGATAGAGATTTAACTTTTGACGTAGTCACGGTGAATTTTCAGAAATCAAGGAATTTAAAGAAAATCTTCGAAATCTAAAAGATTTGATTCTTCGGCGAGTAAGGAAATTAAGATCTCTATAATTAAATACGGTGATCTGCCTCGATTACTCTGTCTGATATTTCCAATATAAATTAAACTCTTCCGTTCCATTATTCTCACCATTCCTATACTTTCTTTCTTAGTTCATACATCCAAAAGATGGTGAAAATGCTTAATCCCGTTCTAATCCTTGATATTTTTCTAATTATCATTTCTTTCATCCTTCTTTTCAATCTTTCACCAGAAAATTCGTTTACTTCTACTATTACCTTGGGGTGATACTATCGTGTCTTTATATTGCTATTCGTATTAATATCCACGGTTTGAAACCGCCATGTTGTTATTGGGCTTTATATTTTCTCTTATAATTTGGAGCTCTTTTTTTATATTATTCTATTCTCGACCCCTAGTAAAACGAGTAATGGTCCAGAATTCGTAGGTATGAAGTTTTGAATTATCATAATATGCAAAGTAGAAAGAAAAGGTAGTAGCTCGATTTGATTTGTTAAATTACCAGAATATCCAGAAAAGACCGAATCATCAAGAAAATATTTTCTTGATATTTTTGAGGTTAAATAGAATACAAGAGCCGTGTAACATGGCACATGATGATGTTATGATCTGTGAATCATCACGTTCCATTTAGAATCTCAACACGACTTACTGTAATATAATTACGTTGATCAAATTGTCATTATATTATACTAACTCATGCTTCAGTTCCCAACGTTACTTCAAAAACATTCATAATTTAAACTCTAAAGTTTACAGAATATAGAAACTAAACAGTTTCCTTTATGATGTAACACTGATAGTGCGAAGGGATAAATGATTTCAGATAAGAATAGTTATGAAAATATCTTTAGAATTATCAAAGATATTTATAATGAAAGATTTAATGATATCTTAGAATATCTAAGATCAGAGGATGATGAAGAATATTATCCGCAAGGGTTTTAGAGTAAGGAGAAAGGTATTCGTTAATGACTTCAGCAGATACTAAATCATTTGAATTCTTTGAAGGCAGGTTTATTCTTTGTGATTTATCCACAGTCTCCTTCATAGTTTCGCATAATCTGCTTTTCGGTACTAAATTTTCTATTGAGCATTTCCAACACTCCATTCTTTATCATCATACTTTTGACTGTTAAGGTCGTTTATAGTTTTTGCTGCTTCATCAGCATTTTTAACCTTCAGAGTATTAATCCGCAGACTGGGTGCTTATCAGAGTTTCAGAATGGAAGATCATAATTCTAAGAGATAAATATTATATGCATACATATAATCTGTTGAAGTAAAAACGCTGCTAGATTTCAAAATACTGATTGCTAATTCCCGGTAATTGGTATGGCAATTCTCGTTATAAGATACAGATGAATATATGATAGGGTTTCGATAAAGATAATGATTTTTCGAAAAGTTAAGGATCAACTAAATTGTTGGTAAGTTTACTGCTAATGTAGTGGGACATAAACGGTCTCCGGTAACGATGATGAAGGGGTAATCTTTATAATAAGGTTTATTCAAATGAAAAATTGAAGTTGATTTGCTGGAGCTGTGACAAAATTGGCTAATTTGAAAAAGAATTGCAATGCTATTTTCGGTAATAACAATGCCAAAGGAGTTAGCACAGATACGTGTTAAACGTTTACTCAGGTTCTGAGTGTTTTTCAGGTGCATGACTATATGCATAAATCTTTTTTTTCCGTAGATGAGGTGCGGTTGGTTCATCATCTCGATTGAGGTGTTTTCAAGAATCATGAAAGGTTTGAACGCAGATTGTAATCGTCAAGATACAAATGAGGTTTAAGATGAAACCAAAGAATTGTATAGTTTCATATGTTATAATCAATATTTTAATTCATTTTAATTGTCCAATGTTATTAGTCCACAGTCGATAGTCCACAGTTGACAGTCCAATAATTCATATATAGTTTAACATATAATATTCGAATTAATTAATACGTATCGTGACCCGTGTACATGTCTCAGACTCGATCACAACTCAAAGTATATATATTATTTGAGAATCAACCTCAACCCTGTATAGCTAACTCAAGCATTAATGCATATAAAGTGTCTATGGTTATTCCAAATAATATATATATATATATATATATATATATATATATATATATATATATATATATATATATATATATATATATATATATATATATATATATATATATATATATATATATATGCGTCGATATGATATGTCAAAACCTTGTATACGTGTCCCGATTAAAGTGCGTAAAATAAATAACAGAAATTAAATGACGACAGATAAAATTGCGAGAATATAAATTGCGATAAATAAATTGCGATAAATAAAATGTAATCAGTTAGCTAGGAACAGTTAGCGTGGATTCTTAACAAATTTCTTCTCATAGTTAAATCATTTGTTTCTAACAAATTTTATTTTGTCAAATGTTTTCTTCATTATGCCACTTGTTGAATTCTGATAAGTCAAAATCCAAATATAAAATTGAATGAAAATGGTTATTCTGTGGTGAACAGATTCGTATATATGTGGGTGTAAGTAGGATAGTAAATGACCGTTGAATCAGATTCAAAGAATGTACAGTGTAACTTATTAATGTGAAATCTAAATATTTCTCGGGTATTACCTACCCTTTAAAATATTTTCACCATTAACAGTTTGTACAAAAAAAATTTTTTATTACAATCTTTATGAAAATATACTTGCATATATATTTTCTTCAGATGAAATCATGGATTTAATGAGTTAATATGATATTAATCTCATTTGCTTTTCGGTTTGAGCTAGAATAAGTAATCTCTAAAACTATTAGGAACCACATATTCTTCGCAGAATATTTCTTCAATGAAGTTATGGATCAATACTTCATCGTTCATTGTTGTTGGTACTCCTTGATATCTATGGTGCGTATGATGTTGATGTTCGAAGTATAGATTGTGATGTCGAGGCATGTGAGATGCGGATGTTGCTGTTGGTGGTGGTACTGTTGGTGCCAGTGATGTTGCTGAAGCTGGTACGTTTTGCACCATATTTTTTCAAGGCTACAACTCGGGTGCGAAGCTCGTTAATTTATTACTCCGGGATGATTTTCGGTAGGAACGAGCGAATGAATAAGGTTTTGAATATGAGATAGTATATAATCGTGACGAGTTAAACAGAAAATGAGGCTGAAAATGGTATTACGAACAGGTTCGCCGGTAAGCGCTTCAGGTTCTTCGCCAAGAGGTGAATTCGGTTGGTGGAAGGGATCACCTTCGTCTTGCCTCCAATGATTAATTAGGCTACGAACCCATCAGATGAATTGGGGATGGCTGATTCATTCTGGTGACATTGCTTCTGAAGCTTAGGTGAACAGCTGTCGGGTTCCGTAGAACTTGAACTAGTGACGAGCTCCATTTCGTACGATAGAGTAAAGGATTTTTTGATATGAAATGATTTTCGAATATTGGATGATATTCTAACTACATAGAATATCGATATATATAGTACTAAAGATTTCGTATACTACGGAGGAATTTACGGCATATGTCAGGCAAGTCTACAGTAACAGATGCGCTAAGATATGAATTATCATATACGCTAAGATATGAATTTTGTCTATACACTATTCATGCAGTCAATGCAGTAAAACGTGTCTAGACTAAGAATGATAAACAGGTAATTTTTTACACAAAATGATAAGCAAAACTTTTGACATGCAGACACGGTCGAAGTCCAGACTCACTAATGCATCTAAACAACTATCAGTTAGACACACTAATGCAAGACCTGGTTCGCTAAGACCACCGCTCTGATACCACATGAGACGACCCGTCCTAATCCATAAGGACGAATACAATAACATATGATTACATTGCGAGGTATTGGACCTCTATATGATACATTTTACAAACATTGCATTCGTTTTTAAAAGACAAACTTTCATTACATCAAAAGTTGACAGCCATGCATACCATTTCATAATATATCAAACTATTAATGACTTAATAATATTCTTGATGAACTCAACGACTCGAATGCAACGTCTTTTGAAATATGTCATGAATGACTCCAAGTAATATCTCTAAAATGAGCAAATGCACAGCGAAAGATTTCTTTCATACCTGATAATAAACATGCTTTAAAGTGTCAACCAAAAGGTTGGTGAGTTCATTAGTTTATCGTAATCATTCATTTTCATCAATTTAATAGACCACAAGATTTTTATTTCCATTTCTCATAAATATCATGCATGCAAAAATTATTCCTATGGATTGAACACCAGGTAACCGACATTAACAAGATGCATATAAGAATATCCCCTATCATTCCGGGACATCCATCGGACATGATAAAACAACATCGAAGTACTAAAGCATCCGCAACCATGGATGAGGTTTGTTAGGCCCAATAGATCTACCTTTAGGATTCGCGTCAATTAGTAGATCGGTTTACTAATTCTTAGGCTACCAAGCAAAAAGGGGCATATTCGGCTTCGATCATTCAACCATAGTATGTAGTTTCAATTACTTGTGTCTATTTCGTCAAACATTTATAAAAAACAGCGCATGTATTCTCAGTCCCAAAAATATATATTGCAAAAGCATTTAAAAAGGGAGCAAATGAAACTCACGATACTATATTTTGTAGTAAAAATACATATGACGACATTGAACAAGTGCAGGGTTGGTCTCGGATTCACGAACCTATATCATTTGTTTATTTATTAATATACATAATTGTAATCGAACAAATATAAATTTATTTGTTATATCCTTTTTATATTAATAATATAAATATATGTTTCATGTATTCATTTTGTATATAAAGATATTAATTTTTGTTATGTAATATCTATTAAATATATCCTTATATATATATATATATATATATATATATATATATATATATATATATATATATATATATATATATATATATATATATATATATATATATATATATATATATATATATATATATATATATATTATTTGTTTGTTAAAAATAGTAATACTATCATAATTTTAAAAATGACAAAAATAATAATAAGGTTAATACTTGATATTACTAATAAGGGTAATAATGTTAATAATAATTCTATAAATGATAATAATAGTGATATTAATAATAATACTTGTGAAAATATTAATTTTATTATTAATGATAGTTATAATACTGATTTTAGTATTTTACATAATAATACTCGTGATAATACAAATAATAATACTTATGTTAATATTAACAGTTCCATTATTTAATAAAAGGTGCTAATACTAATATTTACGAAAATGATAATAATTTATATTATAAACCTATCCATGATAATAATATTATAGTTTTGAATTTAACAAATATATCATAGTTACTACTTATAATAATAATAATAATAATAATAATAATAATAATAATAATAATAATAATAATAATAATAGATATAATAATAGATATAATACTTATAATTATAATGTTAACAACAATTATGGTACTTATAATAATAACTATAATACTAATTATAATATTAATTCTAACAATAAAAATAATCATAATGATAACAATATTAATAATGATAATAGTGATATTACTTATAACTATGATAGTACTAGTAATAATTATAATACCAATGTTAATTATAATTCTAATAATAATCATGACAATAATAATAATAATGATAATAATAATAATAATAATAATAATAATAATAATAATAATAATAATAATAATAATAATAATAATAATAATAATAATAATAATAATAATAATAATAATAATAATAATAATAGATGTAAAATAAGAATGTATACCCTCAAAGCTTTTCTAAAAAGAATGCCCCAGACGAGGCTCGAACCTCCGACCTCTCGTTAACCAGACAACACCCAAGACGACTCCTCCATTCTCGTTTTTCTGATTTAATATCTAAATCAAATATATTTACTTATGTTTTCCGTTTCATCATCATCTTCATCAATGAACTAACATCATCATTCATCCTAATACCCATCTAACTTGTACAGATTATTATTATGATCATAACACCATCATCATCAGTATAATTAACGTCATAAAATACCAACATCTAAACTCCAAATAACCATGAAGCCCATTAATATTTAGAATAGCCCAATATCATAGTTCATCTTAAAAGTTCAAAATGATTAAGTCTCTAATTATGTTGTTGGGTTTTGTGGTACAGCTCGATCAATCACAGGGAGACATCAACAAACGTAGCAACACTTGAACAGTTAAATCATCACCTTCGACATCTTGCTGCAACATTATCATCATCGATTTTCATCAGTTTCCTTACCATCAATTACCATCGAGCATAACTATCTTAATTATTATCATGATTATCACTATTATCATCCCCATTTATAATCATAATCATTCATTATTAACAAACCTCATCGTCATATCTTTTATAATCATCTCATCATGATTATCGTTATTGTTATTACGCCTCATAAACATTATCATCAACGTTTATTATCATCATTTACATAATTCTTAGTCATAATACTTAGTTTAAGAACAATTACATGTGTTGGGTGGGAGCTTCGTTCGAACACAGGAACCAGCAAACATCTCCATCGAATAACTTGGTTATGGAATTTGTTCTTGGCTCATCAAAAGCCCAAATGATCAAAAGTCCCGACTATCAAAATAATTGGCCTAAGATAAATAGATGGTTGAGTGTGATCTGGTATCATTCGGCCTAAAAAATAAGGCAGCCACCAAAAGTTTCATGAGTTGGAAAGTAACAGCAAGAAAGAAGGAAAAAATAATAATAAAAGAAACGAGATAGGAAGGTGTGCGTGTATTATTGTCCTTGACTGGCTCCACCGAAATCAATTAACAATAATATTAGATCACCAAGTTGCATAATTAGGTATCCCTTTTGGTACTTGTCGGCTAAAGAGAGAAAAAAATAATATAGAAAAATGCAACACCTTTGTCATTTTTATCCCATTTCATTCTCATCATGAATGTAAACAGAAACTAGGTAACAGTCGGACATAAGCTGCATGTAGCAGTATAAACAGTTTCATAGCAACTTGTTGTGGTTGGCTAAGGTGGTGATGAAGATTGTTTGTACGAAAGTAGTAGTATGCTTAACTGAAACAGAAAGATATATGTAATATCAGAAGGAGGTAGAAGCAGATACATACTTTTTGTATTGGTGGTTAAGCAGCAATGGTGAAAGGCAAAGGTGATGGAAAGTGGTGACTTGTGGTGGGTGTTGTTTATTTCGGTGGTTCATAGTTGCAGGACAGATAGCATACGAGCAACAGCAAAAATGGGTTTTGTTTGAAGATGGCAATGGTGGTGAGTTTAGTGGTGGTTTCGATGGTGTTTGAGGGTGGCGTATGGTGGTGTTCATGACAAAGATGGTGCTTGAGGTGGTGGTGGTGTGATGATTGGAAAAAGTGGCCGGGTTGTTGATCATGGTGTCGGGTTTTATGTGGTTATTTTTATATCTAGTATGTAATGTAATATGTATATGTATAGAGAAGATGATGATTGAGAGGGTGTGGGTTGTGTGATTATTGAAAACAGAAACTCTGAAAGTAATATTGTTTCATTTGGTGTATGTAAGTATAAAAGAGTTGGTGAGTGATTGACAATCAAAAACAGTAAGTTCAATTAAGCACAGTGTATCTCGATGTGCATGAATCTGACTTAATATAATTGTGAGGGAACATATGAAAGCAACTAGTAACAATATATGATAGCAGCCCTTATAAATTGACATAATTCGTCGACATATATACTAGCATACTATTTCGTACTCCGTTGTTAATTAGTGGCGGATATAATTAATCAGAAGAATCCCAAATTTTTATTTTAATTATATTTATTCATTCTAGTCATTATGGTGAAAAATTGGGTCATTAATTTATTAAATAAAATTTACATCAAATGTCCCTCTCGATTCAGGGTAAAATATAAAAAGTGTTAAAACTCAACAAATAGTTCCTAAATACATTTTTAATAAGCCTAAAATTTATAGAACTCATTTTCGTATCACCTTTTATTTTAAAATTACATAAGTTTGAATTTAACTTGCTTAATATCAATCAGATCATCAAACGAGTATTACAGTCATTTCATATTTATTTTTAATATACTTTTTATATATAGATATATTTTAAATAATAATTATTATAATATCCTATTTTTATTTTATTAATTTTTTTAATAACAACAACATTTAATACTACCAATTATATTTCGAATTATTATTTATATATACATACACACATATTTATTTACAATTAATTGTTCGTGAATCGTCGAGAGCAGTCGAAGGTCAATTGAATATATGAAACAGTTCAAACTTTTTGAGACTCAACCTTACAGACTTTGCTTATCGTGTCGGAATCATATAAAGATTAAGTTTAAATTTGGTCGGAATTTCCGGGTCGTCACAGTAGAGAGGTGATCATCGCAACGTGCGATTGAGCATCCTTCTTGATTAAGACACATAATTAAAGAAGAAAATGTATAAGTAGACATCAAGCTCAACTTAAACAAATGACCTTTGTTTATTTTGTAGGTTCTTCGGTCACTATGCTAGCATTACGACATATAAATCAAACTAGGGTTTCCTTGTAGGAAGCTTCATGGCTAAGACCACTTGTAGTGTGAGTGGCGTTTCTTAATCATGTTTTTGCTTTTTGCACTTTTTGATGAGTAGGACATGTTGTTTTTTTAGTGGAGTGGTGGTGGTGTTAGTTTTTGGTGTTTCTTTCCGAGTGAATGCTGAGGTGATATTTTATTTTTCTTTTTTCTGTTTTATTTATTTGTTTTATCTTATTTATATTTTTTAATAAATAAAAATAATAAGAATAATAATATCATTTTTTTTAAATGACAAACTTCTATTTTTTAAATTGACCAACGACTATATTTTTTTTTTCCTATAAATACTCCATTTCACCAACTTCAATTCACACTTCACATTTTCTACAAATTCTAAACTTCTAAAACTCTCTCAATTGTTCAAAATGAGTCTGTTGAATGTTGGTTTACAAGTTAATCGGGAAGTGATGAATTATCAATCTTGCTGGCAACGAGAGTATTTCATTGATGTGCGCGAGTATGACTTATCGAAGTTGATTGAGTTTCTTAAGGAAAACCTACCTTTGTTTTTCAAACATGTTTGGTATTTCAAAAAACTCAATGTTCCCGCCTCGTGTAACAACCCAACATTGATTTACCAAAAACACGACACAAAAAAAAAAAAATTCTGTGACTGCCCATCTGGACGGCGTCCAGAAATCGGGATGGCGTCCAGCCTTTACAACTGGGACGGCGTCCCAATGAACTAAAAAGTACTGATCAGTTTTTGTTTACACGCGAGCGAAAAACTCGCTCCCCGACACTTTTCAACGAAACCATTTTCACAATATGACATATTAAGTAAAACTAAGATATTGCCACCATAAAAACAAGTTTTACAACCCCGGGCTCACAATGACCCGTTTTACAAATAAAGTAGCAGTTTCGACCCATTTATCTCTTTAGACGGATTAGAACTCTACAACCCAACCCGATACCAAGAGCATAATCCCGACGACTACCAAAACCCCCATCCGCGTCCAATTATCCGAAAGCTACCCCATCAAGCCCAACCGCTCCTGCACGTCTAGTCTAACAACTAGCTAGCATCAATAACACAATACCTGTAAAAAGGTAAACAACGAGAGGGGTAAGCCGAGGCTTAGTGAATGCAATAATTATACACATACATATATAATATACCTACTTGCAAACACTTACTCACATACCGCATACATGCTAGCAACACAATTAGCTTATCATCACAATTACAAGCTATAACCTCCAATAATCAAGCTAGCATAACAAAAGCATATATAATATGAACAAATATAATATGCTTAAGCTACAACACAAATAACCATGGTTAACCAATAGTACAAGGGAACGGCGCTCGCGAAAACGCCATCGGTGTTCATAACATCCGTTAGGGCACTTAACACCTCGCACCACTAACCCCTAAGGTGGCACCTTAACACCTCGGCACATCACCCCGAGTGGCATCTTAACACCTCGATGCAACACTCATTATTTTACGGAGTGGTGTCTTAACACCTCGACACTACACTCCTAGGTGGCATCTTAACACCACGATGCTACACCCGAGTGGCATCTTAACACCTCGATGCTACACTCTTCACGTGAAACGTGGTGTCTTAACACCTCGACACTACACATTTCACGCTACAACAAATAGATACATTATATACCTACGCATATAATTATTCCACTCACCTCGAATTGCCCGCACAAGTCATAAACGTAAATCGCCTCCAAAAGCAACCGAGCAAACCTTTTACCTATAATACGCATATAGATATACAAACAATCAACATACATTCTCTACGAGAGAATTCGACTTCAACACCCTTAACCAAGGGTTTACACCTATCACCACAAACCGCCCATTTAGACACATAAAGTGGACTTCACCAATTACCACTACGGGTGGTAATTCCGACCCATCCAACAAGTACAATTTAATCAAAATTGCTTATCATCCAATTAATCCAAAATTAAAGTCATTACCAAATTTGATCCATCTAAGTCAACCCATTTTGACATAAGTCCCAAAAACATCTTTAATCACTAACGGCTAGTGACTAACTTTCCAAAATACCATTTAACACTTGAATCAAACATTTATATACTTGGTTCATCAAATCTTGACCCATAACTTAGTTTGACACCGAATCAAGCTTACTTGACCCAAAATACCCATTCGACCCATTTTGCCCTAGATTAGGGTTTACACCCAAAAATCAAGTCAACACAAGTGTTCTAAGGTTTAACTAACACATGCAAGGTCCAAACTAACGATTCCATCAATTGAAACCCTAAGTCACCAATTCGGGTTTACATACATGAATCTTCCCCAAAAACCCCCAAACTTCACAATAAATGGGTAATAACTCTAACTAGCACAAACTTTAACTCAAACAATAATCTTAACAAAGAAATTCGGATTTAGAGCTTACCAACACTACCACCACGTAGCCGTGAACGAGGTGAACAACTTTAACTCTTGAGACCCGACCCAAATCACACTTCTTCTTCTCCAAATCCCCAACTCTCTCTCGCTAGAACCTCTCTCTCTCTCACTAGGGTTTGATGAGAGTGTTTGAGAAGGTGAAATGGGGATAAGAATGAGAGTGGATCAGTTTTAATGGCTCAAAACCGACACCCAAGTGAAAAGACTCAAATACCCTCTTTTAAAACCTTTAAAATACAGCTGCTGGCCTGTCAGGCACTTTGGACGGCGTCCAAAATGGCCGGACGGCGTCCCACCCTTCATTCTTGGACGGCGTCCAAAAAGCTTGGACGGCGTCCTAACCTTCATTGTTGGACGGCGTCCCAAAATCTGGACGGAGTCCCAATGAACTGAGTCTGAAACTGAACTTGTTTTGGTCGTAACTTTCAAACCGTAACTCCGTTTTCGACGAATCAAATATCGTTGGAAACGTAATGAGATTTACTATCCAATGGTAAGGTTTTAGAACATCAACTCCAACTTTATTTGGGGTCCAAATATACACTTACATGCCTCGTATTTCGAATGACGCTCGAAATAACGTGTAACTGAAAAACGGGTGTTACAACTCTCCCCCACTTAAATTGGATCACGTCCTCGTGATCCGCACAAACACTAAAAGTTAAGCACTTCTCCCACGAACATTTCCGCTTCCAACGCGGAGTCACACAAGTAGTAAACTCATCCGAATCCTCGCTTCGTGCACTAACGCATCATAATAAAACAACCGTACTTCACAATCGTCCTAAAAGAAGGACAATTCACCGGCAACCATCGTCGTCACACCTCACGATTCCTACAAAACACAACAAAGCCCGTCATCCATAACTATATCGCCCTATGCGATCTTCTAAATTCACTACGCTGCGAACCAAGTCTTACATTAATCCAAATCGAGAAGGATTCATGCTTCCTTAAAATTTCGTACTCATTCGGTTCATAACCGTACTACTCGACCGATCATTCCTGAATATTCTTTAGGCCAAGAACCAAACTCCCTCCGGCTCTACACCGGATCATTCCTTCAACGAAAAAAATTTTAATAACCCCGCAATAACACTTAAGAAGCACTACTTTCCCGCCGATCGATCCACACACGACTATACGTCACTGGATTAATCCAGGACGACAATAATACACCACGAATTAGACGAAACATCAACACATCGTCATAGGGTTTCTCCTCTGAACCATACAATACGGCTTCCTAGTACTAGCATAGAAGCTATTCGTATACCAAAATCCCGTCAACGGCGAATCATCATCACAAAATTTCCGCAATTCGTCACACGACTCACAAAAATATTCACCACGCCGGGTGAACTTTCCTACCTAGACCGTCCGTTAAGGATGGTCTCAACATTTCAATGCAACTAACAGTCGCATCACTAAGGAGCACACTCTCGCAGACAAACAACATCTGCATGTCTCGATGTGAGACAGTCAAAATCGACACTCTCCGCCTCACATTCGTCCATAAAGTGGAATAATCCACTAACAATCTCCACGATTGCGTTTCCCGACAGGGAAAATACGTTATTCGCCACGATATCGAACTCATTCTCATTCAATTATACAGTCCGGGTTTCATGACAACCCAGATTTTTTCACTACGGGAGCACTCGCAACGACACTTCATTCTCTCACTCCGGGATCTCAAACTTCACATTTGGTCTCATACCGCACATTGGTACTACACGACCACCTTACATAGTAAGTCTTACACTTCCTTCGATCCCATCATCACAATCTTCACGCATAACATTCCAGAGTTGTAACTCACAATCGTAAAGCACGATCTCGAGTCGACATTAGCAACCCATCACTCTTCCTCGTTAGGAACTCTGAATACCTATTGAGGCTTAGCACGGTACGCTCCGACATTTCACTATACATAACACCACTGGAGTTTTCCTCGGGCAACAGTAAAAACTCCCCCACTTAGGATTTATCTCCCTATTCTCACCGCCAAGATGATAACATCCCGCGGAATTGTAATTCCACGTCACACCTGACCATTCTCACCGTTGGTCATAAATATCAATTCACCGCCAATTCGCTTTAGGCTTTCAGAGCCAACATGCACAATCACTTGAGACGTCATACACGCGATGAATTCGCACCTTCATACCACAATTCACAACTAACTACCTTAATCGTTCGAAAAGCAAACTCCACCAAAGTCTTACATATGCCTCTAAGCCTAGGCATATGTCACGCCGCTTACTTAGTCGTGATTCTCAGTCGAGATCACCCGACCATCCACTTGACGAATCGTTATCAACAATTGCTCACTCTCATGGAGAAGAGTGACCAATTCTGACACCATAATTGCGTCCACCACAATGTCAACACTTCATCAAAACCCTTCGGACTAACCGACCATTAAGTCCGTCACCGGCTCACCGGTCATCTTTACCCGTCTATCACTTGAGAGCAACAAGATTTGCTCACCCGTCACTTCATAAGAAGTATTCATCACAATGCTCTTAAACTTCGACTTTTGCAACCGTCGAATTACCATCACCCGTCGATCACTATTATAATCTCCGATGCTTCCAAGGGTATCTCACGGGCACCCTAAGCACAAAGTGATCACACCACTATCGGAGTTGAACATCACACTAGCAGGTATACGAAGGCACCTGACGCAGTGTCATGCAGACTCCCACCACAATCAAATGAATTTTAGAAAATCGATCTTTAGGTTCCATACACCCGATGTCACCCATCTCTCTATAATAATGACCCGAAGTCATACCTACCCGACAACCTTACGATTTATTGTCTTATCGAAAGTTCCTAGCGATCACACGTTACCCGCAGTTTCCACAAGGCCAAACGGTATAGCCTAATGAGGCCCTTCATCTAACACAAGGAGATGCTCGGGGATACCAAGTCTTACACCCTTCTACATCTCGATAAAACCACTACTACAAGGGATATTCCATTAGGAATGTTACCCTATAATCTACAACACTAACGCAATCAACATTACACGGGTCCCACTCCCATGAGTTTAACGACCCGAAGACTCCTCGATTCGCCAATTCCAAGGCGACTCACAACAAGAATCCTAACACGATTCTCTAACCACACACTCTACCGAGTGTAACTCAAAACTACAATCATTAGACTTGTCGCATTCCATTACGGAATTCAAGTCCTCATCGCACACACGCAAGTGTAAATCGGTCATCTTAGTTACGATGGGTAACTAAAACCAATTACAATCTCAATAATGCACCCACTACTTAGGGTGGCTAAGCACGCACCAAACTTGTGAGTTGGCTCACTCACTTAACTAACCGAATCCATCGTAACACTTCACGACTCGCAACGAACCCGATGCGACTACAAGCACATCACCCGAGACAACTATCACTTAAGAACCAATAAAGATTCCTCATTTATCCCGAATCTACCCCAACCATGCCACGTTTCCTCCGTTCGGTACTCGTCATGTCATGCTTGATGTCAAGATACACTTTCGTAATAATGGTGATCGGTCACTATTACAAATGCGTACCTTACCATTTCCACATGGTCACGCAAAGTACTTTACCCGGACTGACGCAACATTCACACAAAATAACACGCGATAACTCCTAGTACCCGAATGACCAAAGTCCTTACCGTGAACTTGATCACTCAAAACCGCCAAACATACGAATCTCCCCAATAGATTCATCCCTAGGATACCGCACAAAAGATACATGTATATATACACCTATATACAACATAATAATAAATATACCCAAGTACACCGCAATAACAAGTCATCCTACAGCCTAGGTGACTATCACTAAAACAACGTCCCCGTTCGCCTACTTACCTTAGGCACTAGCAATCTAAGGCACTAATTTACACGCGAAATAAGGCCCCACATAATCCCACATTGGACAAGCACTAGTCCTAGTTAGTCACCTACTCTAAGGCACTAACAAATCTCAATCCGACCCGTACTCCTACAAGCCCCGCAAATAACGCACAATCGCCAATAAGTCTAAGACTAGGCACATATCCCAAGGTCACCTAATTCCCTTAGACTATGCTCTGATACCACTTGTAACAACCCAACATTGATTTACCAAAAACACGACACAAAAAAAAAAGATTTCTGTGACTGCCCATCTGGACGGCGTCCAGAAATCGGGACGGCGTCCAAGGATTTGGGACGGCGTCCCAATGAACTAAAAAGTACTGATCAGTTTTTGTTTACACGCGAGCGAAAAACTCGCTCCCCGACACTTTTCAACGAAACCATTTTCACAATATGACATATTAAGTAAAACTAAGATATTGCCACCATAAAAACAAGTTTTACAACCCCAGGCTCACAATGACCCGTTTTACAAATAAAGTAGCAGTTTCGACCCATTTATCTCTTTAGACGGATTAGAACTCTACAACCCAACCCGATACCAAGAGCATAATCCCGGGGACTACCAAAACCCCCATCCGCGTCCAATTATCCGAAAGCTACCCCATCAAGCCCAACCGCTCCTGCACGTCTAGTCTAACAACTAGCTAGCATCAATAACACAATACCTGTAAAAAGGTAAACAACGAGAGGGGTAAGCCGAGGCTTAGTGAATGCAATAATTATACACATACATATATAATATACCTACTTGCAAACACTTACTCACATACCGCATACATGCTAGCAACACAATTAGCTTATCATCACAATTACAAGCTATAACCTCCAATAATCAAGCTAGCATAACAAAAGCATATATAATATGAACAAATATAATATGCTTACGCTACAACACAAATAACCATGGTTAACCAATAGTACAAGGGAACGGCGCTCGCGAAAACGCCATCGGTGTTCATAACATCCGTTAGGGCACTTAACACCTCGCACCACTAACCCCTAGGGTGGCACCTTAACACCTCGGCACATCACCCCGAGTGGCATCTTAACACCTCGATGCAACACTCATTATTTTACGGAGTGGTGTCTTAACACCTCGACACTACACTCCTAGGTGGCATCTTAACACCTCGATGCTACACCCGAGTGGCATCTTAACACCTCGATGCTACACTCTTCACGTGAAACGTGGTGTCTTAACACCTCGACACTACACATTTCACGCTACAACAAATAGATACAATATATACCTACGCATATAATTATTCCACTCACCTCGAATTGCCCGCACAAGTCATAAACGTAAATCGCCTCCAAAAGCAACCGAGCAAACCTTTTACCTATAATACGCATATAGATATACAAACAATCAACATACATTCTCTACGAGAGAATTCGACTTCAACACCCTTAACCAAGGGTTTACACCTATCACCACAAACCGCCCATTTAGACACATAAAGTGGACTTCACCAATTACCACTACGGGTGGTAATTCCGACCCATCCAACAAGTACAATTTAATCAAAATTGCTTATCATCCAATTAATCCAAAATTAAAGTCATTACCAAATTTGACCCATCTAAGTCAACCCATTTTGACATAAGTCCCAAAAACATCTTTAATCACTAACGGCTAGTGACTAACTTTCCAAAATACCATTTAACACTTGAATCAAACATTTATATACTTGGTTCATCAAATCTTGACCCATAACTTAGTTTGACACCGAATCAAGCTTACTTGACCCAAAATACCCATTCGACCCATTTTGCCCTAGATTAGGGTTTACACCCAAAAATCAAGTCAACACAAGTGTTCTAAGGTTTAACTAACACATGCAAGGTCCAAACTAATGATTCCATCAATTGAAACCCTAAGTCACCAATTCGGGTTTACATACATGAATCTTCCCCAAAAACCCCCAAACTTCACAATAAATGGGTAATAACTCTAACTAGCACAAACTTTAACTCAAACAATAATCTTAACAAAGAAATTCGGATTTAGAGCTTACCAACACTACCACCACGTAGCCGTGAACGAGGTGAACAACTTTAACTCTTGAGACCCGACCCGAATCACACTTCTTCTTCTCCAAATCCCCAACTCTCTCTCGCTAGAACCTCTCTCTCTCACTAGGGTTTGATGAGAGTGTTTGAGAAGGTGAAATGGGGATAAGAATGAGAGTGGATCAGTTTTAATGGCTCAAAACCGACACCCAAGTGAAAAGACTCAAATACCCTCTTTTAAAACCTTTAAAATACAGCTGCTGGCCTGTCAGGCACTTTGGACGGCGTCCAAAATGGCCGGACGGCGTCCCACCCTTCATTCTTGGACGGCGTTCAAAAAGCTTGGACGGCGTCCTAACCTTCATTGTTGGACGGCGTCCCAAAATCTGGACGGAGTCCCAATGTACTGAGTCTGAAACTGAACTTGTTTTGGTCGTAACTTTCAAACCGTAACTCCGTTTTCGACGAATCAAATATCGTTGGAAACGTAATGAGATTTACTATCCAATGGTAAGGTTTTAGAATATCACCTCCAACTTTATTTGGGATCCAAATATACACTTACATGCCTCGTATTTCGAATGACGCTCGAAATAACGTGTAACTGAAAAACGGGTGTTACACCTCGCTACTTGAAGATGACCACGATTGGTTTGCTTTGGTAGGCGAGCCTTGGTACGTTATGAAACACTTAAGCTTTATATCGAATATAGGGATGAAAGCGAAAATATTGTTGACAGTGATCAAGAAGTTGTACCTGAATCTCCAAAAGGGTTTCAACAATACGATCTTCGCGATTATGAAGATTGAACAACGTGTATGTTGAAGATATCCGTTAGGAATTAATGTAATCATTTTAGGAACTATGTTGTTGTTCTGTGTAGTAAATAATGTAATCGTTTAGGAATTAATGCAATAAACGGCTGTATTTTAAGTAAGGAATCACAATATAAAAAAAAAGTGCATCAATTTAAATGACTAAAACATTAAAATTACACAATTTAAATACAAAAATACATAACAAATTATTCATTATTATTAGCGGTACGAAAGTAAGGTGATAAGTTCCAAACGTGTTCGGTTAAATCTGCCTCCAACTGTTTGTGAACTTGCATAACTCTTATTTCCACAACCCTTGCATCTCGATCTCTCAAATTCCTTTCTAACCGTTGTGGTGGGTTCCTTTGTATCATTCTTTCTTCTCTCCGTCCAATCACAAAACCGTTGTTTTCTTGAATCATGTTATGTAACACAATACAAGCATACACATGTATTCTAATTTTATTGAAGTCTATAGATCTCGTCAGAGTTTTTAACATTGCAAATCTACCCTGTACTACTCCAAATGTACGCTCAATATCTTTCATTGCACTTTCTTGAAACTGTTTAAATTTTTTACGTGGTTCGTCAGTTGGATTATTGGGCGCTTTAACCAACATAGCTCAATCTAGGTATATACCATCACCTAGGTAATACCCTCTATCGTAGTGACGCCTGTTTACATCAAATGATAAAGGTGGAGCAGTTCCATCTTTTATAGTGTTGGACAATGGTGAAAAATTTAAAACGTTAATGCTGTTGTTCAAACCTGCCATACCAAAAAATGCGTGTCATATCCACAAATCTTGTGAGGCGACTGCTTTAAGCATATCAGACGGACCTTTTTGATCACCTCATGTGTATTGTCCTTGCTAAGCAACAAGACAATTCTTCCACTCCCAATGCATACAATCAATACTATCATGCATACCCGGTAAATCATGGTTTTGTGTGTGAAAATTATAAAGTCTAGCAATATCTTCGGTAGTTGGTTTTCGCAAATACTGTCTAGCAAACAAATGAAATACGCATTGACAAAAGTTTTCAAGACATAAGGCAGTCGTTTTCTCACCAATTTTTATAAAAATCGTCAAACAAATCGGGTGTAGTTCCATACACCATTTGACGTATGGACGTTGTACACTTTTAGAAAATCGTCAAACTTTGACAGCCGGTTGCATCAGGATGATCGGAAAATACATAAAATAATCAGGAATATCGGTACTAATCAAGGTTGCAAAAGACGTGAGACGGGGTCGAGACGGTCAAGTCCTAAAAAGGTCGAGACGTTCGAGACGGGGTCGAGGCGGGGGTCGAGACGGACGTTGACCAAAGTTGACTTTTAAATATATAAGTATAAAAATGCATATATGTATACATATTTTAAAGCTAAAAACTTTAATTAATTAATTTGTACCCATAATTGCTATCGCTGTTAATTTAATACAAAAAATTCAAACTAAAATACGATATATTTTACCGATTTTCTGACTTTTCTGAATTTTGACCGACTTTGACCCGATTTTTTTTCAACTTTGACCCGAATTTTGACCGTTGACCGTCATATTAGTCGGTTTTCTTCGAGACGGGACGGACTAGTCACCAAACCGTCGAGACAGGCGTCGAGACGGCTCGAGACGGGGTGTTTTGCAACAATGGGTACTATTAAAGTTAGATATACCTTCGACAATTAAGAGAAATAACTGACGACTCATTCGGAAACGTCTCTTAATTTTTTTTTTCCGGATACACCGGTGAACCCGCAAAATAATCATTGTATAACCTTATAGCCTCATCTTCACGATCCCTAGGAATATAAACCCGAGTTCGAGGGACTCGCGAACTACTAGCCTCTCCATCGACTTCTTTTTTCGTTAAACTATTAACAAAACTAATAATTTTTTCATCATCGGAATCATCAATAAGAAACTCGAGCATCTTGAATGCTTTATCCATTGTAAACAAATTAAAATTGTATGTTGTATGTAATTTGATAAGAAAATAAGAATGAAAGTAGGATTTGTATGTATAAAATTAAAATAGATTGGTAATATATATATATAGAAAAATAAAAACTGAATTTTTTTTTATTTTTTTTTTTATGTTCAACGGCTACAATGGTGCCAACCACCTAGACTAGGACACGTGGAAGAAAGACCCGTTTGTTGCCTCGTTTCATTCGAACGGGTGCTCCACAAACGCCTTCAAGAGACGCAACATTACGGTTGGGTGTGACGTTTCTTGAGCTCCACGTGTGCGAGCTGAGGCGTTTTTTGCAACTGTTACAAATGGTCTAATGGTTGGTCCTCATCCCTTACCATAAGGACCAACCATCTACTTAAGTATGCTTTTGCCATCGCTCGTTCAATATCAACACATCCTCATGTGGACGTGTATTTTTGTGGACGTGTATTTTTGCTTCTTTTCACTTTAATTTTTTTTTGACAAAAGTTAGAAATATAAATTGGTATATAATAATTAGTATATAACTTGATATTTAATTAGTTAGTCCATAATTAGTATTTTAATTGAGATTCATTGTATAAATTGTTGATGAGTAACACGTATCACGGCATTTACAGTAAGTTCCAATTAGTAAGTCCTAGAATGTCATGTCTACTTAAATCCTAGAAATATCACCTTAAAAATAAAAAAAAAGAGCAAGTCCTAGAATATCTCCAAAAGCAGTGAAAATGGAATTCCGGGTTCTGAATATGAGATTGCACTAAATATATTATGAACCGTGAAAGTCAACCTCCTTTTCAAACTTCATTTAAATTTAAATATCGAACGAGCTTCAAGCATGAGTCATGGAACAAACACGTTTAGCTAAAACCTACAAACTAAATTAGTGTTCAAATCTTGTCAAGAACGTAGTCCAAAACAGTATCTTTCAACGTAACAATCGTCAAAATCTTTGTATTCCAAGTTTCGCTTTCGCAACAGCACAAGCGCACGACTTAAGGATACTTATCGAAAGATTACAAATGTACATTGGCATTGACTATTCGGTTGTGGGCGTATTTGAATTCATCTATAACATAATTTCTAATTTTGGACGGCAATTTGTTTCTCAATATTTTGTCATCATCTATGTTGTTTTTGGACGGCTATTTTTCATTCCTTTTGCTGGTTACATCTTATAGATGGTTATTTTTTTTTTATTTTTTTTGAAAGGCAAGTATTTACGAAGAGAGAATTGAATTGTGTATCATTTTTGAGCATCTGTCAATGGAAGGAACCGAACAAGGATTGACTTTGTTATACTATATTAACCCAAAAGACCCTGTTTTGTGGTTAAAAGCTGTACTTTGTTGTTCTAATTTAGAAAGAGACATCATTAAAGACCGAGTTTGGTTTGAACGTATTGTTGGGGGTCAAAAACGTTTCAATGTAAAAATGTATTCGATTATAGAATATTGATTTAGTATGCCACGTGTGTATAATATTAACTTCATAGTTATTTTTGGAGATAGACATTTATCCAAAAAAGAAAATTTTCGTTCAAAAAGAAAAAATTCGGCTCAAATATAGTGCTTAGTTTAATACCTAGCATAGAAACATGTATAAAAAAAGTGATTATAGTTTGCGAGTTTGCATTGAATCCATTAAAGAATCACTAGCTTAGCAATATCGAGGTCCTTCGTTCTATGGGTATTTATTACTTCTCTTTTTAGATGCCCCGAAACAGTAATCAATGAGATCGAGAATATTCGAGCATCATTTTTTTGGTGTAGTACGAATGATAACCGTAAGATGCATTGGATCCGTTGGGATCAAGTCTTGGCATCGTCAGAAAATGGTGGTCTTTCTATCGGAAGCATTCGTGCCTTTAACCATGCATTGCTACTTAAGTGGATTTGGCGGTTTATCGTAAATCGAGAGTCTAATTGGGCAGTGCTGATTCAAGTTATATATGGAAGAGATGGAGGTTTGCAAAATAACTTAAGAGGCTCTGGTGTATGGTCATCAATTGTAAAATTATATATAAAATTGAAAGCCTCAGGTTCTATTCAACGGAATACGTTACGGGTGAAAGTGGGAGATGGTCGATCAATACGTTTTTGGAAAGATAATTGGAGAGGTAACGAAACTCAAGAATCTAAATATAGTCGTCTCATGCGTCTTGATGTGAACCCCAATTGTTTGTTAAGTGATCGGTTAATTAATAATACATGGACATGGGAATGTGCCAGAAATTCTATTGGTCCTCGGAATATAGCGCTTCTACAACAGTTAATAAATGAAATTGGGCAATGTTCTATTCGTGAAGCTACTAATACATGGGAATGGATTCTTTCTAAAGATGGTATATTCAATGTATGCGACACACACACACACACACACACACACACACACACACACACACATATATATATATATATATATATATATATATAATTGATGACATTATTTTACCGTCCACAATTATCGATGTTAAATGGGCCAAACAAATTCCTAAGAAGGTGAACATCTTTTTATAGCGCTTAGCTTGGGATATAACACACACACACACACACACACACACACACACACATACATACATACATACATACATACATACATACATACATACATACATACATACATATATATATATATATATATATATATATAAAATTGATGACATTATTTTACCGTCCACAATTATCGATGTTAAATGGGCCAAACAAATTCCTAAGAAGGTGAACATCTTTTTATAGCGCTTAGCTTGGGATAGATTACTGACTAGACTAAATTTTTCCAAACGTAGAATGGAGATTGAAGAGATTAGGTATCCCATTTGTGATGGCCGGATCGAATCAGGGGATCACTTGTTTTTCGGATGCCAACTTGCATTGGAATTATGGTCTAAAATCCGCATTTGGGTCGACTTAAATATCCTGATTTTTCAGTCATGGTCGAACTGGAATTCTTGGCTCACGACCATCCACCTCACGGTGGATTCTAATACTCGATTGTATGCGATTGTTGGATGTCTTCTTTGGCATATATGGAGGTACAGGAACGGAGTGCTATTTGGATCGTCTCGGTTAAAGAAAGATTTACTTTTTGACTCTATTAAAAATTATGTTTTTAATTGGCTTATTAGTAGAAGCAAATGTAATCTCAATTGGAACACTTGGCTTGTAAAACTACTGTAATTGTTGATCCTCTTCCTCTAGTGCCTTACTAGGGGGAGTGTAGTTTTTTAATAAAAATTTTGCAATTCCAAAAAAAAAAAAAAAAACGAGGATGTTGGTTCAAGTTTTGAGGTGGCTATCTGTATATATTCGTAAAATAATTCGTATAGCGTGCATGAGTTTGTTTTTAATAAAAACAGTTTGGATTCAATAATAAAATTAGTTTATACTTAATTCTTCCCAACTAGTTTTCGAACCCTCGCTTCGCGCTGTGGGTTCGGTTTTCAATGTATTTTATTGCGTTTAATTTGTAAAATTATTTCGTGGCTAACGATGATGTCGTTGAAGCTCAACTCGAGTCGAACTAAAAGGTATAACCCGTGAAAGATTTAAATGTTATTTTAAATTAACATTATAATATATGTGCATCTCCACGTTTCGCTATGGAATTGTCGACTTTTAAAAATTGAACGTAAAATCAACATGTATGAAAGTACATGTTGATATAATATATCATATATATCTACTAAATTCTTTTTAACGAATAAAATAGTATTACTGACACTTATAACGAGAACAATACATTAATATAAGGTTGTTTGTTACGCAAAGCACCTACTAGCGTGGGTTGCTTTGTTGGCAAAAATCAACGACAACAATTTTCTGTTATGGGGAGTGGCCCAAACAATTTTTTGGCCGTATGTTGTATTTCCACGAAAGGAACAACTTACGTTGCTTGCTTCTGATTAGTTAATTTTCATTATTATTTAATTTAATTATTTTATCCTATTAACCATATATACTAAAGCTACGATTGGTGTTGCTATTCATAAGTATATTTCGTTAACTCATCACAACACTTCAAACAAACATTCAAATTTACACCGCCACTTCGTAAAAAAAACTCACACAACCAATCTATTCCCCCTCCTATAACAAATAGTCTAATGAGAATATAATTAGTGATACCGACCTTTTATATGACTTGAGCGAGTATAGTTAAAAAATTCAACCAACTTAATCAACCCAATATAGTGTAAACACATACTCCATCCGTCTGAATATAAGCATTCACATTTCCATTTTATTTGCCATAAATAAGTATACACTTTCGAAGATAGGCAATTCCTTTACCTTATTACCCCTATATCACTTATAGTGCGTCTGTTGACACCATTACCATTAAAACGATGTACAACGCTTCTGATGAGCGTTCATGGGGCGTTTAGGAGGGACGTTCATGGGGTGTTTAGGAGGGACGTTCGTTGTAAAACATCCCCTAAAGGCGACCTCATGTGCACAACATATGTGGATGGACTTTTTGTGTGTGAATAGGGAGAAATTTTGAAGCCCCGTTCTCATTACTTTGTAATGCCAAATTTGACCCAAGTTCAATTGGGCCTATTCTTATTACCCAATTTTTTTATTTTGGCCAATTATAATTGGGCCTGATCTCATTATTGGAATTTGATTGTAGAAGTACGTTTATATAAACCGTTGGCTAAGTATATTAGTATCTCTAATCTATTTTTGTATCTAACCTATCAATAGTTTTTTTTTTTTTTTTTTAAAAAAAAAACTGTTAGGATCACCCAGGAGACTTAACCACCTATGAGTTCATCTTCTACACAGTTATACCCACCCACCAACTGCGTGCCCAGGAGAAAACCCGCACCAATCCCATACAGAGCATGGACGGTAAAACCCCCATCCCCTTTACCCCCAACGTGATGTGGGAAAGGTGACATGGGTGGAACTTCATTACAGAGATGACATTGTGGATTAATATGTAGCCAACGGGGGGTCGAACTCCTGACCTCCCCTAAATTAATCGGGACCAACTTCTATCAATAGTGTTTAACTACATTATGGAATCGATAACTAAAATTAAACAATACTTTGAGACTATGTAAAATAACTAAAACAAGGGAAGAAATTAAATTAAAGTAATCACCACTAAGTTCGGATTTTGATAATATCATATGTATATTTTATTATTATAATTTGCAGTGTTTTAAATCGTATATACATGATATTTGTTTAAACTCTCATTCCAATTACGATTGCTTTATAATTCACGATCGCCTCTTTTATATTTAGCTACTGTTTTGCAGTTTTAGCATTGGGCTTTGTTGCAACATTGTTGTTGGGACCTTTGGGCAACTCCAACAAATCTACAACATAATTGGGGGTTGAGGTACAGACAACCCTCTCATGTATGCATTGAAAAAACTTTATAACGTGGTCCCTTCTCTTTAGAAGTAATGAACCGACTTTTATGTTTTCTAGGGGATGTCTTGTGAAACGAACCTTGACCTGCATTCGAAAAACGACCTTATTTATTTTTTTATTTTTTTAAAAAAATTGCTGTCTGACATCAGGGGCAATATTCGGTATAATAATCCAACCATAGAATGTAGTTTCGCGTACTTGTGTCTATTTTGTAAAACATTTATAAAGTTGCATGTATTCTCATCCACGTGACGCCCCAAAATTTTACGCAGCGCGCAGTACGACTGAAATCAGACATCAGCAACAACTTCAACTACTGGTCCCAGTTCACCTTATACTGCGTGGCACGCTGACAAACTACGCAGCGCGCAGTAACGTAGGCATCATACCTGCACATTTTGAACAATATTGACACATTTCCAAAACACACAAGTTATACACCAAATCACCCATTTCAACGTCGAATCTGTTTGACATCAAAATACAACCAATGTAACACGACATTTAAAATCTCATGTAGTTTACAACCTCTGGTATTCGCAATAGCAATATACTACTTCTGAGGATGCATGTAGAAGAATTACATGAGGCTATGTTTGGCAACTTACAACCCATTTGACCTGATTCCTTTTTATGTATTTTATTTAGTCAATTTGACCTTTACGGAATATATGTAACCTGTATCGACCCGTTTATTAGTAGACGGGTTGAGAATCCACAAATACTTTGCATTAATGAAATTCTAATATCTGCATTTTGGTTGTGTTATCTTTGATAACTAACAGACAATGATGTTCACCAATTGAACCAGATGGATATGAAACAAGAGCCTGGTTGTTGGTGAAGGATTTTTTTTTACCCATTTTTAAGTTCCTCCAAGTATAAAGTAAAATCTAAAAGTCAATGGGCAACAAGTTCACTCTTTGAGTTTATGGTCCTCAAAAAACTAGTAAATAGGTACACTATTGGGGTTTTTTTCTACCAAACTGTATTGATTGCCTATTTGGATCAAAACCCAAAATAAGATAGTTTGTAGAACTTCATTTTCGAAAAGCCAAGAATGTTTAGCTTGCTACTTACCTCAAAGTGTAACCATAAAAGAACAATGTTCCTATTGTATGAGTGATGATTAATTAGCAAAGGGGATGTAACCATTTTCTCATTTTTTTTTTTTTTTTTTTTTTTTTTTTTTTTTTTTATACAAGTGGTAATTTTGGTTCATTTACTTGTGTATTGGTAGATTCCTGTTGTGTAATCTCAAAATGGGTCATATTAAACATGTTCAAGTCTAAAATGTTTAGGTCATGACCTTTTTTGACCCATACAAAAATTGTTCCTAGAGCACATCAGCACAACATGATATTAACAAATTAAAGCTACACACAATCATATGCTCTGATGATAATCTCTTGGCACACTTTGAACCGTATCCGACCATCTTCCAGGTGAATGGTCACTGCTATTCGAAGATAAACGAGTTGTTTCCGTTCTTATTTCCATAATCATCCGCAATACCTCTTTCATCACGGGCCGGCTCTCCGGATCCATCGATACACAAGCCATTGCAATTTTCAAAAGAGCTACAAATTTCCCACTAGACTCACTTTCTTCCTCTCTTAGGCACTTGACCCATGAAACAAGGTCCGACCCATTTTCTGAAACAAGTTCCTGAGACGGATATTTGCCCGTTAGGAGCTCTAATAGAAGAACACCGAAGCTGTAGATATCAGCTTTTTGGGACAGTGGTGTTTGGAAGCCACGACACTCGGGGGCACGGTAGAAGCACGAAAGTTCACTTGATTCGTCAACAGAGTTGGGGTTTTTTAACGATATGAGGCCGTAATCGGTGAAACAAGATTCAAAATCAGAGCCCAAGAGAACGTTGGACGATTTAATGTTTCCATGGATAAGGCCCGGCTTTTGGTGAATGTTAACAAGTCCTGTAGCCAAATCCTCTGCGATTTTAAGGCATGAAGTCCAGTGAAGAGGTTTGCCTCGAACTGATGTTTTCGACCCTGCATAAACAGATCATAATCCAAAACTCATACATAGCAAATAGTTAACAGTCAAATACTCCGTACCTCATAATAACATTGGATACAATTATTACTGATAATGGAGCACAATGTATCATAATGCATCAATTTATTTATTTTATTTTTTTTTTGAAAGGTGAGGTTGGTGGGGATTGAACCTGAGTCTCCTTTGGAGATTCCCAAGCACCCAACCACTCAACCACCCATTTGGGGTTATGCATCATTTTTTAATAATTACGAGACTTACAGCTAACATATACTCCGTCTCACTACAAAGATGTACTATTGACTTTTCAAGACTTCTTCTAAACCTAACTGTGATGTTAGAGTCGAATTGTGCACTTTTTGATGAAAAGTGAGTTTTTGACTGTGACTGTATTTGACCTCCGTTAACCCTGATTGTCAAATTTTTGTGTCAAATATTTGTAGGGTGACGTGATAAAATCTTGTTAGAAATTGGATGAAAAAAATAAATAAATAGCAAAAATATATTAATTATAAAGCATGATGGGTTGGTTAAATTCGCACCCTTCCGTCAAAAATTTGACTGACGTCCCTTTGTGTTAAACTTTAATGCCCGTTAATGGCGTCAGGGACGTCAAAACCCATTCCACCTCATTTGACAGGTAAAATTGACGCTAAGATAGATCGACCATTCCACCTCATTTGACAGGTAAAATTGGCGCTACGATAGATCGAGTCTAACACAAAATAAAATATTTATAGTAAAAGTTGATAAAGAAAAAACTTTGAAAAGTCAATAGCAAATTTGACAAACTAGTTTTTTATTCCGTAATGAATTTTAACGCCAAAAACTTTTGTGATGAACGATATACCGTGAATGAGAGAAAACAGACTGCCATTAGGGAAATAATCGAACACCAACAATCGTTCTCCTCTAGACTGAAAATAGGCTCGTAGTGGCACCAAATTCTTATGGGGAGTGATTCGTACACCACCTATTTTTAGCCGTACACCACCAAACATGCTTTACAGGGTTGTACAGTACAACAATGTAAAGCATGTTTGGTGGTGCATGGCTAAAAATAGGTGGTGTACGAATCATCACCCAATTCTTATGCCTCAACTTCCAAATCATGTCCACGTGTCTGCAAAACTCATCAAGATTGAGCCACGTGACGTCTTTTAGCCTTTTAACAGTCACTATAAACCCAGTTTCCATCACAGCTTTATACGTACTCCCCATTGTACCTCTTCCAAGTGTCTCAGCCGACGCTTTTAATAAATCATCCAACTGATAATTCATCTCCGTTGTACCTCCATCGCCACAAAACACCAACATCCGTCCGCCACCACCATTTTCACCGTCCCATGAATGCCGACCGTTCTCACTCCCTCCGCCGTCTGCTGCCGTCGCCGGCGGTGGTGATTTTGTTTTTATAACTCCGGCACGCCCTTTTTTGTTTTTCTCTCCATTTCTCAAGATTAGTATCAAAAAAGTGATCAAAACACATAAAATTGAAAACTCACCAATAAAACCGGTGATTATTGTTATAATCTTTATGACCCGTTGACGGTTGTATGATTTTCCGGTGACCGGGGTAATTGCCGGAGACGGATTTCCGGTCATCGGAGAAAACCCACATGAAATGCCTATGGGTTCGCCGCATAAGTCAATGTTACCGGAAAATGAGGTTGAGCTGAACTGTAACAAAGTTCCGGTCGTCGGAATTTCGCCGGAAAGTTGGTTGTCAGACAGGTTTAGGTATTTAAGAGTGGTTTGGTTTAAAGGTGGAATTTTTCCGGTGAAATTGTTGTCATTTAAGTAAAAAATGTACAATCTTTGTAACTCCACTAATGAATCAGGAATGGGCCGGAAAGATGGTTACCGGAGAGAACAATGGTTTTGAGATGGTGGAGATTGGTGAGAGACGCCGGAAACTCGCCGGAAAACTTATTGTAAGAAAGATAAAGTGATTTAAGATTGGTTAAGTTAGAAAGATCAGGTATTTGACCAGAAATCGAGTTTTGTTTTAAACTTAAAACACGAAGTTGATCCAATTGGCTAATTATATTTGTATCTAATGTGCCACTTAAGTTCTTATTTTCAAGAACAAGTTTTGATACTTTGTTATTTAAGCATTCTTTAATACCTTCCCATTTGCAAAATTCATTTCCTTTCCATTGTAACAAATTTGATGGATCGATTGACGATTTTAATAGTAGAAGTGTGTCTTTATCACTACATAACACACATTGTAAAAGTAAAGAAAATAGAAGAAAGAAAGTAGCTTTGTAATGCATTATTTATTCATATAATCTTGACAGGAAATTGGGTTATCTTTGGTTTTTCGTAAAGTTGGAAACAAAATTAAAGAGGTTTTGATTACTTCATTTGAAGCTTTTTATTTACTAAAAATCAAGGGGAAATGAAAGATTTAACTTTTTTGGATGTAGTTTGAGTTGGCAAAGATTTGTTGAGAAATTCAGTGTCGTTATATACAGTAATGGGTTTGGAGTTTAAATGAAAAGAAGCATTTTTGCGAATGAAACATGGAAAATAGCATGGAAACATGATTGAAGCAAGAACCGGCGAATTGCTACTGTTGTTGAAACGGTGAAATGATGCTGACAAATGGTTAAGAAAATATTGTGTGTGTATGTGTTGTTTGTTATGGTAATGTACAAAAAGTTGAGTGGGTGTCCATGTGATTTCCCCATAACCAATACCCATTTATTGATGTGATATGGTGGGCTCATCCTTGAAAGAGGAAATATGTTCATGGAGATTTTCGCGTCATTCGATAATATGACAATACGGTTGGTTGGTGAAAGCGTATCGGGTGATGGATTCGTTAAGATGTTATATTACAAGATTGAAAATCAATTCAGGAAAAATTCTTTTAAATAGACGGTCAATAAAAAATTGAAAAGGGAAGGTCCTCGAAGTTAATTGTTATGGTGCGTCATGTGTTTTCTTCGGTTGGTTCCGTTCCTTGTATTTCCGTCCATTATTCGGTTTCTTGCTCGGTTGGTATCATCATTCCTTGTGTTTGGGGCTGAGGTTGAGGTCGTGAGTTCGAGCCTCACTCAGTTCATCCTCTTAATTAATATGTCTGAAATATAAAGCTTCAAATATGGAGCTTCAGATTGACCTCAAGGGGGTTTTCTCTCGGTTCCATTCATTATTCAAACAATATCCGCTTGCCCCTCAGGATGGTTTAAGGATCGGGTTCCTGCAATGCGATTTGAGTTTCCTCCTAAAAACGCATGTGTGCGTGGCAAATGATCATGAAGGTGGTTCATACCCCCTCTGGGTAATGCCAACAACTTGCATTTCAAAAAAATATATGTTTGTATAAGTTTTTATCGGGATGTTAAGAATACTCAATTATAGTTAGTTTTTTTATTTACTTGGTTGCTTTTTAAGCGTGAGTTTTCCCGTTTTACCCCCTTATCCTTTTGTATTTTCTGTTAATGATGTTTTTCTTTTGAAACGAAATCGTTTCTATACGAGTATTTCTCTTCTTAAAAAAATAAATAAATAAGTAGAAACTTTAAAGAAAGGAAAATTTATATCCTGGACCAGTCAATATAACTCCGTACTAATCTAAGCAGTTTTTATGGAAGTGAGAAAATAACAAGGGATCCAATGCAAATGTCCACCAATGAATCTCATTGAACAAGTTCAATATATTTCTTTAAACTAGTATTCACTTATTTATTTTATTACTCAATATTAAAGATTATATAAAAATGGATGGTGAAAGTATTTTTACACGTTTTTAAGTTTAAATTGAAATGGTGTTTCGAAGTATACCTCACCATCAAATCATAAGTGGTACACATACGTGTATGTTTATATTAGGAGTCTGCTCAAACTAATTTTTGGAAGCAAATATAATCAATGTCACAAATGACTATTGTGACCAAGTGCAATGCTTTTGAAGTGTGACTCATCTTTGTACTTGGCGTATAAAGGAAGTTCCAGTGCATTCTCAGCAATTTTACCATCTTCGTGTATTTTTGCAACAAGGCTTTCGAGGGATGAAAAATTTGCCTGTCATTGTCCAATCATAACAATCGTAACTTGTAAGTGACACTCGCAAATATATAATTGCTCCTTACGAATTAGATTGTTGTAATCCTTAGTGTTATAAATAGGTTTTGATGGTGCTATGAGACAGTTTTTTTTGGATATTTTTGTTTGAAGATCTGCGGACCACGTTTGTAAAGAAAATGTGGCCTAAATGTCGGCACTTAGAAACATATTTCTAAGTCTGCGAGTTGACGGACAGAATAAGACATTTTATCTTATGTCTTGAGGGGAAAAAACAGCGTGCAGTAAAAACGTATGCGAGCGCGCGGACATAGGACATAGGACATAGAAATAAGACATAATAATATTTACAAACTGAAAAACAAACGACACCATAATGTTTTCTATAAGAGAAATTATTCAAGGCGAAGGGGGCATACCTCGGGCCGAATATAGCCAACAATAACAAGATCCAACTGCTCACCATAGAAATCCTCATCAAACTTATGAAGCAGCCATGGTTCCTAAATTAGTAAAGGGAGGATTAAAAAAACATGGTTTAGAAACTGATGATTTGAAGATTTTATTAGGTTTAAAAAGTTGCTAATAAACTCACTATGGTCTTTTCGGTGTTATTGAAGTATGGGTTCCAACCAATGCTCATAGCCATCTTGTAAACACCACGGGTAGATAGTTTGGCCCAACCAAAGTATACACCGGCCGGATGTTCAGATACGACAGTTGCATACCCTTCCACTGACAAATTAGCTGAAACATTAAAGAGAGTCGTGATCATTAGAACTTCAATGTAGTTAAATTTCCAAACCATAGGTCTTTTAAAAATTTGAGGATTATCGCAAGCAGAGCTTCGACCGATTAACTTGGGGTCCGCCAGACTCGAGTACGAGCTAATTATGATTGCAAGATAGATAGCTATTGAGATGGCAAATTTGAGCCAGCACTTATAAAATGTGTAGATTCGCGTTATGTTTTATCTCTAACAGGTGAACTAAATTAAAAAAATAGTTTAAAAGGAGACACGACAGAACAGGTTGAAAGTCGCGTGATGTGTATTTTCAAACAAAAACATAATGTTATTGACAAAATAATTTATTAGCAAAGGAACAGAGTTTTAGTAATTAATATTTTATACCATTTTCTTTGTAAAACAAGTAAATATATTCAAAATAAGTGTGTTTGTGCAAAAGTGTTTTGGACATGTAAAACTAACTAACCCATTTTGGCCGATTACCAAACCTACATGACCTGTCCAATTTCCCACCTCCGCAGAGCAGAGACATAATTACATCATAAAAAATAGTAGGAACCTGTTGGTATTCCAAGAACCTTTGAGCCACGACCATAACCTTTGATGACGGGACCGCCAATATGCCAAGGTTCTAAGGGTAACGTACCATCTATCCCTGAAAGATTTAAACAACAAATGTCATGAAGATGACTTACAGTATAGTTGTAGACTAAAGCTAGCAAAAAACAAGACAGAGATCGAAATTAAGTGAATATACGGTAAAAAGAATTAGTCAGTGAGAGATATTTACAATCTTCAAATGGAGGGAGGCCCCACTTTTCAGGACGTAAGTCAAGGAGCGAATTGATCACTTCGTCTGCCGTAGCATAAAGATGAGGCTGCTTTGGAATAGATGGAACGGCAACCACTTCCATTTCAGCAGCTTTAGCAGCAGTAATACCCGGTCTGACATGTAACAAATCATTGTTACTTAACTTATGTAAAGGAAATAGTTTGTAAGCCAAAAAAAAAAAAAAAAAGTTTGCTTGAAGATCTTCAGACTGATAATATTTCAACTAACATAGCAGTTGTGTACGTCAATGGACTGTATTGTAACTTAGATAAATAAAAGGGTGAACGCAATATAGTTTTCTGAATGATATTTGGCTCTTCTGTACAACATAGGAGATCTTAAAGTTACCACTGAAATCAATGGTTAGTAATGGTTCCACAAACCATTTGATTACTTTGAGTGATGCAATATCTAGGGACCTATAACCTATTTCAACTGCCACTGGACAACGAAACAAAAGATACCAAAATGAAATCTAACTACCCGAAATACAGTTTAAAAGACATCAGTTCTTTAGCTAACTCACAGTGAATCTTCGATGACGAGACACTCAGAAGGATCAACGTTTAGCTTCTTGGCTGCTTCTAGGAATCTGATAAAGGAAATATGTACAATAGCAGTTTAACCCGAAAATCATATATCTTGAACAAACAAAAAGCGAGGAAAAAAACACACACAAATAAGCCAGATCAACTCAACATGATTCATCTTACATTTCAGGAGATGGCTTGCCTGATTTTACTTCATCGCCAGCAATAATGACTGAAAAGGACTCTTTCCAAGCTGCAAACGGTAACTAGTGAGATAACAACTCAAAACTGGTAAATGACATCTATTTAAAAATCCATGGTGCAAGCATAACAAATTTGACGTGTTTACCAAAGATAAATTTTCACTTACTAGGATGATAGCTTATCTTTGTTTCAATGCTATCTCGTGGAGAGTTGGAAGCCAATGCCATTTTCACTCCGTGTCCTTTCAAATGTTTAACCAAACGATAGGCACCTGGTAGCGCTTTAAGTTTGCACCATCTAACAATTTGAATTTGAATAGCATAACATAACATAATCAGATCAGATACTAAATGATAGAGATTGTCTAAAAGTAGATACTCCCATTCAACTTAACTTTTCATAACTTGGTTATTATATCATATAATCCAAAATTTTGCTAAACAAATGAAAAGTAACAACAAGAATGGGGTTAATTACTGATCAGAGAACAACGGAGTAATTTCAGATAGCAGGTCTTCTTTTGATAAAGGAAGTTCATAATCTTCCACAATAGCAGCTGCAGCTTCTATAGGCGTTTTCCCAATAATCTTTAAAGCCTCTCTCCCATCCCATTTCTTCTCGTACTTAACCAAGTGAACTTTCAAAACTTCACTCACGATGCCATCTGTCATAGTTGGCAGATTTCATATAACAACATTGAAGTTCATAACGAGCACACAATATTTTTAAATATCTTTAACTATTTAAGAAACTTGTCATTCTAAAGAAAAAGTACAAAGTCCACATCTAAAAGAAAACTAATACTATACTATACATATATACATTTTACAATTTACCAATATGCTCAATAGATGTATCCATGATCGGGGGAGGGGTGAAGGGAAGTAATACAATAAACTGAAAATTTATTATTTGTTTTTCAGTAGAATCTTAAGCTCCGACTACGCATCTGAAAACAAAGATAAGTATACAAATCAAAGACATTCAAGAAAATACAATTTACCAGTATTTACGAGCGTTCCATCCAAATCGAGAATCACACACGAAACCAGTTTCCTTATACAATTCATTATCCAAATTTTCAGGAGCAGGCTCTTCCACAAGATTCTAGTGTTGCACTCACAAAATTCTGCAACAGCAATTCACAAAGCTTAAACAAGTAAAAAAAAAAAAAACAATATATATATATATATTGAATCATTTATGACAGCATTATAAAGATCACCACAACAGAAAGTCATAAACTAACGGTACTACCCATAATCTGAAGTCACGTATTCAAGGTCTGTTTGGGTAAAGGCCTAAGGTAAACTTCCTTCACCCCGTACGAGCTAAGCGAAATTGACAGAAACCGATAAGAACATTTTTAACAGCTTATGAGCATACCTACTTGAGTTTGTGGGCTATAATAAGCCATAAGCTGAAGCTTAAAAGCTCATAAGCCGCCGAAAGTGAATTTATACCAAAACTGAGCTTATAGGCTTTTCCATAATTCAGTAAGACCATAAACCGTATAGAAAACTAACCCGGACACGAATTAATCAATATATAGATATATATATAGATATAGATTCAATTGATATTTACAGGTAATTTAAAATTAAAATTAAGGTCCGGATAAAATTCACTAGCGCAATTCATCAAATACCTATTGTGCGTTATAACAAGTAAAGCAATTAAGCTCTAAAGTATTGAAACCGATCATTTAAATGCAAGCATCAAATGAATCTAATTGTTAGGGTTTGACACATAGAAATTGTACAAATTCATACTTCCGAATTAAAAGAAACTTGGAAAGAGAATGCAAAGAGTTAAACTAACGCAATTACTACTGCAAGAAGTATAGGAAATTGATGATTAACGATGGCGAGGCCGTACGTCGCCGGAGTTGCCGTCTGTGACGGCCGTGAAATCCGACTGATAAAACAAAACGGTTATATTGGAAAGAATGTTGTGCTTAGGGATGGATCCACCGATTGATAATAAGACCACCAGTTATGGTGTATTACGTAAATGGTGTAGGTTGATGTGCGGGTGTGGTGATTATTCTTTTCTTTTTTCTTTTTTTCTTTTTTTCTTTTTTTCTTTTACGAAGTTACAGTTGTGTAAGTTAAAGTATGGTTGAGAGGTGTAATGTTAATTTGTAAAAATATAATTGGTATATTGGGTAAAACGGGAATAAAAATAGCATATCAAACTTGGTTAAAAAAACAATCAATCAAAATCACTTACGCTAATTACTTCTTACGTTGAAAACACACTCATATTTCAGTCATGCTCCAAACTCACGCTCCGTAGCACCAAAATGTGGTGTGGTTTTTTGTCTCATCATCAACCCATGTCGTGGGTGTATACCCGTAACGCATGGTCTAAGAATGAATATGAACATTAATATGTGTTTTTTCTGAAAAGGAAACTCATATAACAAGACACAATTATCAACCGATAAAAGATCACACAAACCTATAAATAACGAGAGACGAAACTCGGACTCAAACTAAACAAATTAAACGAATCTAAGAGCTGAGACCATCAAATAAACTAAACTAAAAATACACAACAAAATACATGTACATGAGAACTTAACCCACATCAAGTCAAAGACAACAACCAAAAGCAACAAACAAGAAGAAATGCAAATATGAAGAAATAAAAAAAAAACAAATGAACAAAAGTGGACAAATTAAAGGATGAGAACATGTAGTGAATATGTATATGGATAATTAGTAAATATGAAATGGATGAGAATTAAGGTTGGTAAAAAAATTGTACTCGATGGGAAAATTCGAAACTTGATGTATTAGATCAGGTTTGGGCTTGGGTTGGGTAAATGGCTTTAAGGCCAGGTATGGAGATGGTTTTTAATTTTTTTTACAGGTTTGGGTCCGGGGGTGGTTTTAGACACAAACTCGATTAACCGGCCCATATACCCGAAAAAGAACCAAATTCATATACCGGGTCCCTAAACCCGATAATCCGGCCCCTAAACTCGATTACTCGTCTTGTATACCATATTACATGGCTCGTATACCCAAAAAATACTCGACTGCCCGTGAAAAATCCCGTTTACCCGATAGTTCGTAAGTAAATGGGGAACCCGGATACCCGTGGAAAAACCCGTTTACCTGCTAGCTAATAACTAAATGGGGACCTAGCACATCCGGGTCCGAGTTTAAGACGAGTTTTTTAATTGGGTTTGGGTCTGGGATTACCCAAACCCGACCTGATATCATCCCCAATGAGAATTTACATTCATAAAATATATTCATTATCACCTGAAATACATGTATACATAAATACATATAATACAAATATATAGATTATGGATAATGCATATACAATTAATTACTTTGAGAGACTCAAGACGTGAATATGAAAAAGCAAACGTGATATTCAACTTTTCTTTTGTTGCCTATTTTTCCACTAATTACTCATTAAATATCAAATAATTTAATTTACCAAACACTTATAAATCTGATTATTTTATTATATGTTATCAAACTGCTTAATCAAAGTCAAACACCATTAATGGATAACATGTTTTGCTATAGCTGATTATTTAATTATAGTTATCTAAAACGCATAATTAAGTTTCAAAACGTAAATTCAAACATCTAACGACCCGTCAAAATCGCTATTGACGCGGTACGTTATCTACGGTCCCACAGCGAGGTTTCGACCTCTATATGATACGTTTTGATAAAACATTGCATTCATTTTTTTTTTTTTTTTAAAAAAAATACTTTCTATACATAGAAAGTTTACCAAAATATAGACATATCCCAAATATATATGACAACTTATACAAAATGACTAAATCATCAATTTATTTAATAACAAATTATAACAATAATATTTGAATGCAATGTCTTTTTGAAAATATGGCATAAAAGACTCCATGCAGCACTTTGAGCAAATAGCAAGCAGACAGCGGAAGCACTTTTGAAAAACCTGAGAATAAACATGCTAAAAATGTCAACCAAAAGGTTGGTGAGTTCATAGGTTTATCATAACAACAGTTATCAATAGTTTCAATAGACCACAAGATTTCATAATCATAAACATAATACACTCGCAAGTGTATGTAAAGCATTCTAAGTGGTTGAGCACTTGGTAACCATACTTAACATTTAATCAACGTCGCATATTCCCTTTATTATGAAATCTTACTACACCGTACCAAGTGTAGTCACCAAAACGAAGTACTGTGCAACCGTTGAATACTGGTCGTCCAGTCCGGTTGGGGTTGTCAGGCCCGATAGATCTATCAACAGGATTCGCGTTTACAATACCTCATGTAAATAGTAGTTACCAAGCTACAGGGAAATATGCCAGTGGTACAACTCAACGTAGAATATATTTTTAAGTACTTGTGTCTATTTTGTAAACATTTATAAAAGCAGCGCATGTATTCTCAGCCCAAAAATATATATTGCAAAAGCAATTAAAAAGGGAGTAAATGAAACTCACCTATGTAGCCCAATAAACAATTCACGTAGATGTAACCAATACTCGGAATGCAAGTAACCGTAGACCTCATCCTAAAGAATATATGTTGGTTAATAAATGTCTAACAAGCTAGGTCAGGTCATAGGGTTCGTATAGTCCTATTGCTCAAGTCCGACTCATAAATTTAGCAAAATTTAGCAAAAGTCAACAAAAGTCAACGCAAGTCAAAGTAAGTCAAATGTAAGTCAAACGCAAGTCAAACACAGTCAACATGATTAACACAAGTCAACAACCGCATAAAATTACACAAGTAGGTCAATTAGTCAAACATAGGTCAAACTTAAGTTATTCATTTTTACTTAGAAAAATTTATATTATTTACATATATGTATTTTTTAGTATTTTGCAGCTGATTCCGGGTCCCACCAAATTTGATATAATACCTTAGGTCATGACCATTGGAAAGTATGTCATCCCACCTTTCTATAGACAGTTTATTTGACAAAAATGGAGTTACGGTTTTAAAGTTATGGCATCGCGAAAACAGCCTCCCGAAACATAAACTGCTGATAAAATGTACTGCTGATAAAATGCTGTGTTCAAAATCAGCAACAATTAACCATTTTCATGCTTGTTTTAAACTTGTTTAGCCTCAACAAAATCATACATATAATATATCGTTTTAAAGCTTGTCGTAAATACTTTCAATACCAAATAATAGTTTTTATCCAAACTTAACTGATTTCAAATTACAAGTCCACAAAGTAGGCCCAGGAGTCATTTTTGACACTTAACCAAGACTAAAAGTCAGCCCCAACATCTTGTTTTCATGCTCGTTTTAAACTAGTTTTGACTCGACAAAAATCATACATATCTTATATCATTTTGAAGCATCTCATATCTAATTTCTGACCCAATTAATAGCTTTCACCATAACTTAATCATTTACAATTTACGAGCCTACAAAGTGAGCACGAGAGTCATTTTGACACTTTCACTAAAATAATAAAAAAAATTCCATTGACAACTCAAATTCCAAACTATAATACTTGAGCATGTAAAAATCATGTCATAAGTTTAAAAATGATATTTTAGACGTGTTACATACCTTTGATCCTCAAAATTTCGCATATTGGTCAAAGTAGACACGTATGACCCAAATGGGTCATAAATACCCATTTTGACCAAAACATGCCAAAACTCATTTTTAAAACATTACAATCTTCAAACTTACTTAAATTGATATATCAGACGTGTCCAAGTTGACCGTTTCCCATTTTGACATTTTTAGGCTCAAACGGGTCAAGTGTCCAAACGGGCGGTTTAAATTACATAGTTTATACTTATACAAAATTACCACTTTAGAACACACCACACTATATGAAATAGTTAATATAAGTGTATTAAGTTTATAACAAAAAGTCTCAAGTATCTAATATTGGTCATTATTTTTATAACACGAAATACCTGCAAAAACACAAGTTTAAAACGCGGTTTACAGCAGCAACTTCTGTGATTTCTAGAAAAATCACCGCAACTCCAAATCAGTCACCGCCAATTGGAGATGCGGCTTTTTTAAGTGAAGAATCTACAAAATAATTCCCATAACCTGGTACGACCCAGATCAGACCCAGTTACAGAAAATATTAACAGTGGTTCGTGCAGTTTTCAGAATTCAAACAGCATTTTTATTAAAATGTACCAAACTTTGAACGAGCGTATAGGGTTCAAGAAAAATTGAAATGACCCGATTCTTGAGTCTAAATTCAATAGCTTTTCGACGTCTACAATCCTATCAACCCAGGTTTTTAATTACACCTCGTTAACCATGTCAAAAACGTACTTTTTCAGCCTATCCGAAAGGTACCTTATTCTAATCCTAACTTTTGACTCACAAATCGAATCCGCGCGATATCTAAATGAAAACTTAATAATTTTTTAAGCTCTACTCAAATATCATCATGTCAAGAACAGATTGTAAACTCAAATTTTCCAGAATCTCAATTTCAAAAACGAATTTTCAAACCGAATTCAATTAATCATAACTTTTGATCTAGAAATCGAATTCATGCAATATCTATATGAAAAATTAACTATTTTTCAAGAGCTATTCAATTATATAACTTTTATATACTGATTATAACATATTCATATCAGTATCATACAATATAAAAACGGGATTTAACAATAATTCAACAAACGATCATATTATCGACTAAAATCAAGCATACAAACATGGACTTGAGCACTAGACACTATATCCACCCTAATATGTAACAAAAACATGAAAACCCAAAATTTAGAGTTTTTGAAACTTACTCTAATCAAGAAATTGTTGGTATAGATGTGCAGAGCTCTTCGAGAGGAATGCGAATATGTAAACAATTTTATGATCAATCGATTTCTTGAAGGTGTTCTTGAGGATGAAAGATTGATGATGATGATGAATAGTAATGGGTGTTCTAAAGGAGGAAGAATGTGTGTACATGTGTGTCTGATGAAATGAATTTGGATCGGGTATATAATTAGATTAGGTAAGTCACGGGTTTTAATTAGGTAGTCACGGGTTATACTATATAGTCACGGATTATAATTAAATTTTTATCCGCTAGCTAAAATCCAATGTATTTTATCTTAATATGATTCAAGAATTGGTTAATTTTATATTTATAAAAATTATATATATCTATATTGTTTGAAATCTTTTAAACTCTTGACGTCATACCTAGTTTGTGTGTTTCATAAAATACTTATTTATTATATTTTACATTAAATAAATATTTGTCCTTTATTGAAACATGAATGTTTAAACTAATTTTTCTCAAGTTTAATTTAAGAATATCCTAATTAATTAAAATGATTTTTAAAACTTAATTATTATATAAATTATTATTTAAAATAAGTATTCATACGTTTCGTTGTCTGAAAAGACATTTTTCCTGGTTTCACTAACCTTAGTGTTTTAAAAAGAATATTAAAAAGTAGTATAAAAATTTCTTACAACCTAGATCTAAATTGTAACTAGAAATAGATATGAATCTAGTGATGTTGAAATTCAATTTAATCATTTATTATATATTTTTATTTATCAGTTTATTATATATATATATATATATATATATATATATATATATATATATATATATATATATATATATATATATATATAAAGTATTTATATATCTTTTATAAGTTAGTAGTTTCAATTTTTAACTTTATTATTACTAATCTTCAAAAATTTCTAGTGATAAATTAACACATATCAAAAGTAGTCTGTTCTTAAATATATAAAAAAAAAATTAGCTTGGAAAAATCATTAAATTTAATAAATGGTTGTTAAGTTTTTAACTGAAAAAGTCGGTTTATTACATTACCTACCCGTTAAAGAAAATTTCGTCCCGAAATTTTGGTTGGTGCGATTAAACTGCGTTTAGGAAACAAGTGAGGATAGGAATGTTCGTCTTGACATAGTAAGACCGAGAATCTTGTAGTTAAGTATGAAAGTTGGGCAAAACGAGATCATATTTCTTTGATAACGAATACCTTTGAATAAATGGTTCGGAGTGCAAGTATGATATAACAAAGATGAGAAGGAAATTACGTGTGATTCAAATGATGTCACGTATAGAGTATCAGTATATTCAGATGTCAGTAGAGAAAATAAAGGGATCATGTAACATGGTACATGGTGAAGGTAAGGTTGATCAAGTTTTACCCCCATCACGTTCCATTAGAACTTCCGCATGACTTACTGTAATATAATAACATCGATCAACTGTCATTATATTACACTAACTCATGCTTCCATTACAACACTACTCCAAAATATTTATGGATATAAAACAAGTGTCGTTTTCCAGAATTTATAAATCAAAATAATTTCAAAAAGGGGTGTACTAAAAATAGTACGAGAATATAATATTTATTAATAATATTGTAAGGGTAATGACGTAAGAATGTCTTTGAAACTATTGAGAATCTTCGTGAGTCGGAAAAGACTTCTTCCGAATCACAATTCGAGATGTCCGGAATTTCTGAATCGAAGCACATAAGCACATAACACAAATGATATCTATAAAGTTATATAAGTAATAACTCACGTAGGAATGTCGGGAATTTCAAAAGTCCTGAATGACGCTTCCTGGATTTTCAGTAACCGGGGTGTTGAAAATGAACTCGCTTGAGCATGATGAAAGGACCCGTCCTAATCCACCTGGACGAAGTCATCAACATTTGGTCCCATTGCGATGATCAGCTCCAAGTAATGTCCTTATATTGAGCAAATGCACAGCGGAAGACTTAATTCGTACCTGAGAATAAACATGCTTTAAAGTGTCAACCAAAAGGTTGGTGAGTTCATAGGTTTATCATAACAATCATTTCAATACGTTAATAGACCACAAGATTTCATAATCATAAACATAATACACTCGCAAGTGTATGTAAAGCCTTCTAAGTGGTTGAGCACTTGGTAACCATACTTAACATTTAATCAACGTCGCATATTCCCTTTATTATGAAATCTCACTACACCGTACCAAGTGTAGTCACCAAAACGAAGTACTGTGCAACCGTTGAATACTGGTCGTCCAGTCCGGTTGGGGTTGTCAGGCCCGATAGATCTATCAACAGGATTCGCGTTTACAATACCCATGTAAATAGTAGTTACCAAGCTACAGGGAAATATGCCAGTGGTACAACTCAACGTAGAATATATTTTTAAGTACTTATGTCTATTTTGTAAACATTTATAAAAGCAGCGCATGTATTCTCAGCCCAAAAATATATACTGCAAAAGCAATTAAAAAGGGAGCAAATGAAACTCACTTTTGCCTTGAAGGTATTTAATTCGACTTGGTCTCTGATAGATATCACGAACCTAACCATATATATAATATATCAACATATTTTATTTTTAAGTAATCGTTACATATATATATATACTTTTAATACTTTTAATATTTTCTTAGTCCGTAGTTAGCAGTCCGATATTAGTGGTCTACAATTAGTTGCTTAAATAAAATAAATAAAGACCCCATCGTATTCGTATTGATCAGAATTAATCTCGACCCATGGTACCATGTTGTCAAATGACGTGTTGCGTACATAAAGTACCGTGTTGTCAAATGACGTGTTGCGTACAATCATGAGGTCTTATGATTAATCTTCTCGTGTTGTTTACGAGTGGTCCTGAAATATATAAAATCAAATCATAAGTAATTATATATAATATATCATATTAATTAGAAAAGATATGATTAATTTACTTTTTCTCCAAATATTTTCGTAGCTAAACTAGCTTCGGATACCCAATCTTGTTTTAGTCGTAGTTTCTTCATTACAACTCCGTTTTTGTTGGTTCAACTTGCCACTTCCTTGGATCGAGTCAAATTTTAAGAATATGAACTGAAAATACCTTAGTTTGTATTCAAAATCATAGGTTATAGGTCAAACTTTGGTGAAACTTATGAAAGTGATCATTTTCCATCATAAAAACAACATTTAATGATCATTTTTCTAAAAATACTTACACTTTGAGTTAAACCATGAAATTTTTATGTGTTAACATATTCATAAAAAATATCATTTTTTCAGAACATGAACTTCCAATTCAAAGTTCAAGACGGTTTTTAATTATCCAACCCAAAACAGCCCCTGGTTGCACTCCGATGACGTAGATTCATTTTTTAAGATGTTCTTTGTAAAACCAAGTTATATCTTGTTAGGTTAGCATATAATTATGATATATTACAGGTCTTAAAGTGTTTTAAAAGTCAAGTTAGAAGGATCTATTTAGTTTGCGAACAAGTTTGAAATCATTCAAACTATGTTCTTGTTGTTAAAATTTTATACCACAAAATAAGATAGCTATATGAATATGAATTGAATAAGATTATGAACAAGGTTACTACCTCAAGTTACTTGGACAAAGTTACTGCAAAAGATAAGAAATAATCTTGGAATCAAAGAGTGGTGGAGTTAGATCAAAAGGTTGGAAGTAAACTTCTTCAAATGGGTGGTTATTTTGATATGTTCTTGAAAGAGTTTTCTTATGGTGTTTAAGGCTTGTAATTGAAGCTAAATGATGGGTAAAATGCTTGGAGATGATCAAGTATGAAGTTAGGAGTATTTTGAGAGAGGAATGAGGGTGTAGGTATGAGAAAATGGAGTGAAGAAATGGTGTTCATTTATAAAAACGTTTTTAGTTTATAAAGAAAGAAAAGGATTCCTAATTTTATTATCTTACTAATAATTCATACTACTTGATAAATTCTAGTTACCTCATATCTAGGGCAGTAATAATGTTGATTAGGATGTTGATTTGATGTGTATATGCCAATAGTAAATATGTATAGAAGCTGGGTATGATACGGGTACATATACCCTAGATATACGTATAGAAATCTTGAGGAAACGGAACGAGAATTCAAATATAGCTATCTTTTGTGAATATACTTATATTGTTTTATGTATTTAAGTCCTTAAAAAGTAATTAAATACATTATATATACGATACATGTATAAGCATTATAGATTATAAGTATATATATCAAAGAATGTTACGTATAGTTATCATTTTGAAAACTTAAGTTAGTAGTTTCAAAATATACTTATAACTCATTGTCATTAGTACACAATGAGATGTTAAACCATCCTTAGATCATGATAAATATATATAAATACATATATATACACAAACGTATAATTATCGTATGTTATATAGTTTGTGATATCATCGGTCATATTGGACGGTCAAACGTTGTGTAAAACTCTTTTCAAAAACACAAGTCTCAATAATTTGGATTGCTTATCATGTTGGTACGGTTTAATTTATGTAAATATTAAGCTCATAAGTATAATTTGGTCAGAAAATTCCGGGTCATTACAGTACCTACCCGTTAAAGAAATTTCGTCCCCGAAATTTGATAGAGGTTGTAATGGATAACAATAAGAAGGTTTTCATGACAAATATAAGGTGATAATGGAGTTTTATCATCATTGAGTAATGTAGATAAAACTATTCGATTATGCGAAGAATATAAATGAGACTATCGTCAAAGAGTGAGATGAGTAAAATATATTCGTCTTAACCGATGACGTAGTTATGATTGATTTTCGGGATTTAAAGAGAATCTTACGTAATAAGATTTGGTTCTTTGGTGATTAAGGAAATCAGGATCTTCTTTGATTATATGCAATAATTTGTTTCAATTGCTCTGTCGGATATTTCACTATAAATTCACCCCTTCGTTTCCTTATTTTCCACGACTCACACCTTCCATTATTTCTCCTTTAATTCTTACTTTAAAGCATTCATCAATATGCTCCATCCAGTCCTGATTCTTGATATACTCCTAACTTTTATATCTGTCATTCTTCTTTTTCATCTACCACCAGAAGAATCTATTTACTTCTACTATACTCTTGTGTTTATAGTGTTTCTAATTCTCCCGTGTCTCTATATTGCTATCTGCATCGATATACACGGTTTGTAATTTCGGGGTTATTATCGAAGTTTATATTCTTCATTATTTTTCGGAGCTTCATGCTTTCGTTTTCTCTTCCCGACTTCGATTCAAGCGAGTAATGGTCCGGAATTCGTAGATATAAAATTCAGAATGAACATAGCTAATGCTCTAAGAAGAAAATGGTAATAGAACGATTTTGATTTGTTAAATTACCAGAATATCCTGGAGAAGACCGAGTCATCCTGAAAAATATTCTCTTGATATGTTTAGAGATTAGATAGAATGTAAGAGTCGTGTAAATGGCACATGATGACGGTACTGTGAATCATCATGCTTCATTAGAAACTCAGCATGACTTACTGTAATATAATGACGTTGATCAAGTGTCATTATATTATACTAATCCATGCTTCAGTTCCCAACACTACTTCAAAACATTCATATTTTAAACTCGAAGGTTTCAGAATTTAGAAACTAACACAGTTTCTTTTATGTTGCAGATATTACGGAGAGATAAATGATTTCAGATAAGAATAGTTGTGAAAATATCGCCAGAAATATGGAGGATATTTATAATAGAACATACGAGAATATCTTAGAATTTCTAATATCAATGGATGATGAAGAAGATTTGTCTGTGAAGGTTTAGGATGAGAAATAAGATGTTTGCTAACGATTTCAGCAGGCACATAATCATTTGGATTCTTTGAAGGCAAACTTATTCTTTGTGATTTGTCCACGGCTTTCTTCATAGTTTCGCATAATCCGCTTTTCGGTACTAAATTTTCTATCGATCGTTCCTAACACTCCTTTCTTTATCATCAAACTTTTAGCCATTAAGATCATCTACAACATGCTGCTTCGTCAGCATTTTCAAAGTTAACTGATCTGGGTCATCGGTTATCAAACCGAGGTAGTTTCAGGAGAATTGTGTTTTTAGAATGATTAATCGCTGATGGTAATATTGTGGAATATAAAAGGTTCCCCAGTAACAATAAAGAGTACGCATATATATCGCGGTTATAATAAAGTTATTTCAGATGAAAAGTCGGAGTTGACTTGCTGGAGCTGTGACAAAATTAGCTACCTTGGAAAGGGATTGCAAAACGATCTTCGGTAATAACAATGTCAAAGGAACTAGAACAGATACGTGTTAAACGTTTACTCAGTTTCCGAGGGTTTTTCAGGTGCATAACTATATGCATCAATCTTTTCTTCCGTAGATGAAGTGTGGTTGGTTTATCCTCTCGATTGAGGTGTTTTTAAGAATCATGATAGATTTGAACTCTGGTTGTAATCATCGAGATACAATGAGGTTTAAGATGAAATCAAGTGGCAATCTTGAAGAAATGTTTAGTTTCATATGTTATAATCAATATTTTAATTCATTTTAAATGTCCAATGTCATTAGTCCACAGTCGATAGTCCACAGTAACAGTCCAATAATTCATATATAGTTTAATATATAATATACGAATTAATTAATACGTGTCGTGACCCGTATACGTCTCAGACTCGATCACAACTCAAACTATATATATTATTGTAGAATCAACCTCAACCCTGTATAGAGAACTCGATCATTACTGCATATAGAGTGTCTATGGTGATTCCAAATAATATATATAGATGCGTCGATATGATATGTCAAAACATTGTATACGTGTCCCGATATTTAAAGTGCGTAAAATAATTACAGAAATTAAATGACGATAAATAAAAGTGCGATAATTAAATTGCGATAAATAAACTGCGATAAATAAAATGTAATCAGTTAGCTAGGAACAGTTAGCTGGAACAGTTAGCGTGGATTCTTAACAAAAAATTTCATAGTTAATTTGTTTGTTTCTAACAGATTTTATTTTGTCATATGTTTTCTTCATATACCACTTGTTGGATTCTGGGAAGTCAAAATCCAAATATGAAATTGAATGAAAATGGTTATTCTGCAGTAAATGGATACGTATATCGGTGGTTGTAAGTAGGATAGTAAATGACTGTTGAATCAGCTTCGACGAATGTACAATGTAACTTATTAAGATGAAATTTAATTATTCCTCGGGTATTACCTACCCGTTAAAAAAAAAATTTTCACCATTAATATTTTGTACAAAAGAACTTTTAATTACAATCTTTATGAAAACATATATATTTTCTTCAGATGAAATCATGAATTTAATGAGTTAATATGATATTAATCTCATTTGCTTTTCGGTTTGACCTAGAATAAGAAATCTCTAAAACTTTTTGAAACCACATATTCTTCGCAGAATATCAATGAAGTTATGGATCAATACTTCATCGTTCATTATTGTTGGTACTCCTTGGTATCTATGGTGCGTATGATGTTGATGTTTGTGGGACAGATTATGATGTCGAGACGTGTGATGCGGATGTTGTTTGTTAGTGGTGATGATGGTATTGTTGATGTTATTGATGGTGGTGATGATTATGCTGCTGGTGCTGCTGCTGGTGTTTGCAATCTTCGCACCATGTTCTCCAAAGCCGTCAGGCGAGCGCGAAGTTCGTTAACTTCTGCTAGCACACCGGGATGATTGTCGGTTGGAGCGAGCGAATGAACAAGATTTGTAATATGGGATAGTATATAATCGTGACGAGATACTCTAGAAATGAGAGAGAAAATGGTGTTTCGAATAGGTTCGCCGGTAAGTGCTTTAGGTTCATCGCCAAGAGGACAATTTGGTGGATGGAATGGATCACCTTCTTCTTGTCTCCAGTGATTTAGTATATTACGAACCCATCCCCAATTCATCCAGAATAGATGATGGGAAATTGGTTGATCCATTCCAGTGACGCTGCTTTCGGAGCCCGAATGGAAATCCATATCGGCATAACTGTCGGAATCTGAAGAATTCGAACTAGATGCGGAATCCATCTTGTATAATGGGGAAAATGAATTTTTGGTATGGAATAGATTATAGGAGTTAGATTTGGTACTCTTCAATACATAATTTACATATGTATATATAATACCAAAATCCCGTAAATTACGGAGAATCTTTGAAAAGATATCAGTCAAAGTTCGCAATAATAGATATGCTAAGATAAGAATTCGTCTATACGTTATCAATGCAGTAAATGCAGTAAAACGTGTCTAGACTTATGAATGATAAGCAGGTAATTTCCTAAGGATGATAAGCAGATGATTTTTGACTAGAAATGATAAGCAAAACTTTTGACATGTAGACACGGTCGAAGTCCAGACTCATTAATGCATCCTAACAACTACAAGTTAGACACACTAATGCAAGACATGGTTCGCTACGACCACCGCTCTGATACCAACTGAAAGGACCCGTCCTAATCCAACCTGGACGAAGTCATCAACATTTGGTCCCATTGCGATGATCGGCTCCAAGTAATGTCCTTATATTGAGCAAATGCACAGCGGAAGACTTAATTCGTACCTGAGAATAAACATGCTTTAAAGTGTCAACCAAAAGGTTGGTGAGTTCATAGGTTTATCATAACAATCATTTCAATATGTTAATAGACCACAAGATTTCATAATCATAAACATAATACACTCGCAAGTGTATGTAAAGCATTCTAAGTGGTTGAGCACTTGGTAACCATACTTAACATTTAATCAACGTCGCATATTCCCTTTATTATGAAATCTCACTACACCGTACCAAGTGTAGTCACCAAAACGAAGTACTGTGCAACCGTTGAATACTGGTCGTCCAGTCCGGTTGGGGTTGTCAGGCCCGATAGATCTATCAACAGGATTCGCGTTTACAATACCCATGTAAATAGTAGTTACCAAGCTACAGGGAAATATACCAGTGGTACAACTCAACGTAGAATATATTTTTAAGTACTTATGTCTATTTTGTAAACATTTATAAAAGCAGCGCATGTATTCTCAGCCCAAAAATATATACTGCAAAAGCAATTAAAAAGGGAGCAAATGAAACTCACTTTTGCCTTGAAGGTATTTAATTCGACTTGGTCTCTGATAGATATCACGAACCTAACCATATATATAATATATCAACATATTTTCTTTTTAAGTAATCGTTACATATATATATATATATACTTTTAATACTTTTAATATTTTCTTAGTCCGTAGTTAGCAGTCCGATGTTAGTGGTCCACAATTAGTTGCTTAAATAAAATAAATAAAGACCCCATCGTATTCGTATTGATCAGAATTAATCTCGACCCATGGTACCATGTTGTCAAATGACGTGTTGCGTACATAAAGTACCGTGTTGTCAAATGACGTGTTGCGTACAATCATGAGGTCTTATGATTAATCTTCTCGTGTTGTTTACGAGTGGTCCTGAAATATATAAAATCAAATCATAAGTAATTATATATAATATATCATATTATGTAACGATCGGTCCAAATCCATATGGACGAACACGTCATTCATTGATTTCAGTTGTTTCATCCAGAAATGTTTATCAATAGATTATATAAAAGTGGATCACAAGATTTCAGTTGTTTCATCCAGAAACGTTTATCAAAAGATTATATAAAAGTGGATCACAAGATTTCAGTTGTTTCATCCAGAAACGTTTATCAAAATATTCTACGAAATTGAGCACCCTGGTAACTAAACTTTAACGTATATATAATTTGTACCCTTTGTATAATCATCTTAATAATACACGCAAACCAACGTGTACGCTTCTCAAATAGCATACGTCCGTTAAAAGGCTAGTGCTCTAGCTCGGACGGGGATATCAAGCCCTATGGATCCATATACTACTACTCGCGCCCACCAGTTCTTATAACTGGCAGTTACTAGTTACCAAAGCTAAGGAATTTTCGGTTCAAACTCAGTGTAGAATTTAGTATGTACTTGTATCCATTGTGTTTAAAATAAAGTGCATGTATTCTCAGCCCAAAAATATATTGAGTAAAAGGGATCATATGAAACTCACGCATATAAATATTGTATATCGGTTAATAAAGCATTTGCATGTATTCTCAGCCCAAAAATATATGTAAAAAGGGATCAAATGAACTCACGCATATAAATATTGTATATCGGTTAATAAAGCATTTGCATGTATTCTCAGCCCAAAAATGTAGATTGCAAAAGCAATTAAAAAGGGAGCAAATGAAACTCACGCATATAAATATTGTATATCGGTTAATAAAGCAGTTGCATGTATTCTCAGTCCAAAAATATTTAAAGTATTTAAAAAGGGATACTATAAACTCACACAAATCAGTTTTAGTTTTTGTGTTCATTTCATAAAACAGCGCATGTATTCTCAGCCCAAAAATATGTATAAAAAGGGATCAATGAAACTCACTGTTTAATATTGATATACAATATTGTAGGAAAGCATGTAGACGCATCGGAGATAATAAACACGAGGTTTAATTCACAAAAATACCCCCGAACATTACCCATAACCTCCTTAGCAATAACCCATATTTTCCTTAGCTCTAGCTCGCTCGGAAACTCGTTTTGAAAATTACTTGGACAGTACTCCGTCGTAATATTTTATGTACATTATTATTTTTGTATCGCAAAAATAATAATACTAATAATAAGATTAATAAGATTAATAATAATCTTAATAATAATAATAATAATAATAATAATAATAATAATAATAATAATAATAATAATAATAAATATTATACGGAGTAATATATATTTGTGTATGTGTGTTTGATTTTTCATTCGAGCAAAACACCTGAATTTATAGTACCTGGCCTGGAATCTGGAGTCATGCGACTCGCATGGAAATGGCCTTCTGGCCATGCGACTCGCATGAGGACCAGGGACAGCTCACATTGTTTTGGCTCCTAGCTTGTCGACATAATATAAAATAAATATAAATATAATATATATAATTTAAATTAATTAATTATATATTATATTAAATTCACGTGCATAGTTGACTTGTAATTTTTGTTCCGATAAGTCGTACGTTGTCACTCGACTTATGTCCCGGTTCCGATTTTTTTGAACGCCCTTTCGTACGCTGAGAAAACTTGTACTTTACGTTTCGTGAATCGTACCTTTGTCAAAATATAGTCTTAAATCATCCATAAAATATACCACTGTAGCAAAGTTACTGTAGCAAAGACAATTTTTACTGTAGCAATTCACTGTAGCAAAGTCAATTTCACTGTAGCAAATAGTGATTTTCGAAAACACTGTAGCATTTTGAGTAATGTGGCAATTTGAAAACACTGTAGCAAATTAGTGTTTAACTGGTTCATCTTAAACGCTTTAGTTAACTTATCTAAATATCAATTGAATCAATAAACGAATGTTACTATCGTTTATTATATATATGTATATATATCTTTTTAATATACATAAATCAGTTTTTAAATACACATTGGAAGTTATTTGTAAATAAATTTTAATAATAAATATTTCAACTTATCATATACATTCAAATAGATATTTAAACCAATAAGTTTAATGTACGGTATCAAACAATTAATACATTGTTACCTTTTCATGTTATAGTATATATGTATCTATTTACATATAATTGTTCGCGAATCGTCGAAAACAACCGAAGGGTATTTAAATATATAAAAGTAATTCAAAAATTTTGAGATTCAGTTTTACAGACTTTGCTTATCGTGTCGGAAATGTTAATCATACAAAGATTAAGTTTAAATTTAGTCAAAATTTCTGGGTCATCACATATTAATTAGAAAAGATATGATTAATTTACTTTTTCTCCAAATATTTTCGTAGCTAAACTAGCTTCGGATACCCAATCTTGTTTTAGTCGTAGTTTCTTCATTACAACTCCGTTTTTGTTGGTTCAACTTGCCACTTCCTTGGATCGAGTCAAATTTTAAGAATATGAACTGAAAATACCTTAGTTTGTATTCAAAATCATAGGTTATAGGTCAAACTTTGGTGAAAGTTATGAAAGTGATCATTTTCCATCATAAAAACAACATTTAATGATCATTTTTCTAAAAATACTTACACTTTGAGTTAAACCATGAAATTTTTATGTGTTAACATATTTATAAAAAATATCATTTTTTCAGAACATGAACTTCCAATTCAAAGTTCAAGACGGTTTTTAATTATCCAACCCAAAACAGCCCCCGGTTGCACTCCGATGACGTAGATTCATTTTTTAAGATGTTCTTTGTAAAACCAAGTTATATCTTGTTAGGTTAGCATATAATTATGATATATTACAGGTCTTAAAGTGTTTTAAAAGTCAAGTTAGAAGGATCTATTTAGTTTGCGAACAAGTTTGAAATCATTCAAACTATGTTCTTGTTGTTAAAATTTTATACCACAAAATAAGATAGCTATATGAATATGAATTGAATAAGATTATGAACAAGGTTACTACCTCAAGTTACTTGGACAAAGTTACTGCAAAAGATAATAAATAATCTTGGAATCAAATAGTGGTGTAGTTAGATCAAAAGGTTGGAAGTAAACTTCTTCAAATGGGTGGTTATTTTAATATGTTCTTGAAAGAGTTTTCTTATGGTGTTTAAGGCTTGTAATTGAAGCTAAATGATGGGGAAAATGCTTGGAGATGATCAAGTATGAAGTTAGGAGTATTTTGAGAGAGGAATGAGGGTGTAGGTATGAGAAAATGGAGTGAAGAAATGGTGTTCATTTATAAAAATGTTTTTAGTTTATAAAGAAAGAAAAGGATTCCTAATTTTGTTTTCTTACTAATAATTCATACTACTTGACAAATTCTAGTTACCTCATATCTAGGGCAGTAATAATGTTGATTAGGATGTTGATTTGATGTGTATATACCAATAGTAAATATGTATAGAAGCTGGGTATGATACGGGTACATATACCCTAGATATACGTATAGAAATCTTGAGGAAACGGAACGAGAATTCAAATATAGCTATCTTTTGTGAATATACTTATATTGTTTTATGTATTTAAGTCCTTAAAAAGTAATTAAATACATTATATATACGATACATGTATAAGCATTATAGATTATAAGTATATATATCAAAGAATGTTACGTATAGTTATCATTTTGAAAACTTAAGTTAGTAGTTTCAAAATATACTTATAACTCATTGTCATTAGTACACAATGAGATGTTAAACCATCCTTAGATCATGATAAATATATATAAATACATATATATACACAAACGTATAATTATCGTATGTTATATAGTTTGTGATATCATCGGTCATATTGGATGGTCAAACGTTGTGTAAAACTCTTTTCAAAAACACAAGTCTCAACAATTTGGATTGCTTATCATGTTGGTACGGTTTAATTTATGTAAATATTAAGCTCATAAGTATAATTTGGTCAGAAAATTCCGGGTCATTACACATGAGAAGGCTTGTAATCAAAAGGAGAAATACTTTCTCACCGATAGTAATAATAATATTATATTAATGTCAGAATATGCACATAATCACATATAAGTATAACGACACGGTTCTAGACTAGATCACTAATGTATCCTAACGGTCCAGGTTAGACACATTAATGCACCTAATTCCCTAGAACCAACGCTCTGATACCATCTCTAACGACCCGTCAAAATCGCTATTGACGCGGTACGTTATCTACGGACCCACAGCGAGGTTTCGACCTCTATATGATACGTTTTGATAAAACATTGCATTCATTTTTTTTTTTTTTTTTTAAAACATACTTTCTATACATAGAAAGTTTACCAAAATATAGACATATCCCAAATATATATGACAACTTATACAAAATGACTAAATCATCAATTTATTTAATAACAAATTATAACAATAATATTTGAATGCAATGTCTTTTTGAAAATATGGCATAAAAGACTCCATGCAGCACCTTGAGCAAATAGCAAGCAGACAGCGGAAGCACTTTTGAAAAACCTGAGAATAAACATGCTAAAAGTGTCAACCAAAAGGTTGGTGAGTTCATAGGTTTATCATAACAACAGTTATCAATAGTTTCAATAGACCACAAGATTTCATAATCATAAACATAATACACTCCCAAGTGTATGTAAAGCATTCTAAGTGGTTGAGCACTTGGTAACCATACTTAACATTTAATCAACGTCGCATATTCCCTTTATTATGAAATCTTACTACACCGTACCAAGTGTAGTCACCAAAACGAAGTACTGTGCAACCGTTGAATACTGGTCGTCCAGTCCGGTTGGGGTTGTCAGGCCCGATAGATCTATCAACAGGATTCGCGTTTACAATACCTCATGTAAATAGTAGTTACCAAGCTACAGGGAAATATGCCAGTGGTACAACTCAACGTAGAATATATTTTTAAGTACTTGTGTCTATTTTGTAAGCATTTATAAAAGCAGCGCATGTATTCTCAGCCCAAAAATATATATTGCAAAAGCAATTAAAAAGGGAGTAAATGAAACTCACCTATGTAGCCCAATAAACAATTCACGTAGATGTAACCAATACTCGGAATGCAAGTAACCGTAGACCTCATCCTAAAGAATATATGTTGGTTAATAAATGTCTAACAAGCTAGGTCAGGTCATAGGGTTCGTATAGTCCTATTGCTCAAGTCCGACTCATAAATTTAGCAAAATTTAGCAAAAGTCAACGCAAGTCAAAGTAAGTCAAATGTAAGTCAAACGCAAGTCAAACACAGTCAACATGATTAACACAAGTCAACAACCGCATAAAATTACACAAGTAGGTCAATTAGTCAAACATAGGTCAAACTTAAGTTATTCATTTTTACTTAGAAAAATTTATATTATTTACATATATGTATTTTTTAGTATTTTGCAGCTGATTCCGGGTCCCACCAAATTTGATATAATACCTTAGGTCATGACCATTGGAAAGTATGTCATCCCACCTTTCTATAGACAGTTTATTTGACAAAAATGGAGTTACGGTTTTAAAGTTATGGCATCGCGAAAACAGCCTCCCGAAACATAAACTGCTGATAAAATGTACTGCTGATAAAATGCTGTGTTCAAAATCAGCAACAATTAACCATTTTCATGCTTGTTTTAAACTTGTTTAGCCTCAACAAAATCATACATATAATATATCGTTTTAAAGCTTGTCGTAAATACTTTCAATACCAAATAATAGTTTTTATCCAAACTTAACTGATTTCAAATTACAAGTCCACAAAGTAGGCCCAGGAGTCATTTTTGACACTTAACCAAGACTAAAAGTCAGCCCCAACATCTTGTTTTCATGCTCGTTTTAAACTAGTTTTGACTCGACAAAAATCATACATATCTTATATCATTTTGAAGCATCTCATATCTAATTTCTGACCCAATTAATAGCTTTCACCATAACTTAATCATTTACAATTTACGAGCCTACAAAGTGAGCACGAGAGTCATTTTGACACTTTCACTAAAATAATAAAAAAAATTCCATTGACAACTCAAATTCCAAACTATAATACTTGAGCATGTAAAAATCATGTCATAAGTTTAAAAATGATATTTTAGACGTGTTACATACCTTTGATCCTCAAAATTTCGCATATTGGTCAAAGTAGACACGTATGACCCAAATGGGTCATAAATACCCATTTTGACCAAAACATGCCAAAACTCATTTTTAAAACATTACAATCTTCAAACTTACTTAAATTGATATATCAGACGTGTCCAAGTTGACCGTTTCCCATTTTGACATTTTTAGGCTCAAACGGGTCAAGTGTCCAAACGGGCGGTTTAAATTACATAGTTTATACTTATACAAAATTACCACTTTAGAACACACCACACTATATGAAATAGTTAATATAAGTGTATTAAGTTTATAACAAAAAGTCTCAAGTATCTAATATTGGTCATTATTTTTAAAACACGAAATACCTGCAAAAACACAAGTTTAAAACGCAGTTTACAGCAACAACTTCTGTGATTTCTAGAAAAATCACCGCAACTTCAAATCAGTCACCGCCAATTGGAGATGCGGCTTTTTTAAGTGAAGAATCTACAAAATAATTCCCATAACTTGGTACGACCCAGATCAGACCCAGTTACAGAAAATATTAACAGTGGTTCGTGCAGTTTTCAGAATTCAAACAGCATTTTTATTAAAATGTACCAAACTTTGAACGAGCGTATAGGGTTCAAGAAAAATCGAAATGACCCGATTCTTGAGTCTAAATTCAATAGCTTTTCGACATCTACAATCCTATCAACCTAGGTTTTTAATTACACCTCGTTAACCATGTCAAAAACGTACTTTTTCAGCCTACCCGAAAGGTACCTTATTCTAATCCTAACTTTTGACTCACAAATCGAATCCGCGCGATATCTAAATGAAAACTTAATAATTTTTTAAGCTCTATTCAAATATCATCATGTCAAGAACAGATTGTAAACTCAAATTTTCCAGAATCTCAATTTCAAAAACGAATTTTCAAACCGAATTCAATTAATCATAACTTTTGATCTAGAAATCGAATTCATGCAATATCTATATGAAAAATTAACTATTTTTCAAGAGCTATTCAATTATATAACTTTTATATACTGATTATAACATATTCATATCAGTATCATACAATATAAAAACGGGATTTAACAATAATTCAACAAACGATCATATTATCGACTAAAATCAAGCATACAAACATGGACTTGAGCACTAGACACTATATCCACCCTAATATGTAACAAAAACATGAAAACCCAAAATTTAGAGTTTTTGAAACTTACTCTAATCAAGAAATTGTTGGTATAGATGTGTAGAGCTCTTCGAGAGGAATGCGAATATGTAAACAATTTTATGATCAATCGATTTCTTGAAGGTGTTCTTGAGGATGAAAGATTGATGATGATGATGATGAATAGTAATGGGTGTTCTAAAGGAGGAAGAATGTGTGTACATGTGTGTCTGATGAAATGAATTTGGATCGGGTATATAATTAGATTAGGTAAGTCACGGGTTTTAATTAGGTAGTCACGGGTTATACTATATAGTCACGGATTATAATTAAATTTTTATCCGCTAGCTAAAATCCAATGTATTTTATCTTAATATGATTCAAGAATTGGTTAATTTTATATTTATAAAAATTATATATATCTATATTGTTTGAAATCTTTTAAACTCTTGACGTCATACCTAGTTTGTATGTTTCATAAAATACTTATTTATTATATTTTACATTAAATAAATATTTGTCCTTTATTGAAACATGAATGTTTAAACTAATTTTTCTCAAGTTTAATTTAAGAATATCCTAATTAATTAAAATGATTTTTAAAACTTAATTATTATATAAATTATTATTTAAAATAAGTATTCATACGTTTCGTTGTCTGAAAAGACATTTTTTCTGGTTTCACTAACCGTAGTGTTTTAAGAAGAATATTAAAAAGTAGTATAAAAATTTCTTACAACCTGGATCTAAATTGTAACTAGAAATAGATATGAATCTAGTGATGTTGAAATTCAATTTAATCATTTATTATATATTTTTATTTATCAGTTTATTATATATATATATATATATATATATATATATATATATATATATATATATATATATATATATAAAGTATTTATATATCTTTTATAAGTTAGTAGTTTCAATTTTTAACTTTATTATTACTAATCTTCAAAAATTTCTAGTGATAAATTAACACATATCAAAAGTAGTCTGTTCTTAAATATATAAAAAAAAAATTAGCTTGGAAAAATCATTAAATTTAATAAATGGTTGTTAAGTTTTTAACTGAAAAAGTCGGTTTATTACAAAACACCCCTTAGAAAGAATAAATAATCATGAAGAAACAATTAGTAGATGATGCTCGTCATAATCCTAGTAATTGTTAGAATTAATCGGTAGAAAGAATTATCATTTCTTCCATCTATTTTTTCCGACGAAAAATAGGGAAATTAAATTATAACATATCGGGAGATGTAGTTGAAATATAATAGTTCGAGACCGTCTTATTTAAAGATCTAACGATCTCCGTGACTGCAATTGAGCGACCCTATTGTAAAGAGTTGTGATAAATCCACCACAATTATGATAAATCCACCACATGTATGATTTAACAAGTTGTATTGTACAACTTCTTAATGAATACTTGTGGTGGATTTATCAAAATTGTGGAGGATTTATCATTACCCTATTGTAAACCATCACCATTGAATTATTTTACCAACAAACGGCAACCAAACCTACGAAGTAACAATACCACATCGACTCAATCTTACAACTATTGAGCGAACCTAGCATCTGAACCATACCATCTAAAACCCTAATCGCAAACACTACCACACTGTACATCTCAACGTAGACGAGGGCCCGAGAACAAGCGCAAAAATCAATGGAGTCGACAAAGGAATCACCCAAATACACCTAACAAACACCAAACTTCTAACACAGATATGTAAAAATCGAAAAGTGGATAGATGGTGGAATCTCGACCGAAAAAGTGAGATCTGTCACCGAGAGAGAAAACAAAAATGTGGATGCCAAGCCATCCTTAACGCCACCATCTAACCATCAACAAATCCTAACAAATCACTGTGAAAAAGTTTGATAAGAGTGTACCTTTAAGGAGGAAGGCAGCGACACCAAGAGATAAAGTTGCTAGAGTTAGCCACTAGCGGGGAAGCGACGACAGTAGGTTTAAAATAGAATGTTGGATAATAAATGAGTGAAGAGTACACTGACATGACACCATTAAAGTGAACAAACCAAATCCGACGACCATGAAGTCGTCGGATAAATTGTCATCACGCAACAACAAATTCAATATAGCAAAACATCCAACACCACACAAACCACCAAAGATGTAAATGCTCGAAATAAAGTCCAAAATGAAAAAGAAACATCCAGTGAACATTTGCCAACAAAGTGAAAAAGGACGGGAAATGAGAGAATCGATGATTTGTGAAGCAACACGACTAAACTGTGCTCCCAACCCTACGCACAGCTGCAGAGAACAATGGGAGGCCCACCCCTTTCATCGTCTGCAACCGACTATGGAAGAATCACAACTGGCCAAATAGCTTTACAACGACGTCGAAATATGAGAAGAGAAGATGGAGAGAAAGAAAGATCAAAAAGGGAAGAAATGATAGAGTCAAAGAGGCAACTCACGATGCCATCTGTCATAGTTGGCAGATTTTATATAACAACATTGAAGTTCATAACGATGCCATTTGTCATAGTTGGCAGATTTTATATAACAACATTGAAGTTCATAACGAGCGCACAATATTTTTTTTAATATGTTACTATTTAAGAAACTTGGCATTAAAAAAAAAAAAAAAAAGTAGAGTCCATATATAAAAGAAAACTAATACTATAGTGTACACATGTACATTTTTTTTAGCAGCCAGTACGAGATCACCCAGGGGACTTAACCACCCACGCGTTCATCTTCCGCAGTTGCATAACGTGCCCCCAACTGCTGCCCAGGAGGAAACCCGGCCCAATCCGAAGGGCATGGGCGCTAAAACCACCCCCCCCCCCTCCCCACTGCCCCCGCAACGCGATTTGCGTAAGGCACCCTTGGGTGGAATTCAAGGGTAACGGGGCAACCTTGTGTGCAATGTTGCAGCCAACGGGATTCGAACTCCTGACCTCTCGCTAAGAGAGGTAGGCCACTGCCACACGAGCTACAACACAAGGTTTACATACGTACATTTTACTAATATGATCAGTAAATACCTCCATGATCAAGGGAGAGGTGATGGGAAGTAATACAATAAACTGAAATATTATTATATGTTTTTAAGTAGAATCCTTAAGGTCTGACAATGCATCTGATAATAAAGATAAGGATGCAAAACAAATGCATTCAAGAAAATACAATTTACCAGTATTTACAAGCGTTCCATCCAAATCTAGAATCACACACGAAACCAATTTCCTTATACAATTCATTATCCAAATTTTCAAGAGTAGGCTCTTCCACAAGATTCTAGTGTTGCACTCACAAAATTCTGCAACAGCAATACACAGGTTAAACAAGTAAAAAAAGAAACAATATATTGAATCATTTATGACAGCATTATAAAGATCACCACAACAGAAAGTCATAAACTAACGGTACTACCCATAATCTGAAGTCACGTATTCAAGGTCTGTTTGGGTAAAGGCCTAAGGTAAACTTCTTACACCCCGTATGAGCTAAGCGAAATTGACAGAAACCGATAAGAACATTTTTAACAGCTTATGAGCATACCTAATTGAGTTTGTGGGCTATAATAAGCCATAAGCTGAAGCTTAAAAGCTCATAAGCCGCCGAAAGTGAATTTATACCAAAACTGAGCTTATAGGCTTTTCCATAATTCAGTAAGACCATAAACCGTATAGAAAACTAACCCGGACACGAATTAATCAATATATAGATATATAGATATAGATTCAATTGATATTTACAGGTAATTTAAAATGCCCCCATGGCATTGGATAAATGATCATTAATGACTGAATATTCCTTTTCAATAAACGTTTGGAAATTGCAGCCATGGTTATTGATTTGATCGGTGCTCGGATTCTATTTAAGAAGGATCTTCTTTTTGCATTTGTATTGTATGTTGTTACATGTTGGGCTGATTGTTTTTTATTTATGGGGTTTTTTATGGGTTTTGTTCGTAAGGCCTTTAATGTTGTGATATGGGCTAACAAGCCTCCACTCACATTGTATCATTTATTTTCACTTTTTGTGAAAAAATTTAATACATTCGGTTTTTTGCCAAAAAAAAAAATAAATAAATAAAAAAAATAAAAAACTACTCCTTATTAATTATGCTTTTTCTCTTTTTCTATTTTACCTTTTCCAATTTTACTTGATTACCTTTAGTTAATACATATCCCAATCTCAATATACAAACTTGACTAACGGCTCATAATAATTCTATTATTTTATATCATGAATATGAATATTTGATACGATTTTCAAACAATAAATCAATGAATATTTGATACTGTTTCCCAAACATTAATCCAAACTAAGCACACAAGTTATGCAAAAGCTAATTTTAAATTACGATAAACTTATAATAATGTTTAACAATCAAAGCTCAATAAGGACATAAACTTAATATTTATAAGAAAAAATGGGATTAGAGTCTTCATCTTCTACCATAATTTTCTTCTTTTTGGTGGTGTGTCTTGAAGCAATTTCGTTGTCACCAACAAGCTGATCCCTTTTAGAACACGTTGTAAAATAATGACCAACTTCTTTACATATTTTGCAACGTCTTACTTGTTTTACCAATTCCTTCCCCCCTTTAATCCTATTGTTATCTTTTGGACGTCCTTTCGTTTTCGATATCGGAGGGCACTGAACCAAATCTATCACATGTTCATCAGTATGTAGAAGTGACACATTTTCAAATGATGCTTCTTGTGTATTGGAAACTCCTTTACGACTCCATCTAGAAAGCAAATATGTAGCAGGAATGTTGAAACAATCCTTGTGAAGAAAAACCTTTAAAATGTGACGACATAATATGCCAACAAACTCAAAGTTTTTGCAACTACACTTGGCAACCTCACCATCCCAAATGACCTCATGAGTTTTACAGTTTTACTATGTATTGCTAAGTGATGCTTAACAACAAACTTTGTACATGTTTCCGGCTTAATTGAATATTGAATTGCTAATCCAAACTGGACTTGAAATTTCTTAAACGCATATGGAGATAAAAAACGATGAGCTTGCTCCTCTAGGGGTGATTGTGACCTCAATTGAGATCCCCTATATTTCTCCAACATAATATCTTGCAATTGTGTTTGTTCAGCATCTTCTATTGCAAAATCAACCTGAAATCCAAGTCATCGAGAATTATAATACGATAAAAGGATTTATATTTTAAGTAAATAAAACACATTAAATTTATATAAAATTACTAAAACTACTTACTTGTTTAATAAATTGAAGTAGAAGAGTATTGGAAGATAAAAATTTCTTTACAAATGCATTTATACTTTCGGATCTTCCGGTTGTGGTCATGCCGCCAAAAAAGAACTCTCGAAGATAAGCGGGTACCCAAAATGTCTTGACACGGTACAATCCGATTATATGTTTATTTTCCCTCAAATTGTACTTTGTGATCACGGATGGCCATTGTTGCTCACACTCATCAATAGTGTCCAACTTGTATAAGTTATAAAATTCCGAGCACCAACTTGAATAATCACTTCTGAGGGTTGAATTGAACCAACTACTAAACTTATTAGTGATGTGCCAAATGCAAAATGCATGTTTCGTTGAAGGCATCTCTTTAGAAATTGCCTCTATAATGCATTTATCTTGATCCGTTAAAATAGTCTTTGGCGCCTTTGTCATATGCAAAACAAATATCTAGAATGAAAAATATTTAGTTAGATGATAATAAATGTTATCTATCAAGTTAAATAAAATACATAAATATCGTTGTGTTGTATATCATTATATTCTATATACTTATTTATTTTATGACAGTAACATACTCATTATATTTGGAATAGTATATTTTTATACTTTATCTATGGTAATGTATGAAATTAATTTGCTTTAAAAAGAATAGTTGACATAAAATATTACCTTCATGAGCCATTCAAATGTTTTTGTTGTCTCATTACGTAGTAATGCACAACCAAACAATATAGTCCTTCCATTATTGTCAATGCCCACAAATATGCCAAAAGGCATTTCGTATGAATTCACTTTGTATGTCGTATCAAATACCACCACATCTCCAAATGATTGATACCAGTCAAAACAATGAGCAAGAGACCAAAATATATTTTCTAATTTATTCTCATCATCAACGGTAAATGCATATTGAAACCTAGAATTTTCTCTTCTACTTTTTTGACAATATTCTAAAAGATCTCTTGCATCATTATGGGATTTTTTTTGAAAAACTTTACCAAAAAGATTACGAACATCCTTACTAAGAAAATCGAGTTGTCCGTGTTTTAGATTTTTCTCAAGCTCCATAACACGCATAATTTGCTTAACTGACAAACCACCTTCTCTAAGCATGATTATGCGTTTCTCATCTTCGTTTGTTATACTACGAAATGATGGAAGAAAAGGTACCTCCTCGGTAGATAACAAATCATGATGATGCTCTAAAATAAAGCTAGTGACTTGCCACTCTTTAGGACAAATTTCATTTATTTTTCTCAATTTTATTCGCATATGAGCCTTACATTCACATTTAGTGGTACCTCGATTTCTTTGTTGTTTAGAATGATCTACAATCTTAGGCACGGGCTTTCCTTCACGGTGACAAAAAAAATCACGCCGTCTTTTTTCTCCATTCTTGTTATCGAATCTTCCTTTTCGAACTGAGAATCCATTTTCTTTTGCAAACTTTTGATAAAATACAAAAGCTTCTTCCTCGCTAAGAAAACATTGACCAACAAATGGTTCATAAACAATTTCATTCATACTTGTAACATTTTTATCAAAAGTAATTTCACTTTCATCAATATTACTGCTAGTGTATGTCTCCGTAGGAGTTTGATTTAAATCGAAAAAACATTTCTTATGCATCTTTTTTATCACAAAGATGAATGTCTTGTAGAAATGTAATAAAAATACGATAATATATAATATTCATTGACATGAAATGTATTAATTACACAATCAATCTTAATATCTATTTTCTTATTGTAGTACGTAAAGTATAGTGATACATATATTTAGCTTGTATACTCTAGAAAATCATGAAATATATCTTTTTAATGCATTCATAATGGTACGATTAAAATGATATATTCATATAATATATTTACTTGATACTCATAAGAAGGTTTGAGATTGAGACTTTTGTATTAAATTGAAGGATTGACATTGACATATATTTTGTTATGCACTGTAAAATGGAAACAAGAGAATAGTATTATATGAGACGTTAGTTTGTATATTGAAATTGAGACTATGTATTAATTAAAGGGAATCAAGTAAAATTGGAAAGGGCAAAATAGAAAAAGTGAAAAAGATTAGAGCATAATTAATAAGGAGAAGTTATTTGAAAAGAAATATTTAGCCATTAATGACAATTTATCCAATGCCATGGGGGCATTTTATAGCATTTCCCTATTTAATTTAGGTCCGGATAAAATTCACTAGCGCAATTCATCAAACACCTATTGTGCGTTATAACAAGTAAAGCAATTAAGCTCTAAAGTGAAACCGATCATTTAAATGCAAACATCAAATGAATCTAATAGTTAGGGTTTGATACAGAGAAATTCTATAGATACATACTTTCGAATTGAATGAAAATTGGAAAGCGAATGCAGGGAGTTAAACTAACGCACAGGGCCGGTCCTGTCATTTTTGATGCCCGGTGCGTAAATATAAGAATATGCCCCTTTAATTTTTGTAAGCAAATAGTACTATTATACTACGTATATAAATATAAGTATAAAGAAATGGTTATAACCTTGTGTTAAATTTTATGTTTTATTTAACTGAATATTTGTTATAATACATACATTTATAGAAGAATATACACTAAAAAAATATAACTTTACTTCAAGTCAACTTGCAAGGTTTATTAATACATGCTACATATGTTCTATTGGGAAATATTTATTTAAATCTTTAATTTTGTTTGAAAACCAAGAGCTAAAACTCAGCCTTTGGATTAAAATAATCAATGGCTAGAATTAAAATCAAATGTGATTTGGCGGATCCATCACATGTGATTGTCATGACAATCACATATGATTGTAAGATCCAATCATATGTGATTGTATGATTCTCAAACAAAATTAAGAATTCAAATAAATATTTCACTTATTCTAATTTGTAAAAATATCACGGTAATATTAATATATTCATTCAATTAAATTTCAAATATGCTTATATATTAATATTAAAATATTTTTTTATTAATTTATTAATTTAAACTATATCTTTTAGTCTAGATATAAATTGACACAAACTAAATAACATACAAGTACATTATATTGTCATATTTTATTTTGTATTACAAGTACAAAAGTGTTCTTTAATTCTTTAATATACTCACATACAGTCCTACTCGAATATAATTACAATAATGGAGTATTAATAAAAAAGTTTTAAATAATAAAATCTAAAGAGACGGGTTAATATGTAAGTTAGTATAATAGTAAAGGGGTAAGTAGCAAAAAAATTAATTGATCATGTCAGGGAGTCACCTTCCCCAAAATTCTCTGCAACATCCTAACCCCATAAAACCTAAATGAAGCTTTTAAGTTTGCGTCAAGAAACAAAAATTAACCATCTAAACATACTATATATATAAGTGTCATATAACATAATTAAATTGTTCAAAACTCGATTTTTACACACTTACATATCTCAAATCTGTAAAAACTCAAGAACAACCATTGAACACATGATGCCCTCTCTTTCATGATGCCCAGGTGCGGTTGCACCTCCAGCCCCACCCCAGGTTCGGCCCTGCTAACGCAATTACTACAGCAAGAAGTATAGGAAATTGATGATTAACGATGGCGAGGCCGTACGTCGTCGGAGTTGCCGTCGGTGACGGCCGTGAAATCCGACTGATAAAACAAAACGGTTATATTGGAATGAATGTTGTGCTTGGGGACGGATCCACCGATTGATAATAAGACATCAGTTATGGTGTATGTGTATGACTGTAAAGCATGGTTGTGACATAATAAAAACTAGTCCGGCAGCTCGCGCGATGCAGCTGGGACTTTCAGCCTACATGTTCATATTTTACGTAGCGTTGTGTATGTACAGAGAGAGAGAAACAACCCATGTGTTAAAACTCGTTTCGATGTCGGTGTAGTTAGCGTTTTTAAAATGGTATCCGTTTCGGACGTAGTTAGTCTCGTTTTGTTCGTAAAATTATTTTAAGTTTAATGGTAGTAGCGGTAAAAATTAATTTGTAATGAGTAGTACGGTAGGGCCCATTCAAGTTTAAGGGTTTTTTTTTTTTTAAATTAAAAACTGAAGTTACGCTTTTAACCCCTGCATAATTTAAGAGTTTAAGATAATTGAGGGGGGTAAACTGAAAATTTGTAGTGTGAATGGGGGCTTTTAAACGAAAAAAAAAACATGAGAACGACCGAGAAGCCCCTCTTATAGTATATTTAAAATAGATTGTGTGGTGTGGTGTGGTGATGTCGTGTGCGGGTGTGGTGATTTTTTTTCTTTACGAAGTTACGGTGGTGTAATTTGTGCAAGTTAAAGTGTATTAAACTTAGTTAAAAAACAATCAATTAAAAATCACCCATGCTCATTACTTCTTACGTTGAAAACTCATTTACGTTTTAATCATGCTCCAAACTCACGCTCTGTAGCACCAAAATGGGGTGTGGTTTTTTGTCACATCATCAACCCATGTTGTGGGTGTATACACGTAACACATGGTCTAAGAATGAATATGAACATTATTATGGATTTTTTCGAAAAACAAACTCATATAACAAGAGACAATTATCAATCAATAAAAGGTCACACAAACCTACAAATAAAGAGAGTCGAAACTCGGGCTCAAATCAAACGAACCTAAGAGCTGAGACCGTCAAATAAACTAAACTAAAAACACACAACAAAATACATGTACATGAGAACTTAACCCACATCAAGTCAAATACAACAACCAAAAACAACAAACAAGAAGAAATGCAAATATGAAGAAATAAAAAACAAATGAACAAAAGTGGACAAATTAAAGGATGAGAACATGTAGTGAATATGTATATGGATAATTAGTAAATACGAAATGGATGAGAATTAGGGTTGGAAAAAAAATTGTACCCGATGGAAAAATTCGAAACTCGATATATTAGATCAGGTTTGGGCTGGGTAAATGGCTTTAAGGCCAGGTGTGGAGATGGTTTTTTTTTTTTTACAGGTTCGGGTCCGGGGGTGATTTTAGACACAAACCCGATTAACCGGCCCATATACCCGAAAAAAGAACTGAATCCATATACCCAGCCCCTAAACCCGATAATCCGGCCCCTAAACTCGATTACTCGGCTTGTATACCCTATTATATGGCTCGTATACCCAAAAAAATACTCGACTGCCCGTGAAAAACCCGTTTACCCGATAGTTCGTAAGTAAATGGAGACCCGGATACCCGTGGGAAAACTCGTTTACGTGCTAGTTAATAACTAAATGGGGACCTGGCACGTCCGTGTCCGAGTTTAAGACGAGTTTTTTAATTGGGTTCGGGTTTGGGATTACCCAAACCCGACATGATGTCATCCCCAATGAGAATTTACTTTCATAGAATATATCCCTTACCACCTGAAATACATATATACATAAATACGTATAATACAAATATATAGATTATGGATAATGCATATACAATTAATTACTTTGAGAGACTCAAGACTTGAATATGAAAAAGCAAACGTGATATTCAACTTTTCTTTTGCTGCCTATATTTCCACTAATTACTCTTTAAATATCATATAATTTGATTTACCAAACACTTATAAATTTGATTATTTTATTATATGTTATCAAACTGCTTAATCAAGTCAAACACCATTAATGGATAACATGTTTTGCTATAGCTGATTATTTAGTTATAGTTATCTAAAACGCATAATTAAGTTTCAAAACGTAAATCCAAACACCCCTTAGAAAGAATAAATAATCATGAAGAAACAATTAGTAGATGATGCTCGTCATAATCCTAGTAATTGTTAGGATTAATCGGTAGAAAGAAGTATCATTTCTTCCATCTATTTTTTCGACGAAAAATAGGAAATTAAATTATAACAGATCGTGAGATGTAGTTGAAATATAATAGTTCGAGACCGTCTTATTTAATGATCTAACGATCTCCGAGACTGCAATTGAGCGACCCTATTGTAGAGAGTGGTTATAAATCCACCACAATTATGACAAATCCACCACATGTATGATTTAACAAGTTGTATTGTACAACTTCTTAGTGAATACTTGTGGTGGATTTATCAAAATTGTGGAGGATTTATGATTGCCCTATTGTAAACCATCAGCATTGAATTATTGTACCAATAAACGGCAACCAAACCTACGAAGTAACAATACTACATCGAATCAATCTTACAACTATTGAGCAAACTTAGCATTTGAACCATACCAATTTAAAACCCTAACCGCAAACACAACCAAACTGTACATCTCAACGTAGATGAGGGCCCGAGAACAAGCACAAAAACTAATGATTTCAAGTTGACTATCACCACCGTAAACCACAACCAAGACTCGACAAATGAATCACCCAAATACACCTAACAAACACCAAACTTCTAACACATATATGCCAAAATCGGAAAGTGGATTAATGGTGGAATCTCGACCGGATAAGTGAGATCTGACACCAAGAGAGAAAACAAAAATGTGGATGTCAAGCCATCCTTAAAGCGACCATCTAACCATCAACAAATCCTAACAAATCACTGTGAAAAAGTTTAATAAGAGTGTACCGTTAAGAAGGAAGGAGGAGGAAGGCAGCGACACCAAGAGATAAAGTTGTTAGAGTTAGCCACTACCGGGGAAGCGACGACAATAGGTTTAAAAGAGAATGTTGGAGAAGAAATGAGTGAAGAGTACACTGACATGACACCATTAAAGTGAACAAACCAAATCCGACGACCATGAAGTCGTCGGATGAATTGTCATCACGCAACAACAAATTCAATAGATAAATACATCCAACACCACACAAACCACCAATGCTCGAAATAAAGTCCAAAACGAAAAGGAAAAATCCAGTGAACATTTGCCAACAAAGTGAAAAAGGACGGGAAAATGAGAGAATCGATGATTTGTGAAGCAACACGACCAAACCATGCTCCCAATCCTACGCACAGCTGCAGAGAACAATGGGAGGCCCACCCCTTTCATCGTCTGCAACTGACTATGGAAGAATCACAACCGTCCAAATAGCTTTACAAGGACGTCGAAATATGAGAAGAGAAGATGGAGAGAAAGAAAGATCAAAAAGGGAAGAAAGAATAGAGTCAAAGAGGCAACTTTTCATGGCTATAAAAGTAAATCAGATGTACGAAACTATTGAAGTTGAAAAGAAGAGAGAGAACTTGATGTGGGCAGAAACGTTGTATTGTACATATACTAATCAATTTTTTTTCACTAATAATATCATTTCCATATATACCTGAAACTACGAAGTGGAAAGGTATAGAGTATTATGATAGGCAATAGATAACAATTAGGGCATGTAAGTAACTAGAGGGGGGTGAATAATTACTTAAAACGATTTTTTAAAAAACTTTTTCGATGATTAATAAGATTTGAACAACACTTGATCACATCAATCAACTCAAACCATTGTGTGGTGTGTTTATGTTTGTAATAGTACGGAATGTAAAGTAAAGAACATAAACACAAGGATTTATAGTGGTTCGAGTAGATGTTAACTAATCCACATTAATCCACTCCCCGATTCACTAATCGGGATTTTTTGCTTCACTAAGCACCTTTCTCCAAATCTGGTGGAGATATGATTTACAAGCCTTGTACTTCTCCTTAGACAACAAACCTAATCATTCTATCCTTTTGAAAGATTACCTCCAACTTAGATCAACTTGTCTTCGCCTTGGACAAGTATTAATCTCCAATGAGATTAATCAACTTCCTAGTTCCCTTTAAGGAAGAAGATAGCTAAGCTAGCATATGCTTCTAATTACAAAGTACAAAGACCCACTATTTTCTAGTGATGACAACCCTAAGACAATTCTAAGGATTATTACAACACTATGCAAACTTACAAAGATAAGAATTAGAAAGTAAGTTTACATACACCCCTTTTATAATCTATGAGATTATAAAACTTCTCTTGCTAATCACAAACATATGTATGAATGTTATGTTCTTGTGATTCTCTGATGATTTTGAGTTGTAGCGTGCAACAGGTCCAAGTCTTTAAAATTTTCCAAGCCTTGCTATTTATATGGAGAGATAAACAAGTCAGCCAAGTTTGCGGCTTGACTCACGGTCAACCGTGGGTCGACAGCACGTGGTCCAGTCCAAAAGATGTATCCGTTGTATAGTCGTTTGAATTAGTTTGGACATCACTCTTTGGACACTTTACTTCATTTAACACCTACAAAAGATACCTAACATCCTATACAAGTACTATATGCATTAAATGTCCATTTACCTTGGATGTATTGCCTTGATAGTGACTTATCATGCTCAAAGTGGAAAGTCTAACATTCTTGGATATAAGTCATGATAATCATTTGAGGAAATCTCAGCTTTGTCATAATCCTTTATTTGTAATTAACACATTTGCTAAATCTCTATTGGTCGGTCAACATGTCATTGATGACACAAACCCACTTTAATCACTAAACATGCTAGTGTTCAAATTTGAACTTGTTTGTAATTAATTAAGTGTGTTAAAGATGTCTTAACAATTTAAGAAAGTAGTAACAATTAAGCATGTTGCAAGATATCAAGTTAAATAAAGTTTAAACTAATTCATAAACTTAATTTTAGACATAAGCAAACCTATGTGTGTTAATTATCCATTATCTTTTAAGATCACTAGATTAAGACATTTTAAGCATTATCCAAGTAGCACAAGCATATATTGAAGTAGTCCAAACACTAGTTGGTGGAATCCAACTTGTAACACATAGCAAGACATGGTTCATATATATATTAAATAACTACTTAGCATTTAGCACTTGGCACATAGTCAAATAATACACATTTATTAATAGCAAATAATCAAGTAATATTCATGTAATTACTAGCAAAAGATCACTAAATAACTTAGAATTAAACACATAGTGACTACATAGCATTGAGTCAAGACTATGTAAGTTTTACTTGCAAAATGACATTTGCAAGATTAATCTACAAGTATACATTAATATCCCACACATGTACGAGGAATGAGCAATTCTTGGTTGGGACTTGGTGACCATCCTAAGAATGTCTAGATACATTTTTATGTACATGTTATCCTAACACACTTATGTGTTTTCCTTAATCAAGACTTAATAGTCATTAAGGTGTCATTAGGCGTGATTAACCAAGATTAGTGTTCTAGTGACCAAAAATCCTTTGGGTATGAAGGAGGCAAATATTCTAAGCATGTTTGAACATGTTTCATGAATTATAGATGCCTCGAAGTAGTCAAACTAAAATTTATGGAATTTAGGACAGAAGGTTCTACGGTCGATCCACGGTCAGCCGTGGAGTCAACTGTGCAACCCAGATTTCATAGATCTGGGTGCAAGTGTCATACCCCGTCCCAATCCATCTGAATGAAGTCACCAACATCTGGTCCCATTGCGATGATCGACTCCAAATAATGTCTTTAAAATGAGCAAATGTACAGTGGAAGATTTCTTTCATACCTGAGAATAAACATGCTTTCAAGTTTCAACCAAAAGGTTGGTGAGTTCATAGGTTTATTATAAAACAATCAAATTCATTATTTTGATAGACCACAAGATTTAAATGCTGCATGGTACAAATGGGCGCGAATCCTACACCCACCTGTAATGTACATGCGATATCTTTTAAATACAGTACACTTTTCTCGTGTACAAAATCCATTTTTCATAAATCTTAGTAATCGTACACATATCTCGTGCACAAAAACTAATACACATAACCTGTGTATAAAAATCATTCTCTCGATACATAACATTCACTTTTCATTCATTGCTTGGCTTGGTAACCGACCTTAACATATAATGCGCAAAAATAATATCCCCAAAACAGAACATCTCGTCTGTATAATAATCATATAAACTTTGAAGTACTAAACACCACGCCCACTATCCCTTCCGTCTAGTGAAAGTTCTGGGTGGGGGTGTTAAACCCGGTAGCTACCTTTAGGATTTGCTTGAATTAGGGCCATACCCGATTCTAATTCTTAGGTTACCAAGCAATAATAATCAGGGGAAATATGAAATGCCCCGTTCATATACAATATAAACGATTTACAAAAGTTGATTACATCGCGAGGTAATTGACCTCTATATGATACATTTTACAAACATTGCATTCGTTTTTAAAAGACAAACTTTCTTTACCTCGAAAGTTAACGGCAAGCATACTATTTCATAATACCTCCAACTATAATTGACTTAATAATAATCTTGATGAACTCGACGACTCGAATGCAACGTCTTTTGAAATATGTCATGAATGACTCCAAATAATATCTCTAATATGAGCAAATGCACAGCGGAAGATTTCTTTCATACCTGAGAATAAACATGCTTTCAAGTGTCAACCAAAAGGTTGGTGAGTTCATAGGTTTATCATAAAATAATAAAATTCATCATTTTGATAGATCACAAGATTTAAATCCTGCATAGTACAAATGGGCCCGAATCCTATACCTACCTTTAATGTACATGCAATATCTTTTAAATACAGTACACCTTTCTCGTGTACAAAATCATCTTTCATAAATCTTAGTAACCGTACACATATCTTGTGCACAAAAATAACATACACATAATCTGTGTATAAAATCATTTTCTCGATACATAACATTCACTTTTCATTGCTTTCATAGCTTGGCTTGGTAACCGACCTTAACATATAATGCGCATAATAATATCCCCAAAACAGAACATCTCGTCTGTATAATAATCATATAAACTTCAAAGTACTAAACACCACGCCCACTAGCCCTTCCGTCTAGTGAACATTCTGGGTGGGGGTGTTAAACCCGGTAGCTGCCTTTAGGATTCGCGTCAATTAGGCGTGCACTAATTCTCGAAATTAGTGATGTTCCCTAATTCTTAGGTTACCAAGCAATAATAATCAGGAGAAAAATATTCATATCAATTGTGGAAATTATCACGTCCACATAATTCAATGGTGGCAATTATCACGTCCACATAATTCATTCGAGGAATGTTTTGCTTGTGTCTATCTCGTCAAATATTTATAAAAGCATTTCATGTATTCGCAGTTCAAAATGTATTTCAAAAGCATTTAATAAAGCAGTTGTAAAAGTAGCGCATGTATTCTCAGTCCCAAAAATGTAAAGAGTAAAAGGGAATCAAATGAACTCACCATACTGTATTTTGTAGTAAAAATACATATGACTAAATTGAACAATGCTGGGTTGGCCTCGGATTCACGAACCTATATCATTTGTATATATATTAAAATGTATAATCGTATTCGAACAAGTTTATATTTCATATCTTAATTTATATATTATATATTTAATTTATGTATATATTCAAAATGATTTAATATCTATATAGTTATATTAATATATCCATATTTATTTATATACATTATTGTTTAGTGTTATATTTAAAATCAATAGTCTGTTATATGTACGTATTTAAGTGAATAATCTTAGTAAGTTTGATTTATATAGTTATATGAAATATTAATATAATTATAGTATATGTAATAAGTATCTTTTATGTACAAAATATGTATCTGTTTTAAAAAGGTAGTTTTTGATAATAATAATGATGTACTAATAATTATAATAATAACTTTATTAATAATAATACTAATAATTAGTAATAATACTAAAAATGGCGATTCAAGGGTTCATCGATTCATCAATCAAACAATCAACCAAGTACAAATCATCAATGTTTAATAAGTCGTCGATTCATCATCATCGTTCGAGCATCAATTTTTACGAATAGCAGGTAACATGATAATCTTCATGGTATCATAATTATTATCGTATCCTCCTCTTGTCATTGTTATCATTAATTCATCATCAATTCATCATCATCATCAATAGTTGTAGGTTCTTGTTTAGGTGAATTTACGAAGAGGGATACAAGAAGCAACTATGGCGATAGATCGTATTCTAACAGAAACAGTAAGCAGTAATTATTTTTAAAAGTTTCTGTTTGGGTTGTTAATTGGACTATCAGCAAACCAGGACGAGTCAATCCATTTGAAGTTTTGATTCAAGCAGATGGGTCGAACAGAAAGGTAATTTGTTGTCGGTGGTGTTAATAAGATAGTGTTTTAGGGTTTTTATTGGGTGTGGGTTCTGTGGTTTGGTTAAAGTAATAGGTTTAAATTTGTATGTGGGTGTCGAGGTATGCTCGACAGACCCAGTAATTGTAATAGCAAAACACAGTTGGTTTGGGTTGGGTCGTGTATTTGACCAAGAATAGGAGTAGCCAAAACAATTGATTTGTAGGTACAGGTGTGATCCTAGTGGATTCTGGTTTAGGTGCTTGTTGGTTGATCAAAACAGACACACATGTGGTAGTGGCAAAAATTCGAGCAGCTAATATGAAGTAGTAGTAGTTTGTGGTGGTGGTGTTTGTGTTGTTTCTTGAAACAGAAATTATGATAATAGGTATGGTGATTTTAGATGATTGAAGATGAAAATTTTTGGGTCTGTAAAACAGAAAAATAACTAGTAGAAGTTATTCGAGTAGTTGAAGGGTGATGTGGGTTAACCGATTGATTTTTGCAGGTTGTGAGGGGTGGTGAAGCTAGGGTGGCTGATAGGTGGTGTCATGGTGGTTGGTATCGTGTTGCAGAGATAATTCAAGAGAAAATGATGGTATTTGTGTTTTCTATTCTAAACTGATTATGCTCATAAAATATCATTATTGTTTGTTTCATAGATTGTTAGATGATGGTGCAGTAGCTTACTTGTGTTTCATTGTAGATATAGCAGTAGAAGGTTGTCCCATGGTGATTTGCAGTTCGATAACGGTGTTTTGGGTTGAAATGCAACAATCAGGGAAAAAGAAAATGAAGGAAACAGATAAAAGAGGTGGTGGATTGTATATTGTGTTTTCTGTTTTTAATTTTTTTTTACAAGTGCCAAAGACATAGCCTCCTATAATGATCTCAATCAGTATGTAAATCTGTTTAAAGTGATTTATTTGTATGTAAGATCTATTTGGACTTGTAACGACATTTAGACAAGGATTAATTCGATCAGTAAAGAAAATAATAAAATAAAAAGATGATGTTGATCTTCAACTAATTCTTGTTGGTTTATGAAGTGTAATCGATAAATAATTCAATCAGTAGAAACTTTAGACAAAGTGAAAGGGATTGGGATGGATTTCGTACAATTTAAAGGTTTTAAAGTCAAATAAATATTTTGTGGTGATATAACAGAATCTATTCCTATATATTTGCTATTAATAAATAAATAAGTATATAAATAATAATTTTAACACTAATAATAGTTATATAAATAATAATAATAAAATTAATAATAATGATAATAACATCATTAATTCTAATAATAATAAATATATTAATGATACTAATAATCATAAAAATGATAATTCTAATAGGTTTAGTAATAATAATCATAATAAAAATGATAATAATAATATTGTTAATAATGCTAATAATATCACTACTTATAATAATGTTAATATTATTAGTGATGACAATAATATTAATAATAATAATAATAATAATAATAATATAACAACTTATGCATATCAAATTTCATTTATATATATAAATATATATATATATATATATATTTTATAAAAATAATAATAATAATATTAATACTACAAATATCAATGTTATATTAACACTAATAATAATGAAAGTAATGGTCAGAATATTAATATAAGATTTTTAATTTAACTTGTAATTATATAATATATTAAATTTACATTTCATTAGTTATGTAATACTTAATTTTACATAATAACATTTATATATTACAATATACATATTGTATTAATTATACATAGTAATCATATATATTTATATATAGATTCATTTTAAATTACACTTAATTATTTGTATCTTATTTTACATATTTAATTCTAAATGTTAAAATTATATTTTGTAATTTCAATTTGTTATATACACTTACGTTTATGTATATATGTAACAGACTGAAACCCGGGCTAGTTGTAAGTGGACTATTTTTGCCCTTAGGGTTTGTGCTTAGTCTTAAGTGATTTTTATTTTAATTATTTTATTAGTGTTTTATTATAAATGTGTTGCGACCAGTTTGTGACAAGGGTCCCAGAACAGGTTTGTTTATTTTATTTGGACCTCGTTTGGGTTACCTAATCTTGTGCGAAAGATATCAGATAACTGGTAAATACCCGTGTGTTGCTCAGTGTGGGAATTAATCTCAATTATGTGACTAGTGTGCTGTATTTTCCTCCCCATTTCTAGAATTTTCCCACACACACCCGTACCTTCATCCCTCCCACCTAACCAAACCCTAATTCCTAAATTGTGTTCTAGAGCTCAAATTGTTCATACCATCTTGTTACTTACAGATTACTGAGTCTATCAAGGTAAGTAACATGTGTTTTTGTGTTCAATTCGTTGTTAAATTCTTGGTTTTGTGTGAGTTTTGTAAAAAACTTGAATTTGTGTCAAAACAAGTGATTTAAGTGTTGCTATGGTCAAATTGTTGTGAGTTTTGAGTCTATAACAAGTAGTGAACAAGTTGTGGTCGATTTTGGTGTTTAAGACGAGCTCTAGATCGAGATTTGAGGATTTCATCGTGAAGTCCGTAGCCTTTGTTTAGTTTCTGAGGAAGATGAACACAGTCGGCCGACTGTCGGACGACAGTCGACCGACTGAGGGTGAACCGACCGACTAGCGAGTGAACCGACTGACTGAGATTTACCTTCGGCCGATTGATGTATTACCCAATGAATCGACCGACTGGACAGGTCAGTCGACCGATTGTGTCGACAGTCGACCGACTGTAAGTGTCAGTCGACCGACTGTGTGTCCAGGTCAGAATGTTTTACCAAAGTGCCTTTTTCTAGCCGTTATGCTGCCCGTTTATATTTTGGTCTTCAGGATGTAAATTTTGAAAGTGCATAAGTGTTAAGCATGAAAATTTTAGCGGACGCATTTTTTATGAATTTGCTATAATTCGTTGTCAGTGTGTATAATCTTGATGGGAACACTATTCTAACTTGGTTTTTGCTGTTCTCAGGAGATAAGGACAAGGAAGAAGCTCAGAAATAATAACTGAGCAGTTGCTGGTAATTGGTGAGTGGGTCTATCTCCGGATAGAGTTTAAGTAGCATATCATGCTACTGTGGTTGACTCTTTTACCAAGCATAGTGTAGAAATTGCCATGATAGAATACTATCGTTTGCCTGATGTTGTATGTGTATTATGTGTACACTGTGTGAATGGCACCAGTCGGGCCTAGGGAGACTGGGGACTCGAGACCGTGCCTAGGAGAGGTTAGAGTCCGTATGAGGTCAACCGTGCCTAGGGGAGGTTGGGTCCATAGGCTACTGATTGTGGAGTATAGTGTGAATGATGCATCCCCTGCATCTGGATAACTATACTGTGAATTGAGTAGCAGGGACTATCGGTATACTCAGGCCCGATCAGCTGGGAGTCGTGTGCTCGTACAAGCCGCCGATCCTCGTATTGTCTTATTGTATGCTAGTTGATAGTTAGCATGTGTTGTTGTTGGTATATAGCTTGTGTGTGACTTAAGCTATATCTGTTAGATAGATTCCATTCACTTAGCGGTGCGCTAATCCCCCACATATTCTCCCCTTGCAGGTTTAGGTACTGCTAGTCGGGAAGGGTGCTATTGCAGAAGACATGTTTGACAACCCAACTCTGATGTGGACTTTTGTATAAATAATGTTTTGTGATAACGTAACACCGTTGTGTAAACTTAAACGTAATGACGTGACTTATATTGTGTTTGTTAATAAAGTCTTCCGCTGTGTATTTAAAAAAAAAAATGGCCGGTGTTACAAGTTGGTATCAGAGCATGGTTTGGCAGCAAATACATGAGCGTACTATGTTCCCAAACCCTGAGGCAAGTCAAACATGTCTGTGGGAGTGGGGGCTAAGTGAAAATAGGATATACGTGTGTTAGTTGTGATTGAACTAACTGTTATCCACTAAGCTTTTGTGTAAGCTGTTTTGTAGCACAGGTATGGCTGATAGAAACGCAACTGGCCCATCCAACCCCGGAACATTTAGAGCACCAGAAGAGGGTGTTGAGTCTGATGATGATCAGAGTAGTTACATCCTTCAATTAGAAAGTAAGCTAAAAGAGGCTGATGACAAAATTAATGAGCTTGAATTGGCAAGGCATTCTGGAAATGATGATACACCACCTGGATTCCCAACCGCGCAATCCCAAACGATACCTAATGTGCACCAGAACCTGTTTCAGAATCAAATACCTAACCAATATTATATGCCACCACAAAACACTTTTACTTACCAAAATCCCATGATGATGAATCCATACCAAATGCAAATGTTCCAACAACCTTACATGCAACCACCCAAAAAGTGTACTTATAAGAACTTCCGTGATTGCAAACCCTCTGAGTTCTCTGGAAGTACTGATCCGACTGTAACTCTCAATTGGTTGCGAGAAGTTGAAAGGGTATTTGAAGCGTGTCAGTGTGAACCCGAGCTGGAGGTAACATATGCTAGTAGACTGTTGAAAGGTAGGGCTATGATTTGGTGGGATTCTTTGATTTCTAGTATACCAAAAGATCAAGTGAGTATGATCACATGGGAGCAGTTTCATGGGAAGGTGTGTGAACAATATTGTAATCCATTTGATATGAACCGAATCAAGACTGAGTTTCTTGAAATGAAGATGACACCTCAAATGACGATCGATGAGGTAGTAGAGAAGTTTATGGATAAACTGAGGTTTGTACAACAATGGGTGCCAGACGAAGCGTCTCGTATCCAGCATTTTGTTAATATCATTCTGCCCGAGTACAGAACTTTTGTTAGAACAGCTACATCATTGTCTCAAGCTGTTGTGATGGCTAAGATGGTAGAAAGTGATGTTCAGGCTTCCAGAAACAGAATGTTTGGTAATGTGCTACAACAAGGTGGACAAGTATCTGGTTAATCAGGATCTAAATTTAAGAAGTCTAGTGGGTTTAAATCGAAGGGTAAAAGTGGTCAGAGTAGTACTGGATCTGTATCAGGTAAAGGGAATTGGTGTCACACGTGTCGATCTTCTCACAGTGGTCAGTTTTCTGAGGCTACAAGAAGATGCTTAAAGTGTGGTGTTGTTGGGCATGAGTCTTCAGCATGCCCGTATCCAGATAGTGTGTGTTGGAGTTGTCACAAACCAGGGCATCGTGTAATTAGTTGTCCGTCGAAGAGTGGTAGTTCCGGGGCAGGGTCAGGGGCGCGTTCAGCATCAGCTGGAGGGTCAACTGCCTCGAGTGGGCAGAAGAGGAAGAACCCTCCAACAGCAGAGGCTAGAGCTTTTCAGATGTCGGTGGAAAATGCTGTGGCAACCGACGAAGTGATCACCGGTATGTTTCTAATCAACTCAATACCTGCTCGCGTATTGTTTGATTGTGGTGCCAATAGGTGTTTTATGTCCTTATATTTCTGTGCTAAGTTGAATTTACCAGCTACTGTGTTACCCAAGCCAGTTAGTGTAGAAGTAGCTGATGGTAAGACCACACCCGTCACAACCTATGTGACTGGGGTTTGTATAGAGATCGAAGGGAAGTCTTTCCCGGTGACTTGTTTAGTGTTACCTATTCCTAGCTTTGATGTAGTACTAGGAATGGATTGGCTGAGCTCACTTAGGGCTAATATTAAGTGTGATAGGAAAATGATTACCGTTCGTTCGACCGATGGAACCCGTGTTGTAGCCCGAGGGGAGCGGGGCGGGTATAATTTTCCATTAATAACCATGATGAAAGTGAAAAAGTCGATGGAAAAGGGTTGTGATTCGTTTCTTGCATATGTGATTGATGCAAAGAAAGAAAAGAGAACAGTGGCCGATATTCCAGTAGTATCAGAATTTCCCGAAGTGTTCCCAGATGAGTTACCAGGTCTGCCGCCGGTAAGGGAAGTCGAATATAAGATTGAGTTGGTTCCTGGAACAACTCCAGTTGCAAAAGCTCTATACCGATTAGCGCCGTCTAAAATCCGTGAAATGATGTCACAGATTCAAGAGTTATTAGATCGTGGGTTTATCCGACCGAGTTCTTCACCGTGGGGTGCTCCGGTATTGTTTGTTAAAAAGAAAGATGGGTCAATGCGTATGTGTATTGATTATCATGAATTGAACAAAAGAACTGTGAAGAATAAGTATCCGTTACCTCGAATAGATGATTTGTTCGATCTGTTACAGGGTGCTTCATTCTTTTCTAAGATAGACTTACGATCCGGATATCATCAGGTTCGTGTTGCTGAATCAGATATACCGAAAACAGCGTTCAGAACAAGGTATGGTCATTATGAATTTCTTGTCATGCCTTTTGGGTTGACGAATGCGCCAGCAGTCTTCATGGATCTAATGAATAGAGTGTGTCGTCCATTCTTAGATAAGTTTGTGATTGTGTTTATTGATGACATATTGGTGTATTCGAAAACAGAGAGTGAACATGCTGAACATCTGAGGTTGGTTTTGAACTTGTTAAAACGTGAGCAACTATTTGCAAAATTTTCAAAGTGTGAATTTTGGTTACGTGAGGTGCAGTTTTTGGGTCATGTGATTTGTACCGAGGGTATAAAAGTTGATCCGACAAAGATAGAAGCGGTAATGAATTGGAATTCTCCGAGGACTCCGACTGAGATTAAGAGTTTTCTGGGATTGGCTGGTTATTATCGCAGGTTTATCAAAGATTTCTCTAAAATAGCGGGTCCATTGACTAAGTTGACTCGTAAAGATGTAGTCTTTCGATGGACTGATGAACAGGAAAAGGCTTTTCAGATTTTGAAACAGCTACTGTGTCAGGCACCAGTGTTAGCTTTACCAGAAGGTTCAGACAACTTCATGGTATACTGTGATGCATCATATGCTGGGTTGGGTTGTGTATTAATGCAAAGAGATAAAGTAATCGCCTACGCCTCGCGACAGTTGAAAGTTCATGAGAAGAATTATCCAGTGCATGATCTTGAAATGGCTGCAGTAGTGTTTGCTTTGAAACTGTGGAGACATTATTTGTATGGAACTCATTGTCTTATTTGTACAGATCATAAGAGTTTGCAATATATCTTCTCACAGAAAGAATTGAATATGCATCAGAGACGGTGGCAAGAGTTGATCAAAGATTATGATTGTGAAATTAAATACCATCCGGGTAAGGCAAATGTGGTTGCAGATGCGCTAAGTCGTAAAAAGTCAAGTGAAAATGTGAAATTCCTTCGTTTGAATATAAATTCAGATTTGATTAACAGCTTAAAAACCATTCAGGCCTGTGCTTTAGAGGACGAACATATTAAATCTGAACAAATGATCAAACGGAAAGTGGACTTAATTGATGACTCACGTGGACTAAAGACCTTAAACAATCGTGTTTGGGTGCCTAAGCTTGGAGATTTGAGGGATTTAATCATGACGGAAGCTCACAAATCCAGATTGACAGTACATCCGGGTAGTAATAAGATGCATCATGATTTGAAAGCAGTGTATTGGTGGGGAACAATGAAATCAGATATCGCCCGTTATGTCGAAAAGTGTCATATATGTGCTCAAGTGAAGGCCGAACATCAAAAACCTTATGGTTCGCTACGTCAGTTACAGATTCCAGAGTGGAAATGGGAACATATAACGATGGATTTTGTGACCAAATTACCTCGAACTCAGAAACGACATGATATGATTTGGGTAATAGTGGATCACCTAACTAAAAGTGCTCATTTTCTTGCTACTCATGAAACAGCTTCGTTAAGTGAGTTAGCTGAATTGTATGTTAAAGAAATAGTTAGTCGACATGGCGTGCCGTTATCGATCGTTTCAGACAGAGATTCCAGATTTGTGTCGAATTTTTGGAACAGTCTTCAACAGAATTTGGGTACACGTGTGAATTTAAGTACAGCTTATCATCCTCAGATAGATGGTCAGAGTGAAAGAACGATACAGACTTTGGAGGATATGTTAAGGGCTTGTGTGTTAGAATACGGTGGTTCGTGGGATACACATTTACCGTTGGTCGAATTTGCGTATAATAATTCATATCATTCGAGTATAGGGATGCCGCCCTATGAAATGTTATACGGTCGTCGTTGCAGAACACCGACTTGTTTGTTAGAAGCCGGGGAGAGACAGTTTTCAGGTCCCGAAATTGTTCAAATGACAGCCGAAAAAGTTGCAATTGCGAGAGAAAAGTTGAAAGCCGCTAGAGATAGGCAGAAAATGTATGCTGATCCGCGTAGACGTCCGGTAACCTTTAATGTGGGTGAACGAGTGTATCTGAAAGTTTCGCCGTGGAAAGGGGTTATCAGATTCGGTAAACGTGGTAAGTTAGCACCGAGATTTATTGGTCCGTTTCCGATCAGTGAAGTGTTGAATGATCAGACTGTGGTGTTAGATCTTCCGCCAGAGTTAGCCGGTATTCATAATACATTTAACGTGTGTTATCTTCGTAAGTGTAAAGTCGATGATGAAACGCAACTCCTTCCTTTAGAAGATTTAAGGGTCGATTTGAATAAGAAATTGGTGGAAGAGCCGGTCTGTGTAGTTGACCGAAAGGTGACTAAGTTGAGAAATAAAGAGATACCGATGGTGTTGATTGAGTGGAAACACAGTTTGGGTTCTAATCTTACGTGGGAAATGGAAGAGTTGATGAGAAACCGCTACCCTCATTTGTTTGACCAAGACCAGATTCCGAGGATGGAATCTCCTTAAGGGGGTGGATTTGTAACAGACTGAAACCCGGGCTAGTTGTAAGTGGACTATTTTTGCCCTTAGGGTTTGTGCTTAGTCTTAAGTGATTTTTATTTTAATTATTTTATTAGTGTTTTATTATAAATGTGTTGCGACCAGTTTGTGACATGGGTCCCAGAACATGTTTGTTTATTTTATTTGGACCTCGTTTGGGTTACCTAATCTTGTGCGAAAGATATCAGATAACTGGTAAATACCCGTGTGTTGCTCAGTGTGGGAATTAATCTCAATTATGTGACTAGTGTGCTGTATTTTCCTCCCCATTTCTAGAATTTTCCCACACACACCCGTACCTTCATCCCTCCCACCTAACCAAACCCTAATTCCTAAATTGTGTTCTAGAGCTCAAATTGTTCATACCATCTTGTTTCTTACAGATTACTGAGTCTATCAAGGTAAGTAACATGTGTTTTTGTGTTCAATTCGTTGTTAAATTCTTGGTTTTGTGTGAGTTTTGTAAAAAACTTGAATTTGTGTCAAAACAAGTGATTTAAGTGTTGCTATGATCAAATTGTTGTGAGTTTTGAGTCTATAACAAGTAGTGAACAAGTTTTGGTTGATTTTGGTGTTTAAGACGAGCTCTAGATTGAGATTTGAGGATTTCATCGTGAAGTCCGTAGCCTTTGTTTAGTTTCTGAGGAAGATGAACACAGTCGGCCGACTGTCGGACGACAGTCGACCGACTGAGGGTGAACCGACCGACTGGTGAGTGAACCGACCGACTGAGATTTACCTTCGGCCGATTGATGTATTACCCAATGAATCACTGGACAGGTCAGTCGACCGATTGTGTCGACAGTCGACCGACTGTAAGTGTCAGTAGACCGACTGTGTGTCCAGGTCAGAATGTTTTACCAAAGTGTCTTTTTCTAGCCGTTATGCTGCCCGTTTATATTTTGGTCTTCAGGATGTAAATTTTGAAAGTGCATAAGTGTTAAGCATGAAAATTTTAGTGGACGCATTTTTTATGAATTTGCTATAATTCGCTGTCAGTGTGTCTAATCTTGATGGGAACACTATTCTAACTTGGTTTTTGCTGTTCTCAGGAGATAAGGACAAGGAAGAAGCTCAGAAATAATAACTGAGCAGTTGCTGGTAATTGGTGAGTGGGTCTATCTCCGGATAGAGTTTAAGTAGCATATCATGCTACTGTGGTTGACTCTTTTACCAAGCATAGTGTAGAAATTGCCATGATAGAATACTATCGTTTGCCTGATGTTGTATGTGTATTATGTGTACACTGTGTGAATGGCACCAGTCGGGCCTAGGGAGACTGGGGACTCGAGATCGTGCCTAGGAGAGGTTAGAGTCCGTATGAGGTCAACCGTGCCTAGGGGAGGTTGGGTCCATAGGCTACTGATTGTGGAGTATAGTGTGAATGATGCATCCCCTGCATCTGGATAACTATACTATGAATTGAGTAGCAGGGACTATCGGTAGACTCAGGCCCGATCAGCTGGGAGTCGTGTGCTCGTACAAGCCGCCGATCCTCGTATTGTCTTATTGTATGCTAGTTGATAGTTAGCATGTGTTGTTGTTGGTATATAGCTTGTGTGTGACTTAAGCTATATCTGTTAGATAGATTCCATTCACTTAGCGGTGCGCTAATCCCCCACATATTCTCCCCTTGCAGGTTTAGGTACTGCTAGTCGGGAAGGGTGCTATTGCAGAAGACATGTTTGACAACCCAACTCTGATGTGGACTTTTGTATAAATAATGTTTTGTGATAACGTAACACCGTTGTGTAAACTTAAACGTAATGACGTGACTTATATTGTGTTTGTTAATAAAGTCTTCCGCTGTGTATTTAAAAAAAAAAATGGCCGGTGTTACAATATATATACATATTTACTTACAAACAATTGTTCGTGAATCGTTGGAAATAGTCGAAGGGCAAATGGTTTCATGTAAACAGTTCACAAATTTTGAAGCTCAACATTACTGACTTTGCTTGTCGTGTTGAAATCATATAAAGATTAAGTTTAAATTTGGTTGAAAATTTCAGGGTCGTCACAGTACCTACCCGTTAAAGAAATTTCGTCCCGAAATTTGATTGGGATGGTCATGGTTGACAATAAGTATGTTTTCATGACTCATATGAGCTGATAAATAGAGTTTTATTACTGTTGAGTAATAAGGATAAATTAATTCAATTATTCAAGGAGTACGAATGAAGCTATCACAAAAGAGTGAGATGAGATAATAAGAATTCGTATTAACCGGTGACGTAGTCACGGTGGATTTTAGAAAATAAGGTGCGTCTTAACTTTTGACTTTGTCTTGGTTGAATTCCGGAATTCAAGGGGTTTAAAGAAAATCTTAGAAATCTAAAAGATTTGATTCTTCAGAAATTAAGGAAATTAGGATCCTCTTTGGTTAAATGCGATAATCTGTTTTGATTTCTCTGTCGGATATTTCACTATAAATCCACTCCCTTCGTTTCCTTTATATCTTAGAGTTCCATAATTTTGTTCTCTCTTCCCGAGTTTAAGTTAAACGAATAACGGTCCAGAATTTAGTAGATATGGAGTTTCGAATGAATATGACTAATGTTCTAAGAGAGAGATGGTAATAACACGATCTTGATTTGTCAAATTAACAGAATTCAAGAGAAAAAGATAGAACTATCAAGAAATTATGTTCTTGATATGTTTATATATTAGATATAATGTAAGAGTCGTGTACCATGGCACATGATGACGTTAGGGTCTGTGAATCATCACGCTCTATTAGAAACTTAATATGACTTAATGTAATATAATCACGTTGATCAAGTGTCATTATATTATACTAACTCATGCATCAGTTCCCAACACTACTTCAAAAACATTCATATTTTTAAATTCGATTTTTTTTTCGAATTTAGAAAATAAAACAGTTTCCTTTCTGATGTAACACTGATATTGCGAAAAGATAAATGATTTCAGATAAGAATAGTTATGAAAATATCTTCAGAAATATCGAGGATATTTATTATGAAAGATACGATGATATCTTCGAATTTCTAATATCGAAGAATGATGAAGAAGATTTGTCCTCAAGGTTTAGAGTTAGGAGCAAGATATTTGTTAATGACTTCAGTAGATACTGAATCATTTGGATTCTTTGAAAGCAGGTTTAGTCTTTGTGATTTGTTCACAGTCTCCTTCATGATTTTCTCAATCCGATTTCCAGTACCAATTTTATATCGGGTGTTTCCAACACTCCATTTTTTATTATCAAGCTTTTGGCCATTAAGACCATCTATAGCTTTTGCTGCTTCATTAGCGTTCTCAAGGTTATAATAAGGTTGTTTCGAACGAAAATTCGAAGTTGACTTGCTGGAGCTGTGACAAAATTGGCTAATTTGGAAAGAGATTGCAAAGTTATTTTCAGTAATGACAATGCCAAAGAAGCTTGTACAGATACGTGTTAAACGTTTTACTTAGGTTTCGAGAGTTTTTCAGGTGCATAACTATATGCATCAATCTTTTCTTCCGTAGACGAAGTGCGGTTGGTTCATCCTCTCGATTGAGGTGTTTTCAAGAATCATGAAAGGTTTGAACGCGGATTGTAATCGTCAAGATACAAATGAGGTTTAAGATGAGATCAAGTGGCAAACTTGAAGAGATGTTTAGTTTCATATGTTATATTCAATATTTTAATTCATTTTAATTGTCCAATGTTGGCAGTCCACAGTTGATAGTCCACAGTTATCAGTCCAATAATTCATATATAGCTTAAAATATAATATTCTAATTAATTAATACGTATTGTGACCCGTGTACATGTCTCAGACTCGATCACAACTCAAAGTATATATATTATTGTAGAATCAACCTCAACCCTTTATAGCTAACTCGATCATTACTGCATTTAGAGTGTCTATGGTTATTCCAAAAAATATATATAGATACGTCGATATGATATGTCAAAACCTTGTATACGTGTCCCGATATTTAAAGTGCGTAAAATAAATAACAGAAATTAAATGACGATAAATAAAATTGCGAGAATATAAATTGCGATAATTAAATTGCGATAAATAAAATGTAATCAGTTAGCTAGGAACAGTTAGCTAGGAACAGTTAGAGTGGATTCTTAACAAAAATTTTCATAGTTAATTTGTTTGTTTCTAACAAATTTTATTTTGTCTAATGTTTTCTTCATTATGCCACTTGTTGGATTCTGATAGGTCAAAATCCAAATATGAAATTGAATGAAAATGGTTATTCCGCGGTGAACGGATTCGTATCTTTGTAGATGTAAGTAGGATAGCAAATGAATGTTGAATCAGATTTGAATAATATACAGTGTAACTTATTAATGTGAAATCTAAATATTCCTCGGGTATTACCTACCCGTTAAAATATTTTCACCATTAACAGTTTGTACAAAAGAATTTTTAATTACAATCCTTATGAAAATATATATACATATATATTTTCTTCAGATGTAATCATGGATTTAATGAGTTAATATAATATTAACTGTAGTGACCCGAACTTTTCCATGTTTATATATATTAAATAAAATTGATATTTACATGATTAAGTGTTTCCAACATGTTAAGCAATCAAACTTGTTAAGACTTGATTAATTGAAATAGGTTTCATATAGACAATTGACCACCCAAGTTGACCGGTGATTCACGAACGTTAAAACTTGTAAAAACTATATGATGACATATATATGATTATATATATAGTTAACATGATATTATGATAAGTAAGTATCTCATTAGGTATTTTAACAATGAGTTATATACATAAAATTGTGTTTATTGAATTAAGAAACTCGAAACGATATATATAACGATTATCGTTATAACAACGTCTTATTAATTACATATGAATCATATTAAGATATTGTTACACTATGTTTAATCATGATAAATTATAAGTAAACATGTCATTATGTATATTAACAATGAACTACATATGTAAAAACAAGACTACTAACTTAAGGATTTCGAAACGAGACATATATGTAACGATTATCGTTGTAACGACATTTAAATGTATATATATCATATTAAGATATATTAATATATCATAATATCATGATAATATAATAATTTAACATCTCATTTGATATAATAAACATTGGGTTAACAACATTAATTGAGATCGTTAACTTAAAGGTTTCAAAACAACACTTACATGTAACGACTAACGAAGACTTAACGACTCCATTAGAATGTATATACATGTTGTGTTTTGATATGTATTCTTACACTTTTGAAAGACTTCAAGACACATATCAAAGTAATTCTACTTAACAAAAATACTTACAATTACATCCTCATTCAGTTTCATCAAAAATTCTACTCGTATGCACCCGTATTCGTACTCGTACAATACACAGCTTTTAGATGTATGTACTATTGGTATATACACTCCAATGATCAGCTCTTAGCAGCCTATGTGAGTCACCTAACACATGTGGGAACCATCATTTGGCAACTAGCATGAAATATCTCATAAAATTACAAAAATATGAGTAATCATTCATGACTTATTTACATGAAAACAAAATTACACATCCTTTATATCTAATCCATATACCAACGACCAAAAACACCTAAAAACACTTTCATTCTTCAATTTTCTTCATCTAAGTGATCTCTCTCAAGTTCTATCTTCAAGTTCTAATTGTTCTTCATAAATTCTATAAGTTCTAGTTTCATAAAATCAAGAATACTATCAAGTTTGCAAGATTACTTCCAAGCTTTCTAATTGATAATGCTAAAAACGAACATATATTTCATAGCATTATTCCTCAAGAAAGACAAGCTTTTAGTTGCAATTGTTCTATTTAAAAGTGATATTCGTTTAAATAATAAAAGGTGAAGACAAAAGACAGATTCGACGAATTGAAGACGCAAACGACCAAAAAGCTCAAAAGTACAAAATACAATCAATGAGGTTCCAATTATTGATAAGAAACGTCTCAAAATTAAAAGAGTACAAGATTCAAAATGCAAAGTACAAGATATTAAATTGTACGCAAGGACGTTCGAAAATCCGGAACCAGGACCAGAGTCAACTCTCAACGCTCGACGCAACGGACTAAAAATTACAAGTCAATTATGCATATGAATATAATATAATATATAAATAATTCTTAAAAATTATATATATATTATATTATTATTTAAAATCGTCGGCAAACAAAGAGCCAAGGCTGAATGAGCTGTAAAAACGAACTCCGCGACTTGCGGAGTTCGAAGGCTAAAAGAACCTCGACTCGCGGAGCCCCAAAAAATGAAAATGCCTATAAAAGCCAACGCAGTTCGACGAATTTTAATATCAATATATCCATCCATCTATCTATACGTAATATTTATATTTATAATTTATATTTTAATTTTAATTTTAATTTTAATTTTAATTTTAATCCTAATAATAAGGGTATGTTAGCGAATGTTGTAAGGGTGTAAATCGAAATTCTGTTCGTGTAACGCTACGCTATTTTTAATCATTGTAAGTTATGTTCAACCTTTTTAATTTAATGTCTCGTAGCTAAGTTATTATTATGCTTATTTAAAATGAAGTAATCATGATGTTGGGCTAATTACTAAAATTGAGTAATTGGGCTTTGTACCATAATTGGGGTTTGGACAAAAGAACGACACTTGTGGAAATTAGACTATGGGCTATTAATGGGCTTTATATTTGTTTAACTAAATGATAGTTTGTTAATTTTAATATAAAGATTTACAATTGGGCGTCCCTATAAATAACCATTTACACTCGATCGGACACGATGGGCGGGGTATTTATATGTACGAATAATCGTTCACTTAACCGGACACGGGAATGGATTAATAGTCACTAGAATTATTAAAACAGGGGTGAAATTATGTACAAGGACACTTGGCATAATTGATAACAAAGTATTAAAACCTTGGGTTACACTCAGTCGACATCCTGGTGTAATTATTAAACAAAGTATTAAAATCTTGTTACAGTTTAAGTCCCCAATTAGTTGGAATATTTGACTTCGGGTATAAGGATAATTTGACGAGGACACTCGCACTTTATATTTATGACTGATGGACTGTTATGGACAAAAATCAGACGGACATATTAAATAATCCAGGACAAAGGACAATTAACCCATGGGCATAAAACTAAAATCAACACGTCAAACATCATGATTATGGAAGTTTAAATAAGCATAATTATTTTATTTCATATTTAATTTCCTTTATTTTATATTTAATTGCACTTCTAATTATCGCATTTTATTTATTGTTATTATATTTAATTGCACTTTTAATTAGCGTACTTTTTAATTATCGCAAGTTTATTTTATCGCACTTTTATTATTCGCAATTTCATTATCGTTATTTACTTTACGCTTTAAATTAAGTCTTTTATTTATTTAATATTTTACATTTGGTTTTAACTGCGACTAAAGTTTTAAAATCGACAAACCGGTCATTAAACGGTAAAAACCCCCCCTTTATAATAATAATATTACTTATATATATATTTGTATTTTTATAAAATTAAACTAATATAGTGTTAAGCTTTGATTAAAAGATTTTCCCTGTGGAACGAACCGGACTTACTAAAAACTACACTACTGTACGATTAGGTACACTGCCTATAAGTGTTGTAGCAAGGTTTAAGTATATCCATTCTTTAAATAAATAAATATCTTGTGTAAAATTGTATCGTATTTAATAGTATTTCCTTGTAAAATTTAATAGCTATTTTATATACACCTCGCATAACATCACTAATCCAATCCAAGTAATCATCTAAGCTCAAGAAATCTTTCTTATTTACAGTAAGATATCTTCCTAATACAAGGTAATACTCATATTCAAACTTTGATTCAATTTCTATAACTATAACAATCTTATTTCGAGTGAAAATCTTACTTGAACTGTTTTCGTGTCATGATTCTGCTTCAAGAACTTTCAAGCCATCCAAGGATCCTTTGAAGCTAGATCCATTTTTCTCATTTCCTGTAGTTTTATCCAGAAAACTTGAGGTAGTAATGATGTTCATAACATCATTCGATTCATACATATAAAGCTATCTTATTCGAAGGTTTAAACTTGTAATCACTAGAACATAGTTTAGTTAATTCTAAACTTGTTCGCAAATAAAAGTTAATCCTTTTAACTTGACTTTTAAAATCAACTAAACACATGTTCTATATCTATATTATATGCTAACTTAATGATTTAAAATCTGGAAACACGATGAACACCATAAAATCGGATATACGGCGTCGTACTGAAACCGGGAGCTGTTTTGGTTTGGATAATTAAAAACTATGATAAACTTTGATTTAAAAGGTGTTCTTATAAGAAAATTATTTTTCATATGAACATGAAACTATATCCAAAAATCTTGGTTAAACTCAAAGTGAAAGTATGTTTTTCAAAATGGTCATCAAGATGTCGTTCTTTCGACGGAAATGACTACCTCTTTAGTAATTGACATGTAACTTAAATTTCTGACTATAAACCTATATTTTTTATATTTGGATTCTTAAATTAGAGTTCAATATGAAACCATAGCAATTTGATTCACTCAAAACGGATTTAAAATGAAGAAGTTATGGGTAAAATAAGATTGGATATTTTTGATCTTTTTAGCTACGGAAAATGTTTAACAAATCTATACAAATCATATCCTAGCTAACTTATATTGTATTATACATGTATTCTAATATATTATGTAATCTTGGGATACCATAGACACGTATGCAAATGTTTTGACATATCATATCGACCCATGTATATATATTATTTGGAACAACCATAGACACTCTATATGCAGTAATGTTGGAGTTAGCTATACAGGGTTGAGGTTGATTACAAAAATATATATACTTTGAGTTGTGATCTAGCCTGAGACATGTATACACTGGGTCGTGGATTGATTCAAGATAATATATATCGATTTATTTCTGTACATCTAACTGTGGACAACTAGTTGTAGGTTATTAACGAGGACAGCTGACTTAATACACTCAAATCTTTAAAACATAATAAAAATGGTTATAATTATATTTTGATCATACTTTGATATATATGTACATATTTGTATAGGTTCGTGAATCGATCCGTGGCCAAGTCTTGTTTCCGAGGAAGGAAATATCTGTGAAAGTGAGTTATAGTCCCACTTTTAAAATCTAATATTTTTGGGATGAGAATAGATGCAGGTTTTATAAATGATTTACAAAATAGACACAAGTACGTGAAACTACATTCTATGGTTGAATTATCGAAATCAAATATGCCCCTTTTTATTAAGTCTGGTAATCTAAGAATTAGGGAACAGACACCCTAATTGACGCGAATCCTAAAGATAGATCTATTGGGCCTAACAAACCCCATCCAAAGTACCGGATGCTTTAGTACTTCGAAATTTATATCATATCCGAAGGGTGTCCCGGAATGATGGGGATATTCTTATATATGCATCTTGTTAATGTCGGTTACCAGGTGTTCACCATATGAATGATTTTTATCTCTATGTATGGAATGTGTATTGAAATATGAAATCTTGTGGTCTATTGTTACGATTTGATATATATAGGTTAAACCTATAACTCACCAACATTTTTGTTGACGTTTAAAGCATGTTTATTCTCAGGTGAATACTAAGAGCTTCCACTGTTGCATACTAAAATAAGGACAAGATTTGGAGTCCATGTTTGTATGATATTGTATAAAAACTGCATTCAAGAAACATATGTCGATGTAATATATTTCTATTGTAAACCATTATATAATGGTCATGTGTAAACAGTATATTTTAGATTATCATTATTTGATAATCTACGTAATACTTTTAAAACCTTTATTGATAAAATAAAGGTTATGGTTGTTTTAAAAATGAATGCAGTCTTTGAAAAACGTCTCATATAGAGGTCAAAACCTCGCAACGAAATCAATTAATATGGAACGTTTATAATTAATATGAACGGGACATTTCAGTTGGTATCCGAGCGTTGGTCTTAGAGAACCAAAAAATTTGCATTAGTGTGTCTTATCGAGTTTGTTAGGATGCATTAGTGAGTCTGGACTTCGACCGTGTTTTCTTTAAAAATGATTGCTTAACATTTTTGTTGGAAACTATATATTATTAACATGTAAATATTATGTGATATATTAATCTCTTAACATGTTTAATATTGTGTGATAGATGTCTACCTCTAGCACAAATCTCATTGACTCACCTAATAATAACGAAGAGTCGAATATATATTGGCTAGATTCACAAGTTTCTCGAAGAACCGGAAGAAGAGGAAACGGAACCGGAAGAAGAGGAACCGGAAGAAGAGGAACCGGAAGAAGAGGAACCGGAAGAAGAAGAGGTTCCGGAGGGGGGAATAGTAGGAACCACTGAAAACCGGTCAAATAAAAGAAAATCCTCAACCAATGGACCAAAGTTAATAATAGTCAATGGTGTTTCCGCTAAGGAAGCAAAATATTGGGAAAATTACCAATTTTTCGATGAATCGGATCATGATGAGGATTCCGATGAAGTTATAGAAATTACCTCGACCCAATTTAATGAGACAAAAGAAAATAATAAGGGAAAAGGCATCAAAATAGAGAAATCTGATTCCGACCCCGATAAACTTTATATGTACCGTCAACACCCGTATTTTCAATATCAAGACAATAACCCGGGAACCTCTAAACCACCAGGTTTTTCTAAACCAATGTGGAAAATGACAGCTCGTATTAGAGGAACATCATATATCCCTAGAAAATTAGGAAAAAGAACCAAGTCCGAAGAAGAAGAAACCAGTGATTCAGATTAGAGGGGTGTGAGCATGTTGTGTAATAAATGTATTGTAGTGTGCTTGTACTTTTATGTTCTATGTAAAAATTGCTTGTATTGTTTGTTATTACGAATCTAATCCTTGTCTATTTTACAGTATAAAAACAAAATGGACGTTAAGGGTAGACAACCGAATATTTTTGAAGACCTACCAGAGGATATGATTGAGGAAATCTTGTCTAGAGTCGGTCAGAATTCATCAGCACATTTAGTTATGGCGAAATTAACTTGTCAAATATTTGAAAGACTTTCCAGAAATGCCTTAGTTTATAAAAGGCTTTCCTTTGATAGTTGGGGTATATCACATTGGGGAGACCGTAAGTTACGCCGTGTTTTCTTTAAAGCGTTAAATGCGGGGAATCCAAATGCAATTTTACGCTACGGGTTAAGAACCTATTTTGACTCAACATATCCCAACATAGGATTTAGTGAGTTAGAAAGAGCTTCTAACATGCAACATAAAGAAGCATGTTATGCTTACGGGTTAGTGATGTTCGCTTCTTACCAAAGTGAGAAAAAGAACATTGGATTGCAACTTTTAAATAAAACCTTCCCACAAGTGACGGATTCAGTAGTTGGGGTGAGAAACAAGGTTTTTAGATTATTACGGGGCTGTTGGACATTACGAAACCCTCATCCTTTTGACGACATTACAACATGCTACTGTAATGACCCGCACTTTTTTCGATCGTTCTATACTTATAAGATTAATATTTACATAAATTAAACCTTACCAACATGATAAGCAATCCAAATTGTTGAGACTTATGTTTTTGAAATGAGTTTTACACAACGTTTGACCGTCTAGTTTGACCGATGATATCATGAACTATACAATATATGATAATTATACGTTTGTGTATATATATGTATATATACATATTTAACATGATCCAAGAATGTTTTAATATCTCATTTTGTATTAATAACAATAAGTTATAAGTATATTTTGAAACTACTAACTTAAGTTTTCAAAACGATAACCATACGTAACGTTATTTGACATAAATACTTATGACCTATAATGTTTATACATATATCGTATAAGTAATGTATTTAATCACTTTTTAAGGACTTAAATACATAAAACAATATAAGTGTATTCACAAAAGATAGCTATATTTGAATTCTCATTCCATTTTTCACAAAATTTCTATACGTATATCTAGAGTACATGTACTCGTATCATACCTAGCTTCTATACGTATTTACTATTGGTATATACACATCAAATCACCACCAACCAGCTCTTGTTCAATGCCTTATGTATAAGGTAACTACTTTTGTTATCTAGTATGACAATTTCACATGATTAAAAGATTTTTTCACAAAATTACAAACTTATACACCTTTTACATCACCATTTATACTCCATCCATTTTCAATTTTTGATTCATTTTTACCTCAAACCTCTAGCTAAAAACACACACACTTTTAAGAGTCTTAAACTCCATAACCATTCAGCTAATATCCATGAAGATCTAGCCATAAAAACATCACTTAATCACCATAAGAAAACTCTTACAAAAACACTTCAAGAATCCTTCCAAGAACACAAACTTACTTCCAATCTTTCATCCAATTCCATCACCCTTTTGGTTCTAGGTTCTTACTCCTCTTTTACAGCAATCTTGTCCAAGTAACTTGAGGTAGTAACTTTGTTCATAACCTTATTCGATTCATATATATATAGCTATCTTATTTTGTGGTATAAAATTTTAACAACAAGAACATAGTTTGAATGTTTTCAAACTTGTTTGCAAATTAAATAGATCTTTCTAACTTAACTTTTAAAATACTTCAAGACCTGTAATATAACTTAAATATATGCTAATTTAACAAGGTATAATTTGGTTTTTCAAAGAACACCTTAAAAACTGTTTTTACGACGTCGGAGTGTAACCGGGGGCTGTTTTGGGTTGGATAATTAAAAACCATCTTGAACTTTGAATTGGAGGTTTATATTCTGGAAAAATGATATTTCTTATGAATATGATGACACATAAAAATTTTATGATTTAATTCAAAGTATAAGTATTTTTAGAAAAATGGTCATTAAATGATATTTTTGTAACAAAAATGATTAACTTCATAAGTTTCACTAAAGTTTGACCTATGACCTGTGATTTCGAATACAAACTAAGGTATTTACAGTTCATAGTCTTAAAGAGGGACTCGATCCAAGGAAGTGGCAAGTTGAATCAACGAAAATGGAGTTGTAACGAAGAAACTATGACCAAAACGAGATCGGATATCTAAGACTAGTTTAGCTACGAAAATAATTGGAGAAAATTAAATAAATCACATCTTTTTAAAATAACATGATATTTTATATATATGTACTCATAATTTAATTTTATATGGTTCAGGATCACCCGTAAACAATACGAGAAGATTAATCATAAGATCCCATGATTGTACGCAACACGTCATTTGACAACACCGGTACTTTATGTACGCAACACGTCATTTGACAACACCGGTACCGTGGGTCAAGATTAATCTCGACCAATACATATACGATGGGGGTTTTTATTTATTTCATTGGGGGTTTATTAAACACCTAAAAATGAACCATTTAAAATTGAATTACTAACATCGAACTGCTAACTACGGACTAAGGAATTATTAAAAGTATTAAAAGTATTATAAGTATATATATGTGACGTTTGTTTAAAAAGAAAAGGTATTGATATATTATATATGGATAGGTTCGTGATATCAATCGGAGACCAAGTCAAAATTACATATCTTCAAGACGAAAGTGAGTATATAGTCCCACTTTTAAACTCTAAATATTTCGGGATGAGAATACATGTATTTTATGTTTTACGTTATGGACACAAGTAACTGAAAAATATATTCTACGTTGAGTTGTACCACTGGCATACTTCCCTGTAGCTTGGTAACTGTTATTTACAGCGGTATTGTAAACGCGAATCCTGTTGATAGATCTATCGGGCCTGACAACCCCAACCGGACTGGACGACCAGTATTCAACGGTTGCACAGTACTTCGTTTCGTGACTACACTTGGTACGGTGTAGTAAGATTTCATAATAAAGGGAATATGCGACGTGATTAAATGTTAAGTATGGTTACCAAGTGCTCAACCACTTAGAATATTTTTATTAAAATGTTTATATATGAAATCTTGTGGTCTATATATATATATTGCTGCCGGCATTAAACCTATATCTCACCAACTTTATGTTGACGTTTTAAGCATGTTTATTCTCAGGTGATAACTAAAAGCTTCCGCTGCAACATGTTAAATTTAAACAAGATCTTGAGTATGCATATTTGTGTCAAAAATAAAACTGCATATCGGAGGATTTGTAATGTAAAATATGCTAGAAATCGTATTGTTATCATCACATGTAAAGTTTGTAAGTCTAAGATTATCGCTAAACGATAATCATCTTTTTATTGTCTAAAGCTTGTATTAAAATAAGAGTTATGGTTTGTAATGTAAAATAAATGCAGTTGTTCTTTTAAAAATGTCGCATATAGAGGTCAATACCTCGCAATGAAATCATACGTTATCTAATTCGTTCTTATGGTTAAGGACGGGTTATGACATGTGGTATCAGAGCGGTGGTCTTAGCGAACCAGGTTTGCATTAGTGTGTCTAACTGATAAGTCGTTAGGATACATTAGTAAGTCTGGACTTTGACCGGGTCTGATTTAAAAACCATTGCTTATCATTGTTGGTTAAAATTTATATGTAAATATTATGTAGTACTAATGGGTTAGTTGTTGTGTGATAGATGTCGGGCTCAAAACTTGTTATCACATTCAGCGACTCCGAACCAGAATCTTCAGATGGTGTTCCAGTCATTAACCTATCCGATGACGAAAATAATATCTTTGGGGAAGACTCACAAATTCCGGATGAACCGACTATAGAGAACCCGGAAAGTGAACCCGAGGAGGAAAGTGAACCCGAGGAAGAAATACAGGAAATTACGAAAGACAAGTTCGAATTAGGAAAGAAACGAAAGGCTAATGAATTAGAAAATTCAAATCCCGAGTTTAGTAATGATGATGTGGCACTAACTCCACTAGACACTACCACCCCTATTCCCGCTATTCCTATTCGTTCTATCCCGGCATCCAGTTCTTCAGTCCCACAGCCAAAATATAGGCAGACCGCTAGGATAAGCGTTAGGCGATTCATTGAACCTAAACGTCTTAGAAAATAGACCAAACGATGCGCTGCCGTATTAAACCATGGGATCATATAATGTTTTGTATAATATTATTAGTGTGGTTTGCTTAATGTTCGATGTAAGATAAGCATATGTAAAATAGTGAAGTGTGAAATGCAATAATTTTCCATGGTTAAGTATTATTTAGATGGTAGTAATTGATTCTGTACTAAGCTATTAAGTATGGACATTAACGGGTAGGTACTACCCTAGATATAATTATAAAACGCTAATAAGAAGAAAAGGCTTTTATAATAATACCTGGTTCATATTATTAATAAGCTATAATGTACTGTAAATATACACTACATCTATAATATTCCATGTGAATAATTATTTTCTTTTCATTCTTATAGAAGAATATGGCGCGATTGAACCGAATGACGGAACAAGAAATCCAGGAACTCATCAATCAGCGAGTGAACGACAGAATGTTATGGGTCGAGGCTGCAAGAGGTGCTGCAGTTAACCCAAATCCTCGTGTGGGGTGCACTTACAAAACTTTTCAAGCTTGCAAGCCCTCATCATTCAGTGGAACGGAAGGACCGATCGGTTTAACCCGATGGATAGAAAAGATGGAGACTGTGTTTAAAATCAGTGGTTGTGTTGAAAAGGACATGACCAAGTATGCATCATGCACTTTACAAGATAGTGCACTCACGTGGTGGAAAAATTATGTGAAGGCTGTAGGAGGAGATGTAGCTTATGATACTCCTTGGGAAGAATTCAAAACAATGTTAATCAACGAGTATTGTCCAAGGAACGAGGTTAGGAAGTTGGAAGATGAATTACGAAGCCTGAAGGTTGTTGGTACTGAAATCACCAACTACAATCAGCGATTCATGGAATTAGTTTTGCTATGTCCTGAATTGGTTCCAACCGAAGAACGAAAGATTGAAATGTACAAAGATGGTTTGCCCAAAAAGGTCAAGGCAAATGTTACAGCATCGAAACCTAAGACAATTCATGAAGCTATAACCATGGCAAACGAGCTAATGGATCAGGTCATCATGGATAAGAAAGTATCCAATACTGATGTGAAGGTATCAGGTAACAAAAGAAAGTGGAATGGAAATTATGATCGAGGTAACCAACAACAATCTTTTAAGAAACAAGAAATCACGCAAGGTGCGGGTAGTGGTTTAAGCTTTGGTTATAAAGGACAAAATCCTTTATGCAACCGATGCCACAAACATCACTCTGGTTACTGTAATGTGGTATGCAACAAATGTAATCGAAAGGGTCATCTTGCTGAAGATTGTAGGGCTCTCGTTACAAATACAAATGGTACCAAGACTCCTGCCACTAATGCAAATAGAACTGCTTTGGCTACTGTTACTTGTTATGGATGTGGGAAACAGGGTCATTATAAGAGCCAGTGCCCGAATCCAGAGAAGAATATTGGACCTGCACGAGGGAGAGCATTTGTTATTAATGCTAGAGAGGCGTGTGAAGACCCGGAGCTTGTTACGGGTACGTTTACCATTAATAACTTATCCGCATATATTATATTTGATACTGGTGCTGATAGAAGTTACGTGTGTAGAGACTTTCACGCTAAATTGAATTGTTCATCATTACCTCTAGATGCTAAGTACATGATTGAGTTAGATAATGGTAAACTAATTAAAGCCGATAAAATTTGCCGTGATTGTAAAATAAATTTAGCCGGAGAAACATTTAAGATTGATTTGATACCCGTAGAATTAGGAAGTTTTGATGTAATAGTCGGCATGGACTGGATGTCCAAAATAGGAGCTGAAGTTGTGTGCGCCAAGAAGGCAATTCGCATTCCTCGTAAGGATAAAACGCCAGTAATGATTTATGGAGAGAAGGGTAACTCAAAGCTAAAACTCATTAGTTATTTGAAAGCTCAAAAGTGCTTGAAGAAAGGGTGCTATGCTATCTTAGCACATGTTAATAAAGTCGAAAAGAAAAAAAAAAGAGAAGTGCATCAATGACGTGCCTGTGGCAAGAGATTTTCCTGAAGTATTTCCGGAAGAGTTGCCGGGATTACCTCCATTTAGATCTGTAGAATTTCAAATAGATCTTGTACCAGGAGCTGCACCGGTTGCCCGTGCTCCATATAGACTTGACCGTCCGAGTTAAAAGAACTTCAGAGTCAGTTAAAAGAATTACTGGATCATGGATTCATACGACCAAGTACTTCACCGTGGGGAGCTCCAATTTTATTCGTCAAGAAGAAAGACGGATCTTTCCGAATGTGTATAGATTATCGTGAATTAAATAAGTTAACTATCAAAAATCGGTATCCACTACCGAGAATTGACGACTTATTTGATCAACTCCAAGGATCATGTGTGTACTCGAAAATTGACCTAAGATCGGGCTATCATCAATTACGTGTCAAAGAAGAAGATATACCGAAAACTGCTTTTCGGACACGCTACGGTCATTACGAATTTTTGGTCATGCCGTTTGGATTGACGAATGCGCCAGCTGTATTCATGGACCTCATGAATCGAGTTTGTAGTCCATATTTAGATAAGTTTGTTATCGTTTTCATTGATGATATTCTTATCTATTCCAAGAGTGAGCAAGAGCATGAGTAGCATTTAAGGTTGATATTAGAGTTGTTAAGAAAAGAACAGCTATATGCTAAATTTTCTAAATGTGCTTTCTGGTTGAAAGAAGTGCAATTTCTTGGCCACGTTGTTAGTAGCAAAGGAATTCAGGTTGATCCAGCAAAAATTGAAGCCATTGAAAAATGGGAGACTCCTAAGACACCAACGCAGATACGCCAATTTTTGGGTTTAGCCGGTTATTATAGAAGGTTTATTCAAGATTTTTCCCGAATAGCTAAGCCGTTGACAGCGTTAACGCAAAAAGGGAAGAAATATGAATGGACTTCTGAGCAGGAGAGTGCATTTCAATTACTGAAAAAGAAGTTGACTACGGCGCCTATTTTATCGTTACCTGAAGGGAACGATGATTTTGAGATATATTGTGACGCTTCAAGACAAGGTTTTGGTTGCGTTCTTATGCAACGGAAGAAAGTTATTGCATACGCATCCCGACAATTGAAGATTCACGAGCGGAATTATACGACGCATGATCTAGAACTGGGAGCAGTCGTGTTTGCATTGAAGATATGGAGACACTACTTGTATGGGGTTAAATGCACTGTGTTTACTGATCATAAAAGCCTTCAACATATTTTTGATCAGAAACAGCTGAACATGAGGCAACGTAGGTGGGTCGAGTTAATAAACGACTATGACTGTGAAATTCGTTATCATCTCGGGAAAGCGAACGTGGTGGCCGACGCTCTAAGCAGAAAGGAACGAGAACCAATTCGAGTACGAGCAATGAACATAAAAATTCGCATGAATCTCAACTCACAAATCAAAGAGGCTCAACGAGAAGCTCTTACTAAAGAAAACATAGGAAATGAAATAATGAAGAAGTATGGGAAACAACTCATTATGCGGGAAGATGGAATTCGATATTTTGCAAACCGTATTTGGGTACCAAAGTTGGGTGGATTAAGGAAGTTAATATTGAATGAGGCACATAAGACAAGATACTCGATACATCCTGGAGTTGGAAAGATGTATCAAGATCTTAAGACGCATTATTGGTGGCCTAATTTGAAGACAGACGTTGCAACATATGTTGGGGAATGTTTAACTTGTTCCAAAGTCAAAGCAGAACACCAAAAGCCGTCAGGGTTACTTTAACAACCAGAAATCCCAGAATGGAAATGGGATGGTATTACCATGGATTTCATCACGAAGTTACCAAAGACTGCCTGGGGATACGACACCATTTGGGTAATTGTTGATCGTCTTACCAAATCTACACATTTCTTGCCTATAAAGGAAACGGATAGAATGGAGAAATTATTACGATTATATATAAAGGAAATAGTTTCAAGGCATGGAATACCTATTTCCATTATATCTGATCGTGATAGTAGATTTACCTCAAAGTTCTGGCAATCACTACAGGAGGCACTAGGAACTCGTTTGGATATGAGTACCGCATATCATCCGCAAACCGACGGGCAGAGTGAAAGAACAATTCAGACTCTTGAAGACATGCTCAGGGCATGTGTGATCGATTTTGGAAACGGATGGGATAAATATCTACCATTAGCAGAATTCTAGTATAATAATAGTTATCATGCGAGCATTAAAGCTGCGCCATTCGAAGCATTGTACGGAAGGAAGTGTAGATCTCCTATTTGTTGGAATGAAGTAGGAGATCGACAATTAACTGGACCCGAGATCATCCATGAAACTACTGAGAAGATAGTGCAAATCAAGGAGAAATTGAAAACAGCCCGTAGTCGCCAAAAGAGCTACGCCGATGTCCGAAGGAAACCATTAGAGTTTCAGATCGGTGACATGGTTATGTTAAAGGTGTCACCTTGGAAAGGTGTAATACGTTTTGGAAAAAGGGGTAAACTAAACCCAAGGTATGTAGGCCCGTTCAAAATTATCGAACGCATCGGACCGGTAGCTTATCGACTCGAGTTACCGCAACAACTCGCCGGAGTACATAATACATTTCACGTCTCGAACCTTAAAAAGTGTCTTGCAAAGGAAGACCTCACCATTCCTCTTGAAGAAATCCATGTCGATGAAAAACTACAATTCATCGAAGAACCAATCGAAATCATGGATCGTGAAGTTAAACGGCTCAAGCAGAGCAGCATACCGATCGTTAAGGTTCGTTGGAATGCTCGAAGAGGTCCCGAGTTTACTTGGGAAAGAGAGGATCAGATGAAACAAAAGTATCCACACTTGTTTCTCGATGACGCAAAATAGGTACAATTTTAAAATTTCGGGTCAAAATTTATTTAACGGGTAGGTACTGTAATGACCCGCACTTTTTTCGATCATTCTATACTTATAAGATTAATATTTACATAAATTAAACCTTACCAACATGATAAGCAATCCAAATTGTTGAGACTTATGTTTTTGAAATGAGTTTTACACAACGTTTGACCGTCTAGTTTGACCGATGATATCATGAACTATACAATATATGATAATTATACGTTTGTGTATATATATGTATATATACATATTTAACATGATTCAAGAATGTTTTAATATCTCATTTTGTATTAATAACAATAAGTTATAAGTATATTTTGAAACTACTAACTTAAGTTTTCAAAACGATAACCATACGTAACGTTATTTGACATAAATACTTATGACCTATAATGTTTATACATATATCGTATAAGTAATGTATTTAATCACTTTTTAAGGACTTAAATACATAAAACAATATAAGTGTATTCACAAAAGATAGCTATATTTGAATTCTCATTCCATTTTTCACAAAATTTCTATACGTATATCTAGAGTACATGTACTCGTATCATACCTAGCTTCTATACGTATTTACTATTGGTATATACACATCAAATCACCACCAACCAGCCCTTGTTCAATGCCTTATGTATAAGGTAACTACTTTTGTTATCTAGTATGACAATTTCACATGATTAAAAGATTTTTTCACAAAATTACAAACTTATACACCTTTTACATCACCATTTATACTCCATCCATTTTCAATTTTTGATTCATTTTTACCTCAAACCTCTAGCTAAAAACACACACACTTTTAAGAGTCTTAAACTCCATAACCATTCAGCTAATATCCATGAAGATCTAGCCATAAAAACATCACTTAATCACCATAAGAAAACTCTTACAAAAACACTTCAAGAATCCTTCCAAGAACACAAACTTACTTCCAATCTTTCATCCAATTCCATCACCCTTTTGGTTCTAGGTTCTTACTCCTCTTTTACAGCAATCTTGTCCAAGTAACTTGAGGTAGTAACTTTGTTCATAACCTTATTCGATTCATATATATATAGCTATCTTATTTTGTGGTATAAAATTTTAACAACAAGAACATAGTTTGAATGTTTTCAAACTTGTTTGCAAATTAAATAGATCTTTCTAACTTAACTTTTAAAATACTTCAAGACCTGTAATATAACTTAAATATATGCTAATTTAACAAGGTATAATTTGGTTTTTCAAAGAACACCTTAAAAACTGTTTTTACGACGTCGGAGTGTAACCGGGGGCTGTTTTGGGTTGGATAATTAAAAACCATCTTGAACTTTGAATTGGAGGTTTATATTCTGGAAAAATGATATTTCTTATGAATATGATGACACATAAAAATTTTATGATTTAATTCAAAGTATAAGTATTTTTAGAAAAATGGTCATTAAATGATATTTTTGTAACAAAAATGATTAACTTCATAAGTTTCACTAAAGTTTGACCTATGACCTGTGATTTCGAATACAAACTAAGGTATTTACAGTTCATAGTCTTAAAGAGGGACTCGATCCAAGGAAGTGGCAAGTTGAATCAACGAAAACGGAGTTGTAACGAAGAAACTATGACCAAAACGAGATCGGATATCTAAGACTAGTTTAGCTACGAAAATAATTGGAGAAAATTAAATAAATCACATCTTTTTAAAATAACATGATATTTTATATATATGTACTCATAATTTAATTTTATATGGTTCAGGATCACCCGTAAACAATACGAGAAGATTAATCATAAGATCCCATGATTGTACGCAACACGTCATTTGACAACACCGGTACTTTATGTACGCAACACGTCATTTGACAACACCGGTACCGTGGGTCAAGATTAATCTCGACCAATACATATACGATGGGGGTTTTTATTTATTTCATTGGGGGTTTATTAAACACCTAAAAATGAACCATTTAAAATTGAATTACTAACATCGAACTGCTAACTACGGACTAAGGAATTATTAAAAGTATTAAAAGTATTATAAGTATATATATGTGACGTTTGTTTAAAAAGAAAAGGTATTGATATATTATATATGGATAGGTTCGTGATATCAATCGGAGACCAAGTCAAAATTACATATCTTCAAGACGAAAGTGAGTATATAGTCCCACTTTTAAACTCTAAATATTTCGGGATGAGAATACATGTATTTTATGTTTTACGTTATGGACACAAGTAACTGAAAAATATATTCTACGTTGAGTTGTACCACTGGCATACTTCCCTGTAGCTTGGTAACTGTTATTTACAGCGGTATTGTAAACGCGAATCCTGTTGATAGATCTATCGGGCCTGACAACCCCAACCGGACAGGACGACCAGTATTCAACGGTTGCACAGTACTTCGTTTCGTGACTACACTTGGTACGGTGTAGTAAGATTTCATAATAAAGGGAATATGCGACGTGATTAAATGTTAAGTATGGTTACCAAGTGCTCAACCACTTAGAATATTTTTATTAAAATGTTTATATATGAAATCTTGTGGTCTATATATATATATTGCTGCCGGCATTAAACCTATATCTCACCAACTTTATGTTGACGTTTTAAGCATGTTTATTCTCAGGTGATAACTAAAAGCTTCCGCTGCAACATGTTGAATTTAAACAAGATCTTGAGTATGCATATTTGTGTCAAAAATAAAACTGCATATCGGAGGATTTGTAATGTAAAATATGCTAGAAATCGTATTGTTATCATCACATGTAAAGTTTGTAAGTCTAAGATTATCGCTAAACGATAATCATCTTTTTATTGTCTAAAGCTTGTATTAAAATAAGAGTTATGGTTTGTAATGTAAAATAAATGCAGTTGTTCTTTTAAAAATGTCGCATATAGAGGTCAATACCTCGCAATGAAATCATACGTTATCTAATTCGTTCTTATGGTTAAGGACGGGTTATGACAGCTGCCTAGCCAATGGTCATAACGGTTATTTTCCACAAGACCAAGGATGGGAAGTCGTATTAGTAAAACCAGAATGCATGACTTGTTTCTGGACTTATGAATTATGTGTCTTTATTTCCTTTACTGAATAACTTGCGTATTAACTAGATTTATCTTCAAAACTGTCATGTATCATAGTGTACTATATTTCATGTTATATGTAATATAGCGAAGTTGTAAGTTTGAAGAATATTTGTATGTGATATATTATTATAATCAGTTTTTCATATGGAATTGTAGTAGTTGAATTGTATATTAGCTACTAAGTATGAACTTAACGGGTAGGTAGTACCCGAATTTAAACTTATAAACACTAATATGAAGAAAAAGCTTTTATAAATGAGTTCATATTATGCTACGAGATACTATTGACGTCTCTTAATATTCTGTATGATTAACTTGTTTCATTTGACTATTTTGAAGGAAATGGCACCGACTACTCGACATACCTTGAATATGAGTGAAGAGGAATTTCGTGCCTTTCTTGCTTCAAACATAGCCGCAGTACAGGCCGCGCTACATACCAACAATAACTCTAAATCTAGCAATACAGCTAACGGCGCAAGAAATCGTGTAGGATGCTCCTACAAGGAATTCGCTGCCTGCAAACCTTCAGAATTTGATGGGACCGAAGGACCAATCGGATTGAAACGGTAGACCGAGAAAGTTGAATCGGTGTTTGCCATAAGTAAGTGTGCTGAAGGAGACAAAGTGAAGTACGCTACGCATACCTTCACATGTATTGCATTAACATGGTGGAATACCTATCTAGAGCAAGTGGGACAAGATGTTGCTTACGCGCTACCGTGGTCAGCATTCAAGCACTTGATGAACGAGAAGTACCGTCCCAGAACCGAGGTCAATAAGCTCAAGTCAGAACTTAGAGGGTTACGAACACAGGGATTCGATATTACTTCGTATGAAAGACGATTCACAGAATTGTGCCTATTGTGTCCGAAAGTGTTCGAAGATGAGGAAGAGAAGATCGACGCGTTTGTGGAAGGGTTACCGGAGAGAATCCAAGAAGATATAAGTTCACACGAGCCTGCCTCCATACAAAAGGCATGTAGAATGGCTCACAAACTAGTGAACCAGATTGAGGGAAGAATTAAAGAACAGGCGGCCGAAGAGGCCAACGTGAAGCTAGTCAAAAGAAAGTGGGAGGAAAACGGTGATAAGAGTCACCAATACAGCAACAACTATCCCAACAATCGCAACATCAATCGCAACTACAACAAACGGCACAACAACAACAACAACAACAACAACTACAACAATCATCCCAACAACAATAATAACCATAACAACAACAACAACAATCAGAAGCAGCTATGCCAAAGGTGTGAAAAGTATCACTTGGGGTTCTGCACCAAATTTTTCAACAAGTGTAAAAGAAATGGTCATAGCACGGCGAAGTGTGAGGTCTACGGACCAGGGGTTAACAGAATGAAAGGAACAAATGGTGTCGGAACGAGTAATGGCGGAGCAAGTAGTGTCGGAGCAAGTTATGCCAATGTAGTTTGTTATAAATGTGGAAAAACGGGCCACATTATTAGAAATTGCCCGAACCAGGAGAACACAAATGGACAAGGTCGCGGAAGAGTTTTCAATATTAATGCGGCAGAGGCACAGGAAGACCCGGAACTTGTTACGGGTACGTTTCTTATTGATAATAAATCTTCTTACGTTTTATTTGATTAGGGTGCGGATAGAAGCTATATGAGTAGAGATTTTTGTGCTAAATTAAGTTATCCATTGACGCCGTTGGATAGTAAATTTTTACTCGAATTAGCAAACGGTAAATTAATTTCAGCAGATTATATATGCCGAAATCGAGAAATTAAACTGGGTAGCGAAATATTTAAGATTGATTTGATACCAGTAGAGTTAGGGAGTTTTGATGTAATAGTTGGCATGGACTGGCTGAAGGAGATGAAAGCATAGATCGTATGTTACAAAAATGCAATTCGCATTGTACGAGAAGAAGGAGAACCCTTAATGGTGTACGAAGAAAAGGACAACACGAAGCTACATCTTATTAGTAATTTGAAGGCACAAAAACTAATAAGAAAAGGTTGCTATGCTATTCTAGCATACGTCGAGAAAGTACAAACTGAAGAAAAGAGCATCAATGATGTTCCCGTCGCAAAAGAATTTCCCGATGTATTTCTGAAAGAATTACCGGGACTACCTCCACATCGATCTGTTGAATTTCAAATAGATCTTGTACCAGAAGATGCACCAATAGCTCGTGCTCCTTACAGACTCGCACCCAGCGAGATGAAAGAACTGCAAAGCCAAATGCAAGAACTATTAGAACGTGGTTTCATTCGACCAAGCACATCACCATGGGGAGCTCCTGTTTTGTTTGTCAAGAAGAAGGATGGTACATTTAGGTTGTGTATTGACTACAGAGAGTTGAATAAACTTACCATCAAAAACCGTTATCCAATGCCGAGAATTGACGACTTATTTGATCAACTACAAGGCTCGTCGGTTTATTCGAAAATCAATTTACGTTCTGGATATCATCAAATGCGAGTAAAGGAGGATGATATTCCAAAAACTACTTTTAGGACGCGTTATGGTCATTACGAGTTTATGGTTATGCCGTTTGGATTGACTAACGCACCAGCTGTGGTCATGGACCTTATGAATCGAGTGTGTGGGCCATATCTTGACAAGTTTGTCATTGTTTTCATCGATGACATACTTATTTACTCAAAGAATGATCAAGAGCACGAAGAACATTTGAAAAAAGTGCTAGAAGTATTGAGGAAAGAAAAATTGTACGCTAAGTTTTCAAAGTGTGCATTTTGGTTGGAAGAAGTTCAATTCCTTGGTCACATAGTGAACAAAGAAGGTATCCAGATGGACCCGGCAAAGATCGAAACCGTTGAAAAGTGGGAAACCCCAAAAACTCCGAAGCATATACGTCAATTTTTAGGATTGGCTGGTTACTATAGAAGATTCATCCAGGATTTCTCCAAAATAGCAAAACCCTTAACTGCATTAACGCATAAAGGGAAGAAATTTGAATGGAAGGATGAATAAGAGAAGGCGTTTCAGTTATTAAAGAAAAAGCTAACTACGGCACCTATATTATCATTGCCTGAAGGGAATGATGATTTTGTGATTTATTGTGACGCATCAAAGCAAGGTCTCGGTTGTGTATTAATGCAACAAACGAAGTTGATTGCTTATGCGTCTAAACAATTGAAGATTCACGAGCAAAATTATACGACTCACGATTTGGAATTGGGTGCTGTTGTTTTTGCATTAAAGACTTGGAGGCATTATTTATATGGGGTCAAAAGTATTATATATACCGACCACAAAAGTCTCCAACATATATTTAATCAGAAGCAACTGAATATGAGACAACGCAGGTGGATTGAACTGTTGAATAATTATGATTTTGAGATTCGATACCACCCGGGGAAGGCGAATGTGGTAGCTGACGCTTTGAGTAGAAAGGACAGAGAACCTATACGGGTAAAAGCTATGAATATAATTATTCGTACTAACCTTACTACTCAAATGAAGGAGGTGCAACAGGGGGTTGTAAAAGAAGGAAAGTTGAAGAATGAGATACCCAAAGGATCAGAGAAACATCTTAATATTCGGGAAGACGAAAACCGATATAGGGCTGATAGAATTTGGGTACCAAGGTTTGGAGATGTGAGAGAAATGGTACTTAAGGAAGCACATAAAACCAGATATTCAATACATCCCGGAGCGGGGAAGATGTATAAAGATCTCAAGAAACACTTTTGGTGGCCGGGTATGAAAGCCGATATTGCTAAATATGTAGGAGAATGTTTAACGTATTCTAAGGTCAAAGCTGAACATCGGAAACCATCAGGTCTACTACAACAACCTGAAATTCCGGAATGGAAATGGGAAAACATTACCATGGATTTCATTACTAAATTGCCAAGGACTGCAAGTGGTTATGATACTATTTGGGTAATAGTTGATCGTCTCACCAAGTCAGCACACTTCCTGCCAATGAGAGAAGATGACAAAATGGAGAAGTTGGCGCGTTTGTATTTGAAGGAGGTTGTCTCCAGACATGGAATACCCGTCTCTATTATCTCTGATAGGGATGGTAGATTTGTTTCAAGGTTCTGGCAGACGTTGCAACAAGCATTGGGGACTCGTCTAGACATGAGTACTGCCTATCATTCACAAACTGATGGGCAGAGCGAAAGGACTATACAAATGCATGAAGACATGCTACTAGCATGTGTTATTGATTTCGAAAACAGTTGGGATAGACACCTACCATTAGCAGAATTTTCCTACAACAACAGTTATCATGCTAGTATTGAGATGGCGCTGTTTAAGGCACTTTATGGTAGAAAGTGCAGGTCTTCGAGAAACTACCTAGAAAATCATCCAAATTCAACAACGATTGAAAATCGCCCAGAGTCGACAAAAGAGCTACGCGAACAGTAAAAGAAAAGATATAGAGTTTGAAATTGGAGAAATGGTCATGCTTAAGGTTTCACCTTGGAAAGGCGTTGTTCGATTTGGAAAACGGGGGAAACTAAATCCAAGGTACATTGGACCATTCAAGATTATACATTGTGTCGGACCAGTAGCTTACCAACTAGAGCTTCCTCAACAACTCACGGCTGTACATAACACTTTACACGTCTCGAATTTGAAGAAATGTTTTGCTAAAGAAGATCTCACTATTCCGTTGGACGAAATCCAAATCAATGAAAAACTTCAATTCATTGAAGAACCCGTCGAAATAATGGATCGTGAGGTTAAGAGACTTAAGCAAAATAAGATATCGATTGTTAAGGTTCGATGGAATGCTCGTAGAGGACCTGAGTTCACCTGGGAGCATGAAGATCAGATGAAGAAGAAATACCCGCATCTATTTCCAGAAGATTCGTCAACACCTTCAACAGCTTAAAATTTCGGGACGAAATTTATTTAACGGGTAGGTACTGTAGTGACCCGAACTTTTCCATGTTTATATATATTAAATGAAATTGATATTTACATGATTAAGTGTTTCCAACATGTTAAGCAATCAAACTTGTTAAGACTTGATTAATTGAAATAGGTTTCATATAGACAATTGACCACCCAAGTTGACCGGTGATTCACGAACGTTAAAACTTGTAAAAACTATATGATGACATATATATGATTATATATATAGTTAACATGATATTATGATAAGTAAGTATCTCATTAGGTATTTTAACAATGAGTTATATACATAAAATTGTGTTTATTGAATTAAGAAACTCGAAACGATATATATAACGATTATCGTTATAACAACGTCTTATTAATTACATATGAATCATATTAAGATATTGTTACACTATGATTAATCATAATAAATGATAAGTAAACATGTCATTATGTATATTAACAATGAACTACATATGTAAAAACAAGACTACTAACTTAAGGATTTCGAAACGAGACATATATGTAACGATTATCATTGTAACGACATTTAAATGTATATATGTCATATTAAGATATATTAATATATCATAATATCATGATAATATAATAATTTAACATCTCATTTGATATAATAAACATTGGGTTAACAACATTAATTAAGATCGTTAACTTAAAAGTTTCAAAACAACACTTACATGTAACGACTAACGAAGACTTAACGACTCCATTAGAATGTATATACATGTTGTGTTTTGATATGTATTCTTACACTTTTGAAAGACTTCAAGACACATATCAAAGTACTTTTACTTAACAAAAATGCTTACAATTACATCCTCGTTCAGTTTCATCAAAAATTCTACTCGTATGCACTCGTATTCGTACTCGTACAATACACAGCTTTTAGATGTATGTACTATTGGTATATACACTCCAATGATCAGCTCTTAGAAGCCCATGTGAGTCACCTAACACATGTGGGAACCATCATTTGGCAACTAGCATGAAATATCTCATAAAATTACAAAAATATGAGTAATCATTCATGACTTATTTACATGAAAATAAAATTACACATCCTTTATATCTAATCCATATACCAACGACCAAAAACACCTACAAACACTTTCATTCTTCAATTTTCTTCATCTAAGTGATCTCTCTCAAGTTCTATCTTCAATTTCTAAGTGTTCTTCATAAATTCTATAAGTTCTAGTTTCATAAAATCAAGAATACTTCCAAGTTTGCTAGCTTACTTCCAATCTTGTAAAGTGATCATCCAACTTCAAGAAATCTTTCTTATTTACAGTAAGATATCTTTATAATACAAGGTAATACTCATATTCAAACTTTGATTCAATTTCTATAACTATAACAATCTTATTTCGAGTGAAAATCTTACTTGAACTGTTTTTGTGTCATGATTCTGCTTCAAGAACTTTCAAGCCATCCAAGGATCCTTTGAAGCTAGATCCATTTTTTTCATTTCCAGTAGTTTTATCTAAAAAACTTGATTTAGTAATGATGTTCATAACATCATTTGATTCATACATATAAAGCTATCTTATTCGAAGGTTTAAACTTGTAATCACTAGAACATAGTTTAGTTAATTCTAAACTTGTTCGCAAACAAAAGTTAATCATTCTAACTTGACTTTTAAAATAAACTAAACATATGTTCTATATCTATATGATATGCTAACTTAATGATTTAAAACCTGGAAACACGATGAACACCATAAAATCGGATATACGCCGTCGTAGTGAAACCGGGGGCTGTTTTGGTTTGGATAATTAAAAACTATGATAAACTTTGATTTAAAAGTTGTTCTTCTGGGAAAATGATTTTTCATATGAACATGAAACTATATCCAAAAATCTTGGTTAAACTCAAAGTGAAAGTATGTTTTTCAAAATGGTCATCAAGATGTCGTTCTTTCAATGGAAATGACTACCTCTTTAGTGATTGACATGTAACTTAAATTTCTGACTATAAACCTTTACTTTTTCTATTTGAATTCTTAAATTAGATTTCAATATGAAACCATAGCAATTTGATTCACTCAAAACGGATTTAAAATGAAGAAGTTATGGGTAAAACAAGATTGGATATTTTTGATCTTTTTAGCTACGGAAAATGTTTAACAAATCTATACAAATCATATCCTAGCTAACTTATATTGTATTATACATGTATTCTAATATATTATGTAATCTTGGGATGCTATAGACACGTATGCAAATGTTTTGACATATCATATCGACCCATGTATATATATTATTTGGAACAACCATAGACACTCTATATGCAGTAATGTTGGAGTTAGCTATACAGGGTTGAGGTTGATTCCAAAAATATATATACTTTGAGTTGTGATCTAGCCTGAGACGTGTATACACTGGGTCGTGGATTGATTCAAGATAATATATATCGATTTATTTCTGTACATCTAACTGTGGACAACTAGTTGTAGGTTATTAACGAGAACAACTGACTTAATACACTCAAATCTTTAAAACATAATAAAAATGGTTGTAATTATATTTTGATTATACTTTGATATATATGTACATATTTGTATAGGTTCGTGAATCGATCCGTGGCCAAGTCTTATTTCCGAGGAAGGAAATATCTGTGAAAGTGAGTTATAGTCCCACTTTTAAAATCTAATATTTTTGGGATGAGAATACATGCAAGTTTTATAAATGATTTACAAAATAGACACAAGTACGTGAAACTACATTCTATGGTTGAATTATTGAAATCGAATATGCCCCTTTTTATTAAGTCTGGTAATCTAAGAATCGGGGAATAGACACCCTAATTGATGCGAATCCTAAAGATAGATCTATTGGGCCTAACAAACCCCATCCAAAGTACCGGATGTTTTAGTACTTCAAAATTTATATCATATCCGAAGGGTGTCCCGGAATGATGGGGATATTCTTATATATGCATCTTGTTAATTTCGGTTACCAGGTGTTCACCATATGAATGATTTTTATCTCTATGTATGGGATGTGTATTGAAATATGAAATCTTGTGGTCTATTGTTACGATTTGATATATATAGGTTAAACCTATAACTCACTAACATTTTTGTTGACGTTTAAAGCATGTTTATTCTCAGGTGAATACTAAGAGCTTTCGCTGTTGCATACTAAAATAAGGACAAGATTTGGAGTCCATGTTTGTATGATATTGTGTAAAAACTGCATTCAAGAAACATATGTCGATGTAATATATTTCTATTGTAAACCATTATGTAATGGTCATGTGTAAACAGTATATTTTAGATTATCATTATTTGATAATCTACGTAATGCTTTTAAAACCTTTATTGATAAAATAAAGGTTATGGTTGTTTTAAAAATGAATGCAGTCTTTGAAAAACGTCTCATATAGAGGTCAAAACCTCGCAACGAAATCAATTAATATGGAACGTTTATAATCAATATGAACGGGACATTTCATTAACCTCATTTGGTTTACCGTTAGAACAAGAGTATATAATCTCTAAAATATTAGAGATTACATAATCACCATGTCGAACGAAGATAAATGATGTAGAATGATTCGTAGAACGATGATTATACTCGAAATACAGAATGAAATATTGGGGCATGTGATTTTGAAACTTGTGTTGTTGGTGGTACTGTTGATGCCGATGATGTTACTGAAGCTGGTACGTTTTGCACCATATTCTCCAAATTGATTACTCGAGCGCGAAGTTCGTTGACTTCTTGTATTACCCCGGGATGATTGTCGGTCAGAACGAGCAGGTGAATAAGATTTAGAATTTTAGATAGAATATAATCGTGGTGAGATATCCGGGAAATGAGGGTGAAAATGGTGTTTCGGACTGGTTCGCTGATAAGTGCTTCAGATTCATCGCCAAGAGGTAAATTCGGTTGGTGAAAAGGATCGCCTTCTTCGCGTCTCCATTGATTAAGTCGACTACGAACTCATCAGATGAATTGGGGATGGATGATTGGTTGATTCATTCTGGTGACACTGCTTTCGGAGCTTAGGTGAAACTCAATAGCTGTCGGAATAACTATCGGAATAGCTATCAAAATCTGAGGGACTCGAACTGGTTGAGGGATTCATCTCGTACGATCAGATGAATTATTTTCGATAAGAAATAGATTATAGGATGTAGATTAGTACCCTGCAATACATAATTTATATATGCATATATAATACTAAAATCCCATAAGTTACGGAGGAATCTACGGAAGCTGTCAAGTAAAGGTAACAATAACAGATACGCTAAGATATGAATTTATCTATACACTGTCTATGCAATAGAGGCAGTAAGACGTGTCTAGACTTTAAGGATGATAAGCAAATAATTTTTCGACACTAAATGATAAGCAAAACTTTTGACATGCAGACACGGTCGAAGTCCAGACTCACTAATGTATCTAAACAACTATCCGTTAGACACACTAATGCAAGACCTGGTTCGCTAAGACCACCGCTCTGATACCAACTGAAATGCCCCGTTCATATACAATATAAGCGATTCACAAAATTTGATTACATCGCGAGGTAATTGACCTCTATATGATACATTTTACAAACATTGCATTCATTTTTAAAAGACAAACTTTCTTTACATCGAAAGTTGACGGCAAGCATACTATTTCATAATACCTCTAACTATAATTGACTTAATAATAATCTTGATGAACTCGACGACTAGAATGCAACGTCTTTTGAAATATGTCATGAATGACTCCAAGTAATATCTCTAATATGAGCAAATGCACAGCGGAAGATTTCTTTCATACCTGAGAATAAACATGCTTTCAAGTGTCAACCAAAAGGTTAGTGAGTTCATAGGTTTATCATAAAATAATAAAATTCATCATTTTGATAGATCACAAGATTTAAATCCTGCATGGTACAAATAGGCCCGAATCCTATACCCACCTGTAATGTACATGCGATATCTTTTAAATACAGTACACCTTTCTCGTGTACGAAATCATCTTTCATAAATCTTAGTAACCGTACACATATCTTGTGCACAAAAATAACATACACATAATCTGTGTATAAAATCATTCTCTCGATACATAACATTCACTTTTCATTGCTTTCATAGCTTGGCTTGGTAACCAACCTTAAAATATAATGCGCATAATAATATCCCCAAAACAGAACATCTCGTCTGTATAATAATCATATAAACTTCGAAGTACTAAACACCACGCCCACTAGCCCTTCCGTCTAGTGAACATTCTGGGTGGGGGTGTTAAACCCGGTAGCTGCCTTTAGGATTCGCGTCAATTAGGCGTGCACTAATTCTCAAAATTAGTGATGTTCCCTAATTCTTAGGTTACCAAGCAATAATAATCAGGGGAAAAATATTCATATCAATTGTGGCAATTATCACGTCCACATAATTCAATGGTGGCAATTATCACGTCCACATAATTCATTCGAGGAATGTTTTGCTTGTGTCTATCTCGTCAAACATTTATAAAAGCATTTCATGTATTCGTAGTTCAAAATGTATTTCAAAAGCATTTAATAAAGCAGTTGTAAAAGTAGCGAATGTATTCTCAGTCCCAAAAATGTAAAGAGTAAAAGGGAATCAAATGAACTCACCATACTGTATTTTGTAGTAAAAATACATATGACTAAATTGAACAATGCAGGGTTGGCCTCGGATTCACGAACCTATATCATTTGTATATATATTAAAATGTATAATCGTATTCGAACAAGTTTATATATCATATCTTAATTTATATATTATATATTTAATTTGTGTATATATTCAAAATGATTTAATATTTATATAGTTATATTAATATATCCATATTTATTTATATACATTATTGTTTAGTGTTATATTTAAAATCAATAGTCTGTTATATGTACGTATTTAAGTGAATAATCTTAGTAAGTTTGATTTATATAGTTATATGAAATATTAATATAATTATAGTATATGTAATAAGTATCTTTTATGTACAAAATATGTATCTGTTTTAAAAAGGTAGTTTTTGATAATAATAATGATGTACTAATAATTATAATAATAACTTTATTAATAATAATACTAATAATTAGTAATAATACTAAAAATGGCGATTCAAGGGTTCATCGATTCATCAATCAAACAATCAACCAAGTACAAATCATCAATGTTTAATAAGTCGTCGATTCATCATCATCATCGTTCGAGCATCAATTTTTACGAATAGCAGGGAACATTATCAATCTTCATCGTATCATAATTATTATCGTATCCTCCTCTTGTCATTGTTATCATTAATTCATCATCAATTCATCATCATCATCAATAGTTGTAGGTTCTTGTTTAGGTGAATTTACGAAGAGGGATACAAGAAGCAACTATGGCGATAGATCGTATTCTAACAGAAACAGTAAGCAGTAATTATTTTTAAAAGTTTCTGTTTGGGTTGTTAATTGGACTATCAGCAAACCAGGACGAGTCAATCCATTTGAAGTTTTGATTCAAGCAGATGGGTTGAACAGAAAGGTAATTTGTTGTCGGTGGTGTTAATAAGATAGTGTTTTAGGGTTTTTATTGGGTGTGGGTTCTGTGGTTTGGTTAAAGTAATAGGTTTAAATTTGTATGTGGGTGTTGAGGTATGTTCGATAGACCCAGTAATTGTAATAGCAAAACACAGTTGGTTTGGGTTGGGTCGTGTATTTGACCAAGAATAGGAGTAGCCAAAACAATTGATTTGTAGGTACAGGTGTGATCCTAGTGGATTCTGGTTTAGGTGCTTGTTGGTTGATCAAAACAGACACACATGTAGTAGTGGCAAAAATTCGAGCAGCTAATATGAAGTAGTAGTAGTTTGTGGTGGTGGTGTTTGTGTTGTTTTCTTGAAACAGAAATTATGATAATAGGTATGGTGATTTTAGATTATTGAAGATGAAAATTTTTGGGTCTGTAAAACAGAAAAATAACTAGTAGAAGTTATTCGAGTAGTTGAAGGGTGATGTGGGTTAATCGATTGATTTTTGCAGGTTGTGAGGGGTGGTGAAGCTAGGGTGGCTGATAGGTGGTGTCATGGTGGTTGGTATCGTGTTGCAGAGACAATTCAAGAGAAAATGATGGTATTTGTGTTTTCTATTCTAAACTGATTATGTTCATAAAATATCATTATTGTTTGTTTCATAGATTGTTAGATGATGGTGCAGTAGCTTACTTGTGTTTCATTGTAGATATAGCAGTAGAAGGTTGTCCCGTGGTGATTTGCAGTTCGATAACGGTGTTTTGGGTTGAAATGCAACAATCAGGGAAAAAGAAAATGAAGGAAAAGGATAAAAGAGGTGGTGGATAAAAGAGGTGGTGGATTGTATATTGTGTTTTCTGTTTTTAATTTTTTTACAAGTGCCAAAGACATAGCCTCCTATAATGATCTCAATCAGTATGTAAATCTGTTTAAAGTGATTTGTTTGTATGTAAGATCTATTTGGACGTGTAACGACATTTGTAACGATCCGAAAATTTCCGACCAAATTTAAACTCTAATCTCTATATGTTTCCGACACGATAAGCAAAAATATGTAATGTTGAGTCTCGAAAGTTTTAAAATCTATTCATGTCATCAAATACCCTTTGACTATGCTCGACGATTCACGAACATTTATGTGTATATGAATATTATTTGTAAATATATATAAATAGATAAATAAATAAACATACTTAAATACATAAATATTTATAATACAACTACATGTATAAATTAATACATATACAGTTATAATATAGTTATATACCTATATACAAGGATAATACATATTCTGTTATATATCACAATCACATTTAAATTTTTTTTTTATCTAATGATAAAATCTTTGAATCGTAGAATTGATTTACAGAATTATATTCGTTGTTATTTTCTTCATGTGCTGTTTCAAATTGGTACTACTTGTCAATTTAATCTTGTCTCCATCTGTTAAACATCATTCTCCATAGTACCAATCTAATAAACTTTACTGTTAAATCTTCTTTTTAGTATTGTTATTTAGTGAAGAACATGTCGACTAAAATCTTCCAATCATTTAACCAATACATGTAATAATGTATTCAAGTTCCTTTTCACAAACAATGTCAATTACTACCGCCAATACTAGTAAACCGATTCAATTTATTCAAGTTTTATCAAGAAAAGCACGTCACCTACAACCTGCTCGATATCTATTTCTATTACCTATTTCTATTTTTCTTGACATCAACCAAGAATACAAGCTATCACCACCACACTCGTATATACCGAGAGTCATCACTTTGGAACCCACTTTAAACCCATTTAATCGACATTGATAAGCCACCATGATCTCACTTAATCACACTTTCCACAAACCCCGGTTACCACCACCCATTCACCACTCTAATCACCACCTCCACTACAACCATCTTAATCCAGCAACCATCATATAAACATCACCTATAGAACTATCATAACCGCCATCTCTCTTTCTTGATCTTCTTTTATTACACAACCACAGCCATTTTCTCTCTTCTCTCTCTACAATTCGAATAAACAACCACCATAAACTCCATCATCAAACACCTATTGCAACCACAACTAATCCGTTTCTGTTAAGGACCGAAGTAAATCACCACCTTCACGTGCTCTATCGACTACCATACTTTTCTGTTTACTTCGTGAACAACCTTTAATCACCACCAAACCTCGATCACTCTCCTCCTTCTGCTTTTGTCCTGGTTCGGTTCTACTCACATCAAAACCACCGTCGCCATCTTTCTGTTTCCCAATTCTTGTATATATAAACCAAGCACCGAAAAACCTTTTTGGAACTTTTGATAATAGGCTAGCCTAGTGGGACAAAAATTCGTGATCATGGCCGACAGTGGGTTACACGTTATCATTTATTCTTTTTCATTGTTTCTTTATTTCCTGTTTCTCCTTCCTACAAACCTTGATATCTGTTTTGGTTCAATAAAGAACATCCCCACCGAATTATTTTACTTCATGGTGCTCCCACATGCTTAATAGAATTGGTGGACTAACCTTTATTTCTTTTAACTCACATGCCACCTTTTATACAAATGATACATGTGGGACGATTTACTTTACAGTTGTCGACAAACCCACCTCACCCATTCGATTTCTATGATTAAAAGGATATGGTATCGTGTATTATTTAAACGACTAAGGTGGAAAGATTCAAAAGTATGGTCAACATGTATTAGGTAGCAAACCTCACTTGTTTTCTTTTTTTTTCTTTATGAAAAAGGAAAACACTTGAATTATAAGAATCCTAGTGGATTGTTTGTTTCTTTTCTTTGAGACGTATATTATATGTTTGGGCTGTGGATTCCGAAAGTAAATGGGCCGGTAATACCCATGATCATAACTTCTACTTGTGTTGGTATACAATTGTTATCGATATTGATGATATAGTAACGGGTTCGGTAAAATGATATTGATAACCGTAGGAGGTCATGATGATGAAGTCGTGAACTATTGTAGATGATAAGTAATTAGATATGAGGATGACATTATCATTATAAATGCGTGCATTCCTGTTTTTATTTCTTTATAATGATGATAATAAAGATCAAAGAAAAAGAAGTGGACACAGAAGAAATGAGTTGAGTATATAGGTATTATGGAATGTAGCAGCAACAGGGGTTAATAGGCTTTAGGGAAGAAGTAAAACAGACACTGTAATCGGGTTAAATTGAAATCGATTGATAAATAATTCAGAAATATCGAAATGGTTCAATGGTCAAGTCTGTTGTGGTGTGAACGAGGGGTCTCGGGTTCGAACCTGAGATGGGGCATTTTTTTTTAAAGAGGCTTTTATAAGGGTACACTATCTAATCCTATCTTTAGTACTAATATTATTATCATAATTATTATCACTAAACATGTATTATTAGTATTATTATGATTATTGCTATTAATAACATAAGTAAAATTATTAATCACAATAATATTATTATTTTCAACATCTTTACTACTAGAATTAGTATTATCAATATTACTATTAGTATTATCAATATTACTATTATCATCACTAGAATTAATATTATTATAGAAATTATTATTGTTATTAAAAGTATCATTATTTTCTTTGTTGTTATTAAACATTATCATTTTTATTATTAATAGTATTATTAAAACTATCATTATTTTTATTATCATTATTACTAATCTAATTAATATTATTATCAATTTGATGAATATTATTATTATCACTTTATTAATACTAATATCATTATTATTTTCATAAAAATCATATTACTATTATTATTAAAAATACTACTCCCTATTACGATAAAAATTAGTTATATATAAATACACTAAACTAAACTATATTACCACTTTAACTTATTTAAAGAATATATAAAATGAATACATTTAATTAAGTTTCTAATGAAACACATAATAACATGTATATCATCAATAATATATAAATTCATTGGATCATAATTATATGTGTTAATATATAGAAATAATTGATATAGGTTCGTGAATCCAAGGCCAACCTTATATTTGATCAATGGTGTTATATGTATTTTTACTACAAAATACATTAGGTGAGTATATAGTTCCCTTTTCAACTCTAAATATTTTGGGCTGAGAATACATGCGCTATTTTTTTTTTTATAAATGATTTACGTTGAGTTGTACCATGGCATATCTCTTTATACTTGGTAGCTAATATTTACGTGAGGAGCGTAAACGCGAATCCTGTTGATAGATCTATCGGGCCTGACAACCCCAACCGGGCTGGACGACCAGTTTTAAACGGTTGCACAGTACTTCGTTTCGTTACTACACTTGGTACGGTGTAGGGTTTATTTAAGAGTATGCTGCTGTGATTTAAATGTTAAGTATGGTTACCAAGTGCTCAACGTCTTTTCCATACACGAGAAGTGTATTATATATGTATATGAAATCTTGTGGTCCATAGTTATAACGCTGCTAGCAACAAACCTATATATCTCACCAACTTTATGTTGACATTTTAAAGCATGTTATTCTCAGGTACGAATTAAGTCTTCCGCTGTGCATTTGCTCATGTTAAGGACATTACTTGGAGTCGATCATCGCAATGGGACCAACTGTTGAAGACTTCGTCCGGGAGGATTAGTACAGGTCGTTTCAGTTGGTATCAGAGCGTTGGTCTTAGCGAACCAGGCCTTACATTAGTGTGTCTAACTGGTAGTTGTTAGGATACATTAGTGAGTCTGGACTTTGACCGTGTCTGCATGACAAAAAGTTTTGCTTATCATTCCTAGTCGGAAACTATCTGCTTATCATCTTTAGGAATTGCTTGCTTAAGTCTAGACACGTCTTATTGCATTTACTGCATTGATAGTGTATAGACAAATTTATATCCTAGCGTATCTATTACGGTAAACTTTGCCTAATATTTTCCGTAAATTTTTCCGTAATTTAAGGGATCCTGGTACTATATATATTTATGCATATTATGCATTGAGTATACCATCCAACTCTCATTGCTCTCACTAAGCTTTTCATACCAAAAATCTTTCTGTGATCGCGTACGATGGCCTCCACGAATCGACAAAGTTCATCTGACTCCGAAGATAGTGGGATGGGAGCGCATCAACCGATTAACTACCGAGATTTCTTTAGAAAGTGGGGATGGGTTCACGAAATACTTACTCTATGGAGAAATGAAGAAGGTATTCCATATCATGAGCCGAATCTACCACCTAATGTCGGAGTACTCGACCCGCTCACCGGCGAACCTGTTCGCAATACTGTTTATACCCTCGTTGCAAGAATTTTTCGTCTTGAGGCTACCATTAACGGAACTAGAGAAGATATCCAACCTCCATCTCACACTAATAACCGGCCAGGGTTAGTAGAAGAAGTCAACGAACTTCGCGCTCGAGTAGTAGTTTTGGAAAATATGGTGCAAAACTTAACAGCTCCAGCAACATCACCGGCACCAACATCAACACCAGTACCACCAACAACCCAAGTTTCAACATCACCTGCCTCCACATCTCATTCTATACCTCGAGCCTAATCATCGTTTTACGTATCTTTCTATCTACTTTATCTTCGTTCTACCTATCGTTCTACATCGATTATCTTCGCTTTATGTATCGTTCTACCTCATTTATCTTCGTTCGACATGGCAATTATGTAATCTCTAATGTTTTAGAGATCATGTAATTAAGTACTAACGATAAATCAAATGAGTTTGATATCTTATTGACTCATTAAATCCATGATTACATCTGAAGAAAATATATATGCAAGTATATTTTCATAAAGATTGTAATTAAAAATCCTTTCGTACAAACTATTAATGATGAAAATATTTTAACGGGTGGGTAGTACCCGAGGAATATTTGGATTTCACATTAATAAGTTACACTATACATTTTTCGAATTTGATTCAACGGTCATTTGCTATTCTACTTACAACCACTGATATTCGTATCTGTTCACCACCGAATAACCATTTTTATTCAAATTTCATATTTGGATTTTTATCTATCAGAATCCAACAAGTGGCATAATGAAGAAAACATTGGACAAAATAAAAAGTGTTAGAAACAAACAAATTAATTATGAGAAATTCTGTTAGGAATCCACGCTAACTGTTCCTAGTTAACTGTTCCCAGCTAACTGTTAATTCTGTATTACATTTTATCGCAATTTAATTTATTGTCATTTACGTTCTGTTATTTATTTTACGCACTTTAAATAACGGGACACGTATACAAGGTTTCAACCTATCATATCGACCCATCTATATATATATTTCGGAACAACCATAGACACTCTATATGTGAATGTTGGAGTTGGCTATACAGGGTTGAGGTTGATTTCAGAATATATATATGGTTTGAGTTGTGATCAATACTGAGACCGGTACACGGGTCACGATACGTATTAATTAATTCGAATATTATATATTAAATTATATATGAATATATTGGACTAGTGGACAACTGGACTATTGGACTGCTAACTTTGGACAATTAAAATGAATTAAAATATTGATTATAACATATGAAACTAAAACTTCAAGTTTGCCACTTGATTTCATCCTAAACCTCATTTGTATCTCGACGTTTACAATCCGCGTACAAACCTATCAGGATTCTTGAAAATACCTCAATCGAGAAGTTGAATCGACCGCACTTCATCTACAGAAGAAAAGATCTATACACATGAAAAACTCTTGAACCCAAAGTCATAGTTTAACACGTACCGCGACGAATTCTTTAGCATTTATTAGCAAAAACAACCTTACGATTCCTTTTCAAAGTAGCCAATTTTGTCACAGCTTCAGCAGAACAACTTCGACCTTTCATTCGAAAAAGTCTTATTATAACTTTGATATATTCGATTGGTTTTCCTCATCGTTACCGGGGAACCTTTCATACTCCGCCATTTTATCATCAGCATTTAATCATCTAAAAACACAATCCGCCCAAAAACACCTCGGATTGATAATCGACGATTCAGATATGACTGCATTAAATGCAGAGGAAACAGTAAAATTTTAGATGGCCTAAATGGCCAAAAGTTTGATGATAAAGAAGGGAATGTTAGGAACGCTCGATAGAAAATTTAGTGCTGAAAAATGGATTGAGCTAACCGTGAAGGAAACAAAGAACAAATACAAGGAATGAACCTGCCTTCAAATAATGCAAATGATTCAGTGTCTGTTGAAACCGTCAGTATGAACCCTACTCCTTATTCTAAACTTTTTCAGATGATATTATTCATCATCATCTTATCTTAGATATTATAAGATATCTTCATATTTTCCGCTATACATATTCTCCATATTTCTAAAGATATTTTCACAACTATTCCTATCTGCAATCATCTATCTCCCCGTAATATCTGCGTTACAACATAAAAGAAACTGTGTTAGTTTCTAGATTCTGAAATCTTCAAGTTTAAAATATGAATGTTTTGAAGCAATGTTGGGAACTGATGCGTGAATTAGTATAATATAATGAAACTTGATCAACTTCATTATATTACAGTAAGTCATGTTGCGTTTCTAATGGAATGTGATGATTCACAGTACCATAATCAGGTGCCATGTTACACGGCTCTTACAATCTATCCAATCTCTAAACATATCAAGAAAATATTCTCTTGATGATTCGGTCTTTTCCAGGATATTCTGGTAATTTGACAAATCAAAAATCGTGCCATTACCAATTCTCTCTTAGGACATTAACTATATTCATTTCGAATTTCATACCTACGAATTCCGGACCATTACAAAAGATGCTTAGTTGAAAAGGAGGAAAAGAAAAAGAATGAAGCTCCGAAATAGAAATTGGAGTATAAATCGCAGTAAATGGAAGAGAGTATTAACTGTGGATGATAATGATTATAGAAAACAAAAGCAAGGACATCGAAGTATAAGGGAAGATATAAAACCCAATAATCACCCAGAAACTACAAACCGTGTATATCAATACGTATTGCGACGTAAAGACACGGGAGAATAAGAAACATTATAATTCCAAGAAAATCATAAAAGTAAATAGATTCTTCTGGCGGCAAATGAAAAAGAAGAATGAAAGATATGAAGGTTAGAAGTATAATAAGAATCAGGATTGGATGGAACATATTAAGAATGAGTAGAGGAAGAAAGAATAAAAGGTGTGGAGAATAAGGAAAACGAAGGGGGTGGATTTATAGCAATATATCCGACAGAGAAATCAGGAACAGATTATTGCATTAATTAAAGAAGATTTTGATTTTCTAAATCGCCGAAGAACCAAATCTTATTACGTAAGATTTTCTTTAAATCCCTTAAATCCCGGAAATCAACAGTAACTACGTCATCGGTTGAAACGAATATATTTATTTACACATTTCGCTCTTTTGTGATAACTTCACTTGTACGCTTCACATGATCGAATCGTTTTATCTATATCTCTCAATAATGATAAAACTCCATTATCACCTCATAATCATCATGAAAACATTCCTATTATTATTTATGACAACCTCTACCAAATTTCGGGGACGAAATTTCTTTAACGGGTGGGTACTGTAACGACCCGGAAATTTCCGACCAAATTTAAACCCTAATCTCTATATGTTTCCGACACGATAAGCAAAAATATGTAATGTTGAGTCTCGAAAGTTTTAAAATCTATTCATGTCATCAAATACCCTTTGACTATGCTCGACGATTCACGAACATTTATGTGTATATGAATATTATTTGTAAATATATATTAATAGATAAATAAATAAACATACTTAAATACATAAATATTTATAATACAACTACATGTATAAATTAATACATATACAGTTATAATATAGTTATATACCTATATACAAGGATAATACATATTCTGTTATATATCACAATCACATTTAAAATTTTTTTTTATCTAATGATAAAATCTTTGAATCGTAGAATTGATTTACAGAATTATATTCGTTGTTATTTTCTTCATGTGCTGTTTCAAATTGGTACTACTTGTCAATTTAATCTTGTCTCCATCTGTTAAACATCATTCTCCATAGTACCAATCTAATAAACTTTACTGTTAAATCTTCTTTTTAGTATTGTTATTTAGTGAAGAACATGTCGACTAAAATCTTCCAATCATTTAACCAATACATGTAATAATGTATTCAAGTTCCTTTTCACAAACAATGTCAATTACTACCGCCAATACTAGTAAACCGATTCAATTTATTCAAGTTTTATCAAGAAAAGCACGTCACCTACAACCTGCTCGATATCTATTTCTATTACCTATTTCTATTTTTCTTGACATCAACCAAGAATACAAGCTATCACCACCACACTCGTATATACCGAGAGTCATCACTTTGGAACCCACTTTAAACCCATTTAATCGACATTGATAAGCCACCATGATCTCACTTAATCACACTTTCCACAAACCCCGGTTACCACCACCCATTCACCACTCTAATCACCACCTCCACTACAACCATCTTAATCCAGCAACCATCATATAAACATCACCTATAGAACTATCATAACCGCCATCTCTCTTTCTTGATCTTCTTTTATTACACAACCACAACCATTTTCTCTCTTCTCTCTCTACAATTCGAATAAACAACCACCATAAACTCCATCATCAAACACCTATTGCAACCACAACTAATCCGTTTCTGTTAAGGACCGAAGTAAATCACCACCTTCACGTGCTCTATCGACTACCATACTTTTCTGTTTACTTCGTGAACAACCTTTAATCACCACCAAACCTCGATCACTCTCCTCCTTCTGCTTTTGTCCTGGTTCGGTTCTACTTACATCAAAACCACCGTCGCCATCTTTCTGTTTCCCAATTCTTGTATATATAAACCAAGCACCGAAAAACCTTTTTGGAACTTTTGATAATAGGCTAGCCTAGTGGGACAAAAATTCGTGATCATGGCCGACAGTGGGTTACACGTTATCATTTATTCTTTTTCATTGTTTCTTTATTTCCTGTTTCTCCTTCCTACAAACCTTGATATCTGTTTTGGTTCAATAAAGAACATCCCCACCGAATTATTTTACTTCATGGTGCTCCCACATGCTTAATAGAATTGGTGGACTAACCTTTATTTCTTTTAACTCACATGCCACCTTTTATACAAATGATACATGTGGGACGATTTACTTTACAGTTGTCGACAAACCCACCTCACCCATTCGATTTCTATGATTAAAAGGATATGGTATCGTGTATTATTTAAACGACTAAGGTGGAAAGATTCAAAAGTATGGTCAACATGTATTAGGTAGCAAACCTCACTTGTTTTCTTTTTTTTTCTTTATGAAAAAGGAAAACACTTGAATTATAAGAATCCTAGTGGATTGTTTGTTTCTTTTCTTTGAGACGTATATTATATGTTTGGGCTGTGGATTCCGAAAGTAAATGGGCCGGTAATACCCATGATCATAACTTCTACTTGTGTTGGTATACAATTGTTATCGATATTGATGATATAGTAACGGGTTCGGTAAAATGATATTGATAACCGTAGGAGGTCATGATGATGAAGTCGTGAACTATTGTAGATGATAAGTAATTAGATATGAGGATGACATTATCATTATAAATGCGTGCATTCCTGTTTTTATTTCTTTATAATGATGATAATAAAGATCAAAGAAAAAGAAGTGGACACAGAAGAAATGAGTTGAGTATATAGGTATTATGGAATGTAGCAGCAACAGGGGTTAATAGGCTTTAGGGAAGAAGTAAAATAGACACTGTAATCGGGTTAAATTGAAATCGATTGATAAATAATTCAGAAATATCGAAATGGTTCAATGGTCAAGTCTGTTGTGGTGTGAACGAGGGGTCTCGGGTTCGAACCTGAGATGGGGCATTTTTTTTAAAGAGGCTTTTATAAGGGTACACTATCTAATCCTATCTTTAGTACTAATATTATTATCATAATTAATATCACTAAACATGTATTATTAGTATTATTATGATTATTGCTATTAATAACATAAGTAAAATTATTAATCACAATAATATTATTATTTTCAACATCTTTACTACTAGAATTAGTATTATCAATATTACTATTAGTATTATCAATATTACTATTATCATTACTAGAATTAATATTATTATAGAAATTATTATTGTTATTAAAAGTATCATTATTTTCTTTGTTGTTATTAAACATTATCATTTTTATTATTAATAGTATTATTAAAACTATCATTATTTTTATTATCATTATTACTAATCTAATTAATATTATTATCAATTTGATGAATATTATTATTATCACTTTATTAATACTAATATCATTATTATTTTCATAAAAATCATATTACTATTATTATTAAAAATACTACTCCCTATTACGATAAAAATTAGTTATATATAAATACACTAAACTAAACTATATTACCACTTTAACTTATTTAAAGAATATATAAAATGAATACATTTAATTAAGTTTCTAATGAAACACATAATAACATGTATATCATCAATAATATATAAATTCATTGGATCATAATTATATGTGTTAATATATAGAAATAATTGATATAGGTTCGTGAATCCAAGGCCAACCTTATATTTGATCAATGGTGTTATATGTATTTTTACTACAAAATACATTAGGTGAGTATATAGTTCCCTTTTCAACTCTAAATATTTTGGGCTGAGAATACATGCGCTGTTTTTTTTTTTATAAATGATTTACGTTATGGACACAAGTGATCAAAAATAAACTTTACGTTGAGTTGTACCATGGCATATCTCTTTATACTTGGTAGCTAATATTTACGTGAGGAGCGTAAACGTGAATCCTGTTGATAGATCTATCGGGCCTGACAACCCCAACCGGGCTGGACGACCAGTTTTAAACGGTTGCACAGTACTTCGTTTCGTTACTACACTTGGTACGGTGTAGGGTTTATTTAAGAGTATGCTGCTGTGATTTAAATGTTAAGTATGGTTACCAAGTGCTCAACGTCTTTTCCATACACGAGAAGTGTATTATATATGTATATGAAATCTTGTGGTCCATAGTTATAACGCTGCTAGCAACAAACCTATATATCTCACCAACTTTATGTTGACATTTTAAAGCATGTTATTCTCAGGTACGAATTAAGTCTTCCGCTGTACATTTGCTCATGTTAAGGACATTACTTGGAGTCGATCATCGCAATGGGACCAACTGTTGAAGACTTCGTCCGGGAGGATTAGTACAGGTCGTTTCAACATTTAGACAAGGATTAATTCGATCAGTAAAGAAAACAATAAAATAAAAAGATGATGTTGATCTTCAACTAATTCTTGTTGGTTTATGAAGTGTAATTGACAAATAATTCAATCAGTAGAAACTTTAGACAAAGTGAAAGGGATTGGGATGGATTTCGTACAATTTAAAGGTTTTAAAGTCAAATAAATATTTTGTGGTGATATAACAGAATCTATTCCTATATATTTGCGATTAATAAATAAATAAGTATATAAATAATAATTTTGACACTAATAATAATTATATAATTAATAATAATAAAATTAATAATAATGATAATAACATCATTAATTCTAATAATAATAAATATATTAATGATACTAATAATCATAAAAATGATAATTCTAATAGGTTTAGTAATAATAATCATAATAAAAATGATAATGATAATATTGTTAATAATGCTAATAATATCACTACTTATAATAATGTTAATATTATTAGTGATGACAATAATATTAATAATAATAATAATAATAATAATTATAATAATAATAATAATAATAATAATAATAATAATAATAATATAACAATTTATGCATATCAAATTTCATTTATATATATATATATATATATATATATATATATATATATATATATTATAAAAAAATAATAATATTAACACTACAAATATCAATGTTATATTAACACTAATAATAATAATGAAAGTAATGGTCAGAATATTAATATAACATTTTTACTTTAACTTATAATTATATAATATATTAACTTTACATTTCATTAGTTATGTAATACTTAATTTTACATAATAACATTTATATATTACAATATACATATTAATTATACATAGTAATCATATATATTTATATATTGATTCATTTTAAATTACACTTAATTATTTGTATCTTATTTTACATATTTAATTCTAAATGTTAAAATTATATTTTGTAATTTCAATTTGTTATATACACTTACGTTTATATATATATATATATATATATATATATATATATATATATATATACATATTTACTTACAAACAATTGTTCGTGAATCGTTGGAAATAGTCGAAGGGCAAATGGTTTCATGTAAACAGTTCACAAATTTTGAAGCTCAACATTACTGACTTTACTTGTCGTGTCAAAATTAAATAAAGATTAAGTTTAAATTTGGTTAAAAATTTTAGGGTCGTCACAAAATATTCATATCAATTGGTGGCAATTATCACGTCCACATAATTCAATGGTGGCAATTATCATGTTCACATAATTCAATGGTGGCAATTATCACGTCCACATAATTCATTCGAGGAATATTTTGCTTGTGACAATCTCGTCAAACATTTATAAAAGCATTTCATGTATTCACAGTTCAAAATATATTTTAAAAGCATTCAATAAAGCAGTTATAAAAACGGCGCATGTATTCTCAGACCCAAAAATGTAAAGAGTAAAAGGGAATCAAATGAACTCACCTACTGTATTTTCTAGTAAAAATACATATTACGATATTGAACAAATGCAGGGTTGGCCTCGGATTCATGAACATATATCATTTGTATATCTATTAAAACATAATTGTAATCGAATAAAATTATATATATATATATATATATATATATATATATATATATATATATATATTTATATATATATATATATATATATATATATAATGTCAAGATAAAATATTAGTTTTCATAAAAACAATATTCTTAATAATAGTAGTGATTTTGATAAACATGATGGTTTTATTAGAAATTTTACTAATCATATTATTAATGATACTAATACTAATATTTATAATAATAAATTGTATTATTTTCATAGTATAATAATAATACTACACTAGTAATACTTATAATAATAATATTTGTTATAATACTTATAACAATGATAATAATAATAACTATATTAATAATAATATTAATCATAATAATATTAATAATACTAATAATAATGATATTGATAATGATAATAGTAATAATGATAGTAATAATAATACTTGTAGTAATAATAACAACTACTAATAATACTAATATCATAACAATAATATCAATCATATTCATAATAAAAATGATAATGATGATAATAACAATAATAATAATAATAGTAATAATAATAATAATAGAAGTAATAATAATAAAATGGCTACCTTTAAAAATAAGTTTCCTAAAAAAAAACTGCCGTCCCCTGGGCTTGAACCCTCGACCTCTCGCATACCAAAATAACTCCTTAATCATTCAGGCTGTTGCCTATTTTCTGATTTAATACAGAACTAGAATTTATTTAACCTATAACTTCTGTTTCCCTCTATTCTTCATCTTCTTCACAGGATCATTCGACCATAGTGTTTATAATCAAAATAACGAATTCAAGTTTTGTTTAAGGTTTATAAATAACTAGAAATCAAAAAATGAGTTTCTTATTAATCAAAAAAAAAATCAACGAAAACACATCAGCTTCTTGTTCGTCGCTGTTGTGAAGGAAGAAAAAAAAATTAACTTTGATTTTGAGAACTTTTTAGACCAAACTTACAACATGAATTTAGTTCCAAATCTTTCCTAAAATCTTTATCAATCATCAATTTAACTGAAAACTTCAACACAATTACGAATTTCACGATGGACACTTCCTTTGACTTTTGAGTTTAAAACTTTGACTCAGAAATTAAGATTCAAGAAAAGGAATTGAAGCCTCAAACTTTGCAGATAGTTTACACAATTGAATCCTAACATGAATGCATTTTTATATTTTGACAATTTCTTCGAATTCGATTTATGAGTAAAAAGTTGTTCGTGCAGGGTACCGATGGGTCTTGTTTAAGTTTTTGGTTTTGATTTTCAAATGGCTTCAGTAGACTTGCTATATTGTATAATTGATGGATGTCGTAACAATAGTTAATCCCATTTGTTTTGTATCGACCAGTGATTTTGACGCATAACAAATCTAGACAGAATCATTCTGTATCAGAAGGAAACAAAGGAAAAAAAAATAACAGCTGTTAATGATTTGTACTGAAATTGATTTTAAATAGATTTGGATTGATCTTATAACTAATCCTTGAGACACAGACAAAGTAAAAAATTCGATGTTGAAAGAAACAACTACATATACCTTTATTTATAATTACGTATGATTATTAATTAATAATTAATAATAATAATAATAATAATAATAATAATAATAATAATAATAATAATAATAATAATAATAATAATAATAATAATAATAATACTAATAATACTAATAATACTAATATTATTAAAAAATACTAATACTAACAATAATAGAATTATTAATAATAATATCAAAATAACACTAGAATTGATAAAATTATTAATAAAAGAAATGAAAATAGTAATTTTAAAATAGAATAAAAGTTTTTAGTAATATCAATAATATTAATAATACTTGTACATATCAAATATTATATTTTATATATATATTTTATATTAAAAATATTTATATCACTAATAGAATTAGTAGTAATAATATTAATGTTATCAAATAATACTAAAAATGATATTAATAATATTATTAATGATAATACTAATAAATCTTATCATTTTCTAATAATTGTAATGATAAATGATAATATTAATAATTTATGATAATAATAATTCTTAATAATAATATCTAATAATAATTAATATTAATACTGATTGTAATGTTAATATTAATATACACATCAATAATAATGAATGTAATAATAATAACATGTCAATCATATTATAACTTGTAATTATATATATATATATATATATATATATATATATATATATATATATATATATATATATATATATATATATATATATATATATATATATATATATTAATAAATATTAATAGAATTATAATATCATGTATCTTATTTTACATCTTTTTTTCAAATGGTTAATTTATATTTTATATTTTCAAGTTAATATACATATACCTACAATTATATATACATATTTATTTGCAAACAATTGTTCGTGAATCGTCGGGAATAGTCAAGGGTTAAATAAATCCATGTAAACAGTTCAAAAATTTTAAGACTCAACATTACAGACTTTGCTTATCGTGTCGAATTCATATAAGAATAAAGTTTAAATTTGGTCGGAAATCTTCGGGTCGTCACAGTACCTACCCGTTAAAGAAATTTCGTCCCGAAATTTGAGTGAGGTGATCATGGCTAACAATAAAAATGTTTTCATGACGAATATGGGTTGATAGATAGAGTTTTATCATTATTTAGTAATATAGATAAAACAATTCGATTATTTGAAGAGTACGAATGAAGCTATCACAAAAGAATGAAATGAGTAAAGTAAAGTTTCGTCATATTGATTGACGTAGACAGGGTTGATTTTCGGAATTCAAGGGATTTAAAGAAAATATTCGAAATCTAAAAGATTTGTTTCTTGGGTGAAAAAGGAAATTAAGATCTCTATAATTAAATACGGTGATCGGCCTCGATTACTCTGTCTGAATTTCCATTATAAGTTAAACTCTTCCGTTCCATTATTCTCACCATTCCTATACTTTCTTTCTTAGTTTCATACATCCAAAAGATTGTGAAAATGCTTAATCCCGTTCTAATCCTTGATATTTTCCTAATTATCATTTCTGGCATCCTTCTTTTCAATCTTCCACCAGAAAAATCTGTTTACTTTTACTATTACCTTGGGGTGATACTATTCTTAATTCTACCGTGTCTTTATATTACTATTCGTATTAATGTCCACGGTTTGTAACATCCGTGTTGTTATTGGGCTTTATATTTTCTCTTACATTTTGGAACTCTTTGCCTTTTTATTCTCCTCTCGACCTCTAGTAAAGTGAGTAATGGTCCATAATTCGTAAGTATGGAGTTTCGAATGAACTTAATGTTCTAAACAAGAAAGAACGTAATAGCACGATTTGATTTGTCAAATTACCAGAATCACTGAGAATAGAACTATCAAGAATATACTTTCTTGATATGTTCAGAAGTTAAGTAGAATTAAAGAGTTATGTAACATGGCACTTGATGAGGTTATGATCTGTGAATCATCAGGTCCCATTAGAAACTCAGCATGACTTACTGTCATAAAATCACGTTGATCAAGTGTCATTATATTATACTAACTCATGCTTCAGTTCCCAACATTACTTCAAAAACATTCATATTTTAAATTCGAATCTTTCAGAATTTAGAAACTAAAACAGTTTTCTTTCTGATGTAATACTGATATCGCGAAGAGATAAATGATTTCAGATAAGAATATTTATGAAAATATCTTCAGAAATATCGAGGATATTTATAATGAAAGATACGATGATATCTTAGAATTTCTAATATCGATGAATGATGATGAAGATTTGTTCCTAAAAGTGTTTAATGACTTCAGCAGATACTGAATCATTTGGATTCTTTGAAGGCAGATTTAGTCTTTGTGATTTATCCACAGCCTCCTTCATGGTTTGCTCAATCCGTTTTCCAGTTCCAACTTTTCTACTTTGCCAACATACTATTCTTTATCATCAAACTTTTGACTGTTAAAGTCATCAACAGTTTTCGCTGCTTTATCAGCTTTCTCAAAAGTCAAGAACTGATTCGTAGACTATAATGCTTTTCAGAATTTCAGAATGGAAGGTCATAATTCTAAGAGATAAAGGTTATATGTATACATATAACTGTTGATGCAGAAACGTTGCGAGATTCAAAATACTGATTGCTAATTCTCGATAATTGGTATGACAATTCTTGTTACAAGATGCGGATGGGTATGTGATAGGGTTGCAACAAATATAATGATTTTTCTGAAAATCCAAGATCAACACAGTTGTTAGTAAATTTACTGCTAATGTGGTGGAATATAAACGGTTCCCCAGTAATGATGGCGAAAGGCAATGTGTATATCGAAGTTATAATAAGGCTAGTCCGATTGAAAAGTCAAAGTTGATTTGTTGGAGCTGTGACAAAATTGGCTATCTCGAACAGGAGTTGCAAAATTAATTTCGGTAATAATAATGCTAAAGGAATTAGCACAGCTACGTGTTAAACGTTTACTCAGTTTTCGAGAGTTTTTCAGGTGCATAACTATATGCATCAATCTTTTCTTCCGTAGATGAAGTGCGGTTGGTTCATCCTCTCGATTGAAGTGTTTTCAAGAATCATGAAAGGTTTGAACGCAGATTGTAATTGTCAAGATACAAATGAGGTTTTAAGATGAAATCAAGTGGCAAACTTGAGGAAATATTTAGTTTCATATGTTATAATCAATATTTTAATTCATTTTAATTGTCCAATATTATTAGTCCACAGTCGATAGTCCACAGTTAACAGTCCGATAATTCATATATAGTTTAATATATAATATTCGAATTAATTAATACGTATCATGACCCGTGTACATGTCTCAGACTCGATCACAACTCAAAGTATATATATTATTGTAGAATCAACCTCAACCCTGTATAGCTAACTCGATCATTACTGCATATAGAGTGTCTATGGTTATTCCAAATAATATATATAGATGCGCCGATATGATATGTCAAAACCTTGTATACGTGTCCCGATATTTAAAGCGCGTAAAATAAATAACAGAAATTAAATGACGATAAATAAAATTGCACGAATATAAATTGCGATAAATAAATTGCGATAAATAAAATGTAATCAGTTAGCTAGGAACAGTTAGCGTGGATTCTTAACAAAATATTTCTCATAGTTAATTTGTTTGTTTCTAACAAATTTTATTTTGTCCAATGTTTTCTTCATTATGCCACTTGTTGGATTCTGATAGATCAAAATCCAAATATGAAATTGAATGAAAATGGTTATTTTGTGGTGAAAGAATTCGTATATCTTGTGGATGTAAGTAGGATAGTAAATGACCGTTGAATCAGATTCGAAGAATGTACAATGTAATTTATTAATGTGAAATCTAAATATTCCTTGGGTATTACCTACCCGTTAAAA